>NC_135713.1:45444201-47844201 GCF_964656455.1 Halichoerus grypus | reverse complement strand
CGGGGGAGAGGGCCAGAAGGAGAGGTAGAGAAAGAATCTTAAGAAGGCTCCTTGCTCAGCATGGAGCCTGATGTAGGGCTCAACCCCACAACCCTGAGATCATGACCTGAGCAGAAATCAAGAGTTGGTTGCTTAACTGACTGAGCCCCCCAGGTGCCCCTCTTACTCTTGATCTTAGAGAAAAAGCTTTCAGCTTTTCACCATTGAGTATGATGTTAGCTGTGAATACTTTAAATAATAGATAGATCATTCCTCCAAAATGAAGGAAGATTATAAGGAAATAGAAGACTGTACAGCACTGTAAACCAACTACATAACAGGCATATATAATGCTTCACCCAATGACGGAATATAGATTCTTCACAATTGCACATAGGAGAGACCATATGTTAGATCACAAAGCAAGTCTCAAAAGTGCTTAAAAATATTTAAATCATACAAAATTTCTTCTCCAACCATGATAGAATAACAGAAAAATTATAGCTGCAATGACCTACATTCAAAAAGGAAGATCTCAAATCGACAACAACTTTACACTTTAAGGAACTAGAAAAAGAAGAGCAAACAAAGCCTAAAACCTGCAGAAGGAAATGATTAGAGGTAAGTAAAGAATAGAAAAACAAAAGAGCATTTAATGAAATAAAAGAAAATCAACAAAAGTTAGCTTTTTAAAAAGATCAATTGAATTGATGAAACTTTAGCTAGACTAAGAAAAAAAAGAGAAGACATAAATTATTAAAATGAGATGTGAAATTGGGTACATTGCTACCAACTTTACAGAAATAAAAATGATTACGGAGAATATAGTGAATAATTGTACACCAACCAGTTAGATACCTCAATAAAGTGAACAAATAAGTGAATTACCAAAACTGAGTCAAGTAGAAATAGCAAATCTGAACAGACCTATATTAAGAGATTGAATCAGTAATCAAAAACCTTCCAACAAAGAAAAGCCCTGAGCTAGATAGCTTCATTGGGAATTTTACCAAATATTTAAAGAGGAATTAATACCAATTCTCAAATTCTTCCAAAAAATATGAAGGAACACTTCTAGAACCAGCATTACTCTGCTACCAAAGCCAGACAAAGATATCACAAGAAAGAATATTACAGACCAATATATCATATGAATATAGTTGTAAAATATGCTCAATAAAATACTAGCAAACTGAATCCAGCAGCATATTAAGAGGATTATATACCAAGACCAAGTGAGATTTACCCCAGGAATGTACATGTGGTTCAACATCTGAAAATCAATGAGTGTAATACACCTTATAAATAGACTGAAGGAACAAAACCACCTGATCATCTCAATTGATGCAGAAAAAAAAGCTTTTGATAAAATCCAACACCTTTTTTATTATAAAAAACAATTCCTGATTTCAAAACTGAATTGTCAAACTAGGAATAGAAGAGAACTTCCTCAACATGATAAAGGGCATCTCTGAACAAAACCCACAGTTAATATCATCTTCATTGATGAAGGACAAAAAGCTTTCCCCCTGAGATTGGGAACCAGAAAAGGACGTCTGCTTTCACAATTGCTATTCAACATTGTACTAGAAGTTCTAGCCAGAGAAATTAAGCAAGAAAAAAAAGACGTCCGAAACAAAAGAAATAGAATTATCTCTTTTTGTACATGATCCTATGTATGGAAAATCCTATACATAGAAAATCCTAAAAAATCCGCAGAAGTTTATTAGAGCTAATGATAAGTTGCAGGGTATAAGATAAATATACAGAAGTCACTTGAATTTTCTATACACTAGCAATGAGCAATCCAAAAAGGAAATTAAGAAAACAGTTCTATTGGATCATAGCAGAAGAGAGGAATAAATGAAACAAGACAAAACCAGAGAGGGAGACAAACCATAAGAGACTCTTAATCTCAGGAACCAAACTGAGGATTGTTGGAGTAGAGGGGGATGGGAGGGATGGGGTGGCTGGGTGATGGACATTGGGAAGGGTATTGTGCTATGGTAAGCACTATGAATTGTGTAAGACTGATGAATCACAGACCTGTACCCCTGAAACAAATTAATACATTATATGTTAATAAAAAAATTTTAAAAAAGAGTAAAATACCTAGGAATAAATCTAACCAAGGAGAGGTACAAGACTTATAAACTGAAAACTACAAATCATTACTGAAAGAAATTAAAGACCTAAATAAATGCAAATGTATTTATGTTCATGCATTAGAAGACTTAATATTGTTAAGAAGACAATACTTCCTAAAGTGATTTGCAGAATCAATACAATCCCTCTCAAAAATCCCAATGGCTTTTTTTCACAGAAATGTAAAAGCTGACCCTAAAGTTTATATGGAATTATAAGTGACCCAGAATAGTTTTAAAACAGTCTTGAGAAAGGGGAACAAATTTGAGGACTCACAATTCCTGACTTCAAACTTACTACAAAGCTACTATATCAAACAATGTGGTATCAAGAGAATGAAAGACAAGTCACAGACTGGGAGAAAATATTTGCAAAAGATGTATCTGATTAAGGACTATTATACAAAATGTGCAAGATATTGAATTCTTAAAACTCAACAATAAGAAAACAACCTATTAAAAATGGACGAAATACCTGAACAGACACCTCACCAAAGAACATATACAGATGGCATTTAAGCACGTGAAAAGATGCTTCACATTATATATCTTTAGGGAATTACAAATTTAAATGGGATACCACTACAAACCTATCAGAATTGCCAAAATCCAAAATATGGACACCACCAAATACTAGTCAGGATGTGGAGCAAAGGAAATTCTAATTCATTCCTAGTGGGAATGCATAATGGTACAGTCACTTTGGAAGACAGTTTGGCAATTCCTTATAAAACTAAAAATACTCTTACCATATGATCCAGCAATCATACACCTTGGTATTTACCACACACACAAAAAAAGAAAACTTGTGTTTACACAAAAACCTGCACACAGATGCTTATAGCAGTTTTATTCATAGTTGCCAAAACAGAAGCAATCAAGATGTCCTTCAGTAGGTGAATAGATAAACTGTGGTACGTATGAACAGTGGAATATCATTATATTAATATAATATAATTAAAATTAATATATATTGAAAAGTAATGAACTATCAAGCCATGAAAAGACATGGAGGAGACTTACATGCATACTACTAAGTGAGAGAAGCAATGAATAGCATTATAGTTTTGCCTTAGTTACTACCATCTTGTTACAAAAATTTTTATATGCAAAGCAGAATAGCATATTGAATCTCCATGTACCCATCACTCAACAATTATCAGCAGTTTAGCTATTCTTAGTTCATTTATTTCTTTTACTTTTTTGGGAGAAGTATTTTAAGTATTTTAATGTGAATCACAGATGCATATATAATTGCATATAATTTCATACATACATCAGTATGTGTATTTACTAGTTAGGGACTTGAAAAAATGACCAACCATTTTCATACCTGAAAAATTAATAATTCCTTATTATTATCTAACCACTAACTGGCTTGTTGAATTTTCCTCCCTTGTCTCAAACTGTCTTTTCACAATCGGTTTGCATAAAACAGGATCTAAGCAAGATATACACATTGAATGTGATTATGTTTAAGCCTCTTTCATGCTAAAATAGTACTCTATCCTCTTTTATTGTTTTTTAATGCCATGTATTCATTGAAGAAACACATTATCCTCATCCTGGATTTTGCTTATTTTATCCTTGGATTTTATTTACGTGTTACCTTATTACCCTTTTTTTCCCTGTAAAATGATAGATCTTGCAACTTGATTAGATTCAGTTTCAAATTTTTTTCTTTTACTTCCCCCCCCCCCACTCTTTCTTTTTCTTTTCTCTCTTTTTTCGGCAATGATACCTCATGGGTGGTGCTGTGTAATTTGTATTGTATTACATCAAGAAGTACACAAAGTCTGTTTTTCTCTAATAGTGATGTTAAGAATGATCTGTAGGTTCACGTATTATCACCGTGATACTTCTCAATTATTGGCTGTACAGTAGCATCATTTGAAGAGTTCAGACCAGATAAATTAGAATTGTTGTGGATGTAGGACCTGGGCAGCAGTATTCTTTAAAAGTTTCTCCTGGTGATTGTAATGGTCAACTAAGGTTAAGAAATACCAGTGTAATGATTTTAGTAGCTATGGGGATTGTTGCCTAGAACCATGGGATTGCAAAATGGTGATTTTCTGATTCAGTATTCCTTCACTCATTAACTAGAATGCTTTTTTGAAGAAAAACTTACCCTCATCAATTGGTTACTCTGAAATACAGAAGGGTAGTATAAATTCTTGATTTTTCCCCTCATATCACTGAGTCTTGTTTTGTTTTAGGAATACCATCATGAACAAGTAGATTTTTGTGTATTTGCTATGTTTTGATACATTGCAGTCATTATTATATCTTTTGATGCTCAAATTATCCTTTTATTTGTCTTTTATTTGTCTAGTTGGCTACAGGTTGGGTCCTGTGTCCTTAATCTTTGATAGCTTTTTGTTCTCTGGCACAATATGTCCTAGGCTTATCTTGTACATTTTGTACATACCAGACCGGGAATCAGCCATTTTACCCAGAAATCCAGGTTCCTTTTACTGAAATCACATTTTGAGCAATAGGGATGCTTATTGCTACTGAACTAATAAAGTATCTAGGGATTTTCAGTGGAAAATATGCATGTATTTTTTTGAATGAGAAAAAATAATTCATGAATATATATTGATATCTCCAAAATAAATTTAATATTGTAGTTTCAAATGAAGTTCTTTGATTTTATGTGTTAGTATCTTTTCCCCCTAAAAATCTTGTTTCCTAATGATAATAACATATTTGCTTTATACTACTAAACATGTTTTTTTCCTGATATATGTGTGTGTGTGTGCATATATAGAGAATAGCTTCAAAACAATTATATCAATAGTTTCAAAGCAACAATATCACAAACAATAAAATTACCAAATGCAGTTTAAGATTTGTTTGTAATTCTTCCTTTAGGGTGTATCTTACCAGGGAGGCACAATAAAAGTATCAGATTTAGATTACCTTGAAATAATGTTTCTCTGTGTAGTTAAGGCAACTACAACTTGATATAACTGGGGTTCACTTGTTTTCATTTGCTTTTAATTTTTAGGGATCACTTTTTAAAATACTACATTTGTTTTAAAATCATGTAATTACATGGTTTCAAAGTCAAAACCATAATACAAAGTCCATTCTGAGAAGTCTAGCTTCTTTGCTTGTCTCTTCCCCTCTTCCATCTTGCCTCCTACATGCCACCATTTCAGTTAGATTTTGTTCTATCTTTGCATTCTTTCTTTTTGAAAATCAATGTAAAACATATTTATGTGTGTGTTTATGAATATATTATTACATATAACTTCTTGTAAGACTAAATAATAATACATTAAAAGTGTTTCTAGTTTCTAAAGTACTCACAGATATCCTCTCTCAAGCTCCTCCTGACAGATCTTTTAAGAACAGGCAGAACAGGTGATATTATCTCTGTTTTTTTATAGAAGGAGCCCAAAGCTCAGAAAAATTTAGGTTTATTTAAGGTTACCAGGTTTTTAAGTGGCAGAGCTAGAACTAGTACACAGGTAGTGTGGCATGGTAATTAGGAGAACAAGTTCTAGAGTTAGCTTGCCTCATTCTATTTCACTACTTGCTAATTATATGACTTTGGGCAAGTTACTCAATCTCTTTAAGATTCTCTTCCCTCATCTGTAAAATGGAGATATAGTATCTGTCTCATATGGTTGTTCTAAAGAATAATTGAGATAACACATAAACTCCTAATGCCTAGAGAATATAGTAAATGCTTATTACATGTTGGCTAATATTATCATTCTAATAATTCTAATTGATGCTTTTGCCATTACACCACAGTGCTTCTAAACGTATTCATTTTCATCCATGCAATCCTCTAGGATTACTCTGATCTTAACTGATCTGTTTTCTGAATATAACATGTTTTTACCATACCTATATAGCCATGAAATGTTTGCAGTTTACATTATAGACTTTAGCACATGTCTAGTATATACCTAGATTCTAGATCTTTTTCTAAAATTAAATTCTCCACCAAGTCTGTGTAGTATCTTGCCTACATTGAGTCCTGAAAACAGATAGTGGGTCCAGTGTTTCTAGCTGAAGTGAGGACTTTGTGCAGGAGAGCTATCTGTGTAACTCAGTGGGTGGAGGACCTGAGGGTAAAAGAGCCACAGGAGAAAAGTCATACTAGCTAGAAGGATAATGTGTTCCGGATGTATGTGTTATATTAAAAATGCCTCAAGGAAGATATGGCAATAGGAAAGGAAACCTGAGACATTTTGGAAATTTAGCCTCATTATTGTGATATTTAACATGCGCAAGGTCCCCAGCACTTGGGAGATTTGGGGATGGGATGCCAAACCACTTGAGATACCCCATATTTTAAAAGAGTTTGAGATAATAGTCTAGTATGTCAATCGTACTTATGTTTTTAAAGGGAAGATAACAAAGTTGACCTTTTTTTAAAAAAAAAATGTGGGAGCATGAAGTGAAACCCTCAACTTGTAGGTTTTGCTGAATGTGGTTATTATATTTATGTTATCTGTCACTAGATGGAGTCCATGAGCCCAGGGAACTCTTGCTTGGACTTTTGTGTACCCCTTCCTGTGATTCCCATTCTGTGCCTTTGAAAGGGAGAATACTCTAAAAAAAAATTAACAAATGGGCTTGGATGGCAGAATTTTTAGATTTGCTTTAAAAAAGCAGTTTGTTAAACAGCAAAATAATCTTTTCAATTGTTCACATTGCCAAAACTTTATTTGGAAAAGATCTTTAAAACCACAGTTTAATATCCATTCTAAATCTTTCTGAAAGGAAGAAAGTTTTTAATTTAACTTATTATGGAGAGTCAATTAAAAAGTTAAGTTGTTATCCTCTGTTCCAGTGCCACAGCCCCCCTGCCCAGGAACTCTTCTTTTTTTTTTTTTTTTTTTAAGTATAGTTGACACACAATGTTATATTAGTTTCAGATGTACAACATAGTGATTTGATAAGTTTATACATTATGCTATGTTCATCGTAAGTATAGCTACCATCTGTCCCCATACATTGCTATTACAATATCATTGACTATATTCCTTATGCTATACCTTTTGTTCCTGTGACTTATTTACTTTATAACTAGAAGACTGTGTCTCCCACTCCCCTTCACTCATTTTGCCCAAACTCCCACCCCTGTCTCTTCTGGCAAACATCAGTTTGTTCTCTGTATTTATAGTTCTGATTCTGCTTTTTCTTTATTTTTTTAGATTCCACTTACAAGTAAAATCATATAGTATTTGTCTTTCTCAGTCTGACTTATTTCACTTAGCATGATGCCCTCTAGGTCTATTTATGTTGTCACAAATGGCAGGATCTCATCCTTTTTTATGACTGCATAAATTTCCTCTGTGTGTGTGTGTGTGTGTGTGTGTGTGTGTGTGTGTGTGTATAAAACACATCTTCTTTTTTTAATTAACATATAATGTATTATTGGTTTCAGAGGTACAGGTCTGTGATTCATCAGTCTTTTATAGTAACCAGTGCTCATTACAACACATGCCCTCCTTAATGTCCATCACCCAGTTACCCCATCCCTCCACCCTCCTCCCCTCCAGCAACCCTTAGTTTGTTTGCTACGATTAAGAGTGTCTTATAGTTTGTCTCCCTCTCTGGTTTCGTCTTATTTTATTTTTCCCTCCCTTCCCCTATGATCCTCTGTTTTGTTTCTTAAATTCCACATATCAGTGAGATCATATAATTGTCTTTCTCTGATTGACTTATTTTGCTTAGCATAATACCCTCTAGTTCCATTCAGATCATTGCAAATGGCAAGATTTCATTTTTGATGGTTGAGTAATGTTCCATTATATATATACACCACATCTTCTTTATCCATTCATCCATTTATCCATGGACATCTAGGCTCTTTCCATAGTTTGGCTATTGTGGACATTGCTGCTATAAACATTGGGGTGCAGTTGCCCCTTTGGATCACTACATTTGTGTCTTTGGGGTAAATACCCAGTAGTGCAATTGCTGGGTCATAGGGTAGCTCTATTTTCAACTTTTTGAGGAACCTCCATACTGTTTTCCAGAGTGGCTGCACAAGCTTGCATTCCTGCCAACAGTGTAGGAGGGTTCCTCTTTCTCTGCATCCTTGCCAACATCTGTCATTTCCTGACTTGTTAATTTTAGCCATTCTGACTGGTGTGAGGTGGTATCTCATTGTGATTTTGATTTGTATGTCCCTGGTGCTGAGTGATGTTGAGCATTTTTTCATGTGTCTGCTGGCCATTTGGATGTCTTCTTTGCAGAAATGTCTGTTCGTGTCTTCTGCCCGTTTCTTGATTGGATTCTTTGTTCTTTGGGTGTTGAGTTTGATAAGTTCTTTATAGATTTTGGATACTAGCCCTTTATTTATATATAGCCCTTTATTTATATATAATAGTATATCTTTTCCCATTCTGTCAGTTGTCTTTTGGTTTTGTTGACTGTGTCCTTTGCTGTGCAAAAGTTTTTTATCTTGATGAAATCCCAATAGTTCATTTTTGCCTTTGTTTCCCTTGCCTTTGGAGACGTGTCTAGCAAGAAGTTGCTGTGGACATCCCTGTTGTGTTTCTGACCTTAGGGGAAAAGCTTTCAGTTTTTCCCCATTGAGAATGACATTTGCTGTGGGCTTTTCATATGTGGCTTTTATGATATTGAGGTATGTTCCCTCTATCCCTACACTGTGAAGAGTTTTAATCAAGAAAGGTTGTTGTACTTTGTGAAATGCTTTTTCTGCATCTATTGAGAGAATCATATGGTTCTGGTCCTTTCTTTTATTTATGTAGTGTATCACATTATTTGATTTACAGATGTTGAACCACCCTTGCAGCCCAGGAATAAATCCCATTTGGTCATGGTGAATAATCCTTTTAATGTACTGTTGGATCCTATTGGCTAGTATCTTGGTGAGAATTTTTGCTTCCATGTTTGTTAGGGATATTGGTCTTTAATTCTTTTTTTTGGTGGGGTCTTTGTCTGGCTTTGGGAGCAAGGTAATACTAGCCTTATAGAAAGAGTTTGGAAGTTTTCCTTCCATTTCTATTTTTCGAAACAGCTTCGGAAGAATAGGTATTAATTCTTCTTTAAATGTTTGGTAGAATTCCCCGGAGAAGCCATCTGGCCCTGGGCCCTTGTTTGTTGGGAGATTTTTGATTACCGCTTCAGTATCCTTGCTTGTTATGTGTCTGTTCAGGTTTTCTGTTTCTTCCTGTTTCAGTTTTGGTAGTTTATATGTTTCTAGGAATGCTTCCATTTCTTCCAGATTGCCTAATTTGTTGGCATATAGTTGTTTACAATATGTTCTTATAATTGTTTGTATTTCGCCAGTGTTGGTTGTGATCTCTCCTCTTTCATTCATGATAAAACACATCTTCTTTATCCATTCATCTATTGATGGACACTTAGGTTGTTTCCATTTCTTAGCTATTATAAATAACACTACAATAAACAAAGGGGTGTGTATATCTTTTTAAATAGGTGTCTTCATTTTCTTTGGGTAAATACCCCATAGTGGAATTATTGGATCATATGGTATTTCTCTTTTTAATTTTTTGAGGCACCTCCATGCTGTTTTCCATGGTGGCTGTATTAATTTACCTTCCCACCAACAGTATATGAGGTTCCTTTTTCTCCACATCCCTGTCAACACTTGTTATTTTTTTGTCTTTTTTACTTTAACCATTCTCGCAGGTGTAAGATGATATCTCATTGTGGTTTTGATTCGCATTTCCCTGATTATGAGTGATGTTGAGCATCTTTTCGTAGATGGTCTGTTGGCCATCTGTATATCTTCTTTGGAAAAATACCTATTCAGGTCCTCTGCCCATTTTTTAATCAGATTGTTTGTTTTTTGGTGTTGAGTTGTAGAAGTTCTTTTTATATTTTGGATACTATTGGATATGTCATTTGCAAATATCTTCTCCCATTTAGTAGGCTGTCTTTTAGTTTTGTTGATTATTTCCTTTGCTGTGCAGAAGCTTTTTATTTTGATATAGTATCAATCATTTATTTTTGCTTTTGTTTCTCTTGCCTTAGGAGACATATCTAGAAAAATATTGTTATGACCGATGTCAAAGAAATTACTGATTGTGTTCTCTTCTAGGATTTTTATGCTTTCAGGTCTCACATTTAGGTCTTTAATCCATTTTCAGTTTATTTTTTGTAGGGTGTTCAAAGGTGGCCCAGTTTCATTCTCTACATGTAGCTGTTCAGTTTTCCTAGCACCATTTATTGAAGACAGTCTTTTCCCCATTGTATATTCTTGCCTCTTTTGTCATAAATTAATTGACCATATAATCATGGATTCATTTCTGGGCTTTCTATTCTGTTCTATTGATCTATATGTCTATTTTTGCATGAATGCCATACTGTTTTGATTACTATAGCTTTGTAGTATATCTTGAAACATGAAATTGTGATACCTCCAGCTTTTTTTTTTTTTTCTTCTTCTCAAGATTGTGTTAGCTTTTCAGGGTCTTTCATGATTCCACACAAATTTTAGGAATTACTTATTCTAGTTTTGTGAAAAATACAGTTGATGAGTAGCTATTAATTCCAACCCAACTATATATCCCTCCCCTGGTAAGTTTTGTTTCAAATACTAGTAAAAACAATTGTTGCACTCCTTACTAAGCATTGATTTTTAACACAATATAACACACGCCTGCATTTCCAAAACCTTAAATGGTGTCATGCAGAAAAGCCCAGATTAGCAATTTTTCTTTATCAAGGTTGTCAAAGGTAAGAAGCCAACACTGATACTAGATAATAGCTCTGGTGAGTCACAAGCTTACTTTGCCATTTATTTTATGTTGGGACTTGGTAGTAGTAAAAGAGCAGATGAATACATGAAGTGGTCGCAGAAAGTTATCTTGGGAACTTTCCAGGCCCCAGAGAGGATGCAGTTAAACTTCCTCAATTAGTCTGTATGCAAGGCAGCATGGGGACAAGGTATGATCTAATTCCATTTTTGTCTTTCTGCTACAGCACGTGCCCTTATAGTCGGCCTCCCTTTGGCTATGGAAATTTTCCAAGTTCAATGCCAGAATGCCTTGGTTATTATGAAGACAGGTACCAAAAACATGAGGCTATGTTTTCAGCTTTAAATAGAGACTATCCTTTTAGAGACTACCCAGATGAACGTACGCACAGTGAAGATTCTCGGAGTTGTGAGAGCATGGATGGGACCTCTTACTATAACAGTCATAGCCACAGTGGGGAAGAATACTTAAACCCCATGCCTCAGCTGGACATTGGAGCCTTGGAGAACGTCTTCACAGCCCCAACATCAACTCCCTCTAGCATCCAGCAAGTCAATGTCACTGACAGTGATGAGGAGGAAGAAGAAAAAGTGCTCAGGAATTTATAATTTTAAAACAAATATGCACAGAAAATAAACATTTCTTAAAATATATTCTGGGTCAGTTGGTATGAGAAAAAAAAGCCTAGAATGCTTTGCCGAGAGTTTTCAGCCATGATTTGAGGAGTCAGATCAAACGTAATTTATACCTTCATAAAGTTTTGATTAGTGAAACTGGAGTCCTGATGTTTCATCGTAGGAATATTTAAGATATGAAGTAGTTTATTTTTGTGGCTGAAATTTGTATCAACATATATTATCATTACTTTGTCTTGGAATGTGCAAAATACTGAATCCTCACAATTATATTGAGGGGATAGGGAGTATATATCTGGCATGACAAGTGTGATTTGTATTTTATCTCAGGATACATTTATTTATTTTTCTCATATGACTTTTTTGCTTGGTGTTTATGTAATACTTATGGATATACATAAGCATACAGATGCTTAACAACTGAGCCACCCAGGCGCCCCAAGAATAGCCTTCTTTAAAGTGTGTTTATTGTCTGTTTTTATGTAACAGTTTGAAAATATTTTGATAATTTTTAGTAGTGAATTGAGACTCAGTTACTAAATTTAATTTATGTTAATAACCAATTATAAGTTGCAAATGTGTTTTCATGGCACTTGAGTAATTCCTTCAGCTAAATTAGTCATTTCTGTTCCTAAACATTTTCATCATCTTTTTTGGATTTCTTTTTCCATTTGGTATGCATTGTTCTACTTTTGTTATAATTAAATAAACATAGATAAAATTGTTCTTGTTGGATGTTTTCTGTTTGGGGGATAGAAATAAGCAAAACGAGTACTGTTCAAATGAGGATGGTTTCCATTCCACGTGCAGATATTTATTTTTACTTAATAGTCTCCAGAATTGCACAGATCCTATTAGCTTACATGAGACTTGAAACTGTATCAACAAAGATGTTGTGCACATACTCTGATGCCATTTTCAAACTTTTTACACATGTTGTACATGTGACTTAAGCACCCCCCCCCAAATGGAAGAGCTCCTCCAGATTTGGTGCAAGCAGCTGTCTCTAAAACCATGGAGTTCATGTAAGAGCACATGGAATTTGTTTAATTCACAGTGAGCAATAAAAATCATTCTTGTGATGTGTCCTTGTGATGTGTCCATGTGTCCACTATGGATGGAGAGAACCTATTTAGAACAGGATCAGGACCAACAGAATTGGGATCATGGTAGAAGAAATCTACAAGGCACCTGAACTGAGGATCGGAAATAACCACAAACCAATACACTTTTCCCTCAATGATCTGTATAATTTATGCAAATTGAGATTTTTGTTACTTAAAACTACTTGGAAATTTTGTATGGAAACCTGTTCTAAGCTTCCAACTTCTTCCTGTACTAAGTCTGTATTTGTTCCTTAAGGAAAGGTTGTTAATACATTTCATCAGCCCTATACTTAATTGTATGTAAGATTTTCTCTTCCCAATAAAAATTTCATTTTCATATTTTATATTCTTTATTACTCTGTGCAATGTCACTTCAATGTGGTTAAAGAGCAAAACTTGAATATCTTGATGGAGAGAGCAAACGTGTAACCTCATGTTGGAACTAAAGCAACACATGGTTGTCTTTACAATTGATGTTTATACACATGAAGGAAAAATGTGTGTGACAGTTTGACCCATTTTATCACATCTCATTTTAATAACACCGTAGTGACTAAACTGGGTTTTGATGACAGACCTTATTCTTATAGACAAATTGAATGTTATAGGGCATAGTTTAGTGTTTCCTAACTATCTGTCCTCGGGCTAGCCCTGCACCACCAATTCCTTCCTTTCTTCTCCTTAATGACTGTTGAGGATGGGCAACAGTGCTGGAATCAGAAGTCAGGAGTTTAGATTCCATAAAGATCCACAATATAATTTGAGCTGAAAAATATGGGTAGCTTTTATGTAGAAAAGCAACCCAATTGCAAATAAGCATGCCTAGCTACAAATGCCCATATCTGCTCATTTCTACCTCTTTAAATCACAGTTGGCTCTGACTAGAGATCTACAGACTAAACAAAGCCCTGCCCTATTGGCACTAATTCATCTGCCTCTCCAAGTCATCAGAGTGAAATTCTCTAAGCTTAGAGCCACAAGCACTTTCTAATAGGTTTCATTGCCTTGTTTGTCCTTATTACAAATCAGAGGTAATATTTGTGATAAGAATAGCCTTCTTTATCTTATTTTATTTTATTTTATTTTTTTTTAAGATTTGATTTATTTATTTGACAGAGGGAGACACAGCAAGAGAGGGAACACAAGCAGGGGGGAGTGGGAGAGGGAGAAGCAGGCTTCCCGCGGAGCAGGGAATCCGATGAGGGGCTCGATCCCAGGACCCTGGGACCATGACCTGAGCCGAAGGCAGGTGCTTAACAACTGAGCCACCCAGGTGCCCCAAGAATAGCCTTCTTTAAAGTGTATTGAAATGTCAATAGGTTTAAAATGTCAAACTTTTCTATGCTTTGGACAAAGCTGCTCTGGCTAGTTGCAAATTAAGAAAACTGCTCTCAGTGAAAATAAAACAAAAATAAATATAATCCCAATTTAGAGCAGTGTTTCTCTAAATATGTTAGTTGGAACCCAAGCCTTTTAGAGATTCTGACAATATTTAAGTTTGGGAAACACATGCTATTCCCCACCTTGGGGAGTGTGAATGCCCATTATCATTGTAAAGATTCTCAAAAGTCTTGCAGTGAAGAATCATGTTTAACAGTTTATCTCAATGCTACCCAAACTTACTGGCTTGAGACTCCCTTTTTTGTTTTAACAATGTCTGCTAACATCTCAGAGAATCCACTTTGGAAAATGTTAATACATTTATAGCTGGTGGCTTTGGTTTTCAGTTGTTGACTTCACATATGGTTTCCTGCATTGATCACCTTAAATCCTTTATTGAAAGAAGGCAGTGGCTAAATAAACTGGGTTTTGTTTTGGTTTTTTTTGCGCTAAGTATTTGATGATCTTAAAAGGGTGAAGAACTGAAACTTATAGTTGTAAGTTGCCTTTTTCTACTAAACTGGCTCTTTAATGGAAGTTGATATTGCGTCCAAGAATTCAAGTGGGCAAATGTGCTAAATTCCCACACAAGTATATTTTCCACAGTGTAAACCAGCTGTCAGTAGGATTATTCCTGAGCCAAAAGTCTAAGCTACATTTGAAAGTTGTAGTTAGGTTAGAAGTTGAAATTCTGGGGATTCTATGAACTACTTACAATATTTTAAAGTAGTATAATTTTGATGTGGGCAGGGTAATTCTGAAAAACTTCTGGCCTACATTTTGGAACAGACTGCTGAAGCACATCATATTTTTAGCTTTCTGAATCATTTAAACTTTTTGAATTTTAGAGAAATTCCAAAGGCTTCATAATAAAATCAGCTTTCTAAAAACAAGTGTATAAGGAGTTACATTCTAATTCTTCTTGATAAAAAATTCCACATCCTCTAGACAGATATGTACCCTTTGTCTCTACATTCTGCATTCTAACTACTTGACGCAACCTTACCTGTCTCCTTTCTGATGATTTTGACATAAACAAATCTTTTCAGTAAGTGATGAATGCTTGTAGAGAAGTTGGAGGTTCTGCTTGCTAGACCCTTATATCTCTGGCTCCTTTTCTGAAACCAGGGAAATGTTTGATTTCTAAAAATAATGAACAGCATCTTACATGTATTCTTTTTCAAGGGAATATTTTCAAAAAGCTAAGCATTTGCCTGTGTTCCCTGAGACACTGTCTGTGGAGACTGACAAACCCCTCCTGGAAAATGTCTTTTCAGCTATTGCTAAGTATGTAGGTCATAGACAATGGAAAGGTGTAAAGTGGCCAACAATCCCAGTTTGCCCAGTACTGTGCGGTAGGGAGTCCCGGAACACGGGACTTCCGATGCTAAAACCGGGAAAGTCCTTGGCAAACTGAGATAAGCTAGTCACCCAATTGACTAAAATGAATATAGAATCATCCAGAGGGCTGGCTTATGCAGACCGTACTATCCAAATGTAGAGTTTGAAATCATATCGCTTCTCTCACAAAAGCAGAGTACAGTCGAACTTGTGTCAGGTTTAATAGAAAGGCGTGAGGTGGGGGTAAGTTACAGGATGTGTAGGGTCTGTGAGAGAACTGGAGATATGTAACTATTAATACCTGTGGTGCTTTAATCAGACAGCTCCACGTTTACTTGGAAGACTAAAAGAAAAATAATCAAAGCTGTACCTTTTAGCAATATTTCATTTTATAATCCAGATAGAGAAAGAATTTTTGTTAATACAGAGTCTTTGTTTTAAATTTTCTCACTGTTTTCCCCAACAAAGGTAGAGGAATATTGGCCATAGTCTTTTTTTTTTTTTTTTTTAAGATTTTATTTATTTGTCAGAGCACAAGCAGGGGGAGCAGCAGGCAGAGGGAGAGGGAGAAGCAGGCTCCACTCAGCAGGGAGCCTGATGCGGGGCTCATCCCAGGACCCTGGGATCATGACCTGAGCTGAAGGCAGACACTTAACTGACTGAGTCACCCAGGCATACCTATTGGGCATAGTCTTTAGCCCAACACAAAGCTGAGCTACTTTGGCACAGATAATGTCTCAACTCTATACTTTTTTAGGTGTCTCTGAAACACTAGCTAGGACAGAGTTTTTCAAATGTGGACAGTGCACCACTTCCCACAAAATGATCTGGGATGCTTGTTAAGAATGCAGTCATTCCCAGACCTATAGAATCACAGTCTCTCTGGCTAGAACCCAGAAATCTGCACTTTTAATAAGCTCCTTGGGTAATTCTTAAGCACACCTACCTTTGACAGCAAGTAAAGTTTGTGAGACTTATTTCAAACTGTATCTGCTATAAAGGTAATGTAACCACACTGGTTTTCAGAAAAGAAAAACCTTTCATCCACCCAATAATTTCTTTTGTTTTATGATGTGTTTTCTAATATTTGTCCACATACACATTCTTTCATATAATTATAATCATGACACATGCACACACTATTGTGTACTTCCTCAGTGTTTTATCATGAGCTATTTCTCATGCTCTTTGACTTTATAATTGATTACCTTTCATGTTTGCACAATATTGCTTCAGGCAGATGTGCCATAATTAACCACATGAAAGAGTTAGGATTGTAGTTTTTCCAAATTGGTTTCAGTAATCTGTCCTGGTAATTTCAATGATGTGATTTCAAAGTGAGCTCTCTTACAGACCAGAAGGAGTGGGGGGGGGGGTGCCTTTGAGCAGCCATTATTCCAGTGACATGAGGGGTTTTGATATCATTTTAGAGGTCGTTTTAGAACTGAACACTGAATGGCCACGGTAGGTAGGCTTATTCTAGGTGGACTTCGGGTCCCAGTATGAAAGATGATAAACAGAGCATGTGGAAAGAAAAGTGTGGCATGGTGTCCCATCCTGCTGAAGGAGACACACTAGTCCGCTCTTCTTGAGTCGACTCTATGACTTACCCTCCCTAATGGCTAATCATTCTTCATATCTCAGCTTAGAGATCTTCCAATTGTCTCCCAATTCTTTCCTTTTCTTTTTTGGTAATAGAACTCTCTATTTTTAGCTATGCTTCATTTCTTGAATGTACCTAAGTACTGGACTATAAGATGTCAAAGGAATTTTCATGAGAAACTTCCAGAATGTACCCTTGAATGGAGAGGTTATGCCCTTCTTTGCTCCTTTGTCCTTCTTGCTGGGGGGAATACAGAAGTGAGGGCTGGAATCTGAGCAATCATCTTGGACCGTATAGGCCTCATGCTGAGAATGATGAAAAAACAAGAGAGGAATCTAAAACACCATACCAGCACAGGATTACTTTCCTCAAGACCTTTATATGACAGAAAAACAAATTTCTATCCAGTTTAATCCACTATAATTTTGTGTTTTCTGTCATGTGCAGCTAATTCTAACTTATCCAGGATTCTTCCCTTCCATAAAGTTTTGTCTAACCCTCACAGACTAAGTTGTTCCTGCTTTATATTCCCACAACACCTTTGTTCATATATCCTTCTAGATTCTAAACTCCTTGAGGGCCAATGGGGACAAATATCCTAGAAACTAGAAACATAAATATATGGTAGCCAGAGAGCAATAGACACAGCTCTGTATTCTCAGCCTCAGTGACTAATGGAATTCATAGACTGGCTGGCAAGAGTGCTTCTCATCTGATTGCCTATAAAAAAAACTAAAAAAAGAAAAGAAAAGGAGTTTAAAAAACACCCTAGATTGCCAGAATTTGAACATTTGAGGATGGGAACTGGGAACTGTATCTTTTAAAGGCTCCCCCAGGTGATTCTGAAGCCCACCAGGCAATGGTTGACAAAATGGCACTTGAATATCCTGTAGGAGAGCGTCAGAATTTTCCTCCCATCATCAGTCCATTTTCCTTTCCTCTTCATGTCACTTAGGAGCCAATAGCTTAATGCCTTTCCAAGCTCAAGCTCACTGTAAATGCTGAACTCTTGAGAATGCTCCCAACACATAGATAAAGCGGTGGAGAGAGATTGAACAGGAGGGTTTTAATACCAATAATAAATACAAGCATGGAAACAATTTCATTTTTTTTTTTCAAAGTAGTTATCACCATCTGTAACTATCTTATTTGTTTCCTTGTTTATTTTCTCCTCACCAACCCCTGCTGGGAGAAGCTCCAGGAGAATAGAAACATTGTCTTTCTTTCTTGATTCATGATCCCTGATGCCCAGCACTGTGCCTTGCAATGTATTACATGCTCAGTAAGTATTTGTTGAATTAATTAAAAATAAGCTACACTTTGTTGAGCATCTGCTGTGTGCCACTCTATCTGCTATTTTATGTGATTATCTCACTTAATCATCACAAGAAGCTTGTAAACAGGTGTTAGCATCTTTATTTAACCAGTGAAAAATCTGGAGACTTAAAGAAGAGAAGTGACTTATCAAAGGCAACCCAGCAAGTGAGCAAAAGAGTTGACAGTTGAACTCAAGTCTCTCTACGACCAAACTCAACACTCCTCCTGCTTCACCGTATTTCCCTTGCTGCCAAACAATTCTGGAATAAAATCTACCTCAACTGCAACTCACAGATTGATGGAACTTTCTTCCACCACATATGGAAGGCTGAGCTAGCTTAAGGTAAAAGAAAACATGAAAGGAAGCTGTAAGATTAAAAGGGCCATCGACTCATCCCTAATTTTGTCACCCACCTTCCAGAGCACAATGAGGGACTTCCACATTTTCCCTCTTGGGAATATCACTCCCCACCTGTTCTTTTGGGGATCCTTTGAAGCCAAGTGGCTCTCTCTGGTGCAGGCAATCACAGTAGTGCGTTGGATGCAGTGTTGGGTCCAGGCTTGGTTGTGCTATTCAACAGGCCAGTCAGAGCCTTCACAAGGATTTTTCCAAGTGGACATGGTGGGACAACTTTGCTTCCCTCATCGAAAATGATTCTCTAAGAAATGACTTTGGAGCTGCTCATGGCCATATTTCCTCTCTCTGGGGTAAGGCTCATCTCTGGTAGGAGCAAATGACACCAACACAGAAGAAGAGGCAGGAAGACAGAGAGAGAATCCAGACATTGAGTCTTTGGTTCCATTCACCACAGAGCTTAGCTTCATAACTACCTACACTGGTCCTTGAGCCAGTTAGCTAGTTCCAGCATTTTTTACCATGGTGGTAGGTTTTTATTTCTTGCATATTGGTTGGGACAAACACAGGGACATATAAAAAGGCCCCTTCACATGGTGCAAGGAGCCAGTCAACATCTTGAAACTCAGTGGATACTCTTCACAATGTACATTTTTTTTTTTTTTTTAACCTCTGGTGATGCTGTATGGAATAGTGTTTAAGAATTTCTGACAGTTTTGGGAACAGACATAACTAGAAAAGAGTCCTGCTCTGTCACCCTGGAACTGTGTGACATTAGGCAAGTAACTTTACCTCTCTGAACCTGTTATCTGAACAAAAAGACTAATATACATACCTCATAGGATTTTTTGGAGGATTAATGATGGTACACAATGTTGGGGGCATATTATGAGCAGTAGTCATGTCCCTCTTCCCTTTTAGCAACAGCACACAGCACCCCCCTCCCCACTCTATTTTATAATGTCTCTGGGACACCTCCAAGTTGCTAGAACAAGGCTAATCCTGAGAACATGATGGGGAGGGAAATAAATTTGTCTTACTCAGGTGTCCACCTGCCCAAGTGTTGGCTTCTTTCGCTCCTTAAGATGTGATGGTATAATTATTGGGAGGGTACTAGCCACTACCACCTTCTGGCATTTGTATAAAGCCAATCAGAACACTTTGCTTTCTCCTTTGAGTTTCATGAAAAACACAAGGTGAAGAAACTGAGACCCAGAGAACGGCCATTGACTTGTGTCACATCAAGCAGTTCTTCCTTGTTGGAAGAGCAGAACTCAGGTCTGCCAGGGAGAAGTTCAACTTTGTACAGACATAGAATCATAAACTGCTAGTTATGAAGTATTGAGACATTTTCTTAAAATGCCTTAATATGAAGCTGAAGTTTACTTGTTCTAAATTTCTTTTTACAACAAACTGTACTCCTTGCATGAATTAGGAAAACACAGAAAAGCCCCAAATTCATTCATAAGTACTATCCTCCTGTAACTTCTGTGCAAATATATTTATGCATATATTTTTTTCTAATTGTAAATAGATTTATTGTTGTTTTCTGCTTATAAGAGTAACAATGATTATTGGAAAAAAACTCACAGTAGTAAACACCATAAAAAAGTATGAATTACTGTATGCCGGTCATTCAAAATTGATCATAGTTCATTTATCATTTTGGTTCATGTATTTCTGCAGATTCTTTCATATGTATACCCACACAGTTACAAAAACGAGATCATCATGGAACTTAAGATACAATCCCCTTGTAGACTCTCTTTTTTTTTTTATGTAATATGTCATAAACACTTTTCTGTGACACTAGATTTTCCTCTACACCATGCTTTCTAAAAATTTTTATTATGATAATTTTAAACTATACAAAAATAGTATTAACATTATAATAAACTTCCTGTACCTATTACCCACATTCAACAATTACCAATTGTATACCCCCTACTCCCTTTACTCAATGGATTTTTTAAAAGCAAATTGCAAATATTATATTATTTTGTCCATAAATATTTCAGTATATCTCTCTAAAAGACTCTTTTTTTTAAAAAAAGGATTTATTTATTTGAGAAAGAGAGCACAAGTGGGAGGGGCAGAGGGAGAGAGAATCCGAAGCAGACTCCATGCTGAGCTCAGAGCCCGATGTAGGGCTCTATCTCAGAACCCTGAGATCACGACCTGAGCCAAAAACCAAGAGTCAGATGCTCAACCAACTGTGCCACACAGGTGCCCCAAGATTAGGACTCTTTTAACTAATTGCAATCATTCATTAGTAGCATCAAATATCCAGTGTTCAACTTTCCCAATTGTCTCGTAAATGACTTTTTTTTTTTTTTTTATAATTACATGTTTCAAACAGGATTTAAGCAAGGTCTACTTACTGCATTTGTTTCAGATATATACTAAGTCTCCCTTTCTTTATGTATTCCTAGTGTCACTTTGTTTTGTTTTGTTTTTTGTTAAAGAAGAAGCTAGGTTTGTTTTGTAGAGTGCTTACATTCCGAATTTTGCAGATTGTATCCTCTTGATGTCATTTAACATGTTCCTTTGTCCCGTAAATTTTCTATCAATTAGTAGGTAGATCTAGAGTTTTGATCAGAATATTTCCTAGGTGGTGGGTTGGACTTACACCAGGAGGTACCAATCTAGAATACAACTTTTAATGGTATACTCATATAGATAGACTATAATTTCTTTAACCAATCACTTACTATTGGAATTTAAATTGTTTCTTACATGTATTGTAATTACCAGCACTGAGACAACAGCCTTTTAGCCAAAACAAGTTCCTTTCTTTAGACTCCATTCTTATAAGTAAATGCAGAGCCAGACCTCAAAATATATGACCTTTGAGAAGGTTCCAAGGAGTTAAACTTTCTAAGAGGCTCTCTTGATAACTCTGAACTAGGCCACGTCATAAAGGCTGCCTGGGCTTAAGGGTAAGTGAAAGTATATCTCACTCTAGTGAGGTTGCTCTTTGCTTTACTGTGGCCTAAGCCAGTGACCAGTGCAAAGGCCTCCTATAGAATCCGGGGTCCATGATGGCAGATGCAGCCACCCTCCACCCTCACCCCAGGCACCCATTCCTCATGGGGGAGCTGCCCACACACCAGTCTCAGCACCCACGTGGAGTAAAGGGCTGCCAGGCCAGAGGAGATTGTCTAGGATCATTTCCTTGGATCCTTTGTTAGGATTATAATGCCTGGATTCTGGGTTCATAACTTCTTGTGAGACTTGTACTTAGCTGAGCTCTTCCCGTGTGCTATCCTTGTCATACTCAAGGAGCCGGTGTACCAGGCTGGCCCGAGTTCCCTTCACAACTTTGGTTGGGAGCCAAGATGTTTGAATCATTCTGAAATTTTTAGTAGCTCCTTCTCCACTCTAGTTTGAAGGAGAAGGGAGGGGGTGACGCTCCAGCCTGGGAGTGTTGAACTTTCTCATAGCATGGTGCAGGCCCATGACAAGTAGGGGTACAGCAGGGCAACTTCGGACTCCCCTTGCCCTGAGAAGACAGTCCAGAGCACTGATGAACCCAGAAGCACTGTGTACTTGCAAAATGTCTTATTACAAAGGCAATAAGACCCAGCAGATGACTTTATGGAGCTGAGTAGAAGCAACTTGAGCACAGGCCCTGTGCTCCTAATGCCTTCGTCTTGGGCAGAACCACACTTGCAACAAGTGGGTAAATGTCAGAGAAGACCCAGAAGTAGGTAAAGACACTGAATATAAATGAAGTCGATGATAGAGGCCACTGATTCAGGACACTGAATGCTGCTGCCCTGAGGGGAACACTGAAGTCAGCCTTTGTAACAGTCCAACCTTGTTTAGCTTATCAAATCTGGCTGGAGCAAAAGCCCCAGGATCCACCCACTTCATCAGAAACAAGTCTGAACAAGCCAGGCACTGTCCATCAGATACCCAGGCGTTTTGACAGTTCAGTTCTGACCACCAGCCAAATGTAAATTGAGAATGCCAAGTCATCCATCATGGGTTAGCCACGTGTGAGGTTAATGCCCCATCTTCTAGAAGCACACAAAGGGCCATTTGAGTAGGAAAGTCCCACCAACTCCTGCTGAAACACATAGCCTACATTCGTATCATCTTTCTGAACAGCATCTTGGTTTGGAAAGCACAGCTGTTGCTGAGATCCCTGAATATAGCCTGCTGTTCTCTGTGGAAGCTAGGGTAGATTAGTGTGGTTAACTTGAGATGCAGGAAAGCCCTCCAGCCTGCCCCCTCCTCCAAATAGCCAACCTCCTGGCAGCCAGATGCTGATGTTTGCCAAATTATCCATGGCTGCTTGCTAGTGGGAAAAGCTGGGTGGTAGTTGAACTCATCGTTTGACTTTAGGAACATCAGCACCCCTCTCAGGAGCTTGGTTCCACGGAATCAGGACGGGAGTGGGCTCTACTTCATACTAGAAAGTCCCCTTGGGAATGAGCACTCAACGCTTCTGATCCTGGGAGGGTGATGATTGACAGAGTGGCCTTCTCTGACTCAACTCCCAGAGGTATGGCTTTTAGAGAATTCCATGAAACATGAGACATGGACCAAGGACAAAGCCAGAGTCAGGTTTATGCCTCTAACAGCTGTAGTTTTCACATTGTTTCAGATTGAAGAGGTTGAAACAACAGCTGCAGATTTATTCCTTGTTCTTGGGATGGGAGTGATGGATGCAAATACAATGGAGACACAAACATGACTATTTTCTTCCTCAATAAACCCCAAATTATGTCTTGGGTTCCATAAAATAAGATGGAAAGCGAATACATGGTGTACCTCCAATCCCTGTGACTTCCCAAATTCAGATTAATATTTTTGCTGGAAGATGCCCCAGGCTCATAGAGTTCTAAGAAACCTTGAAGTTATCTAGTCTATGTATAGGAGCTGCATGGTCCTCCTGTGTCATTCCTCATGCTTATGTCCATGACAGACATTGTTAGTCACAGAGCTCTAGCCTGCTTTCAAACATTCACTCTCATCCCAGGGGTGGTCCACGCAGTCTCTAGCAATGATACAAATCTGACACTCAAGATAAAAGTCATTTGCCATCCCTGATCTAGCCCAACTCATGCATTTTATGCGTGGAAAACTGAGGGCCAGAGAAGGGAAGAACCTGCCCAAAGTCACACAGTGAAACAGCGTTATTTGTGGAAAGCTAACTAAAGGGCCTAGAATTCTTAGAAATGTCAACAAAATATAGGTCACTGCTTACTTACCTATTGTGCTGTATTTGTTCTGTTTTCCTAGATTCATCAAACTGTTTCTCTAAATTTTGAGAGCTTTTTCTTTCTAATATAAAAGCAATATATCTCTATAGAAATACAAATAAACAAACAACAAACAAAAAACCCACTCAAAAGCAGCACCCACACATAAAACTATTGTGTTAAGCTATGGCCTATAGATCTTTTCTACACATATGTATACATTTACCCATATATCTATATTTTTATATGGCAGTAAATCAAGTTTCCTTTTTAGAGCTCCTGGTCACAAGAAATTCTTAACGAAAGCAATGTTTCAGGTCATACTCTTGATTGGACCCATATTGTACATATTGTTTTGTGACCTGGTTTGAGTAAATGTTCATCAATTGTAATGTCTAAATATTCATGGAACTTCCGTTGTTACACATTTAGACTATTACCAGTTTTTTGCTACTCTAATATCCACTCTAAATCTTTGCTCACAAGCTTAATTGTTTTCTTAAGGGCAAACACATTTTAAAGGCTCTTGACACACATTGACAAACTGCTCTCCAATAAAGCTGGAAGCGGGAGGCCCACAGTGTCTCTGAAGTACGTGTTTTTTTAGCAACTTTACCGACACAAGATCTCATTATTTCTGTTGTTCTTTTATTCTCCCATCAGTCTGCTTTGTGTATCAAGAAAGAGTGTAGACTTTCCAAAGGCAAAACCACACTTCTGCAGTTCTCAGCATAAGAGACATGACTGAACACAGAATAATGAATTAACATTTGCTGAAAATTCACCAAGTGCCGGGCGTCAGGCATTAACTTATAGGGTTGACAACAACCCATCTTTAGGGGAAGTTCAGAAAGGTTGAGTAACTTGCCTGATGCTCCATGGGACCAAGTTGGTTAAGTCTGACCTGCATACCAACCCCTTTGCCATGCTGCCTCCACAGAGTCATTACAGGTAAATATTTGTATGTGGGCTGATGGATTATTTTCCTCTGGTAGAACAGGCCTGAGCAGCTCAGAAGGGAGCAACCATAAAACTAGGCTAAAAACGAAATCCTAGTTCCCCTAGTCAGTCCTGACTGGAATAGCCCCAATGGATTTCAACAATGTTTAAGCTGGGTTTGAGGGTATGACCTGAGGTAATATTTTTATTAAGGATTTCTTATGACTGGGAACTCAAAGAAGGAAACTTGAATTATCCCATATAAAAATATAGCCACCCAAGATTATCAGTGGCATTTCCTTTTTATAGTGTTTGGTGCTAATAATAGCCCCAAACTCCTCAACCCAACTTTCCAGCTTTTTAAAAGAACAGTACTTACAAGAATGTCTGAATACTTGTGACTGGCGGGATTTATTCCATCCAGTGTTTCCTGTGGTTCCTCTGGAGAAAGCAAAGGGCTTGGGAGTTGGTGGCTACGCACAGTCTCTGTGCTGCCACATGGACCTGGTGAGTGAGAGCCAGAGAGAGAGGCTCCTAAGGAAGTGAGACGGGGATGTGAGGTAAGAGGAGGAGAGAGGCATGAGGATTCTAGGGAGAACTCAGAACAAGTCGGATTATCTGTCTTAGGTTCCAGGGAGCCAAGTAGGAAAAATGGGCCCCTTTCTCCCTATTGTTGTCCTCTGGACAGCCCTGTTCCTATCAGGCCAGCACTTGGTGTCTGATAGGACCTGAGAAGGGACTGCAACCTCTGAGAGCATGAAAGGTCTTGGCAAAGCAGAGAGTGATTTTATAAACTAAAATGTTCTCTGAAGGTTTCCGGCCCTTGTCTACTTCAACGTCTTCCACAGCATGTCTACTGGTGGAGGCCCTCTCCCTGCCACAGCACCTGTGGAACAATTCACCATGTTTCAAGGCTCTCTCCTTTTGAAAAAATTATTTTTGGAGATATAATTTATATATAATAAAATGTACTCATTTTAAGGGCACATACAACTTGATAAATTTTGACGAATGTGGGCACCCATACAACCACCACCACAATTGAGATGTAAAACACCCCCATCACCTCAAAAAAATTCTTATCTGCTCCTTCCAGCCAATCCCCTCCCCCACCCCCACTCTAGACCACCACTGATCTACTTTCTATCACTGCAGCTTAGTTTTGCCATTTCCAGAATTTCACATAAATCGGATCATAGAGTATGTACCATCTTGGTCATGACTTCCTTCACTAGGCATAAAATTTTTGAGATTCATCAGTGTTACTGCATATGTCAACAGTTCTGCACTGCTGAGTAATATACTATTGCGTGGATGTATCACAGTCTGTCTAGCCATTTGAGTTTGCTTCTTTTGATTATCATGAATGAAGTTGTTATATACATCCATGTAAAAATCTTTTTGTGGGTATATGCATTCATTTCTTTTGGGCAAATATCTTAGAGTGGAATTGCTGGGTCATAGAATAAGTGTGTGTTTAACTTAATAAAAACCTGCCAAACTGTTTTCCAAAGTGGAATATCTGAAAGTTCCAGTTGCTTCACACCCTCACCAGTGTTTGGTATTGTCAGTACTTTTAAGTTTAGTCATTCTCAGTTGTATCAAGTAGCATCTCATGGTGCTTTTAATTTACATTTCCCTTCTAACTAATCATGTTGAATATCTTTTCATGTGCTTGTTGGCCATTCATATATCACCTTTTTTGAAGGATCTGTCCAAATCCTCCATTTTTCTTTAATTGAATTACCTCTCTTTATGGACTTTTCAGAGTTCTTTTTATATTCTAGTTACAAGTCCTTTATCTGATATTTGCTTTGCAAATATTTTCTCTCATACTGTGGCTTGCCACTTCAGTTTCTTAGTAGTGTCTTTCAAAGTGCAGTAGTGTTTTGTTTTGTTTTGTTTGGTGAAGTCTAATTTATCAGTTTTTCCTTTTATGGTTTAAACTTTTGTGTCCTGTCCATGAAATCTTTGCCTACCTCAAGGTTGTGAATATTTTCTCCTATGATTTCTCCTAGAAGTTTGTAGTTTTAGCTTTTGCTTTTAGCTCTATGATTTATTTCAAAGTAATATCTGTATATAATGAGAGGTAAAAGCCAAAATTCCTTTTTTTTTTTCCATATAGATATCCAGTTGTTATATAAATGTGAGTTGACTTCTGGTCCTGCTACTCACTAGCTTCATGATCTTGGACAAAGACTTAACCTCTCTGAGTCTCCCTTTATCTGTAAAATGGGATAATAGTACCTACTTCTAGGGCACTTTATTTTCCTTCAAAGAACATGTATAAAAGATTTGTCATTGTGCTTGGCACAGGAGGTCATAACTGTGAACTGTTATTCCTGGTCTGAATACAAACATCAATTATATTTACATTTTCCATTTATAAAGCACCCTATTCTTCCATGTCAGGCTTTAAGACCCCTGAGAGAAAAAAACTGCTGGAGAGTCATCCTTACACTTCATCTGTACTCAGTAGAAGTTGTAGGTGGAACTGTGATTTCCTGAAGGGCAGAGGTTGTGTTTACTCTTCTTCACATTCTCCCCAGTACCTAGATTGTGCTGGCTACACACACTAGGGACTCAATGGTAGTGTGATTTCATTTAGTGGGACAAGAATTTATCTAAGTTCTTGAAATCAGTCGTGTTTCCAGTCTTTTCTATCATCTCTCTTTCCCTCCACAGAGATCTCAGGGGTTCTGAACCACCTTTGATGATCAACCCATGACTTCCATATCCTACCTTCTGCTTGGC
The DNA here is from genome assembly GCF_964656455.1 of Halichoerus grypus. NCBI lineage: Eukaryota > Metazoa > Chordata > Mammalia > Carnivora > Phocidae > Halichoerus > Halichoerus grypus. The sequence continues at coordinate 47,816,721 of NC_135713.1, read as the reverse complement.
TTGCTTCAGTCCTCTTGTTTCCAGCACCCTCACCCTAAAAAGTTTAAAACCACATTCATTGGTGGTATCCTAATTGAAGCTCTTTTGGTTGCAGATGCAGAAATTCACTCAAGTTAGTTCAAGTAGAAAGCAGTATTTATTGAAAGGCTACAGGGGGACAATCACACAAGTGAAGGGTAGGGGAGACAGGGGAGCTTGGAGGACAGCTTGCTTGACTTGAGTGGCCAAGGAAAGCCCCTCTATTTCATTCTATATAGAAGCATTTGAAATGGTGTTTGAAAAGGTGAACATGGTGTGAGAAGTCTTTTCTAGTAGATGAAACAGCTTGCATAAATGCAGGAAGATAGAAATGTGCTAGCTAGTTATTCTCAAATACTGCTTGGCACTGTGTTTATTTGGGAATACAACTCATCTTCCCAACTGAATTCTGAATATGAACTTGATATTCTATTTCTTCACATTACTTTAAAACAAAATAATAATAATAACAAAGATTACCATCATCACCACCACCATCATCACCACCACCATGAGAACTATTTATTTAACACTTACGTGCTAGGTACAGTGCTAGATGCTTTTCCATATTTTTTTCCTAATCCTCAAATGGCTTTGAAATTTTATAGCTGAGGAATCTGAGGATCAGGGAAGGTGTGTTCTTTAACTTGACCAAAGTGATTACTTAAAAGACACAGACAGGGGAAAGACAAATCCAACACAGGTCTGCCGGTTCCCAAAGTCCCTTAATCTTGAAGCTTAAGGCCTCTCAAGAACGTGGTTTCAACTCTTGACTGGCTTGTTGAATGAAAAAGGCTCCCTGTGATTGGTATTGGAAATCCTCCCCCCACCCCTTCCCAGTTGTCTATAACTATTAAGCTGTTAGTGCAGTCCTGAACTAAAGATCTTTAATGATGACTTTGTCCATCATGAAGGTTTCTGGCTCTTTGAAAAAGACAGAAAATCATTATTTCTTCTGACAAGCCCTTCTTCAAATGGGATCTTAATCCTCAAACCTGCGGGAATATTGACATTGGGAGGAAGTCATTGCTCAGCCCCAGTTATCACTGCTAATCTTTGGCCAGACTGCTTCTTTTAAAGTCATTTCCTTGGCTTGGTTTTCTATGGAGAGAACTTGGTTACAGAGAACGCATGGGAAGGCCTTTGCAATTGATACTGATCAATAAGCTTCAAGAGGCAGGGAGGAAATGACAGGCTTGAGTGGCCCCTGGTGACCCGCCTGAGCCAAATGCACTTTCAAGATATCTACAACAGTGGCTTTTTAAACCCAGGTCCCTATTCAGAGAAAAATATTAACTTGTGCATTTGTTGCACTCTCTTTGAGATAGAATCCTTAGGCCAGCAAAGGAAACCCTCTCATCTCCATTCTCTGAATCATGGTCCCCATATACCACGGAAATTACTCACAGTCTGTAAGAGAAGAAGCAGGGCTGTGGGGAAGGACCCTGGCCCAGGAAGTAGTATGAATCACTCCAATGTGGTACATGGGGCAACACCCACAGTTGGCATTAAATTCCAACTCTGCCCTGCCCTCAGCGTCCCCTTCCACTGCCTGCTCTGGTGATTTGTCTAACACACAGTCTCATAAACATAGCTCTGAGTTGGTTGCTAATTGTTTGCATCCATATAACTCTTTGTAGTTAGCAAGGCATTTTGAATCATTTATCAATCCACCCATCCATTCATTCAGTGAAAACGTACTTGGTAATAATAGTAATATTACGGGCCCACCATGGGACAAGCATTATGCCAGACATAGAAGGTATAGTGATAATCAAAGGGTCATACAGTCATGGTCACTGCCATCATAGAGTTGGTAGTCCAGGGCAGTGTTTTTTTGTTTGTTTAAACAATTCAGTGAAATTCAGTTGAATTGTGATATAAAAGGTATTTCTTACTGAGGGTCATGGTCAAAAACATGGAAACACACTGGTTTAGTGGAGGCTATTGTCAAAGGTTCCTCTAACTATCCTCCTCACAGTCACTGGAGGGTTCATGGAGTCTCATGCAGGAGACAGAAAATATTATTACTATTTTTGCTGGTAATAGTATTCATCAGGCATTGTACCTTGCAGGGAAAACAAAGGTTATCAAACACATCTATCCTTGCCTTCAATCATTTTGGGGTTCCCCATTACCCTCAGGATGAAGGCTCAACATCTTAGCTTGGAGGATCTGGTTTCTATCTCTCCGTCTTCCCTCCATCCTCCTCAAATGCCCTCCTCACCCCAGCTGCCTGGAAATACCTCCTCACCTTTGAACACTCAGGTTAGGTGTCACTTCCTCTGTGCCTTTGCTCCTTGTTTGGTCTTTCAATGTCACATCTCCCTTTTTCTTCTGGTTATGGCACCCTCTTTTCATTAGGAAGTCCCTTCCACCCCACCACCACCACACTCGATGAGGTGCTGATGATAGGCAGGGCTCATAGGGGGCGCTCCTGATCCAGACCTAGAACCCCATGCAATCCGTTCAAAGATGGTATATAATCCAAGCAAGGCCAGTCACAGTCTGTGAGGCTTTTGTGTTAAGATAGTTCAAGTTGGGTCTCCACATGGTCATGAATATACAATGTCTAACTTTATAGCACCCTTATTTGTCTATAGCGTATCTCCTACCATACTGTAAATTCCCTCAAGGCAGGGACTGTTCTTTGACTTAAAAAATATGTGTGTGTATGACTTTGTGTGTGTATAAAAGTGATTTTTTTTTTTGGTAGGAAAGTGGTGGACAATTTGCTGTAGAAAATTTTTAAAATTTACACTTAAAAAAGTGTTGTTAAACACTTGTAATTCTCCCTCTCCCAAAGACTTTTTTTTTAAGATTATTTATCTATTGGAGAGAGAGAGAGAGAGGTGGGACAGAGGGGGAGGGAGAAGGAGAAAGAATCTGAAGCAGACTCTGCACTGAGTGTGGAGCCCAACTGATCCACGACCCTGAGATCATGACTGAGCCGAAACCAAGAGTCAGATGCTTAACTGACTGAGCCACCCAGGACCCCCTCCCAAAGACATTTTAACAGTCTTTTCATAATGCAGATACATGCAAAACTCACGTTTTGTGCAAGTAGAATATAATTGAACATATGACTTTATAACTCCTTTTTTTCACTTAAATAATATACTGTGAAAACTTTCCCATGTAATTAGCTGTTTTTCCTCATGATTTTTCTTGGCCATCGATTATTCTTAGTCAGGTGGAAAATGTATCATGGGCTATTCATCAAAACTCTATTGGAAATTTAGGTGGTTTTTACTTCTCATTATTATAAAAAATTCAGTGTCTGATTTATGCCAAAGATGACACTGCAAAGAATGGTCTTTTCATTGAATGATGCTGATCGATGAGATATCCATTTGGCAGGTGTATTAGTTGTCTCTTGCTGTGTCACAATATTACCCCAAACTTGCACTTTAATGAAATGTAACATGTTATCTCAAAGTTTCTGTAGACAAGAATTTAGGCATGACTTAACCAGTCCCTCTGCTTCAGGGTCTCACAAAGCTGCAATCAAGGTGTTGGCCAGGGTTGCAGTCTTGTTGGAGGTTCAACTGGGGAAGGATCTGCAATCAAATTCATGTGGTTATTGGCAGAATTCAATTCTTTGCAGGCTGCCAAAATGAGAGCCTCAGTTGTTTGTTTTTTAAGATTTATTTATTTATTTTAGACAGAGAGAGAGTGGGGTGAGGGGAAGGGGAGAGGGAGGGAGAATCTCAAGCAGACTCCCCACTGAGTATGAAGCCTGAAGCAGGGCTCCATCCCACAACCCTGAGATCATGACCTGAGCCAAAATCAAGAGTTGGATGCTTAACCAACTGAACCACCCAGGCTGCCTGAGAGCCTCAGTTTTCTGCTGACTGTTGGCTTGAGGCCAACCTCAACCTCCTTGCCACATGCCATTTTTCATGGAGTAGCTCAGAGAGAGACTCCTCTCTAGTTGGGTGTTACAATTTTAAGTAACATAATCATGTATATGTAATCACATACATCCTGTCACCTTTGCTATATTTTATGAGTTAGAGGCAACTCACAGGTCCCACCCACACTCATGAGGAAGGGATCACACAAGAACCGAAGCACCAGTGTGGGAATCATAGGGGCTGCCCTAGACTCTGCCTCAGTGAGTTTCCCAAACTTTCTTGATACATGGCACCTATAATGTCTCAGTAACTTTTTTTCATGGTACCTCTAGCCCAAAAAATATACCTAACATTTTTTTTTTAATTAAGCAGTTAGATCCAAACAATTTAGTAAATATTTATATCCTAACAATTTAGTAATCATTTGAAAGAAAAAAATAATATTTTATTTTTAAGCAATCACAATATTTGATAATGGATTTATACTCCTGTTGGGCACTGTAGGGCTTATCGGGCCTTGAATCATACTGAACACCATTTCACACCTCCTGATTTCAAGGGGTATTTACTTTTATCACAGCAACTTCAAAAAACCCAGCTTTGCCAAAATATGATGTCACTGAGGAGAATGTAGTACGATTTAATATTGAAACTGTGAACTACTCCAAGTTAATAGTTTGTGTGATATCCAACAGATGTCACTGTGCTTCTCTCAAAAATGTAAAATATCTCACAGCACCCTGTGAATTCACTATGGCTTCCAAGGGTGACTTGGTACATAGTTTGGGAACCACAGCCATATGGAAAAATTTCCTTGACCTTTACTTTATACCCTAAACAAAATCAATTTCCAATAGATTGCAGATCTAAAGGTAAAATGAAAACTGTAAAGCTTTTAGAGGAAAAACATTTTTCTGATCCTGGAGTAGTGCACAATCTCTTGAATAGGATTCAAAAAGTACTAGACATTAAAAAGTGATAAATTCGACAATATTAAGAATTTCTTTTCATCAAAAGTGAGTAAAAAGGCACCTTATAAAGTGAAAGAAGGTATTTGCATACATGTATATGACCAATGGCTTGTAGCCAGGATGTTTAAAGAAACCAATAAGAAAAAGACTACTCAGGGGGCGCTTGGGTGGCTAAGTTGTTGGGCGTCTGCCTTCGGCTCAGGTCATGATCCCAGGGTCCTGGGATCGAGTCCCACATCGGGCTCCCTGCTCCGCGGGAAGCCTGCTTCTCCCTCTCCCACTCCCCCTGCTTGTGTTCCCTCTCTCGCTGTGTCTCTCTCTGTCAAATAAATAAATAAAATCTTTAAGAAAAAAGAAAAAGACTACTCAGTAGAAAAATGGGAAATAGACTTGAACAGACTTTTCAGAAAAGAGGATAGCCAATGACCAATAATTGTATGAAGAAGTTTTCAACCTCAGTAATCATCAGGAAATGAAAATTGAAACCACACCTCGATACCAACACACCCACCAGATGGCTAAAAATTTTTAAAAGTCTCATCAAGGATATGAAGAAATCAGAACTCTTACAAAGTTGGTGGGGGTGTGAACAGGTGCAATCATTTTGTTAAACTATGTAGCACTATCTATCTGCTAAAGTGGATCATATATGATGACCCAGCATGGTCAGTCCCAGATATATACCCTAAAGAAATGCAGATATATCTTAACCAAAATATGTTGACAACAGCACTGTTTGTAACAGTCTTAGTCTGGAAACCACCCAAATGTCCAAAAATAGCAGAAAAGATAAATAACTTGTGGTATATTCCAATAATGGACTACTATACAGAATAAGCAACTTATAACTACATAAACAATATAGTGGAATCTCACAAACATAGTGTTAAGTAAAAGAAGTCAGGACATCCCAACCTTCCTCCTCCCCCCACTCCCCACAATGTAAACCACATACTGTGTGATTTCATTTATATAAAGTACAAAAAGAGTAAAATTAATCTATACTGTTAGAAGTTAAGCTAATAGTTCTCCTTGGTGGGAAGGGCATCTGTGAGTAGAAAGAGGCAAAAGAGGGCTTCAGGAGTGCGGGACATGTCTTCTTTCTTCATCTGGGTAGCAGTCACATGGCTGTGTTTAGGTTGTGAAAGCAGTTGAGCAGTATACTTACTACACGTTCACTCAATACATGCATGTATGTCGTACATCAATACAAAATTGAAAAAATGCTGCAACGAACATCCTTATAGCTGCATTTTTGCAGATATACCTGTTTCTTTTTTCTTCTCTTTGACTAAATTCCTAGAAGTGGGATTTCTAAATCCAAATGGTTTGAACATTTTTACAACTTACAATATATCTTGCCAACTTGTCAGGGACTGCTTTTATTTATCTCTGTCTCCCTGTGCCTAGCATCATGCCACTGACTAGTTGACATTTGAATAGGTCATCAGATGAATAAATGAGGGCCTTCTGTCAATTCCTTGAACAAATCAGGTTTTTTCAAGCCTAAGAGCAGGTCCTGTTTGCTTTGCCCAGAAATCTCGTCCCCCTGTTCTTCACACTGCTGACTCCCACCTTTAAAAATACTCAACTGAGATCCTTCCCCAACCATGCTGTCTAAAGTACTCCTCCTCTTAGTCTCTGTCTTAGCTTCTCTTGTTTACAAATCCCAATGCAAAATTATTATATTTGATTTATTTGTGTAGTTGTTTGCTTATTACTATCCTCCCACTGGACTCTAAGTACCACAAAGGTAGGAATGACATATGTCTTGTCCACTATTTTTTTTTTTTAAAGATTTTATTTATTTATTTGACAGAGAGAGACACAGTGAGGGAGGGAACACAAGCAGGGGGAGTTGGAGAGGGAGAAGCAGCCTTCCCGCCGAGCAGGGAGCCCAATGCGGGGCTCGATTCCAGGACCCTGGGATCATGACCTGAGCCGAAGGCAGGCGCTTAACGACTGAGCCACCCAGGTGCCCCATGTCTTGTCCATTATTTTAACCCCAGCACCTACCTAGCACAGTGCCTAGGAAGGAGAAAGCCTTTATGTTAATGAGACATTTTCAGCCACAAGGGTGGCTCAGATGGACTCAGATAGACTTAAACAAAAAAAAATTTTTTTGGCTCATGTAATTGAGAAATTCAAGGGATAGGTTTACTTCAGACATGACTGGATCCACAGGTTCAAATAATATTATTAGGCCCTTGTCTCTTTCTATTTCTTGCCACTATTTGACTTCATTTTTAGACAGGTTCTTTCCTGACAAAGTAGCAAAAGAACTACCCACACAGCCCCTAGCTTACATTGCTAACCATCTCAGAAGAAAAGGAAGCAACTTTCTGATAGGGCTGCCAAGAGTCTTAGGAAGGATGCTCATTGTGCCAGCTCAGGGCCATATACCCATTACTGAGCCCAGCACAGTGGGTATGGGGATGGAGTTCTACAGCCAGGTCTTGGTTCCTTGATTGTCTCTGAGTGGGTGGATGGGTGGGAGAGGAGGCTTTACCCCATCCAAACCATAAGCGCAGATGTGCACAGGTGCAAGACCACCTGGGGCTGATTACTTGCCTAACTCCCAGTCCAACTTACCGCTTGAGCTGCAGGGACTCAGCTCTCTCACTGGGCATATGCAGCCATTAACCTAAACCAGGCAGCTGAGACCTACAAGTAATTGAACTATTTTCCAGCTATGTGGGGCCAGCTAAAATTAAGTGCTTCCCTGAACCTTGATTGCCATTTTTATTCAGGCAGTATATTGGCATTCCCTGAATGCCTTCACCCTTTGCAATTTATTTGGGATTTAGGTGGCGGCGGTCTGCCCTTTGTAACAAATACAGGGATAGAGTTCATATGTAACATTTTCCTCCTTCCCAGTCCTTATCCTAAACTAAGTCTGTTTATACAGTTCTCTTGATCTGTTTAAATCTCATGCCCCCACCCTTCTGTTTTATTCACCTCCTTCACCTGCTTCAATCAGATCAACCTAAAGTTGACTGAGCTAAGTGACAAATAGGAATCTCCTCATTGGTATGCAGAGGTACATCAGATACATAAACTCACTGGCAACCTTAGTATTCATTGCCTTGCAGACTCATCACTTTAGACTACCAATTTGGCTCCTTTTTCAGGGTTTGTCCATGACCTTGAGGAAATCAATTCCCTCTTTCTGGACCTTGGTAACCCTAGCTATAAAATTAAATAATTACCCCATCTGCTGAATAAGATGGTTTCTAAAGTGTTCCCTCAGATCTCTGATCCCAGAATTACCTTTCTCCCCTCCTTAGCAATCTGGTGATGAGAAGGTTACCATTAAGTGTGAGGTGGCTGTGGGACCAGCCACATGATTTGTGGATTCCCATACAAAATGCCCAAAAATTATTAAGAATTTCAAGACAGCAATAGCAAAGCATTAAGCCAAGTATGGGGCCCTTCTGAGAGTTGGGTCCTGTGCAACTGCCTGGGTTGCTCTTCTGTGAAGCCAGGCACGGATGCCTGAATTAATTAGATAGGATTAACCAGCTATGCTGATGCCCCTCCCCAAAATTCTGCATTATATCTACACTGTCTTTTGCAGCGATAGCAAAATCAAATATCTATAAAGTAAATGAGTGATGTGGGCTGGGGGTGGTGGTGACTGTGACAAAATGGAGAACAAATGTTCTCCCTAAAAGAAGCAGCTAATATGGTCTGCCAATTTTCACCATGGGAGAATTTAGGCTTACTATTGTCCAATCTTTTAATGTTTCAAAAGAAACCAGGATCAGGATTAAAAAAACAAAACAAAACAAAACAAAACAAAAACAACTCTTGAGTTTTTTTTAATGAGAAAAATTATCTAACATTTGGCAATGAGGCAAAAGGATAATTGCAATTCCTTTTAACGGCATCCAAGAGTAGTGGTTCTCAAAATGTGCTTTCCAATCGAAAGCATCAGCATCACCTGAGAACAAATCATTAGCATATATATGCTTATATATAAGTGATATGAACAAAAGCAATGATACAAGGGACAGAAGGGAGGAATTGAGATTATTTTGTTGTTATAAGGTACTCACAATACCCTTGATGTGATATAGTGTTATTTGAAAGTGGACTTGTATTAGCTGTAAATGTATATTGCAAACTCTAGAACAACCACTAAAAAAGGTTTTAAAAAAGGAAGTATAATCAATATGCTGAGAGAAAATGGAGTCATATAAGATGTTCAAAAACCCCACAAAAAGCAGAAAAAGAGTGGAAGACAAAAATAAGAACAAAGAACAAGGACAACAAATAGAAAACAGTAATAAATATGATAGATATTAATCCAACTATATCAATATGCTCTTGGAATATCAATAGTCCAAATGAACCAATTAAAAAAAGAGAGATTGTCAGAGTGAATAAAAAAAGACTCAATTATATGTTGTATACAAGAAACCCACTTTAAATATAAAGACATGTACTCATTAAAAGTTAATGGATGCAAAAAAATACACCATGCCAACACTATTCAAATGAAAATAAGAGCATCTATGTTAAGTTCAGAGGGAGAGGATATCAAAGCAAGGAAAGTTATTAGGGATAAAGTAGAGCATTACATAATGATAAAGGGGTCAATATTCCAAGAAGACATAACAATCCTTAATGTATTTGTGCCTAACAATAGAGCATCAAAGTATGTGAGGAAAAAATTAATAGAATTTCAAAGAGAAATAGACGAACCACTATCATAGTTGGAGACTTCAACACCCCTCTATCACAAATGGACAGAGTGAGCAGGCAGAAAATCAGTAAGGACATAGTTGGACTCAACAACACCATCAATCAACTAGATATAATTGACGTCCATAGACTAGTTTATCCAACAATAGCAGAATACATATTTTCCTCAAGATCACATAGAACATTCTTCACTACAGACCACATTCAGAGCCATAAACCACACCTTAACAAATTACAAAGAATAGAGATCGTACTATGTCAATGCTCAGACCACAGTGAAATTAAACTAGAAAGCAATAACAAAAGGATAAATGGAAAATTTCAAAATACATGAAGATTAAACAGTACACTTCTAAATAACAGATGGGTCAAAGAAGAAATCTCAAGAAAAATTTAAAACTATTTTGGGTTAAATGAAAATGAAAAACAGCTCATCAAATTTGTGAGATACAGTGAATATAGTGATTAAAGGGAAATTTATTGAATGTGTATATTAGAGGGAAGAAAAATCAAAAGTTAATAATTTAAGCTTCCATCTTATGAAACTAGAAAAAGAAGAGTAAATTAAATCCAGAGTAAGCTGAAGAAAATAAATAATAAAAATTAGAGCAGAAATCAATGAAATTGAAAACAAGAAATCGATATAGAAAGTCAATTAAACCAAAAGCTGGTTCTTTGAAAAGATCAATAAATCAATAAGCCTCTAGCCAGGTTAACTATGAAAAGAAGACAGGAGACACAGATTACTAATATCAGAAATGAAAGAGGGGACATCAGTACAGATCCTATGGACATTAAAAAGATAATAAAGGAATACTATGAACAACTCTATATCCACGCATTTGATAACCTAGATGAAATGGGCTAGTTCCTTGAAAGACCAAATTTGCCAAAATTGACACAAGAACAAATAGACAAAATGAATAGGCCTATATCCATTAAAGAAATTGAATCAATAATTAATAACCTTCCAAAACAGAAAGCACCAGACTCGTGGATTCACTGGTAAATTCTACTAAACATTAAAGGATGAAATTATACCAATTCTCTACAATCTGTTTCAGAAGATAGAAGCAGAAGGAACACTTCCTAACTCATTATATGAGGCCAGCATTACCCTTATGCCAAAACCAGGTAAAGACATTACAAGAAAAGAAAACTACAAATTAAAATCTCTCGTGAACATTGATGTAAAAATTCTCAAAAAAATATTAGCAGATTGAACCCAACAACGTACAAAGAGAATTATATACAACGATCAAGTAGGGTTTGTCTCAAGTATTCAAGACTGGTTCAACACTCAAAAATCTATTATTATAATCTGTCACATCAACAGGCTAAAAAAGAAAAATCACATGATCATATCAATAGATACAGAAAAAGCATTTGACAAAATCCAACATCCATTCATGATAAAAACCCTCAGTAAACTAGGAGTAGAAGGGAATTTCCTTAACTTGATAAAGACTATCTACAAAAAACCTACAGCTAACATACTTAATGGTGAGAAACTTGAACCTTTTCCAATAAGATGAGGTACAAGGCAAGGATGCAATATCATACTGGAAGTTTTAGCTAATGCAATAAGAAAATAAAATAAAAGATGTACAGATTGGGGAAGAAAAAATGAAGTTATTTTCATTTGCAGAGAATATAACCATCTATGTAAAAAATCTGAAAGGTAGACCAAAAAAAAAAAAAAAAAAGCTCCTGGAACTAATAGGTAGTTTTTGCAAGGTTGCAAAATATACAAGGTTAATATACAAAAGTCAATCACTTTCCTATATACTAGCAATGACCAAGTGGAATTTGAAATTTAAACTGCAACATCATTTATATTAGCACCCCCTAAAATGAAATACTTAGGCATAAATTTAACAAAATATGTACAAGATCTATATAAGGAAAACTATAAATTTTGATGAATGCAATCAAAGAACTAAATAAATGGAGAGATATTCCATGCTCATGGATAGAAAATTCATTATTGTCAAGATATCAGTTCTCCCAACTTAATCTATAGATTCAAAGCAATCCTTATCAAAATCTCAGCAATATTGAAGGAGAACAAAGTTGGACACTTCTCAACTTCAAGACTTACTATAAAGCTACACTAATCAAGACAGTGTGGTATTGGCAAAAGAATAGACAAGTAGACCAATGGAACAGAATAAAGTTCCCAGAAATAGACCCACATAAATGTAATCGACTGATTTTTGACAAAGGAGCAAAGATTTTTCCTTTCCACAAGTGACACTGGAACAACTGGACAACCGCATACAAAAAAAAAAAAAAAAGGGAATTTAGACAAAAGCCTTACATTCTTCACAAAAATTAGCTAAAAATGGATCGCAGACTATGTAAATGCAAAACTATAAAACTCCTGGAGGGAAATATAGGAGAAAACCTAGATGACCTTGGGTATGCAGTGACTTTTTAGGTATAAGACCAAAGTCACAATCCATGAAAAAAGATAATTGGTAAGCTGCACCTCATTAAAATGAAAAACTTCTGTTCTGTGAAAGACAATGTCATTAGAATGGAAAGATAAGCCACAGACAATATTTGCAAAAGACATTTGGTAAAGGACTATTATCCAAAACAGGGGTGCCTGAGTGGCTCAGTCGGTTAAGCGTCTGCCTTCCGCTCAGGTCATGATCTCGGAATCCTGGGATCGAGCCTCATGTCAGGCTCCCTGCTCAGTGGGGAGTTTGCTTCTCCATCTCCCCCTGCCTCTCCCTCTGCTTCTCCCCCTGCTCATGTGCTCTCTCTCTCAGATAAATAAAATCTTTTTTAAAAAACAAAGTATACAAAGAACACTTAAAATCAACAATAAGAAAACAAACAGCTTTATTAAAAAATGGGCCAAATTTTTAACAGATACCTCACCAAAGAAGATATATACATGAAAAATAAATAAATACATGAAATACATACATACATACATAAATACATGAAAATACTTTTGACATCATATTTTGTTAGGAAATTACAAATTAAAATGAGATACCACTACACACATATTAGAATAGCTAAAATCCAAAACACTGACAACACCAAATGTTGACAATGGTGTGGAGCAACAGGAACTCTCATTCATTACTAATAAGAATACAAAATGGTACCGCCACTTTGAAAGACAGTTTGACAGTTTCTTACAAAACTAAACATACTCTTCTATTTTTTATTAATTTTTATTTTTAAAACTAAACATAGTTTTAACAATCTATGCTAACTATCTAACAATCATGCTCCTGGAAATGAATTGCAAACTATGTCCACACAAAAATCTGCCCATGGTATATATAGCAGATTTATTCATAATTGCCCAAACTGGGAAGCAACCAAGATGTCCTTCAGATAAATAAACTCTGGTACATCAAAACAATGGAATATTATTCAGTGATAAAAAGAAAGGAGCTATCAAGCTATGAAAAGACATGGAGGAACCTTAACTGGATAGTGCCAAGTGAAAGAAGCTAATCTAAAAAGGCCACATATCATTTGATTCCAACTATTTGACACTCCAAAAAAGGCAAAACTAGAGAGACAGTAAAAAGATCAGTGATGGGCAGTTTGGGGTTTGGGGAGAGAGATGAATAGGCAGATCACAAAGGATTTTTAAGGCAGCAAAACTACTCTGTGATATTTATAATGGTGGATACATGTCATTACACATTTGCCAAAACCCGTAAAGTATAAAACACCAAAAGTGAACCCTAATGTAGACTATGTACTTTGGGTGGATAATGATGTGTCAGTGTAGGCTCATTACATCAATCATAAAAATGTACTACTCTGGTGGGGGATGTCAATAGTGACATAGGTTGTGCAAGTGTGGGGAAGGGGAGTATAGTGAATTCTTTATACTTTGTGTTCAATTTTGTTGTGAACCTAAGACTTCTCTAAAAAATAAAGTTTGTTAATTTGAAAAATATATTTCCTTTAGGGTCCTGTGGTAGCAAACAAATATCAAAACCCCTCTCCTGGCTATTCTGCCAGCTGTGGAGATACCACCCCACTGTGCTTCTGAGAATGGCCTGAATTCAGCCCAATTTCCAGAGTGACAAGGAGGAGATGAGAAAAAATTTTGAAGCTGGGGTGCCCTGTGAACTGGGGCATGGTAGATCCCACAGACACCTCAGGCAACTTCACCTCTTCAAGCCTCAGTGTGCTTTAATAATACCAGAGTAACATAGTGGTTACAGACCCTAATGGGTTCAGTGGCTCTGAAGTTCCTCATATTTCAGTTTGAATTTGGGCTTTGTCTCCAACCTAGCAAGTGCATGAGCATGCTTCCATTGCCACCCACCTCTAGCTTCAAAGTAGGAATATCAGTAGTACCTGTGGTGGAGGGTTGTCCTAGGATAAAATGTGATGATGCACTCGGCACATGGCACATTGTAAGCATTGTGCAATCAATTATAACTATTATTATTAGGTGGACATATTACATTGCCAAAGTTTGACCCTTTCTGACCTACAAAATCAACAATTCCATATGGCTTGACCTTATATCTTTTATGGGACTATTATGGGCACTAAATGAGAAAATATAGGCACTGGGCTTGCTACCATTTGAGGTGCTCAATACATGATCATGATTATTATTATTTTTATCCACAATCCCAGGGACGGTACCTGTTGTTGAGAAATCAAAGAACCCAAGACATACATCAAGAAACTTGATCATGCTCTGTAACTGTCATTTCATTTACTTGTCAGTTCCTACTCCCATCTCTCTTTTCCCTCACCTTCCCCTACCCTAATTATTATAGTGGAGACCTTGTCTTAGAAATCTTTGTATTTGTAGATTCTAAAAAATGCTAGGCACATAATAAGATCTTTGTATTTGTAGATTCTAAAAAATGCTAGGCACATAATAAGCGCTCAAGAAATGCTGTCGAATGAGTGATTCCAAGAGTTTTATGGGTTTCCCCAGGGGTTGGGGGGATTTGCTTCTCTTGTGGATTACTGGGGCTAAAAAAGGAACTAAAGACTAAAATCTGGAACATAACCAAGGGACTCAAGTAAAAGACCTCTTTAGGCTTTAATTCCTTCTGTCAGAATGGATCCAATAATCCTAACCTTGCTCCATCATAGAGTATTTGAATTGCAAGAATGTTGCTGGGAAAATACACATCTATTAGAATGGCTAAAATTGAAAGAACTGATGATACCAAGTTCTGACGAGGATGCAGAACATCTGGGACTCTCATATGTTGCTGGTGGAAATGCAAAACTGTACAACCACTTTGAAAAATATACTTTTTGTAGTTTCTTGTGAAGTGAAACATATATTTAATGACAAGACCTAGCAGGTTAACTCCTAATTATTTACCCTAGAGAAATGAAAACTTATGTTCACATCAAACTTGAATATTTATAGTGACTTTATTCATAATTGTCAAAAACTGGAAACACCCAATGTCCTTAAACTGGTGAATGGATAAAATAACTGGTACATTCACACAATGGAATACTACTGAATAATAAAAAGATGGGAACTCCTGATACATGCAACAACATGGATGAATCTTAAATACATTTTACTGAATGAAAGAAGCCAGACTCAAGCTAAATTCTGAATAGTTTCATTTATATGATGTTCTGGAAAAGGCAATGCTATAGGGACATAAAACAAATCAGTAATTGCTAGTGATTGTGAGTGACAGGAAACTGGAGGGAAGTTTTTGGAGTGATCCTTATTGTGGAAGTGGTGATTTGATTGTATGTATTTGTCAAAACTCATAGTTGTGTACACTAAAAAAATAGAGAATGTTAACGTATGTAAATTAGACTCAAATAAACCAGACTTTTAAAAAAGAGCTAGTTTCTGGGAAAATGGTTTACAAAGCAAAATTATCACTGGGTTAACATTATTACCATAGTAAGGGCCAATGGAGACAATTCTCCTAAGAGCAACTTGGAAGTGTGCTGAGCCAGAATGAAATAATAATCATTAATTATTTAATTTATGATTTATTTAATTAAACATTTATTGTGCCTTCCAAATACTGGGGGGATGAGAGAAGAATCAGGTGCACCTCCTATTCACAAAGGGCTCACAATGTAGTGGGAGTGGGGTAAGGAAAACAAAATTACAGTATAACATGATCATTATCTTTGATAATAATTAAAGAACCAGTATATAATTAGACTCTTCACACATTACACAATTAAAAGGACAAACTAAGCATTAGGAATACACTCCTTACCCCTGCACTTAATAGCAGTAGAATGAGGATAATAAAAGCTAGCATTTATTGACTGCTTACTTTGTGAGAGATGTTATTCTAAGCACCCATTTAAGCCTCACAAAAACCCTATGAACTAGGAGCCATCATAGAAAAGTTTATTTACCCATGGTCACTCAACTGTAAAGGATCACAAAGAGATTTAAACCCTGTTATGATGGTCACCTCCTAACCATGACAGTATACTGTAGCTAGAGAGGAACACTGACCTGGGTTACCTAAACTCCCCAAATTTGGAACTGGTTGTTCTAACTCTACCTCAGTTTCCTTAATATCAGAGGAGAGACTCAAGCATGCAAAACTCTCTGTGTAAGACACCAGGGCAAACCATTATTCCTCTTGTGATCCTTTCCTGTGCTTGCTATTTACCCACCCACCCCTATTACAAAAGTAATAGGTAATTATTATAAAATATGGAAGAAGCAAAACAAACAAACAAACAAAACCCAAGAAACCAAATTAAACGAAAAAATCTTCATCCATCCATAGTCTCACAACCCAGAGGTAAATATTGCTAGCATTTTGGCACATTTCCTTCTAGTATTTAAAAAAAATATCTTTTATTTATATAGCTGAGATCATACTTAAATGTAATTTTGGACCCTGCTTTTTTTCACTTAACATCAGAGCATGAACTCTTCATAAACATTATTTTAAATGGATATATAATAATCCATCATATAGATATTCTACAATTTATTAACTGTTCCTTCACAGTTGGATATTTAGGTTGTTTCCAATATTATAAATAACACCACTATTAACATTCTGGTCCATAAATCTTGTAGGTTATTTTTTTAGGATAGTTTCCCAGAAATGTAATTACTAGGTTAAATGTCAAGAATATTTTAAAGATTACAGTGAGATGTAGTATTCTTTAAAAACAACAAACACATTCTTTACAAACAAATGGAAAGGCTTCTATGGGGTCAAAAGTTGTATGTTTGTTTCTGTGTATAAGTATGGAGGGGGGTGGATGAGAGACAGATCTGGGAACTTTCTCAGTACTTGGTCAGTGCAGTAACCACGTGACTTTTTCTCTTGTGAGCTACTTCCCAATTTTTAGGAGCACATGCTGATTAAATATTGATCACTGAGTGCCACCAAATGGAAGCAAATTTCATGTATGGAGTTTGTATGCCTTTTGCAAGTATATTGTCCATAGAATCGGTGAGGCTTGGCACCTGTGTTTTTCACCAGGCAGAGCATTTTCACTGCCATTATCTCAACAGCTTCTCATAGCTCCTGGGTGAAATGGGTTGGGATAGCCATTACCATTGGTAGGTCATTGGTTAGAAACTCAGGCCCAGAAAGAAGTGAATTACCCAAAGTCACAGAGCTAGTTGGAGAGAGCTGGGACTAGAATTCTAGTCTCGTGGTTCTAAGGCAAAAGCCCCTGTTATGGAGTGAATTATGTCTTCCCCCAACCTGCACCCCCCATCCATATGTTGAAGCCCTAACCTGCAATGTGACTATATTGAGAGACAGGGCCTATAAGGAGGTAAAAAAGATTAAATGAAGTCATAGGATGGGGCCCTGATCTGGCAGGATTAGTGTCCTTATAAGAAGAGGAAGACCAGAGCTCTTTCTCTCTCTCTGCACACACACAGAGAAAAGGCCACAGGAGGACACAGCAGAAGGTGGCTGTCTACAAGCCAGGAAGAGAGGTCTCACCAGAAATCAACCCTGCCAACACCTTGATCTTGGACTTCCAGCCTCCAGAACTGTGAGAAAATAAATTTCTGTTGTTTAAGCACCCAGTCTGTGGTATTCCGTTAATGGCAGCCCTAGAAGACTAATACAGATTTCGGCACCAAGAAGTTGGTGGGGTGGTTGTGGGGCGGGGGGTGTTGTTGCTGTAACAAATGCCTAAAAATGTGGAGGTGTCTTTGGAACTGGGTAATAGGCAGAGGCTGGATAAGCTTTGGGGTGCATGCTAGAAAAAACACCTAGGTTGCCTTAAAGGGACTGTTGGTAGAAATTGACTGTTAAAGATAGTTCTAGTGAGGGCTGAGGAAGAAAAGAGAAGAACTGTTAAAGAAAGCACCTATTATTTTAGAGAAGACTCATATCATCATGGACAGAATGTTGGTAGAACTGTGAACGTTAAAGGTGATTCTGGTGAGGCCTCAGAACATGGAAATGCAGAAGATGGAAATGGAAATTGGCAGAAAGGTGATCCTAATCGTGAAGTGGCAAAGAACTTGGCTGAATCGTGTTGTAGTGTTTTGTTGTAGTCACGTGAAGCCGGCCCCTTCTAGTTGCAAGTGATGAACTTTGATATTTAGCTAAAGAGATTTCTAAGCAAAGTTTTGAAGGTGTGGCCTGGTTTTTCCTTGTGGTTTATAATAAAACATGAGAGGAGAGAGATAAATGGAAGGGACTGCTAAGCAAAAAGGAACCAGAGTTTGAAGATTTGGAAAATTCTCAGCCCACCCATGTGGCAAAAAAACCAAGAATGCATGTTTTAGGGAGAACACCAAGGGTGTGCCTGGCCAAGCACTCTATAAGGAGGTCACCCATGCAGTTCATCAGACATCTCAGCAGAAACCAGGAATAGAGATGGGATTTATACCAGCAAGAGACACAACCAGTTTGGACCAAAGGGAACAGAGAAGGGACAAAATAAGGAAGGCTATTGGAGTTCTGGGATTCTACAGGACAGGACAGCTGAGCTATTTGGCTGTGAATATGCTTTATCTTTCAAGAGAAGGGAAGAATGACCCTGAAGGTGATTCAGAGATCATCAGGACTGCCATTCCCACTATATGCCTAGGGCACTCAGCCCAGAGGGCAAGGCTATTTCCTTCTCAGGTTCAGAGGGTAGAGAGTTGGGCCATCCCTGCCTTGTGCTTCAGATGCAGGGCTGCAGCAAAAAGCCACAGGTGTGGGACTGCTGCCCAGAGTCGAGGAGGTAGGGCCACTGCCTAGGACAGTGGGGATGACACCACTGCACACGTGGGCCCGGACAGCATAACATTCAGCTACAGGATTATTCTAGAGCTTTAAGATTTGGTGGAGTTTGCCTTGCTAGGTTTTGGATTTGTCTGGGACCTGTCACCCCTTTCCTCTTTCTGATTTCTCCCTCTTGGTATGGGAATGTCTATCCTATACGGTATTTTGAAAGCACATAAGTTGTCTGGTGTCCAGGTGGAGAGGAATTCTGTCTCAGGATAAATCATACTTGGAGTTTCATCCATATCTGATTTAGGTGATATTTAGATGGGACTTTGGACTTGGAATTGATGCTAAAATGGGTTAAGACTTTTGGGGGTGTTGGGATAGTGTGAATGTATTTTCTGTACAATGAGCACATGAATTTTGGGGGGGTGGGGGTCAAAGGAAAATGTTATGGACTGTGTCTCCCTCAAATTCACATGTTGGAGCCCTAACCCCCAGGGTGGCTGTTTTTGGAGATGGGGCCTATACAAAGGTAATAAAGATTAAATGACATCATAAGCGTGGGGCTCTGACCTGATGGAATTAGTGTCCTTATAAGGAGGGGAAAAGAGAAGAGCTTGCTATCTCCATACAAGCACAGAAGATGCCACGTGAGGACTCAGTGGGAAGGTGGACGACTGCATGCCAGGAAGAGAGGGCTTACCAGAAAACCACCAGGCTAACACCTTGATCTTGCACTTCTGGCCTCCAGAACTGTGAAAAAACAAGTTTCATTGTTTAAGCCACCCAGTCTGCAGTATTTTGTTATGGCAGCTCAAGCAGACTAATACAGCCTCTAAATACACCAATGGCAAGACCATATCTTTTATTTATCCCATGGGTGCCCAGTGGTTTTGACAGACCCACCTACCTACTCATCATTTTCAGGAGTGTCTTGTCCTTCCCAATACACAGTATTTTGTTGAGTTGTGCAAACCTGGGTTTGAAGAAAGAGGCTCAGCGAAAGGAACAGATAACAAGAGGTCTGAGGCTTGGTTTCTAGAACCAGGCTTTGCCAAAACTTGCTAAGGGATCTTAGGCAAGCCACTTCTCTCTGATGATTATCATTATCCGTCTGTAAAATAAAAGTGTGCTGCATCAGACTCTGGAGTTAGACAGATGTGGGCTTGAATCCAGACTCTGACATTAGTTGCGTGACCTTGCACAAATTACTTAGCCCCTCAGGTTTGGTTTTCTCATCTCCAAAACAGGATAACCCCAGGGATTACTGGGCTAATTAATAGATGATGTATCCAGAGTCCCCGGCACATTTTAAAGGACAATAAAGGTGGTTCTTTTCCTAGATTAATTAATTAATTAATTAACTTAATTTATGCAAAGCACCGAGCACAGTTTCTGGCACTTAGAAAGGGCTGTATCTGTCTTAGTTACCTTTTTTTTTTTTTTTTATTCTAGCAGATAGTAAGTCCTCAGTAAGTAAGGTCCTTATGATTATTTTCAGGCCTCATATCCCTTCATTTCCCTCCAAAGCCCTAAATCCTAGCTATACCTAATTCTGTTTTTCCCCCAATACAGCCCGTGGGCTTTCCTGCCCTAGTGTATTTGTCTACTCCGTTTTCTCTGTCTGGTGCTCCATTTCTCTTCCTCTCTCAGAGCTCAGATGTCTTCTCCCCTGGGAACCCTCTCTCCACTACCCTCCTCCTCCCAGTCAGAGGAATGGCTCCTTGATTTGTGTCCTGCTAAGAAAACAACTCCATATAGCACTTAGTTTTTTGTGCCTGGTGGTTCGGTTAACTCTTTCAGAGCCTGCTTCCACGCGTAGCGGCCTCGGGGGCACGGTGCTGGGTGAGTAGCCTCTGGGTGTCACCCAAGACGTCTAGCATAGTGCGGGACAGAGGAAACGGGCCCCTGTGCAGAGAGGGGTCCAGTTTAACTCCTAGAAGCCCGAGCCCCCGACCCTCCCCAGGCCGCGCCCACCGTGAAGCCGGCCCCTCCGTGGGCTCGGACTCTCCCTCCGCTGCTCCCCATCACCTGAGCCGACCCGGCTCCCAGGGGTCCCCCCGGGCTCCTTCCCGGCCGTCCCTCCCGCCCCGCCTCCCCTCCGGGCGGGCGCGTCCCCTCCTCCACCCCGCGGCGGAGCCCTGCGGAGCTGAGGGCGGAGCGTCGCTGCCGATGGCTGGGAGCGGGGTTGGGAGGCGCTGGGCGAGCAGTGGGTTCCAGACGCGCCGCCGCCTGGCCGGGGGGCTGGCATGGCCGCGTGCTTGTGAACGCGGAGCGCGCGAGGGGCGGCTGCCACCATGCCCGGGGGCGTGGGCGCCGTCCGGCTCTGCCTGCTGGCGCTCGCCCTGCCGGGGTGGACCAGAAGTAAGTGGCTGGGCGCGTGGGGGGGGTGGGGGGGAGGCTGGGGGAGGATGGAGGCGGGTGGGCTGGGTGGCCCGAGGACCTGGGAGTCGCCCCCTGCAACTCCGCGGGGCTGCTTCCCCGAGGTCCCCCAGCCTGGGAGCCCGGGCTTTGTTCCCACGTTGTGCGCCCCGGGAGGTGGTGGGGGTCCGGGAGACCCAGAGCAGGCGGAAAACAGCCGGTCCCCTCCCTGGCTTGCCTCCCTCGCCCTCGTTCTCTTTTTCCACTGTTTTTCTGCTTTTGGCTTCTCTTCCCGCTGCTTTCCTAGTCTCTCCTCTTCTCTCCAGTCTTTGTGTGTGTGTTCCTATAAATATATATTGATAAAATTGGAACCATACCATATGTACAGTTTTGTGCCTTGCATTCTCCACTTCACATTATGAGCCCACATCGTTACATTCTCCAAAAACATGCTTTTAATGGCTGTAGATTACATCAAGAAATCGCAGAAGTGTAATTTTCAAAAAGTTAAAAACATGACTCATACAAATATAGGATGAATGGGTAGCAGAGATTCCTTCAATTCATTAATGAGGCGGTGAGTAGAATGGTAAAGCTGGTTCAAAGCATGAGAGGAACGGATGGTACAAGCATCAGAGAAAATGTTGAAGTCGTGCACTGGGACAGATACAAAAGTGGTCAATGCCCCCATAGGGTCAACCAACCTTAATTCTTAGTTCTCTCTCTACCATACCGAAGTTGTTTGCATCTCTACCAGACAAAAATCTACAGTTAACATGTAACTTCACACAGTATGTTTTTTTTAATTTGTTGTAAATTAAAAAAGTCAAACCAAGGTGCATTCCCCTAGAAAAATGTGGTGATCTATGGGAGGGCCTGTTAAACAACGCTCCAGTGTGACATTGAAAGGGCATCCTGCTTGCTTTTTGCCTCATTTGCAAGTTTTGAACAATTTTTCTTAAGATGTACTCTGTTTCTCTCTTATTTAGCCTTGCTTTCAGTATTTTTTTTTTTTTTGCAATCATAAAGATAATTTCATTCCTTTAAACATTCCATTAAATATCATATAATTCCTGTTTGTTGCAAAGAATCTAGACTTATCAGAGCCACCAGAGCAGGGATATGCCTCTCTGGTCCCCCCAGGAATATCAAGTACCTAGCATAGTACTTGGTAGATAGTTAAGCATTCAGAAAACACATTATGAATAAATGAATGCATTGCTTCTGATTTTTACCAGTACTATGAAACTAATGCTTGTCTAGTGAGATTATTTTTCAGATATATTTTGATTGAGAATACATTATATCAGTAATCTGAAAGGAACATCAATCACTCATAATCCTGCCACTCTACCAGCACAACTGTAGCCAGCTTTCATACCACTCATTGTATTCTATGTGATCGATGTGGTTGGTTTACAAAGAATAGATTCTGGAGTCCTCACCCCCACCCCAGGAGCCCTGTGGATTTGGCCCCTTCCTGTGGAGACCAATTTATCTAGGTCTTGGGGAAATACCACTTTATTAAGGTTATCTGCAAAAAGTGTTTGAGGTCGGTGGTACCTAGAACAAGGAAAGACTTGTTGCAGCTCACCTTTCTTGGAAAATAGAAATCCTGCTGCGTATCTTGTCTTGAGGATGAAGGGGAACCGAGGGGTGATAGTGATTTGGAAAGTAGGAAGTGATCTACAAACGTAAACTTGCCACTAGGAAGCTCAGGGTAATGTGATGATGCTTTGTGGATGTAGGAGCAGTTTCATGGTGACTCTCCCCAGTACTGCTGTGAGATAGGCAGGCCGGTATCATTGTCTTCATATTACAGATGAGCAAACTGAAGCTCAGGGGGAAAAACCCATGGGCCTGACTTCCAGAACATACCCAGAATCTGACCACTTCATTCCTCTCTACTGAGCTCATTTTAGTCTGAGCCACCATCATCTCTCACCAGGTCTCCAGCCTTGCCTTCTTGCTTCTATTCTTATGCCCACCCCCTCCCCCATTATACCCCCCATCTCCACCCAGCAGGCAGAATAATCTTTTAAAAACCAACTACAGACCATATTGCTCTGTGTCTAAACCCTCCAGTGCCTTCCAAGTCTATTTATAATAAAATCCAGACACTTGCCATGGCCTCTGTGATCTCAGACCCATGTCTCCTACCACCTTCCCTGCTCATTTACTAGATTCTAGCCACGTCTACCTTCTGCTTATTCCTTAAATGGGCCAAGTCACCTTCTGCTCAGGCAGGATCACTGCATTTGCTGGTCTTTCTCCCTGGGGCACTCTTCCCCCAGATCTTTTAATGGCTGCCTTCTTCCGGTCTCTCAGGTCTCAAATGCCATCTTTGCTAAACATCCTGTCTAAAATAGACACCTCCTCTTCAGTGTCTCTTTATTCTATGACCCTATTAGACCATTTGAGAATATTTGTGTATTGTGCATCTCCCACCTCTAGAAGGTAAACTGTGAGGACTACAGAGACCTTGTTATCCCTGTTTACCACTATATGGCCAAAAACTAGCAGAGTGCCTGACCTATAGTAAGTGCCAAGAGCCTGGCCTCCCAGCAGGTGTTCTTCTAATGACCCAATAAGGGGTTTTTTCCCATTGGCGGTGCATGCCTAGCTTAGCTAGGGTGCAGAGTTCTGGAATTCCAATGGTTGTGCATCCTGTATTGGCAGGAGGAAATGGGGAAGGCAGCGCCCAGCTACAGCATGAACGAATAATACCTCAGTGGAAGACTGCAGAAAGCCCCACAAAAGAAAAGGTAAGACACAAAATATTTCATTTTCAGAGCCAGGAGCTGACAAGTCCATTCTGTGAGATGTGGGGCCACCTTCTCAACTTTCCTGGAAGCGTCATTGCTGTTAGTTCTGTTTCTGGCCTACTCTATCCTCTCTGTGCATTGGTTTTGAAAATCCCAGACGGGACTTTCCTTCATTGTGTGACAAACTTCTAGAACACTTCCAAATGCTATTAGTTGAGGAAATGAAAATTATTAATGCTGACACAAGCTAAGTGCAAATATGTGTCACAAAAATCACCAGCTCTCAAATGGAATTGATTAAATATTGTCACTGTTATTTTTGCTCTATATAATACATGCTTTACTTTATTGACGAGATAATGTACTTGGAGAGAAAAATAATAATTCAAGCTATTTTTAAGAGACAAGGGAGGAATCTACTACTCGGGGATATATCTTAAAATGCAATAGGCTCTTTGGGCCATGACACCAGCAAAATGCACAGGCTTTATCAAGGGGATTGGGAATAAGACAGAAAACATTATCCTGTTCTGCAAAGAGGACCTGGACATCCAGGGTATTCTTTGTGGTTCTGGTCTTTACATTTCAAGTGAGACATGAAAGAGCTAGAAAGGAAGACAGTTGCTGTGTGCCAGTAACCAGCTATGGGACCTTCTACTTTCTGAACTTCAGATTCCTCATTTATAAAATAGGGCTTCGAAGGGATAGGAATAGAGAGGGCTGGGGAGAAGCGATAGTTAATAAGGTCCTTTGGGGCTCAAAGGGTCTATGATTTATTGGGCAGCATATAAAAAAGCAAGATTATAGTAGAAGAGAATGGAGAGAGAGCTTTGTCAGGGAAGATTTCAGACTTTGTGGAAAGGTAAATGGAGAGGAGAAATGCCTGGAATCCTTGAAGTTACGGCTAGGGTAATACACACATGTCCAAAATGCTTCAATTTGAATTTATTAAGGGAACTTCCAGTAACAAATTTGGGAGAAATGAAAGTAAGTAACATTTTATCCTAAAGACAATAAATGCATGAACCTCATTTCATCAAAAAGTAGGAAAGGCTGAAAATAGCTTCAGGAAAAATCTGGACAGATTGATGGATGCCTTCCTAGAGAAGGTTATTTTTAAAAATTAGGATCTTGGATAGTCCAACATATCTATTATTGCTCGAGGAATGGCTCCGATACTTTCTGTAGAGGTTCTTTGTTCCTTACAGATGTGGGATGCCCGGCATCCTCAGGAAGGCCCTGAGAAGCAAAGTGGAGCTCCAGATCCTGTCTCTATTCCTAGCCATTGTCTGCCCAGAATCTGGGTCATTGTATTTTGTAGGAAGAGTCAGCACAGTGCCTGGTGCCATAAGTATTTGTTGAATGAACGAATGAATGAATGTCAGAGACAGAGTAGAAGGTAGGTTTCAGTCAGGCCTCTTATTCTCATTTATGTAATTAATTCATTCATCAAAGATTAATTGAACAGTCACTGAATAATAAGTATTGTACTAGATCTTAAGGGGGGCAGTGCACATATATAGGACAGATTTCTGATACCCTGTGAAGCTGAAGATCTATTTAATCTACCCTTAAAGGGAAAGGAATTTTAACCTTTCCCTGTGGGAAGGATAACCAGTAGGTCGACTCCCTCCACCTCCTAGGAGAGGTGATGTTGCCCCTTCCTAGCACAGAGTGGGGTTGCAAGGGAAAAGTCAACAGGGAAGATGCATAGATCCTGATAGAGCCATTTCATTGTTTTGCTTGAAGTGTCCCTTGGAAACAAGTGACAACATATTTTAAATATCAGTGTCTGAGCGTCTTCCACACCAGAAAGAAATATTTTTGGATTACCCACTTGTAAATATTTGTACTCAGGTTGCAGCTTGTGTCTCTTTGGAGGAGAGGTGACAGTGCTTTGATTTGTGTCAACTTTCCCTTTTTGTGTGGACTGTCACGTGGACATCTACTCCTTGAATAAGGGAATTGCTACAGCTCTGTTGCTGTGTACTTTTCCTCAGATGCCCACTTGGGACTATGTCCCTGATGCTTAATGTCACTGGACAGGGTCCTTGTTCTGGAATATCCCAGGGTAAAGTGGCAAAGGATCAGCAACCAGAATAGGTGTTATCAGAGCTGAATCAGGGCATCAGAAACAGAGATGTGGATCCCTTAGTGAAAGTTATTGGGCAAACAACCACCTAACTTCCTCTCCCCATGGTTTTGAAATGTCCCTTTTTAAGAGAAGTCAATAGGATGAATTAGTACAAAAATAGCAAAGGACAGGGTTGCCCAAGCTTCCTGGATCAGAATGCAATACTGAGCTCATCGGAGCCCTTGGTGGCCTGAATAGCTCAGGGATGCCCAGTGCCTAGGACCCTAAAGGGAAGTGCAGTTTGGGGCAGATAAAAAGCGGAGTGTGCTTAGAAGAGGAAGGCCCCTACAACCAGACGTGGCAAAGCAGTGGGCCCACTTTCTCTGATGCTGAAACTAAGCTTTGGGGTCAACTTCAGGAGTTTATCAGTTCCTTGGTCCCAAGTTAGAGAACATGTATTTAGAGATCCTGTTTTTAATATGCTTAAATATGTAAATATCTCATTTCAAATAAATAACTTTTCCCTTCGAAATAAGTTCAACCACCTTAAGTTGAATTGTTGAAGCATGGAAGTTTATTATGACTTGAATTTTTTTTTCCTTCTTTTTTTAAAATTAAAAAAATTTTTTTTAATTTTTATTTTTTTTATTATATTCAGTTAGCCAGCATATGGTACATGAGGAGTCCACTTACTCACTCTTCTAGCACAGTGCTCTGACCTTGATCAGGTTTTTGTTGTAGTGTTCAACGATTCATTAGTTGCATAATTTTCCACAATAATAAGGTAAAAAGAGATGGAAATCCCTTTCTATTTTAAAATATAAAAGCAATTCTAAAAACATGGAAAGATGCACAAAGAAAATAAAATCAACCATGGTCCTACTGCTGAGAGGTCACTATGGTGACTTTTTGATTTATTTCTTTCTACAAAAGTATATTTAAATAAAATATACAGTGTTGTTTTGAGCCTTCGTGTGCTTAATAATTATCATGTATACTTTCTTGATAGTTTAAAAATTATTTAAAGTCATCATTTTTAATGACTATTGAGTGTTTTGTCATATGATTGATCATCATTTATTTATTCTTCTATTTTTAGACATTCAAGTTATATTTCATTAGTCATTATTATAAGTAATGAGCATCCCTGTGTATAAACCTTTGCCTGTGTTTCTCTTTGTTCTCTTCAGGTAGAGTTTTGTGTTAGAGTCAGACGGTCTAAACATTTAAAAACTCTTGGTCCATCTGTCAAATTATTTTCCACTGAGTTGGTATCTATTTAAATTCTTACTGGTAGGGTCTGAGAGTGCCTATTTTTCAGTATGCTCATTGTGATTTATGGGTTTTAAAAAATCTCTGTCACTGTGATTTTTTTTTTAAAGGTATCTAAAAAATTTTGCTTTTTGGTGGAGAGCAGTTACCAGTGATGCTGAACATGTTTTTCATGCTTATTGGCCATTTGTATGATAACTTAAATGATCTCTTCTGGGTATCCTGCTCATTTGGCCATCTGTAAGTTTTTCTCTTGTGTTTTTAAAATGTACCTTCTTTTGGACCTACAAAACTTCAGTTGGAGTTTCTCCTAGTTGTCTCCTCTGAAATGGTTGGGGGAGTATCCAAACTGAGAGACAAAATGAAATAAAATACGAACTCACTCGGAAGAGGGTTCTCCTGGTATTTTCGATAATAGACAGCAAGTATCAGCGGTTTTCTCTGTGCCAGGCTCTGTGACATTATTTACATATACTATGTCGCTTAATTGCTACAAGATTCCCATAAGGCTGACTGTTACTATCTGTTTTACAAATAAGGAAACTGAGTTGTAGGGAGCTTCAGTAACGTGCCCAGGTTCACACAACTGCAGTGTGAGAGCTAGCCCTTGAATCCAGATCTGACTGCACAGAAAATTTACTGTCGAAGATCGTGTTGTCGAGTGTTTGCCTTGACCAGACCTGCATGGAAGCACTTACATCACATTTCAGCTTGGAGTTTCTTTCCTTTGTGTGTGAGGAGGAGGCAGGTGGGGGAGGGGAACAGGGTCCTTTGGGGGCTGAAGTCATTTCATGTTTGGGCTGGAAATGCAATTGACCCTTTCTCATTCACTTCCTGTGGATCAATGTCAGAGCACTGTGCTAGATCCTGTGCCTGTTCCTGGGAGCCTTGTCCCCTGCTTTTAGGAACTGACATTCTTTTGTTGTTGCTTCTAGCATCCACTCAAAGCTGAGCTCAGGGTAACGGCCGAGGGGCAAGAATTCATCTTGGACCTGGAGAAGAATGAGTAAGTGGACTCCTCATTTATCCATAATGAAACAATTCACTTCCATGTCAACGCCGGATGCAGGTGCCACTGTTTTGGAAGGCAGTTTGTGAAATCACCAAGCGCTCAATCTGGTTCCTTTGTGGGGAGTGTCTTGCAAAGACAGCATATCCCCAATCTCTTGACTTGCTGTGAAATTACTGGACCGTTTAATGTCTTCCTTGAATTTCCTCTGGCTGTATTTCCGGGGCCTCCTAGAGTTCACTGCAGGCACACAGGGGTGTGTGTGTGTGTGTGTGTGTGTGTGTGTGTATGTGACGAAGGGCGGGATGGAATGGAGGACTTCGGCAGCTGACTTACTAGCTCCAGCACAGCGCATGGCAGGAAGTGAAGGAGATTAGAGGAAAACAGCAGAAAGCAGAGAGAGAGGCAGGGCGGAGTGTTGTGGGATTTGGTGCCTCAAACGCAGGCTGCTCCATGTGTTCTGGGTTAGCTAAGTCTGAGATTCTGCCAGTAAGGGCATGGTCAGCAGTCTCCTGGCTTCATCAGGCTGATTCCTCCATCTTCCTGATCTCATTCATCTCGGGTGGCTGCCTGGCTCAGGAATATTTCCACATTGATTTGCCATTAAGCGCATTTGTATCTTGATTCATTTTATTGAGCAGGTGAATAGACATAAGCATGGCTGCTCGTCGGCCATTCCCAATCTGCTTGGCTGCCCGAGCGTTCTCCTTACTTGGCTGGGGGATGCTGAGGCCTCTGGTATTTTCCCACTAACTAGTTCTGCCTCACAGACCTCGCAGATAAGGCTGCATGGCTCAGAGAACTGCCTGCCTCCTCTTGGCAGCCTCTGGAGTCCCCTGGAAGCAGATGAGTAATCAGATGCATCACTGCCAAGAAAGGGATGGATAGAGACCTTCCCATATCCAGAAGGATGGGAATGGCTGCTAAGCTCGGGTAGAAAGCAAGAACATAAATTATTCCAAATTTGGGCTTTTGGATACTTGCAAAGGAGGGTGAGTAGTGTTGGAAGTGTGGCAAAAGCATGCCTTAAGCAGCGTGTACAGCAATGGGCTTCATCCACATCTTTCCTCGGCCTCCAGTCTATGGTGGCCTCCAGGAAGCTGGGAAGTTGGGCATCTCAATCATTTTTGCTACTTTCCTCCTAACAGTGAAACCACCCCAAGAATGGCTTCCTTTTGTCCCATTTGCCTGGAACAGAATTGGCTGACTATGGCCCCAGAAGGTGTCGACTCTGCCTGTTTGGGATTTCTCCTTGTGTTGTCTTCCTCTGGTCCTGCAGGAAATGCCTTTGGAGGGTCTCTTCTTGTCGGTCTCTCAGGAACCTGCTTCCATTTCTCGTGGCTCCAGCCCTCCAGCTCCAGGCCACCTGAGCCTAATCCATCCTATTCGGCCTCAAGTGGACCGTTTGACCCTTCAGCTTCCTCTGGGCAGTCCAAGTGATGGGGGGGATGTCATGGGTAAATGGGATCCCGGGACTCATCCTTCCCTTGTGTTTTGGAACCTGTGCAAGAAGCCATAGGAAGTTCGAGGAGGAAGATGTCTTAGAAAACCCTGGGCACGATGGTCTTATGCATGGTTGTAGAAACTTTGAATCAGAGAGCGATAGGCAGGCACTTGCCAAAGGTTGCCCAACAAGTAATTGAGAGACGTGAGACTAGGATCATTTGAGTTTTTGGCTTGGGTCTGGAGAAACCGAGGTTTAGTTCCTAGCTATGTAATCTGGGGCAAATTGCTGCAACTTGTGTAAGTTCAATGTCCTCATCTATAAAATGAGGATAGTAATGCTAACTCCATAGGGTGGTTGTGAATAGGCAGTGCGCACAAGGTGCTTATAGAGCACACGGTGAGTGATCAAGCACGGTGGTGAGTTTTATGGTCCCACATGAGAGCTTCAGAGCAGGGCCCTCATGTAGTTCTATTGTCGGCTGCTCCAGGCAGCCCTTTGGTTTCCCAGTGAGCAGCGGAGGGCTGGATGTGCTTCCTGGCCTCCTTGAGCTGGCAGAAGGCAGGAGACTTGACAAAAATGGAAGCAGCAGAGCCAAGCTGTATGACCTCACCAGGTATCCCTGGGGGACGGCTTCCTGCTATTTTCGTCTAAATTGGGCTTTTTGTTTTTGAACATGTGTTAGCAAGCGGAACTCTAACTGCACACGACTTTCTAGTGTGTTTATTTCCCCAAGCCTTCTCATTCATGGTGCTTGTGAGTCCGGATTCAGAACAGCTCGGGGGTGGGGGGTGGGAGAGAGGCTTTTCTGATTTTTTCAAATTGCTGCGTTAAAGTTTTTGTAATCCCATGGTACTTGAGGGGAAGCTAGGCTCTGTGCCAGGTGACTTCTCAAGCTCTGGTTCTTAATTTCCTCAATGGATTTATTCATTGTTATTCATCTGTTATGCATCCGTAGCATTGCTAGCCCCAGTGTCAGTACTGGGAACCTGGCTGTGAGTAGAACAGTTCTGCCCTTATGGAGCTTATATTCCAGTGGCAGGAACAGTAAACAAAGGAACAAGTGAACTGTGGTATACCCAAAGATGCGCGCTATGGTGGAACCAAAGTGGGGTCAGGAGGGAGGGGCTTTCCAGAACGGTGGCCAGGAAAGGCCTTGGTGGTGAATTGATATTGGAGTCAAGACCTGAAGGAGGTGAGGAAGTGAGCCTTGTGGACAGCTAAGAGATGACAATTCCAAGGAGAAGCAACAGCCAAGTTCAAAGCCCCTGATAGGTTATGAAGTTTCCCTTTCTCCGTAGCTCCCCACCCCCCATACATTTCCCCATATATTGGATTCTCAGGCCTCTCAGGGCAAGGGCTGTGGGCAAGGGCTTCTGGGATTTGTAAGGGAAGGGAGAGGACATTTCTAATTTATTTTTCATCATCCTGAGGTGTCTGGCCTTCTCCCATCAAGTCAAAGCCCGAGTGCTAATGCATGGCCCAAAATAGCAGTGAGCAGACCTTTAATGGAATTCACACATGGAGAGATTGCCAAGAATGGTGAGGATGGAGGAGCAGGGGGATGGGCCGGGAGAGCGGGCACGTAGCAAACGGGCCTTCAGCTCAGGAAGCAGACACCCCAAGTTGTCTTAATTCAATAACATGACAAGCGGCAGCCTTTTCCTGCTGTGAAGCAGCTCAGGATAAATGGTTGGCATTCCCATGGGAGACGCACACCCTTTATTGAGTGCAGGCGAAAAGGACTGGCCTTGTAGGGCTAATCTCAATATGGCTTTCATGTCGGACAGTCCTAGGTTCAGATCCTGACTGCCCCTTATGGAGCTGTATGTTCTCTTTAAGTCTCAGTTTCCCTATCTGGGATATAAAGATAGCCCATGCCATGAGCCATGGGGAGGATGAAATGAGATGGTGTGGGGAAAGCCAGCATGCTGCCTGGCTTCTAGTCCATACTCTGTAAATGGCAGCTACTATTATTTCTTGCTCACGATTTTTTAACTGCAAAAGTAATACACGCTCATTGTAAAACATGTAGCAATACCAAAATATGTAAGTAAAAGAGTGAAAGTCTCCCACCCTCAAGGAGAATCCATTGTTAGCAGTTTGGTGGGCATACCCTGGACCTTTTCCGTGTGTGTGAGAACGCGTGCACAGATACTCATAAACACAACTGCACAGAAACTCACGTACCGGCTGCTATTTTTGTTGGAGAGGGAGGCACAAGAATGAGATTATACTATATATCTTGTTCCATACTTGTTTTTTTAGACTCAACTGTATATCTGAAGGTAATAGTCTACTCTAATAAAGGTATGTATAATGTTGCTTTACATTTACTCACATGCATACATATAATCTGCCAAGGTTGGTGCACAGCTGTTATTAGTAGAGCTTTACTTGTGATTGAGGCATTGTGGTACGTGAGAGAGTACTGAGCTCAGAGACAGATGATGTAGAAGTGATCGACAAGCCAGCTGGCTCTCCTGGGTCTTAACGTTCTCATCTGTAAAATGGGGATTTAGTCCCCGTTGGGCTCTAAGAGCTTTTTTTTGCACTACCTATTTAAAGGACATGGTGTTAAGTAGAAAAATGGAAAAGAACTTCCGACCTTAGGGAGTTTGCTCTCCAGTTATAGAGACATCCTTGAAAATAGGGCACTGGGATAAAGGCAAATGCCCCAAAACCACGGACCTTGAAGTTGAGGACAAACTGCTAGCTCAGGACTCACCACTTAGGCAACACAAACACGAGAAGGGAAATGACAGGGAAGAAATTATAGGCTGCTATTTCCACAAGCCACAGATTTGAGGCATAAATCCATAATATTCTTTCTGCATATAATTTCCCCCATGCCCTGAGGACTGCCTCATCAACCCAGAAGCTCTACTAGACAAAAATTTGTTTGCTGAAATCAAATGGAATCTTCCTTAGCTGTAAGCATCTAGGGAGATGAACACCTCCAGGAAGTGTAGGCTCTGGCTCACTCCCTTCTCCCTTCTGTACTTTTTCCCAGGGAGGGCCCAATGAACTGTTAAATCAGCTTGCAGGATGCTCATTGGGCTGCATTACTCGAGGGCAGGATCACTAGGTTACAAGGTCACCTTCAAAAGCACACGAGCAGCTCAACTAGTGGGCACTCTGCCCAGAGGACCTTTGGCCATGCACTTCTCTCTGCTGGTCTCTTGAGCACATTCTGGAACTCTTAATTTCCTTGGTATACTGTCCTTCCCTTGAGTACAAAGGATGATTAAGATTCAGATTTTGGCTTGGGAAAGAGAGAAATATCTTTTGGTCTCACTCCATTCGTTGTGCTCCAGCCAGCTAGCTAAAGGGAGATCCTGTTTGCACGAGTCTAGCTAATAAGAGTGGACATTTGTTTTCTTTTGTGTGTATGTCTACCTCCAGACTTCATGGAGAACAGTAACTGTCAAGGCAGAATTTGGACTTTTAGAGGCTCAGTGTTTGTAGCGTCCACCATTACTTCTGACGTTAATCTCTCCTCATCTCTCTAATTTCTTATTAGTCCTTCAGAGATGCCACTGGGAAGGAGACTGCTTTTGTTGTCCTGGAAATCAAGAGAAAACCTGGAAAATCAACAGTCATTCACTGCTAATGGAGTGATCTAGTACCCTAATTTTCTCCTTTTTCCCTCAACTCTATTTGAATTGTATAATACAGGAGGACTGGAGAAGGGGAGAGTGAGCAGGCAGTAAAGGAGTTTTTTAGCAAGAGACAGGCTGGATTAGTTACCACCTCCTAGTGCTCTACTTCTCTTCCAAGGAAGCCTGGTAGAAATGTGTAACTGATCCAGAGCAAAATCCTGAATACACCCAGGCCATGGCACTCTCTGCTGCCTCCACCTTCCTAGTTTCCTCTTGAGTTGGGAGTAGACTTTAACATCTTATCTAGGATAAAGGACAGCTCTGTTTGACCCTCTCTTGTCAGGAGCTTCATTTGTTGTTGGCAAAATTCAATTTCCTGGATCAAAGAGAAGCTTAAGAAAGGCTTAGACGCTATCCCAGTGCTCTTGGTAAACCATGCTTCACTGAGTCGCATTGAAATGAGTCAACAGACATATGGATTACATTTCACTTAAAATACACATGGCTTAAGAAATTAGAGGATATCATTCCTTAACCAAGTATTTGGCAGATCTAAAGCGTTCAAAATGTTTTTCCAAACTCGGCACGCAGCTGGGCTCCCCATTCCCTGCAGTGGAGATCGTGTATCCCAGGGAACCTGGTGCCGAGGAAATGGTTGAGTGGATGGGTGGGGACACCAGAATTTGATGAGAGCTGCCTGTGAGTGTCTGAAATTTACTTCAAATGTTTTCTCAAGCATCAGGAACTGAAGTTAACCCTGCCATGTTGACTCTGAGGCAGTGAATGCATAAGCGGATACAAATTCCAAGCACTGTACTAGGCACCTTGCCCCAAAGACACCTCGTGGTCCTGTAGTTTCCAACTGTAGCTTTGCAGACTGAGATTGATTTCATCTACACTTCCCATGTTGTCCAGAACCCCTGGAGTTGCAGACCAAATGGACTGCCAGCCTATCTAATGTGATCTTTTTGCAAGCCAAATTATCACATAAGCAGGGTCTTTATTTATTTCCAAATCACTGGAGGAGACATGATATTGCTATCTTAGGGTCCATTGCATAAATTCAGTTTCAGTAATTAAGAGTGCTGATCTGAAGGGATGCAGCTGTACATTTGCCAGAAGAGAGTATCAGGGAGTGTCTGGAATTGAAATAACCTAGATGTGTTGATTCTGAAGGCCGTGAGCACCTAAACCTGAAACACTATAACCCATAGAGTAGAACAGGCTCAGGCTTTGGTGCCAGAGAGACCCAGATTTAGTTCTAGGCACTGACACTTCCTGGTTAGGTGGCCTTTGGCAAGTCACCTGCCTTCTGAATATTTCTTCATCTATATTCATAATAATATTCACTCCTTAGTGAGCATGTACTGAGAGCCAGTCACTGTGCAGAGGCACTTCAATACTGCTCTATATAATCCTCATGGCAACCCTTCCAGGGAGGTATTACTGTTATTCACATTTTATAAATGAGGAAACTCAAGTGTAAGGAGTTTAATAATTTACCCAATGTCAGCCAGAGCCAGGACTCAAACTCAGATCTACCTGTCTCTTACTATCTTCTACCACATGCATAGAGAGTAGATATTAATACCTTCATTTCAGGGTAGGCTAGGTTGAAAAAGGGGCCCCTCCCCAAGATATTCACGTTCTAATGACTGGGACAGGAGAATATGTTACTTTATATGGCAAAAAAGAGTCTTTGTAAGTGTGATTAAGTTAAGGATCTTGAGAAGGGGAGATTATCCTGAATTATCTAGGTGGGTCTTCAGTGAAATCACAATTATATTTATAAAAGGGAGGCAGGGGGAGACTTGATCATAGACAGGAGGAGGCAGTGTGACCATAGAGGCAGAGACTGGAATGATGTGGCCACAAGCCACGGAATTCAGGTAGCCACTGGGAGCGCGACGAGGCAAGGGATGGCATCTCCCAAAGGGAGTGCAGTCCTGCTGACGCAGTGATTTTGGCTTGGTAGGACTATTGTCATTCTTCTGGCCTCCAGAACCAGGAGGGACTAATTTCCTGTTGTTTAAAGCCACTAAGCTTATGTTAATAGACAGCAACCACAGGAAACAAATACATCTCCTGAGGTTTAGCGGTAATGTATTAGGATGTGCTCAGTACAATGCCCAGCACATAACCAAGCGGGTTTCAATACACACTAACTTCTACTAATGCAAAAGCAAGAACAAATGTTTTCTGAAATGTCTTGGTAATGCATAGCATTGCATGTGGCCCCTGTGACTGTCTTCAAGTATGAAGTGACAGAGAAAAACATATTGAGAAATAGTGTGTGTGTGGTTATCACTTATCAGCATTTCCTAAGTTCCGGTCATATTCTCAGATGCTCAGTCTGCCTTCAGGTAACTTCTGGCTGAGGAATGATGGTCACATATTAATAATGATGTCAATAATCATGGTAATTGTAGCTGTTACCATGTAGAAGATGCCTACAGAGCAGGCACTGTTCTGAGGTCTCTAGGTGGTTCATCTAAGTGAATTCTCACAACAGCTCTGAGGTGGAGGGACTTGTATTGGCCTTATTTGGCAGATGGGGACCCTGAGGAATGGAGCAGGGTGACTTGCTCCAGGGCCTCTGGGAGGGAAGGGCAGAGCCAGGATGTGAAGCTAGATCTGTTTGACTCTGAAGCCCAGGCTCTTAGCTGTGGCTAGATGTGCTTCTCAGAGCCTTGTCCTTGCTTAGTATGCTCTGTCTTGTTAGAACTGGTATTACTTCCCCGTCCTACCCTCCCTCGTCCCTTTCCTTCTAACCGTCCTAGGCCCTGATTAGGATCTGGACTAAAGTGTATGGTAGTAGTGTCGTCCAGGTGCGTATGGCTTCAGAGCCTGGCTCCTTGCCCCCACTGGCGATGTAAGCTTTGGCAAGTCACTTCATCTTTGTGAATCTGTTTCCTCATCCACTCGGTGGGGCTAATAATAGTGGCCACCTCGCTGGATGCTGTGTGGATTCAATAACGTCATGCTCCCAAAGGACGTACACAGTGCCTGGTGCACTACGAAATTGCAATAAAGAGTCGCTATTATTTGTATTTTGCAGGGTCGGAAAAACAGTTAAGAATGAAGTAAGAGAGGGGCACCTGGGGGGCTCAGTCGTTAAGCGTCTGCCTTCGGCTCAGGTCATGATCCTGGGGTCCTGGGATCGAGCCCCGCATCGGGCTCCCTGCTTGGCGGGAAGCCTGCTTCTCCCTTTCCGGCTCCCCCTGCTTGTGTTCCCTCTCTTGCTGTGTCTCTATCTGTCAAATAAATAAATTAAAAAAAAAAAATCTTAAAAAAAAAAAAAAAAGGAATGAAGTAATAGAGAATTTCCCTGAGTTGGTTTCCAAATATAATTTGGGAGGGTTGACCTTAAAGCCCACGGCCCGTGAGAGGAAAGTCACTCCTGCTCTCCAGCTACGGCCAGTTTGACCTCACTGTATCTCATGAATACAGCTTCGCAGGGCTCTCCAGCCAGCCAAACTGTACGTCTTCTCTGTGCCTGGGAGTCGGTGCCCAACCGCTCCCTTGGCAAAGCCCTGAACTGTCCGATAAGGAGGTCAGGATGTGTTTGCCGGTTCCGGCTCTCTCTCCTTCCAGGGACCTGCAGCCGGGGCTGCCTGTGTAGCCAGGAAGGATGTCCCTGGTTTTCTTTTGTCTCAAGCTTATTTCTCCTGACGGCCCTTCAGCAGGAGCATGGGGTAGAATGAATGGGAGGAAGCTGTCAGCTGGCCTTAGATGGACCCTTGTCCGAGCAAAGGGAAGCCGTGCCCTTGGAGGAAGTCAGGAAGTCAAGAGTTGATTTCTTGAGTTTGAGGATCCCTTTGCCATCAGGTTGTTTACCTTAAGATAACAACGATCGCGGATCGATCGCCGGCATCCAGTGTGGGAGCATTTACCCCGAACTTACTATTTGATGTAAGTTTTTTTTTTAACCCTTTGTAAATTTCCGTGTAAGCTTACTCAAAGGGGGTTATACTATATCCTCAGTTTTATGTGCATTTTTTTCACTTGGAAATAGAGCACGGACAATCATCAAATCATGTAAAAAATTTTAGACAAGAAATTCTTGGAGTGTGTGAAAAGTTTGATAATAAAATTCTAGAAAAAAAATTACACAAGTAATAGAGTTTCAAAATAAACAAGATTATGCTTTATATGCTATTCTGTAATTGGCTTTTTTATTATTTATCTTCACTATCTTTCCATATTAGCATACCTATAGGTCTGTCTCATTCTTTTTAATGGTGCCATAGGATTCCACTAAATGGATGGATCAGAATTTATTAATTTCCCTATTAATGGACAGTTAGGTTTCCAATTTCTTGCTATGACAAATAATGCTGCAGTAATCAGCTGACATATTGTCTTTAAGAACATTTGCAAACATCTCTGTAGGATTGATACCTACAGATTGAGTTGCAAGGTCATTTAGCATATATGTTTAAAATGGTTTAAATTTTCATCAGTTGTACCTCTCACTCCACAGCTTCTACCCCCGAAAGCTGTACCATTTTGCAGTTAGACAGCAGAATGTGAGAGCATATATAGACACATTTCCATGTAAATTTATCAGATGATTTTTTATGTGACAATTTTTAATGGCTGTATGATATTACCTTGTATGTGTATGCCGTAATTAACTTTGAAAATTTCTTATAATGAAAAATCATCAAATGCACACAGAAGTAGAATAAAATAATGAATCTCCATATACCCATCATCCAGATTCAGTAATAATAAAGATGTCACAATTAATGTAATTACCCCATATTGATGGGCATTCAAAGCTGCTTCATTTCTTCTTCTTCTTTTTTTTTTTTTTCATTTTTAACAAACAGTGTTGAAGTGAACACCCTTGTATTCTTTGGAAGGTACTTCTAGAGGATCACCTTCTAGGTTTCAATCACTGGATCAGGGGACTTTACATGGAACACATGGATAAAGGCACATTTACTTTGGCTTCTCTCTAAGTTACATCCTATAGTCCTTGTGGAGAGAACTTGTTTTCACATAGTCTCACCAATGGGTTGATTTTTGAGCTTGGGCACACTCTTTAAGCACAACTCTCCTGCCATTTTTAAAAACAGCTTTATTGATCTATAACGCATATACCATATAGATTATCCACTTAAAGTATACAATTGAATGTTTTATAGAGTTATGTAACCCCACATGCTCTAGTTTTTGAACATTTCATGACTCTAAAAAAGAAGCTATTAACAGTTTTATGGGTTGAATGTGTCCCCCAAACTCATATGTTGAAGCCCTAACCCTGAGGACCTCAGAATGACCTTATTTGAAAATAGAATCCTTGTAGATTTAATCAGTTAAGAGAAATCATAATGGAGTAAGGTGGGCACCTAATCCAGCATGACTGGTGTCCTTATAAAAAGGGGAAATTTGGCCACAGATGTGCACAGGGAGAACGCTGTGTGAAGACTGAGGTCATGCTGCCACAAGCCAAGGACTCTCAGAAGCTGGGAGAGAGGCCTGGAGCAGATCCTTCCCTGGTGCTTTCATAGGAAGCATGGCTCGCCAACCCCTTGATCTTAGACTTCTAGCCTCCAGAACTGTGAGAAAATAAATCTGTTTTTTAAACCATTCAGTTTGTGGTACTTTGTGAAGGCAGTCCTTACAAACTAATATGAGCAGGCACTCCTCATTCTCCCGCACCCCCATCAGCAATAGGCAACCACTAATCTACTTTCTGTCTCGATTTGGCAATTTTGGATATTTCATATAAAAAAGATTATGCAGTATGTTTGTGTGTGTGTGTGGGTGTGTGTGTCTGGTCTTTTTCACTTAAGGTAATGTTTGTGAGTTGTATCCATGTTGAATAGCATTTATAAGTACTTCATTCCTTGTTGTTATATATCATTCCATTGTATAGATATACCACATTTTGTTTATTCATTCATTAGTTGATGGATCTCCTGCCTTCTAAGCCAGCTAACTTGGCTCCCATTCCACAAGGTTGATTTCAGCAAATGTTGCTTGAGCACATACGTGTAAACTCCTACACTATGTGCTGTAGGGAGTAGATAGATGGAAACACACCATCCTTGCCCTCTGGCAGTTTGCTCTCTGCGGGAGAGAAAACATACAAGCAGCACAATTCAAGGCAGATTACAAATTTAATAATAGAGTTGAAAGTACAAGGCTGAGGAGGCAGGTGGGAAATAAAAATAAATTTCTGACTGGGGATAGAGAAAGCTTCCCTAAGGACAGTTACTTGGAGATCTGTCTTGCAGGAGCAAGGAGGGGAGGCTGTTTTTTGTCTTTTTTATTGAAGTATAATTGACTACAGTATCCTATTAGTTTCAGGGGCATATGATTTGATATTTTTATACATTATGAAATGATCCCCATGATAAGTTTAGTTACCATCTGTCACCATGCAAAGTTATTACAGTATCATTGACTATATTCCCTATGCTGTGCATGACATCCCCATGACTTGTTTATTTTATAACTGGAAGTTTGTACCTCTTAATCCTCTTCACCTATTTCAAGCCCCCCCCACCCCCCAATAACCAACAGTTTGTTTCCTGTATCGACGAGTCTGTTTCTGTTTTTCATTTGTTTTGGCTTTTACATTCCACATTAAATGAAGTCACATGATATTTGTCTTTCTCTGTTTGACTTATTTCACTTAGCATTTTACCTTCTAGGTTCATCCAAAGGAGGAGAAGCTTTGGATGAGGGAGGGAGGAGAGGTGAAAGGAAGAATGAGAAAGGAATTCACACTGAGAAATTAATATATACATATTTGGTCTGGATCAAGGGGAGCCGTGCTGTACTGCTAATAATTTCTTAGGAGTTCAGTATTCCAACTAGCCAAATCATTTTCATTCACAAGGGTGTTATGTAGGGAATAGGGAAGGGCTTTATTTTCCTTCTACAGCTTGCTACCCAAAGATTTCAGTGCCTTGAAGCTCAGTCTTTTAGTCTCTTATTTTTTACTTGAGTTGGGCTCTCTTCCCTCAGGTAAAACCATGTGATCAGGGAGGTAGGTGGGGTACTTCTAGGAAAGATGCTTGAGGTGTACTCTAAAGCTAGGCTGTATTTTTTTACACATGGGATGGGAAGAAGCTCTTCCCCCAGGCCTCCCCACTGAAGGAAATTCAGGTTGAGTCCGGTAGATACAGGTATACCTAGTGGATGGAGCCATGGAGCCATGGACTGCAGGGGGCTGAGCATAAGACAGAAGTGGCTTTTTCACAACTTAGGGTTGGGGGAAAGCCTCTTGAGAGGTTTTGGTAGCTTGGTAGGTGGGATGCAGATGGATATATGGATATACTTTTGGACTTGGGAGAAGTGTGGAAATCCCACCTTCAAGACCTCTGTTTTCTCCCTAGCTTCCAGGATGCGTCTAGGCTCTTCACCTAGACTCCCTAGAAGTTGGAGGATATTTCCACTCCCCAAACTTTGTGCTTGGGCAATGGAACATGATGATCCCAAGAAAAATCTAAGGGAGGAGGAGGTCAATACTGGAGCTTCTGGACTGGTTCTGTCCTGAGAATGAAACTACATTTACACTTCACCCAGGAAATATTTTGATTTTAAGAGAATGAGCTTACTCTTTCTCTGTGTAGAACTTAGTGCCATACACAGACCTTTAGCTGATACCTTGAATACTAAATAAATAGGCTCTTGGGCAGGCACCCTGGGGCAAGTTGTAGGTCTTGCTCAAGCTCAGCTGGGGGCAGACATTGGGTCAGAGAATCCCTGGCTCTTTATTTATTTATTTTTTAAAGTAGGCTCTATACTCAACATGGAGCTTGAACTCATGATCCTGAGATCAAGAATCACATGCTCTACCGACTGAGCCAACCAGGCACCCCAAATCATTGGCTTTTCTGATGAGAGTCTCTATTGTACTGGGCTTGAGCTCTGGACTACTCATTGGGAACTCTTAACTTCTTGTCTTTCCTTCCTTCTCTTCCTTCATTTAACAAATACTGCCAACCATGTGGCAGGTGTTAAGCTAGGTCGTGGGTGTTCCCAGGAAAGCAGTGGCAAGCAAAACACAGTCTCTGTTGTCACGGGGCTTAGAGTTTAGTGGAGGAGATAGGGAATTAAACTATTACAGAATGAGGTAGGGCTGTAGTGGAGGAAGTAGAGGGCACTGTGGGCCCTGGGGAAGGGGAACCTACCCTGGACTGGGGAGAAGGGACAGCTTCTGGGAGGAAGTGAAGTAAGGAAGAAGTAGGTGGGTGGGGGGAGGAGGGTGATAAGAGTTAAGATATTCAAGCTGCACAAGTAGCAGAAACAAAGCCCCAAGGGCAAGAGTAACATACAAGAGATGTAAAGAGGTTCTTTGTGGTTAGAGCAGAGAGGGAGGGGGTGCTGGAGGAAATGGTGAGAGAAGAGGTTGGCCAGGTAGACATGGGTGAATCCTTGAAGGGCCTCAAAGGCTCTTTAAATGGTTTAGCTGTTTATCTTGAGGGCAGTGGGGAACTGAAGAATATTTTGAAGGTCAGATAGAATAGCATCCAAAATGCATTTGAGAAGGATTACTTCAACTGAAGCATAGGATAGATTGGAGGGGGCTAACCTAATGAAGACCCATTCAAAAGTTTTATTATAATCTGAGAGAGAAATTATGGTGATCGAATTTAGGGAAGAGGTAGCTGATATGGAGAGAAGGAGATGCCTTACAGAGATGTTTACAGGGTAGAATCATGGAGACTGGGAGATGGGTTGACTATGGGCTGTGGGGGGGATGGATTCAAGGGCCAATCTGAGTTTCCTGCGTGAGTAGGCAGCAGAACAGGGCTGCCAGTCCCTGGGTTTGTCCTTAGCTTGTGCTGGGACCTCAGACAAGCCACTTCTTTTTTCAGATCTTTAGTTTTCTCATTAGATGAAGATATAATCCCCAGTCACCAACTTTGCAAGATCATGGTGGGGATCCACGCATAAAAACTATGTGTAAAGTAGTGTCCTGTTCTCTTTCCGTGACCCTAGAAGGCCAGGCAGAAGCAATATCTGTCCTTACCCTGGTTATCTCTGTAATTTGGGCTTTTACATAGTTTTCCCTCCTTATCTGCAATTCTAAGCACTTAATCTCCCAGGAACTGGTGAGACCTCTGCCTGTTCTAGCAGCTGAGGCCTCACTGGGGGCCTCTCTGGGCGTTCTCAAACCCGCTTTTGTTGAAAACAATGATATCATTGAGTGGGTGGAGCTGGGCCAGGCTTTCCTCAGCCACTTTAAGGAGAAATGGGGTCTTTATGACTTCTGTACTTATGGCTCTTTTCCAGTCCCTTCCATAGCTCCCATGTACCCCACTGCCCCCTTTCCTTCTTTCTCCCCCGAGGTTACAGATTTGAGGAAAACTGGCAGCCTCCACATTTTGTCCTCTTGCATCAGTCTCCCTGGAGAGAGGTCCAGATGGGCCAAGGGGTATAATGGCTGCATTATATCAGGCATGGTTCCTTTTTCCAAGCCCCCCTCCTCCCCTGAAAGGAAAGGCAAGTCATGGAAAGGGATTCCTTTGGTAGGGAGACTGGAACGCTAGGGAAAGAGGTGATCTAAGTGTTGGGAAAGATAGCAGGCTCCTTGTATTCTAGAAGCACTTTATCTCTTGACCTCTTGATGCTAAATTTGGGGCTTGGGTAAGAGTGCAAAGATTGAACTAGCCTTTCAGTTATGTGGTGGTGGGAATACGGCTGGGAAAGGAAATCAGAAATGTTGAGTAAGGACCCTTAGTTCCTATTCCTTTACTCCACTCTTCCTCTCTGTCCTCAGCACACACATACACTCAAGCACATGGACACACACACACATAAACACTGATGCACAAGCACCCTTCCTCTATAGCTGTGTCGGCAGCATGTTAGGGGTACTTGGAAGTTGGTTACCTAACTGGTTTGCAGCAATTCCAGGAAGGAAGGAAGATGGGCTGTTTAACAGTGACTTGGCCTCCAGGGACCAGATGGTCATACGCACCTTCTGTGTGGCCTGTTTGTGTTTGCCAAGTGCTTGCACAGCTGACCTTGTAGGAAAGGAAACATCATTTTCCCTCTACCTTTCTAAGTTCTTGGCTGGGAACCCTGTAACAAAAGACAGATTCACAAGAGAAAAACAAACAGAAGTTTATTAGCATGTGTACATAAGAGATACCCAGGGAAAAGTTAGTAGTAACTCAAAGAGTTAGAATTCAGGCTTATGTAGTGTCTTTCCCAAAGAACAATACATCTGTAGAGAAATGACAGGACAGAGGAAAGCAGTTAGGCTTCCAAAGATGGTAAACTGTGGAGAGGTAAACATATGGGAAACTAATGCGAGACAAACGCTAGTCAGTAAAAGTTGCGTAGATTCTTCTGGTGCCTTCTCCGGGCGGATAGGGCCTGAAGTTGTCTCCAGTGGTTAACTTTTGTCCTTCCTGGTAGAGAGGGGAGGAGGGAAGCCTTTGAAAGTTTTGTCCTACTTTTAGGCAAATAGGGGGAGGGCAGAGAGGTTTTGTTTTTGTTTGTTTTGTTTGTTTTTTGTTTTTGTTTTGTTTTGTTCTGTATCTGCTTCTTCTCAGTTGCCTTCGGTGCAAAATAATCCTTAGGCTAAAGTGGCGCATATTTGGGGGTGGCATATTCTGCCATCCTTCAGCCTCCTCTGATCTTCATGACGGGAGATGCAGGTGCCGGGTGGAGGGCAGAAAAACCACGCTTGCTTCACTCACATCCCCTAGCATCTTAGCACAGGGCCTGGCACACCACTGGCCTCAGGCAATATTCGTGGAATGAGTAAATGGGTTTACAGATGCAGAGCCTGAGGCTCAGAAGAGGTACCGCAGCTTGGCCGATGACCCAGAGCAAATACGCGATGAATTCAAGCCAGGAGGAATTTGGTCTTCCTGAGGCCATATGCCCCACAGTTTGTACTGAGGCTGCTGCTTAATAAGCAATTATTGCCTAGATTACACAAACATCCTTCCTCTCTGCCTTCTGGGGGTGTCTGGACGGCCTAACTCTTGGATTATCTACCACTGACATTTAGCTTACTTTTGTTTATTTAGACTGATGGGTTTAGAAGCAAAATATAACTGTGTGATGTTGGGTAAGTTGCTTTTGCTCTTTTTCAAATTCTTCTATAAAAGTGGATTGAGGGGAAGTATTGGAAAGAGAGGGTGGCATGTAAAGATGCTTCTGTTGCAGTCAACTCTGCAATTTATATACTGATTTTGCCCCCCCCAAAAAAATACTTTATGGAAACGATATGGGACAACAAATAGAATGTTGGAAAAAAAGCTGAAGAACTAGGGCTCAAAAAGGACAGGGTCTAGGAATTCATAGGCAGCCTCTTCAGGTGCCACCGCTGGGGTGACTCTGCTCCAGCCATTTTCACCAGATGTCACCTACGTGGAATGCAGTGAAATAAGATCGTCTTGGCTTGTCACTACTGACTCCAGGCGCCTGCAGCAGTACTCAGTGAGAGGAGAACACTGGTCTCAAGGCAAATTGGGGCAATCTTCTGCCAAGAAGGTGGCAGGGATGCTGGAGGCTGGGATGATAGTTCTCCACTACGATCAAGGAGGGCTTTCCCACATCTGACCTTCTAGACGGGGCCAGAGCTGTGATTTGGGCATTAGGAGGCTAGGAAACATGGGGTAAGATTTATCAAAGTTACTGAGATATTTAATCAGGCTCTAAAAGG
Source organism: Halichoerus grypus (assembly GCF_964656455.1). Classification (NCBI taxonomy): domain Eukaryota; kingdom Metazoa; phylum Chordata; class Mammalia; order Carnivora; family Phocidae; genus Halichoerus; species Halichoerus grypus. Next base: position 47,771,836 of record NC_135713.1, on the reverse strand, counting down.
GACCAAGCACTCACATTTAGGGCAGGTTGGTTTGTGGTCTTCGCCCACCGGCTTTTGTTTGTTTGCTTTTTTTCATAGGTTGGTCCACCTATTGCCCTCTCTCCTAGCGTATTCTCAGAGGCCTGGTGATCTTGGAGGTTCCTCTTCTTCACTTCCCTCTTTGTCTTCTTCACAGAGTATATCCCTACAACATGCCTGTTACCTCTTGATTTGGCCCTTCCTTCAGGTTGATCTGTTAAACAGGCACGATGGTTATTTATCAAAATTTGGTTGTTAGGGATGCCTGGGTGGCTCAGTGGGTTAAGCTCAGGTCATGATCCCTGGGTCCTGGGATCGAGTTCCACATCAGGCTTCCTGGGAGCCTGCTTCTCCCTCTGTCTGCTGCTTCCCCTACTTGTGCTTGCTCTCTCTCTCTCTCTCTGGCAAATAAATAAATAAAATCTTTAAAAAAATTTGGTTGTCAGAGAGGCTGCTATCAATGTTTTCATTTTTTAAATTTTTCTAAGAAATAGAGATAGTACCCCATTTCCTTTAATGGCGGTGGTTGTTGTTGTTGTTCTTCTCCTCCTCCTCCTCCTCCTTCTTTTTCTTCTTTTAACTGTCCAATAAATACTCATAATGGGCTTTTCAGGACACTGCAGAACAAATCTGTAAACTCTTGGGTGAGCCATTTTGAGGTCCCTTACCTCAGGTTCCTGACAGTTAAGCTCCCTGATCCCAAGAAATCAGCCCTGTTTGCACAGAGAGGTTACTCATTTTTGTGGAGTTAGCCAGGAGGGAGGCATGAAGAGGATTAAATAAAGACCCTGCTGGCCAAAGGAGTAAACAGTACTCGTCTAAACATCCTCTGGTATATAAAAGCAAAACATAGGACCAGGAGCTGGTCGGAAGGATGCCAGGTCTTGTGCGGACTGGGAGAAGATGTAATGGGAAGCAGTTGGTGAAAAGGAGTGTTGATTTAAGGCATTATTTGGAAACTTCCTTAATAAAAGGTTAAAGAAGACATGCCATGTAGCTTCGGCCTTTTGCCAGGATTATGGGTGATACCATCTTGCCTCAAAGTGTTGCTTCTGGGGCTGGTCCTCAGGTAGGAATGAGACTTGTTCAAGGAAGTCCTTGGGATAGGAGGAGATCCCCACTCTTTAGATTAGGACCGACGCTTAAAGTTCCTCTTTCCTTGGCCTTTCTGTTCCCTCAAAAGGGAATGCCTCTGTCTGTGGGCCCCTGAACTCGTCAATCCTTATTTGGCTTTAGGGCCATGCCTTTGGCATGTTGGTTTCTTTCCATTCCTCTGGAGTCAAAGGTGGAATGAGCAGTGGTTTGGAAATCTTGGTTCTGAAACAGCTGTCCCTTCTCCCCTTTACTTTCTCCTTCTTCGAAAACAAAAGAAAACAAAACAATACTTACTGAATTTGTTATTTTGTCCCAAATATGGGCAAACATCGGCCACTACATTAGAACAGCACTCCCGGCTTTTCAAAAACCCTTCCAGTGCCTCCCTGTCCTGGACTATTTTCACTTGATAGAAAGGGGGACTAAAGTCAAATAGCTTGTGATTGGCATAATGTCCCCTAGCTAGTTAAAAAATATTAATACCCAGGGGCACCTTGGTGGCTCAGTTGGTTGAGCATCTGACTCTTGATCTCAGTTCAGGACTTGATCTCAGGATCATGAGTTCAAGCCCTGTGTTGATGTGGAGCCTACTTAAAAAAAAGAAAAAATTAAGACCCATAAAGAGAGAGACTAGTATTATGAACCCTCAGATACCCATTTTCTGGATTTACCAATTATCAAGATTTTACCACATGTGCACCTAGCTATTCCGGCAGAAAATGATAACAATGATTTGTAGAGCACAAATACTTTATACTTTACAAAGAGTTCTTTCATATTTGTTGATTTTACTTGACAAAATTTCATGGGCTTTTGACAGCAACCCTGTGTAGTAGATTCTAAAATTCTTCCCATTTTATAGATGAGAAAACAGGCACAGAGACGTTAACTGACTTGCCCAAGCTCCCCAGAACTGAAAGTGTCAGAGCTAGTGTTCGAATGTCATTTTCTCATTTGATCCTTTTTTAAATGATGCTGTGAGATAGTAATCATTACTCTGCTATTTTTGGTCAAGGACACGGAGGTGGTTTAGGTGGCCCAAGTGAAAAGAAATAGTTACTGGCAGTTAAAATACTAGTGAGCACTTGTCAAAATTTGATTTATCTCATTTCATGGAGCCAGAAAGATGATAAAACTGGTTTAAAAGTTGGCTAAGGAAAACATATGCATGTATTTTTTAAATAATGAAAAAATGAATGTTGAGATAAGATCACTAAGTTCGATATAAAACTGGTTAATATCATTTTAGGGGAAATGAAACCATAACCTTTGGAGTTATCTTTTCTACTGGGTAGAAATCATTTGCATCTCTCGTACCTCATTAGCGTTTTACAAGTTAACATCTCTTTTACAGGGCTGTACGGAGAGCTGCCTTAATTCATTGTAGTCTCTCAAAGCTACACCTCCCCCCGCCCCCCCAGAGTCCAAAGACCCTTAGCCTGATCTCTCAAGCCTACCAGCTCCATGAAATTGAAAGCAACCATGGTCATCTTTTGCCTCATTTCTAGGGTTTCAAAGGACAGTCATCTAGAGAGTAGTGCAGCTGGTACTCAAACCAAAGCTTTCTCAGCCTAGACTTTCCCTCTGTGCTGTGCTGGTATCATCTTCAGGTTTGGAAGGGTGATTAAGAGCCTGGAAGTGAGAAAAAGAATTTAAAATGTTAACATTGATCCAGTGGAGTAGGAGAATTCTCAGGGCCTGAAAATGTATCACCTGGAAAAACTATTAAAAATACAGATTTCTTAGTCCTTCTCTAGAGAATATAATTCTCAGTGGGGCTGGGATGGGGCCTGGGATTTTATATTTTTTCACAGTGTTTCCGGGTGTTGTGCGGTTACTGGGCTAAGTCCCATGACGACGGCATTAAGAGTATGAGCAAGAAATGACAGAGGCTTTGCATTATCATCAGCACGGGTGGGCAGGGTGAAGATCCTCCAGGAAAAATGAGAGGGGCCAGCAAGGCTGTACCTCCCCCAGCATCACCAGTGTTTAAGTGCCAGGATACTCTTGAAAGACCTAGATGGAGCAAGCTCTGGAGGAAGGAGGTGTCCGTAAAAATAGCCACTGGGGGATGAGCTAAGTAATGTTGACCTGTGCTGAGCATGGCTGCTTGGGTTGTTTTTCAAGGTGGTTTAGAAATTGTTATCACTTTGTCTTCACCGGGTGCTTATCTCAAGCAGAGGAAGGAGGGTTGAGCTCAGAGAAGATGTTTGTTTGAGCCCTGCTGCTTCTCCCCGCAGAGGGAGTTTTCGAGATTGAAGTTTAGAGAGGCGTTTGAAATGTGTCCTATAGCAAATAGTCCTTAAAGGGATTGTTCTGGTTTCGAAGGTGCTGAACGTTAGGGGAGAGGGGTCAGGGCTGTTTCAGACTGCAGTGTGCTTTTGGGGTCCGGCTGCACCTACACCCAGGGCCCGGGCCGCCACGAGGCAACTATGTTGTCTTTCCCTGGAGGGCAACCTTATGTCTAGTATTTGGGGGCAGCTTCTTTTCCCAGGTGGGATTCGGAAGATGCAGGTTTTGCTGGAGGACGTTGGGGTCTGAGCAACCTCGGTTTTGCCCAAAGTGAGCATTTCCATGCTGGCTGCTATTAACATTGGGATACCGTCTCTGTCTGCCTTATGGGCTTGTGAGCCTGGAGGGTGTGTGCATGGAGGCGGGGGAGCATTTCATAGAAACTGCTTTTCCATCAAAGCCAGAAAAAGGAGGGGGTGGGGTGGGAAATCTTGGACAGTCCTTCTCCCTTCCTGGAGGCACATCACTCACAACTTGTTTCCTGAAAATCCTAATACACTCCAGTGGTGAGAGATGGCTTCCTGCTGATCTGCTGAGCCAGCCCCTTGTCAGGGAGAAGATGAGAACAAGATGTGGCTGAAGAAGGGGTGGATGGGCCAAGCTGGGCTGCTCAGTGGCCCCCTCTCTAAGTCCCGACAGCACTGCCAGGGTACCACATGGACACATAGGCATGGCTGGGCCTGGCTTGGGCAGTGGGGAGGATTTGAAAGTGGTGTTTTGTCTCTCGGTAAAATTGCACGGGTGGTGGTGATGAAACACGACCCTTCCTTTTGCTTCTGGAAAGAAGGACCTTCCTGGCCAACATCTGCAACCCCATTTGGGGAAAGGGTTGTTGTTTCAAAAAACTCACCCTGAAGTTCTTATGTATTCATCCTCTTTCTCCTGCCACGTGCTTTGCTTACCCATATTTTTCTCTGCATATATGCACATCTAATAGCTCATGACATTTTTGAGACATCCTGTATGTCCTCAAGGCTACTATCATTACCAACAAATTGTGGTTTGGACTACTGGTTCCTGGAAGTGAAGCTTCCATTTTTTAAGAAAACAGAACAGCAGAGTGCTTAAGAAATATGGTCAGGGCCAACAGACTGGGGTCTGAAACCTGGCCCTGACATTGTGCCAGGAGAACTTGGACAAGTTAAATGTCTGAGTTCCCATTGTCCTCAGTTACACAATGGGGAAAGGATTAGGACCTACCTCAGAGGTGTGTTGTACATAGGTGTGTTAAATGGGTTAACACATAAATATGTGTGCACTGTTTTGATGTAACTTTTCTGGGTTTTTCAAGTTGAGAATGATCCAGGATGTGGTAGAGGCAGGAAGGTGATGGGGAGTGAGACACCTTGATATCTCTGAGGTGTGCTGCCTGTCTTAAGTAACTCACTAACTTGTGGTTTAGGGTGGTGCTGCATTAAAATCACTTAGAGAGTCATTACAATGGATGGTGGAGTTTCTGTCTGCCCCAGTACTTCTGGGTGGGGCCCAACGATCTCATCTTTAACTAATTCCTAGGTGCTGCTGCTGCTCCTGAAATGGCAGTTAGGTAGAAAAGGAAGCAGATTGTTCCATGTGGATTCAAAAGACATGAGGCCAGTGGGTGCCAGTTACAGAGAGGTTCAATGTAAGAACTTTTTCTAACCACTAAATGTGTTCCGAAATGGAGTGGGTGGTCTCATGAGCTCTGTGTCACTGGAGATGTCCTATACTGAATGGCCATCTGGCAGATTCCTACACAAGGTAGAAGGTTCACCCATTCACCCATCCACTTATTCACAGAATAAACATGTATTGCCTGCCTGGGAGGTGCTGGGAGGAAAGGAGAAGTCTTGAACAGAGCACCTGTGCCCTTGTTCTTAGGGAGCCCACAGTCTAGTGAGTTTGGCTAATTGATTACAAAAGTCCCTTTTAACCCTGAGGCTCTGAGAGTCCTATGATGAGATCCTTAGAATAAGAAGCTACAGGAAGATGCTTACCCTTTTGAAGACATGGCCAGGGACTGACAAGAATGTGGACACCTCTGAGGTTCAATCTGGAATGTTCTCTTTGGAGCATCTTAATGTCACTGAATGAATGATTCCCCCCACCCCAAGACTCAAAAAGAGGTTAAGAATGTATTTGCCAGGAGTGCATTTCCTGTGGGAAAATTCAGATCTCCCACTGGCACTGGGATAGACCATTGAACTCTGAACCCATGACTAGCTGTCCATAATGTTGTCTGTGAAAGCAGACCCAGGAAATGGGGCTGCAGGGATGAGCTAATTGCTTTTTCACCTCTCTCAAGTGATCAACTGGAGCATTAATGGCTGGGGAGAGTTAGGGGAAAATAGGTAGATTCCATCTGTTTTTCTGGATTCTTCCATCATAATCCCTGAGGAAAGCAATGATGATGATTGCTGACCTTTACTGAGTTCACTCTGTGATGCCAGGCCTGGTGTTAAGCCCTTTTCATGCATTTCCACTTAATTCTTTTTTTTGTTAGATTCCCAATTTCTCTTCTCTTAGGGACCTTAGACATCTTTTTGCCCCAGGACTTCAACTTTCTATAGATGCATTTTGCTTTTAATGTGGTTGAGCTAGTTGAAACATCCATTTGGCTCTTTTATTTTTCTTTTAACTTTTAGAGAAATTCTAGGAACCTTGTTTGGTGTTGCCTTGCCTTTGGTGAGGGATTCTTAGCCTCAGCCTCAAGGGGTCTGTGGCAAGAGAGAAACCAATGTCCAATTTTAGAAAAGAAAAGAAAAAAAGAATTTATTATAAGGGTAACACATAGAACTACCAGGTCTCAGGAAATCTGAACCACTAGGTCTCAGAAAAGGAAGGCAAAGGCCATGCCAGGAATCCACGCAGCAAGAACAAAGGAAGAGATGAATTGCTCCCATCTGTTCCGTTTTTGCAACATCACTCCATTGGCTTAGCTTGGATCATGGGCCACCCTTGGCCAGGGCCAGGTGGGACACCTTGATTGACAATCTCACCAAAACGTGCAACAGGAAAGAGGGTTTCCCTTAAAGAAAAACTGGCATGCTGATACTGAAAGTTGGTGGATGCAGTGCTAACATTATCAATGGAGGTATGAAATAGAGTCCATAGACCTTGGGAAATTCTGAGTATGTGTTTGCATGTGTATATTCCTAGGACCCAGAAAAAGTTGCAACCACTGCTTTAGTTTTGTCTACTTCACCTGGTTGTGTCCAAAGTGATGAACCCACTGAATACAGAATTAATCAACTTCCTCCCAGTTTTCTTTTTGTTCCTTAGGCCCTTATGGCGGCTTATTTTCTTCTGCGTGGAGATGGTTGGGTGGTTCTTCCTGGGTCATTTAGAATGACTGGCTACTGTTTCCAGGAGGGTGGAAGCCATCACCTAAAGAGACAAATGCCTGTTTATTCTTTGCAGGCAGCTTTTTGCTCCAGCCTACACGGAAACCCATTATACTCCAAGTGGCAACCCTCAAACCACCACGCTGAAATCTGAGGTAAGTTCAGGTCAACAGAGATCTACAGTTGGCCTATCCTGGTCCCACCTCTGGGGAGTGAGGAGATATATGGTGGAGATAGCCCCCCTCTGAAGGGATTGTTTGCCCTGACCCAAGACCAAGGGCATGAATTTGTTGTTTCATAAGGGTACCCTCTCCTCTGCTGGCTAAAATGGTCAGACAAACAATATTTTAGGTGATTGCAGCTGATTAAAATTGGCATAAGTCATTACGAAGCATACATTTTCTTTGTTGAATATTAATCACCCACGTATTATTAAAAGTTTAAGTGAAAGAAATGAATTACTGGTAATCCTGCCATTTCGCTTAATTAAGATGTTTAATTGATCCTTTTCCATATAGATGTATAAGGTTTTGTAGTCTGCCTTTTTAATGGTTATACAGATTTTCTTGTTTTGCAGCTGTCTTCATATTGGATATTTTTTCCCTCAAAGGTGTTTTTGATTTTGGATATTGGCACAAAGACTTGTCATTTAAAAAATGGTCTTTCAGGGGCCCCTGGGTGGCTCAGCTGGTTAAGCATCCAACTCTTGATTTCAGCTCAGGTCGTGATCTCAGGGTCGTGAGATCAAGCCCTGCATCTGGCTCTGCACTCAGCTTGGAGTCTGCTTGTCCCTGCCCCTCCTCCTGCTTGCGAACACACTCTCTCTCTCAAATAAATAAAATCTTAAAAAAAAACCAAAAATGGTCTTTCAAATGGTTTGTCAGATGGATGCATTTTAGTATGCTTCACCACACCCCCCCACTGGTGGGCATTTAAGGTAGTGAATTGTACCCATTTCATGGTTTGCGGACTTTTCCTACTGGGGGACCTGTTAGCTTTGGTGGGACCAGAACATTGGTCCTCAGCTAGGAGTGATTTTGCTTAAGTCATTTCTTCTACTTAAACTTTTGTTCACGTGTGGGTAACTACTATAATGCAAAGAAAATATGTTTCATGATACATCAATTTTAATCAGCTGCAGTTACCCTAAAATATTCTATTTGTTTGACCATTTCAGCCAGCAAAGGAGGGGACACTTGACAGTGTCTGGAGACAGTTTTGACTGTCACAACTGGGAGGTGGATGCTACTGGCATCTAGTGGGTAGAAGAGAGGGACGCTGCTAATTGTCCTACAGTGCATAAGGCAGCCCCTCCACAATGGGGAATTATCTGGCCCCAAATGTCAGCAGTGCCCAAGACGAGAAAATCTGGATGAGAGTGATCCTTCTCAGACTGCGCGGATGGATGGGGTGAGGGGGGGAAGATGGACTCCAGCAGAAGCAGCAGTAGTCTTCTGCCGTTGGGGCAGGACATCATGGATGTTGGTGGCATGCAGATGGGGCAGTGTGGTGTACGGGGCCACAGGATAGGTCCCTCTGCCTCAGTGCTCCTCTGGCAGCTTTGCGTGGGATTGGAGATTCCTCCATGGCCCATCTTTAAAATATCCCTGCTAGAGTGCAGATGGCCAAAAGACAGTGACAGCCACTCTCTGGCAGTAAAAGCTCAGGTTCATTCATCAGATTCACCTTGAATGAGGAAAGGGACCCAGGACCGCTAAGTTTTGATAGATCTGAGAGGTCTGGAGCATAGTAATCCGGTAGCTGAGGAGCTGTGTTCCATCAATGCTGGCTTCTTCACCAAGGCCTTTCTGGAGGGGGGAGGAGCAGGCAGTGTGGCCAGTACCCACAGCAGGCAAGGTGGCCGTGTCTTCTTATCGCTGGGGAGGCTATCCAGCCGTGGCTCCGTACCTTCATCAGTGCCTCTTGGTCGAAACTTCCTCCATCATCGAGACCTCCAGGGAGAGGGGCAGGCATGCCTTGAAAGCCCCAGGACCTCACAAAGCACAGTCTTCTGAGTTTGGCTCTTGCACTTCTCCACCCGAAGCTCAAGAAAGGGTCTCAGTGCACAAGTTTGCCATGAGCTCATACTTCCTGCTGTGAAAGCCCCCTTGGGTGGCCCCCTCAGGCCGAGAAGCTGAGAAGGAATGCGATGACTTCATGACTGTTCATTTACTTGTTCTTTGTGCTCTCAGCATTAGGCAGAGATGCTGTGAGGGCCTTTCAGAAACAAAGGAGTGGAAGAGAACTTCCCCTCACCCCCAGAACACCCCTCCTTCCTGAAGGTCTTACTGACCGAAGCACATCCTAGCTGCAGCATGGGACAACCCATTCTTGTCATACATCCCCTCCTATTGGACTCTTGCAAAGCCCCCACCCAGCCTCATGGAGCTCCTACTCAGCTTTCTTATCTGGGAGCTGAGGACTTCAAAGAGAACCCAGAATAGAATACACCATTTAGCTGTGCCTGACCCAAACGTGGAGGGCCACACCCTACTGTCAGCCTTGGCTGGGGGTCCTGGGAACTCGGGGAACCATCAAACTCATCCGCCAGGCATGTAGGAGTCATAGATTTGGGGTCTGAGGCCAGGCTTGTAGACTTGGCTTTAACTAGCTATGTGACCTTAACCAACCCTTTTGACCCCACTGGTGTTGAGTTTCTTCATCAGAAAATTGGATATATTAAAATCTGAGAGCTCAGAGATTTCTCTGAGCTATAGAAGGGTAAGATGAATCACCGATTTTGTGGGAATTTATAAACATCTCTCCCAGCGCCACATTTTACTCATGGGGAAATTGAGAGGAGAAGAGACAAAGTAACATGTTTACGTTCAGATAACCAGTGAGTGGCAATGCTTAGACTAGAATTAAGTCCCTGGTGGTGCCAGAAGAGACTAGGGCTATGGTCAGTTCAGTCCTGCACACTTTCCTGGGGTTGCTTTTGCTCGGAGAGGTTGTCAAGTCTCAGGTCAGGCTGCCCTGGTTCCAGTCTCCATCTGGCTGTGTGACCCTGTGACTGGAAACCTCTCCCACCTTTAATTTCCTTTAAAAAAAAAAAAAAAAAATTGGAGTTAAAATACCTACCTCATAAGGCTGTCAGAATTAAAGGAAAAAAAATCTCCATTAGTTTTTTATCCAGTAGTCAGGGCTGGATGGATGTTAGCCCTCATTGTTTACAACAGTAAATGGCGGGTATCATTAGCACAGGCGATGATGTTGTGAAAGCCCTTGGTCAATTTAAAGCATGTTACAAAAGTCCGTTGTTATGCTATTTCAGAGAGCACTCAGTGAACACTGTTAGCATCAGCCCAAAGATGGGAAGAGGTCCAGGGATTCTTCACGCCCATCCCTGGATTTGAATTCTCTTGATTTGTAGAGGTACCCAGATTTTTGAAACGGCAGCTGACGCTCCTTTCTGAGCTTTTTGACTCTCCGTCATTCCAACATCTGCGAGTCGCATTTACCCCATACGGGCCTGGCCCCCTCTTCCACCTGTGAATGATCCCGGGTTGTGGAGCTGATGGCGCCGTGGCTGGGTTCTGAGCTGGGCGTTTGATGATGCGTCTCCAGGTTTGGAATCTGGAGGGAGGGGGCAAACCATGTGACAGGCTAGCATCAGCAAGCAGATGGAATCCTGGCTGGAAGGAGGGTTGTGCCTGCCTCACGTTCCTTCATAGGTGTCGGCTCAGCGGCTTTCCTCTGTGCTCCTCTGAAGGTTGGGATCTGGCTTGTTTGAAGTCCAGGAGAGTTTGATGCAAAGAGGGCGGCCGCTGCCTGCGCTCCTCCTGACTGTGTGACCCTGTGACTGGAAACCTCTCCCACCTTGACTGTCTGAGCTTGAATGGGTGGAGGAGCCGAGCCACACGGCTGGCCAGCGGGTTGTCGCCAGAGAAAGGGCACCAGTGGTCTGGACACTGACCGTGAGCTGAGAGCCGGCCTGGCCCGTAGCCTGTGATCTGGCTGCGGGCTCAGCTGCATAGGACGCAGACCTGGTGTGGGACGACTGAGGATTCAGGCCCTTGGTGGGCTTCCAGCTCCCTTGAGGCCACATTCTGCCTTTGACAAGGAGACTTTAATGCCTGTATCATGATCACTAAGGTTTATTGCCGGCCACTCTGGGCCAAGTACCCTGTGCCAGGTCCCTGATGTAGAGTATTCTCACAATGCCTCGGGAGGTAGAGGCCGAAGACGGTGGAGGTCTGAGAGAGGCTGTGGAACTGTTTCTATTGCTGGCAGGTGTGGGAGCTTGCATGTAAATCTGGGCTGGCCACGCCAAAATCCCTGAATTTAATTATCAGGCCATACCCCTGCCTAGAGCTGGGCGGGCGACAGGGCCCGAGAATACGGACAAATAGGTTTGCTGTCTCCTGGGTCACGTCCCTGCCGGCTGGGGATTGAGGAATAACCGCAAGCAAGCGTGGTCCTAGTAATGGATCACTGGGACTGTTCTGTAGGCAGATGCCCGAGATTTCTGAGTGGTCCTGCCCGGGCTTTGGGAGGGAGAGAAAAAGCTCCCGCGTCTGTAGCTGCAGAGCTCAGACCCTTCCTAACACCTCTGCAGAACCTGGCTCTGCCCTGGGGATTTTTCCTTCTCTCTGTTCTAAAAGCAGCTGAGCTCCCTTGAACCATTTGGGGAGAAGTTTGTAGGAGTGTGCCCTTGTGTGTGTTGGGGACAGTCCTGGGCTGTGCCCATCTGTCTGGTTGGTGCTTCAGTGGCCTCTTAGATGCTCTGGTTCCCCTACTTGTAATACACCCTGCTGGCCCCTCCAACTTTTATTTCAAGCCTCTCCTCAGAGTTTGTAATTAAAGCTCTGTATGGCTTTTTTAATTAAGATTGGCTCTTGAAAGACGCTAAGTCCCAGGAAGGCTGGAACTGTGCCTGTTCGCTCCTTGTCGTGTCTCCCGGGCCCAGCCGGGGCCCTGGCCCGGAGCGGCGCTCAGCATCTGCTTGTAGTCACGAGGAGTCCAGCCAGGTTGGGGAGACCAGATGGCTGTGAGACGCGCCGATGTGAGAACAGCATCAGAACTCCATGCGTCTGTGGATGCAGGTGCCAAATCGGGTCTGATCCAGACACACGGGGATTCAGGGGAAGTGGGGAAGTGGGGGAGTTCTCCATTTCCCAGGGCCGCTGTTTCATGAACTTGAGGGTGTAAAACACAGTTCCGGAGGCTGGAGTCCAAAATCAAGGTGTCAGCAGGGCCAAGCTTCCTCTGTGGTCTCTAGGGAAGGTTGTTTCCTTGCCTCTTCCAGCTTCTGGCGGCTCCTGGCAGTCTGTGGTACTCCTTGGCTTGTAGTTGTATCACCCTAATCTCTGCCTCTATCTTCAAATGGCCCCTTTCTCGCTCTCGGGCTCTCTGTGTCCTCCCCTCTTTTTCTAAGGACACTGGTCCAGTATGACTTCCTCTTAACTTAATGCCATCTGTAAAGACCCTATGCCAAATAAGATCACATTCTGAGGTTCTGGGAGGACATGCATCTCAACTCTGCAGCGGGTCATGGGGGTGACTCTAGTGGGAGGCAGGCTCTTCAGAAGCCAGCATTGCCTGTGGCCACATGTCACGGCAAGAGCCCTGAACTAGACCTGAAGTCCTGGCTTCCCTGACTAGCAGGGAGACCTTCAACAAATCTTTCTGCTTTGCGGAATCTCGGCTGCTTCATCTGTTCACTGGGGATGATGACATCTGCTCTGTCCCACCTCCCAGCACTATTATGAGGATCAAATAGAAGGGTGGCTTAGGAAGCTCTTTGCAGACTGTAAGTTAGGACGTATATAATCATCCCTGGCCTTCACGAGACATGAGCTGTGCCATGCTTATCAGTGTCCTTTCACCTGACCACCCCCCTTTTCTCCTTGCTAGGACCACTGCTTTTACCACGGGACGGTGAGGAAGGCAGAGCAGTCCAGTGTGACACTCAGCACCTGCCGGGGAATGAGGTAAGAGGCCCTGTCAGCACGGGGGGCAGGGCGGGGGGGGGGGGCACCTGGCACTCTCCCCAGGCATGGAGCTTTTAGGACAAGGGAGCTGGCCTTGGGCAGGGACCTTGAGAAGCTATCCATTGAGAGTGTATGCAAACCAGTTCTAAGAAGGCCCGAGCTTGGGAGAGGCAAGGGAAATACCAGGTAATCTGCAAATTCACTGGCATTGAGCTTTTTCTTTCTTGAGGAACTTGAGGTTTCATTATTATTTAGGTATGGGGAAGCCAGCAGATCAGGAGATGACTGCCATTGAAAAAATAGTTTGTTGTACTCAAGATCCCAAGAAGAGGGGGCACACCACATAGGGAAGCATAGGGGTCAGTCAGGGGCCAGGTTGTGGGGGGTGAGGGGATGCGGGCAAGAGTCTTTGCTGTGGTTTCTACAGGAAGAAACAGGCAAGGCAGGGTAAGCTGGCTTCGGATTGGCCAGTTTGAAGTGGGATCTGGGGCACAGGGGCCGTTCCTAGTTGTCTGGCACCTGACCCTGGAGTGATCAGGGCAGGGGGACTGGCCGAGAGGGTGAGAGCTTGCATTTGAAAGTTGTTTACCATCCCTAGGAATTGGCTAATCCTGAGAAGGGCAAGGCCCCAGCTGTCAAAGCATCGGAATATAGAAAATAAAAGTCATGGTTCAGACACTTGAAATGAGCATGAGCCCTTATTCCCACTTCTTCTTTGCTCTCCTCTGGTAGAAGAACTAGTAGGCGGTAAAAAAGGAAATGGGCATTTAGTGAGAAGAGGAGGGAGGAAGAGAAGGGAGAAGCAAGGTAGTTCTCAGGATGATAGGCATGGTAGAGAATGTTAAGTACTATGTTAGCTACAGCACTCTACAGACGTACAGGATTATTATCATCTTGTAACAGTGAAGCCATGCTAAGACTTCACCCAGGCTCATGTGCAAGGACAACGCTCCTTGTGCTGCAGATCCCATATGTTTGTTTACAAATTGGGCCACGTTTCCTCTGTAAGGCTTCGTGGTGCGTCTGCCGGAGAGAATTAGGCAGGAAACAAGCTTTGGCCGGGAGACCATAACCGTGGCTCCAAATCCCCTGCTCAGATGACCTGGTTGAGCCAAGCCAACTGGTCTCCCAGTGGTGTTTACAGGCCCAGCCACCACCACCTGCAGTCTGCAAGTAAACAATGTCTGTCCCAAGAAGGAAGAAAGGGGACATGCAGGTGTGACTTGTTTCTCTCTGCCTCTTCCTCTGTGTCCATGGTCTGGAGCAGTGGGAACTTGGCTTGGCCTCTTGCAAACTATTCCCGCAGCCGTGCTGACAGGGGGAAACTGGGTGAGCCGCCATGTGTTTGTGTTTTGCATGCTTCCTTCTGGTGCAGGTCCGCCTGTCTTACTTTCCCAGCCTTCTCACTACACACCTTAAGAACTAAAGGGCATCTGTGGGCCTGGCTGGCGTAAGAGCCGGAGACGTATACCAGATGTCTCATTCAGACCCTAGAGAAGGAGCAGCTGCAACAGACTTGAAACCGATGTAACCCTCAAGTCCCTTCCCAAGGCTCATAAAGCCATGCCTCAGTGGAAGAATCTCTGTAGCAATGGTGCTTCTCTCCTGGGAACGTGCTCCTTTGATTAGGGAAAATACGTAGGATTTATACCGAATGGAATCTTCAGGCTGATAATACAAATACAGAGGAGTTCCCCTGAGTTTTCAGAGTTTCCAGATTGCTGAGGGGCCCCCTCTTCTCTCCAAAGCAGTGTTTGGGTGACTTTAATTGAAGCAGTAATACATGATCATAGTAAAAACAAATTCAAATAGTACAAAAGAGAGGATACAATGAGAGATAGGGTTCTTTTTCTCACCCAGGATTTCCAGGTCTCCCCCCACCCACCAGAGGTAGCCATTGTTACCGGTTTCTTGTTTATCCTCTTAGAAATATTTCTTGTGAAAAAAGAACATCGGTAGGTAATATCGTGTTTTATAATCCTATTTGGGCCGCTGACACCTTTGAGAATGGCGTGGCAGCTATGGATACTTATAAAATACGCCAGTAAAAAGATGTGGCATACCATTTCACTAGAGATGGTGGGGGTCCAGCCCCCCCCAAGCCTGTCTCTGATCAACAACTCATCATCTAAATGTCTACCTGACTTCTTGCATGCACAAATGCTTTGCAGGTATCAGTGTAAGGAGGGATGGTTATTTGTGAGGAAATCTAGACAGTACTGGGATAAAGTGAACGTGAGGGAACCTGTGGGTTCCAGGAGACATGGTGTGTGTGTATATGTGTGTATATGTCCCTAGCTCCCTCTCTGCCAGCAAGAGAGGTATTGATTGCAGTAAAACATTTTTTTTTTACCTCACCAGTAAGTCATTTATTTTTTTAAAAAATGCTTATTAAAAATTATTATTGCATAACTAATGTGTTAAACATCCAAATAATCTTCAAGTGTCAAGTTAAAAGAAGTGAAAGTTCCTTATCCCCTCCCACCGTTCCAACCAATTGCATTCCCCATCTCTCATCACTGTTGGGGATATACAAAACTGAAAGACATAACTGTGTGTATGCATGGTGTTTCTTAATCCAAATATGATTACCCGATACATAACATTCTGTAATTTTTTTCTCACTTAACATTATGTCTTAGGCACACATAGATCTATTTCATTCTTCAAATGGCTGCATAGTGTCTTATCTACAAATGTCCAACAAATTTAATTACATAGAAGGTCTTTCAAGGATATACAATAAATCATCTGATAGCAGCTCTGTCCTCCAGACTCTGGGGCCCACGCTCACTGTGGTTATACCTGATTCCTCGCCCTGGGACTCTATGAGAGAGGGCAGGAGAGAGAACATGAGATTGAAAATGAATGCTGGAGAATGTGTAAGAATGTGTGCATTATGGCCTGGAAGGAGCTCAGAATTTAGAGTCAAAGGACCTGCGTTTGAGACTCCACACCTCCTGGCGATGTGATCTCTGAGCTTTGCCTTCCCCGAATCATTTTCTCCTTGTCTTTGCCTTGGCTGGACTGGCATCTCCCGTGGGCCTTCGTCTGTTTTGCAGACGGTGCTCATGGTGCAGGGGCTGTGAGTGGGCTGTGGGGGTGGGGCTGGGGTCAGGGCCTCACTGGGGAATGAGGAACCTGTTCACCAGTGGACTGGGATCTGCCGCCAGCTCTAACATTAACTCACTGGATGACCTTGCAGGTTCCTTTTCTCTGGGCTTTGGTTCCTCTCATCTGAAAAAGAAAATAGATCACATCACGGGAAGGACTATTGAGTGTTGGCAGTTCTGCACTGCGGAGAGTGTATGGTCCCAGGGAGGTGGGCGCCTGGGGCAGAAGGAGGTGGCTCATCCCCCCACAGCAGGCCATCACCATCTGCCCCTCTGCCAGGGAGGGCCATGGTCTTCTGCCTTTGAATACCTGCTCTTCTTCTGAAGAACACATAATAAAGGCTCTGCCTCTGTGTTCCGGCACAGAGTGAGCCCGTGCAGGGCCATACCGCTAAGTCATGACGGGTGTAGATTCTGAAGTCAAACCAGTCTTGGTCTAAAACCTAGCTCCCTAGCATCGGTTTTCTCACCTATAAAATGGGAACAGTCATGACATCATTGGTGGATTTACATTAGGGCATGAGTGCAGTCTGTTGAGAGTAGGGACTCTTTTTGGTCATATTGCCTCCCCAGTGCCTAAAACAGTTCCTGGCACATGGTAGGTTCCATCTATGTGTGCTGAATGGCTACTGAATGGTTCCCTGTTACTTCAATTATCACAGCCACGGTGTGAGCTGGCCAGCATTATTGACTTAGCACAATGCTGGTAGACAGCAGAGCCAGGATTCGAACCCAGGTATGTCTCCCTTCTGAGCTTACGCTCTCCACTTGTGCCTTGCCACCCCATTCCTGAGGGAGCACTTCACCTATGTGCCTTCTTCCTTCTGTGCTGCCTTGGATGCTCCCAGTACCTCTTTCTCATTGGATGCAGATTCGGGTGGGAGGGAGGGGCTGGAAAGAAGGGGAAAAGGGTGGTTACCTCTTAGCGCAGCTCTGGGTGTAGGGACGTGGGATGTGTCTCCTGAGGTTTAGCGCTGAATGGACACATTCCTAGGAAGCGCTTCTTGCCGAGGTCCTTCAAGGGTGCGTTTGGGTGAGTCCTGTGGTCATTCAGGGGTTAAGCACGAATCACTTGCTGCTGCCTGCCTGTCCTGCCCTCCCAGGGCTCCTCTGTATAATTTCATTTATATCAAGCTCTCAACAATGAGCAATAGGGTGGAGAGTGGAATGGAGAATAGCATGTGAGGTCCCAGCCACCCAGCCTCCTGGGCCCCCCTCCCCTGCCCCGTGGCTGAGCTCCACCAGTGCTTACATTTAGCAAATTAGATCAATTGAGGCTCCTGGAAAGATGAATGACCCGTGGGTGCTCAGGGGAGAGCAGCTAGCAGGATTCGGGGGTGGTGATAGGGCAGGGCCACGGGAACTAGAGTCTAAGAAATCCTCTCCCACCCCGGACCATTGTCAAAGCTGGTCCTCACTGTAAAGTGCTGGGGCTTATGGTAGCTTCCCTAAACCAGGCAGTTGGGGAGGATTGCAGTCGTGCCATGGGCGAGTTACCAGGGACCATAGTAGGGGGAGGGGAGGGGAGAGGCCACGAGTTCTGTGTCCTGCTGAGCCCTAATATCTGCCCATTCTCTGAAACAGAATCGTCTGGGCCTTTGTGAAAAGACAGGCTCCTGACACCGAGCCTGGGCTCCAAGCCAGACTTCCTGAGTGTGCCCATGCAGGGAATTACCATGGGACTTGTTTACAATGCAGATGCTCCAGCCCACAGAATCTGAGTCTCCTACATCTGTAGTGTTAACATACACTGCAGAATAGTCTAATAGGTAGCTCTGGGAGCTCTGATCCTGGAGATCTCTGACCCCTAAGTTTGGAGCTCACTGATGGAGGCAGATGGCCCAGAGGCTGCCAGATCTTAAATCTTTGGCTCCAGATACCCATCAGACCTTGTTATGTAACCTCTCTGGAGCTCAGTTTCCTCATCTATGAAATGGGACTCATGATGGTGCCTTATAACACTGAAAAAAGAAAAAAAAGAATGACGATTGTAAGCACAGTGCTTGGCATATGGTTAACTCTCAGAAAATGGCCTCTAACAATGAAAAGTAGGCTAAATGCCTCCTTCGTCTTCTTATCCCCCAGCAGACTGGTATCTTACTTCCGACAGGCTGATCACACCTCCGTGGAGAGTTACTAGTGCCTGTCAGTTGCAGCCATCTGTAAACCGGGGACATCTTTCTGGCCCACTCTGCAGAGCTGCTGTGACAGGCGGTGTGAGAACATGGTTAAGGTTGTGGGGCCTGGAACCAGACTGCTTGAGTTCTTACTACCTGTGTGACTTTGGGTCAGTTTATTAACCTCACCTAGCCTTAGTGTTCTTATTTGTACCATGGGGATCGGAAATGTTAGCGTGAAGAAGGAAATACTCAGCACAGTGCCTGGGCCACAGCAAAGCCTCTCTATAGCCACCATGATCACTCTTATTCACCATGGACCAAACTTTGGCCTGATCTCTGCTCTATTTGACCCAGAGGCTTGTTCAAGGGATGCCTGGTCAACTACACTGGAACCTTCACTGGTTCCTGTGTGGAACTTTCCACTCACTGGGTGTTATCTTTGCAGCCACAACCTGATGGGCACAAAACCGTCATCTGACTCGCTGTCAAGCCCTCTGTTTCCAATGTTTGGAGCCACTGGGGGAAACTGAGGTCCTGGGAGGGGCCTTGGTCTGCCGAGATGAGAAGAAAGCTTGGGAACAGGATGCCCATGGTGGCTCTGCCCTCTGCCCTTTCCTGTCTGGACTCGAGAGCGGATGTGACCTTTGCTCTTCACCCCATTCCCACCCCCAGCTGTTCAGGGAGCACCTTTGGTGTCCTGCTGAGGGGCTGGTCCGGGATTGCTGTGTCAGCCTGGGTGAGGCAGCCAGGAAGTCGTCCGGCTCCCTGGCACCGGAATGAGGTCAGCCAGGGATGGATGCCAGGAAGGCTGCTGCTGATCAGAGCTTGGCGCTATCCCTCCCACAGGCATCACAGGCTCTTCCCAAAGGGCAAAACCTGGGTGGGGATTTCAGGGGGTAGGGGAGGAGGTGGAAGCTGGGGCAGCCAGGGAGGGGTCCTGCCAGTTTAGAGTGACAAAGATTGACTTGGAGATACTTTAGCTTTTGAACTTTCTGGACAGATGAAGGCCTGCGGTTTTGGAGCCCATGAGATGCTGCTGGTGCCCTGGGGTTTACTCCTGGGCTTCTTCCTCCCCCAGAGCCCTGAGTGCATTCCTTTGCTACAATATTCATCTCACCACATCAAGGATGACAGATGCCTGCTCCATGGGCCTGTACTCACCCTTCCATGGATTATTTGTGACAGTGATCAATAATAGGTCCTGGCACTCTTTCTTTCGGAAGCCTCATTGATGGGGTGCCCCCAGGCAACTGTGTCCTATCCATCAGTTAGGGGCGATGAAATCTTTTTGCTCTGTTATATACTCTAGTGATTTATTCCCAGGTTCAGAGTCTAAGCTCCATGGGGAGAGGCTCTTTGTCTGTCTTGTTCACTTCTCCATCCTCATCAACTAGTTCGATGCCTGGCACATACCAGGAGCTCAGGAAATACTTGTGGAATGAATGACTGTCCCCTAATGAAGCTGTGAATTACTCGAGGACAGGGATGATGTCTAGATCACATCTAGTACAAATTAAGAGTTCAGTGTGTGAAAGAATATAATGAATGAACACATGTCCTTATTCTGAGTTCAGTGCTTGTATCTATAACCAAGAGCCAAGACTAGTCACGCATCCTTGGTTGTGGACATCACTTCACTAAAGAGTGGCCTCACTGGGGCTAGGAGGAATGCCATCGGTGATGCCTCTAGCTTTGGTTTCTTCTGTACACAAAAATCTTTCTATTTAATCATCTGGAGTCCTGTTAAATTAGTAAATTATCATTTGAATTTACACATGGGGAAACTGAGGCTTGGAGTGATTTTTTTTTTTTTTTTAGAGGTTCATTGAAGATCATTTGACAGCTTAACATTGGAGCAAAGACCAGAACTTGGGTCTCCTCACCCCCAGGCCACTGTTTCCTTTCCAGTCACCAGACCATCATTTTCTGAGTCTCTAAGTTTCAACTTTCGATTTGTCATATGCCATGTTTGAGTTTGGGAAGCTTTTTGGAATCCTGGTCTTACCATCCTTTATATTATTAACTGTCCCTGGTGGGCCTTTTTAGAACCTTTGAGCTTCTTTTAATAAGCCTTTAGTACCTGAAATTGTGTACCACCTTTCATATACATGTGCAGATTTCTCTGGAGAGGAAGTCTGAGTTTGCATCAGATTCTTAACCAAAAGGTGCATGACCGCATAATAAAGTTAAGAACCAATGATCAAAACCAACCATGTCATTTTGCATATGGAGAAACTGAGGCCTGAGCAAGAGACTTTTCCAAGACTATAATCTTTGACCAGAGATTCTGTTTCTCCCATTGACAGAGGACTGATTATGGTGAGCAGTAACCTCAGCTACATCATCGAGCCCCTGCCTGACAGCGAGGGCCACCACCTTATTTACAGATCTGAACATCTCAAGCTGCCCCTGGGGAACTGTGGGGTCGAGTACTCCAAGTCCACCACCAGGGACTGGGTCCTTCATTTTACGAACCAGACCAAGAAACGACCTCGCAGGGTGAGTCTCAGTGCAGGAGTCCTTGAGGATCTTGAGGATGCTCTGAGGATCCTTGCTTTGGATCCAGGAGTATTTCCAAATTAAAGGAGATGGCCAGGAAGGAGGAAATAATGTTTCTCTTTTGTTCTAAGTTACTATCTTGTTCACTGCTGTGTGAGATACCCTTGTATTGGACGGAATAACTGCTTTTGGGAAAAACACTATGACATTTAAAATACCCTGAGATGCTGATTTCAGAAACTTTAAAATGCGAGAAAAAAAAATATGCTTCCCCTTTTGGGATAACCACTTAACCATATGCACAAAATGCTTATATTTATGTATACTGAAAATAGAGGTATGTGGTTTCATTGCTTTTTGGGAACTTGATTGTCAGCATGTTCCCTCACAGTATGGTGGCCCCTGTACTTGCCCACTCAGCTCATTATTTTTTGAGTATAAAGGACTGGACTCATAGTCCCAGAGCAGCCCCAGCGATAACCAAGATGGCGGAAAGAAGGTGTAGTGTGGATAATGGGGACTGTAACCAGCATCAAGTGTAAAATCAGTAAGGAGGTCGGCTGCTTATTAACTAGCACCATTTCTTAGCAGTTTTTTTTTTTTTAATGAGGCCACACCTACCATTTCTACAGCTCTGATCTGCTTATATCTCTTTCTTAGATGAAAAGGGAAGATTTACATTCCATGAAGTATGTGGAGCTTTACCTCGTGGCTGATTATGCAGAGGTAAGGGGGAGGCAATGGGTTTTAGTGGAAAAGTGACATTCTCAATAGCTTCCGCTCCAGGCTTCTAACCACTTTAGGGAAATGCTGAAACATTCATCTTTCTCCAGTTTGTCATGTGATTTTGGCCTTAAATCTGACCAATGGCTCTTTTTGCTATTTTAAACATAGTTGGGAAAAAAAACAAGGAAAAAGTCACTTCTGGCTCAATACATTAATCAGATAGCAAATCGGCAACTAGCATTATTTGGATTAACATTTCTTAAACTGAGTCTGAAGACCTTTCGGTTTTGGCGCTTATTCTTAGGGAGCCCATAAATTCTCCATAGAAATTTCAAAAAAACTTTTTGCAAAGATAATAAGTATATTCTCAGTCATCTGATTGAATACAATTTTCCTGCCCATGTATGGGTCCATTTTTATAATCCCCTTGGTGCCAAATGAGAACCATGGTTCCCAAAGCATCAGCAGCACCTGGGAACTTCCGAAGTACAAATTCTTAGGCCCCACCCCAGACCTACTGAGTCCCAATCTGTGGGGCTGGGGTCCAGGAATCCCTGTTTTAACAAGCCCTCTGGGTGATTCTGGACACAGGCAAGTTTGAGAACTACTGACTAAGGAATAGCTGTTTGCCCTTTAATTCTATATTTCTCAAATCAGCCAGATTCTCATGGGCCTTGGTTTTTAAGATCTGATGAACACTCATCTCTCTCACTCTTTCATTTGTTCATCAACAATATCTTGATTTTCTTGTATGTGTCAAGCACAGTGCTTGGCCCCAGGAGATTAAGACAGACCTATCCCTGACATCAAAGTTTACAGTAGCAGCACACAAAGTCAAGTGTGGTGACTGCCAAGATTGATCTTCCTAGAGGATTAGAGCAAAGATCCTGAAAGGTCTGGCATGGTTTTGGGAATTGGGGAAAGCTCCAAGGGGATGATGTTGAAGCTGACACCTGAAGAGTGGGTTCAGGTCCCAGAGCTTAAACTAGCCATATTTCACCTCTAGTTCTCACTTCATGTAGTGACTCAACCACAACAGAACGCGTCTGGGCAGGGGCAGTCACGATGGGCTGAGCACTCACCGCGTTCTAATGCCGCCGCCGCGCCTGGGGCTCCCCTAGGACAGAACTCGTCAGGGCTCCATCTGTCTCATGCCCCATCCAGATGCTGCAGTTACCAGCTCCCCGAAAAGACCTCATCCCAAGGCGGCTTTACCTAGCCCACAGTCCCAAAGCACGCATCCTGGAGCAGTGCGGGTCGTGGAAAGAACACTAGGCTTCGGGCCGGAAGAGCTGCCTTCGAGAGTGTTAGTGGCAGGGGCAGGCGGCCTTGAGCTGCCTTCAGAGACAAGGAGTTGCTAACTGGGCAGAAAAGTGGAGGTGAAGGGCATTTCAGGCAGAGGGAACATCATGTTCTGCTTTGAGAAGAATTTAGCTTTGTAATTGATGTAGGTATTGGTTTTTCCAGCAGCTTTTCTTTTTCTCTCTCTCTCTTTCTCTTTTGTTTTCCTTTCGAAAGACTGGTGTGTGTGTAGGATGGGGGAGCGGTGTGGGGAGCAAAATCTAAAGCTGATTTAAAAGCCGAGGCTCCATGGTCATGGGGAGAGGTAACGACGCTGGCCTCCGCCTGGCAGGACTGCCTTGTGGTGAGAGGGCCACTGGAAAAAAGCTGAGTTCTTCTGACTCTAGGACATTTTTCCATTTAAGCTTTTGTTAGATGATCTAAGATCATCTCATACATTGGTCTTGGACTTTCTTTTATATATATATATATATATATATATGTGTGTGTGTGTGTGTGTGTGTGTGTGTGTATATATATATATATATATATTAGCCACAGAATCATTTGTTCAGATAAAGTTCCTAGGACCCCCAAAGCTCCTGCTCTAGTGTAAAGGTGGGTGATCCTCCCCTTTGGCCCTGCACTCTCCCCAGTGGCATCTTGCTGGAGGGTTCTAAAACCTACTGGGTGTGAAACTCTGGAAGCTGAAGTAGTGGGGGTGGGTTAGGGATTGGGCATCTTCAGTCTCGTGACCTTCAGGGTCACACCAGACCCCCAAGAGGAAAAGTGGCCCCCCAGGTGCCTCAAAGATGGTGGTGTGGTCTAGGACCATCTTCCTGTTCCCGCAGAGAGAGCCTCCAGCACCAGTCCCATAGGCACTGCCAACAGGCTGTGATTCGTGCAGCCTGTGCATCAGGAATGTGCTCACTTCTCAGGGTCCTGGGCTTTGAATGAGTCACTGGAGGGTGATGTAATCAGCCAGGCTGGGTGCACAGGCTGACAAATCCCCTCCTCCCCACACCATCTCTCCCTGACTCCCTCTTCAAGTGGCCTCTCATCCTCTGCAGGCAGAAATGTATTCCTGACAATTAATTAATCTGGGAGGCTGGGAAGATAGGGAAGGGGAGGGCTGCCTTATCTGTGATTTACAACCTGGTGCTGAGACAGGCCAGGCTCCTTCTCTGGGCTCTGAACTCCGTCCTGCAGGGAGCAGAGCCGCCCGGAGAGTGAGTTATTGTAAAAATGACCAAGCAGCTGCTCACTCCCTGGGCCTAGGTGGGAGGGCCTGGGGCAGCTCTCCGTTTATTCATTCCACAGGTGAAATGGGAAATATAGGCAAGGAAAGAGCAAGACAGGATGTTGTAGGAGGATATGGGATAGTTGTAAAAACAGGCCTGTAGAGTGCTGTCATGCTCCAGACAGAAAGTGGGGTAGTTGGCAAAGGCCAGATGATATACCACATTTTACTTCCTGTGTCACCCTAGAAAGTATAAGGTTGAAATATTTCTTTCTTTCGATCAGGGATCTGCAAACTCTAGCCTATGGCCAAAGCCAGCCCACCACGTGTTTTTGTAAATAGAGTTCTATTGGCACAAATTCTTCCAGCTGTATGTGTTGTCCATGGCTGCTTTTGAGCTGCAGTGGTCCAAGTGGAATAGAGAGGACACAGTATGTCTGCAAAGCCTCAAGTATTTACAGTCTGACCATTTATAGAAAGTTTGCTACTCCTGCTTGAGGCTGCTCTGGACAACATGGTACATTACTTCAAGTATGGTGGTATTGTCAAGCAATTGTTTAAAGACAGGATTAATATATTTGAAAAACAGTGACCTCTGACTCTGATGTTCTAATAAATATTCAGTAAATGTTGCAGCCCTTTCTCTGCAGTGAGACCAATTTAGAAATGGGACGACTCTATAAAGAGAAACTTCAGGATTCACAAGTCATAGGTCCAAGTCATAAGGCTTTGCATCAAATTGGGCTCTAGAAAGCAATGGGAAAGTGAGATGATTGATGGTTCCAAAGAAGCCCAAGAAGTCCAAAAGCAGTGGGAGAATAGACACGGCGGTTTTCTTCCCTATATCATGGCCAGCCACACTCTCATCCCAACAGATATCCCAGGGTGTTTTATCTGGCTGTTCTTTGTGATTCTTGCTTGAATATTTTTGTGGGTTGGGATGGAGGAAGGATGTGAAGGGTTGGAATTGAAGAACCGTATAGAGTGTGTACAAGGTAAATCAGATGGGTACCCAGATTCTCTGTAACGATGGCAGCATCCAGGACATGCCCATCATTTGCAAATTTAGGTTGCAGTTGTAGCAGATTTTATCTTTACACTGTGAAGCTTCCCTTCATCGTTGCAGCTGAAAGAGATGTATTCCCTTTCAGGCAGGAATGATCAATACGAGGCTACATACTGAAATGTCTCCCTACCAGTACCCATGGCAGACATTTATAATCGAGCACAGCACTCTTTCCTGCTGAACCCCATGCAGTCTCGGAATTCTTCTCACTGTAGAAGGCACTGCCAATCGATCCGAGTGGCATGCCAGACAAAGCCTGTTTGCCAAGGTCTTACGGTCCTGGTTGCCAGCACCCAGGTGTGTCATTCATGTGGCCTCCCATTGCAGTTATTTATGTGGCCATTTTAATTGTGTATTCCTTAAATACAGAATCTGCCATTGTTATTATTTCTGGCTCTCTTTCTGTTTTGTTTGTTTTCTTTTTAAGATTATTTTAGAGAGAGAGAGTGCAAGCGAGCAGGGGGAGGGGGGAGGGAGAGGGAGAGAATTCCCAGCAGACTCCCTGCTGAGTGCAGAGCCTGATGCAGGGCTTGATCTCATGACCCTGAGATCATGACCTGAGTGGAAACCAAGAGGCAGATGCTCAACCGACTGAGCCACCCAGGAGCCCCTCTCTTTCTGTTTTAATGCAAGGTCCTCTGGGCCAGTACCAGGATCTCACACACTGTGTCCTACCTAGTGCCAAGCATAATGCTTTGCACATGGTAGACTTTTAGCAGCAATTTGATCAATGTTGATTGATCACATGTAGGGAGGCCTCGTGAGATCCCTGTGATGATGGCTTCATGTTGGAGTGATGACCAATGCAAGGATCAGATTGGTCCCACTTCTAAGCCACAGTGAGAGTTTGCAGGAGACCTGGTAATTTGGAGGACAGGAGAGCAGGTTTGACTTCAAGGGCTGGAGGAAGAGAATTCAATTTACTGTACATCTATGACACGTCTACTGTGTGCTGGCATTGAACTGGCAGCTGGGGATACCAAGATAAATGTGACCCAGGTTCTGCCCTCCCTGAGCTGGCACCATGGGGAGGGGGTCGGGGAAGAGGAAATTGTATAAAAATAATTGCTCGTAGGAGTCTGGAGAAAATAAAAGCTAATTGAAAGACAAGAAATGGGGCACAGGAGGGGTCCAGGAAGGGGTTCTGGGGCCTCACCTTGCTCTGCTTGCTCCACTTAGTTTCAGAAGAATCGGCACGACCAGGACGCCACCAAACACAAGCTCATGGAGATCGCCAATTACGTTGATAAGGTGAGACCAGGTGTGTACTTTGTGGGAAAGGTGCCAGCACCTTAGAGGGGCCACAGGACAGGACATGGCATGGCACCTGAGCTTCCTCAGGGATTGGTCACCCCAGCCAGTTTCGGAGAGGCAATAGCAATGCCATAGAGGCTCAGGGTGGTCATGACAAAGCCCTCAACTATGTGACCTTAGCCAGGGAACTTACCTTGTTTGGGTTGCAGTTTTGTTTTGTTATGTTTTTAATTTACAAAGTAGAGGGGCTGGCTTAAATCAATGGCTTTCAATATTTTCATTTTTCTGGTGGAACCCTTGTTTTAAATGAAATCTTATGCCAATGTCTAATATTAAGTCAGATAAAAACAGACTCTTTAAACCAAAGCAGGGGTGAGGATCCAGAGGGCTGTCCTCTTGCTCCTTCCCCTCACCCCTGCAAATGGCCGCCAGGGAACCTAGGACGTGAAAAGAGCCCAGTTTAAGAATGCTTTAAGGTTCTCTAAGGTTCTCTCCAGGTATAAAGCCCAGAAGTTTCCTGCCTTGGGGGAGAATTGAGGTAGGTCAGCATGGGAAAGGTAGAGAACCTTAGAAGTTGAGTGGTTTGTTTTGGGCCGATCTGTATAGCCTTCGTCTATAAAATGGTTCTAAAATTATTTATCTCTTACAAAGACCATGTGAATGGTTAACTCTCCTAGATCAGGCCCTTTTAAAACACGCCCTTAGGAAATACCCAAATTCTTGAATTTTACTAGAACAGGCTGGTCTGGGACTCAGAAATAACTCTGTTTATATGAAACAGAGTATTTGTTACACTGCAAAATGCAGTAGAATGGATAACCTTAAATTACAGTACTCTCTTGATAGCCTAGTAGTAAATAGTTTTTAAAAACAGATTTTAATATGTTTAAGGTCACAGGTCTCTTTGAGAATCTGAAAATATTTATCGTACAATTTCAGGGCACTCACAGCACTTCCGCCGCTTACCTCTGGGCCTGTTAGGGATTCATGGATCCCAGGTCTAAAGGGGAAATTATTTTTTTCTAAACATTAGAAAATAAAGAAGAGACATCAAATATTTTTTTTATGGATTTACAAGCAAATTTGGTAGTGTTCTGAAGTCATCAGGCGGGAGAGTCTGTAGTCTATGTTTTTGTTTTGCCCTAGATGGCTCTGGAAACACCGATAACAGGTGAAAGTCATGAGCATTTCCTGGAAGGAAGGCCTCCAGGGACACAGCTCAGTCCTCTCTCTAGCTCTCAGTTCACTCAACAATAACATTTAAATGATCCTACATCCCAAACACTCAACATCTGGGAAAACAAGACAAGCTCATTTCCTGGGGGGTACACAGGAGGCAGACCTTGTTCTCACCCACATGACGTCTATTGTTCTGGAGACCCAGCAGGTGGGAAGCTTGGCTGGGTCTCCCCTTTGTGAACTCTCCAGCTGGTCTGCGTGGTGGAACCAAGGGTGCTGACAAAAAGTGGAAGAGAGGCGACATTATGCCTCAGCCCTTATGTGAAGCCCCTGGCCTTGCTTAGCTGGTCCCTTCTGGCGAGTCGTCTTGGTTTTCTTCTGAGCAGCTGATTTTAGTCGCTGTGGCTGGGGTGAAGGAAGGCACTTTTCTGAGGCTTGCTGACCCAGCTACTTGAACTGAACTGTTGAACTAAAACTGGAATGAACTGCACTAATTTGCTGAATCATGAATCCAATCCAAAAATGTTTTTCCTTAACTGTGAAAAAGCCAAGTTTAAGTCCTTAAAAGCTCCCTCATGAAGCAAGTTAAATTGGAATCCAAACCCTTTATTTTCTGTAATGATTGACCTGGCACAAAATGGGAAAATCAAAATTTCCTTTGCAATCAACTGTTATTTCACGGAATCTGGAGCCCATCTGAGACCGCAGCTTCTTGGGGGCAAGATGATTCTCTGGATGTGTAAATACACCAGCACTGAAGCAGTGAGAGTCTTGAGTGGCTCTGAGATCTGATCTGATCACCTGGGCCTTCATCCTGGCTCCACCGTCTTCCTGCTGAGACTTTAGGCAAGTTACTGAACTTTTCTAAGCTTCCGTGCTTGGGACATAGAATGTGCTCGATAAACATTGATGTTACGATTGTTGTTTTTAGCTGCTGCAGTACCTGCCAATTTTGGATTAAGATGGTATCTTCCGCTCACGTGGCCTGGGTTTACGTGCAATTTTGTTTTCAGAGTCACTGCCTCAGTAATCTCTAGGGTAGGCCAGTCAAAGAATCCCTTCAACCTATGCCTTCCAGTGGTACTTAGCTCTAAAGAAAACCCTCTTCCTGTTTATGTGTGTATGAGATGAAAGATACCACGTCACAAAGGTCAGGTGTAGCTCTAGTCCGAAGGAACCCGAGAGTCAGGTCTTATTTATAGAATTTCAGGATCTCTGGACAAAACTCTAGAGGGGATCTGGGACCTTTGCAGCCTCATGCTGGCCACCTGTCTGGGACATTCGTGACAAAGCCTGAACACCTCCAGTGGTGGGAAAGGCAACTTTGGAGAATAAGCATGTCTGTCTACTTGTATATCATGTATACCCATGTACTTCCAAAATGAGTGGGAGACCGCACGCAATAACGCATCCATTTATAATTTGGCATATCCATACTGCGGAATACTATTTAGCAATAAAAAGAACGACAAACTGATGTATAGGCCATGAGATGGATGAATCTCAAAAACATGCTAAGTGGAAGAAGCCAGACACAAAGACCACATATTATGTAATTCTGGTTAGAGGAAACGTCTAGAAAAGGTAAATCTGTAGAGGCAGAAAGTAGATTAGTGATCGCCTGGGTCTGGGGGTGAAAATGGGAAAAGACTGTAAATGGACATGAGGGACCTTCTTGGTATGATGAAAATACTCTCTAATTGGATTGGGGTGATCATTTTACATCTTGGTAAATTTACTAAAGATATTGAGCTGTACACCCCAAATGGGTGGATTTTATGATATGTAAATTATACCTCAACATACAAGAGGAATTTTGTATAAGAGAACTTTTTAGACATGTATAAAAAAGGTAAGTACCGTGTAAGGAATTGGGAGAGAGGACTGTGCTGGACAGCTGGGTCCAGGGTACTTATCACAGGCAGCAGCAAAGCTTAGCTCTGAGCTTACTTCTAACTAACTTTAGTTACAAGGGTGTTTTTTTTTTTTCCTATTTTAAAATGAAACGGGTCTTCCTGTCTGTCGTACCTAGTGGTCACGCCCCACTTTGGGAGCAGTTTAGAAGCAGCACTGATGCTGTCTGCACATGAGAGCCCTGTCCACGTGCGGAAGCAAGTCTGTGTCCTGTCCTGTCTCAGTCTTCTTTCCTCTAAACTGAGTGACCCCAGCTCTGCCTCCAGAACGTTGCGCATCTTAGGATCTCACTGCTCCCTCCTGAAAAATGTGACCTGCAGCCCCTGTTGCCTCCCTGCCCTGGGAGGCATGTGCCGCAGAGCAATCTGGTATCTGCTCCGAGTGCTGAGGTTAGGAAGGGGCACGTAAACGTCGGGCGGTGTTGACAGACGATGCAGTGGCTCTCCTGTGTGCGCTTTCAGTTTTACCGATCCTTGAACATCCGGATTGCCCTCGTGGGCTTGGAAGTCTGGACGCACGGGAATATGTGTGAAGTCTCGGAGAACCCCTACTCTACTCTCTGGTCATTTCTCAGTTGGAGGCGCAAGCTGCTCACCCAGAAGAACCATGACAACGCACAGTTAATCACGTACGTGGCCTGTGTGCATGTGTGTTTCCCCGGGCCTGGCTGCACAGCCCCCGCCTGCAGTGTGTGCACTCCCTGCCTTTTTCCCCCGGGGCTCAGTGTTGGTGGTACCAGCCATCCTGCCTCTCTGGTCCAGATAATCCCTTATTTCTGAGGCATGTGCTCTGCCCCCAAGACACCCAGGAAAGTATTAAAACCCTGAGAGTCATAGACTCTCAGTCAACCCCAAGCAGTGCTGACAATCTAGATGAGAAACTTAGACTTATACATATTCCGTTGTACATCTGAAACAGTTGGGTGTGTATGTGGGAAGTGACTGATCGTCACTTCAGACTTTCTAAGGGGCTCATTCTGGTCTTCATGGTGCTACGTTGTAGTACGCATGCTCATCTCCCAAAGCAGTAGCTTACTTAGCTTGCCCTTCACTTTGTCCCCAGGGGCTCAGCGCTGAGTGCCTGAACTGGTTTGAGTGGCAGATAGTGCAGGAACCGTGGGTTGGCTGGGAGGGAGACATTGGGGGTCGGGGGAGTTGTGCCGGAATTTCTTCAATCCCGGAGAGAAAAGAATAGATAGTGTTGGGGGTCAGGGTGGTACCTGAAGTCCCCCGGAGGTGGAGGGTGAATATCTGGTGTTTTTAGTGTTGACTTCCAAAAGTATTCTGAGACAGTTATAACCAAAGGCCCATACATAGTAAAACCATTTTGCTTTTGTTCCCTAAAAAATCTCTCTGAATCAACGATCAGTTAAACATTTGTTCACTCTTTAAAAGAAATGGGGAGGGGCGCCTGGGTGGCTCAGCTGGTTAAGCATCTGCCTTCGGCTCAGGCCCTGATCCCAGGGTGTTGGGATCG
Source organism: Halichoerus grypus (assembly GCF_964656455.1). Lineage (NCBI taxonomy): Eukaryota > Metazoa > Chordata > Mammalia > Carnivora > Phocidae > Halichoerus > Halichoerus grypus. The sequence goes on along the minus strand of NC_135713.1, from coordinate 47,741,307 downwards.
AGCCCCACATCGGGCTTCCTGCTCAGTGGGGAGTCTGCTGCTCCCTGTCCCTCTGCCTGCCGCTCCCCCTGCTTGTGCACTCTCTCTCTCTGTCTCTGTCAAAAAAAAAAAAAAAAAAATCTTTAATAGAAGTGGGGAAATAACTGTACCAAAAATCTGGGCATGGTTATTTCACAATGGTATGTTCACCTAGGAAATTTTTGGGTTTTGCCTGAACTTTGGAAGCCTGCTGTCCTGCTTGGAATCCAGGTGTCCAGTAAGACTTCCCTAGGGCCATGTCTAAGTTTATAAAATGACCTGTGTGGCTTCCTAGAGATTTGCATATATTTTATGTGTTTTCTTGCACATTGTTTCTCTGAAGAAGAATCTGCCTTCAATTCAGCAAACACTTATTAAGTGCCCTCTATGTGTCAGATACTATGCTAAGTTCTGGTGACCCCCAGAGAAATAAGGCCATCTTGGCTCTCAAAGGTCTTGTGGTCTAGGTGAGAAGACAAACAGGGAGCTCTGAAAGCACCGCAAAATGCATTTCCATGTAGATCCTTTCAATAAATCCCATGTTTGTGGCATGCAGGAGAATACTGATGTTTTAGTCATCCCCTCTCCTCTGCCCTGGATGGATACAGCTGAGAGAGGGGTGGATTGAACTGGGGGAATGTAGCTGGCTGTTGGCAGGTTTGCATCACAATTGCAAAACAAAAGCAGAAACAGCTCATCTTTGCACCCAGCTGCACTTTGTGAGGCTCCTGATGGGACACATCTGTTTCCTTGGCCCCAGAGTGATGTGGAAATGAAGCATCAGCCCCCACAGCTGCTGCCCGATGCCCCCACCCCGCCCCGATACGCATACCACACAGCCGGGGATATGGCACAGGCCCCTGGCAGCTGACGGAAGTGGTCATGAGTCACTTCAGCATCAGAACCTGGGCCACTCTCCCCTCGGCCCCTCCCTCTCTGACCTTTTCCTCTGCAGCAGGAATGGGATGCTGCTTTATGAGCCCTGCCCATTTCCTTCCAGGGAATGGGGCTCTGGGCATACTGTGGGAAAAAATGACCTTTTGCCCTTTCTATTTCTCTGGAGCAGTGAAAGAGTAGGTGAGAGGAAGTGAGAGGTGTGGTGACCTGGAAGTTGTCCAGTTGGCCTAGAACACCAGGGTCTCTCTCCTTGGGAAGGATCTAGGAATGTCAGCGGGGCCAAGGAACTCCATGATGGCCACCTGTTCCCAGGCACAGTGGAACAGCCCTCCCAACTGCCATCTGAATGACCTTCTCTTGTTCCTTCCTGCAGGGGCATGTCTTTCCACGGCACCACCATCGGGCTGGCCCCCCTCATGGCCATGTGCTCTGTGTACCAGTCTGGAGGAGTCAATATGGTGCGTCTCAACCAGTATGTTGATGCTGTAGAAGGCAGAAAACTGCCTCATGGGACAGGAGGTCATTTTGTGGGGAAAAAAAAAAAATTATACTTATTATTGCAGGGAAAAAAACCTTGACATCAAGTCAGGCAGTTGTTTAAAATGAAGTCATTAAGGGGCGCCTGGGTGGCTCAGTCGTTAAGCATCTGCCTTCAGCTCAGGTCATGATCCCACGGTCCTGGGATCAAGCCCCGCATTGGGCTCTGCTCAGCAGGAAGCCTGCTTTTCCCTCTCCCGCTCCCCCTGCTTGTGTTCCTTCTCTCGCTGTATCTCTCTGTGTCAAATAAATAAATAAAATCTTTAAAAATAAATAAATAAATAAAATGTAGTCATTAAGTTCTAAGAGATGGAGGTACCTAGGGATAAATTTTCATTTATTATAGTTTATCCCCAATTTTCAAGCTCAGGAGAACCCTGGAAGTGATTACATTACATCTAGTGATGTCACTAGATCTCTCTCATCTCTCATCTCTCAAACCAAGGGCTGGAGAATAGTAAGATAATAGAAATAAAAAAATATCTTTTATCCTCGGTTTTATGTTATTATGCATATCATTATGAAACAAGAGCTTGTCTCAAAGTCATGGTTAGGAAATTATTGTCTTCTTTTGAAATTCTCTCTAGCTTTGTGGGACTGTTTTGATTATTCATCTCTAACCTGTGAAGTAGATGTCAAGGAGGCCTGCTCTCCATTTGTCTGTCCACCTCTTTATCCCGTATTTATCCACAGACGTAGCATGACAGTTAAAAGCACAGGCTTTCGTCACTGAGTCTGTGGGCGCACTGATGGTGGAACCAGTGGGCAGCTGTGAGGCCTGGCTAAGAAAAGACAGGAACAGGGAGTAGGGAGAGCTGTGTTCTTGACCTGAGCTCTCTCCTTGGGCAGGACCACTCTGAGAATGCCATTGGCGTGGCTGCCACCATGGCCCACGAGATGGGCCACAACTTCGGCATGAGCCATGATTCTGCGGATTGCTGCTCGGCCAGCGCGGCTGACGGCGGGTGCATCATGGCAGCTGCCACCGGGTGAGTCAAGCAGCAAGGTGAGGAGAGCAGAGTGTGTGAGGACAGTACAACCCAAGTGTTCCTCCCTGTTGGCCCTAGGAGCCTCTGTTACCCTCTCTTGGGGGCCTTGGAGAGAAATGCGGTTGACAACAAAGAAATTGGAAGAGAACCAAGAAAGCAAATGTGTGCAAGGAGCTCTAGGTTTGTAGCAGGCAATTTGGTGCTGGTGGAACCCTAGGTATACTTAATTCTGTCTTAAGGTCTTCAGCTGTAAAATTGGCCTGACCACATGTGTCTTTTTCACTTCACGAATTTTTGAAGAGGACCTATTTTGAACAGCCCCAATCCTTAAGTTCCCTTTTGTCCCAAGGGAACTTGGTCAGTGCTGATTCAAAGTTCTGATGTAGCCTACACAACAAGGAAAAGGACAGGGAGCAACGATGCCCACATAGTGACTCCTCAGGGAATTTACAGGTTGCATTTACCGTGAGGAACAAGAAAAGCCAGCTACGTCTTACTGTATCTGTGACGGGTTTTTTAACCAGAGCCTTTGAAAGAAATTCTGGTAACAGCCACAACTCTTAGTCACAACTCTTAATATTTAGTATCTGAACTCATATAGCAGAGAGCATTGGGTTCTTCCAAGACTTGAGTCACTCTTTGGAAGGCATCATGGTAGGAATTTGTGTTCCCTCTACTCCAAACCATTAGAGCCTGCTTATGCTTCTCAGGGAATGCTGTTTCAGTGTCTCTAAGAGGAAATGCAACTTTCTTGGGGTTCCAGTGTCCAGTGTTTGTTCATCGCTTCTTGGCTGTGGCATAGATAGGATGATGTTGACATGCAGGATACAACTCCATGGGTCACGCTCAAATCCCTAAGAGCTCACAGTTAAGTCCATCCTTTTCTCTCTCAATCTGAAAAGCATATTTATAGTCATATGGTTGAGAGTTATATTAAGTAATACTCCATTTTGTTTTTAAACTATAAGCAAATATAAACTACTAAAGTAGCTTAAAAATTGTTGGCCACAAATTCCTTGTGACAGACCTAACAACTGTAAGGGACCCTCCAGTGTTTAACTTTAGTTGGTTTAGAGCATTGGGAAGAGGATAACTCTTCCTTTATAGACCCAAATTGTGGTACTGACCTGCTGTTAGAGAATGTATGACTTCTGATTCTTTTTTTCCAATAGTAAAACTCAGGACCTTTCATAATCTTATGATAAAACTATGCATCTGTGAATTGCTGGTTGAGTTTGGAGTGCTGCCTGTATCCTTAGAATAGAGGTCATAAGATTCCTGGCCCAATGAAGAAATTAAACCCATGATCTTGGCTTCCTTTTTTTTTTTGGCCTGCTCTTCTGTTCCAAGAAAATCTCCATCTAATATCAGCTTCAGGAAAAGTTTGGGTTGGCTAGTATTTTATTCAGCTCTAAAACTCAGGAAACCTATTTTAACATATTCAATTACCCTTTATTTATTGCACCCTTTCCTACAAAGGGCAAGAATTGCTGCTTCTGATTCTCAAATACCTCCTCCATGCACAGTGAGGGAGAAAAGAACATAATGGGGTGCTTAGAAAGAATTGTAAGATAATGTATCAATGATGTTCTAGTGGGACAGAAAGTGTGTGCATGGGACTGTGGGGGTCTGAGTCCAGGTGGAATCAGCCTCATGGGCGGCAGGATTGAGACTGTTCTGGCTGCTTGATGCTCAGATTACCAACTAACTCTAACCTTACTCCCTGCCAGGCATCCCTTTCCAAGAGTGTTCAATGGATGCAACAGGAAGGAGCTGGACAGGTATCTGCAGTCAGGCGGTGGGATGTGTCTCTCCAATATGCCAGACACCAGGACGCTCTATGGAGGCCGGAGATGTGGGAATGGGTACCTGGAAGATGGGGAAGAATGTGACTGTGGGGAGGAAGAGGTAAGGTGTCATGGTAGTGCTAGTGGGAAGGGAAGAATGGGCACTGGTTTCAAATCTTAGAGTCAAAGAGAATGCAACTGAATACTTCTTAGTCTTAGGCATTTCCCACATACACATGGCTATCAAAGACCCCATCACAAATCAGATGTGGAGAGTAAGCCTTCAATATGGACCATTTTTGCAGACTCTTTCAGTTTGAGGTTGGCACTGTTGGTGTCCAGGTCAGGGTGGAGTTCTCTTTGGGAGTTTCTCGTCTAACCAAAACCCATCATCTCTTCCCCAGTGGAGTTACAGATGGCTTCCTTGGTCCTCCAGCTGCACGGAGTTTATTCCGGAGGCCACACAGCTGGATATATGAACTTGAACCTGGGCCTTGAGGAGGCTTAAAATAACAAGCTTGGGCTATTTAGGCTGGAGAAGAGATGATTGAAAGAGGATGTAGGAAGTACTGTTAGGTCTGGAAAGGGCACCTACAGGAAGAATGAACAGAACTGTTTGTGTTCAAGCTGCTTTCCTTCCTTCTGATCTTCAAAATGAGTGGTGGGCATGCAACATAGCGCTGTCATCTTTGGCAGATGTGTGTTGTTCTGCAAAAAGCAGAACTGGATAGTTTCATGTCTATTTTCTGAAGGATGAAATATGTACATTAACATATGCAAAACAGTCAACTGTGTGAAGGGGAGACTGAGGGTATGTATAAGACTATTTGATTTTAAAACCTTCTATATGGTTTGATTTTTGTTTTTTGTTTTTTGTTTTTGAGAGAGAGAGAGAGCAGGGGAGGAGCAGGGGGAAAGGGAGAGAGTCTTAAGCAGGCTCCATGCTCAGTGCAGAGCCCGACGCAGAGCTTGATCTCACGACCCTGAGGTCGTGACCTGAGCCAAAATCAAGAGTGGGCTGCTCAACTGACTGAGCCACCCAGGCACCCCTGATCTTTGTCTTTAATATCAGCACCTAACTTTCATAATAAAACAAAAACTAGTGAAAGGTTCTGCCTCCCCCACCACCATGAATTCAGAGAGATCAGTCCAGACTCAAGAGAAAGGAGAGAGTTGTCCCCTCTTACCATGGAGGGTCTAGTGGAGTTGAGGAGCAGTCCATGAGTGGGCTCAGCCAGTTGGCTTATGTTCAGCAAATATTTAGTGAGTGTGGGGCACTATGTTGGGTGCTAGGGATAGGATGGATAGCAAAAATAGACATGGTTCCTGTCCTTGTGGAGCATATTATCTCCTGGGGGAAACACACAGTAGCCAAATAATTGCAGAAGTGTATGAGCACAATCTGTGGTAAAGGCTTAGGAGGGCCAATGATACGTGCTATGAACATTTGCAGTGTGAGGTGGGAGTGTGACTTCCGACCCCATATCTGCAGGCGAAATTGTGAGTTACTGAGGAGCACAAGGAGAGAAAGCACATTTCAGCTAGAGGAGAAGCCACACCCTGAAGTGGGAGGAAACATGGTCTGCCTGGAGCCTAGGACAGTGGGAGATTAATGGAAGGAAAGTGTCCTTTTCCTTCTCTTAGGGGAAACAAGTGGATGGGCATTGTAGTCGGGCATGCAATGTGTCTCTCCAACAGACCAGATCTGGGCAGTTAAGGTTAGGATATGGTTCATAAGCTTGGGCAGGCCGCAGGCAGACATGGCTTGAATTCAGCTTCAGCACTTGCTGCGTGTGTGCCTTGACCAGCATAGGACTTGTCTGAGCTCCATTTCCCTATCTGTGAAATGGGAATAATTGTGCCTCACAAGGCTGTGATGGACCTATGCATGGGGCCTGGCACATTGTCAAGACATGGTTTAGGATAGGCCTATGAATATAGTAGGAGTGTGATAAGGACACTCAGAGTCATGGGGGGGGGGCGTCTCTCATCATCTTTTGAAATCTCATGCTGTACATCAGCAAGTCAGGACCCATAAGGCAAGAAGAAGAGAGGGGAGCATGGAACCCCTAAAGACCTTCTGTTCCAAAAAGGTCCAGGCTAGTGAAGGGTGAGGAAGAGCAGCAGATGGTGAGAGCAGAACTTCTGAACTCAGAAGTTATTCCAGCCTGGCCTTTGCTTTTCATGGCCTTTTCTTATGGGATAAAAGGCCCAGAGTGTAGAAGACATGGTCTCTGGACGTTCTATTGATAGGGCTGAGAAAAACAAATCCCAGAACTCTTCTATAGTGTAATATTATGCTAAACATCATGTTTTTGAAGAATATGGGATTGCAGGGAGAAACATACATATTAGATTAAATTAAAAAGCAGTGTGGATACTATGATTTTGTAAAATAAGTATGTGTCTATATATGTGAAAGGGAAAACGCCTGGGTAAATAGTCACACTCAACATGTAGTTGTGTTTATGTTGTGATGTGACTGGTGATTGTGCTTTTATATGTTTTCTGTGATAAATATACATGACCTTCATGATAAACCTACAAAGCGAATTTTTTGGTAAAGATTTTCTGGGGAGCTTGGGCCCCAGGGGCCTGTGGGGCAGGGGTGGGGAAGTGTGGGAGGCGGGTGAAGGGCTTCCCCCCGCCCCGAGTCCTGTCTCCCTGCTCTGCTGCCCCAGGAGCCTATGACCATACCCTCTGCCTCTGCAGGAATGTGAGAACCCATGCTGTAATGCCTCGAATTGCACCCTGAAGGAAGGGGCTGAGTGTGCCCATGGCGCCTGCTGTCACCGGTGTAAGGTAAGAGGCCCTTTTCCCACCCCACCCCCCCAGAACCCCAGGGTTCTGACCTGACAGCCCAGTGCTCTGCTGAGGGCTGATGGCTGAGATTCAGCCTCCATCCCTCTGGGAAGTGACGGCGGCAAAATTTCAGAAACATGCAGCTGGGCCGGCCCCTCAGACAGAGTTTACTATTTCCTATATTATGCCTCACTGGCTTCAAATCATCCTAGAGGGCTGTGCCACCTGGAAGATGGAAGACTGACTTTATTTATTTATTTATTAAAATTTTATTTTATTTCATTTAAATTCAATTAATTAACATACAGTGTGTTATTAGTTTCAGAGGTAGAGTTCAGTGATTCATCAGTTGCATAAAAAAAAAAAAAACACCCAGTGCTTATTACATCACTTGCCCTCCTTAATGCCCATCATCCATTTACCCCACCTCCCCACCCACCTTCCCTCCAGCAACCCTCGGTTTGTTTCACAGAGTCCCTTATGGTTTGTCTCCCTCTCTGATTTTGTCTTATGGAAGACTTTTTTTTTTTTTTTTTTAAGAAGTGTCCAGAGAGAGTAGGCTTGCTTTTATTTGGAGTTCATAATAATAATCGTCATAATTTTGACTAATATTAATGGACTTCTTCTTATTAGATGCCAGGCACTATGCAGAGAATTTTATATATATTAGCTCATTCAATCCTCGCAACAGTCCCATGAGATGTATATTAACATCCTCACTTTAAGAGGAGTAAACTGGGGCTCGGCGGGGATAGGACCACACAGCCGGGAGGGGGCTGAACCACGTTTGCCTGCCTCTGGAGCCTACAGTCCTAGTATTGAGGTGGAAGATATTGCTACTAATCTTACTATAGCTTCACAACCTCTTATCTATAATTCTGAAATTCAGAAAATTCTAAAAACTGGAAAAAAAATTCTTAACTCATTTGGTGGCAAATCTTACCGGAATTGACATAATGATATTCTTTTTTTAAAAAGATACACTTAACAGGTGGGAGCCAGGGCTTTGTTTTGTGGTTGTGTTTGTTGTTATTGCCGTTTGTTTGCCTAGTTCTCACTCTGGCTCTAACCATTCTATGTAGACTTGGCCAAATTAATGGAACTTTTGTTCCATACTGGTGAGATAAATATTTGTTGCACAAATAAATCAATGAACAAACCTGAGATTGATCTTTGCTACATGACCTTGGCTGATCAATTTGATCTCTATGCCTCTATTTTTTTGTCTCATGAATTAATCTAAACAAACTCTAAGATTAAAAAATAATAATAATAAATAAATAAAATAAAATACACACTTAAAGTGAATATTTCTGTTTTGTTGCAGAAAAATTAATGTGTTTGATTATAAAGTATAACCCCAGGCCTTGCTGGGGGGGGTCATATAATATACATATGTAATGTATGAATGTATATACATACACATGTATGTACATATATGTAATGTCTACTTTCTGAAATCTGAAAAGTCTGAAGCCCATCTGGCCCCAAAGTTTTGGTAGGAATTGTGGACCTATGCTTCCATCTGCCATTTGCTAAGTGCTCATTATGTGCTAGATACTGTTCAAGTGCTCTGTTTGAACGCAGTCCTTGTAACAATCCCATGAGAAGGTTATTACTCTGTGCTAACCCAGAGAGGTTAAGTAGCTGCTCCAGGCCCCACTGCTGGTTAAGGAGCTGGGATTTGAACCCAGGCAGACTGGCTCCAGGTGTGTCCTTTGGTGGTAGAGATGCATCCTGCATCTTCCTCCTCCACACATGGCCAGTGCCCACCCTTGCAACTGAGGCTCCATGCTTTTAGCAAGCTGCTCAGATGGGCCCATTCTCTGCCTTCTCTCCTGGGAAGGCCTTGTAGGTGGTATGGGGTCACCTGGGAGTAGGGACGGCACTATTCTCAGATGTAGCTTTCCTTACAGGCCTGGGGAAACTCACCATCTGGTTTCACTCTAGGGTAGACTTGGCATCTCCCCGTGGAGGTTGTGCCCGGTGGGGTCCTTTTAGGCTTCGACCGTGGCCTGAGAATAAGCATGGACAATGTCCATTCAGTTTGGGTCTCAGAAAGGATCCTCTGGAGAGAAGTGTGTGCAGAGACATGAGGCTTGGAGTCTGAAACCTTCAGTTCAAGCCCTGGTAGTGTGATTTGGGGCAGCCTACTAACCATCTGAGTCTAGGTTCCTTATCTGTAAAATGGGAAGAGTGTTAATAACACTGACCACCCAGAGAGACTGGAAGACTCAAACGGGAAACTTAGTCTTTACCATTCCCCACTGTTGTGCTATTGATCAGGTTATTTTTATCTCCAGAAAGAGGCAAATAACAGCATCTGCCTCGTGGATATTGTGAGGCTCACATGGGATCAGTATGTGTAGCTTAGCCCAGTGCTTGGCTCAGTAATGGGGATATATTATTGCTCAAGTGCTTTGTAAATTCAGGGGTGTTGTGTGAATAGTGTGTGTGTGTGTATGTGCACGCACATTTGTGTGTATATATATTAGTGGGCCTGGCTCTTTAGCCACTTACTGGCCAGCAGACTTCCGATACCTTGCTTAACCTCTTCTGCCTCAGGTTTCATCATCTGTAAAATAGGGATAATTATATATTACTTAGAACTCTCTTGAAAAGTAAATGAGGTAGTATTTGTACCAGGCATTAAGTGGGAGCTCCGTAAAAGTAGCCATTATTACTAAAGCACTTAGTAAACTATAAATTGTTGCATAAATATTATTCTTACCTACTTCTTAAAACGGCTAAGAAGAGGAAATGAGTTAGCATTTGTGAAAACACCTTGAAAACCTCTAAGTCATTATTCATATTAGAAGGCTAATGATGGTTTAAGCTAATGAGGCCATGCAAAATAGCGGTCCCCGGAATACTGGAAATGGGAAACTCTGTTCCACAAGAGGGATGCCCACGAGACCTTTGCTGGTAGGGTCGAGGGCATGCGGGAGATTGACTGTTTTCTCCCTCTTGTTCTCTCGGTTCAGCTGCTGGCCCCTGGGACCCTGTGCCGTGAGCAGGCACGGCAGTGCGACCTCCCAGAATTCTGCACGGGCAAGTCTCCCCATTGCCCCACCAACTTCTACCAGATGGACGGCACCCCCTGTGAGGGTGGCCAGGCCTACTGCTACAATGGCATGTGCCTCACCTACCAGGAGCAGTGCCAGCAGCTGTGGGGGCCTGGTAAGTACTCTCCTACAGAATGGCCCTCCTCCTGCCCCACCATTTCCAAGCCAACCTCCCCCTGCAGGCCCTTGGCATAGCTTAGATCCTTGGCTTCCAAATGGCATCTCTAGATACTACCTTTCTACTTCCCCTTGACTCAGGGTAGACCTTCAGAGAGACACAGTGAGCAGTATTCTTACCAGTTCCTTGATGCTTTAAATCCTCACAGTGGGTAAATGGATAAGAGTAATCCAACAGAAAAATGGGTAGAGCATGGAGACGGAAAAGGAAATACAGATGACCCTTAGCTGTGAAAAGATCTTTAACCTCACTCTTTAAGTGGAAGCAAATTAGAACTACTATGAGATGGGATTTCTCATATATCAGACTGGCAAAGACTGCAAAGTTAATGTAATAACAATTACAATACCATAACTGTAACAGTAAGAGTGGTAATAATGTAGTGTGGAGAATGTGGGGAACCATATAGGTACAACCCCTATGGAAAGCGATTTGAAGATATCAAAATTCATGGGAGCTTCTCACTGGACCCATCCATTCCACTAGTTAGGAGTGTACCCTACTCTTCTATTTACACATGTATGTGAAGACAGATTTATAAGGATACTGTAGCAGTGTTAGTGATAGCAATAGCAACCTAGATAGCCTTCAGTAGGGACTGATTAAATTAATCCTGGTACACCCATGTCGTGGACCCCTCTGCAGCCGAGTAAAAAAAGGAGGCAACTCTGTATGTACTGAATAAAACTATCTCCTACAATAAATTAAGTGAATAATGCAAGATGCAGAACAGTGAATAGGATTGCTGCCATTCTTTATTAGATTATCTCTAGAAGATACACAAGAATTGTATCTAGAAGATAGAGAGATACAGTTACCTTTTGAAGATACATTGTTAGTTGTGACTGCTTCTCCAGGTTGTGAGGAAGTAGGAACTGGAATGGCTACTTAGAAAAATAAAGACACACTTTATTTCCTTAAAATTTTGTGCATGTATTACCTATTTTAAAATCTGAAATGGGACATGACTTTTTCATTACAGTGAAGGCTGAGCAAACAAACCACCCATAGGTATAATACCTCAATAAGGTATAAAGAACGGATATAAAAGCTTTTTCTGTGAGTAGGTCTTGATGAGAAGTTGGGGGTGGAATAACCTGATGGGGGTACAGAAAGAAAAAGCTGACCATTCCCTCCCCCAAAAACGTTCTTAACCTCATGACTTTACCAAGGGCTAGCTTTGCACTTCGGGAGCTTCTGACCTTTCCTAAAGTTGGCTAGTGTGCTGATAAATGTTTCTTGCCCACCCAGGAGCCCGGCCTGCTCCTGATCTCTGCTTCGAGAAGGTGAATGTGGCAGGGGACACCTTTGGAAACTGTGGGAAGGACATGAATGGGGAACACAAGAAGTGCAACATGAGGTGATGACCATAGGGCTAACCCCATAAGATGAAGTGTGACAGGGCAGTTTCTGCTCTCTCCTTACTCCCGCCCAGCTCAGCAGCCTGGGCCTTTAAATAAATTGTCAGAGTCAGTCACCTATTCCAGGCCTATTGTTAGACAATGTACCATTCAGTCTCGGGAAGTCAGAGGGTGGGTGTGGATGGCAATGCTTCCCAGAAAGCTGCCACACTTCCTTTTGGACCTTACAGTTGGGCAGAGAATCAGTTCTCTTGGGTCATTTCTGTGGGATGCTAATTATACCCTCACCTGAATAGCCTATCATTCACTCATTCATTCATTCATTCATTTCAACCAGCCATCCACCCATCCATCCATCTATTCATCCACCCATCCACCCACCCACCTATCTACTATCTGTTGAGCATTTGCCATATGCCAGATATGATGGTGAGTACACAGGACTTTTAGTTAACAATACCATGTGATACCAGAACTGAGGCGAGAGCCACCCAACCTGGTCTTAGTGGGTCAAGGTGATGTCCCAAGGGAAGTTAAGTCTAGACTGAGATCTGGAGAAATTATCTAGTTGAGCAGAACGGGGAATGTTGTGGGTACACGGGAGAGTAGATAGATGAGTAGAGAAAAACTGGTGGCAGGAGGAGCTGAAAACAGTTTGATTTAGTTAAAGTATGATGTTGGGGTACAGTCGAGGGGGAGCTGCTGAGAAATGAGCCTGGACAGCTGAGCAGGGACCAGATCATGAAAAGCCATGAAGGCACGACTAGGCCAGTTGGACTTTGGCTGAGAGGAGTTTGGAAATCAGACTCCAGTGGGGGCAAGACAGGAAGCAGGGAGATCCGACTCTTGGTGTCCAAGTAAAGAAGGGTGGTGATATGGTTTAGGGTTAATGTATACGAGGGAAGATTGACAGAGCTCAAAAATCACTTGAACCCAGGAGCGAGGGCGAATGGGGCGTTGGGGCTGACCCCAGGCTTCTGGCTGCAGCCCCTGGGTGCATGGGGGGGGCGGCTGGAGCATAAGGGGGCAGTTGCTCAGGTCAGGCAGTTGTCCTTGCAGTAAAGAGGACTTCCTCAAGCTTGTTCTCTGGCCTAGATCTACCTGGGGACAAGGATCGTATTTCCTGTCCCAAGTCCAGTTTCACATGAGATCTCTCCTGCTGGATCCCTAGAGCACACTCACGGCTCCCTGGCCCCTCTCCCTTCTGAACCTGCTCTCCTGGTCGAGAAAGACTGAGGCTCTTCTGTGCCCCAACTCTTCCCCTGCCTCTGATTCCACCTCCTTTTCTCTCTCTCTCTCTGGCTCAGAGATGCCAAGTGTGGGAAGATCCAGTGTCAGAGTTCTGAGGCCCGGCCGCTGGAGTCCAACGCAGTACCCATCGACACCACCATCATCTTGAATGGGCGGCAGATCCGGTGCCGGGGCACCCATGTCTACCGTGGTCCTGAGGAGGAGGGGGACATGCTGGACCCAGGCCTGGTGATGACCGGGACCAAGTGTGGCTACAACCATGTGAGTCCCTGCCTCACTCAGGGGAGAGGGGAGTGACTGACAAATGTGAGCTCTGGAGGCAAGGTGTCCGGGCTCCAATCCCACCTTTGCAGCCTCCCCAAGCCTCAGTGGCTTCCTTTATAAAGCATGTTAGCAATAGCATGACCCACCCCATAGAATTGTCATAAGGATTGCATGAGAGGATCCCTGTAAACCACTTAGAGGGACTAGCTGTTATCACTTTTGTCCTCATCATAAATTATTATATGATTTATGAAATGGACTAGACTCTAGTCCAGAAGCCTGGGGAAACTAAGGGCACCTATCTCAGAGTTAACTGAAAACAAAATTATAAAAAACATGTGAAGCGCTTGGTATAGGACCTGGTGCAGAGTTGACTGCTGTCACCATCATTATTTTTAAGGATAATATTAAAATTAGTGCATGTTAATATATAGCGAAGTAACAAACATATAACCAACACATTAATATAGAATGTAATAACATATTTATTATATTAATATAATGTTTTAATAATATAGTGTTTGTTATTTTCTCCCCGGTGACAAAAGGAATAGCAGAATTTAGTTAACTATCATCCTGTCCTGGCTTTTTAGGCCATTTTTAGTTTTTCACTGTAATAAATACCTAAACGGAGTTGCATTTCTGAGTCCTGTATGTTCTAAGTGTAAAACCCAGCCTCCTGATGGCTACCCAGTGTCCCTCCCGTTGGACTGACAGTTTGGTTTCCTCACTACAGATTTGCTTCGAGGGGCAGTGCAGGAACACCTCCTTCTTTGAAACGGAAGGCTGCGGGAAGAAGTGCAATGGCCACGGGGTGCGTGTGCCTGGGGTTCTGGGGCTCCTCTGCACTGATATCCGCGGGGACAGGCCCCGTGGGGGACCGCAGCCCTCTGGGCTGCTGACCCTCATGCCCTTCCCTTGCTCCAGGTCTGCAACAACAACCAGAACTGTCACTGCTTCCGGGGCTGGGCCCCGCCCTTTTGCAACACACCCGGCCAGGGGGGCAGCATCGACAGTGGGCCCATGCCCCCTGACGGTGAGTGTCTGGCCTGCTCAGGGGCTCTGCCCACTTTTGTGAGGAGGGCTGGATGACATGGTGTAGACAAAGAGTGAGTCCGCTCCATTATCCTGATTTTGTAGATGAGGGGAAAAAAGGGGAGGAGGGGGATCTAAGCGGGAGAGCCGCTGAGGCTGCCTGGCTGGTGTGGGGCTTATCTCAGTTGCTCTTTCTCTTATCATTTCTACTGAGGAGGGTGACACTCCTTGGGTGAGGGAGAGATTAAGAGAAATCATGGGTTATTGAATAATCTCATCTAGTTTTGGGCAGTGGGGTGGTGACCAGTCCTTCTCAGCCACATAAAAAGAATCATGAACCTGGGGCACATTATAGTCTCACAAATAATCCACAGTTTCGTATTTGGTTTCATCAAATTTCGTATTTGGTTCAGATCCCTTAGATGAGCTAAAGCTTAAGATGGAGAAACAGACATGTGGAAAAATTTACAGTTTTTAGTGTAAATCATGGAGATTCTAGCCCTTTGGTTTCCAAGCTTTTTTTCTTTTCTTTTTTTAAGAGCAAGGTACTTTTATTTGAATGAAATCTTTTAGAGAAGAAACCCCAATATATAAAACAGATAAAAGTAGTGTGTCACTGGTATATATATATTTTGTACATTTAAATTTGTAATTTGTGAGAACACTGAGGCAGCTTTGATGAAACCAAATACGAAACTGTGGATTATTTGTGAGACTTCTAGTCTTAGATCAGTCTCAGCCTCCCAGCATTTTAGGTTGGTTGCTTTGTGTCCAGAAAAATCATAATTGGGCTGAAAACTAGTGGTAAGTAATAATAAAACTTGAGCTCCTTGTCTCAAAAGGGACTCTTCAATTAAACAGAAGTGGCTGGAGAAGCTTCATTGTGAGGTCTGCACAAAGCAAATTGACCTGACTGTTTAAGCTAATATTAGTGGTTTCCCAGTGGTTTCCTAATGTGTGTGTTTCATTATACTTCTTAAGTTAAAATAAATAACACAAATTAAACGTAAATCAAATATCTGAAGAAGAATCAGGAATAGAGTGTTTGAACTCCACTGCTGCAGCCCAAACAGCTTCTGACTTTCTCACTTGGGTTCTGTTTCTGGAAGGTGTTGGTCCTATGATAGCCGGAGTGTTTACGGCCATGTTTGTGCTGGTGGTCCTTATGCTGATCTGCTACTGCTGCAAACAGAACAACAAACTGGGCCAACTCAAGCCCTTAGTCCTCCCTTCCAAACTGAGGCAACAGTTCAGGTATGATGGGGTGCCATGAAGGGCTTGGGTCCATTTATGGGTCATAAAGCTTTCTGCAAGCAGAGCATGGTAAAAAACAAAAACAAAAACCTGGTGGTGGTGGTCTAATCAGAGAAGGCAAGTGAGCCATGCATGCCACCATCTTCCTTTCTGCCTTGCTTCACCACCATGGCCCACGTTACTAGCTGGTCTTACTGTAAGTACTCTCTACTGGTGGTCACTTCAGAATCCTCAGCAGAATGCCTCTAACCAATTCAAGTTGGAATACAAAATGAAATCTATTTGCTGTCCTCTTTGTAGTTGTCTGGATTTCCATTTCAAAGAGCAGGAAACTGAGGCAACCCAGATGGACTAACCAGCTTAAGTCAGTCATAGGGTTGCCTGGACATCCCCTCAAGACAAAGCCTCCCCCCCCCCCCCCCGCAGCGATTCATTCCTTTGGATCCTGGGGGTGTGTGATTTCTGAGTCCCCTATTAAATTGTGCTTGTTCTGAAGAGCATTTTAAATCCCAAGCCTACCTGGATCTACCAGGGACTTGGTGGATAGCTGGTGCCATCTTTGTGTCTCCTTGAGGGAGAAGGTTCTCAAAGGGGTAAAGGGAAGGTGCTAAGGAAAACTCTGTTTTGTAAGGGCCGCTCTCTTTCCTTGAGAGCTCTCCACTGGCCGTACAGTGTCTCCACACGTAGGGAGCCGGGGTTCAGGGCAACTAATCCCACTTTGTCCGGAGACTTGGGTGGGGGGGATTTAGCTGCTTGCTGGCCATGCTGGGCCAGAGGGAACTCAGGCTCTGACCCTTGATGAACATCCCCCCTCATCCTTCTCCCCCATTCTTGTTACTAGTTGTCCCTTCAGGGTGTCTCAGAACAGTGGAACTGGCCACGCCAACCCAACGTTTAAGTTGCAGACGCCCCAGGGCAAGCGAAAGGTAAGGGCTTTGCACCATTGAACTTTGCTGCTTTTCCTTTATCCCCCAGGACCCTGCTGGGTTTTCCTAAGAGCTTCTGTGGGCCTGTGGGATTAGTAATAAAAGGCACTTTCTTGGCTTGAGAGAGATTCTGTTGGTCTGACATCCCCTCATGACTCTAAAGATTATACCTGACCTCTGGGCACCTGGGGCTTTGGCAGGTCAGCACGTCCTCCCTTTGGCCTCTGGCCATCTCAGTGGGACACGCAAGGGCACCCCTGAGTTTTGCAGTATATTGGGGATTCCTGTTTCTCAGGTATTCCTGGTCTTATGCATACAGGTGACCAACACCCCTGAAACCCTGCGGAAGCCCTCCCAGCCTCCTCCTCGGCCCCCTCCAGACTATCTGCACGGCGGCTCCCCACCTGCGCCATTGCCGATGCACCTCAGCAGGGCTGCTAGGAGCTCCCCAGGGCCCGGGTCCCAAGTAGAGAGGAAGGAGTCATCCAGGAGGCCTCCTCCAAGCCGGCCAGTTCCCCCAGCCCCAAACTGCATCCTCTCCCAGGTAAGTGGGTTCTCGGCAACCCTAGACTAGGGCCGTGCTTTCAAGGCCACCGGCAATAGGGAGTGACAGAGGCTGTGAAGATGGGACTCTGAGGCCGGAGCGGACCGCCTTGCCTGCATTCTGGTAAATGCAGGGAGCACACAGAGTGTGAGACCAGTGAGCATGGAGAAATTGACTCCCCAGGTGGCCCCGAAACTACAGAGGATTTCCTTCAGGGTTGGCCTATTTTATTCCAGACCACTACCTCCCTTCTGGCCCCAGTGAACCTCTGTCAGGTCCCTGTGCTTCTCTTAGTCTTGGCAAATGCTTTGTCTTCTGCCTGGTACCCTCTTTTCTCCTTTTGCATGGCCGGCTCCTATTCATCCTCAGATCTCCTCCTAGAGGCCACTTCCCCCAAGAAGACCTCTCTGACCCCCCAAGCCTGAGTCCGGTGCCCCTGTACTTCTCTCATCATAGTACTTGTCCCACCGAATTGTACCTTCCACTAATCGGGAAGTCAAATGGGGGATGCTAATTCGAAGGCAGGTCAAGGGAGGTGTGGGAAGTGTGTCACCTCCCTGCAGCCTCTTCATCTGGCCTGTCTGTGCTCGGATGGCTCCCACTCTTCTTGCAGAATTTCCCACAGCAGAGACACACACGTTTCCTTCGCAGGGGTCAGGCCTGATGCCTTCCAGAGCCCTCCTATGTGTTCTGGGGGTGACCCCTCAAGTGGGGCAGACGACTTGCTTATTTTCCTCCTAGGATTGCTTTCCTTAGGCATGGTCAGGGGCTCCTCTGGGGTCCTGGCTGACCCCATAAGGTTGGCCCCAGGTCTGGGAGGGTCCCTGGGACATGGGGCAGTGTCATGGTTGGGCAGAGCCGAGAGCATCAGGTTTGGTTCTCCAGTGATGTGAAGCTGCCGCGCTCCCATTTTTCTTATCTGAGGCAGGGGTGGGATGGAAACTGGCCATGCAGAAAAGGGAGGGAAGGGCTGGTAGCGAGAGAGGAGAGGGGGAAGGGAGAAGAGCAAGAGGGCAGAACTGAGGAGAGGAGGCAGAGAGTGCACCAGTCAGTTCAGGAGGCCCTAATTGAGTCCCACCGACCCCCTGACCAGAAGCTTAAACAGCAGAAAGCTATCTTCCCACAGTTCTGGAGGCTAGAAAGCCAAGATCGGGCTGTCGGTAGGGTTGGTTTCTTCTGGCTCACAGGTGGCCACTTTCTCCCGTGTCTTCTGTCAGTCCTTCCTTTGTGCCTCGATGTCCCTGTGTCCAGATTTCCTCTTCTCGTGACACCAGTCAGGCTGGATGAAGGCCCACCTTCATGGCTTCATTTTAACATAATTGCCTCATTAAAGTCCCTGTCTCCAAATACAGTCACATTCTGAGGTCTGGGGACTTAGGGCTGCAACATAGGAGTTGGAAGAGCTAGGATTTCAACCCAGGTCTGACTCCAAACTCTTTACCACCCTGTGTGCCAACTCCTGGGGTCTCCCGAGCTGAATGAGACACCACCCCGTCTTGGGGGCATTCACGGTCCAGATCTCAGCTCCACCGCTTGCTAGCTTGGTGATGGGACCACCCTGGGGAGGTGGTGGCGCAGTTTTGTAACCTCCCTATTCTATTCTCTACAGACATGTAGGAGCTTCTACTCCCTACTGGGCAGTGGTGAGCAAAGCAGACCCTGGATCTGCATCACAGGCTCACATTCCGCTGGGCAAGAGACCCCAATATGTGTAGTTACACCAGGGATCAGTGCTGTGAAGGAGACGTTCAGGGTTCTCAGAAAGAGAGTTACAGGGGGACTTGAGCTACTCTGGGAAATCTAGGAAGGCTTCCCTGAGGAGGTAGCATTTAAGCTGAGAGCTGAGGGATGAGTAGGAGTTAGCTGGCTGTGAGGGGCGGGAGAGGAGAGAATTTAACTGGTCCAAGGACCTGCTGATAGGGAGCTCCCTGGGGCCCGAGGAGCTATGAGATGAGGCTGGAGAATTCCTTGGGAAGGGGGTAGTGGTGGGGCATGGTGACATGATCCACTTTGCCATTTATGAGGATTGCTCTTTGGGCTACCTTTTAGGCGGGAGCGGGGTGTAGTGGCTGGGAGGGACCCCCAGATGCTTCTGGGGCCGTTCATCTTCTTTCGTGCCCTGGGTAGGGATTACATAGGTGTGTTCACTTCGTGATTATTCATCTAGTTGTATATTCATGATTCACACTTCTATATGCATATGATACCTCAACTTTAAAACACTGGTTTAAAAAAATGGAAGGGTCACTCCAGCCTCCACTCCAGCCTCCCAGGGGCTGAGACTGGGTGCGTGGACGTCCTAGTCAGAAGGCTGACATGCTTCCCAGAGGACAGACGATGGGAGCCTGGAGCAGGGGTAGCAGGAGTGCTGGATTGAAGCTGATGGGAGATGCGTAGGAGAGAAAACGGATGGGACTTGGGGAGTAATTGCCAATGCCCCTTGTGTCTGGTCCGTGCAGCTCGGCTGATGGCGGTGCCGCCCCCCGAGTGGGCCGGAGCGCCTCGGGACTGTTGCTGCCTCTGGAAAACTGTGCTGGCTGAGGCCCCTGCAACGTGGCCCATGGCAGGATGCTCCTGTGGGAGGCCCGGTGTTGCCATGCCCATAAGGCTCCTGCCCAGATACCCGCCCTGCCCCCCCCCCCCCCCCCCCCCCCCCCCCCGGTTGCTCGTTTTGCACAGCAAGCAGCTCGGGAGCACAGCACTTCCCCACAGCTCCCTGACGTCTGCTCCCAGCTGTTGCCTCCCCCCAGAAGGTCTCTGTCCTGGCCTCCAGCAGCCACCGCCATGTGGCCGCTGTCTGGGCTGCGAGGGTGGGCGATTGCACTGTCCTTGGGGGAAGGCATGGAGGTGGAAAGCATGGCTTTTTGGGCACAAGAATCTGCTATTCTTCTGTTCTTTGAGCTTTAGTTTCTGCTCTCAGTTTTCTGATGGGTGAGAAGCTTCTTTCCCCAAATCCCGCTTCTCTGATTAGCTCCTGCCCTCTCCCTGTGCTTTGCCTTTTGGCCATTGTTAGGCCTGCTAGTGACCTCAGGAAGGGGAATATCAAGGTCTTCGGGCACTGGGACTCCCAGTGCCTGGAATTGGCTTCTGGCTCATGCCTCACAGCCTTGGGGATCTGTGAGTGGTGGTGCCATGGCCCATTCTTTGCCCTGTAAAGAAAAAAAAAATTTTTTTTTTTATCACAAAAGAAATACATATTTGAAGGATTTTGACTAGCTCAGAAATTTATTTTTTTAAGATTTTTTATTTATTCATGAGAGAGAGAGAACAGAGAGTGTGCACAAGCTGGGGGGAGGGGCAGAGAGAGAGGGAGCCCGATGCAGGGCTCCATCCCAGGACCCCAGGGATCATGACCTGAGCCGAAGGCAGATGTTTAACTAACCGTGCCACCCAGGTACCCCTCAGAGATTTACTTACTCAACTAAATGTGTTGAGTGCTTACTGTGTACTAGGTACTGTCTTGGAAGCTTGAGCTCTATCAGTGAACCAAACAGACAAGGACCTCTGCCCCTGCTTCTGGTCTCATTGGGGGTGGAGAGGCAGAAAAGAAGAAATAAGTAAGTTGTATGGTATTTTGGAGGAGGGAACGTGATATAAAACCCCCCTCAAAAAAAAAAGTAGATTGGGATAAAAGGGTCTGGGAATGCTGAATGCCAGAGTGGGGGGTGTTGTAATTTTAAGTAAGGTGGTCAGGGAAGATCTTATTGAGAAGGTAACAAGACAAATATAAAAGCACAAAGTGAAGAATCCCATTAATTGCACCACCCACAGAAAACCAACATGGCAAATGTGGTTTCTTCTTTTAAAAAAAATTTTTTTTATTTACTCAAGTAATACACATATATGCTCATGTTAAAAATAATTGAATGTTCCCCTGGATAGCCCCCTCCCCACTCGCACCCCATCCCTAACCTCTGTTATCAGTTTGGTCTGTATCCTTTCTGACTTTCTTCTGTATATTTACATTTACATTGGTGGGGACAATAGGGGAGGAAGGTGGTGACTTATTTTACATAAACCTGTATGTCAGCTTGCAATGACTCTTGATCATCATTCCACTTCAGCTTGTATGCCCTACTTGATTCTTTTTAACTACCACTTCATTTGTCACTATATAACTTTACTAACTTGTCTATTGATGGACATTTTGGCTGTTTGTAATTGCCTTTGCTATCACAAGTAGTGTTGCAAGCAACGTGCTTGCAATTTTGTTTTTGTGCACCTATGCAAATGGTAGGAAGCGGAATGATCAGATTGGAGAATGACCATTTCTCATTTTAACAGATACTGCCAACTTGCTCTCCAAAAAGGCTTTTTCCTGAGCATGTAGACACATATGCACACAATTTGTTTTTAGATAGGACCATACAGTACATCCCTTTTGTCCTCTGATTTGGATCGGTAATATGTTGGGAGCATTTTCTTTCAAACAGGCCCCTCCGGCCTTTGAGTGAAGCTTGTGTCTTTCTCCCCAGGATTTCTCCAGGCCGCGGCCGCCACAGAAGGCACTCCCAGCTAACCCAGTGCCAGGCCGCAAGAGCCTCCCCAGGCCAGGTGGCGCTTCCATCCTGCAGCCCACTGCCGCTACCCGTCTTCAGCCCCGGCCTCTGGCAGCACCTGTCCCAAAGGTGAGTCCTTGGGAGCCCTCAAGAAATAAGCCGGGGCCACAGGGCTCCAGGAGGCAAGAATGTGGTTGAGAAAACAGACCAATTCATGCTTCTTTTGGCAGGGGTATGAATTTCCAGAACAAAAGCCAAGGACAAAAACTTAGTGTTTCTTGGTGCCTGCATGAGAATCCCTTAAGTTAAAGTTGGAGTTTTTTCATTTCCTATGAAAGGTGATGCTAGGAGCCTGAACGATGGTGGCTTCCAACCTGGATCTACAACTCACCCACTCAGTGACTCTGAGCAGATCACTCTCGAGTCTCGCTTTCTTTCCTCTGGATTGCCCCATCAGGCTGCCGTGAAGGTCAAGGCAGTTAGTTTCTATAAACTGCCGGCCTTCGGGAGGCTATTTACAAATGGCCCCTCTTCTTACCTCTTCCCTGGGGCTGACGTTCTCAAGCTGCCAGTCCGGGAGTCGAGGCAGAAGGGAGGAGGTGAGGAAGCTGGCTCGGTTCCCACCAGGCCTGGGAAATTTGTGGGCTGAACTGCAGCTTGGGTTGAGGGCCCCACCTGGCCTCTCACTGGAGGGTTGATAGTCTGGATGCACTGACGTGGTGACAGACTTCTGTGGGAAACCGTTCTTAGCCAACGGTCTATTTATCCTTCTGACCTGTCAAAAGCAAGAAGACAGCTCCCGTTGACTCCACCGGTCAGCATTTAGCTGATCTCTCTCTTGCTCTCTTCTCTTTCTTTCCACAGTTTCCTGAATACAGATCACAGAGGGCTGGGGGGATGATTGGCTCGAAGACCTAGACCCTCTAAAGGGGCTTCTGCCTTTCCTTGAAGACTCTGAACCCCCCCAGAGGATCTGTGGCCATGGAGTCTGGAACAAGCATGTCTGGCCACCTCCAAGTCCTTCCTTCCTCCCCTCTTTCCCTCCTCCTAGAACCACTGCATCTCTGAAAATCTCCTTCTTGACTCAGTGCCTCCTTGGCTTCCTGGGAGGCCCAGAGAGACTACTATCCAATGGCATCAAAGTGTTGTTTTGTGCAATATACTGCCCCAGGGAAGGGAGGAGAGAGCACGGAAGAGGATGAATGGCGGCTTCTTCTCCAACCTCCCTTTAGCTGGCCCGTCACCTCAGAGGTGCCAGTGGGGATGATCTGGGCTGTCTGAGCTGATAAGCCCAGCTGGGAAAGGTCCTGTTCAGCCCTTCAGCCCAGGACTTAGCTTGGAGAAGCCATCCATCCACGTCCTATGGTAGAGGGTATGCATCAGAACTTTCCATTGCTTCTGTCTTCCTTGATGGTCCTAAGCTAGACAGAGGCCGGATGCTTACTCATCCCTTTTAGCTCTGAGATTAAGAGGGGTCAAACCAGCCTCCACTGTGGTCCTGCCCAGGGCTTGGTTGAGGTCGCCACTCCTGGGCCTGTGACCACACGTGACCAAGAGAAGTCCCCTCCCCCCTCCCTAAGGCCCCCCCCCACCCTTATTCACACGGGTCCCACTGACTCTGACAGGTACTATTTGTGGGCAGTGTAGACAGCAGAGGGAGCACCAGGCTTGGGCCTCCTCTGAGCCAATGCCAAAGGTTGCGGCTCTCAACTCGGAATCATTCTTGGTTGCCTTTTATTTTCTTCTCTTTCCAAGTGCTCGGCACTTTTGATTTCTCCTTCAGAAATTTCTTCTTCCCCGCTCAGACTTACCTAATGTGTGGTGCTGCGTGAGTGGGTCTTCAGCAGTTCCAGCCTCTTGGAAACCTGGTGCTTATGACCTACAAGTGAGGATCCTGCTTCAAGGGTCAGCCACTGGATTTCCTAGGTGGTTCCCAAGAGTGCTTCCAAGAGCATCGAAGCTTTATTTGCCATTGTGTTTTGTGACCTCGGCAGGGCGAGGGTCTTACCCTCTACTCCCTGATGGAAATCTAAGGTAGGTCCTCAGGGATGGCAACAAAGGGGGCAGCACCCCAGCGTGTCCCTAGGTCTGGTCACTGATTTGAGGCACGATCATTGCCCTCTGAGCGGAGAGCTGACCTGTCTCTAGAGATCTGTAGAGAAGCAACGGTCAACGGTCTTGACGGAACAGTCTGAGCTGGGAACACCAGGCTTTTTATCATCCACTTCCTTGTGTTCTTTCTTCTGGTCACTGCCCTTATCTGACCTTTACAGGAAGAACTTGGAGCAGCTGGGGAAATGCCACTCCAATGGGTACTACCCCCCCCCACCCTGGAGCAGGGAAGGAAGTCTATGTGGTGCTCTGCTAAAGTGGACGACTTGTCACTGGAGATGTTCTCTGGTGATGGTCTCCCGCCCCCAGAAGGGTGCTGTGCTGTCCCCACCTCCTGCAGTGAGCCGTTGTTCACTCTTGAAAACCTCAATGCAAGGAAGAAGCTTGAGCTTTCCCTCCCAACCACCAACCCAGGGCCCCCTTACAGTTCTCTACATACAACAGGTGCTCAATAGATGTTCTCGGGTTTTAGACAAGTGGGAGATTTGGCATATGCACCTGGGGGCACACATGGGGTGGATTTAGAAAGATCTCAGGAAAATGAGGCCCTTTTCCCTCAGGTAGTCTGATATTCATGCCTCTGTCTCCCAGACATGGGCCCTGGTTGATCCCCATAGCCAGTTTCCACCTTCCTTGTTGCCTGATTAGGTCAAGGGGCAGCCTTCCATGTAGTTGTGTTGCTCCAAACTGCCCCAGGCCTCAAGGTTGGGTCCCAGAAAACTAAAGGTGAAAACACCCTGGCAAAAAAAAAAAAAAAAAAATCACTCTTATACCCACCTGCATGCCTCACAGACGGTCCTGTGGTATGTCCAGTGTTTCTCCCAGACATGAGGAGATCGAAGGCTCTGAAGTGAAAATGCCACAGCCATTGGGGCTGCATGAGCCTTTCGAACGTGAAATCTGCCCTCCGTGCACACATACCGGAAAGAGCCCAGGGCTGTATTTTCTTGTCTTTCTGTTTTTGTCTTCTGTTATTTTAATACCACCTCCATCCCATAAAATTGTACTGTGAACTGGAAGAAGGTCGAATTTTTAAAATTTGATGGAGACTTTTGGCAGCCCGTTCTATTTACGCTTTCACTTCTGGCTGTGTTCAGGGACCAGGAGTTGCCATTCTCGCAGGCTGGGAAGCCTGCCCGGGAGCAAGAGTGGCCCGAGTGCTCCCTTTTCCCTCCTGTGCCCAAGTGCTGCTTTGAGGTGACAAATAAAAGCAAATATGGCCTTAAGAGGGACTTTATTGGAAAGGATTACTGCAAGGTGGGGAAAGGGAATTTGTAGTCCGGGCAGGGGCTCTAGCAGTAGGGAGGATGCTCAGGTGAACTCCTGCAAGGTCCGCGAGCATCTCAAAGCTCAGAAAGAAGCATCGACGGAGGGGACTTGGCTAGAGAGAACCACAGTTGGGGCGTCCTTGTGCTCAGCCTCCCAGGGAGGGGGCTGCTGTGGGGGGCAGGGGGGCTGTATGCTGGCTCAGGCTGAGTGTGGGTCCAAGTTCAGAGTCGGATGGAGGAGAGGAGCCCAACTAAAGCTTGGAGGAGTTAACCAGCCCTTTGTTCAGATGGAGCTGGATATAAATCTGCCGGTTTGACAACCCTGGAAATGTTTTTCTTAAGAACCGGGGAGCCATCTCTGAAATGTAAACCTCAAGGGAGCTAACACTTCTGTCTCCCTGTCTCAGTGGGAGTTTTATCCCAGGTGCCTGGCTCCAAGTTGTAACTACCTGCTTGCCATCTGTTCTTTTTAGCCTTGTTGACTTCTCCCTATAAAGGCCCTTTTCTGCCTCAGCTCTGAGATGCTTGCAGATCTTACAGGATTGGGGAAGCCCCTTTTCCATACTGCAGTAGCCCCTTGCTGTCTCTTGCAATAATCCTTTTGAATAAAACCTCCCCTTGCCTATGTCCAAATTTATTCTTATTTGGCAAAGGGTATGGAAGACTTGCATATTTTACATTGGGGACCAGTTCAAAAGTCATGATTGTGTTAAATATGCATATAACAGCTCTGCTGGACACCCAAGGGAATGCCAACTGGAAAGGTGCCCCATCCCTAGGGAAGCTTGCTAAGAGGGGTTCTGCAGAATCCAAGCCAGTGTCCCCAAAGTCACCCTTCTGTGCACCCTCTCACACCATCCACTGTGTGTGTATGTATGTGTCTGGGATCTAGGGCAATGTGAATTTTCTTTTTATTTGGAGATCGTTCACGGAAAACAGTTCCTCTTCTCTCTTGTCCACCTATTAATTGTTTACAATATTTGTACATCTATGCAAAATACTTGAATGGGCCATGGTGCCTTTTTTCCTTGTTTGTATTTAATTAAAATAAATTGTCATTTGAAATGTTGTCTGGTTTGGCAATTCTTTGTTTGCTTTAATCTCCCACTGCTCAGCCTGGATAGGAGCCACCCGTGAGGACTCCTCATAAGAGTTCCCACAAAGACCATCAGTCCACCTGTCAGGCCATAATGGAAGACCTGAAACCACAGAAAAGCCTGGGTTTTCCCATGACCAGTCACGGGGGCTGTTTGAATTTGTGCCTGGACATAGGCTGGTCTAGTTTGGTTAGGTCTTGGGTCACTAAAGGCAGGAATGATCCTGGGATTCTCTGCTATGTTTCTTTCCTCCTACACTAATGTGTTTAGGAGACAACCGAGATCCTGTGTTCACCTCCTCATCCTATTGCTAGGTAAGATGCACTTCAAAGTGGGGAGAGACTTGCTCAAGGTCTGTTGGACTGGGTGGGCAGGTGCCGAGCCAAGGCTGGGGTTGGGTAGGCTTTCGGACTCCAGAGCCCTGCGTGATAACAGCTCACATCCATTGGTGCCTCTGAGTTGCAAAAGGACCTCACCCTTATTGTCTCATTTGACTCCCATCTCAATTCTAAGGTTCTCTAAGAGAGAATCATAATAACCATGAGAGGAGGTAACATTTACTATTTAACATATGCTGGCTTTGTAGCCTACTTTCTTTATGTGAATGATCTCATTGAATCTTCACAAAAACCCTGGGAGGTCTTTGGTATCTGATTCTATTTTTCTAACTTCTCAGGGTTTTGAGATTGCCTAAGGATTTCAAAGGCATCAAACACAAATGCTTTACTACAATGCCTGCTCATGAAATTAGCCCCTTACCCAACACCCCTCCCTGCTTAGCACCATCATCTAAACCAGCCGCTAGTCCTAGATTAGTCAGCAACATAATGCATAAAGCGTGGATGGACAGACCTGGGTCCACGTCCCAGCTCTGCTGCTTACTAGATGCGTGAGAGTGGATGACTTCCAGAACCCTGAGGCTCTTTTCGCTATACCTTGGGAATAACACCTCCCTTAAAAGTGCTGTGATCATCAGGGAAGTGCTCCACGTGATAGCACCCACCTGTGCCCGGCACAGGCCAAGGGCTCAGAAACTGCTGACTGCGACAGTTTTAGAGTTGCTCTGCTGGATATGCCAGGGGTTCATTAAGATCTGCTCTGAATCCAGAGCTGGCCCCCAAGAGAGTCTGGGCAAAGAAGGACTATTGGAACAGTATTGTTTCTTCATTCAGTAAATGTTTTTATGAGTACCGACTATGTGTTATGCATTGAGAATAAGCAGCAAATTAAGACCAACTCCGATGGGCCTTCTGTCCAGACAGGGGAAACAGTGCAGATGACAAGAAAAGAAAAGAACAAAGTAATGCCAACCTTCGTTTGGCAACCTTTGGAGAGACACATTGCCTGGTGGTTAAGACTCTAGGCTTAGATTCTTCTGGCTGTTTGACCTTGGGCGATTACTTAACCTCCCTGAGACCCTTTCCTCATATATAAAATGGGGATAAAAAAATCTATCTACCTTGGGGATTTGTGAGGACTTAAAGAATTCACATGAAGCTCTTAGTACTGTGCCTGGTTCCCAGTAAGGGCTCAGGCATTAACAAGGGATGAATATCTTCAACGGACTATTCCCAAAACGGCCTTTCCCACTGCAGTGAGGGTGTGCGGCTATGAAAGCTACCGGAGGGACTTACTTGGCAGCCACAACCCTCCAGAGATTGGGCACCAGCCCCTCAGCACCAGACAAACCAGTTTAATTGTTCCGTGTTCAAAGAAGGCCAAGACACAAATATCAAGTAAACATACTCAGAGGTCTTTATTCTTGACCCTGTAGACCACACTCTCAGGGCCCTTAGATGACTGCCATTCTCAAGATCCAACATGTTGCATTGGTTTTAGTTACAGACAGAAATCCACATTCATTAAAAACCGGGGTTTCGAGGCTGGAGGTGCAGGAAGCCAGTCTGTGGGTCAGCCAAGCCTTTGGAGCTTCAAGGCCAGCAAGAGTCCGGCCCGGGTTTGGCTGTGCTTAGGGCATGGGACGTCAACACAGGACACAGGTATAGGGTTATACAGGGGAGGCTCTGTGCCCACCTGGGGGCTGAGGACCAAGCCTTCCCTCTTTACAGATATACTGGCTCTCTTACTTCCCTTTCAATGGTCCTTCAACCAACTCCCATACTCTTGGAGCTAGAAAGAAGACAAGAAGGAAATTCTCTCTCTCTAGCTGCTCTTGTGTTTTGAAAGCTTCTGGTCAAACGTGAGGGGACTAAAGGCAGTCCCCAGAGCAGATGGTGGTGGGACAGTCATGACCTGCTGCTTCCCAGGGCGGGGAGCTCATCAGTGGGATTGGGTGCTTGGGAGCGATCTGATCAACAGCCAGAATGCACCCCATGCCAAGCCTGCGCCCCATTGGTCACTAAAGTTCAAAGCTGATCCCACTGCTCAGGCCTCTAAGGCTACATCCCAGAAATTACCTGGAGCCCCTTCCACCTGGGTTCTTGGTTGGGCACCAGAGTAAACACAAAAGTTAGCGCCAGGTTTCTAGAGGGCCTATGGCTGCTTTCTGCCAAATCCCAACATTGCTCCTCCTTCTCCCCATCTCCCCAAATCATATTTTGGTTGACTCCTTGAGGAAAAGGAAAGTGTGTTCTGCCAAATTCTATCTTGACAGCCAGACTACTTTTAAGAGCAGTGCAAATGCTGTTCTCTTTCCAGAGCGAGGCAAAATGAAACACTGGGTTGCACCAGCAGAGCTTGGCTGTGGAGGATCTTTTGTTGTTGTTCTTGTCATTTTGTTTTGAGTTCTAAGGTAATTGCCTGAATGTCTCAGTGACAACTCCTTTGGCCAGAAAGAGAGATGGAAGGGGCAGGGATTGGGGCAGAGTGGACGGAAAATAAGATGCTGACCTCCAGGCTGGAGTGCTCCGGGAATGGGGTTGGTGGAAATGTTCCTTGAGACATCAGATGGTTTTCACAGTAAGAAGGTCAGCTGAGGTCATGCTCTTGTCTCCAAAGACCAAGTGGCAAAAGCAGCAGGACGTGTCACATTAGTTGTCAGCTCTGGATGGGGGGGGGGGGGGGGCGGGGCGGGGCATGATGAATTGCTGTCTGGGCCTCTAGGAACCCGCTGCACTTCATCCTTGGGCCGAGGAATGGGATTCAGTCTCAGGAGAACCAGTGCTAAGGATTTCCCGACAACCAGCATCTCAGGGAAGGTCTTGGCCTGTGCTACATTCAACGGGTCAAATTCTCTCTTCTTCCCAACAACACAGCAATAGCACTGAGGAAACAAGTGGGAAGGGAGGTCCAGGGGACCTGCTGGCACCAATGTATTTGGTCACTGAGGCTGTTTCCACGAAGTTCTGCCACCACCACTCACTGGGTAGGGACTTTTCTTCTAGAAACAGTGATGAGGTATAAATGAACATCTCAAGAAAAGAGAGCCCATTGGTAACAGGGCTGGTGAAAATACCCAGGTGCCTCTGAAATGGGAGAGGTCAGGCCGTACCATAGAGCTCATCTTCTCACTCATGGATTCCAAGCTTTAAGAGTGGATTATAAATACTTTGGGCTTCTCTTCTGGTGATGGGGTGCTGGAGAGTTCTATGTTATCCACAAGGACATTCTTGTCTTCTAGTCTAATGACAGTGGGCTCAGGGGTGGGAGAGGGGGTTGGGTTTTTGTGCATGTGGGGCAAGCTGGTCTGGCTGATGTCCAGGTCTTTGAAAGCATGAAGCATGAACACACCCAGAATGATGGTGACAAAGCCAGAGAGGGTGCCCACAATGTCCACTGCAGACATGCTGTACCATTCCTTGAAGAGGATAATGGAGGAGGTAACCACCACCGTGGTGAAGAACACATAATAGATGGGGAACACCAGGGAGGTATTAAAAATGTCTAGTGCCCTGTTAAGGAAGTTGACCTGAGTGCTGAGAGAAAGTGCCAGGATGAGGGACAGGATGTAGGGGAGGGGGTGCCGCACAACTGGCATCCCCTGGAAGAAGTTCTTGATGGTGATGCCCAGGCCCTTGACGGCGGACACAGAGAAGGCCCCGATCACAGAGCAGATGACGATGTAAACAAGGATATTCCTTTGTCCGTAGCGTGGGGCGATGACGAAGATGAGGATGAGGCAGAACACCAGCAGAAGCACAGCAAACACGATGTACCCTTCAGAAGGGGTGGGAGATGGATAATCTGAGCTGCAGAGGATGCAGTTAGTTTTTAGAGCCCTCTAACCATGGTCATGGGATATAGCAGTAAGGACTTGGGCTCTAAAGTCAGGCAGACATGGGTTCCAGGCTCACGTCACAACTTTTTAATAATTTGGGCAGGTTATTAATTAACCACAAGACCTCCATTTCCTTATTTGTAAAACAGGCCTAATAATAGGACCTTCCTCATAGATCTTTTTTTTTGTGGGATTAAATGAGATAATGCATGCTACAAGACTGTGTCGTCCCCCCAACCCCCGTTAATCTCCATGTGATGGTATTTGGACATGAGGCCTTTGGAAGGTGATTAGGTCATGAGGGTGGCACCCTCATGAATGGGATTAGCGTTCCTGTAGAAGAGACCCCAGAGAGCTCCCTCACCCCTTCCACCATGTGAGGACACAGAGAGAAGTTGGCCGTTTATGAACCAAATCTACCAGGGCCTTGATCTTGGACTTCCCAGCCTCCAGAACTGTAAGAAATACATTTCTGCAGTTTATAAGCCACCCAGTCTGTGGTATTCTGTTATAGCAGCCTGAACAGACCAGGATAATGCATAGAACATATTTAGAACTGTG
Source organism: Halichoerus grypus (assembly GCF_964656455.1). Lineage (NCBI taxonomy): Eukaryota > Metazoa > Chordata > Mammalia > Carnivora > Phocidae > Halichoerus > Halichoerus grypus. The sequence goes on along the minus strand of NC_135713.1, from coordinate 47,710,685 downwards.
CCTGGCACATAATAAACACATGATAAATAACATCAACACGCATCAGCCTGGGAAACCCGTGAGCTAACCCTAGGACCAGCCCCCCAACTTTCCTTCTTTAGCTTCCTTCTCCTCCAGGTGGCAGCACCTGGCATGGTCAGCCCCCAGTTAGACCTTCCTGGGGTTCATTCCCCAGTGTCTTCCTGCTCATGGGGTGGGGGGAGCCTACCTGTGTCTTTCATTTTGGCAGCCATCTCAACGACGGTGGAGACCTTCTCTTCCTCGGGGGCGTGTATCACCATCACTGTGCTGCCGGCCACACAGATCACACAGCCCAGCTTCCCCAGCAGATTCAGATTCTCTCCCAGGAAGTATGAGGACAGGATGGCACTGCACGAGGACATGGGAGAGACGGTTTAGCAGCCAGGCCTGTCCCAGCGTTCTGAAGGAAAATGGGGGCTGAGCAAGCATTCATGGAGAAGAACAGATCAGGACTCACTACTCTTCCCCCAAAACGTTTGAAATAGAAATTTATGGGAGGGTTCCAGTGTGTGCTGGAGGAACCGACATGCTTGTGGATTTCTTTCACTTCAAAGACTAAAGGGATCCCCAAACAGAAGAGTCCGAAAAGCCCTTCAGGGCATTCTTGTCTAGCTTCCTCCCCAAAGAGCACATCTTCCCTTAACATTACCAACAGACTGCTTTCAGGCTTGGCTTGTCTACCTCTGTTGGCAAGCAACTGACCGCTTCACAAAGGAAATGAATCTATCGTAGGTTCATTCTAATTACCAAAAATATGGTAATTTCTACTCATTGTCCTATTTCTATTCCTTGAGTCATACAGAGCTATTCCTTGTTCCATTTGTATATGCCAATATAAACAACCACAATGACAATTACAGGCACTATGTTTTGGGCTTATATTATGGACTAGGTGTTATGCTAGGAATTTTCTACTTATTATACCTCATTAACATGTCACAACTCTTTGAGAAGTAAAATATACTATCTCCATTTTATAGATGAGAAAACAATCTCATAGAAGTTAAAATAACTTGGCAAGGTCATACAACTGGTAAGTAGCAGGGCCAGGATTTTAGCTGAATTTCTGTCTAATTATAAAACCTATGCGTTTTCCTCTACACCTCATTAAAGAGAATCCCGGTGACTTCCCTGAGTTTTCTCTTTCCTGGGCAAAACACCTCCAGTTTTCTGCTATTCCTTGGTGATATGATTTTCATTCCCCTCACCTCCTCAGATGAGGTGGCAGAGGTGAGGGAAGAAAGGAAGGAAATTGGGCAAGACAGGTGTGATCACAGGGCAGGTTTCCGTTTCTTTATGAAGGTAACCTGAGCTTAGGGTAAAAAGCAGTTGGCTGATCTAGGACTGAATTACTCCCCAAAATTCTGGTTTAAGGTATCAAGAGAGAGGGGATTGATGTCTGAGCTCCTTTGAATGTCTTCCATCTCTCCTCTAAAACCACCAAAAACATCTGCATTCAAGAGAGTCTGGGATAGGCAGAGGTCACACAGTGGAGGATTCCCCACCCCTCCTAACTTTCTGGGAGTGGGCATTTGCACGTCGTCAGATATGCCATAGTGCTATCTCAGCTACATCAGCCCGCTGTGTAATGTGAGGCATGCCTCTGTTTATTTTCGATTGGGTAAATGTTACAAAATTGTCATCAAGAGGGTAAAACAAAACAGAGGAAACTGTGGGTGCTGGGTGTGGTTCGCTGGGATTTACCAAGACTCCCAGGTTAACCAATAATCACAGCCAGCTTCAAATGGGGCTCCAAGACCCCCACGGAGGAACTATGCTTATAGTTCAAGAAGAATGTGGCAATGGGAAGCCCACATAGTCCTTGAAGAAATGCCTTCAGGTAGGGATTATTAGCATCCCATTGAGCAGATGGGGAAACTGCGGCTTAGGGTAGTTAAGTGACTGGTCCATGGTAATGTAGTCACTAAGCGGCAGAGCTTAAGGTTAGAGCTCATGCTTTTCAACTTGTACGCCGCGCCTACTGACACGCCAAAACGTTGACGTGAGACATTCAGCTTGGTGGCCCTGGAAGCCCTTCCAGCTGGTCTGGCCTTGGCCTGCCCCTCTACTGGCCAGTCGTTGGAGGGGATGCTAGGACAAGAGGCAGCAAACAATCCACGGCTCGGGAGCTCCGGCCGGTATAGTGCCTCTTTCTGGGAGCTGGGACAGACCCAGGTCCCTGACTGCAAGTGGCAGGTGACCCCACTCACAGTTCCAGACATCAACAAACTGAAAATAGGAAGGAGGCAGAGACAGCAAGAGAGGTGACAATAACCTTATGAGGACACTCAGCGCTCCCAGAGGCGTGACGACTGTCGCAGGGGCAAATGCGTAGGCCCCGAAGTTGGCAACTTCTCCAGCAGCCACTAAGAAACGAAGGGAGAAAACAGGCTAGTGTGGCTCCGACGCACCATCTCCAGCCCACACTAACCTGGGTAGAGACAGCTTCATTTAGTGATCAGCCATTCACAGAATCTCGGGCCCACATTCCCTAAAGTCTTGGTCCTTACGCTTTCCCCCTAGCGAATCTGATTGGACGGTCAGGCCCAGACTCTCCTGATCAAATCCTTCCATTTTAAAGATGGGCAAGCTAGGCCCAGAGTCCAAGGTCACATGACATGTTTGTGGAAGGACGCCTTTCTGTTCCTTCGGCGTCTTGGCTTTTAGTCCAGGCCACCGGTAAGTGTACCTCAGGGACTGCTCCTGTTTGGTCTGTATCTTAAGATGCATTCTAGAAAGTGTTAATTTCCAAAAAAAGAAACATTTAGTTACTGATTCTCCAGGTACCACTTGGTCGTGGAGCCATCTCTCCCAGAGGAACTGTGGGCAGGTGGTTAGAAAGTCTGACGTCCCCACAGGGCCTAATTCTCCACATTTGAGTTTCTAGTTTGCAGACTCCTGCAAGTGCATTTTCTGTCTCTACTGGTAAAGAATGACCTGGGTCTGCCCTTTGAAAGGAGAGGATGAATGTGGTAGCCCTGGCTGATTTATAAATGGAAAGCTGGGTAATTTTCCATTAGAAAGAATTAGGGTTTGAAAGCCAGCGAGGGTGATGGAAAGCAGGGGAAATGTGTGAATGTGCAAATCTGGGCAAACTTTAAGTGGCAGACCAGCCATGCTCTAAGTGAGCCAACACACTGCCTGTGGAATGGAAACCTGGTTGAGGAGCCCCAAGAGACTCCAACCGGCAGTGATAACTCTCTCTGTTTCAAGGGAAGTTGAGAAACGACCCCTCTGTCATTAGCAGCTCTCTACAAGCCTCTCTGGGGATACATGTTTCATGGATGAAGGACTGACTTTGGGTGGAGAATGTGATCTGAAATACAGGGAAGATGTTCTTCCTGCAAAGATTGCCGAGGTTTTCCCATTGAGATTCACACTTTGCACAATGAAGACAGAAATGGCCCCATTCACCCCTCCTTTCATCTCTGCTTCTGCCATCAATGGGTCAGTGTTGTTAGGAAAGAGCCCACTTACTGGTGAGAAATCCAGCCCACCACATGGCATCCTTCAGGTAGCCATACCCTCCATCCACTGCAGAAAGGAATGGACAAAAAGTTAGAGCTTGGCCATGCTTTCTCAGGCACCTTTCCCATCTCTACCTTCACTCCCCAGTCTTGAAGGGTTCAATATATGTTCCCTGTGGTTGGTCCTCTGGGCATGCCTCTGGGTCCCCTCCTGGGCGACTTTATCCATTCCCAAAGTTTCACATACCATCTTTACACTGGTGTCCTTATTTCATATATGTGCACTGAGCCTTCCTTCTGAGCCTAGATGAATGTCCAATTGCTTACTTGACATCTCTTGGATCTCTCACAGGCATCCCAAACACTGTCCTAAATAGAACTCTTGATTTTAAATGCCACCCACCCACCAAAGGAAATTCAGTAAGTGGTACCTCCATGTACCTAGTTGCTTAAGCCAGAACCCAGGAAGTCACCCTTGACTCTCCCACTCCTTCACCTTCTGTGTTCCATCCATCCTGCTGTTTCCCTCTCCAAAGAGCATCTCACATGTGTCCGCCCCACTGCCACCACCTGACTCCAAGGCACTACCCCCTCTGGCCTGGGGTGAGGCAACAGCCTCCCCAGGTTCATCTGGTGCCACTCTCACCATCCCTTTATAACCCATTCCTTCACAGTAGCTGATGGTCTTTAAGACTGTAAAGCAGACTGTCACTCCTCAGCTTGTAACAGGCCAATGGCTTCCAAATACTCTATAAAAGACCAAAATCCTAAACAAGCCAGTTCATAGTTTTGACCATGTTCACATCTCCAAAAGCATCTCTTGCCACTCTTCTTACCATTATCTTGCCACTCAGGCTTTCTTCTAGTTCCTCCAAATGGATGAGCTCCCTTTGGCCTTAAGACCTTTGCTTTTCCGTGTCAGGGATAGTCTTCTTGATGATATTTGCTTATATCTACACTCACTCTTCAGGATTTTGCTTGAATGTTGCTTCCCCTAAGATGCCCTCCCTGACCCCTTTATCTCTGTTTTTTGCCCTGTTGGGATTCTCTTTCATCACCAGCTCTTCTCCTTCGTGGTACTTATTTATAATTTGAGTTAATGTATTTCTTTTCTGGCATTTCTCCCACTAAAATGGAGATGCTATGATGCCCAGAATTGTGTTTGTTCGGTTCACATGGTGGACTTTCGGACACTTGTCCAGAAGTACAGGACAGAGCAGCCAAGACCATTGCTCCTGACTTCCTCCCCACACCTCACAGCTCTCCATTGCAGAGGGCACCTGGCTCTAGACCTGGGCATCCAACTGCCTGCCGGGCCCTCCCAGTAACGCCAATCCTCATGTTGATGCTGGGCCAAGCCTCTTTGTAAACACACTACTTATCTTCACAAGAATCCTAGTGGTTGGAACTGTTCTGAATCCCATTTTACAGATGAAGAGACTGAGGCACAGAAAAAACACTTCCCTTGCGCAGGATCACATCACCAGGAATGGAAGAGCTAGAATTGGCACCCTAGGAGTTTGCTTCCAAAGCAGTGTCCCACAGAACACTACATTGAACATGTCCAAACTTGAACCATCATAGTCCCATAAACCTGCTCATCCTGCATTCTTCATCTCAGAAAACAACACCCTCATCTCCCCAGTTGCTCAAGTCAGAAAGCTGAGTCAGTCTCGACTCTGTTTTACCCTCCCCTTGGAGCCAGTCAACACCAAACCCAGTAAGTTCTAACTTTGAAAGCTATCTCTGGACTCCACCACGGTCTCCGTTACCACCGCAATTCTCCCAGTCCAAGTTGTGCTGTCGCTCTCCCCTAACTGGTCTCCTAGGTGCCAGGCTTGTCCCCTAATCCATTGTCCACCCAGCAACCAGGAATCTTTTCAAATCGTCAATTGAACTATGTCTCTCCCCTGCCTAAAACCTTTGTCACTTACAACTGCACCCAAACTCTGTGGCCCGGTTTATAAGACCCTTCACGATCTGGCCCTTCCCTCATCTCTTACCCCCCACCCCACCCCCAGCCCCATGCTGCAGCCATCCTGAGCTACTTTCAGCTTCTAACATCACTCATGCTCTCTCACCTCGGAGCCTCTGCACATGCTGTTCTTTCTGCCTGGAACACCACATCCTCCTCTTTTCCCCTTCACTGGCCATCTCTTCAAGTCCCAGCTTCCAGATCGCCTCTTACAGAAAACCTCCCCTAACCTTCCAAGCCTGGGCCCTCCAAAATATCCCCAAAGTGTCCTGGATTTTCTCCATGATGAAGAGCACGCCAACCACTGTGGAACAGTTGCCTGTGTCCCCCGCGCTGCTCAATGCCCCACGGGGCACTGGGTCCCCACGCCCAGCGTGGGACCTGGTACAGCTGGTATGCAGTGAACGATAATTAAATGAATGAATTTTTTTACACGTGATTCCTTTTCTCCAGGGTGGGTTCATAGAAATACACCTTCTTTCCAAGCAAACAAATCCTTGTGGACAGAGACTCAGGAATTCTTTTGTGGCCTTGCGTGGGCCTTATCTGGGAGTCCAGGAGGGCACAGTACTGTGTGACACTGCTCTGGACAGAGGTATTCGTATTCCCATTCAGCTTGCCCAGGATGACAGAGCGGGTAAGAAATAAAACTGGACTAGATCTGGGGTTTCTCATTCTTGGCCCTGAGACTTTTCCTTATCTGTACCCCAATTAACATATCTTGAAGTTCTCCAGAAATGTTGGATTTTAAAGGAAGGTCTCCTGCGGGTGGATTGGATTCCCAGCAGGGTTGACAATGAGCCTTTTGTGACCATGTAGGCCAGGCTCGCCAACCGCAGGGGCCCCCTTGTGAAGGGAGGTTCATGGGGCTGGCTGGGGGCTCTGCTGCCTAGCACCCCACACCCGCCCTCCCCGCCAGGACCCTACCAGCCCGTGTGGCCCCAGAGGCCACCAGTCGCTGAAGGCCTTTCTTCTTGAGGATGACGCTGCTGCCGATGAGGAAACTAGACAAGAAGGCCAGGCCCAGACCAATGTAGAAGCTGTAGTTCTGCCTGAACCTTTCCTTCCAGTCGTGAGAGGTGACATTGCTGGGCACCTGGGGGCTGAGGTCACCGACGATCTGGCACACCACTTGGTGGGAGGAGCAGTACAGGCTGATCAGGGAACCTGGACGGGAAGACCACCATAAGAGAGTCACGCTGGGGACGTCTTCATGCTTTCAAATACTGGAATTGGCTACTGGTTCAGACCCCATAGTTCAGCTGCAGCGGGCCTCCATCCACACTATGGGCCTCAACCTAACAATAATAAATAACATTCACTGAGTCCTTACCCCCAGCTAGGGGTTTTATTTGCATGAACTCATCCAATTTTTATAACCATCTGTCAGATAAGCGCTGCCTTGAGTTCCCATTTCATAGATGGGAAAGAGAGGCCATGAGAGGTCAGGCACCTTGCCTAAGAACACAGACTATCTGACTTCAGAACCCCAGCACATGACCACTAAGGTGTACTAATGCCCCACACACCAAGCAGGGTCTTCCAGGCTCTCAAGCATCACGGAATCCAACCTCCCACCCTTCCTAGGCATCCCCTCCCAGCTTCTGGACCTCCAACAGCTCAGGATCACACAGGGATTCTCCCCTCCAAGAGGCCTCTTTACTTCCATATCCCCACCTCTAGCCACAATGGAGACTCCTGACAGTTAACATGAGGGAGTGAGGCTAGAGAGCCCACAGCCCCTTCTAGGCCTGAAGATAATTAAATATAAGCAGCCTACTGGTTAGAACTGACCATTCCCGGGCCTTATTCTAAGACCTCTGATGCCCGTGGTCAGTGGCTGGGGCCTCCTTCAGGCCTCAGAGAGATTGCTGTCCCTGCCGTCCCATGGAGCATCTCTTTAGTTTGCCTTCCAAGTCCTAGAGATTCTGAGAGCCCAAGTCAGCCCTCATGCCCCAGAACCCGCCAACCCTTGCTTACCCTCTGGCACAAACGCCAAGGACAAACTTGGGCCCGAGGGGCAGACCCTCCGTCAGAAGAGCTAAGCTGCCCAAGTTCAGTAAAACCACGTAAAGCACAGCCAGTGATCCCCCAACGCCAGGACTGCATGCTCCTCCCCTCTGGGGCTTTCCATGAGCATTCCTATCATGGAAATGGCACAGTGATCATGTCCTGGTTTTAGCAGAAGAAACTGGGGCCCTGATAAGTTTGGTAAGCTGAGGAAGACGACACTGGTGGTACACAGTGAAGCCAAATTGTTCCCGAAGCCCGTGTGATGCCAAAGCCATGCACTTAACTGCCACCTACACCCCACAGGGCAGGCAGCAAGGGCAGGCTGGGGTTCCATTTGGCCTCTTGAGGGTTGTTTTAAACTATGAATTCATTACCAACATTTTAAAATCCGATTTCCCATGAAAATTCAGCTTTTGAGCTGCCTCTGTTTACCTCATCAAGCACACCTTCCCAGAGCTGACCACTGACTGCAGATGAGAGTGGCTGCCCCCACAAAGGGACATGTCCTTTGCAATGCCCCAGTGTCCCTATCTGCTTCCCTTCAGTCATTTTGGTTATGTGCTCTGCCCCTGTAGGCATCTGAGTTCGTGACCTCTGGTGGTAGAAGGTCTTTTTCAAACTGGAATTTCAAAACTGTGCCAAGGCTGTAAGCCTGGGCGGCGCTTCTCCTCAGAGCAATGAGAACTGCAGGCAGTGCTGGGTGGGCCCTAACGGTCGGGCAGCTCTGGCATCAGTGTATCTGGATCAGAGAGTGGCATCTGGGTGGGATAAAGTAAGGGCAACGTTGACCTTTCTTCCATGGCACAGAAGCACAGAATGGTGCTGGGAGAGCCCCGGGAAGACAGCCTGCCTAACCCTCTTACCCGCAGCCAGGAAAACTGACGCCCTGAGAAGGGGAAGGACTTGCTTAAGTCTCACAAAAACCTAGTGGCAGAGCTGGGCCTGGAACCCACCAGGGGACATCCATGTGTCTTTGGCCATGGGAGATCTCTCTTCCTGACACCTGTCTCACAATCAAGAGAAGGTGAGACAAGAAGCCATCTCCATCCCTACTCAGATTTGGTCTGACCTCTCACTCCTGTTCCTCAGGTCAGACCGTCAAGTCTGGGGAGTTCCCTGAACACAGGAAATGAGCCAGAGCCAGGACATGGGCCAAGGAAGGTGACTCCCAAGAAGAAGGCCAATCCTATTCCTACCCCCTTCCCCTGCCCTCCCGAAGGTACATCTCCAGGAGGTGGGGCCAAAGGGTGAGCTTGCCTGTTTTGGGGAGGCCTGAAGCACCCAGGGGCGCAGTAGCCTCCACTGAATTAAGTTTTCCCATGAGGACAGAAAGAAAAAGAGAGAGGGCTGATGGCCAAAGAAAGTCCAGTTCTGAGGAGGATGCTCATTAGACAAATGCGTGTTGGGCCCGGTGATTCCCTCTTCTTTTCCAGAATATGCTAGGACCGGGGAACGTATTCTTCCCCAGGGGAAGGTGAGGCTGAAAATGGACTGCATTGTTGGCCAGGAGACCAAAGCCAGCCAACACCCACAGAGCTGGCTTTGAACACTTCACTGGGAAAAAGAAGTTAGAGAAACAGGGCTATCCGACAGGCTGCCATTGCAAGAGGAGGTAGGAACATGCAGACATACCAAGAAAGGAGTATAGTAGTATGAGTACAGGTTTGAGAATCCAAGAGCTCTAATTTTATATTCCACTCCCCCCACTGCAGTAGCTTGAGCAAATTATCAGGCTTTTCAGAGCCTCCGTTTCTTTCTCTTCAGAAAGGAGACAGCAAGGTAATAATACCTATCTGCCCTCTAGGGTTAAGGGTTAAATGAGATAACGCAGGTAAAGGGCCTAGTCTACCACCCGGTTCCTGGTAAGAACTCAACTTAAGCTCAGGGTCTTTCCTTATCCCTCCCTGGGTTGTTCTTTCCCACCTACAAGGTGCGGGTGGGTTTGGAGGTGGTGAGTGTCTGCGCCCCTCTCCCTTGTCTTTGGTGGGCCCCAGGGAGACAACCAGACCTGGACAGGTGCGAGAATCTGAAGCAACGATACATAAGAAACTACCGTGAAAACCCCCACCTCGGGCTGACCAGCTCCAGTTAATTATGCCCGCCTCTGCCCCCTCCCTCCCCACGCGTCCCCTTCCCTCCCAATCGCCCTCTTAGCTCCCCTTCCCTCCCAATCGCCCTCTCAGCTCCCCAGCCCCAAAGGTGGGGAAGTCAGCCAGAAGCCTGCTCCCCCCCACCCCCCGCCAAGACGGGCCTGACCACAAGCCGCGCTGACCCTGCCCTCCCGGGTTTGGGCCCCCGCAGGAGCGGACGCGAGGGAAAGGAGCGGCGGGGAAGGGAAGGCGCGAAGCGCGCGGCGCACCCGGGGCCCCTCGGGCCCGCACGCACCGTTCTGGCAGCTGGTGTTGCTGGCGGGCAGCTCCATGGGCCCTGCGCGCACCGACCGACTGACCGACGCGCGGGCGGCTGGCGCCCGGGGCTCCCCGGCTCCGGAGCAGGTGGCCGAGACTCGTCCCGGCGAGAAGCTGCCGGGGTCGGCCCCAGGGGTGGAGAGAATGACGCGCCCCAGAGGGGGACGGTCCCCGGGGAGGAGTCACCCGGCGTCTCGGGCAACTCCCTGGGTCGGGGGCCCAGCGCCCGAGCTGCCCGCAGAAGGGCGCACGCCCTCCCGGGGTGCGGAGGCTGCCGGGCTCCCCGAGAGGGAGTCGCCGCGTCGCGCCCCCGGCCGGAGGCAAGGAGGCGGGTCCCCCGGCGCCGCCGCTCCTCGAAACGACCGGACTGCAGCCAGTTGCGTCCGCAGGGACAGAGTTGACGGGTCCCGAGAGGTGGGAGAGGGGGGAGATTTTTTGGCCGAGGTGGAAGTGGGATCGTGGGGGTTGGAAAAGGCACTGCTGCCAGTTGGAGCCCTCTCGGGGGGGGGGGGGTGTCTGAGACCCTGGGTTTTCCCCTTCTGGCCTGCCTCCCTGCCTCCCTGCCAACATAGGTCTGATCTGGGCACTGGTGTACCACAGGCACACGGTAACTAGGTGCCCCCAAATGGCCACTATGTCTATGTGGAATGAACGGATGAGAGACGCTTGGTAATGAATGAGAGGAGTATATTTCTTCTTCCAAGCGATCGGAGACCAAAATGAGTTAGACTATTCTCTGTCCCTGGAGAACCTTCTATATTAATGAGAGAAACAGAATGGGATTTACTATCTAGAAACTGGTGTCTTCCAAATCACCATGAAAAAAACCTGTGGTTATGGAAAGTATATTGGCTACTACAGGTAATAGTAAAAATAAATTAGAGAAACCCTATCTTGGACCATAAAAACACTTGTGCAGTGCTTGCTATGGGCCAGGCACTGTTATTAGTGCTGAAAAATCCCCGTTCATTTAACCCTCATGACAACCACATGCAGTACACACTTTTATTATTTACAGAAAGGAAACTGAGGCACAGAGCAATCAAGTAACTTGCCAGGTTTCCCAGCTAGGAAGTGGAAGAGTGAAGATCACGAGCATGCTCCCACTGGCCACACTAAATGCCTGGCATTTAGACTGAAATACACTCCTGTTCCTGGGTAGTGAAGACATGGGACCACCAAGAAAGCAGTGGCCCGTTCCAGCAATGGTGGTCACTGACCTGCTGGAGGAGGTAGCTTTTAAAAATAGTTACTTATGGCGTCTTCACTATGAGACAGACCCCGTACTAAACCCTACAGAGGGGCGCCTGGGTGGCTCAGTTGGTTGAGCTTTCCACTCTTGGTTTTGTCTCAGGTCATGATCTCAGGGCTGTGAGACTGAGCCCTTCTTCAGGCTTCGTGCTTGGCTCAGAGTCCACTTGAGAGATTCTCTCTCTCCCTCTCCCTCCCCCTCTGCCCTTCCCCCTGCTTGTGCTCTCTGTCTCTCTCAAATAAATAAAATCTCTAAACCCTGTACAGACATTATCTCATTTGGTAGATACCATTACCATCTCCATGGTACAGATGAGAGAAAACTGTACTTAAAAAAAACCTTTTGGTTTTAAAATAACTTTAGATTTACAGAAGAGTCACAGACATAGTACAGAAAGTTCCCATATACCTGTCACCAGGTTCCCTTAATGTTGACATCTCGTATAGGAATAGAAAAAGCCCATATTTGAAATACTCTGAGAAACTTGCTCCGGAGGTCCCACAGCTAGTGTCAGACTCTGCCCCCCCAAGCCTGTCCTCCCCCCATCACTCTCCACCCTCTACACGTAGAGTATAATACACTTCTAGCTGGGATACAAGGGATGGGTTCTCCCAGCATGTGGCTTCCCCTAACTTTCTGGGTGACTTTAAACAAGTCACATACTCTCCAGGAGAAACAGTTTCCTCATCTGTCAAATAAGAGAGCTCCTTTCTCTCTTTCTCTCTCTCTTTCTGTGTGTGTGTGTGTGTGTGTGTGTGTGTGTGTGTGTGTGTGAGACCATGGGTTTGGGGGCAAGGTGGGTACAATAGAGCTTAGAAGGAAAAGGAAAATCATAGGTATTACTAACATTACACATCCAAGTTCAAGGGGCCCTAATGCACCCAGACCTTCCCCTCACTTTGGGGGGATGTGGCACCAGAGTCCACATGGAAGTGAGTACCTCCAAGTCCAGTATGAATTGGAACACAGAGAAGCCGGAAACTGGGTGATCGGAAATGATAGTTCATTACGGAAGCAGCTGTGCTACCTGAGACGGAAGATCGGACGCGAGAATTTAATTGGCCTTTTCTCTTACCTGAGCAATTTCTGCTGCTCAGATCTAACACGTGCTACAAAACAGCGTCCATCTCTGAGGCTGGCAGAAGGGCCGCCCTCAAACACTCACTGCCTTCAAACTCAGATTGCGTTTGTTCCAAGGACACAGAACAAGAGATCTGTGGTCTTTCTTTTTGGCCTGGGCTTTTTTAATCACAAGAGAGGATGTTCAGATCATGGTCACATTGTACCAGAGCTGAGCCCAGATCTTGAGAGACAGATACACACCTGTGTTCTTTAATATATATGTTTGTGGCTGGGCTTGTGATTGGTGGGACCGCTACATTTCAGGGTCCCGGGCAGGGGCTCCCTTGCCCTGGGTTAAGGGCACTACTGCCTTCCCCCTGTGCTTTGGACAAGGCTTTTCAGAGTTAGGGGAGTTTCATGTTTTAGGGCAGTGGGCTGAGGGGGAAGGAGCTGGGATCTACTGAAGGGCCTTGCACACCCTCTCTGGGCCTCAGGCTCCCCATTTGTTCTAGGAGGAGGCGGGGCTTCCCCAGGGCTGGCATCAGCATCCCGGGAGTACAGATATAATGAGCCCCATTGACCCGCAGTCTCCTGGCCTGCTGTCCTGACAAAGCCCTTTTCTGCCCAAGCCACAATAGCACTGTCAGGCAGGTAGCAGGGCCTGAAGCATTGTCTCCCCAGAAAAGAACAACAGGGTTCAGTGTCTGTCCCAGGCTCATCTGCCAGGGGAGGGCGGTGACTTTGGAAGGGTCTGACCAGCCAGAGATAGATGGGTTCTGTCCTTAGCCAGCCAGACTCTGGTGAACCAGTCACATCTCGTGTGGCCAGTTATTCCTGATGAACAGAAAAACTAATTTACCAAGACCCAAACTCCTAAAAGTGTGGCCCTTCTAAGTGCATGTCCGAATGTTTTATGTTCTAGAACTGCACTGTCCAGTATGGTAGCCACTAGTTCCATGTGGCTATTCAGGATGTGGAAAGTGGCTAATGTGAACTATGCTAGGTGTGTAAAACAGGCACTGTTACCATTTGGGGCCACATAATTGTTTGCTGTGGGGGGCTGTCCTATGCACTGTAGGATTTTTGGCAGTGTCCCTGGTCTCACACCAGGGGCACACACTGCTGCCCATGCCCAGGCTCCCCTGGTTGTGACAACCAAAAGCATCCCAGACAATTGCCAAAATCTCCCCAGGTTGCAACCCATCCAGATTTCAAAGACTTAATAAGAAAAAAAATGTAAGCTATTAATAACTTTTTAGTATTGATCACATGTTGAAATGATAATATCTTGGATACGGTAGGTTAAATGACATTTACTACCCAAACTAATTTTCTCTCCTTCTTTTTACTTTTTGTAAAGTGGCTATGGAACGATTTAAAATTATATGGGGTGCCTGGGTGGCTCAGTCGTTAAGCGTCTGCCTTTGGCTCAGGTCATGATCCGGGGTCCTGGGATTGAGCCCCACATCGGGCTTCCTGCTCCCCCTGCTTGTGTTCCCTCTCTCGCTGTGTCCCTCTCTGTCAAATAAATAAATAAAATCTTAAAAAAAAATAAAATTATGTAGTGCCTCACGTTATATTTCTATTGGACATTGCTATTTATAGAGGACTTGTTATATGTTACATGCATAGAAGTTATCTGTATATATGTATATGCATGCTCATTTAATCTTTGCAGCAATCCCGGGAAGCAGGTTTTATTATTATCCCCATTTTCCAGATGAGGAATGAAGGCCAGGGAGGTCACTGAGCCTGGAAGTCGAGAAGCCAAGAATCAAACACAGATAAATTTTTCAATACTACACATGCTAAGTGTCCTAGGTCTAGTAACATCCCACGGGGCTTGGGTAGGTTATACCCCTCCTGGCATCTTAGCCGAGGTAGAAGGGCTGGACAAGATGCAGGCTGTGGTCCTTTCCAGCCCTGCAGAGCTGGTTTTCTGGGCAGGGTGGGGAAGGACAGATGGCTATCACCTCCTTCAGACTGCCCTGGAATCATGGGAATCCTGCCTGTTGGCATGCAGAGGTTGACCAACTCCTCTTCTTTGGGTGGGTCCCCAGGATGACTACTGTTCTCATAAGAAGCTTTGTTGTCACTAGAAAGAATACTTGGAACGGTCACAGGTGCACTCAGATTGGCTCTGAGCACATGCCCAGGGATGAGTCCACATGAAACTGGCATCAATAACGATGATTAAAACAACACGCCGTTACGGACTTCTTCCTCCGTGTGCTAAGAGCTGTGCAGGCATTGGCTCAAATCTGGATGCCATTTTAGGTCCCATTTTACAGATGAAGGAACTAAGGCTGAGAGAGGTGAAGTGACTGTACCAAGGTCACACTCAATGGTAAAGACAAAACCTCCAGCTGGCCTTGAGTGTCCCCAGAGCAGCTCTCTTAACCAAAGCACTGGTTTAGGGAGGTCAGAGGCTTCTTCCCAGACCTCTTCCTGGCCCTGCTCTGTATGGGTAGCTGGGAAGACTGGGGCCATCCAGAAGCCACACGGGCGGCCATACAACCTTCAGAGTTAGAGCTGAACTAATCAACCCTTTTAGTCTGCCGATGGGGAAACTGAGGCCTGGAGAGGGGAAAGGTCACGCCCAATATCCCTGCTAATTTGTGGCAGAATCAGAACTTTACTGATAATCACTCCAACCCTGATCCAGCACTTTTATCTCCCACATGCTTTCTTTATGAGCAGAAAAGGTTGACCTTAGGGCAAATAATAAGAGTTATTATTTTTGGCCACTTTTTAAGGATGAGCCAGTGCACTAAGGATTTCACACACATTGTCTCATTTACTCCTCACAATAAGCCTCTGAGTCAGGCGCTGCTATGATTGCCATTTTAGAGATGAGAAAACTGAGACTTGGAAAGGCTAAGGAACTTGTCTGCAATTAAACAGTGCAGCCAAGATGAAACCCAGCAGACTGATTCTAGAGCCATTTCTTGACCGCATTCCTCAGGCTGATCACACTGCATTTAGGAGATCCCCCATCAGAGGATCTGACCACAGGTGGAAGACGTTTCAAATTCCTACGGAGGGCAAAGCTCGCTGGGAGGAATATATGTGGAAGGGCAGCATTGCTTGGCCTTGGTGTGGATGTGCAGAGACCCTAATGCACTTAATTCATGGAAAAGATCTTCAGATCTTATCAAAAATGAGCTATCCTTCTCATACTACTAAAATGAACTATTGCTGCGCAGGTTCTCTACATGTATTAACTCTGATCCTCAAGGCAGTCCCACGAAGCAATGGAGTTACCCTAGTTTTACAGCTAGCCGATGACAAAGAGAGTCTGGGAGGGCTGGTGACTTGCTCAAGGTCACGCAGATAATAAGTGGCTAAGCTGGGATTTGAGCAGGTCCTCAGAGCTCTACTTCAGTCTCTTCCTCCTTCCCTGCCTTTTGCTCATCTGAGTCACTGCTCAGGCTGGCGACTCAAGGCAGGGGGTCTGGGGGACCATAGTGATGCTCCTCTCCTGCACCTGTTTGTTTGTGGGAACATTTGTTGTGTGGGAACAGGGAGGGCAAGGGCATCGTGCACTCCGTGGCCAGAGGGAGGCCTACTTTTAAAGTGGGAAGAGTCACCTTGAAAAGGAAGGACAAACTTAGGCTCTGTTTTCCCTTTTGAGTTTTAATAAATTAACCCATCCTAGACTTTGATATCTGAGAGGTGGGTATTAAAGGGTCAGGTGATGTGAGTTCTAGTCCCCATTCCGCCACTAACATACTGGGACCAGAGACAGGTCCTTCCCATCTGGGTCTCAGTCTCCCCAATATGTGCAATGGAAATGAAGGCCTAGATAGTGGTTTTTAAAGCTTTTTTTTTTTTTTTTAATGAGATGGGGGTAGATACCAAACTTTTTCCCAAGTAGAAAGTTAAATGGGAGGACAACATACACATGTCCTTTAAGAGGCATTTCTTTCACTGACTCGGGGCGGGAGCCTGGAAACTTGTCACCTAGGCCTCCATGTTTTCTCCCCACTGCCCTTTCCCCTGCAGCGGCCACTGAGACATCCCCCACCCATGCTAGGACTCGGAAGGTCCTATGTTGATAGTGGGGGGCCTGTGTGGCCTCCTAAGCACACAGTGTTTGCATCTTATGGGATGCTCCCACAGAGCTGGTTTGGGGTTCAGAAGAATGGCCAGAGACTTTACTGCATGGGGAGGCTCTTGAAGTGATGCCTGTGGGCTCAGGACCTTCGTTCTCCAAAGCCCATTTGTAAGGGTCCTGAGACACAGTCACGTTGTTGCCAAGTGGGTCTGAACCCCCCTGCGTGGGTGGTACAGTGTGAGTCCCGGGGCGAGATTCCCACACACTCTGGAGTTGCATTCCATGTGAGAGGGCTGTAGGCGGTGTGGGGTGGGACACGTGTTTTATTTGCCAGCCTGTGAATAGCTCAGCCTCCTTCAGGGCTTCTGGGGAGGAAGAGCAAGGTTGGGGTGTGTATGGGTCTCACCTCCACCACACACAATGGCTGTGTGGCCTGAGGCAAGTCACTTACCTTTTCTGGGCTTCAGTTGTCTTATCTGTAAAACAAGGATAATGATGATGATAATGATAATAATACAGTCACCTCTTACTGAATGCCTGCTCTGTGCAGATTCTATGTAAGTGCGTCCCATCTATTACAACACAGCAAATCCTCACGTTAGCCTTATGAGGCGGGTGTTGCAGGATCCATTTTACAGATGTAGAAAGTGAGGCACCGAGAAGTTAGACGGCTTGCACAAGGCACACAGCTACAGCTCTCACATGGCAGGCAAACCTTGTTTTTCTGACTCCAAAGCCAACATTTTCACCTGCCACATTATACTGCCGTCTTAAATTAAGCCTGCCTCAGACGGCTGCTTTGAGAATCACAAAAGACACCCTACGTCATAATCACAGGCATGTAGTAGGTGCTCAGTCAATGGGTTCTGGCTCCTCATCTCCTGCTAAATGCCCGGAAGGTCTCCCGCAAGCCAGAAAGAGTTGGTGAATGTCCATCTACAAGTCCCTCTCTTCCTAGCAAGTCAAAGTGGGGAAAGGGAAGATAATTCTACCTGATCTCAAGAAAAATTACCTTTCTCCTGTAAAAAATGCTTCTTTAATGAGTGTTTCCCAAACTATGATCCATGAAACACCATTCCACATTGTCCCATGTTCAATAAAGTTTGGGAAATGCTACCTTCTCAACCCTCCTCTTGGAGATGCTCATTGTCTATTAGCACATTAAAGGCACTGAGAGGTCCTGCCTGTAAAGAATCCTGCTCAGTTTCGTTTAACCCAGACTGTTCCATATCCCCTTGACCATGGAATTCCCATGCCTCACCCCTATTAATATCCTATTAACATAGCACCTATTCACATCCTATTCTAAAGAACACTCTTGGGAGGGAAGCTGATTCTTTCCCATTTATGCAGATAAGGTAACTAGAGGCCAGAGAGCTTATTATGTGGATTATCCAAAGTCATACAGCTATGAGGGTAGAAGCTCTATCCTCAAACTCACTACTGAGGCACATGCAGGGCAGAGTAGTGGTTAAAAGCAGGAACCTGGAGTTGGACAGACTGGGTTTCTATCCTGCCTCTACCATCTCCTAGCCAAGTGTCCCTGAACAGGTTATTTCACCTCCCTGGGCCTCAGTTTCCTCATCAGTTATATGGGGGACAAGATGGCATATACTTCATCAGGCAAACTGGGGGATTCAGCGAATAGATACAAGAAAGGTGGTCAGAATAGCATCCGGCATAACGTAGTTAATGATCACTGTTCCTACTAGAGTTTGCATAAAGTGAAGTTTACCCGTGTCCGTTGCCCCAGAGCGGGGTCCATTGCTAGTTTAGAGAGTCGGCTGCTGGCAGCCAGGACGCACCAGGGCCAGGCTGGGGGAGGCCAGGGATTGCTGGCAGCTCTCAGGAGCCCCTGCTCCAGCCAAAGTTCCCACCTTCCCCTGGAGCCAGGCCTCTTCGTGTTGCCAGACCGAATAGTCCACGTGTCTGCCTTCTCTCCTTGTCTCTTGTCTAAGCTCAGAGGAATCCTTGCTGGAATTGTCACTTTGCAAAGCTAAGACGGGTCCAGGAAGGAAAGCTAGGGAAAGCAGTAAGCTTCGTGCGAGAGACACTGGCTTTGGAGCCAGACGGTCCTTTGGCATCAGGCTCTGACATTTTCTACTTTTGTGATTTTAGCCAAATCACTTAACTTCTCTCAGTCTCAGTTTGTTTGTAATATGGAGATACTAATGGTACCTACTTTCTAACTTTGCTGTGAGGTACCAAGTAATAATAATTAATGTTTAATAGGTGCTTGCTACATGTCAGTTCTAGCAGCCTGGGATGGCTAATGTCATAATAGACAAGATCCTGCTCTCAAGGAGCTTACATTCTAGAAGGGGTAGACATGCTACAAACAAGCCAACAAATAAATAAAAAATAAATCAGAGTATAATATTTAATATAGAGAAAATAAAATAGAGTAAGGGGCAGAGAATGACTGATGAAACAGTCTGGGAAGGCCTCACTGAGGTGGCGTTATTTAAACTGAGATCTGATTGACAAGGAGTGAACCATTAAAAAAATCTGGGGGAAGAGCCTTCTAGACAGAGGGAACAGCTAGTACAAAGGCCCTGAGGTGCAAGCAAACTTGGTTTGTTTGAGGGGCAGAAGGAAAACCCTTTTGATCAAGGTGGAGGAGAATGGTACAAAATAAAATCATCCACTCCTAGTGTAGACCTAAGAGAAATAAAAACACAAAAACTTGTCCCACAAAAACTTGTACAGAACTGTTCATATCAGGGTTATTCACAATGTCCAAAAAGTGGAAACATTGCAAATGTTCATCAACTGATAAATGGACAAAGTTTGGGACATTCATTCAATGGAGTATTACTTGGCCATAAGGAGGACTGAGGTCCCGATACATGCTACAACATTCATGAACTTTGAATACGTTATGCTCAGTGGAAGAGGTCAGACATAGAAGGTCATGTATTATATGAAAGGTCCAGAATAGGTAAATCTATGGAAACAAAGAGTAGATTAATGATGTCCAGGGACTGGGGTGAGGGTCGGGGAAGAGATGGGGAGCAGAAATATGGAGTGATTGTTAATGGGTATGGGGTTTCTTTTGGGGGTGATTAAAATGTTCTAGAATTAGATGATGGTGATTGTTGCACAACTTTGTGAATATATGAGAAACTGCTAACTTGTATACTTGTAAAGGATGAACTTTATGGTAAGTGGATTGTATCTCAAGTTTGAAAAAAATCGGAATTCTAGGCAGGGGCCAGCTTGGAAGCTATGCTTAGGCATTTAGGGTGGATACTACTGTTAAGTCCATTATTACAGAAGAGGATCCTAACACACACACACACACACAAGAGTACACAACCGGCCCAGGACCACACAGCTACAAAGTGGCCAAGCTGCGATTCACACTTTAGCCCTCTGATTCAAGCCCTATTCTCTGACGTAAAGCTTGTGTATAGCCCAAGGCCTGGTGTCCAACATGCACTCAATATAGGCAAGTGATGAATGTATTTAGGGGTTGGGGTTTCAGTTTCCAGATTCCTGCCCCTCAGGGCCTTCATTCTCAAGGCTGGCCTCCACTCTCTGAGCTGCACCTCTCCCATCTGTCTCATTCCAAGAGAAAGACCAATGAGCAGAGTCTTGGCCTGCCTCCCGTGGGTGGATCCACTGCAGTGGGCACCCAAGCCTCCTCCTCTGTTGCTCATTAACTTAATGCCAACACAGTCACACTGGAAATTCTGGTTTGTGAGCCGGGCCTGGATGAAGAGCCCCAAAGGAATCCAGAGCGTGGGTTAAGGTTTCTCCAGGACTTGTCAGGTGCGAAAGGGGACTGAGCCGCCGCCCCTCCACCAGAGGGCCTCTGCCTCAAGGGGACAGGAATGGGGCTGTGGGGGAGGGGCTGTGGGCAGAGCCACGAGCCTCCGGATTGGCTGCAGACCAAGGCCCCTGGCCAATAAAAAGCCACGCCTTTTTTTTTTTCAGTTGAGCTAAAGATCAACTGGTGATAATTATCTGCGTTTAGCTCTGCAAAGAAAAACGTAGATGTTTGTTTTGCGACCAGTCCAATAAATATGTTTGTGCCTCCCCAGCTCACGTCCTGCTTTCCCAGAAAGGCTGGTCTGTGCAGAGTGGTCGGACCTTTAGTCCGTCACACCCCAGCTGAACCAAGAGTGAGTGGTCCTCATTTTAGGGAAGGGCCTGACTGGTGGTTTTTCCTTTTTTAGGGGCCCCCACATCCCTTTAAGACTCTGACAAGAATGGTGAATACTTGCCCCAGAAAGACGCACTTGCCTATCTGTACATACTCCTCACTGAATTTTAGGGGGACTCAGGTTAATAACCCTTGGCTTTTGGCCAAAGGGGAAAAAAATCCTCAATTTTTGAATGTACATTTCATAAAAAATAGTGAAGGCTGGGAGTGTTCTATATAGAATCTGGATGACAGCTTCAATGTATACACATGTACAAATCCATTTATCTTCACACTTAGCATGTTAAGCCTTGAAGCTGCCTTCTCTGGTTAAGTCACTCTTACTAATAATCACAACTTCAAGTCATTGTGCTGCACTTAACATAACTTAAACTCTCACATCAAAGGTAAGCGGTATTATCACCATTTCACACAGAGGTTTACTGAGGTTAAGACCAAGACCACAAAGCTGGTTAGTGGTCACACTGGAATGCAACCCCAGACCTATGGGACACCAAGTCCCCACAACTGTATACTAACTGTCCTCTTTTCTTGGCTCTAGTAGCCCGAGGAGGTGGGGCAGGAGGAGGTTGGGAGCTGAAGTTAAAGAAAGAGGAGGCTTTTTTTTTTTTTAGATTTTATTTATTTATTTGACAGAGAGAGCACAAGTAGGCAGAGCGGCATGCAAAGGGAGAGGGAAAATGCGGGATTCGATCCCAGGACCCTGGGATCATGACCTGAGCCCAAGGCAGATGCTTAACCGACTGAGCCACCCAAGTGCCCGGAAGAGGAGATTCTTGCTCTCCCTCATGCCTCCTGCTCAGAGCTTCCTAAGGATGCCCTCAGAGCTGTGACCCTGCT
The DNA here is from genome assembly GCF_964656455.1 of Halichoerus grypus. NCBI lineage: Eukaryota > Metazoa > Chordata > Mammalia > Carnivora > Phocidae > Halichoerus > Halichoerus grypus. Next base: position 47,689,422 of record NC_135713.1, on the reverse strand, counting down.
CCCACCTCATTTTTAGCTCAAAGGGCTGAATTTCAGTTGAAATGTATAGGGTTTGGGGGAAAGATTTGATTTCTTTTTAAAGTTATCTCTAAACCCAACGTGGGGCTTGAATTTACAACCCCGAGATCAAGAGTTTCATGCTCTACCCACTGAGCCAGCCAGGCGTCCCTACCCTTAAATGTATGGTTTTTAAATTATAAAACTCATAATAGTTTTTAATTAAAAAATTGTAGTTTAGGAGGGTATCAAATGAAGGATAAAAGCCCACTGGCTAATCTATAGTCAAGAGGCAGTCACCGCCACTAATAGATTCTCTGGTATCTATCTAGAAATGATGCGCACATACCCACAAAAGTGTGCATTCATTTTAAAAATGGGATCACGTTATACGGATTGTATTTCAAGTTGCTTTTTCACCTTATAAGGTACCTTGCAGACTTTTTTATATTAGTATATATGAATATACTTCATTATATTTGGAATGCTCCTTTTTAGAATATCCCAATGTATGACTATTTCATAACTTGACTACATTTCTACTGATTATCAGTGAGGCCAGTTGTTTTCTGGTTTTAGAATTATAAACTCCGCTATAACGGACATTCTTGAACATGTATCTTTACACGTGTGGCAGTTACGCCTGGAGGAGAAATTCTGGAAGTGAAATTGCTGGGGTAAAGGGTTTGCTTATTTAAAATGTTTTCTCCCAAAGGGCTTGTGGTAGGCTGAATATTAGTTAAACATCCCCTCCCCATATCCACATCCTCATCTCTGGAATCTGTGAATTTGATACCTCACGTCATAACAGGGACTTTGTAGATGTGATTAATTTAAGAATCTTGAGGCGGGCAGATTATCCTGGATTATCTGGGTGGCCCAATGTACTTACTAGAGTCCTTTTAGGAGAGTGCAGGAGGGTAGAGTCAGGGGAGAAGGCCCTGAGAGGATGGAAGCAGAGACTGAAGGGACGTGGCTATGAGCTGCAGGCTCCAGAAGCTTCGAGAGGCGAGGAACATGTTGTTCTCTGCAGACCCCAGGAGGAACCAGCTCTGCTGACATCTAGATTTTTAGCCTAGTGACTAAATTGGAAGGCTTTAGTTTTCTGAGGTCCATAATTGTAAGATAATAAATTTGTATTGCTTTAAGCCATGAAATGGGCAGTAATTTGTTAAAGCAGCAATAAATAGACTATTTCAGGGCTGCAGCCTCTTCCGACCAGAAGTTGTTAACCTGTTTAGATTTCCTTTCGGAGTATGAGGCTATCTATGAAGCACTCTCTCTAAGGAAGAAAAAAATGCACCTTGTATGTGTCTACTATTTCAGAGAAACCACGGACCCCCCGAAGCTTGTCCCCGGACCTCCTAAGGTTAGAGCTGTCCTTTTAGGGCCTCAGCTTTCTCTTCCCTCGCCAGTTTCCCAAAGGCAGGCTGAGATTCATATCTGCGGTCTCCATTTGGGAAATAGCAGATTGTTGGCACAGGAGGAGTTTTTCGAGGTCATCTGGGGTACCACACTCATTTTAGAGATGGAGGAAATGAGGCCCGAGGTAGGAAAAACTAGAACTAGACCCCGATCACATGATGCCTAGTCCTGGGTACTCTTTGGTCTGTATATCCTTTGTCTGCAAGGGAGGACAAAGTTTGGGAAGCATTTCTGGGCTCAGCTGGAGTGTTGGAAACACTTCAAGTTACAGGTGAGGACAGCTTTCTTAACCAGTCAGCCGCAGGCAGTTAAGGCCTCCCCTAGGCTGCCCTTCCGCTCTGTTGGGGTGGGGAATGGTCCCATAGAAGACCTGTTCAGGGACCCGTGACCTCAGGCTCCAGGTCCTGTGAATTCATTCTGGGTCTCTCTTGGGAACTCAAGGGCCTTTCAAAAAAAGGGCTGAGATGGGGAAATAGGCCCTGCCTTCACCCCTTTGTTTTTTTCCTAAAAAACCCAATCTGATTTCCTGGCTTCCTGATTTCTGGGACAGTATCCTCCAACTGGTTTCTTCTCCCTCCTCTAAGCTTTTTGGTTCTTGAGTCTGTTGGAAAATAGCTTTGGACTAAATGGGAAGAAGTGGTGATGAGATCTTCCAAGATATGCTTTGACCTTCCCTGGGGAGTCCTGAGTGGAAACCCAGGTGGGAGAGAAGGAAATAGGGCCCCCAGCTGCAGAGGGGAATAATATTCATTCACCCTGGCTGGCTGAACCCCCTTTTCTCAATCAGTTCCAGTCATTGAGCACTGACAATGTGCCAGATGCTGTGCTAAGGTGATTTGTGCATCTAGCAGTCGCCCCTTAACCACAAGGGATATGTTTCAAGACCCCCAGTGGATGCCTGGAATCGTGGATAGTACTGAACCCTTTATATATATTATGTTTTTTCCTACATACATATGATCATGCTTTATTTATAAATTAAACTGTAAGAGATTAACAACAACAATAATAAAATAGAACAATTAAAGCAATACACTATAGTAAATGTGAATGTGGTCTCCCAAAATGTCTTCTTGTGCTGTACTCAGCCTTCCTCTTCTTGTGATGATGAGAGATGATAAAATGCCTACGTGATGAGATGAAGTGAGGGGAATGACGTAGGCGCTGTGACGTAGTGTTAGGCTACCATTTAGCTTTCTGACAACACATCAGAAAGAGGATCATTTGCTTCCAGATCACAGTTGACCATGGGTAACTGAAACCATGGAAAATGAAATCGCAGATGGGGGGGATACTGTAATATTATTCTATCTTTGCCACAACCCCAGAAGTAAGAATTATCACTGTTACTATTCTTATCCATAAGGAACCTGACATTCAGAGACCCTGACAGAGCTGAGTTTTCAAAAACCGAGCTTTTAACCAGTTACTCTATTTTGTCCCCATTCTTGGCTGAGAAGGGTCCCAAGAGAGAGAAAATCACCATCCCCACCACCAACGGCTCCCAGCAGGTTCTGCCTGCATGCAATCCCCCAAGCCTAACACCCATCCACTACTCTGTTTCTTTCCTGTGTTTGTCCCTGCCCTCCTGCTTCGGGCCCATCTCCACAATGCTCCCCACAGCCCTGTAGGGTACAACTAGAATGCCTACTGTCTACACTAGACGATTAGTCCTTTTCCCTCTTCTCTTTTATGATAGCTGCCGTTTTGAGGCAGGCTAACTTGCTGACACTAATTACATGGCAAACTTTTTTGAGGGGGCAGGGGAATTCAGTCTGTCAGCAGACATAGACGGAACACTTCTGATGTGTCTGTCACCTGTTGTGAAAAGCACAGGCGCGAGGATGATGAGCAAGATAGATGCAATCCCCGTACTCACGGACTGTATTCAGTGGTTGCAGTTCACGTTGAACCACAGTTTTGATAAATGACAAGAACATCAAGTCCAGAATGCATGGAGTATTTAACAGAGTGACTGGGACTGAGGTTTCCAGGAGGAAGGGCATTGGAAGTGAGACTTGAAAGATGACAGGAAGCCTTAGTCTGTGAAGATAGGGAGGTGAGGAGTGGGGGGAAGCATTCTTGGCTGGCAGGGGGCAATGTGAGCATCTTGGGGGACAAGGGAAAGCCAGGATGAATTGAGAAAGGCCAGGGGTGTGGTTGTTTAACTTCTATTGTTTTCTGAGTCAGGATCCTCAAGTAGAACATGGGGATGCTGATTAAATGAGACTATGTGGTAGCCATGGCTGGGTTGACTCAAGGCTGTCCTGCTGAGAGTCAGCCCCTCCCCTGCTGCAGCCACCAATAAGTCCCGTGAACTTTCTCCAGCTCAGGGCCTGGCTCCTTGCCAGAAAGTGTTTAAGAAAAGCCCCAACCAGGAGGCTCTTTGATTTCCCCTTTTCCTGTTGGTCTGAAACCCCAGAAGGCAGAAATCCCTGGGTTTTATCCTGACTAATGAAGGTGGAGCTTAGGGGCTGCATATTTTTAGCTCTGATAGCATCTCACCGCATATTTTCCCAGGGAAACCCTCCACTCTCCCCATTCTGCCGGAAGCTCTGGGCTAGCGAGACAATGCAGCATCTGGGAAGGCGGGAGTGGGCTGAGGCAATCAGAGTAAATCAAACCAGATGGGGACGCAGGGACTGGCTTGGGGGGCTCGTTACTCTCCTCCTTGCCTGGAAGCAAATGGGTCTTTGGCTTTTTCCCCTTCTGGCTTTATTCACATTAGGGCAACTAGAGGCAGAGTCCTCCAACCATCGGCAGGGTCTGGGTCGAAGGTACCAAATATCATATGTCTCTGAATAGAAGTTCTAAATCACACTACTACACTGTTAGAAGATATGCTCTGTCTTCCTGACAATGAAATATACCTTTATAACACAAAAGAAGGTACATGTCAAGTTGTGGGTTTTACACGACGGGAAGCTGGCCAAAATATCAAAGATGGCTTAATTCATTACCACTGCATTTTCCTGGATGTTCTGTTGTGGGGCCGGTGGTGTGTGGATGGGTAACACAAAGACGTAAATCAAATTCGTAAATCAATATATACTTATACTATAAATTTTACCTTTCTTGCTTTCCTTTTAGCAATATTATACCTTATAGTCAAGACCTCCCATCCGCTGGCTTTACTGAGATATAATTGAAATAAAAATTGTATATATTTAAGGGGTACAAGATGATGTGTGGCTATGTGTCTTCACTGTGAAACGATCATCACAACCAAGTTAATTAACTCATCCATCATCTCACAGGTTACCTTTCCATTTTTGGTGTGGTGAGAACACGCAAGATCTCTGTATGATCAGGAGTTTTATATCATTTGTGTTCTAGTGTCAGTTACGCCACATCAGACAACCTTTCTTGAGTCATTGTAACTCTTTGGTTTTCATTAATTTTTAGTTTGAAGAAATTCTGCTCTGATAAGAGGATGGCACCTGAAATTATCAATAGGATTTTTTAAGCAATACTTAGATTAATAATACATATTAATTATGTATTAATGTATAATTAATATATATCACATTCAACCACTGTATGGGGTCACATATAATTATCATAACAGAAGATATGAAATATTTTCATTTTATTATATAAATATCCCTTACGATATAATTTTCACTGTCTCTTAAAGCAGAATCTGGAGCATACAGTATTTCTTGTTATTTCAAATTTTTCATTTCTGGGATATTGTAAGGAAACCTCCCTAAAAGTGGCCTGTGGCTCAGTTTGTTCTAGTGTTCCTCAACACTATACTTTGACCTACGATGGCCAAAAAATAGTGTGTAAAAACAAGTTATTTGGTGTTACTTGCATGTGAATCTTCTTAGTCACGCAAAATATTTTTTGTTTCACTGTTTCGATTTCTATTTCATTGGAATGGCATTTTTGTCACATACTTCACATGTACTTTCATTTAGGAAAGCCAATTTCTCTAAAATTTGTAAAAAAGTTTGAGTCCCCTTGAAGCAAATTAGACCTGGATGCCACTGATTTTTTTGGGTAATGTTAATAATAGTAAACAATAGTGCAGACCAAATGACAATAGTGTAAATTCAAAATGAATGTTATTGTCTCTTAAGACTGCTACTCACTTTTTTGAGGATCTTCTGTGCCTTTATTTAAATTTTTAGTGCATCTTTTATCTTATCTAAACTAAATCTAATAACTTGAACAGCATTTTGTCAGCAGTTCTACTGAGTGTCTGAAAGTGGTTATAATGTGAAATCTGATATGTGTTTCATCAAACATTCTGTCTTTGAACAACAGTTCCATACACTGTCATATATAATCTTTTTTTTGTTTCAAAAAAGGTGACCTCATTAGAGGCACAGTTGCCACCCATGTTCCCTAGTAACAAATTCAAGCTGTGTGCATAATGGGACACAGAAATGCTCCTGGATTTTTGGTTAAAGTTGGCATTCTCATAGGCTTGCCCTCTTTCCTCACCTATGTGCCTCTGTGGCTCAAGCTTCCACACTTTCCAAGCAGGACGCATCCCTGGTATCAGTGGCAGAACAATGCACAAACTTTCATTACATTTGGAGGTCACTGCAGTCAAGGGCGTGGGCAAGAAATAAGGGAGAAGGTTCTACGGGGGCCTGAACAGCACTGGTCACAGGGTAGATGTTTAGGATGATAGGCTGCACTGGGCCCACACTGAGCACCAGATTTCGAGGGATGCAGATGCATAATGCTACCTAATAAATGCATTGTTTTGTAGGACTGTGATGTTCAGGGCCTGGTAAAGTGTAGGGCTGGGGCAGGAGCATGTTTAATCTGATCTAAGCTGGTCAGGGCCCTTTCTTGGCCAATATTTGATGTTGGAAGATTCTTTCTCTTCAGTATCTTGGTGCCTGCATCTCCTTGCATTCAGATGCTCATTTTTTTTTTCAAGTTGAGGCAGAAATGGAACCTCTTCCATGAAGTCCTCCCTGATATTGCCCTTACTCTATCTTACCCCAGCTGGAAGAATACTCTCCTTCCTCTGATCTTGAGAAACGCTTTGTGTGACCGTCTCTCGGGATCCCTTAGGATGGAGATGCTGCAAGCACACTGTTACATGCTTAGGGGTTAAGACATTGGACCTGGATCCAGACTTACTGGACTTTGAATTCTAGCTCCTTTACCCTCTTTGAGATCTGTGCCTCAGTATCTATATCTGTAAAATGGGGGTAAATAACAGTACCCACTTCCTACAAGTTGTGACATTTAAGTGAACAAAGAGTTTATAGCACTTTTTCTGATGCCTGCCATGAGGAAGCCCAATAATTGCTAGGGGTCATTAGAATCACCATATTCTCTCCTTCATATTTTTATTCACTATATGCATTTTTTTTTTTTATCCCTCCTACAACTCCAGGAGTTCCTTTAGGTCTGTGGCTATGATCAATTTTTAATCTTTAATATAGAGTCTTGCAGATAGTGAGTATTCAAGATGTGTTTCTCAAAGCAACAGTATCCCAGCCTTCAAACAAGTTCAGGGCCCCCAGAGACAGAGGCTTTTTCAGATCTAGCCTTTCTCTTCTCCACTGTTATGGACTGAATTGTGTTCCCCCCACCCCCCCACTCCCCAGACTTCAGATGTTAAAATCCTAACACTTAGTACTGCCGAATGGGGCTGTATTTGGAAATAGAGCCTTTAACAAGGTACATTAGGTAAAATGAGGTCATATGAATGTGTCTGAATGCAATATGCCTGGTGTTCTACTACAAGAGGAAATGAGGACCCAGACACAGCCAGAGGGAAGACCGTGTGAAGACACAGGGAGAAGACAGCGTCTAAAAGCCAAGGAGGGATGCTCAGAAGAAACCAACCCTGATATCACCGTGGTCGTGGATTTCTAGCTTCCAGAACTGTGAGAAAATAAATTTCTGTTGTTTAGACCATGCAGTCTGTTTAGACCATGCAGTCTGCAGTATTTTGTAATGGCAGCCCTGGCAAATGAATATGCCCTGCTACCCTATTCTCTCCCATCATGAAAATGCTTCCCTCTTCCAACTGAAACCCTTCAATCCTTGCCAGGTCCCTGCTTCCCTGATTGTGCCCAGGTGTTATGACTGCCTTTGAGGCAGTGGCCCTTCTCCCTTGGGAGTTATGTTGTTGTTTGTATACATCTAACATGGATTTCTATGTTCTCAGCCCAGTATTTTTCAAAGCATGTTCCATGAGAGGATCAGTAGTGCTGCAGAGAAAGGGGTTTCCGAAGTCATGGCCACTAGGTGATGGGGTGCCATTCCAGGCTGGTTAGTGCTGCAGGACTCAGAGCACTACAGATCTTCAAGAAGGGAAAGAGCAGGGAGGCATTCCCCAAATCCATGTGACCACAGAACCCTCTTTTCACTGAGCATCTCTCAGGGCTAATACCAACTGCACCCCAACTACAGCAGCTCAAATATACAACCTGTAATGATAAGACTCCTTGGAGGTGGTGACACATGGCTGGGAAAGATTTCAAGTCTGCGAAGTAGTCAGGCCCCTCAAAGTACCCCACTGGGACATTACCAACGATCAGGGTAGTAGGGCTGGAAGGGACCTCAGATTATTTTGTCCCACTTGAGGAAGAGGGAACCAAGGCCCTGAGAGATGACAGGGCTGGCTGCCCAAGGCCACAGCGAAGGGGAGTCACTAATGCTCTAGGACTCATCTTTGTGGATGGTCTTTGGGAAACTTGCCGCTGCGTAAAATGTGAGACTCCAAGCACTGGTGCTTGTTTTAAATACAACCTTCTCGCGTTCTTCTGGTGTCATCCTTTCTGATGAGGGTGAGAGGTACCTTCAGCCTGGAAACTTCCCTGCCGCCATGCTGGGCCTCCTCCTGATACCAGGCTCTGCTCCATTTTACTCACCCAAAGCCCTGAAAAGTCCAGTGGCCCTAAGTCTAGTTTCGGGGTCTGGCCTGGCTGATCAGTTCGTTACAGTGTGCGAGCAAAAGCTCAGGCTTTGAAACCGGGTTCAAATCAGAATCATCGCTTACTGTGTGAAAATAAATACACCGCAGAGCCTCTCTCTCGAAGGTGGGAAATAACATATAAAGTGACTGCAGCTGATACAACAGAAGGGAGGAATGGGATTTAGCCTGGGGCCTGCGTACATCAGACCTCATTAAATACTGGTTCCCATCCTCCCTCTGAGACTAGGGATCACTCAGAGCTACTGCCTGAATCTCGTCCAGTGTCAATCAATTGGAAAAGGTAATGCCCCAGCGAGAAAGCACAACAAGCCATTAGTTTAGGATGCACCGACCTGCTCTACCCTATCTCCTTCCATTCTCCTCAGGATGTTTCCTTAGTCATCAGTGTTCACACGGTCTTCCACAGATCAACGAGCCCCGGGGGAGGACCAGGAATCACGGCCAAGATGCTGGTTTGGAAGCAGTTTTAATGGAGATGGAAATGTTTATCAACTCAACACAGGTACCCCAAAATACAAAGCAAAATATCATTTTCAGCTGCATAGCAAATATGATTTAAGAATTTAACATCATTATTTGATCACAAGCGTAAATATAAGTCACCATAAATAAATGTAAATTCATTGTACAAAAATCCCCAACAACTCTTAATACAAATATGGTACATTTGACAGTTTCTGGAACAGAATTTTTTTTTTAAACTTTTTAAAACCTAAGATTTTTTTTTCCTGGTTCTTAGACACACACAAAAAATCAAATCAAAAGGAGGCAGGAATACCAGGGAGGAAAGAATATTAAACCTGTTTGGTATTCATAAGTAAATGTGCCAGCGAGCTAGGGAAATGAAATGTCTCTCCTTAAGGTGAAGACCTCAATTTACCAGGGTCAAATCTCTTGAAGATAATAGGATTCTACCCAGGGGGTCAAATTCAGGGTTACAGAGGCAGGACCGAGGGGCAGCTTGCTGAAATAGCAATCCCATCAAATGGATGATCCAAATCTCCACAAAAGCAGTGGGCAAGGATCTGGAATAAACTCTAGGACTTAATAGCTGGTCACCTATCTGAAAGACCCACTGTCCTCAGACAGGACGAAGATTCAGAAGACTCTGGAGCTTAGAGATTTTTACGTGGGTTTGGAAGGCGTGTCCTACCATGTGGTGTAGCCTCTCCCTTCTGCCTTTGGGACACATCTATGGTCATCAAGAGGAATAAACAACAACAACAACAAAATCAGAATAGGAAGTGGCATCTCCAGACAGGATCTGCCAGCTTCCACCCTGAATTGTTTTCCTACCCTACAAATATTTTCTTTCATGGCTCAGAGGGAGCTCAGAGCCCAGGTTAGCGATGGAGAGACCCTCCCAGTGGTCCTCAGATTTCCATGTGCAACAGAACAGCTCGGAGAGCTTGTGGAAGGTTCAGATTTCCCTACCTGACTCCCAGAGATGCAGACTTAACTGGTTTGGGGGAGGGCCCAGAAATCTGCACCAAATGTGGCTAACCTCAGGACGTCCTGATGGAGGCCTCTGGACCACACTTGGTGAGCCCCACCTCTCTCCTCCCTGGTGAGCAGAGTGTATCACACAAACCTCTTGCTATGGATTGTTTTTTCTCTTTCCATTGGGTTAAAACGGGCCATCTGATTAATGGTAACCATTTGCATTCATCCGCCCTGAGGGAGGGGATCATTGTTGTTGTTTCTATTTTCTCTCATTTCTTTTCTTCCCTGGATTGGGGGAGAGATATCAAATGTCTCACTTTACATTTTCTTACAAGCTCAGGGTCACAGGCTCCCTTTGAAGGAGAGGTGCTCTGTAATGAGACATTCATTCCCAAAGGCTTCCATCCTTCTAAACAGTCTCCCCACGCTCAGTGGGAGATTCTGCGAAGACTTTTGGTTCAGTTGGAGAAATGCAAGTAGACAGGCCCCTGCGAGATATGCTCCATGACTCAAAATCTAGGTTAAGGAACACTGAGGATGTTGAGAGCAAAAGATAAATTTCCTAAGAATCTTTCAGCTTCTACGACAATGAAAGTCCCGATTCACTAAAACAGGACTCCTTTTCTGAGAGTGTATCCACGTATTAAAAACTCATTGACAAGTGCTATTTATATTCCTCACCCCCCTGACCCCAATATGTTTTGGGCTTCTGTTGAAATAACCCCTTAACATTTTCTTTCTCGTGGGAGTTTTCCTTGATGAGAGAGTCTGTGCAGAGAAGTGGTCCCTAATTTGGCCACCGGCTGCTGGTGTGGGCAGTACGTGCCTGACTTGTTCAGTCTGTGTTCCCACTGTCCTCGGCCCTGTGCACCTTGCTGCTCACGGTATTTGCTGAATGAATAAAGGAACCACATCATCATCAAGCTGAGATGGTCCCACAGCTTTCGGGGCTATGGAATTCCTGGCTATGTCAATAAATACTGCTTCCGCACAGCAGGCCTGACCATCTTTCTACCCGAATTCCAGTCAGTGAGACATGGTTGTGAATGCATTTCTGATTTCTCTCTAGGAGCGCCCTGAGAGGGGAGTGTGGTTTTGGGGAGTCCAGGGAAGGCCAGAGCCAATACCATCTATCACAGTGCCAGTACCAGGAACCTCGTCTTCTGTTTCCCCTGGCTCTCAGCGTCTTGTCCACAAGCACTGTTGGTGGTAGAATCCCCGGCATCCAGAGTAGGAGGAGATGTTGCCTGGAAAATGGGGGGGAGGGAGCCAGAGGAGGTGAAGAAGCCAGGAAGTGGAAACACGCCTGTCAGGTTGGGCCGTTATCTTGGGATACCGCCACGCTCTTGTCTCTTTCTCTGAGACTTCACTCCTGGGGTGGCACGTGGGCACTGGGTAGGAGGTCACCATCTGGGAGGAGGTCTTGAGAGGCAACCATGGATGTGGGGTGGGGCTGTGAGGTGGAGAAGGGGTAAAACTAGGGCTCTTAGCATGGCTGAGGGGAAAAAAGAAAAGAAAAAGCACATACTGCCCTGTTTCTTTTCATTTTTTTTTTTTTCATTGACGCTATGGAAAAACCACCATGGAGATGTCATGGGAGAGCATGCACAGGCCCAGCCCTCGGGAGGTGTAGATGTGTTTGGGGAGGTTCTTGTTTGCTTCCAGGCTTATCCCATATGCTGTCCAGTCGGACCCTGTTGCAGGCTGGCCATGGCTTTCTCTCTCCTGCTTCTTCTTCTCATCCAGGTCAAGGGTCTGCAGGCCCTTCCACCTAGCAGGTGGTGGCCAGGGACTGGTGGATGGGTGGCTGGAAGCAACGCACATGCTCTACAGTGGAACTGTCCGTCTCCACGGACTTCATGTACTTGTTCAGGATGGCAAAAACCTCATTGTTCAAGATCTGGTACTTCCGAATTCTGTCTGCCATCTTCTTCAGGGGCTGTGGAAGGACAGGGATGTGCAGGTTAGGGGCAGGAGCAGGGGACAGAGAAATAAAAAGCAAGAGCAAGAAAATGCAGTGAGGTTGGGGTCTGGGGTCCCGATGCATCAATGATGTCACTCTCTTGCTTACAGGCCTTCTATGGGTTTCCAGAGCTTAGCAACCAAATGTTAACTTGGCCATAAAACCCTTTGTGAGTTTCAAAATTTACTACCAGGCTACAATAATCAAAACAGTATGGCACTGGCATGAAGACAGGCCTATATAGATCACTGGAATTGACAGCCCAGAAATAAACTCTTCCACATGTGGTCAGATGATTTTTAACAAGGGTGCCCAAACCATTCAATGGAGAAAGGATGGTGTTCTCAATAAACGGTGCTGGGATGCGGGGAATGGCCCACAATCCCTGTACCGACGGATGAAAGATGACTCCAAACGTTGTTGTGAAAGAGAGGAGAAGGCAAGGGGGTCAACGCTCAGAGACGAAGACCCTTTGCCCTTCTTTGCTCCCGCTTTTATTGGTCCTTCAGGATAATCATAAATCCTTAGCATTGTCTCTCAAGCACGTGATGTGTGACAAGGGTCTTACTGGAACTAGGAGGATCTGTTTACAGGAAAGATACGATATGCTAATCTGCGTGTTCTACGAGTTCTGCTAAACATAGCCTAGGGGACAATGCATACGTCTCTTAGATCACAGGGCGGCTGTTTGTGCTGAGAAAGCTTGGGGGAAGACAACTCCCCGAGGCATTCCTACCGCAGAGTGGTCACGAGGGCCTTGGCATTCCGAAGGCCCGCACCCTTCTCCAAAACCTTCCATCACCCCCAGCGGCCTCTGTGTTACATTTTAGCAAGCCAGGTATTCTGGATGATTTCATGCTTGACATTAACCCCAACCCTGGGAAAACTGGATATCCACATGCAAAAGAATGAAGCTGGATCCTTACCTTATATAATATACAACCCCCCCCCCCAAAACAACAACAAAAACAAAAACAAAAACAAACTTTAAAATGGTTTAAAGACCTAAACATAGGATCTAAAACTATAAAACTCTTAGGAGAAATCACAGAGGAAAATCTTCATGACATTGAATTTGGCAATGATTTCTTAGATGTGGTACCAAAAGCACAATAAAAGAAAACATAAATTGGACCACATCAAAATTAAAAACTTGTCTGCATCAAAGGACACTATCGACAGAGTGAAAAGGCAACCCATGGGATGGGAGAAGATATCTACAACTCAAATATCAGATAAGGGATTAACATCCAGAATATATAGAGAACTTCTACACCTCAACAACAACAAAACAATCCAATTACAAAGTGAACAAAGGACTTGAATAGACATGTCTCCAAAGAAGATAGACAAATAGCCAAAAAGCACGTGAAAAGATGCTCAACATCACTAATCATTAGTGAAATGGGACTCAAAACCAGAATGAGATAGCATTTCACATCCATTACGGTGGCTATTACCAAAAACCCCAGAGAACAAATGCTAGGAGGCCTGTGGAAAAACTGGAACCCTTGCACATTGCTGGCAGGAATGTAAAATGAAGAGTATGGCAGTTCCTCAAACATTAAAAACAGAATTAGCACATGATCCAGCAATTCCACTTGTAGGTAGCTACTCAAAAGAAATGAAAGCAGGGACCTGAACAAATATCTATACACGCATGATCCCAGCAGCATATTCACAGTAGCCAAAAAGTGGAAGCAACTCAAGTGTTCACTGAAGGAAGAATGGGTAAATATAATGTGGTATATACATACCATGGGACATTATTCAGCCTTAAAAAGGAAGACAATTCTGATACAAGCTACCACATGGTGGCCTTGAACACATTATGCTAAGTGAAATAAGCCAGTCATGAAAGGATAAATACTGTAGGACTCCTCTTATATGAGGTGCTAGTCAAATCTAGAGACAGAAAGTGCAAGGGTGGTTACCAGAGGCTTGGGGGAGGGGAGACTGGGGAGTTCTGTCTCCCCAGTGAGCACAGTGTTTCCCTCTGGGAAGCTGAGAACGTTCTGGAGGTGGATGGTGGTGAGGGCAGCATGACAGTGGGAGTGTACCTAATGCCACCACACCGTACACTTAACGATGGTTAAAATGGCAACTTTTACCTTTATGTATATTCTACCACAATGGCAAAACAAACAAACAAACAAACAAACAAAAAACCCTTTATGGGGTAGCTCCTGCTTCCTCCTCCTTTCAGCCGGCCGTAGAGACCCACTCTTTGTTGTAGCCACACACCTTCAGGTCTCTGTGCCTTTGCTACAGCTAGCTGTTCCTTCTGTCTGGAACATCCTCCCCACCCTGCACCCCATTTTTTCGCCTGGTTATTGGCTGGTGGTCATTCTGGACTCGGCCCAGGCGCTACCTCCACCGGCAGCCTTCTCTGGCCACCCCTCCCCGCTGTCCCCCTGGCCCAATTTCGATAGCCCTTCTCAGTGCCCCCGCAGCAGCCCCGCTTACGCCACGACCAGCCTCCTCCCATCCCCGCGCCTGCGCGACTCCCGCGTTCGGTGAGAGTGTGTGCACGAGGCGCCGGCATCGGCCGTCTGACCCGCACGGGGAAGGGGCAATTCAGGTCTGGAGCTCAGCCCAGCCCTGCAGGGTGACCTGATTCATCCCAGCAGGTTATGAGCAAGTGACTCATGGCTTCCGACCAGAAGGTCCCCGGCCGCTGAGCATCTTTGTACCTACCCGTGGTGCGGGGACTTGGCCTCAGTAAGCAGCTCGCCCTCCTTTTCAGATGAAAGCCGGCTTGTCAGGCCTGGCCCTACTTCCCAGGCCCCAGCCCTTGGCTGCTTACCACATTCTTAATGACCTCATCCTTCCCGTCCTGCCTCTGGACTTTCAGCAGGTGGTAACAGAAGTCAAACAGGTCGAAGCGACGCTGCTGGCCCAGCAGGACGATGATGGAGCAGCCGGCCCAGTTCAGACCGTCACCAAAACATTGCCTGGGGGTGGGGAGAGGAAGCAGCTGAAGTGAGGGGCAGGGGAGGGTGGGGGGGACGGCCCTCATCTTGGGCCAGGAGTACAGAGAGTGAGCAAGCCAGTCCCTGGGTCAGTCCTCTTAGTCTGTAAAGTGGGTGCAAGGGAAGAGGTGAGCGTACATTCATTTGTTCCAGGGACTATGGCTTAAGTCCCTCTAGCCACAAGGAGGTGTCAGCCTGTCAGCCACTGAGTTAAGAGAAAGAAGATAAATTTGCAGGGAAAAAATTCAACCAGTCCTTGAGACTTCTGCGGCTGATGAGAATTCGGATGAGACTCGGTCTCCTCAAGGAGCCGGCAAATGCTTGTGAAGGGAAGGACCATTTTAAACCAGAAGACCAGATGGTGGCTGTAGCCCCAGAGGGCGGGGACGGGCGGGGACAAGCGGGGATGGGGCGTGGTGTGGAAGGGCCTCTGCGGCTGGCGTGTGGGGGCGGGCGAGTGGGGGCTGGCGCGTGGGGGCCACGTGCGCGGGGGCCGGCGAGTGGGGGGGCCCGCGCGTGGGGGCCGGTGCACACGGGGCCGGTGAGTGGGGGGGCTGGCGCGTGGGGGGGCCGGCGCATGGGGGCTGCCGGGGCTCTGGGTCTGGCGAAGCTCAGCCGCAAGCCGCCAGCACCCAGCAACATCCTGGGCACGTCCAGAGGCTGTGGGGTCATCTCTCTGCTGTTTTTCTTATCCTCAAGCAGCAGCGGCAGCCCAGTGGGCAAGCTTCCCCGCTTCCTCATCACTCCGGCTAGAAGTGCAGGCCCAGCAGCTGCTCTGAAAACAGCTTGCGCATCCCAGCCCAGTCCCAACACGACTTCCTCAGGGAAGCCTTCTCTGGCCTTGTTCTCAAGAGCTCTCGGCTCCTGCAGGCAGACCTTGTCTGCCTTCTTCCCTACTCTGGTCTCAATGTGTAGCTGGGCGAGGGAAGGAAGAACTGGAATCTGCTTCTGTCTTCCCTGAGGACAGGACTGGGTTCCTCTCGGAGGCTTCCTGGTTTTCAGGAGTAGAGGCCTCAGGAGCCAGGCTCACTGCACAAGTTAGGGCATGACCCTCTACTGAGGAGGCCTCACCCTGTTCTACGAACCCTGCAGTTTTGTGAGGGGTGAGGTGGAGGCTGGGGTTCTCAATGCCAAAACCTCCCCAGGGCTCCCTCCTGCCCGCCCAATTGGAGCAGCTTCCGGTCTTGGAAAGACCAGGCCCTGAGGGGTCCTAAGTCCCAATGCACACACTCCTTCTCTGTCTCCAACAACTCGTTGCCTTTCCTGGAATGTGCCCCCCGCCCCTCTAAGAGTTGAATCCCAGGCAACGTGCAAGGCTCAGTTCTACTGTGTGATTTACACTCCAATAACCCACTCAGCTCACTTCTCAGGTACCTGTCACCCTTCCCGCCTTTGCTGTATGAGACCAGAAACCATCTACTTCTGCTCAGCATTGGTGTCTGTCCAGTACCTCGCACATCATAGGTATTCCAGAAACAGCTGTTGGACAGCCCACCCCTGCCCTCTTTCTAGTTGAGCCCTGGTAGCCTGGAGACTCTTGTTGGGGGGAGACATGCAAGTGGGGCGGTGACCCAGCCTTCCCTGGGGGTACTCACTCGGCTGTGAACTCGTTGGTCCCCACGGGGATGCAGTAGACGAACTGCATGGCACTCCAGAGCCGGTGGAACTCCACGCACTCGTCGACGTGCATGACGCCATTGGTGGGTGGTGGGCCCCGCCAGATGGGGTCCTGCAGGTAGCTCCGAATGCGTGTCAGGATGACCTCAAACATGGACAGGCCACAGCACAACCGCTCCTTGGTCAGCAGGTCGCCCTCCCGAGCGATGGCGATTTGCTGGGAACACAAACATGCATAAACCTTCTATCCTCACCTCGGACCCCATCTTCCACCTCTCACCAGAGATTCCCATGCCCTGGAGCTGGCTGTATCTGGAATTCACTCACCAGAGTGGATGTCTTGCCCAGAGCTGGGCACTACCTTTGTAAGCCCTAGAGCAAAAGCAGGGGTCTTGTGGTAAGACTTACTTGTGGCAAGTGAAATCTAGGCACTATCAAGGACAAAGAGTCAAACTAAAAAAAATCCCAGTCTACCATATAATGAAATGCTATATATCCACTGAGAAGACTGAGATGATACTACTAGTTCACACTCACTGAGTGTGTGTATAATACATCAGGCCGTGATCTAAGCTATTTATTCCTCACATCGACCCCATGAAATAGGTGCCATTGTTATCCCCATTTTACAGATAAAGAAACTGAGGTTCAGAGAGGCAGCCACTGAGTGGCAAAAGCTGGGATTTGAATCCTGATAGTCTAGATGTATGGGTTAAATTGTTAAGTGAATAGAGAGCAAGTTTCAGAAAAGGATGTATACTACAGTCCTATTAAAAACATCAACAACATGCAATCCCACAGACAAACAAACAAAACCATATGTGGGGGTGTGTGTGTTGTAAACTAGTTTAGAAGGAAACATCAACTGTGGGAGCAGATGGGCTTGGATAAACAGGCAGGATGTTCACTTTTTACTTTAAATACTTCTGTACCGTTGAATGTTCTGCAATAAAAATATGTTACTCTTAAAATTTGCCACTGATTTTACAGGATCATTTCTTCCCATTAGAAGTCCTCTGACCATTATAAACTATCTCTATTAATAATTTAAACTGGCTTCCTATCTGGGTCCCGGTTATTGCATCTCTAATAATCAGCTGGCTAGACAAGCACATCAAAACACATTACTGTCTGCATTATGAGTAAAAATGTCTAGGGGTAGAGGTCTCAAAACCATCTGCAAATAGTAGATAGGTATCAAAATCTGAGGTCAAAGGAAGGTCTCCAAATCTAGGGACAAAGCTAGAGAAGGCTGGCCTCTGAGACAGAGAGGTCCACAGGGAGCTTGTGAGGTCAGCTCTCCAGAGGGAAGTCTCCCCAGAGAGCTCATGTTACAAGTGCCTGGAAGGAGCCTACCTGACTTCTCCCTGTAAGCTCTCACCCTGGAGCCCCTAGAAGGAGGGCAACCTCTAAATTAATCCACAGAGGGAAATAAATCAGGAAACACAATGCTGGAGCCTGTTAGGAAAATGGGCCAGGAGCTTAGCTGTCATGACAACTATAAACTGAGAGAAGTCTAGGACAAAAAACATGAATTGGGGAAGATGAGTGTGACAACGTGTGTTTTAAGCATGAAGGAGAGGGAACCCTGATTCACGGTGACTCGTTTTGATTTCGTAGGCAGAGAAAGCTCCTGAGCAGAGACGAGACCATTCAGGTTGCCACAGCTGGCTAGATACAGGTCTTTTAAAAAATCCTGAACCTAGTGCTTGATTCTGTTCTTACCAGGCAACACTATACGCTGGTGTTTAGACCTTGAAAGACCTCTCCACTCAGAGAGTGCCTGGTACAAAGAAGATGGTCAGTAAATACATAAAGGACCCATATTTGTTTTCAAGTCATGAATATTCTTCTTCGTAAATTAACACAGAGACTTCCGGTTTACTAATCAATCTCGCGTGCAACCAGTTAGTCTGAATCAATCCCCAGGGCCTGACAATCACGGTGGGGAACTAAAAATTAGCAATGGGGGTTTATAAATCTGCAGACAGACTTGGAAATCTGGTAACCTCCCCACTACAGCCAACCAAAGGGCCCCTGATGGAAAAAGTTCAGGGGTTTTGCCCTTCCTCAGAAAAGTGTTCACCCTTCAGTTTCTTCTGGGAACTGTAAAAATAACACAGTCACTTGGGTAAATATGGAAAAACACTTTCAAAAAGTCGTAAGAAAATAAAAATCTCCCATAAACCCCATTACCTAGAACTGAGGTTTCTTAAAATACTGATCTATGATTGGTGTTAATGTATGTGAGTGTGTGTATACATCTACAGCTAACAGAATTTGGATCAGACTAT
The DNA here is from genome assembly GCF_964656455.1 of Halichoerus grypus. Lineage (NCBI taxonomy): Eukaryota > Metazoa > Chordata > Mammalia > Carnivora > Phocidae > Halichoerus > Halichoerus grypus. The sequence goes on along the minus strand of NC_135713.1, from coordinate 47,670,795 downwards.
CTTGCTTTTTTCTCTTCAGATAGCAGCAATCTACAAAATCATTTCCTTCAATATTTTCAGTAACATAATTTTTTAATGGCCACAGAAAATGGCCACTGATAGATCACCATTTATTGAATCTTCTATGCTTACTGGTTATTTTAAAGTGTTTACAAATTTTCATTATTACCGGCAATTCTTAAGCAATTGTCCTCATATGCAACACTTTTTAAGCTTCTCTCTGATTATTTGCTTAGGATAAAATCCTAGAAGTAGGACTCTGCAGTTGCAGTGGATACATATTTTAAAAGGCTTTTGCAACATAGTAGCAAACTAGTCTGAAGGGAAGCTGAACCACTCTACACCTTCCCCTCCTTATATCTTCACCAGCTCTCTCTTAGCAGTAAGAAAAGTTCTCTGCCAACTTGAGGGATGAAAAGTTGTACCCCTTCTTTTAATTTCCATTTCAGTGATTACTGATAAGGCTGAACACTTTTGCTGTTTTTTGTTAGCATTTAAACCTTTTAGGGTATGAATTTTCTTCCATGTCCTTTTTCCTTTGGGTAGGTCTATACTTTCCTTCTTGCTTTGAAAAAGTGCATCGAACTACTTGCAGCAAAGGCCCCCACTTTGTGACTTGGTGTTATATACATATATATTGTGTGTGTTTCACATAAATTTCATCCATTTCTTTTCTGTTCTACTCAGTGGGGGATTTTTCTCTCTTTCTGCCATTCTTTTCTGAGTTAACAAGGGAACGGAAAAAGCATCTGTGAAAATAAATGTGGAAATAAATTTCTGCACAGAATACTTTGATTACATTTAGTACCTTCTGGAGGAGAATGATATCTCGATAAACCTTTATATAATCCTTTATGGTTTTTGGAAGTCTTTTACTCATTTTTGTTCATCATAATATTCATGAAAGGCAGTTCAATGAAGGCAGCAAAGTAGCTATTAGCCCATTTCACAGGTGGGGAGACAAAGACTGAGATATTAAGTGTCTAGGACCAGATTGTGCATCAGTTCAAGTGTGAAGCTGGGACGAGGACCCCTGTCTTCTGACCTCCTGCCAGAGTGTGCCTTCCATGATAGCACCTTAGTATGTCCCAGAAATAAATGCAAACAGAGCAATATCATTAAAACCTCTTGACTTTAAATATGTGGCAGAATCTCCCCATCACGGACTGAGATATTATGTGAGTCCCCTGCACCCCAGCTAGCTTGGAAGGGAATATTACCTTAACTTTTCTTTGGTCTATGGGACGACTAAGTTTTGGACTATCCCTTGAGGGCGGGGTGAGTAGAAAACTGGCACTTCCTCTCCAGCAGAATGTCTAGGCTTTTGTTTGTTAAAGACTCGGCATTTGACAAATTCAGATTTCTATCAGTCCCAGGGAAATCGTGTTCACCAGAACAGGGAAGGAATTCACAGTCTCCTAAGTGGAAACACATGCCAAACCCTGGGTGCGAGAGGCCAGATTCTTGTAGGATGACACCAACAGTGGAGCAGACACATTTCTATGTCGCTGGCTTGGGGGATTTCTCCCTAAAAGGAAATCTTTCGAGGACTCCTCTGTTCAGCCTCTGAAGGCCAAAAAAGAAAATGTGTGCACTCCGCAGGGTCTGAATTCTCCCTGTGGTGACTCAAATAACCCAAATGCCACTGAACATTTAGTCACTGTTTCCAGGAGGAGGTGGGTGGCACGCAGGTGGTCTGGCGAGGGTTGCTCATTAGCGGGACACCTGAGCGGATCGGGTCCTGCAATGTGCTCCAAATACTTGCCCTGATTTCTGAGAGAAGAGGCTGCCTTCTGCCCCCTGCTGAGGATGTGAGTCCTTCAGACGCCTCAGCTTTTGTGGTAAGAGCAGAGAGGACCCCTGCAATGCAAGTCCAAGCGCAGATTTGAATCCTAAACCTCTTACACAGTTGGCAAAGGTGAACGAGACAGACCATCCTGGCTTGTCTTGCCAGGGTACCCCGTTTCTCTTCCTCCGGAATTCCTCCCCTGGCCTCCCTAAAATGCGCAGATTACTCAAATCAGTGTGAAAGGAGACAACACATGCTTTTGGCCGCCTCCCTCCTCTTTTCTCTTGTTTCCTGACTCCTACCCCAGTCTGTGAGTTCTCTGAGGCAGGGGTCCTGCCCCACTTATCTCCATGTTCATAGCAACTGGTACTGGTTTGTAAAAATTAATTTTATTTTCCAAGATTTTATTTTTAAGTAATCTCTACACCCAAGGTGGGGCTCAAACTCATGACCCCGAGATCAAGAGTCACATGCTCTACTGACTCAGCCAGCCAGGCGCCCCTGTAAAACTTAATTTTAATTACAGAATTAACATATTAGCTTATTCACTTTTGAAAATATTGGAACATTACAGAGGAAGCTGAAGTCTCCTGACCCAGGAGATCATCACCCCATCTCTGTCTCTCTCATCTCTCTTCAGCGGGTGCCGCCATTAGGAACCGTGAGTATTAATCATGTTTTAGGAACAGTTTCACTGATAGGGTTTTGTTGTATGCTTTTTCCCCCTAACCAGGCACTTATGATCTGTCCACATTGATGCACCCAGACCTCATCTTTCCTTTTCTTTTCTTTTTTTTTTTTTTTTAAGATTTTATTTATTTACTTGACAGAGAGAGACACAGCGAGAGAGGGAACACAGCAGGGGGAGTGGGAGAGGGAGAAGCAGGCTTCCTGCAGAGCAGAGAGCCCGATGTGGGGCTCGATCCCAGGACCCTGGGATCATGACCTGAGCTGAAGGCAGATGCTTAACAACTGAGCCACCCAGGCGCCCCTCATCTTTCCTTTTCGTTAATATGTAGCAAGTAGTCGACATTTAGATAACTTTACCACGTTGTATTTAGTCAACCCTCTACTGGTTGTTTCTAGTTTTTGCTTTAACAAACAATGCTACAGCAAACATCTGTGTTCCTGTAGGTGTTTTTCTAGCAAAGATATCTGGAAGTGAATTGCTGGTTCTCAGGGTGTGTGGAGTTTTAATTCTGAGAGATGACTTAGCAGAATTCCTGATACCTAACAGGAGCATAATAGATACTTCTTTCTTGGCACAGTAGTGGATACAGAGTGTAGAAGGAAGAACTCAGGCCTGGGAAACAGCAAATCTCCTTCCAGACCTGACCCTGCCACTAACAGGCTTTGTAGACATTCTTCCCCACCCTCTCTCTGGGCCCGTTTCCCTGCCTGTAAAATGAGGGGGTTGGACAAAATGCTCTCCCTCTAAAGTTCCTTTTGGTTCTCAGAGTCTAGATAGAAGGATCATACCTGAGGGGTCCCCAGCCGCTCTATCAGAGGGACCAGGTGGAGCGGGGCATACTTGGCTTCCAGACGTTTCATGCGGACCTCCAGACGCTCCCCTTCTGAAAAAGGAGCAGCAGAGCAGAAAATGAGACTCAGGATACCCTGGGGGAACTGAGGAAGGGAAAACTCTCAGAGGACCGGTGACATATCTGTGTTCCCAAACTTAGATGGACTCTGTAGAACTGTTCTCCTTCATTCTAAAGTGTGATCAGAGCTCACTACAAGGAAAAATGTTCCAGTATCTCTGTCCAGTGACAGTATTATCTACCTCGTGGGGTGGGGAGTTCCCCATCATTCGAAAGAGTTAAACCAAGGCTAGACAGGAATGCAATAGAGATGATCTAGAAGGACCAAGGAACAAGGCCTGGAGTGTCACTTCCAATTCTGCGATTCTATGAATATTGAAGAGCTGCCCAAAGCTTTATTTAACCTTCTCCCTTTCTGACTGCAGATCTGGGTTCGTTGTGATTAAGTGAGCATGAAGTTCAAATGCAAGTTGGCTATTGAGCTGCTGTTAGTGGTTTCTTACCTTTGATGTAGACTCTAGGCAGGATGTTTTGGAAGGGTGCAGCATGGAGCAAATCACAGACTTCCTCCTGAGACTGCAAACAGAGATGGAAGGAAAAAAAGGGAAAACAAGTCTCATTTTAAACCACAAAGAATTTTCATTCCTAAAACCTTGAGCACCGCAGTCAGCCAGGGAGGGTTTAAATTTTGGCTCCTCCTCTTACTAGCTATGGTATCTTAGGCAAGTTGCTTAATCTCTTTGAGCCTATTTATTTATCTGCAAAATGAGGACCAGGATAGTATTTTTTTTTTTTTTTTTTTTAAAGATTTTATTTATTTATTTGACAGAGAGAGAGAGAACAAGTAGGCAGAGAGGCAGGCAGAGGGAGAGGGAGAAGCAGGCTCCCCGCCGAGCAGGGAGCCCGATGCGGGGCTCGATCCCAGGACCCTGGGATCATGACCTGAGGCGAAGGCAGCCGCTTAACCGACTGAGCCACCCAGGCGCCCCGAGGACCAGGATAGTATTTATTTAATGAGTTTTTGTAAGGATTGAGCGAGAGAATGCATAGCCCGATAGCAGAGTCTGTGGCACATAATGAGTATGCAGTATATTTTCATTATAATCTTATGAGGAATTTGTTGAAGATTTCAAATGAGTGACAGAGGAATCAAATAGAGATGATGGGCCCCAGGCTCTGTTTGTCTGGTTGGTTGTGAGGCTTGTAGGCTCAAAGCAGGTGGCTGCGTCAATCCGCCAATCCACTGATGTAGGTGATTCCGTGCAAAAGCCTGTGTCTGGTTTTCTCCACACGAGACACCAACTAGTGAGAAAAGAGTAACTAGAACCCAGGACAGATAGGTTTTGACGGTGACTTGTTATGCATAAAAGTGATCTTTAAAACACCTTAAAAAGAGGGAAAAGCCTGGGGCGGACAGGCCCGTAAGATAGGGTCTAATGGGCTTGCTGTCCAGGGACCAGTTTACGATCACTGGATTTCAGAACAGAGGATGAGGTAGGGGGACCTAGAGAAGCCACCCTCCATGGCTCTTGGTTTCTCTTCCTTACACTGTGGGGATTTGGATTACATAAGATCCAGACTTCTTTCAACTCTGGCACTCCTGGACCTAAGCATCTGAGAAAATCAGGATTGTGAGTGCCCTTGGCTTTCCTTCCCCGGGGAATGGATGGAATGTGCCGTCCTAGAAATCCGGAAGGCTGGCTGCTCAAGACAGGGAACCCCCAAACTCCTTTTTTACTCTGGGTCAGTCCTTGAAGTGATGCTAGCAGAGGAAAGACGAGTGAACCCTTCAAAGGGCCTTGCCTGAGTGTCATTCTCAGTTTCTTAGCCAGAGGGGAAATCTTCCCTTTTTCTTAAGCTATTTCTCTTATAACCCTAAATCAAATAACCTGGTATTGATTGCTATTTCCAAACTTAGGTCTTTGGATTCATCATATAATCTAAAACTTGGCTTATTGGTCAGTCAGGCTATTCTTTAATTTATTAATTACTTTGATTGATTTTTCAATGATGAACCAACCAGCCTTGCGTTCTGGGGATAAACCTCACTTGGTTGTGATGCATTATCCTTTTTATATATTACTGGATTTTATTTGCTAATATTTTGTTGAGGATTTTTACTCTATATTCATGAGGGGTACTGATTTGCTGTTTGCTTTTTAAATGTCTTTGGTCTTGCTATTAGGATATTGCTGACCTTGTAAGATAAATTGGGAAAGAGTTCCCCTCTTTTCTGTCTTTCAGAAGCAACTGTGAAGAATTGTATTATTTCTTCCTGAAATGTTTGGTGGATTCACAAGTGAAACCATTTGCATGTGGAGTTTTCTTTGTTGAAAGTTTTTATTTTTTTTAATTATAAATAAAAATTTTTTAATAGCCATAGGACGATTCAGGTTACCAATTTTTTTTCTCAAGTGAGTTTTGGGGGTTTATACATATCAAGGACATGGTTCCTTTTGCCAATCCCAAGCTCCAGACTTGGATATCCAGTTTCTTGCTGGATATCACCACTTGCATATTCCACACCTCAACATTTCCACAGTTGACCTTCCCCCCTTCTTCCCTAGGGTTCCTCTGCTCACAGAATGGCACGACCATCTCCTTATCTGCCCAAGTCTAAAACCCAGGGTTCATTTTCTCTCTTTTCTTTACTTCCCATGACCATTAAGTCTTCATGTCTCTTGCTTCTTTCCACATTCTTTCCCACTGGCCACCACAACACTCTGAGCTCCTTAGGCATGGGGATGCTGTCTCTAATTTTGCCTCTTCTCCCTAGTGCCTAGGATGTAACAGTTTCTCAATAACTATTGAGAATGCATATTCTCAACATAATGAATGCGTATTTGTTAGCTCATATTTTTCTTAGATGAATAAATTTATTTAGCCACATAACCAACCTCCAAGTATGAGAATACCATTACATACATCCATCCAACAAATATTGGTTGAGTGCCTGGCACTGTCCTAGGCTCTGCAGATATGATGTAGAACACATTAGAGTAGATCTTTGCCCTCATGGAATTTATGTTCTAGTTGATAGAGACAGATAAAAACAAGCAAACAAATCAGAAAATTTCAGATAGTGATAAAAGGAAACAGGGTACTAGGCTAGAGAGTGACTGGGAATGGAGAAGGGGCTGCTTGAGGAAGGGTGGTTAGGAAAAACCTTTTGGAGGGAGAGACATTTGAAAGAAGACGGAATGAAGCAAGGGAGCCAGCCATGCAGATGTGAGGTAAGAGCATTCCAGTACAAAGGCCCTGGGGCAGAAAGTAAGCTGGAGCATAGTGATGCTGTGCTGGGAATCACGGTCCAGACTGAGGCCCTAATGATAGGGAGGGACGAGATCATGTGGGGGTCATAGGCATGGCATGAAGTCTGGATTTTATCTTAAGTGCAGTGAGGAACTACGGGGGTAGTCTAAGCAGAGGACTGGTTATGATAGCTTTACTGCCCAGTTTTCCTATCTTTCTTCTTCCAAAAATTTCAGTTGCTCCTAGAAATGTCTTCTTACTGGAATATTTGCCCATTGCATGAACTTACTAGAAAAGTTGCCTATTGCATGAACTATCAGCTTTCTATTTTATTAATGTGAATAAAATTGACGTTGGGTGCCACCTTAGGGGATGGAGGAAGGGGAAGAAGGTTCTGGGTCCTCTACAACAAGAGCAATGTTGTTGCTTTACTCATTTTACAAGATGAGCTTCCCCTGCAGATTTCTTTGGGAGGGACAAGAGTGTTTCATTTATCCCTCTCTGCATATCCCGCTGTCCTCCAGTTAGTAACCAAAGACCAGAGGTTCTTTGGGGCAAGGGGACCTTCCTTCTGGCACACACTTCCTGTGTGTTCTCTACCTCCTAATGCAATTTGTTAATGAAGGTGAGGAAAGACAGAAGGATGTGGTTTCCTAATAGAGTTGGGAAAGCGTTTGCCTGAAAGGTCCCAGAGGATGAGCTGTGTGGCCATTTGCTTAATGAGGTGGCTACATACCCCACAACACCTTTCAGGGAAGGTATGTGTTTGGCATTCCTTAGATGAGGCCATTGCAACTGATAAAAATGTCCAGTTTAGAGCACAGAAAGGCTTGGGTCAGAGAGCCAAACAAGCCTCCATCGTGGGCATCTATGCTAACGGTTAACCTCCTCCTTATCTAATCGCTGTCTGAAAGGATCCACACTTGGCCTTCCACTGTGCCCAGGAACCCATCCAGCCCTTGGCATGTGAAGTGCCCTGAGAGTGGGTTTCTTCCCCACTAGCCCCCCGGCTCCTTCTGCTCCAGCCAAAACAGCTTTTGTTATTTGAATGTACCATCTGTGCACCCATCCTAGAATTTTTACCTTCTCTCTGGAATGCTCCCAAACCTAGCTCTTGCCCGCACTCTCTTTGCTTAGTAAATTCCCACTCTTCTTTCAGATCTCAATTCAATCATCATTCCTTCAAGGGAGACTTTCTTGACCCCCTCAAGAAAGGGGGATCTGAGCCTAAGCAGGTTCCTTAGGTGTCCTCAAAGAATCAAGTTCTTTTCCTTTCAACATTTGAACTCAATTTGTTTTAAACTTTATACTTGCCTACCCATGACTGTTTGATTAATGTCTACCTCCCCCTACTGGAATGAAACCTTCACGAAGGTAGGGACAATGTCTATTTTTGACCATATTTTACTCCCAATAGTGAGCATAGCGTCTGATAGATAGCAAATGCCCAGTAAATATGTGCAATAAAAATGGAATGTCTGTAGCATATAAGGGAACTGAGACTTAGGACAGCATCTCTCCTATTTTGGGATGTGGGCCCATCTTATGTGGGCCTGCACGTTTCCCTTTATTACTAAGGAAAGTATTTTCTCTTCAGTTTTACTGATTACTCTGTGTAAATTATGTGAAGCATTTTTTTTTTAAAGATTTTATTTATTTGACAGAGAGAGACAGAACACAAGCAGGGGGAGTGGGAGAGGGAGAAGCAGGCTTCTCATCGAGCAGGGAGCCCGATGCGGGGCTTGATCCCAGGACCCTGGGACCATGACCTGAGCCGAAGGCAGACGCTTAACGACTGAGCCACCCAGGCGCCCCTATGTGAAGCATTTTTTTTTTTTTAAAGATTTTATTTATTTATTTGAGAGAGAGAGAGAATGAGAGACAGAGAGCATGAGAGGGGGGAGGGTCAGAGGGACAAGCAAACTCCCTGCCCAGCAGGGAGCCCGATGCGGGACTCGATCCTGGGACTCCAGGATCATGACCTGAGCCAAAGGCAGTCGCTTAACCAACTGAGCCACCCAGGCGCCCTATGTGAAGCATTTTTAAGAAATGCTACATGTGGTGGGATTTTTAGGTGTTCTTAATTTTCTATCCCTCTTTTTCTCCCTGTTTTTTTCCTACTTTTAATATATTTACTGAATTTTCTATATTGAACATATATTACTTTTAAAAATTAATTTGAAAAAGCTCTGAAAGTAATTTTTTAACTTTAAAATATGGAGCTTTGGGGGTTTTGAGCTGGCATTAGAAGGAAGGAAATGAAATCCTAGCATGCCACATGGTCTAGCAAGGAATAATATCTGCATAGATTTGACAACATAAATAGTATATGTTTTTGCTTTGTTTTGTTTTCTTTAAGCTACATTGAAGGACAAGTTACAGATGCAGAAGAAAATACAAATGTTACAAAAATACAGCTTTAATCATAGAAAAGCTTTGTAGCTGATGCGAGGTAAGAGTTTGTGGAAGTGTTAGAAGTGGAAGTTGGGGGTGTTAATTTCCTCATTTTGCACAGAAAGGAGTCAAGATACTAAATAATGTTACAAAAAGAAGCAATGGTGGTGTAAGTATATTATCTCTGATTACAAGAGAAGCAACAGAGGTAATAAGTAACGTAATCAAATACTAAAGAGAAAGTGAGGGGAGAGATGTAAATGAGCTAAAATCTCATCTTTCCAAATAGGGCGTCAATAAGTCGTGTCTAGAGCTGCCAATTAAGAAATAGAAGCTATCCTCCTATTATTAGGCATCATGGAGAGAACAACGAGAAGAACTAGAAATAGAAATGATGAAAACAAGTTGCCTTGGGGACTGGGATACAGGTGGGGAGGGTGCAGCGGAGCCTAGAATGATGTTTCTCATCATAAGCTCATCTGTATTATTTGATTTATCACGTGCAATTAAGAATAATTTAAATGGAACAAAATGAAGAGGTCGGATTAAATGGTCTCTAAGGATCTTTCCCTAGAACTGAGAATCTCTACCAACATAATTGCTTTGTTCTTTAGGGAAGGAGAGGCAATGAGCATTGACTGAACACTAACTCTGTGCAAGGTGCTTTGTACCCGTCATCTGCTTTGCACTTTAGAATATCCTATGAGGTAGCCTTATGATCTCCATCCCACAGGTCAGGGCATTGAGACTCTCGGGGAGGTGACGTTTCCTACCCAGGTCCACATAGTGATAAAGAAGCAGTAGGGCTGACAGGATTAAGAGCAAGGGCCGCTTCACTTTGATACCCATGGTTTCTCCATGGCAGCCCATGTGGACAAAGCCTGAGGAAGTGTGGAATATTTTCCCCCCTTATGACACATACACATGATGAAAAAAACAAAGTAAAATTATCAAAAATAGAAACAGGAGAAGATTACTTAAAATCTCATCACCTGAGAAACTTTATAGCCTCATTCATATCTGATAGGATCATATCATTTGTAGCTGTATTCACTGGGTTTTTAGTCATAGCTACTAACATTCTTTAAACTTAAAAAATTGTGAAGGGCGCCTGGGTGGCTCAGTTGGTTAAGCGGCTGCCTTCGGCTCAGGTCATGATCCCAGGGTCTTGGGATCGAGCCCCGCGTCGGGCTCCCTGCTCAGCGGAGAGCCTGCTTCTCCCTTTCCCTCTGCCTGCTGCTCTGCCTACTTGTGCTCTCTATCTCTCTGTCAAATAAATAAATTAAAAAAAAAAAAACTTAAAAAATTGTGACATATATAGGCAGTTTGAAGATGAAGAGTCTTGAGCCATTTCTAGTCCAAGAAACGGATTAATTACTGAAACCTCTCTTCCCTAATCCCCAGAGGTAACCTCTATTCTAGATTTGTGTAAAAAATTTCTTTGCAGGCCACTAATTTTTGAAGATCTGCTGGTTTGATACCAAGATAAATAACGGGACAACTCACGTGGTCAATTTACACCTATAAATTCCTTCTTTCCCCACCCTCCCAACCTCCACTCATCCTTAGCCATCCGTCAAAGCCCCATTCAAGCTTTACCTCCTAGGAGTCTTCCAAGATGCTCCAGTCTACAGTGGTTTTCTTTTTAAAAACTTATCAGAGTCCTTATTAATTCAGGGCCCCCACCAAACTGTCTGTGGGTTGAACTGTCTAATCTAGCCCCAGTCCAGGGCCCTAAAGTCTGGTTCTGATGAAGAATCAGAGCAGTGTTTCACATCCCATGAAAACACTAAGAGAGAGTCTTCTTGGAGGGACCAGTTATATTCAAGACCCACAAATGATCTGACATGGGAGGCCAACAAGAAGAATATAGAGAACATGGGTATAATATTATCTAGAGATCAAGCAAGATCTAGATTGAACACTTTCTTTCTGACTAGGATATAGCCTGAGCAGAAAAGAAGTCATTCATTCATTCATTCATTCAACAAATAATAGGCATCTATTATACACAAGTCTCTTGGCAAGGTGCTGGAGACACAATAGTGAGTGGGGCCGACCTGATGCACAGTGCTTATCAAGATGATGAGGAAAACAAAGAGATGGAAAATTGTGGGAAGTGCTACAGTTGGGGCATGCATGGGGCTAGGGCAATACTAAGAGGGGCAACCAACCCAGACTTCCAGGGAGGATGACAGGGAAGGCTTTCTGGAGAAGGGGACACTAAGCCGAGACCTGACCCAGGGGTAAGTGTTGGACAGGTGAAGAACACATCCTGCAAAGGCTGAAGAGCAAGAGGGACCACACCGGGTGAGGGGCTGACAGCTGAAGAAGACTGAAGCTTCTGGTGCTGGGGGAAGGTGGTATGAGATGAGGAAGGAGGGGTAAGCAGGAGGCAGATCAGGAAGGATCTTACAAGCCTCTCTCAGGCATCTGAATGACACCTTGTTGGTTTCCATCCAGGAAATCTGCAGTTTCACCTTCTGGCTGCAAGAGAAAGGATTGGGGTGGTAGGGGGAGGAAAGAGGTGTTGGGATAGTCCGAGCAAGAGAGAGTATGGAATGGTGGCAAAGGAGGCGAAGAGGAAGGAGCAGACATCATAGACCTGATGTCAGATGGAATACAGGAACAGAAAGAGAAATGACACCCAAGCCCACCTGTTCACAGAGTCCGAGGACACAGTGGGTATGCAGGTGGCAGGGAGCTGAGATCAGATCTGGGCAAGGTGAATTTCTGATGTCTGTGCATGTCTAACAGACAACTAGAGGTAAAGTGTGGGGCCCTGGAATCTGGAGAGTGGGTCTGAACTTGGGAATCATCAGCATGAGGATGGAAACTGACTCCAGGAGAGGTAAATACACCAGTGAAAGGGTAGGCATGGGTGGGCATTTCTCAAGGTGACCAGACCCTTACACATACTTCAGCGCTTTGGACTCTATGAGACCAAAGAAAGAGAGGGCGCAAAGAGATCATGGTGAGACTGATAAATTGTGGGCACTTCCGTGTCTACCAGCACATCACCTGAAGAAAGATGACAGGCCACCTGGCAAAGCAGGTGAGGGGAAGAAGGCCACTCCTATGTACTTGGTGCTGCTCCTTCCTTCCTTCCTTCCTTCCTTCCTTCCTCCCTCCCTCCCTCCCTCCCTCCTTCCTTCCTTCCTTCCTTCCTCCAAACATCCACTGAGCGCTTGTTCTGTGATCTGACATGCACCCTAAAGGCACAGAGATAGGATGGGGTCCTCCACAGGGTGGAGAGGGCCCCCGATGCTGCAGGAAACATGACGACAGGTAAGACAGGAAAAACTAGATTTGAATGAAGTTTCCTATGTAGTGGGGGAAGAGCCCAGGACACCTGCAACTGGGAAATAAAACAAAGGTCTCTGAAGACTTGGAGGAGGGACGATGACCCCAGGTTCCTGGCAGAGAACAGGCATTTGATAAGGTGTGTGCTGAACAGAGCTGGTGAGGGCTTTGGGATGGTTGGAGAGAATGGGCCGGGTCCCAAACCGCAGGAAAGGTGTAATCATGCAATGGCAGGTAGAGGCAGAGGGGAGACAAGATCCAGATCAATGTGAAGAGAGCAGGAAACCATCTGCTGGGGCTCCTGAGGGAGGGGTGGGCTGACAGGGCCTCAGGCAGTCAGGAGCCAGGCTCTCGGTCTTGGGGACTTGGAGGAAAGGCCGGGCCAAAGACTCTTTGCTCTGGAAGAGGAGAAGGGACTCATAGGAGCTGCGGGCCTGCTTATGAAGCTCTGGTGACTTTACCTTCATCACCTCACTTAAGACAAAGACGAAGAAGTCGGAATAGGTGTCCCCCTGCTATCCGGAAGTAGAGGGTTCCTAATGAAACCTTTCCTAACCCCAAATGGCATAAAGCAAAGAAGCAATGACCCTTAACTTATATGGAAAACATTTGAACATTCCCAGACCCCTAACAACAACCTCTCTTAGGCTTCTCTGCTACGTTAGGACACATCTTTCTAAGGGATGTGCAAAATAAATTGAGATGAGGCACAGGTAAACACAGTGCCGAGTGCTGGCGGGCTGATGCGGAGACGCTGAGTGTAGTTCCTGGGGACAGAGTTTGGCCAGGGCCACTCATGTTGCCTCTAGAGCAACTTGCTGCAAAACAACAGCTGAATGCTACTCTTGCTTTTCACCTTTTTTCCTGAAAGCAATATCCTCTTTGGATTTCTTGTGGTTAGTGAAAACAGGTCCCATTGTAAGGTCTTTTGTAAAAGCAAAGTGGCAAACTTTCAAAGAGCAGGGGATCCTTGCACTTGGCCCCGGCATTTTTGGGGTGTGGAAAATAAGGCTGAGAGGATTTCATCACTTCCTTGGAGTTTCACAGCTATTATGTACAGAGGCAAAACTTGAACCCAGGATTTCTGAGTCCAAAGATAGGCCCCTTCCAGGAGAGCGCCTGGGAGTCAAGCTGACATTAGGCTGAGACAAACTGATGTAACTCAGCCTTGCCTTTTCCTTTGGCTCTTGATGCATTTCTGGTCTTATTCTGTGTAATGGTCTCCAGATTTAGTGACACTCCTTTAATCATAAGGCACTGTGTACTCTTCTGGATGTGGGCAGAGTATAGGTAAAAGAGCTGAGATCTCTCAGAATTCTCCTGCTGACCTGGGCCTGGCCACGGGGCCCCCTTCCTAAACCAGCCTTACCCTGTTCTTTCATTTGGCTCCAGTGCTGAGCGATACAGCCCTGCATGAGACACAGATCTCTCTCCTGAGGGACAAAGGCAGCAGCAAATGCCTGTAGGAAGTCTCGAAATGGGAATGCTGACTTGTTGTGGTTGTTGTTGCTGTTAATTGAAAGTGGCCAGTTGAAAACTACTGGGTGCTAACGACTGGGTCCTTACCATCTGAGTTTCCCTTACTCAGCATTAGGTCCAGTGGACCTAACACATCTTCCCAACCACTGGACTGCACACCCCACATGCTGGGTGTTAGGAGGGACGGCCTGGCCTTGCAATGTGGCCAATGCAACAGCCAAGGCCCCAGGGAATGATGTTCATTGCAAATCACTGGAACGAGAAATCGGCAAATTCATGGACTGGAAAACAATGGAATTAAGTCTGAGTTTTAACTGGAACAAAGACCCACGGTCCTCCTTGAATCATGCTGCCTCGAAACAGAAACAGCTGACTGGTTAAGAGCATCCAGTTCATGTCCTTTGCTTTCCATATCGCCTTGCTCTATTGGACTTTGCATCTGACCAAGAGGAAGTGGGCATTTCAGATGCCTCCTGGATACCAAAGCAGGACAGATTCCAGCACCAAGAAGGTAGGACGACTGAACGGTTTCCAGGGGTCTCAGGCCACTTTGCTTTCATCGGGAGATGACATCATCTTGTCAGGGTTTATCTGGGGGGAGGGGGTTAATGATTTCCAGCAGAGATGACAAAAAAAGAACCACCCAGGATTGCTATGAATGGTTTATGAAGATGGTATATTGTCCACCCATCCTAGGGGTGCCAAGCATACCACAGACACCAGAGACGGACTGTTTCTAATGATCACTTTCTAGCACATGTATTTGTACATGACCCTGGGGTCATCTCACATACCACCCACGACTGAGGCAGTGATTGCTTTTGGAGAGGAGTTTGACAACACATTCAGGCTCTGCAGGATCGATTATTAACGTCTGTCTTGCGCTAGCAGAAGGGCAATTGCACTTAATTTACAAATTTGTTATCCTTGATCTCTAAAAACCACCACCACCACCACCACCACCACCACCACCCCCACCATTTCAGTTACTTTATATGTGTTAATTGATCTGACATTTGTCATTTTCTTCTGGAAATGCACCCAATAACTTAATTCAGGCAAGGGCTGTCCCCTGAAAAACTATTAATTTGGCAGATTTCCCCCCTGGCTTTACTGAGATATAATTGACATATAACACTGTGTAACTTTAAGGTGCACAATGTGATTTTTTAAAAAAAGATTTTACTTATTTATTTGAAAGCGAGAGCGAGAGAGAGAGAGAGAGAGAGAGAGAGAGAGAGAGAGTTCGAGCATGAGCAGGGGGAGGGGCAGGGGGAGAGGGAGAAGCAGACTCCCCACTGAGCAGGGAGCCGGATACGAGACTCCACCCCAGGACGCCGGGATCATGACCTGAACTGAAGGCAGATGCTTAACTGATTGAGCCTCCCAGGTGTCTTTGTGATGATTTAATGATTGTGAAATGGTTACCACAGTAAGGTTAGTGAGCACATCTTTCACCTCATACAATTACCATTTTTTGTTGTGGTGGTGGTGGTGGGGAGATCATTTAAGATCTATTCTCTCAGTGGCTTTCAAGTATACAACACAGTATTGTTAACTCTAGTCACCACGCTGTACAGTACATCATAGCAGGTATGTTTTTTTTTTTTTTTTTAAGATTTTATTTATTTATTCATGAGAGACAGAGAGAGAAATGCAGAGGCAGAGGGAGCAGCAGCCTCCCCGCGGAGCAGGGAGCCCAATGCGGGGCTCGATCCCAGGACCCTGGGATCATGACCTGAGCCGAAGGCAGATGCTTAACCGACTGAGCCACCCAGGTGTCCCCATCACAGCAGGTGTGTTTTTAAAGTTGCTACTCTAGCTCCTTTCTTTTTGTCACTCAAGTATTTATGCTCAGTTTTGAAAAAAAAAAAAAAAAGAAAGAAAATGCAGATGCATTTCTTTTTTTAAAGGAAGAAATTTATAATCCCACCACCCAGGGGTCATCACTGATAAACTTTCGGGGTTTATCCTGCCAGGTTCTTCTACACATATAACATTCAAGTATATATTTTAAAATAATGAGGTATAGGGGCACCTGGGTGGCTCAATTGGTTAAGTTGTTAAGCGTCTGCCTTCGGCTCAGGTCATGATCCCAGCGTCCTGGGATCGAGCCCTGGGTCAGGCTCCTTGCTCAGTGGAGAGTCTGCTTCTTCCTCTCCCTCTGCCGCTCCTCTCCACTCATGCTCTCTCTCTCTCTAATAAATATTAACCTTTAAAAAAATAAAATAATGGGATATAAAATACCTACTCTTTTGTAATCTCTTTTCATCACTTAGTGTATACTATCAACATCTTACAGAGTTTCTCTTTTAATATTTGTCTTTGTCTTTGTTTTTGTTTTGGCCTGGAGGAGTCTTTTGCTTTCCCCACACCCTTTCCTGAGTGACCATCCTACTTCTCAAAATTATTTGATAAATGATTACCCACTAAAGTACTGGCTCTCACAGCATTATCTTTCTCCAAACCCATCTCAACAGACTTTGTATTTTTGGTGGCACTTTTAAAGATCAGATAACATTTCATATCAAAATCTCTAATAGGAGAATTTCAGACCCTGATGGAAAGGGGAAGAGATGCTTTTGTCTTGGCGGGGGGAGTCCTCTTGGTGCCCCTTAAATTATAACACCAGGGAAGTCAATGTCAATAAGAATTAAGGTAAAAGCCAAGGATAGTCGGATTTCACCGTACCCTGACCAAGACCTGCAATGTACCTTGGTTTCCTTATCTGTACCCTGACCTTCCAAGTTGGCTGTGAGGCTGGACTGTGCACCCAGGGAGAAAATGTTATAAGAGATGAATGAGGTTGGGACAGTAGGCATGGCTGAATTTTCTGGGCCTCGTGAGTCACAGCTGGGAGCTAGAATTTTAAGTACAAGGAGAACCTGTCAGTTTTTAGCAAGAGAGTAACATAATCTGATTTATAATTGCATGAAGGTGATTTTGCTGCTACCTGGAAAATCAGCTCGGCCATTTTATTCCCTAATGTTTACCTACTAGGAAATTCCACCCTTAACAAGAATGGGAAGGCAGTGACCCTCAAAAAAGCTGGGCTTAAGATATTTCTCTTAAATGGCACTTAGGGAGAAGGCATTATTGCTTTCTTTTCCCTAAAAGACCCTGAAGTAGAGGGAAAGCCTCCCCACTGTGACCCACGGGAAGCGGGCAGCTGACAGTGGCCTGTTGGGTATTCACTCAGGGCCACTCACAAATCCCATGCGGTCTCTTTCTAATTTGGACTGGACAGCTTTCCCAGCTTCATCTGCCTTTCCACGATTCTACACGGATCTTTCCTGCTTATAAATCAAATAGATGGGTAGCATGAGAGTTGTGGCTGAGTTCAGCACTAGCAGATGCCTCTATAAATAAAAAAAAAATGAGGTCAGAAGTAGCTCCTAAGCATATGTTACCAAAAATAAATCTCACCAACTAGCAGAAGTAGCTGGAAAAAAAAAACTCTCATAACTTTTTTTCCTCCTTACACACTGTGACCTTGTCTGCTTAAGTGACCCTTTTTCTTCTTAACCTTCCAGATTCCATAATGAAGTTTCTTTTTCCCCCCTTCAACCTTGTGTTATGAAAAACACTGAACATATAAAATATTTGAAAGAACAATCCATATCCTTATACTCTTGATGTAGTCACAGTGACCCTTTCTTTTCCCATTTCTGCTTTGACTCCGTAAGTTTTACTAAATCACTGACAGCAAGTTGAAGTCATTGCATTCCTCAGCCTTAACTACAGCTCGCAACTCCTAAAACCAAGAGGATCCTCAGTTTTGTGAGCTCCTACGTTAAAAGACATTCTTGATATCATATAAGATGCAGCTGATACTACAATGTCCCTAGTTGTCTCTAAAACGTGCCTTTTATAGACTTTTTTTTTTTTTTTGGAACCAGGATCCAACCATAATGCGTTTTCTAAAGAATGAAGAAGTGTTAACTGCTCTACACAAAAGGACTTCAGTGAATTCCTTATTTGGGAGCCTGCTGAGTGTTCCCATTGGCTGCCACATGGGGTTCTCTGCACGGGGTTCTTTCTGGAAGGAGCTAGTCCATTGCTATCAGGTCACTTTTGCACTCACTGAGTGCCACGCTCATGTGCATTATTCCTACTGCTTAGGACAACTACTAACACCATACGGTTATGAGGGCAGTGATCGTTAGATGATTAATAAGAACCAAAAGCTACGTGAAATTGCCCTTCGTCAACAGAGCAAATAAAAGTGAATACGTTTCAGAATCAGGATGCAAAAATATTTTATTGAAAGGGAACCTCATAAAAGTTCTTCAAGGGATGAGTATTTTATTTTTTGTATTAGTTTCAGTTTTAAAATTTTCCTTTGCTATTTTATTTAAAACTCATGGACCATGAGGGATTTCTCTCTTTTTCTTTTCATTTTTTGGGGAAATATTTTTAACTACTGATTTAAGTTTTTTTTTTTTAATTTTTTTAATTTTTTAAGTAAGCTCTTTGCCCAACATGAGGCTTGAACTCACGACCCCAAGATCAAGAGTCACATGCTCCACCAACTGAGCCAGCCAGGCGCCCCTGACCATGAGGGATTTCCACCAGATACCACAAAACCTCATGTTCCCAACTCACTCAGCCTGAGGCTAACTGGGGACTTGATTTCTCTTGTGTAAAGGATACCCTAACAGATTCAGGATACATATTTAAAAAAAAACAAAACAGTGTCAATGTGATCCTACCATGTCAGATTTATATACAACAGCATCAGACGCTACCTTGAGGCTCCGTTTCTGGGCGGTATAACTATGTACCAGTTTTAGCCCATCTCCTAAAGGGAATCATCAAACCAGTCTCAGAACACTATTTTCCTAACATTCTAAGTTTTGAGGCAACCCAAAGACAGTGACACTAACGCTAATATTTTATGTTTCTGTCTTTGTCAAGTGAGTGTGGAGAAATGAGCTGGGAACTGGAGGCTGAGGACCCCCCAGGAATCCCCACTCTGGTTTTCTGGTGGGAGGAGTGCATGTGTGTGTCAGGGGGCACAGGGCCTACCAGACAGCCCAGCATTCTAAACATTCCCTTATATGGACACACGTGGACGGTTAGTCAAGTTGTCTCCTCATGCTGATGCTAAGCCCCAGTGGTACAGGGCCTATGAAGCAGGCAACAAAGTAGGCTTCCCACACCCAGCTTGGTCCGGAAAGTATGAGCTACAGCTTCCAGCTGCCCCTGGGCTGGGATTCCAGGTGCTGTGCAAAGCTCAACAGTGATACGGTCCATCCGGTCCTGTTCCGTGGGGCCCTCACTTCCAGGAGCTCTTTGTAAACCTGGCCAAATAAATCCGTGATCTTACCTGATTCTGTGTCTGTGTGTCTGCGTGTGTGTGTGTGTGTGTGCGCGCGCACGTGCGCGTGTGGTCTTTCCCCACCAATCTGCGCCTCACTCGAATAATGCTGTATATTACCATGTCTCACCTCTGCTCTTTCCCCTACTCCCTGAATTGTCAAGGGGAAAAATCATTATGATTCTGGATCAGAATCATGTCTGGTCAGCTGGGAAAGATCATCTACAGCCAAGAAACTGGCTTAGGACGTAGCTCCTCCCCCACCCCCCTGGGTGCATGTCAGCGTCTTCCAAGGCTGGCATTTCCTAAAAGGTGGGAAGTGGGGACGCAGGGAAATGATTTTTAACAACAGTGAGTCACGGTGAGGAAGTTCTTTCCTTCTCAGTTTCTGACAACTTTAATGAGCAAGTCTCCATTTGGATCCAGCACATCTTATCACCTCTTTAACATTTGCTCATCACCATTTTTAACAGAGACAGCACGCCTCAGGCTCAGAGGCCTGGGCACGTAGAGGCTGGAATTACATCACTTTGTTTTATTTTGATTGAATTTATTGTTCTGGCTGCTTTCTAATGATGGCAAGAGATAATGATTTTTTTTTTAATGGAAGTGATATAAAGTGTCCTTTTAAAATAGATTTAAGTTAAACAGTTAATTTAAATAAAAATATTTTGTAAACGAGAGGACTAGGGGTCTGTAGATATGGCAAGAACTGTGACAACACATCAATGACTAACCTCTGGAACCACTGGCTAAGAAGAGCCCTTCTAGACCGGGGGTTCTCCAGCCTGGCTGCACACTGGAATCAAGTGTGGAGCCCTTGGCCTGGCATCTCAGCCAGGGCCTCCCCGGAGCAGGATGCAGCACAGACATGGGCTGCGGAAGGAGCTCTGTGAGCGACTCTACTGAGCAGCTGCTGCTGGACCACGACCCCACCTCCTGGATGTTTGCAGACGTCTGCTCTCCAATACCTCGCCGGAAAGAAAACTGCATTATGACTCCCGAGCCCTCAGCTTCTAGGCCTTCTATCCTTGGGGCCTCCCCACAGAAAAGTCATCCGTGCAGAACTGACTAACCAAGGCTCAGATTTCTTGGCAATTACTGGCACGGCTAATGAAACAAACACCACATGTTTCAAGGACTGGGGTGTGGCTTTGGATTAAGGGGACTGACAGTCTCTGTCTCAAATGGAATGGTGTTATCCTGTAAGAGGTTAGAGGATAAACAGGGCTGTTTTTACTTGTCATTGAGAACTGAGCTAAAATGTCCCTCCCCTCATCATTTAGGCCATAAAGAGCCCTGTGTTAGGTGAGGAGGATGTGAAAATGACCCTCATCCTCTCCTCCCTGTTTCTACTATTTTATACCCTTATCACTCTGTTGTTGTGGATCTTGGCTGGTGGTCTCCAAACTTGTTTGACCACAAGCTTTCATCAGTAAAATTCTGAGCAAACACCTCAACTGATGTATTTATTTGATCAACGCTGGATAGCTGTCATTTTTGAACAGTGTGCTAACAGGAGGGCTTAGTTTCTTCCTTATTTTTTGAGTTAGTAAATAGTTAAAAACTCTGAGATCATTCTGCCTAACCCCTGGATCACTAACTTTCTATGCTGCAGACTGAAGGTGTGGACTGTGAACAGCACCATCAGGGAAGGGATCTTGTCCAATGACCTCTGAGTCCTGGAGTCCCACACACAGCCTGGCCCATGGCAGGGGGGCGGGCGGGGAGGTGGTGGTTCTCAATCACATCTGCAGAATCTGTGACCCTCACCTGTCGGACCGTGTTTGCCAGGTGCCCACTATGTCAATGAAGCTAGCGGGTTTGTTTTCCAGACTGGGACATATCTGAAAGGATGTCAAAATACTTAAGAACTATAAAGCCATGGGGTGCCTGAGTGGCACGGTCAGTTGAGTGTCTGATGCTTAGTTTCGGCTCAGGTCGTGATCTCATGGGTTGCGAGATCAAGCCCCGAGTCTGCACTCAGTGGGGAGTCTCCTTGAGATTCTCTCTCTCTCCCTCTGTCTCACCTTCCACTCTCACTTGTGCTCTCCCTCTCTCAAATAAATAAGTCTTAACAAACAAACAAGCAAACAAATAAAAAAAAAAAAACTATAAAGCCATGTACAGGACAGGGAGTCAAGGGGCCTCCTTTCCACAAAGCCTGTCTCATTTTCTTTTTTTTTAAGTTTTTTTTTTTTTTTAATTTATTTGACAGAGAGAGACACAGCGAGAGAGGGAACACAAGCAGGGGGAGTGGGAGAGGGAGAAGCAGGCCTCCCGCCGAGCAGGGAGCCCGACGCGGGGCTCGATCCCCGGACCCCGGGATCATTACCCGAGCCGAAGGCAGATGCCCAACGACTGAGCCACCAGGCGCCCCCTCGTTTCCAATCTAGAACGCCACCGGCTCTGAGTCCGGGCTGAGGATGCGCTGCTTGCAGAAGTGCCGAGGAGCGCTGCTTAGTGGTGCCTGGATGTAGGGACAGAATGCGCCTCCTGAGTGGCTGGAGGGGTCTTTTGTCAGGACGATGGGAAAAATAACCCTGGATCAAGAACAGGGGGCAATATGGAGCGAAGGTCTGAGATGGACAGTGAAGGGTGGGCTTTTGCTGTTCTACTTCCCGTGCATCAGGGTTGTGGACATTTGTTAAATGTGTGAGTACCTCCTCTTAAGGGAAAAGAAAGCAAAAATGTCTATTGCACTAAATTCAGAGTGTAAAGGAAACAGTGGGAGACCCCTATCTCCTGCTCCCATCACACCTCATACAGGTAACCACTCTTCCCAGCTCAGTGAACATTACTCTCATAACTAAACAAAGTAAAAAAAAGTAAGAAAAAGTCAATATTAATATGCCGCAACATACAAGCATCTGCAAGGATACCCTTCGGAATGTTGAACACAGGGGCTATCTTAGTGCATCAATGTGGTTTCTCTTTTCTTTTTTCTGCTTCTCTGGGTTTTCTAGCCATGACTTCATTTCAGTTATACACTAAGAAAAACAAAATTAAATGAAAAAGACTATAAAGTGGAAGCAGGAGAGAGAGGGGTCAGATGTGGAGCTGGAACCCAAGCCCAAACCCAAACCAACCACGCAATCTGCAAGGCTCCGCCGAGCAGCCCTCTGTCCCTGAGTGCGCTAAGATCTTTGCTTCTTGCCCCAAGGCCCGCACTAGCTGTAACCCTGGGAAAGTCATCTCCCTCTTGGGGCCTCGGCTTCCTATCTGCAAAATGTGGGACTGCACTAGATCAGTGGTTCTCAACAGGGGGAGGTTTTGTCCTCTAAAGGAATAATAGGCAGTAACTGGAGCCTTTTTTTTTTTTTTTGCCTGTCACAACAGGGGAGGCTGCTACTAGCATCTTGAGAGAGGGCAGAGCCCAGAGATGCTGCTCAACATCCTACGATGCACAGGACAGGCCCTCACAACAAAGGGTTAATCTGGCCCCAAGCTGTCAGCGGTGCCGAGGTTGCGAGACCTGCCCTCAGTGGTGTTCATTTCTGTGAGTTTGGGCCCGGACTCTCCTGGTGTCCTGTAAGGGGAGCAATGCGCTCATGACTACGCAGATTCTGACTGTGGCCCACTCAACTATCAGGAGGAGAGAAGAAACAAACAACAGGGCCCAAGGCAGGGAACACTCTTAAGTCCTGGATGGGAGGTCCTGCCATCAAAGGCAGACAGGCCTGAGACAGGCTGTCTTCCTCCCAGGGACTGGGCCCTCCCCCGCTCACGTGAACAACCAGGGCCCTCTTCTGGCGTGTGTCCGCGCAATGAACAATGGGCTGAGGGCTCAAAAACCACACAGAATTTGAGCCCAAACTCGGCGACTATGCAATATTTCCCTGATGACCATCTTATGATTTCTCAGGGTAGGAGATACTAGAGGAAATACTAGTTGTTAATAACTGAATTTCCTTTGAAAACATAACAGGACTTATAAATAAATACCTAACAAATGCTGATTCATCTCAGGCTAGACTCAACAAATATTTAAGAGGCTACCTCGGCTAGACCCTTTGCACGCACCCTTGACCAATGATGCACATGGGCTCTATCACTGCGGAGGGAAGAAGGTCTATTCAATCGCTGGTGCTGGGACAACCGGGGAAGAGAGGAAAATGGATTTCTACCTCCCATGAAGCACACAAATCAATTCCAAGTGGATAACAGACTTAAAGGTCTGTTAAGCCTCAAAAGGCTAAACTCTCAAACTCTTAGAAGATAACACATCTTCATGACTTTAGAGTAGGAAAGAATTTTTTAAACAAGTCACAAAAGCACCAACCACATAGGGGGAAAAATGATAAATATACCAAGCCTTAAGAACTTCTGTTTATCAAGACATGCCACAGAAATATATTTACAATCATGTATCCACAGTCTATCAATAATCCATACAAATCAATAAGGAAAAGATGACTTTGATTTAAAAACTGGCAAAAGTATTGAACAGCCTTTCACAAAAGAGGCTGTCCCAATGGTAGTGCTCTAAGCAAAGGGGCCCAGCATCCGTGGTCATCAGGGAAATCAAAACCATGATGAGGTATCATGACACAAGCACCAGAATGGTAATGATAGAAAAGAGAGACAAAGCCGGTGTGCATGAGGATGTGAAGAAATGAAAACTGTTCTACATCGCTGAATGAGTAAATACATTGGCACAACCACTTTATAAAACTGTTTGGCAGTGTGTATCCACACACTGACCTGGCCATTCTACCACACGGTAAATTTACCTAATAAAAATGAGAGCATAGATCCACCAAAAGAAATGTACAAGAACATTCACGGCATCTTTATTCCTAATAGCATCACTATTCACTCCGTAAACAACCCAAATGCCCACCCACAGTAACATGGATGATTCCATTAGTCTATGCAGTGAGAATACTGCATATTCCATATATTACTCTATGTATGTTAGACCTTAATTAAAAATACCAAGCAAACAACCAGATTCACAGCTAGAGAGGTTTCTATGCTAATACTACACCCTGAATTCTGAGAAATATTCACAAGCACCAAACTCAAAGAGAAAAATTACACCATTGTATAAGTAATCAATCTTTTCAATTTATATTCTGCCTACCTACAAATTAATGATATATTAATAATCTCAGTTAAAAACAAAAAGGCAAGCCACAGAATGAGAGAAGGTATTTGCAGCAAAAATTTCAATATGGAACCCACAATCAGAAACTCTGCAAATCTATTAGAAAAAGACAACATGAGATGAGCGGGCAAAAACTTCTTAATTTGTACTTTTCAGTATTTTCCAGTTCTTCTGTTATTAGTAATCTATATTATGTATTACTTCTATTTTTTTGAGTTAATTTTTAGTTCAATAATAATACATGAAAATACTTCCCTTGCAAAATATTAGACATTCCAGATAAAATTAAAGTTGACCCTTAATCCTAGTTTCCTCCCTGATACCTAGAGAAAAAGACTGAACTATCTGGTATACCGTTTTTCCCCTAGATTTTTGTTTTCAATGCAGGGTTATTTTGTGGGTTTTATTTTTTGTTTATTTTATAGGTATAGCATCATAATGTGTGTCTTGTCCTGCGGTTTGTTTTTATTTTCACTGAGTATTATGTCTTTCAACATTTTCTATGTAGGTATATACAAGGCTACTTGAGCACCTTATTCTTTTTAACTGCTTCCGAGTCCTCCAGAAGAACAGATGTCCTACGGTTTAAATAGTCTTTCCTCTGCGGATGGTCATTAAGGTCCCTCCCTTTCTTTTTGTGCTATTAGTACCCCTCTCTAATTAGAACAGTTGATATGTCATGCCTCATTCTCGTCTCAGAAAGCACTGTCTTGGTTTGCGGATTCCCCCAGCTGTCAAGCAGAAAGCACAGCGCACGGCTCCGGGGAGCCCTAACCCTTGCTATGTTGGCCTCCGCCAGGCCTGGAATCAGTCCTGGAAACAAACCTAAGCTTTCCTTCTTCCACCTCTGCCGCTGATGGGCCTGGGACCTCAGAAAAGTGCTCCCCTCTCCGGTTCCCACTGCCTCACATACGAATGGATGGGGTGGGAACCCAGACTGTTGAGGCCTCCCTCAGCTCTGAAGGTCTTTTATCCTGAGGATCCTCTTGGCTTCAGTGATATATGCAAGCGACCACCCCAGCAGGGATGCCTGAGAAAAAATTTTTCCTCTCCTTGTATCCCCATCAATAAATAGTCTCCTTCTTGGAGTTTGTACAGGGGAAGCTTAATTGGTGCTCCCGGGTCACAGCTCCTCATGAAAGAAGGTGCTAAGAGGAGACACGTAGGCACTGGGTTTCCAGGGCCGGCCCTCCCCCACCTCTGCTCCTCCCGGTGCCCCTGGAGCCTCTCCCCATCTTCCTGAAGCCTTGAACAGAGCAGTTTTTCCTACTCATCTTATCCCTGTGACTTCTGAAGGCTAAGTTGCCATGGCAACCCAGGCCACTGAACCGTGTTCAAAACCTGTTACCATAAAGAGGAACACTTAGCTGTCTCAAGAGTCTATTTAAAGGGGAACAGAGAGGCAATTACTCCTTATGGAGGGGGAGCAAAACCCTGTGTGTTTCCGAGCCTTTCCGCGGCAAAGGGTCTGAGAGGGCAGATGGGACATGTCCCTTGTAGAGGTGGGGACCCCATTCAACCGGTTCACTCACATGGACGATGAGAACAATGAGAAGCAGGAATCTCCCGGTTCTCAAAAACTAATGATGTATTGTATGGTGACTAACATAACATAATAAAAAAAAAAAAAAATGGGGTGGGGGGCCCCTGGGTGGCTCAGTTGTTAAGCGTCTGCCTTCGGCTCAGGTCATGATCCCAGGGTCCTGGGATCGAGCCCCGCATTGGGCTTCCTGCTCGGCGGGGAGCCTGCTTCTCCCTCCCCCACTCCCCCTGCTTGTGTTCCCTCTCTCACTGTGTCTCTCTCTGTCAAATAAATAAATAAAAATCTTAAAAAAAAAAAATCTCCCGATTCTTTTTTTTTTTTTTTTATTTGAGAGAGAGAGAGACAGCGAGAGAGGGAACACAAGCAGGGGGAGTGGGGGAGGGAGAAGCAGGCTCCCCGCCGAGCAGGAAGCCCAATGCGGGGCTCGATCCCAGGACCCTGGGATCATGACCTGAGCCGAAGGCAGACGCTTAACAACTGAGCCACCCAGGGGCCCCAAAGGAATCTCCCGATTCTTATTCTGAGCTTACTTCTCCTCTTGCTCTACCCGTGTTCTGTCTCCTCCCTAGTCCCTTTCTTCCCCCCCCTCTCCAGGTGCCTCCTGCCTCCAGGATGATCCCTGGCCTGGGCAGCTGCTTCCACTCGGTGCTTCTCCCAAGCCTGAAAGGGCCTTTCACCATCGTAAACCTGACCCCCTCACTCTCCACCTCAGTAATCTCCAATGGCTTCCTGCCCAGGCCCGCGGCTACCTGCCTCTCTCAGCTCCTATCTTGTCCCCTTTGCCTCTCCACTCCAGCTCATTCCAGGGTTCTTTCTCTTTGTTAAAGACATCAAGCTCCACCGTCTGCAAAAGCAGCTTGTCCCTCCCGACGCCCATCACTCTCTATCCTGTTTTCCTTTCCATTCCTTTACAGCACGTACCACCCTCTGCATTCCCAGTCTTGGTTGTTCACGTCTCCGATCATGCCCCTCTCGGGAGTAAGAACAGTAGTAATTTGTCTCCCTCACCCGAGGCCGTTCACCCACAAGCTAGCAGTGCAGGCTCTCAGTCCCCTTTTGCTGAATGATCCTCCTGCTGCCTCCTGAGGATTATGCCTCTCCCTTTCCTTCCAACGCGCCACTGCACCAGTTCCCCCACGGCTCGGGGGCTGTGGACCCCACACGAGGAGGGGAGCAGGCAGCGCAGAGCATTGGGGAGAATGAGAAGGAGGCAGCCTCTGCTGAAGCCACGAGGGCTGGTGGGGACAGATGAGCGGTCAGGCGGTGAAGGGTGCTCTGGGTCTGTGTGGGCCTGGGAGGTGGGAGCCTCGGCACGGCATGCTAACTATGACCAGTTATTTAGTTCTTACTGTATGCACTTTGTACGCTTTCTCTCCTTTTGGCCTCTAAACTACCCTGGGTGAGAATGGCCGCCTCCCATCACAACAAATTCAGAGAGCACTCCATGCTCTTCCCTCAGCCTAGACCCTCGTCCCTGGTTCTTCACCAGGCCAATTCATGGTCATTCTTCCAGTCACCTCCTCAGGGAAGTCCTCCCTTTCCCCGAGGACTACACTAGGTTCTATCTTATGTTCCCACGAAACCCTGCACTCCTCCCTCCTAGCACTTGCTGGGACGTAAACACGGCATTTCTGCATAAACACTTGCTCAGTGTAAGTCTCCCTGCTACTGTCCAGGACAGGGGGCAGGGACTGGCCACCGCCACATCCCCCAAGGCAGCGCCTGGCCTGCAGCAGCCAAGCGGTTATTATTTCACGAGTGGATGGAAAGCTAAGCCTGGATGGGTGGCCAAGATCCTGCAGGTGGTGAAGGTGGGCCTGGGAAGGAACCCAGGTGTGTAATGCCTGTGTCTGCCTTTCTCCCTGGGTTCAAATGGTTGGAGCTGTGTGAAGGCAGAACGGAGATGTAGGGCGTGCCCTGCACGGGAAGAGCACGAGTCGATGCCGCAGGGCTTCCCGGGCAGGGTGCGGTAGCGGGGCCTCAAGTATCTGGCTGCGGTCAGGGTCCCCGGTGCCTTTGGGCTCAGGACTCACCAGAGCTTGCTCTATGAGCAGGCAGAAGAGGATGGCATTGCCCACCTCCCTCAGGCTCTGGAACACGTCTGTCTTGAGCTCTGCGTACTCGATAATGTCCTTCAGCTGGTGGTGGAAGAACTCCAGGATCCCTGGGGGATGAAGGCGGATGGTTAGCGGGAAACTGACCCTGCTCAGCTGACCAGCAGTCCCAGACCTGAGTGGGAGAGCAAAAAACCAAACCCATGTCTCTCTATATCTGGGCCGAGGGTGAGATTTCTTTCAGGGCTCAGTACTAAAGAAAGCTCAGGAGGCTGGCTCAAATCTTTTTGGGAGCAAAACAAACGCACACAAATACAGCATCCCTGGATCTCTCCCAGCCCCTCCACAAACTGATAATGATCCTGATGATGGAGGAATTAACATTTATTTATAAATGTTAGGTATTGTGCTAAGCACTTTTCTACAACCATTCATTTGATACTCATAAGAATACCATGAACTGGGTACTTTTACTCTTATTTTCAGATGAGGCTCAGAGAGGGTAGGTGGCATGCCCATAGTCACACAGCTAGTAAGTGGGGCAGCTGGGATTGAAAACCAGAGCTTTCGAGTGCAAGCCCTTTTCTCTTCTGAATCACACCCACTCAGCACCTGACAGCTTCGTTTTTAGAAAAAAACACCCGGCGCCAAACTCACAGCCTCCATCTTTCCCCATTCCCCAGGCCCCAGATTCAGTCCCTGTGCCATTCATTCTCAGGGAAAGAAAGAATGATTTCTCTGCCCCGAGGCAGAGTGACAAAAACTCCCGTTTCCTGACTCACCTTGGAAATGTCACTTGTACCATCACCTGCGACACCTGCCTCCCACCAGTGGGCAGATGGAGGCAGGGATCCTAGAGGTGCTGAGTTAGGAAAGACCTTAACAAGCAGACTGTAAAATGCTCCCACACCTGCTGTCCTCTCTAGCCCCCTGCAGTCCTGTGAGGCAGGTCCAGCACGCATCCTTTACCTTCACCGGGGAAGATGGTACTATTGCCCGGAGGGATCAGAAATGGGTCAAGGCTATCTAGCTAGTGGCGGAGGCAGGACGCAAACCCAGTGCTGGGCCAGCCTGTCGGCGTGTTAGAGAATCGAACATTCCCAGGAGATGGCCAAGGCCCCTCCCACCGTAGGATGGGCCTGCATTATTTTCCTATCACTGCCCTCTGCCCCGGGAGCCCCATCACCCACCTGGGGAGCCATACTCGTGCCGGGGCAAGCGGCATATCTTGGGCATCACCTCGATCAGTGTTTTCACGTACTGGAGAATGGTTCCTTGGAGCTGACAAAAGAGGGCAACATGTGTGAATAATCACCGCTGCTGTAGATGTGCATCTCTGGACTGAACGCTGGGCTACTGGGGTGTACGGGGTTCTGCTGCGGCCTGTGGGCAAGTGCTATGGACGGAATATTTGTGTCCCCCCAAATTCATATATTGAAACCCCATCCCCCAATGTGGCGGTGTGTGGAGACGGGGCCTTCGGGAGGTAATTAAGTCCCGAGAGTGGAACCTCATGATGGGATTCGTGGCCCTGTAAGAAGAGACGAGAGAGAGGTGAGGACACGGTGAGAAGGCAGGCATCTACTGTACAGTCAGAGGAGGGTCCTCACTAGAACCCACCCCCCCATGCTGGTGCCTGGATCTTGGATGGCCAGCCTCCAGCACTGGGAAAAATCAACATTTGTTGTTGAAGCCATGTAGTCTGTGGTGTTCTGTTATAGCAGCCTGAGCTGCCTAAGACAGGAAGGCACGGCTCCTTGGGAGGGGGGAGGAGGTTCCCTCCGAGAGGTGGGACACAGCCCCATTCTCCTTTATACAGAAAAATGGGCCTTCATGAGACAGAAAAGAGAGCTGTCTCAGTCCCCTAGGCATACAGACTTCCAGGAGGGCAATTTCTAGGCACGGGGTCTTTCCTGGGGTTGAGGCGCTTACAGAGGATCCAGACTAAGAGCTAAAATATCATGGGCCAGAGAGCTGTGGAGAATGAGGCACATTAGCTAATTTAAACACAGAAAATCCATAGGTCTATCCAAGGCAGACACCTTTAATCCATTATATTTTTCTGTTTAACTCTGGATTTCGCTTCACAGTCTCTAACAACTCATGGCTCTACACGGCTGTTACCAGAGGACTGGAGTTAGCAGGTGAATGCTTTTTCCTATTTCTGACATGGTTCTTCACCACTTCATTTACTTCTCTTTTGTCATCTCCAAATTTCAGGAAAATCTTGTTTAAAGGTTTCAGCTTTGCTTCAGCAGTGTTATGGGGAACTAACTAAAGGTTCTGATGGTCATACTTGGGGCGGATATAAAATTCTCTTGAGGCCAGTGCAGTATTGCAAGTGTTTAGCAAGAAATCCCAAGGGAAAGAGGCATGGTGATTGATTAGAGATGTCTGCCGTGAGCATTGGGGGGGGTGCGTGGGAATGGCGACATGCATATCATGGATTTGTCATGCTCAAATTAAAAAACACTGCATGGGAGGAGAGGATGAGCAGTAATCAGTAGGCCCTAAAGGTCCAAATCAGGATTGCTGACTTCAGTTATCAAGTACAATGAGTGAGCTCTGCATCAGAAAATGAGAGGCAAAGCCACAGGGTCAGAAGGTACACAGAAATGTCACAGAGCGCTAGGTAAGAGTAACCCAGGGATAAGCGCACAGGACTCCTGGGGTGATTCCTACGGACAGAGCTGAAGGCATGCCCCAGGCCTTATTGAGAAGGTCCTTCCTTACCAAGCTCTTGACGATCTTCAGCAGTTCCTCCATCACCACCGCGATGCCCTGGTAACCCAGGAGTCTGCAGATGGTCTTGAAGTGGGGGGGCCCCACGAAATTCCTGTAGGAGCTGTAGATGTGGCTATAGGCAATGTTGAGAGGCTGGAAGACAGACGTTGTAGCAAAGTAAGAGGCTGGGAAGTAAATGAATGCCGGCAGGAGTCCCGGGGGAAGATTTTTTGCTGCTAAAAGGGACGAGAACCTGACATTCTCCGCAATCTCTCACTGGGGACCCCTACGAATATGTCTGCAAGAAGATGGTCATGGAGAGAGGTGTGGTCAGTGACCGCAGGGTGGCGCAAAGGACACTCCATGAATAGTGGTCCCCGGCAGAAGAGGAGGACAGGCTTCCAGGCAAGTATCTTTTTTACAGGCACTCCTGCCACCGATGAACTAGGACTCGGACAAATTGAGGCATGGGGTGGTGGTAAAACAGATGATTTTGTTTTTCTAGAGACATCTTTGGTACTAGAAACTGGCTGGAAGAACCGTGTGAAAACTCAGTAGCTGACTCAACATTGTCTCCTTCTACTTTTCCTTGTCTCCATTTATAACGGGTGGGACTCAGGAGACCTGTGCTGAGTGCCTGCAAATCACCAAAGCTCTTTTGAGCCTCAGTTTCTTCATCCCCCATGAAATGAGGGTGTTGGATTAAATCAGGGGTTTCATAACTTTTCAAAGAGCAGTCCAAATGAAAGGTGTTGTGGAAGCTGGTGTGGGAAAGAGACAAAAGCAGAGTTGCTCTGTTTGGCTGCTGGTTGGGAGCCCAGGGCCCTGGCCACTGACCGGCCACCTCCATTGTCCTCTAGACTCCATGACACACCTTCACCGAATTCATGGAATTTAAGATCTTTCTGTCTGGGAATATGTGACTAAAATATAGGGCCCCAAGTTGGTCTCACTTGGTTGGTGAGTTACAGTTGACTTTATTTTTGAAATGCTGCTACTTACAGAACACCTCATGGCAGGCTTTGTGAAGCCCTCCATGTGTGTTCTTATTCAATCTTCACAACACACACATGCATACAGACAATTCTTAGCCCCATTTCACAGATGAGGGGACTGAGGTTCAAGGTGGTAAGGAGCTTGCTCAAGGTCACACAGTCCTTAGATAATTAAGCCACGACCTGAATCCAGAGAGGTCTGATTCCAAAGCCCACGTTCTTCACCTCAATATATAATGGTGGGCTTTGGAGGCTGAATTCTATTGGAAACCATACCTCGTTTTTTAGATAAAGCGTCACTTTGAAGCTTAGTTCTGAGTGTAGTTTCCTACCTGGAATTGTAAAAATCTTCTACATGGAGTATGCAAATATATAAAAACCACATCTGATATTTTATTAGCGGGAAATTTTCTATTAGTTGGCTAATTAGAAATTCTACATAAATTAAATAGGAACTGTAATGATGCTTTTGGAGGATGTAAGATTCTCAACTCCCTTTGGAGCCATTGAAGGAAGATTTAATTATGTTCGGTCTAGGCTTTGCAGTAAGTATGTTCTACTATATATGAATTCTAAACTTTACAACTCAAGTATCACATTCATAGTACTCTCTAATAACAAGGATACATGAAGAATACAATTAGAGTACCCACTAATAATAAGAACTCGTGAGGAATCAGAACACCCCTGCATCCAGCAGGTTGAATAATATCTCGTTTGGTAAGGTAATGCCTACATATGGCGAGGCTTGGAATGTGAGAAGGAGCAGCACTCTGCACTCAACACTGATGTGCCGTCACAGTAAATTCTACTGGAACCTGGGGGAGGGATATCTTCTACGTAGTTACTAGAGATTTCTAAATGTTATGAGGCAGGGAAGGCTCATGTAGGGAGGGAAATGTAACTGATTGAAACGTATGATGTTCACTGAAGTCAATGTTCAACAAACCCTGGAAGTATATGAATGAGTCGTTGAGTTTGATTCAGCCAATCATGGAACCAGGCTGGGCACTTTCTGTGTATGAAAGTAAACCATTTCAGTGTCTCTGTAATAGGCCACCTATTGAACAGGGCTGGGACAGGGTGAGGTGAGATGCTCTTTCTCCTAAGTGAGTGCATCTTAGCTCTGGCCCTATAATCAAAGCCCTACTCTAGTATTCTCCTGTTTCCAGCATTAGGGATGAGGAGTATATAGCAAACACCATGGCTGACTTCTGGTTGGAGAAGGAGACTGATGAGAAAGGGGCAGGAGAGAATTGTCTAGGTTATGGAAATGTCCCACCTGCTGCTTGGGTTGTTGACTACACAGATAGATGTATACCTTTCTCAAAACTCATGAAACTATATGTACACTTATGATCTGTGTATGTTTTGGACTGAATGGTTGTCTCCCCTCAAAATTCATATGTTGAAATCCTAACCCCTGCTGTGATGGGATTAAGAGTGGGACCTTTGGGAGGTTATTAAAGTCATGAGGGTGGAGTCCTTGTGAATGGGATTAGTGCTCTTGTAAGAAGACAAACAAGGGCTTGTTCTCCCTCTTTCTGCTCTCCATCTTGTGGGATACAGCGAGGAGAAGGCTATCTGCAGACCATCAGGTGGGTCTGGGCCAGACACCTGATCTGCTAACGCCGTGGTCTCAGACTTCCCAGCCTCTAGGCAATAAATAAATGTTGTTTAAGCTACGCAGTCTATGATATTCTTGTTACAGCAGCCTGAACTGATTAAGACTGTGCAACTTCCTGTATAAGATTATAACTCAATATAGAAGTAAATTTAAAAAACCCACTGGGCCATACCATGGCCAATTTACTTCCCAACATTTGTTTTCAAAGATTAAAAAACAAAACCATGATTTGAATTTTCTCCTGAAAAGGGCTGCCGCTCAAGCCTGCGCAGGAACAAGGGAATGACGACCTGGCTGTGCTAGGGGCATGTGACAGAGCTTACTGACTTCTAGAACCATCTTATCATCCCCCCACCCACACCAGGCACTCTAGACCTCTTCTCAGAACCCAGTAAAGCTCTGATCATTTCTCCTTCATCCCTTCTCAAATATCTCATGAAAGGAATTTCTGAGCAGCAGGGCACTTTCAAATGGGTATCCCTGAAGGGCACAAAAGCAATCAACTACTTTTTTTTTTTTTTCTGTCTGATTCTCTGACTTTTTTGTCTTGCTTTGTCTGATTCTAGAGGATAGACTCTGGGGTGGGTGTATCTGAGTTTGAATCCTAGGTCCACAAATTTACTAGCTAGATGATTCTGAGCAAATTACTTAAACTCTCTAAGCCATGGTCTTCCCTAAGTAAAGATAATAATTTGAACTCCAATGGGATTGTTGGAAGTTTATTTATTTTTATTTATTATTACCTTTTACGTAGGCTCCATGTCCAGCATGGAGCACAATGTGGGGCCTGAATTCAGGACCCTGAGATCAAGACCTGAGCAGAGCGCAAGCGTTGGGTGCGTTGGGTGCCTGGGTGGCTCAGATGGTTAAGCGTTTGCCTTCGGCTCAGGTCATGATCCCAGGGTCCTGGGATTGAGTCCCATATCGGGCTCCTGGCTCAGCGGGGAGCCTGCTTCTCCCTCTCCCTCTGCCTCTCTCCCTGCTCATGCTCATGCTCTCTCTCTCTCTCTGTATCTCTGTCTCTCAAATGAATAAGTAAAATCTTAAAAAAAAAGAGTTGGGTGCGTAACCAGCCGAGCCACCCAGGTGCCCCTGGGTGTTGGAAGTTTAGATGAGATAACACATATATAAAGCCCTGTGTGTGGTGCCTGGCACATTGGATGCACTCACTGCAATTAATATTCCTTCATTTGATAATTTGGTAAGTGAAGACGAAGAAAATACAGATTCTTGGTCAAATATCCCCCAGCAGCGTTGGCTACAGTCACAATTCTCTGAATGTGGAGAGGGGAGTGCAGGTGTGGGGTACAATTTTACACAACACATGGCATGTCCCATGTAGGGATGGGACAGAGATCATAATAGCTGGGACTAGCTGATGGAACACATCAAAAATGCAGATTGTGCTCCATATTGACAACACTAAAAAATGGGAGCTGTCCAACAGACTGTGTTGGGCAGAGGCCCTCGCGGCTGCCAGTGTCCCAGTGGAGGCTGAGAAACAGTGTTGCTAGAAGGGAGGCTGGCCTGCGCTCAAGGTTGGATAGATGTGCTTACTCCCCTTCAGAGCTCCCGGCTGCAGTGCTGGCTTCCCGGGAGCCCCTCCTTAGCAGTCTTAACCTTCACTCCCACCCAAGGAGCTTCCAGGGCCAAGTCTCCCTTAACACGTGTGGCGAGTGCAAATAAAAATATATTCCGGTAGATGGAAACTGTTCGGCAGCCTCCCCTGTTCTGGGCCGAGAAGAATAATTCTGGGATTGTTTTACCACACACACAGGGGTGTAAAGAATTCCTCTTACACACCCGCTCAGGGCACAGAAGGGGCCTCTTGTTGAGGTGCCGACATCAGGCTTGGATTTTGGTCAAGACCAGAAATTTAGGCCTCCGGCGATGGCCCACACTCAGGAAGGATCAGCATGAAATGAGCAGAATTCAAGTCCTCCTAAGTGAATAAGCTCCCCTGACTCCCCTCACCCCCCAAAATATACCAGAGCCATGCAAGAGGAAGCACACAGGCATGCTGCAAAGTGCATGCACACACACACCCCCGCAGGGCACCCATCTGACCTGCTGGCTCAATAGGAGGCTGGGCCCTATTGAGAAAATGTGGGAATATGGGAGCCTGGCCATTTTCTGAGGTTTGGCAAGGAAAAACAGGAAGGCAACAGGACTTGAGACATTGGAAACTTGCTACACATCTCTTATACCGAACCGATCTTGCTGACTCACATAAAATCCAACCGGCCTGCCTTACAAACTAATCATGTACCCTATTTAGGATTTCTCACTTCAAATCAAGCTTGTGTAAATCCATAATGCGCAAAATAGCTAACTTTGTGAGATCTCAAGAAATAGTCCTGATTCAGAAACTAGAACCATATTTTTAATACGTGACATAGATGTGCATTTTTATTTTATTATTTTTTTAAAAAGCAGGACAGTATTTTAAGGAGAGAAGATAAGGTGAGTTTGATCTGGCAGATCCTGGGCCCTGTAATGTATTATTATATGGATTAAAAAAAAAAAAAAAAAAACCTCTGGTAATGTATACATCACATAAAAGTGACCATTTTTATCATTTTTAAGTGTTGTATGTGGACTTTTAAGTCCTCAGGCCTCTACCTCTCACTGATAGTAAACACAGCCAGCCCCTCCAAACAATGAGGCCTGTTTATTTGGCAAACTGAATTTGCAAGCAATCTGCATCTCTGCTTTCTGGAATCACAATCCCTGTTTTCAGAGATCCCAAGAGAGTTAAAACTGTTTCTAATTTCCTATATTAGTTACAATTTCTCTAATGTTCCTTGAGTAATCTGAATCCCATCAGCCCAGAGACACAAACATGGCCCCCTAATTCAGGTTGAATTCAGGCTGTA
Organism: Halichoerus grypus; assembly: GCF_964656455.1. Lineage (NCBI taxonomy): Eukaryota > Metazoa > Chordata > Mammalia > Carnivora > Phocidae > Halichoerus > Halichoerus grypus. The sequence continues at coordinate 47,634,788 of NC_135713.1, read as the reverse complement.
GCTCAACTCTCTGAAATCCCTGCAGGGCAAGAAGACTGAGAAATGAATAAAACTGCAATGCAGGCCTTGTTGGGAGAGCCCACAGGCTAAGATGGGTTAAAGGACTGATAAACCCTGAGTTACAGGTTCAAGTGCATCAGTATGGCTTGCTAACATTTCTGTCTGTCCCTTCCTGATATGTAGTGAGCCGTAGGCCGGGTCTCCAACATCTGGGGTCCTTCCTGGGCTTCTCAGCTCAGAGGTTGAAAAAGCCAAGGGAATTGTTCTAGAGACCTCAAGAGTTGATGCTCCTCCTTTTCTTGTCTCATGAATAAAGACAAGAGGAGAAGGCAAGAGGGAGAACAGGAACCGAACTTCTGTTCAGCGGTATCATACCAGTACTATAATACCTAGAGATGCTAAAAGTTTTGGAAGAAACCGATGTCATCACTTTTTAAATAACCTGTACCCATACGATGATACACAAGTATGTAATGCTGCTCAGCTTATGAATAATTCCTTCATCACTACCCAGGTGTATTCATTTTCTGTGGCAACTATAACAAATGACCACAAATCTAGTAAAACAGCAGAAATATATTCTCTCATAGTTCTGGAAGCCAGAAGCCGAAATCAGTATGACTGAGCTAAGATCAAGGTGTCAACAGGGCCATCCTCCTCCAGAGGCTGGAGGGGAGAACCCATTCCTTGTCTCTTCCAGCTCCTGATGGCTGGGTTGTGGCCCACCTCCCTCCAGTCTCCTGAGATGTGTGTAACCTCCCTCTGCCTCCCTCTTACAAGGACACTTGTGATAGCATTTAGGACCCACCCTGATAACCTAGGATAATCTTCCCATCTCATGGTTCTTCACTTCCATCTACAAAGCCCCTTTTTCAGATAAAGTAATGTTTCCAGGTTATAGGATTAGGACCTGATATCTTTAGGGGGCATTACGAGCCTCCTACACCACGTAAGGCAAGGTACAGCAGCCCCACTTAGCAGAGGAGGAGTCTAAGCGAAGAGAAACACAAAATGCTATTTCACCATGCGTACCAATTGCCAAAATAACAAAAGTCTTCCGGACTGGTGGATCAATAATGCTGTGTAGTTGGGGGGTGGTGCCATGCAGACAGGAGAAAGGGGGGGGCACAGCAGAGCCAGTGGCGCTGATGGTGGTCTTGTCGGTGGGGCTGACGCAGATATCCCTGGGCAGGCCACGGTGGGAAGTGCTGGGAGCAAGGCATGGACCCAGCTGAGAGGTACTCAGCTGGATGCAGCAAAGCACTGGGCCCTAGGTCTTGCAGACTATGACTTAATGGAGAAAGCACTGCAAGAGTGTGATGAATTTCCCTGAGGTCAATCTATGTCAATCTATGTCACCTGGAAGGCAGTTTTATGATAGACCCCATATAATTCACTTTAAAGAATAATATGTTTAAAACTTAGGCTCATATACTAGTTTCAATTACTGGACCAGTTGTGAAACATTTTTTGACACTGAGTGTCGCCTCTAACCCTCAGTGACAGAGCTCTTGGTCAGGGGTACGTGGACTCTAGGCTCTAGGGCGGGGAGAGGAAATAGTCGCTGAATGCGTTTCTCCAGATGTATTCGATGGTTTCCCTGCTTCTGCTGGCTGCCTTCCGGTGGTTGGATGTTCTCTCTGAGGTCTTTTAGTTCCTTGTCTGTTCCCATCATTCCGGAATCCACTAAACTGTGAAGTCCTGTCTCTACTTCTCCGGAGAAGCTGAGCAAAGGTGAGTGTTCCTGTTGACTTGCCCTGATGGGAGAATGGCGCAGGGCAGGAGCAGCGAGTCAGGGAGGCTGGCCAGGAGCTTCAGCTCTAAGGACCACAGACCAGGAGGTGGCATGGCTCTGCCAAACCCCACTTCGTGATGATGGTCAAGGTAATGAGCCGCTGTGAGCCTCAGTTTCCCCCTTTGCACAATGGTGATAAGAAGCCTACCTCAAAGAGTTGTTGCCTGGGTAAAGTGACAAAGCACAGGTTCTCAAGTGCTTATTTCTGAGTTGTAAGGTTTGACTGCTGTCTTTGGGCTTTCTGTATTCTATAATTTATATACAATGAGCACATACATTTTTTCAAATAACAAAGCTGTTTTACAAAAGAAAAAAAAAAAGGAAGGAAGGAAGCATCATGTAGGGTGCAAACCCTGCCCATTACAACTCCTGGATGAAGCTACAGTCAACTCGGGAAATGGTTCTGGCCCACTGACCTTGACTTCTGAAGAGTAACGGCTGTTCCTAGGCCCAGCACTTACAGAGAGAGGCTCATCTCACGCTCCAACACTATTAGACAGAGATTCTTGATATTAACCATGGGATAGAAAAGTGAGGGGATCTGCCAAGGCTACACAGGCAGGATTTGAACCCAGCCTTGGGGTTTTAGGGCCTGCACTCTGAAGGACTACTTTCTCCTGGGTGCCGGTCAGCTTTGGGGCCTAGGAATGCCCCAGGAATGCCCTCACATCATCCCTTTGCTGCCACCTTCAGGAAGGGCTGATCTCTGGCAGTAATTTACTAGTGGTGCAAGCCAATCAGGGCCTTCCCAGGCTGCCAGCTGAAGAGGCTCCAGCTTGGATACCCTGCAGGAGGGTCCTCCCCGAAGGGGGAGAGAGAGTGAGTCTGGCTGGGATGCGATCTCCTGCGGCAAGTGACCTGGGAAGATTTATCTCACACCCTGAGGGCTGCCCTGGCTCCCCTGGGTGCTGCTGGTGGACGGTGATGGCCCAAAGGGGCAGGACGCACCCAGCACTGCGAGTCGGAGACCTGGTTTCCACCCCTGGCTTTGCCACCAATCAGTCGTATGGCCTGAGGAATGCCATCCCCTCTCTTGGGATCTGGGAAATAGGAAGGCTTCCAGGCCTCACTCTCATTCTCTCAGTGTCTCAACTTCTCAAGTAAAGAGCTTAGTGTTAAAAATGGCATCCAGGAGCATTAAAAATAAATTCCCATTTTCTGTGGCAAAGGCTTGAGTTCTATCTCGTCGCTCCACAGGCCTCCTGAGTCTGGTATTTTTATTTCCCTCAAAATAACCTTTTCAAAAGGCACCTGCAAACTACCACACTGGCCTTTCTGTGGAGAGGACACTTTTATGTTCGGCAGGGAGTTGCCGTTAGCACACATCACAGCAGAGTTTAGACAGGCCCCCAGGAAGACCTGATGCCATGGGAAAGCCACAGAGCAAGTGTCTAATCAAGGGACATCCCGAGACGCCAAGCCTCACAGAGACCCTTGGCCAGGGGAGGGTCTGTGGCTCACCAGGAAACTCTTCATAACTTTTTGATTATCACTCATGTGAATCACAAGGAGACTTTCATGGGTTCACTTGGATACTTTGGCCAAGAACCAAGAAGAGAAAAAAACTGACTTTTAAAAGCACATAATTTGTGTAAAATAATTCAGGTCTAAATCTGTCTGGGCTGGAGCTGCTATCACCAATTTCCACAAACTTGGTGGCTGAAGATGACAGAACTTTATTCTCTTTATATTTCAGACATGCTCTGTGATGGCCCCAATAGTGATGGCAACAAATTCTTTCAAGGTTGAGGGGACCAGGAAGCGGCAGAATCTCAGAGGCAGATACACCTTTGTGGGAAATGGAAGCAGTGTCAGGATTCCTCAAAGAAAAGGAACTTTGGGGACCATCCAATCCAGGAATAGTAAGCAGTTTCCACTTCCGGTGTCAACCCCAAGTGATGGACTGGTAAGCAGTTTCTTGGGATGCTTGTGTTTCTGAGCCCAAGTGGAAGGAGTGCTGTATTAGTTTTCCCTGAGCCACTGTAACAAATTACCATAAACATGGTGCATTTACACCGTAATAGCTCATAGTTCTGGAGGCCGAAGCCTCAGCTCAAGGTGCTGGCAGGGCCACGTTCCTTCTAAAGGCTCCAGGGTAGACTCCTTCTTTGCATCTTCCAGCTCCAGGTACCTGGCACTCCTTGGTTATGGCAGCATCATTCCAACCTCTGCCTCTGTCTTTACATGTCCCTCTGCGTATAAACCTCCCTCTCCTTTCTCTTATAAGACACCAGTCGGGCGCCTAGGTGGCTCAGTTGGTTAAGAGACTGCCTTCGGCTCAGGTCACGATCCTCGAGTCCTGGGATCGAGACCTGCATTGGGTTCCCTGCTCGGCAGGGAGTCTGCTTCTCCCTCTGACCCTCCCCTCTCTCATGCTCTCTTTCTCTCTCATTCTCTCTCTCTCAAATAAATAAATAAAATCTTAAAAAAATAAAAAAAGACACCAGTCATCGGATTTAGGGCTCCCCTTAAATCTAGGATGGTATCATTTCAAGATCCTTACCTAATTCAATCTATAAAGATCCTATTTCCAAATAAGGTCACACGCTGGGGTTCTGGGTAGACCAGAATTTTGGTGGATGCTCAGATCAACCCAGTGCCAGTGCTGGTTCAGCAAGCCTGACACGGGTTCAGGACTGAGCAGGGGCAGTAGTCCTGCTTTCCATCTGCCATCCCCATCTAGCCCAAGCCCAGAGCTTTATAGGTGATGGAATTGAGGCCCAGAGAATAAAAGACTCCTGACCAGGGTCATGTAAATAGAGAATGACACAGGAGACAAGAATGAAGAAAGAAGGTGATATAGAGGTGGGGTAGGGGTGGGAATGGCTCGGGATAAAATTATTATTTTAATTGTGGGATAACTGAGAAGGGCATCTTTGCATTTGACCATTGTCCAAAGAGGGTCTAGATGGGGCAAAAAATGATCACCAGCCAATTAGAGAGAAAATCTGGCAGCCTTGGAAGAATTAATACCTCTGAGGATCAGTTTGCCGGAGACTGTTCGCCTTTTTTTGGCCAAAGGAATGAGAGCTCCGCTCAGTGGGCAAAATCCTTTCCAGACTGGTCCCTGAAAGCATCGTGCGTACAGATGCCTGCCGGTTGCCATGGTGAATGATGCTGATCTGAAGAAATGAATAACGTGAGCGTTGGGGGCGACAGTGGGATTACTCAGACAGTGGCGAGAGAGGCGTCAAGGAGAGCCCAGAGCAGAGGAGGGGAGAAGGCTCCATTCCTTCAGCTTTGGTCCACTCTGTCTGCCCCTGCAGGCTGCGTTCTAACCAGATCCACCGCGAGCATCAGGTAAGGGACATAAATGGCTCTTCTTGGAAATGGAAATGGTTTTTCCTTTCACACTCTGCTTGGCGGAGGGCCAGGCAACGGCAATATGAATAGCTAAAAATAGGGGGAATTTAGAAACAGAAGCAGAGAAAGAAAAGCAAATAAGGGAGACTGATCTGGTCCCCAAAGCTGAAGATGCTGCCCCAGTGTCTTGCCAGAAAGCTCTTAAAAATGTCTGCTGTAGAGAACTCAGTCTGCAAAGACAGCCAGCAGCAGATGCGAAGCAAACAGGGGAAAAGATGCAAGAGAAAGAAAAACCCCAGGATTCCTGATCACCCCTGATGGAAGGGCTTTACAAAGGCCATTGCCTCTGTATTATAAGAAATGAATTAAGCTCTTCTCATTGTGGTCAGAAGTGTTTTTATAGGGATGGGACCGGTGGAGGGGATGGGGGAAGTCATGAGAAGGGAGACTGACGAAGGGGGCGCAAACACTCTCCTTTGCAATGACCTTCCCCGGAGGGGTCTGAGCACACCTGTCTTGTCCCTTTCATTCCCCATGTTTCTGGGAAGAAATTTCCAACCAAACTGAAGGGAACTCTTCCCCTTCCTGAGCATTTCAGTTCACTGTCATCCTTAGAGAAGAAAAACAAGGATTGAAAAATCGCTCAGTGCTGTGCATCTTTCTGCAGCCCACCTCCTCTAGGGAAACGGCCATGAAAATAGAAGGTCGGAGGGAGGCAGGGAGGAGAGAGCGCAGCTTGTAATAGAAATCAGTTTGGCTTCACATCCAGTTCAGGTTAAAATCTGGCTGATGGGTTTTTACTGGGTCATTAAAATCTAAAACGCAGGCTTCTGCATTTCACGTGAGACAGGAAGGGCAGAGAACAGGGCTGGGTGAGACCCGTACATGAACAGACACACAGGCTGAATGAATATGGCTGCCCCTTATTTTTAGATCAGGGGAAATTCAGTGGAAGGGAAACTCTCTCTCTCAAAGAGATAGCATTTAAGAGAAACTAAAAAGCTTGAAGATGGTGCTCTCTTACCAAAGCGGGAGGGGTGGTAATCTGAAGAGGGCTCATTTGATTTGTGGAAAAACAGCAACCGGGTCTTAGTGCCAGCACCTCATTTTGCAATAACATGCTGTAACTAAACCCAGCAGCCTTGCATTTGGAAATGTAGCAGTTAAGTGGCTTTGAGTCTACCTGTTAGCTGAGTGACCTCAGATTGCTCATCTGTAAAATGGGGATCTAGCTCAGAGGGCCTGATGAAGACTAAGGGAAATTTGTTACGGTATGTGAGCATCTAGCATGACACATACTAGATGTGGCATAGCAACCACTCACTAACGGTTGGTGATTACTATCATTATTAACACTCACAGTACCAGAGGTATTAAGTAGCAGCATTTATGCTGGTATTAGGAGCTGATTGCCTTGACCTACACAACTAATTTCCTGGGTACCTTTGGCCTTGAACAAACAAACAAAGAAACAAAACATGAGCAGAGGCTTTGGGGAGAAATCAGCTGCCAAGGAGTGATGACGCAAATCTCCTCTCTCATGGGCAACAGAACTGGGAGGCTAAAAAAGCAGTGGGCAGAATGTTCTAGATGACTGAGCTCACAGCACTGCGAGCAGAAGGTCCAGAAGGGATATTGTAGGTGACATAACTGTCTGACTTGGAGGTCGCAGAGCCGTGGTGACTCATGTGGGCACATTAATCGGGTTATCTGATTTCTTTTATGGCCTTTCTTCATTTTTTAAAGGCTTGGAAACAATGTTGTATCTAAGGGATCGGAGCCAGGGCAGGATGAGGCTGGGGGATGTGAGGCCTGCAGGACACAGGCTTTGACACGAGACAGCCCTGATGTGAACTTGTGTTCTGTTATTTCTTAGCTACTCCTTCGCTGAGTAACGTAACCTCTTTGCCCTCCGTTTCTTTGTAAAACAGGGGCAATCTTAGTCCCCATCGTGAATGTTCAATATACGGTGGTTATGAATATCATACATAAATGCTTCAATAGGGGATGTCATTTTCCACTTTGATTCTGGTTCTAGAATCAGGATGAACATCGAGGTTGGGAACGTCTCTCATACAGGAGCCATCATTTCCTGGTCGTCCTCAGAGCCCTGCCTGGAGGACTATTACCATATTATGTACAGACCCAACTGGAACAGCATCTTCTCCGGCTATCTGCGTTACAGCTTCCACCACGAGGAGAAGGTGCCCCGAACAATCAGCTCCGTGGTGCTGGAACACCTGGCACCTTCCACTCTCTACTTCCTGTGCATCAGCTGCAAGAAGGCTGCCTTCCCCTACAGGCACTACTGCACCATGTTCCATACCCTGGATAAGAGTCCACTGGCGGCCGGCAGCTCCCTGGTGGACCCCCAAATCTCCCTGTGGGTGTTGATGGCCATTCTACTGGCCTGCTTCACAGCCGTCTTAGCTTTCATCTGCCTCCAGTTCTGGTGCATCCGTTGCCACGAGCCTCGATGGTCTTACCGAGCCGGCCACATGGAGGAAGCCAATGGGTTGGTGAGATGGCCAGAGGAGGCCCCCGCACTTGGGCAGAGAGAGGAAGACCTGCAAGGGCTCCCCCTGGTGGAAATGCCACGCAAGAACTCCGGCGCTGAAGCAGAACCAGAAGCCGAAGGGGAAGCCAACGAGGATGATGCAGCTGACCAGGATGCCGCCAATCAGGATGTTCCTGACGTGGGTGCCTTGCTGAGGGGCGGTGGTGGTGATCATCCTGCCATGCTGCCTCATTTTAGGGAGTGAGAGGTAGGGAGGAGGCGGCCCGCGCGTTGTGTAGCTTAAAGCCCTCCATACAGTAGATCTTTTGTAAAAATGTGTCCCTAGACCACCCATTTGCCTCCCCTCAACTGTCAGTGCTCTTGTGGATCATCCGGGTTGGATGAATGCCCTATGACAAAGCTTCTCAAGCTAGAAAGCATATACCCCCATGGTATGCCAAAGGAGAAACATGGTGTCTCTCAGGAGTGTCCATTTAGGGGAGCCCAGTTAGGAATGAAAAACATTATTTTAATGTTAAAACAAACATGAATATATTATGGCATAGAAAGCAAAATTTGCATGACTTAATAAAACACAGTACTTCGAGGAAACTTTTGAGTTGAAGATGGGCTCTCCTGGTTATGCTTTCAGTCAGCTGAGGCAGACGTCCAGTCCCCTCTGCTGTTGGGGGGACTATTTTGGAAAGATTGAGAAGCCTTGCTCCACAGTGTTTTCCAGCTTTCGGACAATCACATACCACCTCGTACCCCATCTCCATTTTGTTTAAACCATAGACTATCTTTACTATTATTAACAATATTTTTCTTTAAATCGACTCATTTTTAAAACTTAAACTTATCTTAAAAGACAGACTTATATGACTCCATAAATGAAAAACCAGCACCCTCCTGCTATAAGTAGAAGAGACATAAGAATAAATATAATGAAAACAAAATAACATTAAGTTTGACTTAGATTCTATTGCCTATTAAAGACTCTGAGCTTAAGGTCTGCTCTCTTAGCTTCGATAAAAAAAGAAAATGGAAAGGAGAAGGTATTAAAGACATATAAGCATCAACATAAATGTGTCTTTCTCCTTGTTATAATCACAAGGTTTGTAAGAGACTTGGAAAGGGAGGTGTTGTTCTTACTTTGTGAGTCAGAGTCATTCAATGACATGTCTGAACTATCAGAAATGCTGGCTCAAAGTGTCCCTTGTGTTGAGAAAGCTGCCTTGACCAGACTGGCTGTCCTGGAGAGGACATCTACACTGTCCCAGCATCATCCCAAGACCTTCTAAGCCCACCTGTAGGCCCAAGTGGTGGGAGCTCATTGGTTCACCACACTTCCCAATCTAGGGCTCCCCAAACTAGAGGAGTACCTTTGCTTATATGTATTCAGTGGTTCTTCTGAGTCCATCTGTGCTTACTTTTTGAAAATGGGGTCAAAGGTAGCCATTTCTATTCCATCACAAATAAAAATGCTGGCTTTGTTGTGGACACGTTCCGCTCTTACAGTGGCATTCTTCCCCTTCAAACCCACAGGGTAAGAGATAGATCTCCTACATCTATCATAGTGTTGGTGAGACTCTGTCAACACTGCCCCCTGTACCCACCATGGGTGTAGAAATTCGAGGAGGGGAGACATGATGTCCGTTTTAATCTCTGATATATCCCCAGCATGCAGAATCTAGCCCCATGTCTGGCTTATCGTGGGCACTTCATAAATGTCTGTTTAATGAATGGCAAAGGACCGAAGGTCTAGAACAGGGCACCATTTGAGAGGCCTGGTTAGTGTTAGGATGTGTATTGGGAACAAAGCGGCAAAGAGATGGGAAAAGACCTGTCTCTCGGCGCTAGCTCCAGCCCTCTGGGATTTCCTTCAAAACTCCACCTTCCCAATTGCTTCCTGCTTGCAAAACCCTTGCCTTTCTGGAACACAAAATCCCAGAATCACACGACCATACTGCAATGAATCAGCTGAGCAACAGGAGGAGAGAGGATGAAGATGAGAAGCCCCACGCACCTATGTCCCTGCTCACCTCAGTGAAATCCCCCCAAATAATTCCCACCCAAGAACCACCCCTGCCGGGTCTGCTTCACCCCCATCCTGGCTAGCTGTGCACAAATAAAGATAAATATACTCACAGTTGTTTCTGCCTGGATCTCACTGCTGTCTCTCTATCTCTACACCTTTTTACTTTTCTGATTTGGGGAACACTTTTCTAATTGCTTTTGCTCACTAGTCTTAGGAGTAGCACACAGGCAAGACTACTCACCTTGGATCCATAGAGGTAATAAGGCTGGACGTTGGCGGGCTTATCTCTTTGCGGTTCTTGGGTGAAAGGAATGGCAGTTCGAACAAAACTAGTAGAGGAAAAGAGAACGGGCGGGAGTTAACTGGGTCCTGAGAGCATTCTTCATGGGACACAACCTAGCCGGAGCCCTTCCTGACCAGGTGCAACCCCAGTGTTTCTAGGTGGTTGTCTATAAAGGTACTAAACTCTTATGACATACACCCATTCATTCACCTACTGTCTCCTTCCCATAGGTGGGAAAACCGTAGTCCAGATTCCCAGGCTAGCCTCTGGGCTATGGCCGCTCACAAGGACAGTAGGCAAGAAAGACAACTGGCTGGACCTGCAAATGGCCTTCTCTGGGGCTCTGATCCTTCCCCCCGCCCCGCCCAGGTTGGCTTCTTAAGAGCAGGGTTCCACAAACTCTTTCTGTAAAGGCCCAGATAGCAAGTATTCTCAGCTTTGCAAGCCAGATGGTCTCTGTCACCATTACTCAACTGTGCTGGTAGCGTGAAGTGCCCATAAATAACTGTAGATGAATGAGCATGGCTGGGTTCCAGTAAAACTTTACGAATTTCAAATGATTTTTCACTTGTCATCAAACTATAATTTTTTGGATTTTTTCCCCCCAACCATTCAAAAATGTCAATCGCATTCTTTGCTCCTGGGTTGTACAGAGACGGCTGGCAACAAGATGTGGCTTGTGGGCGATGGCCTGCAGACCTCTGCTCAAGAGGATTCAAAGTCCCAGATCTTTACAGAACCAGAAGTCTGTCTTGCTAAATGTGTGGATTCAGGCTCATGTGTGGTTTCCTCCCAGGCCCTTCTATTCATTCAGCACGTATTTATTTAATACTGGTCGTGAGCCAGGCCCTGAGGGTACCGAGAGGACCGGTAAACACATGCATGTTTGTGTAACCTAATGTACTTGTTTTGTGGGTGAATACATCTCCCATCCTCCATCAGGTTTTGAACTTCTGTGAGGATAAGGGATTAAGTCTTGTCCTCACCTCGGTGCCTGACGCAGGGCTCTGTGCACCCTGCAGGAGACATACGCCACTTTGTCATGCATGCGTGTGCCTATTTTGCACAAACGTATTCATGTATGTGGATACTGTCCTAAAAGTACCATCTGCTCATAAAGCACCATGTGTGCTCCTAGGTTGGACTATGGAGTAGCGCACAGCCAGCTCCTGCTTCCTCCTGGGTCCTGCGCTATCTTTCATGGCACCGCCTCTTCCCATGGGCTCCACCCTCACCATGCACTCTCGGCTCCTTGGAGACTTTGCCTGGAATATTCTTCTCCTGTCTTTTCACCTTATTTACTCCTATTTATCCTTCACATCTCTGCTCAAGCATTACTTGTCAGAGGAGGAAGCCTCTCTTGAGGTTCCCATCACTTCCCAGGCCGGATCAGGTGGTGGTGTTTTCTCTCTCACGACTGGGGCTTTCCTCCATCTCCAGATTCACTCTTTCCATTTTTCACCGGCATCCTCCTTGCCTGAAGGCTCTCAGAGGCAGGCTTGTTCATGGTGGCATCCCCGCCTCCAGCACAGAGCCTCCAACCAGGAGGGACTCCACGACACGCCTGTTACAGGAAGGAACCGCTTCCCCGGCCCCCAGCCCACCCCAGCCCCCTTTGCACAGGGACTCCCTTACCGGTTGGTGGACCCGTTGTAGCAATAGTTGGGGAGGAAGTCGAAGTTCAGCTCCCAGAAGACGTGGAGGGTGATGCGGCCGTACGGGGCGGACACGTTGTGGTTGGCCTCCCGGAACATGGCATCGAAGCTGTCCAGGGTCATGTGCTTACACAGCAGCCGGTGCGTGAGCCGGTTGATCTCTAGCAGCCACTCCAGCTCCTGCCAGAGAGAGCCCACGGCTGCTGAGGATGTACACATACACCTCACACGCCCCCCACGCGCCCCGCTTCTTCTTACGGATTCCTTTCATGCGGGGGAGAGCCCCTCAGACAAGCTCCCGACTGCCGACACGGAGACTAGGCCCCCGCGGTGGCATGTGACAACGTGCCCTTCTTCAGAGGAGGAATTCCCAGACTGTGCGGAGGAAAGCTGCGTGCCTGCTCTGAGAAGGGGGCCACAGACCATGTACGATTGCCTTGTCTGGACCCCCTTGGGTGGAGAGCATGCCTGCTTGCTTTCCAGTCTCCATACTGGTGAGGAGAAAGCTTGCTTCTCAGTGTTGCAAGTAAACAAAAGGAAGGTGTGACTGGCTGTCATGAGAGCTGTTATCTCCGCCGTGCAGAGAGCCATCCTAAGAGTTATCACTCGCTTAGGACTTACTACTAGGTCAGACCACATGAAACTACTGGTTTTTAGGTTAAATACCATTGAATATGAGTAGTTTCATGTGATTCAATTTAATATACGCCAAACTGTATCTTCAGCACTTAATGTGTCTTAACTCATTTAATGCTCAAAAAAACCCTTACTTTATGCATTAGAGAAACTGAGGCTTGGAGAAGTTGAATCACTTGACTCCAAATCCAGGAAGTTGGGCTCCAAAGTCCATATTCTTAACCGCTGTATACTATAGGAATTTTAAAACTAGCTGGGGGCACAATGCCCCCTCCTTTGGATTCCTCCTGGGTCTGCCAGTCACCGGGTTGCTTACATGTTGGCAAAGGTGCAGCTAAAAGCCACGGACCGAGGACTCACGTGAGCTGTGGGCCCTGACTGCTGGGAACCCTACCTTCAGGCAGAGAATGGGAGCAAAGTGGACAATATGCAGACACAACAGGTCACTGCATTTGTTGGCAAGTAAAAGGAGAGTGAAACCCTTTGGGCTGGCTTTAGTCCCTTGCCGTGCTGATATGAAAAAGAATCAAAGCACAGTCTTGTGCAGAGAGAGAAGCCATCCCTCTTTGTGATGCTCTAGGACACTCCCATATTGTTGTGGTCAAGCCCTCTTTTGAGATGGGTATGATGGCCCCTGTTTCATAGAGGGGACAGATGAGGCTCAGAGGGTGAAGTAACTTGCCTAAAGTCACACAGGGAATATAGAACACGGTTTAGTGTGTGATCCCAGGTCTTCTGATGTCAAGTCACATGTGTTTGTGCCTCTATGACAGAGCTGCCTGGACTAAAGAAGCAATTTGCTAAGAGAGCCCCTTGAACAGTAATGATGATCAAAGTAAAGATGGTTTGACAATATAAAAACTCCACGAACACTGGCAAGGGCAGTTGACCAGAGGGTGGCCAGGAGGCGGGACAGCCAGAGGGCCAGCTTTAATGGCTGGGATAGGGAGCTCAGGTGTCTACAGTCGGTCATAGGGTGCGGCCCCACACCAGGGAATCAATTTTACTCTCATCAGCCACAAGGCATCCCTCACGCTGGTTGGGGCCTAGAGTGTGGCCAGGTGGAGGCCCCAGACCATGCTTCCAATCTTGGAGCTTTGTCTTTCTGAAACTCAGATGCTATGGCTCTAAATTGGGGGTGCAGAAGTGGATCGAAGCTTGCAAACTTCAATGGCTGCAGAGGCCAGCCAGCTCAGGGAAGAGACACGGGCAGGAGCGGGAGGGATTCCTGGGGCTGGGCTGTCTGTGGCAGAATGTCTGCCCAGAGACGGAGGAGCTGCTACTTAACTCCATAGAGTTGTTACCTCCTCAGAATGGGCTCAGTGATGACAGAGTTCACAGTCTTTCAAAAGAAGGTCAAAATCTGGATTTTAATTCTGGAATGGCAGCTGGAAGAGTAAGTTTCCAGTCATTGTGCACCATGAAGTAAATGAAGGGCAGAAATACCGAATCACCTCTCTGCTTCTGTCTCCTAGGGCCTACCCAGGTGGACTATTAACTTTGTGCCCATTCACTTCAGATGGGTAAAAAAAATGAATGAAATAAATTAAATGGAATAAATGCCAATGATTTTATTTCTAAGCTCCCTGAGGAGTCCCATGGCACACTGAAGTGCCATGTTACCAGGAAGATAACTGCAAGCGAAAAACCAGGGAATGTTCTGTGATTTTAACAGTCTCACAAATGTGTGTCGGCGTTTACAGGGAGACCGAAGGAGGGAGTTCTCAACGCTGCTGATGTGGGGCCGCTGGAAACACAGGTCCGCTTCTCCTGCCATACAACAGTACCAAGGTTTCTGACAGGTAATCCAAGCCCTGTTTGGCCTCAGCCATGTTATTCCGACCTTCAAATCATAAGAGGGCACTTGCCCCTGGGATGCGGAGCTCAGTGCATCAAGCCTGGCGAGGTTGAAGAGGCCTTTTGAGTGGTTCCGGCGCCTTCTGAGAGGGTCTCAGTTTCTACAGTAGAGTTGGTTTACTGGGGGCAACGTAGAGAAGCAGAACTGGGGAAATAAAACGCCTAACGGGGCAACTTCTGTGAAGGAGTGGAAAGAGCTCTTGATGGGGACCGGAAAAGCTGAGTGTCGGCCACACCGGACTGCTCACCAGCGCTGTGGCCCCAGGCAGGCGAGAAGACCCGGGTCTCGAAGTCAGGTGCAGCGAGCATGGAAGGTCCTACACGGAATGAGGTGTACAGTGAGGCTGGCGGCAAGCTGAAGGGAGCACAGCCGGGCTGACGGGATCATCTAGTCATTTCTAGACGATCGCTGCCATCTGGAATGGCTGGGGTGGTGTTGCCAAAGCTTCTGCAGTTTTATTCAAATTCTTCCAAATGTTAAATGTTGGCTCAAAATTTCAAATGTGTTCTGCAGCCTAAACAAAACACAGCCTGCAAGCTGCCAGCCCTCAAATCCAGCATCAGATGTCTCCGAGAATCTATTTGCTCAGCTGTGTAGGATGAGGACGGCTGACTTAAGAAATCTCTGCCACCCTCCCAGCTTGGCATCATCAAGCCGCCTTCCCATCTCAGAACGGAGTTTCCAAGGTGGAGGGAAGCGCTGAAGGGAGCAGATTCCTCAGGCTGTTTCTCAGAAGAGGCAGAAGCTTCTCAGCCAAGGCCAGTAGGGACCTCCTGACCCCACAGGAGAGAGCATTCCTGGGGTCTCCTCTTCATGGGCTTCACAGGGAGTGCCTGCTCTCCTGGGGGTTGCTGCCCTCACCTGATAAACACGGGCTTTCACTGCTTGTTTTGATTTTGTTCTCAACTAAAAGAACATTCAGTGCCTTTCAAGGGATTGGAAGGGGTCATGGACACCTACACACACCCCAGACCAGTTTTTCCATGAGATATGCTCATTCATTACTGGACAGCTAGAAGTTACAGATAAACAACAAAGATGAAAAAAAATCCCATCACTGCTAACATTCTGGCATAAACAAAGAAAAATTTATTCCTTTCTTCCCTTCTTTCTTCCTTCCTTCCTTCCTCCCAAGAAAAATCTACTTCTTTAAATAGATCTCCCAGAACATGTGCTATATGATAGTCTCCTAAAGTAACTGACCCAGGACTTAGGTGGGTAGCTGGGGGCAAGTCCTCATAGGAAATGCTGCTGAAAATTCACCCTGAGAACGTCTCATTGTAGCCCAAAATTTTTATGCTCCTCTCATCATTTTTTCATAAGCTATTATTTATTAAGTGCAAGTCATCCTTATAAAAACGTTATACTATGATTTCTAACATTCCTCTATCATGTAGATGGGGAAATGACCTTGGAGAAGTTAAATAACTGGCCAAAATTGCCGGCTCGTAAGTGGCAGGGCCAAGACTAGCACCCAAGGTCTTTCTGACTCTAGAGCTCTAGTCCCTAGTCACTTTTTTTTTTAACCACTTTGTCCATTTAAAAAATACTTTTTTTTAAATTTTGAAATAATTTTGGACTTACTTTTCTATAAGTGAAAAAGCAGAGTTCCTGCATATCCTTGACCCAATTTCCCCAATGTTAACAGCTTACATAACCATGGCATAATTATCAAAAGTAGGAAATTAACGTTGGTTCCGTTCTATTAACTAAATGACACACTTATTCAGATTTCAACAGATTCTCCACGAGGGTCCTTTTTTCTGTTCTATGATTCAATTTGGAATCCCACATTGCCTTTAGTTGTCATTCTTCTTAGTCTTTTTTCAGTCACTAACATTTTTCAGTCTTTGTCTTTTATGACCTGGATGCTTTTGAAAAGTATCGTTCATTTTTTTAATGCCATTTAATTGGGGTTTATCTGATATTTTCTCATGATTAGATTGAGAACATGCATTTTGGCAAGAATACCACAGAAGAATACCAGCAGGGGTTACATGAATATATATTATTACTGGTGTTGTTGACCTTTGATGCTTGGTTAAGATGGTGTTCCCACTGTAAAGTTACTAATCTTCCTTTTGGAGTTAATAAATATCTTGAAGGAGATAGTTTGAGACTATGCAAGAATCCTGCTGCTTCTTAGTTTTTTTTTTTAATTTCCGAGTAATTTTTAAAATTGTGGTCAAATATATGTAACAGAAAACTTACCACTGACACCATTTTTGAGTGTATAGTTCTGTGGCGTTCAGTTCATTCACATGACTGTGCTACCATCATCACCATCCATCTCCAGAACCTAATTTCCCTCAACCAAAACTCCATACACCAATTCCCTCGTCCCCAGTAATCACCATCCCACTTTCTGTCTCTATGAATGTGACTACTCTAGGGACCTCGTAATAAGAGGAACCATAAAATATTCTTCTCAAAGGTCCGCCTACTAATTTTAGCATCCATTGCTGGATTTTGCCCACAACTGTCACCGTGGCGTTCTAATGGTGATTTTCTATTTCTCTCATTTCTTCTACTCATCTGCTTTTGAAAGCATGAAAGTCTTCCTCTGATTCACCTCAGGACTGGTCAATCAAGTTTATTCTAATTCTTGGAGAGGAAGAGTTAGCAGAGAGTAGCTCAAATTGCTGTTTACTCCCTGCTTGTGCATCAGGACCAAAGACATAGTTTCCAGGTCCCAGTGCAAAATGGAAATGTGGGGACCCTTGTTAAAAAATTAAGAATTTCAAGATGGCAATGGCAGAGCATTAAACCCAGCACGGAGCCCTTCTGGGCCCTATACTGCACACCCACGATGCCCACCCTGTTGTGCAACCTTCCCTAGCTTCTCAGGACCTTCCCTGTACTTGCTCAGCTCGGTAGTAACCCAAAGGACAAGCAACTGTGCCCCAGGGTTGACCATGTCAGAGATCTCAAGGCAATCAAGAGGGTAAGATCACTCATTCCTTTTAAGTTTTTTTTTTACCTGCTCCATTCAGTTGGGAAGAGACTCACTGCTTCTCTTTAACTAGCTCAGTACTAAGCTAACAACACCTCCAACTAGGCTTCAGGTCTAAGGACTCCCAGACCAGAACTCCCACGGGCCCCCAGTCTCTTACCACAATGGAAGTCAGGTCCTCACTCTCGAAGCGGCTGATGGCCTGGTCCAAGGATTTATACATGGCGGCCGAGATGCGCTGGGTGATGAGTCTGTTCAAGTCAATTGATCTACCCAACAACTACATGGAAGAGACAGAGAGAAAAGTTACTTAAGGTTCTCACAGGCACATGACAACTAAATGCAATGCATTGATAAGAAATTGGATTAAAAGCAAAAAGACATTACTGGGACAAATGAGGACTCTATGCAGAAAACAGTATTGTTAAATTTCCTGAGTATGATCATTCTATCTTGATTATGAGAGAATGTCCTCATTCTTAGGAGATACATGCTGAGGTATTCATGGGTAAAGTGTCATGACGTCTGCGACTTACTCTCAAACAGCTAAGAAAAAGAGTACATATATTTAAAACATATGTAATTTAATGTTACATATATATGTATTCTTATAAATTATTTACACATACTATATCTTTATATACTACATATATTTACTATTTATGTATTTATTTACTATTTATATACTACTTACTATATATGCTATATTTATAATATATATACTATATACTACTTATATATTTATATACTATTTACCTAAACTTTATATATATACACACACACATATTCATATACTGCACTTTGCTAGGTGCCCAAGGATTATTCTTAACTATTTTATTTTTTTTACCGTATTTGCAAGAAAGAAAAAATATGCATATAAGAGAAAGTAAAGCAAATGTGGTAAAATATTAATGATCACAAATCTGCCTGTAGAGTATATATATGTTCATTGTGTTATTCTTTCAACTTAAGTTTGAAATATAAGAAGTTGAGGAAAAATAGGATTCATCCAGACTGTAGGAAAAGGCTCAGGACAGGGCTGGCACCCCATGCAATGCTGACATCCTAAATTTAGCTATGAGGTCCTTCCCACATCGGTCCCATGCCCCACCAATCACAAGAGAGTAGCAGCTCCCTCAGCAAGGGCCCACTGCGTGTCTTTATGGGGATGAGTATAGAAGCACGAGAAAGAAGGGCTGGATGGAAAACAGAACTTACGCTAATTTCCGCCAGGGCACACACATGTGGGCAATATCACAGATGCGATGCAAATAGCAATAAACATTTACTGAGTACCTGCTGTGTGCATTGTGCTTTGCTAGGTGTCCAAGGATTATTCTTAACTATTTTACTTCTTTTTCTATTTCCCTTTTGGGAGATTTTCTACCAACTGACTAGGACCCCTGGCAGCTACCTTGTGTACACATAGAGCCCTCAGTATTTAATGTCCTGTGGCTAATTCTGGCCGCATCAGTAACTGATGGCTGTAATTTCCTGAGGGGCTGGAGGAAAAGTACTGAGCTCCTGCTGTTGAGAGGTGAAGATGTTCTTTTCTCTCTCATTATTCTCCATTTCCCTTTGATTTCTCAGGGCAATGAAAATGCCCAGGGTTTCCAGGGTAACCCCTTCCTCTTCACCTGGGGCACTTCTCAGCCATGGCCCTTCACCTGGGTCTTCCCCACACACACCGTGGCCCACGCACCAAGCGCAGAAGTCATGGTGTAAAGGCCACACCAGCTTCACGTGGCTGACAGCGTGGTATAGGAGTCAGGTGGCCGGAGCATCTCGTATTTTGCCTGCCTGGCTCACGTTAACATTTTTTTTTTTTTTTAAAAGATTTTATTTATTTATTTGACAGAGAGAGTCACAGCGAGAGAGGAACACAAGCAAGGGGAGTGGCAGAGGGAGAAGCAGGCTTCCCGCTGAGCAGGGAGCCCGATGTGGGGCTCGATCCCAGGACCCTGGGATCATGACCTGAGCCGAAGGCAGACGCTTAACGACTGAGCCACCCAGGCGCCCCTCATGTTAACATTTTTAAGCAGCGATCTGTGTCTGAGCTCCTGGCATCATTTATTGCCTCTACATCTGGGGTCAAATGTGAACAAAAAGCAACTCCACAAAAACACACTAATTTCTAGCGTGGGTTTAGCGGACATGCTTCATTTCAAAGCACGAAGCAGCCCACCTTCACTTAGACCAGCATGAGGGCCCTGCTCAGGAGCAGTTACCCATTTCTGAGTGGCAGTCCCCATGGAAGGAAGTGAGCTGCGGCTTATGACAAAAGGACAAAGGCTTTGGTGGCCACGACTCCCCAGAGGCGAGCTGCAGGTGGACTGAGAAGCCTAGAAATTGAACCACAGGATGCCAATGCCCCTTTATGGCTTATAAGATTCCGAGGCTGGGCTACACTCATGCTCAGAAGTCCACACGGGTGGCACGCAGGGCGGAGAGTATGCAGTCCTGGTCTCCAATCTCCCCGCTAACTTCACGGCTACTCTCTAGCCTGTCCCACCTGCCCTCTGGCTTTCTTCACCGTACCTGCACGTGTCTCTGTTTCAGCAGTGTTTCGTAGCGGTTGGACGGTGGATACGGAATGATGACTCCATAATTCTTACATTCGGCCCTAAAACGTTTATCCAACAGGACACTGCAAGGAATAAAAGTTACATAAGGCCAGTAAACATAACTGGGGATGGTTTTCAAATACCCAGCCCCATCTATTTCAGACCAGAGGATCTACTGAGTTTGTATATATAGCATATTTGAAATGAGAATCATCTTAGAGACACTGGAAGCCCAGTTCACTGTTAAAACGGCATCCTATTCAACCCAGATACTTGCTAAGTGACTACTTTGTGGAAGGCTGTGTAATCTGCGTTTTCCCTGAGAGTACATGCTTTGTACTGTCTATCATCAAGAGCCATTCACTTCATTTAATGCGCATTCTGTGTTAACAGAGACTGGTGCGTTCCGATGTCACCTCCTACTTGAAATCTGTCAGAGCAATTCTAGCTGTCAAAGCAAAATGAAGGAAATTCTCTGTGTGGAAAGAAAAGTAATTTATGACAGTTAAGTAACTATTCTTGACATTATTGGTTTGTACATTTGGATTTCCAATAAGAAGACAGATACCTATTTTGAGGTTTGTCTTGACCAGTACTGTTATGGGTTCTTGAAACCCAGGAATTCACTCAATCAACACACACTGGCACTGCCGACGAGCCTCCAACACTTGACAAGTGTCTTACCCCAATTCTTCACCGGTCTCCTGTCTGGCCTTTATATACCTGTTCTTGCTCACCACCAATCCATTCTCCACATTTTTGTTTTTAATAAGGGCAAATTTTTAAAAATAAAAATTGAATCCAGTCCCTGTCATACTTTTGAAATCATCCCATGGTATTCGATTCCTCCTAGGGAAATCCTACAAGCCTCATCCCTGAGCCCTGCCTACCTCTCCAGCTTACTGTGCAACTTGTCTCCTCCTGTGGTCTGTGGACAAGGCATTTACATGCACTAATTCACATTAATGGTCTCAACTGTCCCATGGAGTAGGCATGCTGTCAGTACAATACTTCTGCCCCAGGGACTTTGCACAAGCAGTTCCTTTGCCTGCAATTTCCTGACCCATCCTTCACTTAGTTTTATTTAATGCCTATCAACTTCAGATAAGAACTCAAATGTTAGCTTCTCAGGACAGCCTTTCCAGTTCCTCACTCCAAAGACTAGTGCAGGTTTAACTGTCATAGATTTCCATACTCCCATGAATGTTTCCTTCACAGGGAGCATGCAACCTCCCTTGCCGCTGTGCTCTAATCGGTTTGTATTAACGTCTGATATCCCTCCTAGACGGTAAGCTCCATGAGGGACAGCACCAAACCTGCCTATTTTCCTTTCTCCTATATTTTAGCACCCAGTCCAGGCCCATGGGGGCTAAAGAAGAGAGGTTTTACGACAGGAAACCATGTCTCACAGGTGGCAGGCTACGAACGTTTGTTGCTCACAGCCCCGGGACCCTCGTACCTGCCAGCCATGGCTTTGTAGTAGGCAAAGATCTGGTCCGCCAGCTTGTAGACAAACTGATCAAAGCACAGGTTCACCTGGGGACACGGAAGCAGGAATGTCAGCGGTGCATGTCTAGCTTAAGCAAAGAAAGCGCACGCAGCTGCAAGGGGTCAGCTGGGCAGTATTGTGTGCTGTGGGGCAAGATACTTTGAGTAGCAAAAAAAGCAGATCCTGTGGTTAAGTAAGTTAAGAAGTTTGGTCCCTCAACCTCAAGGCCCTTAGTTAGACACAGAGAAGGCCAAGTTCAAAAAGCTGTTGAGGAACAGCCCTCCCCGTTTGTCCCATCCTTGCTGTTCCAAGGTGGCCCACCCAGGGGGAAGGCGATAGCTCTTCATATCCTGCAACTGCTCACATCATTCCACCCATCGTCTTTCCTGTTAGACTTTTTCATCTTTTCCTTTCACTTTATTTGCCCTTGCTTGACAATGAAGAAGTTGATGGTGCTTGGAAACTGAAAAATCTTTTTTTTTTTTTCAAACTTAGCTTAGAAACCTCTGGTTCTTAATGAATATGGGATCATCTTGCCATTTCAGTGTCTCATCACATCGGTGGCAGACCATGAGGCTTAGGTGAGAAGTTCATGTCAGACACAGGATGAAAACCAAACCGTCCACCGAGGGCAAGAAACAGCCAAGGGTGGGGCTTTAATGAGCTGGGGATGTAGTGGTGGCAGGGCGCCATGGGACTTCAAAGGGAACAGAGCATATTTAGGTCACTGATCTTCCATGCTTCCCTCACCAAATTCACAGCTCCATAAGGTTAATTCTTTATCTGAAGAGCTCCCGTATCTTTGATTTTACACCCCAAATGTTATTCTGAACATAGAACACAGAGCTATGTGCAGTTCTGCCCTCATCTGCAGGTGACCAAGCCTCTGCTCTGGAATTCATGCTTCAAGGGGCCCCACTGGACCTTCCTCCAGTTGAAGAACCTGCAGAGTCAAGGTGGGGGTGCCCACTAGTCATACCCTAAGCTCCCCTTCTAGAACCAGCCTTGAGTATCCTTGCCCCAAAAGCCCAAGCCCCTTCCAGGCCTGTCTGGTATTTTCCCTGGGATCATCCCTGGGGGTGGACTGCATAGCAGGTGTATGTACCCCTAGGGTTGAGGTTTAGCTGAGGGGCCACTGTTTGTGGGCCGCGGTGGCAGATGCAGCTTGGGTATCCACACACATACACATGAGGCCCTTCATCGTGCAGAACAGAGTTGGGCGATGGGAAGAGAAAGGGGGCAGGTCACAACTTGGGGGTCTCAAGTATATAAGATCTTGTCAGAACATGGAGTTGTCAAAGCTGAGATGCAACCAGTTCACTTGTCTCCTAGAATCTCTCTTCCCAAGTCTGTGCTCAGGAGAAGAGATCTGTGTTGGGGTCCATCAAGGTCTTCAAATCCCATAGAAATTGGAGAGTAGAGAAAGCAAGCAGCATCTCTACTAGCTTTTCTTGCTAATCCTAAAATAGTCATGTTTTGCCTTTATAAATAAGAATGTTTTATATTTCTATGATATTTTTACCTAATTGGCCTCAGTCTGTGTTTATAGACCCCATGCAATTAAGCAGAACCCGGACTACCATTCCAGATCCCAGAAGGCAAAACTGAGAAATTGCGGTAGCCACCACTCCCATTGGCCTCATGCAGGTGCCAGGATTGTACTTCCTTGCTCCTCTCTGAAAAGGAGGTGCAGGCACATGACTCGCTTTGACCAATGACACGTGTCATTTCCAGGTGGAAGCTTTAAGTACCAGTAACACCTCTCCCTGCCATGGTAATTAGTGAATGTTCCACGTGGGTCCCAAATTGAAGACTACATGGACCAGAGCCCCCAACCAACCCATAAGGGAGAAATAAACCTTTGATTTTTAAGGTACTAAAAATTTGTGATTATTTGTTACTGCAGCATAACCTAGCTTGTCCTGACCATTACAGAAATAAAGCCATTGAGTGACTAATAAATAGCTTCATAGTTGAAAGGATGGTTACTTTAGTCCTACCGGTACTAGCAAGTGACACTGGAAGCTGTATGACATTGGAGTAACAATAACTGACCACTTCAAGTCTAAGATTTATTATCTGTAAAACAGATAGTAGCATATATCTCTTTAAATTGCTGTAAAGGTTATTTAAAAAGTCGTTCTCTCTCCAGTGCTTAGCACTGCGCCTGGCAACTTGTAAATATATAATAACTGATACATGATATTGCTGTTATTATTATTAGCCAAATAATCCAACCATAAAAGACCCATTAGAAAATTAATTTTACCCCTGCAGTTCTATCATCGGCCATCCCTTAATACATTTGAAAAAGAAAGACCATCATCTCGGTCTGGGTCCTTTTTGATGATCATGATTTGTAAAGATCACTCTCCATATAGGGAATGATATTATAAGAGCACTGTATGGGGGCAGGTGGGAGCTACACCTGTGGTGAGCATAGCATGACATATAGAGTTGCAGAATCACTGTGCTGTACACAGACTAATGGAACACTGGGTGTCAATTATACTACAATCTTAAAAAAAAGTCATAAAAAGAGATCACTCTCCAGAACAAGTCATGGATCCTGCATTGCTATGGTCTGAATGTTTTGTGTTGCTCCAAAATTCATATGTTGAGATCCTAATCCCCAAAAGCGATGGTATTAGACAGTGGGGCCTTTGGGAAGTGATTAGGTCATGAGGGTAGAGGCTTCATGAATGGGATTAGCGCTTTATAAGAGAGAGACTGGGGGCACCTGGGCGGCTCAGTCGGTTAAGTGTCCGAGAGATCGAGTATCGTGAGATCGAGCCCCAAGCTGTGCTCCGTGCTCAGTGTGGAGTCAGCTTGAGAGTCTCCCCTTTTCCCTCTGCCCCTCCCTCCACTTGTGTGCATGCGTGCTCACTCTCTCTCTCTAAAATAAATAAATAAAATAAAAAAAAAAAAGAGAGACCGCAGAGAGCTCCCTCATGCCTTACACTACTCAAGGATACAATGAGAAGTCTGTGACCCAGAAAGGTGCCCTCACCCAACAGTGCTGGCTCCCTGATCTAGACTTCCAGCTTCCACAACAGTGAGAAATACATTTCTGCTGTTTATAAGCCACTCAGTCTGTGGTTATTTGGTACAGCACCCTGAATGGACTAAGACAGCCCACTTTGTGCCAAGAGCTAAAGATTTAAAAAGTCCAGACTCTCGGAATAAGATTACAGGAACAAAAGGAGAAGTGTGTCACTTGCCTCGGCTTCAATCTCATCGTACAGGAACTGCTTTTTAAACTTGGTCAGAGCATAGTAGGCGCTGTCATTGTATAGGTCCAAGGGGTAGAGGACGTACCTGAAGAGAGAAAAGTAGAGGCCAGCAGCTTACTCATCTTTCTGAAGGCAAGCTGACTGATGCGGCTTGGGAAACACGAAGGCTTGGGTGAACACGTGAACAAGCTCGGGGTTGGGAAGAGAGAGCCTTCCAGCACTCTGATGTTTCCAGCCTGCCTTAGGAATGCCTTACTTTATGCTCTGCCTGTAGAAATCAAAAGTCCGTGATGCTAATAACTCCAAGACCTGAAAAAATGAGTCTGGGACCAAAAGAAATCAGGTGGCAGTTAAAGACATTAGCTTCCTGGTCCCCAGAGATGACTATCTTCCAAGCACGGCTGCCGTGAGACTGACAGAGCACAGGGAGGGCAGCTGGGCTGGTAGAATCCCGGGCCTATCTGCAAGGCTGAGTCAAATCTGGTGTGACTTGATCCCTGGCACGAATGTTCTCCCTAGTGGGGCACACTGCCTAATCTGGAAAGTTCTGGAAAGAACAGAGCTCCCTAGCAAACTGTCCTCCATCTGCACCCTGGGAACCTCCTTGCTGACCCAATCCTGCCTCTTACTCCATCATGGAAGGTTCTTTGGTTTCCAGGATATGGTCTGTTAGAATCCAGGGCATGGACATCTCAATTGGGAACTGGATTCGCCGGCCCATGGTTAACTCCAGGAAGAATTCTCGGAACCAGAGCTGAGAGAGGTCACAACACTGCTGCAGGGCTTCTGAAAGCATATAGGAAAGAGTTGTGGGTTATACATGAGAAGCACCCAAAGATCTTTGCTCTTATTGTTATTAACTTGGTTCTTACTGCTTTCGTTATTCTTACCACTATACTAGTATATAGTAGGTACTCATAAATGCGACTTGATCAGTAGATCCTGCTGTCTGGTACCTGACAGCCAGTCTAACATCTATTTAGAAAACAGCATTTGTTAACCTCACAGTAGCAGGCCCGGGGGGGAGGACAGCAGTGATGTTTTAGAGCTTTAGGTGCCCCCACAATCTCCATCATCCCCCTACAAAGCCATCCTGAAGATCCACAGTCGGGCCTCCTTGTACATGGTAATTCTGGCTTCTCCCTGCTCAGAAGCCTTGAAGGGCCCTGATCTGCGCTCTGATGAAGTTTGGATTGTTTGTTAAGGTCACCTTCTCAGTACTAACAGGTGCATTACCACTCCCACGTCCCTGGATGCTGCTCTCCTTCTCCCTGCCCTGTTCCCCCTGCACAGTCATCCTGCTAACGGGAGCA
Source organism: Halichoerus grypus (assembly GCF_964656455.1). Classification (NCBI taxonomy): domain Eukaryota; kingdom Metazoa; phylum Chordata; class Mammalia; order Carnivora; family Phocidae; genus Halichoerus; species Halichoerus grypus. The sequence goes on along the minus strand of NC_135713.1, from coordinate 47,609,171 downwards.
CAGGAATGGGGGACACAGGGTTGGGGTACAGCCTGGAAGCCTCCTTTGCTATGAGCAACAAGACTAATCAGCTCAGAGCTGCTGCTTAGAAACAAAAGGCTGACCGAATGCCTGGCTGTGTCTGTGGGTATGTTGCTGGTTTTAAAAAAGTCTTTAGTAGAGGGTACTAAAGACTTCATGACAAATAAACCACAAATGTCTACCAGACAAAGTTAGCGGAGTGAGACTAGCCGGACCAAGCCTGGCCTTTCCAAGCCCACCAGAAAGTGTGCATTTTTTTACCTCGGTGGCAAAATGTGCCTCTTTTGGTCAATGACCATGCTTTTTGGCAACTTTTGGTCCAGTGGCTTTAGTTGGTCTGGGACCTGGGACCCTAATCCTCTCCCCACTACCCGGACACTGCAACTCACCACTGATATTGAGCAGGTGCGTGAAGAAGAAGGACTGTTTGTGGAAGTCCTCTATGGCAAGGACGATGGGTCCATCAAGGCTGCTTCTCAGTGTCTTCTTAGAGCCGCTTTTGTCTGCGATGAGTGATTCCAGCATGGTCCGCACCATGTACAGCTTGAAAGAGAAAGTAAGATGAGAAGGTCAGGGGCTGGCCCTCCACCCTGGGGTAAAGGTTTCTCTGTGTTGTATTTATATTTTTCTTTTTTTCTGCAGATGTCTGCTCTTAAAAAGCACTGTCTTAAGGAAGTACCAGTTTAGGGTTGGAGAAGTGAATTTGGAACATGTAAACCCTCACGAGGGAGACTGGTCAGCCCAGGAAGGAAGTTCTGCCCAGGGCCTGATAACAAGTCTTTCAAGGCCCAGGTTTTTGCCTGCTCTGCTTGGCCAAGGGCGTGGGCATCAGAGGAGAACCTCAGTTCACATCACTCTGGAGGCACTCTCTGTTTTACTGGTTGGCTGGATGGCACCGTGGGTGGAGCCCCGGACTTGGGTCTAAGGCCAGGCCCTCCTACTGTCTTGCTGTGTGACCTTGGGCAACAAAGTCCCACTCTGGGCCTCAGTGTTCTCATCTGCTAACATGAGGGGGTTGCACCAGATGCTTTCTCAAACCAGTCCCCTTCAGCTCTAACATTTTGAGGAACTGCGAAATGCGATTTGATTAGAGGAAACCCCCCACCCACCGACCTCAAGCTTCTGACCCTCAGCACTTTGAATCCATTACTGAGGGATGGCGCCCTCTGGTGGCATCAGCTGCGTCGCACAGCCTACCAAAACCCTGGGCGGAAAGCGGGGGAAGATGGGTACTTACACAGGAGGTCTACTAGACAATCAACTCCCGCTTACAGAGGGCCTTAAGTGCAAAGGGTGCAAGTGCTAATCTAGATCTTTCCACATCATCTGCCTTTGAATCTTAGGGCTGGAAGGGGCCTTGAGGAGCCAGGCTAGTCCATTCCTGCTGCCTCCTGGAGAAGTGTACCCCAACCAACCCAGCCAGGCGGTGTTATACCAGGGATCGGCAGCCTCTTCGGCCCTGTGTACCACCAGTGGGGTGAAACAAAGCCCGCGGGGACCACTGGCAGGCCTAAGACATAGGTAGGAGAAAGGAGGAGGGCACGGGAGGGCAGGAGAGACAGGGAAGAGGGAGAGAGAGGAGAGAGAGAGAGAGAGAGAGAAAAGCAAGAGGTATTGTATACGGTGGGGAAGCCGCCGCGACTGCTAGGGGCCACTTGCCGACCACCTCTCAGAAGCTCCAACCTCCCTCTGCCACCACATCTGCCCTGGCTGCCTCTGGATCTCCTCGAGGACCGTCCCCACCATGTGCCTGGCCCTAGGCCAGGCAGTGCAGCCACACAGACAAGGGGCCCAGCGCCCCGGCCACAGCACTTCCCATGATGGTCCAAGAGCTACCACGGTGGCCAGTCCACCCTCGCCAACCCCATCGGGGGGCAGGCCTGATCATCCCTAAGAAGCACTGTTCTAATGACGGCCTTTGGAGTCATCCAGGAAAGGATTCATCAAGTACCATCCATGTGGAATTGACTGATTTGTTTCAAATTCTATTTGAAAATCCATTCCGTCGATAAGAGGGGGAACTCTTTGCCCACCTACTCCTCCTGAACAGAGCATTTAACTCATCAGATCAGCCAACATCCCAGCTGTGCTAGATGCCCCTGTCTACTGTGCTCGGCAGGCCCTCACGGAGCCCTGGGGCGGGAGTCAGGAGACCTGGGTTCTTGTCCCACCTCCACCTGTGACTCGCCTTGTGACTTAGACAAGTCACTTCCCCTCTCTGGACCTCAGTTTCCCTATCTGTAAAACAAGGAGGGCACTGGGACTAGCTCGTCTCTAAGGGCTCTTCCAGCTCTGACTATTAGGAGTCTACTCAATGCATCCGTGCCACCTCACAGGATTTGGTTGGGGGGGGGTGTTAATTCGGGGCCACACTCCCCTCTCAGACCACCTATATAAACCCTCCTTCCACTCCTCTTCTCTCCCTTTCTCTCCCTCTCTGCCTGTTTGGCCCTTCCCCTCATCCTCCTTTCCAGTTTCCCTTCTGCCTTGTCTTGTGTCTCCCTCACTCAAGTCTTGGGACTTACAGAAACATCCGAAAGCCCTGCTTAGCCCCTCCAGGATATTCTAGGCTGGAAAGGCCTGTGGTCCTGGACATTACACAAAAGTGTTTGTAGAAGCTTCCTTGGGATTTCCAAGACCAGCAAGATTAGTGCACACTGGCCCACGGGCTGTGAAGCCAAGGGAAGTTACGGTGCTGAGAAGCCATCCTGCCCCTTCCCTCCTCCCCGTCCCCTGCCCAGACACAGACACACACACATGGGTTGGGGGGGCGCTGGGCCTCAGACGGCTCATCTCAGATGGTTCAGATTCACGATTGCAGAGCTGAGACAGGCTGAAAGGTCATGTCAAGGGGGAGTTCCTGTAAGACCCCTGAAAGTTCAATGGACCCTTACGCTTTTTTCCAATACCTCAAAAAGCCTACCAGGAATTGCTTATCCTTAAGTAAGTGGCAAGGATTCAACCAAGATGCCCAGATTCTTTACTTTTTTTTTTTTTTTTTTGCTAATTTACTGACTACTTTGGATAAATCACAGGTGACCTCTTGTTCTGAAGCTTTGGTTAGCAACTCTGGATATCTCTGATTACTAGACTTTCTCTAAGGGGTCAAGGGCTTTTGGTACTTGTGCATTTGAGGAGATAATAATAATGTTTTGTCAGTAACATGATCTCCTTCAAAATTTTCACTTAATGGAGAAGATATTCAGAGTACAGAGAGATCAAGGTGCTTGCCCAAGATCACACAGCATGTCAGAGGCAGAACTCATGAATTCCCAAGCTAGGATGTCACTGCAGGGTGAGGGGGCCAGGGTTCACTGAAGAGGGACAGGATAGATGCATATAGATTCTACTTTAAATTCCTCCTATACTTTGGAACCTATACTTCACGGGGCTAGGAGATAGCCAGTCCTGGTATGACCCCCATTTGCCAGATTAGACAACTGAGGCACAAAGAGACTGTGTAAGGTGCCCAAGGTGACACGGGTTTCTAGGACTAGAATCCAGGTCTCCTGAATCTTAAGCTGGTAGTCCTCCCTCCTGTATTAAAACAAGATGGCAGAGTAAGACTAGTGCAGCTGCTGGACCCTGCCCCTCCTGCCTGAGGCCCCCCAGCCCGAGCTACCATGGCCTGGCTGGCCTCGGAGCCACTTACCTGTGTGCTGGAGGGCCCCACAGCACGCCGGGGCACCTTGATGTCAAATCCCCCCTTGGGATCCTTCTCCCCTCTCAAGCACGGGTCATTGGGGGGCTCTCGGCCCCCCTCCCAGTCACAGATGGTTTTTCGAATTGCCTGCAGGACACTGGGAAGGAAGAATGGATACTCAGACCTGGTTTTAGCATTGGAAGGAGGCCCTGCAAGCCTGTTTCTAGAGTCTGTGATGGCCCAGGACCCCCTGTCTTAGAATTCCTGGGCGTTGGGGAAGCGTGCTCATTCCTGGCCCCACCCACACCCCAAGAGGTGCTGGCTTCCCAGGCTTGAGCCATGGTCCAGAAGTCTGCTCTTCAATAAGCACCACAGGGGACTCTGATGCCCACTGGCTATTTTTCTTTCTCATTCCAGGGGAGCTTCATTAGTCCAATTACATCTCTGTATGTTTGAAGTTTTAATAGTAGCTTACATTTGTTGCATACTTACTCTGTGCTGCTGTGTGCTCAGGTCTACACACTGATTATATCACTTTATCATCCCAGCAACCAGTGTATTCCACATTTTACAAATGAGGAAAACTGAGATTCAGAGAAAGTACATTATTTGACCAGGTACACATAGCTAGTGGTGGATATAGGCTTCAAACCCAGAGACCGAGGCTTGATTCATTTCAAATGTCCAGTCTCCTAGGAAGGTGTCCTAGAGCTTGCGGGAACGTGCTAGAAGGGTCAGTGTGTGTGCAGAGGCGGGGCTGGAAGCTGACTGAGCCAGGAACTTCCCCTGTGGTCTGCACATAGCACCTCTGATTTTTTACATGACCCCTGGAAAGGGCCATCTGAAGACCCACCTGATAAGGACGTTCTTCTTCTTCCGCACGGCCTGTCTCAGGGGCTCGCGCAGCGTCACCTGGGCGAAGTCCTGCAGGGCCGCGTAGATGGTGTTCCTGATGGCCTGGTTGAAGACGCTCTCCATCCTGCCCATGAGGACCTGGAGGCCTTTGATCATGGCGATCACCTGGCCGGGCACAGATCAAGGTCAGGCTCACTGTGCCTCAGCTTACCCATCCGTCCAGCACCCTTCACCACACTGCAGGGAGGGTGCTGCCTGAGATGTCCAGAAGCCAGAGGCCAGCGCTACTCAAAGTGCCAGTTCACAGCAAGGTAAGAAACGTGTGCCCAGATGGAAATGAGTGCACTGCTTCCTTCATCAAGGAAAGTCCAGCTACAGGCACAGATGTTAGCTAAATGGCATAGCGTGCTTCTCGGCGCAGCCCACTTTCACTCTGGCTCCAGCTCCCTAGCTTAGTGCTGACTGCCGACAAAGAGCAGCCAGTTCACAAACCACACTTTGTGGACCACTCTGACTTCCAGAGGCCTCTCTACACACCATGAACCCACAGACCGTATCAAATAGAACTTTGTTTGACCATAACACTTTCTATAGAGTTTTGATGATCTTTGCTTTTGAAATAATTCGGTCATTTGCTGTTTGAGTCCATAGAGCTTCCTCCTATGACATAAAATCTCTGTGGAAGTCTCAGGTGAGGGAAAACCTCTGTCCTTCTGTTTGCCTCCTCCCTCCCCCCTCTTCCCCTACTCATCTGGCTGCAGAGACGGGGAGACAGGTATTTGTGATGAGTATATCCTGGCCTGCCTTGGAGTGTGCGCCTTCTCTTCTGGGTTCCTCTCTTCTCCGTGCAATCACCTTTCCCTCCCCATCCCAAGGAAGAGAGGCATGTGTTTCTGCAGTTGCTTTGTCGGTTTCCCAGTAGGTGAGTTTACTGGGGCGAAGGAGGAATAAGAAGTCTTGGGTGGCCTTGGGTGGAAGTCACATCCCTAGTCTAGCTTCACCAGCAACATGCCTGATCCTTTGGCCCCTGTCAGCCACAAGTGCTAATATCTAGAGTGATTCACAATTCAGAGGGGACAGCACAAGCCGTATCAGCCTCCCGACATGATGTGTCAGGTCTGATGACATGACCACATGTCATCATGATGTGCTGGACTTCCACGCTCTGCACCGGGCTGTAAGTGCTACACGGGCAAGGCCCAGCAATGCTGTGCACGCCCTATGCCCACTGCCCAGGCCTGTAGTGAGCCGTCAGAACATTTTTGTTGAAAAGGAACAAATAAAGCAATGAATGAGTTTACATGCTAAGATTTTTTTCTTCCTCTAAACCTTAAAGGAATAAATAGCACATCTGAGGTTAGAGGAAATGGTGAGAACAAAGTTCAGGCAGTGAGGATTTTCATTAGAACCAACAAGCATAGTGGTTTCGCCAGAGAGAAGCTTTAGTGTAGAGAAACAATGGGACAGAAGCCTTAAGGGAACATTACATCACAAAAGCATCTGCGCTCCTGGCTAGAGATGTAACTAGGAAATAATGAGACAAAGGAAGAGATGATGGAGATGTTTCAGAATGATCCCAAACACAGCAGAGTGTGCGGATGTTACACCTAAGGGAAAATCTTTGCAATTCTGGGCTAGGCAGAGATTTCTTAGCTAGAACACAAAAATCACAAACTGTAAAATAATTGATAAGTTGGACTTTATCAAAATTAAAAATAGTTGTTCTTCCAAAGGTACCCCTAAGAAAATGAAAAGGCAAAGTCACCAATTAGAAAAAATATTTACAACATATATATGACTAGCGACTTGTATCTACAACATATAAAGAATTCTCACAATTCAATATGAAGAAGACAGAAACCCAATTTAAAAAAATGGGCAAAAGATTTCAGAAGACAGGATTTCACAAAGGAAGATATATGAGTGGCCAATAAGCACATGAAAAGATGCTCAATATCATCAGTCTTCAGGGAAATGCAAATTAAAACTCCAATGAGATTTCACTAAACAGCCGTTAGAATGACTAAAATTAATAAAATTGATAGAATCAAGGACTGAGGGTGTTAGAGCAATAGTACGCTCATATACAGTTGGTGGGAATATAAAATGGTACCTCCACTTTGGAAAACCATTTGGCAGTTCCTTAAAAAGTTAAGCAAAAAGTTAAGTCACCTACAATATGACCATTCCAAGAGAAATAAAAACGTGTATCTATACAAAGACTTATACTCAAATCTTTAAAGCAAGTTTATTCATACTAGCCCAAAGCTGGAAATGGCCCAATGTTTATCAACAGTTGAATGGGTAAGCAAATTACAGTATATATCCATACAATGGAATAATACTCAACAATAAATGAAACAAACTATTGATACACAGAACAATGGGGGTAAAACTCAAAATTATGATGGTGAGTAAAAGAAGCCAAACACAAAAAAATACCAACCAAACAAAATGATAAAAAATGCCAACAAATCTATGGTGACAAAAAAAAAAAAAAAAAAAAGTGATCAGGCCCAAGGATGGTGGGAGGATAGATGGTAAGCAACACCAAGTCTTTTAGGGGAGATGGAAATGTTCTGCATCTTTTTTTTTTTTTCTAAAGGGAATGCTTTGTGAATTTGTGTGTCATTCTTGCAGAGGGTCCACGCTAACCTTCTCTGTACTGTTCCAATTTTAGTACATGTGCTGCCAAAGTGAGCACAGAATGTTCTGCATCTAATCTTTTTGGTTTCACAGGGTGTATACAATGATCAAAACTCTTGGCATTATACACTTTAAGTGGATACAGTTTATTGAACATAAATTATACCTCAATAAAGATAATAAAAATACTATACTATCCTCATGAAGCTATCAAACGCATGGCACAAGAACGGGGTCTTCTAAAAGGAACATTCAGAGAACAAGATGGAGCTTCTGACATTAAAAATATAATAGGCACAATAAAAAATACTAATAGTTGAACTTCAGGAAATATCCCATAAAACAGAACAAAATAAGTGATGGACAATAAGACAGAAAAGGTAAGAAAATGAGACACTAAATCTGACAACTCATCTCATCTTGGTTTCCACCTGTAGTTCTTTGATTATTCATCAGTTTGGGCATTTTTCTTATCTCTTTTAGCCATTGGTTTTGTCCTTGTTTCTGCTGTTGGTTTCCTTTTGCCCATTTTTCTAGTGGAGTGAATGCTTTCCCTTGGATTCTCGGGAACAGAATGAGTTTCTAATCATTTTTGAATGGTAACTTTTTTTTTTTTTAAGATTTATTTATTTAGAGAGAAAGAGAGCATGAGCAGGAGTGGCAGAGGGAGAGGGAGAGAATTTCAAGCAGACCCTGGGCTGAGCATGGAGCCCGACACAGGGCTCAATCCACCACCTGGAGATTACGACCTGAACTGGAACCAAGAGTGGGTCGCTTAACCGACTGCAACACTCAGGCGCCCTTGAAGGGTAACTTTTGACAGAGATGAATTCAGGCGGGAGGAAGACAGGAAGGGTATGCACAAGGAGGACCATGGCTGCCATCTTGCTCAGAAGCACTCCCGGAACCACCAGGATCAACACCAAGCAGCAGCCTCGGGGTAGGGGGCTAATGCAGGGAGTCAGCACCCACCTCGACAAAGGCAAACTTCTCCTCACTGGTGTAATTGTAGCGCGTGGCTCTCTCATACTCCTCCGCCGTGCCAGGGCAGTCCTTGTTGCAGAACTTGTCAGTGGGGTGAACCAGCTTCCAGGAGTACTGGGGAGAGAGGAAGAACCCAAATGTCCATCAGTGGATGAAGGGAAAAACCAAATGTGGTATGTCCATGTAGGGGAGTATGACCCAGTCATAAAAGGGAATGAAGTTCTGATTCATGCTCTAACATGGATCATGGTTCTTGAAGGCATGAAGTGAAAGAGGCCGGACACAAATAACCACATAGTATATAATTCTACTTGTGGGAAACATCCAGAAGAGGGAGATCTTTAGAGACAGAAGACAGATTACTTAGGGTTGTGGGGGTCGGGAATGGGGGTTGATTGCACAGGGTTTCTTTTGGAACTGATAAAAAGATTCTAAATTTAACTGTGGTTGCACAATTCTGCGAATATACTAAAAACCAATGAATCTACATTTTCAGTGAGTGAATGGTACAGTGTGCGAATTATATCTCAGTAAGGCTGTTAAAAGAAGAGTGCTGGGGAGAGGCAGACAAGAGTCCGTGTGCACAGAGGTCAGGCTGGAGGGGTCTGGGGAGGGGCAGGCCCTCTGCCTTCAGGACACCTACCACCTCCATGACGTGGGCGCTCCACTTGGATAAAAGCTGCAGGCCCCGCAGGGCCAGGTCAAAGAGCTCGCGGTATTCCTCGTCTGACTTCTGGCTGTCCAGCCCGGAGCCTGTCACCACCTGGGGAACATGGGCCGTCACCCTCACCATGTATGCGCCTGGCACTTTTAGACATTATTTCACTGATTCCCCCAAGAATAATACAAGGGAGGTGCTATTATTATATCCCCTGGATAGATAAACTGAGGTTCAGACGAGTTCTTTGTTGGAGGCCACATGGCTTATAAATGGCTGAGGGTTCAAACTCAGGTGGTGTGATGCCGTAGCTCCACTCACAACTACCCTGTTATACTGCAGGGCGGCGGCTTTCAAATTTTTTAAACTGCAAATTACAGTAGGAAGTGCACACCACAGAGTGACTCAGGAACACATACCTGCATAGAGATCTTAAAGATATATACATGAACCAACGCTTTTCATGAAGCAACTTTACTCTTAACACATGAGAATTCCTCTGATTGTCTATTCTGTCATACACAATGCTAATCATAGGTCACTAAATTAATTTCACAGCTCATTAATTAGATATGACACAACAACTGAAAAGTGCTGGACAAACATCTATTTGAATGTGTATTATTCCATAAGGCAGTATGGATGTATGCATGTGCATATAGATATATGTGCATACGTGTACGTCCGTGCATATGTGTATATACGCACGCATGTATACGTACGTGCATGTGCATATGCGCATATACATATACATGTATGCACGTGCGCACACACATATACGTATATGTGCCTGCATGTATGTAGGTACATATATGTATCTACATATAGAGTCAGTCCTCATTATTTGTGGGTTCTGTATTTGTGAATTTGTCTACTCCCTAAAATTTATTTGCAATCTCCAAGTCAGTGCTTGCAGTCCCTTTACTGGTCATTTGCAGGTATGTGCAGAATGGTGAAAAATCTGAGTCATGTCCCAGCTGAGGGTGAACATGGTGAATCTCTGCCTTCTTGTTTCAGCAATCATGCTGTATACGTGTCCTTTTCATGGTTTATTTAATGCCACGTTTTCCATATTCTTGTACTTTTTACTGGTGATTTCACTATTTAAAATGGCCCCAAGTGTAGTGCTAGAGTTCTGTGTAGTGATCCTAACTGCAAGAAGGCTATGATGTAGCTTAGAGGAAAAGCACGTGTTTTAGATAAGCTTTGTCTGGACATCAAGTCATAGTGCTGTTGCATGTGAGTTAATGTCTATGAATAAACAATATCTATTACATATGGTGTCTTTAAATAGAAACACACAGAAAACAAGGTTATACATTGATCAGCCTATGAAAATGTTGTGACCAGAAGTTCACAGGAACTTAACTCTGTACTTCTTCGAGGAGCAATGGTTCAGTATTTGCTGCTCCAGTGTTCATGCCCACTTTGCAGAATATAATTACTGCAAGTAATGAGAATTGTTTGTGGATACACATGTGTAAAATGTACAACTTAAAAAACAACTTGAGGCCAGATTCACTCTTAGATCCCACCAAAACTTGACAAGAATGAAGGAGGTCCCGGCTCTGAAATTACTCCCATAGCTTTAGTTCAGATGATTGCCACATATGGTTAAGAAGGCTAAAGGCTGGGGCTTGACCTTGGTCCACGTCTTCCAGGAGCCCTCATAAGAACATGGGCCACCTGTCTAATGACCACACCGTGTGGACTTGTCTGACTGTCCTCATTTCAAATATGCTGCCCTTTGATCAAAGACATTTTCAGAGTTTGGGTTTGGAAAGCATGTGCACTATGGCTGCCAGCCACATGGTGGAACCAGTGAGCAAACGTGGGATAGTGCAGAGTCATCCAGGCTCAAATCAAGTGGGGGGACCTGTGTTTATCAAACCAACATATACATTTACTAGAAGAGTATATATGGGAAGAGTCCAGGAGGATATATAAACCCAAATGTTAATCACAATTGGTTCTGGTTGGTAGAATTTTACATGATTAATGTCCCTCCTTTGCATATTTGTATTTTTTCTGAGGTTTGTGCATTGACTATATTTCCATATTTAAAAAAAAGAAGAAAAATGTAACGTCAGTAAAAATGTAATTGGTGGGATTATAAGAGATTTTATGGCCTTCTCTGTTCCTAACTGCATTTTCTGATGTGTCACAATGATAATTTATTATTGTGTAGTTTTAAAATACTCAGATAGTGCTTTGAGCATGAGCGTTCAGAACTGTTTCTTTTGCCGTCCAGGGTGGAAATGGCTGGGATCGTGTGCAGATGAACCATTACTGGGCCACTGTAATCTGCTGGGCAGGATGCATTTTCCATGCATCCTACTGTTTAATCCTCTCAATGAACCTTTCCAGATACTATTACCCGCATTTTACAGATGAGGAAACTGAGGCACAGACATTGTGAGTAACTTGTGAAGGTCAGTGGCTGAACCAGAATTAAATCCAGTTCTGTCTGGCTCTAAAATCCATGCTCTCAGCCCCCCGGCCCTCTTGCCTCCGATGTGTATTGCCTCCCTGCTGCTCTCCATCATCCCTGGGATCATTTCCTTCCTGGCTGGTCATCGCCCCTTCGTACCCTGAGCCCCCACAGGCCTCCATCCCAGCAGCCAGAGCGAGCTTACCTCACTGTTGCTGTAGCGAGCGAGTTCGGAGATGAAGCGGATGTGGTCGTCCCGGATCTGAACCATCTGCTCGCAGATGTTGTACTGGGGGCTGATGCTGCTCTGGGTACATGTCCACCTGGGCAGAAAATCACAGGGTTGGAGCAGGTCCTGGCCTGACGTGCCTCAGCGGGATAGGCTCCTTCCACTCACTAGTTGCTCCTGGTGCTCAGCCAAAGATGGCTGGCTCCCCTAGGTGGACCCAACAAGTGACCCAGTAACCAGCAAGAAAGCCTGCCACAGGCTGAGTGGAATAATCTTCCTCCTCTAAGACTCAATCACAGGCTTTTCCAGGTAACTTGTGTCCGCAGTACTTACCAGTTATATGAGTGAGGAGCTTCTCTAGGGCTACAAAGAGCTGGAAACCGAGCAAAGAAAAGGCAAGGTGGGTGACCTCCCCAAATCTGCCTATTGACTGTCAGCAATGACATCCTGAGGGTGAAGCTGGCTTTGGTGGGGCCGTTAGCGTGGGACTGAGGAAACTCACAGGGATCCTGCCTCTTTTTCAACAGTGATCAGGCAACATTAAGGACTCCATGGTGGATGGATAACGTGTGTTCTGAGAGGTATTGCTGGCATGCTCTCCCTCCCACCCTCCCTCTCTCCCCACCCCCTTATTGTTCCCCTTGCCCTTCCCCTTTTACTCAACTCTTTGTAAAGATATCATTGGGAAAACCATCTTAAAATGGAGAGGAAATCAATGAATGAAAGTCTTCACTCTCCTTACCCAAGAGAAAAAAGACAGCCCCCTTCACCCCCATTCTGTCATCTGGTGCTGGGTGACTCAGGAGACAGACTAAGCATGGGCACCAAACAAGGCGGATGAACATTTTGGGAAAAATTTAGTATCTCGGGGCGCCTGGGTGGCTCAGTCGTTAAGCGTCTGCCTTTGGCTCAGGTCATGATCACAGGGTCCTGGGATCGAGCCCCGCAGTGGGCTCCCGGCTCAGCGGGAAGCCTGCTTCTCCCTCTCCCACTCCCCCTGCTTGTGTTTCCTCTCTTGCTGTGTCTCTCTCTGTCAAATAAATAAATAAAATCTTAAAAAAAAAATTAATATCTCAAAAGGATCTCCCTGAAGTGGTTCTCTTAAGAATACTTGGACTGGTGATAGACTTACTCATGCTTATACTTTGGCTTGACTTTTATTTTGGCATACTTGTACATGGATGGGGACACTACACTCAAACCTCTGACACCCTGCTGTGGCCACATCACCACTCCCACCCAACTTCAGGTGGTCAAGAACGCATGCAGGAAACGTGAGGAAAGGAGTTCAGCCTTCTCAGTTCCATGCTCTTCCTAGAAAACCTCCTCACACACTAGCAGCCAGCAGGTTATGAAGAGACTAAACCAGCTTCCTCGGTGAGACTCCCTCGCAGGGGCTCAAGGCTGGTGGGGTTCAAGGACACTCCGTTTACCTATTTTTTAGGTGCTAACCCTCACTTCTGACTAAAGGACAGTCAGCCCCTCTCCGTAGGGAAAGATCATATTCACTCAGCTTTGGGAAAGATGCAGACAGAAGGAACCTTACTAACAACCCCAGAGATCAACAGAGTGGCTGGCCCAGGCTGGAGCTGGGTGTCACCCACCTGCCACGGAGTCACTGACGTCCCAGGTCCTAGCACAGATTACCTGGAATGGTGGCTTATAAAGCAATCTAAGGCGAGGCTATCGACTCACTTCACAGGTGGAACCGTCCAAACCATATACTCAATGACATACTTACTGCATGGACACAAATCTGAGGAGAGAATCGAGGTGCTGAAGAATGGCTTCTTGCTCCACCCGACCACTGAGGGCCAGCCAGTCCTCCCCCTTCTCGAGGGAAGGAGGGCTCCTGCTGTCCCACTGTGGGCAGCACGGGTCAGCGCCGGGACAGAGAAGGGGCGTGGCTGTGCTCTGAGCACTTTTGAACCCTGGCGGCAAAGGGCAGATACAAAAGGGCTCAGAGCACCCTCCGCTGTTCCCTTCCGGCCGGCTGGGTGCCAGTGTTGCGATGGAATCCACCTGCCCAGGGCTCTGGGGAGGGAGGAGGGGCTGAAGTGGCCCCTCGGCCCCCTGCCCGGGCTGGGCGTCCTCGCGGGAGCCGAGAGACATTATGGCAGGCACTCACTTGGACTTGTTCTCTTCATAGTGAGCACTGGTCTTAATGTATCTGGCCAGCTCTATCTGCATGTCGCCGAAAAGGGGCACCACTTGCAGCTGCTGCAAAGGAAGCAAACACAAGGTGTGAGACGCTGAGGGAGAAGCCGGAAGGCTGTCTTCCACTGGGGAAAGCAGGCCTTTGTGTACCTCTGGGCCAACCCCTAGGTTCTGCTTCTGATCATGCTACTGGGTCACCTTGGAACCAAAGAGAGTGCCAGACAGTATACAGGTCCTCCCCTGCCGCCAGCCAACCCATGTTCCAGCAATTGAGCCCGGAGGGGCAAAGTGATTTGTCCAAGGTAACAAAGCAGGCAGAATGAATGAAGGATGAGGGCCAGACGGCCTGCCTCCCAGGGCAGGTTCTTTCTGCTCTAACTTCCCTGGGATTTGTGGATCCTTGCAGCTGTGAACTCTGGACTAGGAGTGGATACGTGGATGCTGCTGTCTGGGTGTGGCCTTCCTGAGCAACTCTACAATGTGAAGCAACTGAAACCCTAACACCAAACACTAAAGGGCAGACAAGTCCCAAGTGAAGACCAGGACAAATGGAGAGGAGGCTGGGGCGGACTGCTGGCTTCTAGGCAGTAGGCACCATGTCAAGCACTTCAAAACCAGAAGATTCTTAGGACAGTGGTGGGTACATGTCATTCTGCATTTGTCAGAACACATAGAATGTACAACGCCAAGAGTGATCCTTAATGTAAGCTATGGACTTTGGGTGATAATGATGTGTCGGTGGAGGTTTGCTGATTGTAGAGAACACATCCCTTTGGTGGGAGATTTTGATAATGGGGGAGGCTGTGCATGGTGGGGGGGGGGCAAGGGATAAATGGGAAAACTGCCCTTTCTGTTCAATTTTGCTGTGAAGTTTAACTGCTCTAAAAAATAGGCTATTAAACAAAAAACAGTATCTCAATCCATATAAATACTTCGTGAGATCAGTACTATTATCATCCCCATTTCACAGATGAAAAAACTGAGGTTTAGATAGCTCAAGTGATTTTCACACAAAGTCAAGCCAGCTAGAAATCAAGGAGCCAAGACTATAATCCAGGGCTCTGACTCGCATATGTCCTTCCTACTGAATCCTCAAGGGAACCCTAGCAAGTAGATACCCTTAGCATTCACATTTTTCAGGCTGGGGAACTCCATTTCAGAAAGGTTTAGTGATTTTCCCCAGAGTTATCCAGCTATCAAGTGGCAGAGCCAGACTAAAACTCAGGACCAACTATGGCAGAGTTGTATTTCTCAACTGCACCCTGATCTCACTCATGCTGACTGAGGGCAGAGGTGGATTTTGCAAGGTCTCCTGAGATGAGCCCTGTTTTCATTTGGGGCAGCTCCAGAGCAGAGTGAAAGTTCTGGCCTTGAAAAGATGCAAAGCCACAGGATGTCTTTTGGTGATTTATTTCCCCCTTAACCTGGAAAAGTCAGTGGGATCTAGGCCCAGCCCAGTGTCCCCCATGCCACACTTTTGAGGGGTTCCACTTTTAATGGTAAGCCTGGTGTTTCCATGTCTGACCTCTGAGGCTCCACTCCATGCCTGGAGTGCCCAATGCTCGTATAAACCGACACCATGGAATTCAATTCCAAAGCAAGAAATCCCTTCATGAAAACCTCAAAGGCTTCATTTAACCCCAAGGTTTTATTTTTAAAAATTTGGGGCCAGAAGATCAAATGTCTGAGGCACTGCAAAGGTCTGGGTGAATAATGGACTGTGATGAGGCCTTGTGCCCAGAGGCAGGGGTGAGGCAAGGGAGCCCCCCGTGGACCAGGAGAGGCTGTGACTTTGCAAATTGTCATCAATTTAAAATCCAGTCTTTAATCCTCCTGCTTCTGTGAGCTCTGATTTATATGGAAAATTAAAGCAGGCGCTGTTTTCTGGGATGCATCTCTTTCTTTAGATAGCGAGGGATTTCAGGAAAGAGAAAAAGCAACATGCAGAAAAAACTGTAAGGCCTCTCACAGCCGAATCCTGAGACTCGGGAGCACGTTTGACTTTAATGCGACAGACTTCAATAGTGTAGCACCTTCTACAGAGGGCAGCTGGAGGCCCTGTCATTCTATCTTCCTCCTCCTCTTGGGGTCTTTAGAGCTGCAGTTCCATCAACAAGCCGATTTCTTCCCTTTCCCCAGAGAGAGCACCCTGCGGCCCAGCCCCACCCTCAGGTACTGACCTTAAAGAACTTATCAATTTTGCTGAGGTTGATTCTCTTCTTGGCATCCAGTTTGTAAATGTTACTGACGTTTCCATCCATCAGGTAGAGACCAAAACCCATTACCTAGAGCGAGAAGGGGCAGAGCACAGAAGCCCATCACGACCATTGGAAAAGCTTTAAAAACAAAACAAAACAAAAAAATTAAAAAAGGAGGTCTGTGCACACGCACATGCCCATCCTGTAGGAACACCTTCTCTTTCAAAACCCACGTGTCTTCAATTGAAGAAAGGAGACATAAATCTAATTTCAACTAAAAATCTGATTTCTCTGTAGAACTCAGACCATCCTGTAGTAGGATATTATGGTGGCCGCTTACTGAGTCCTTACTATGGGCTGGAGTCTGTGCATAGGGCATTCCCGGGTATTTTCTTCAATTCTCACAACAATCTTATGAGTCAAGTTTACACAGTGATCTTATTGCACAGACAAGGAATTAGAGACACAGAGAGGTTAGCCAGGCTGCTAAGGTCACACAGCTAACAGGTTGCAGAGACAGGGTCTGAAGGCAGATCTGACCACAACATCTACACATTTAGATGCTTCCTGTGAGAAAGGGCTGAGCACTGCTTGTTGCTGCATCCCCGGGGTCTAGCACATCACAGGGACTTGGGAATACCAGCTCGGTGTTGAATGAACACGAAACTATTCACTTCTTTCCCCAAGGAAGCTAAAACAAGGTACGGATTCCCAAGGAGCCACTGGTGACTTCATTCAGAACACATTTTTGCTTGACAATGCCCTATAAGCAGGTCACCAGGCTGACTCTTGATATGCTGGGCCATTTAATAGCTTCTCGAATGCTGACACGTTTTCCTCCTTTTGTCAAATGCACAGCAAGGCTGATGGGGGCCTGAACAATGAGGTTGAAAGCAGCTTCCCTTGGCTCACAGCTGCTGTGACTGTGGGGAAGTCACACCTGACACGTAAGGGCCGGGACTAGAGGACCATGAAGGTCACATCCCCCTTAGTCCCATTCCATCTCAGTGCTCTGCAGGGTGTGCGCCAGACTCTCCCACCTCAGGTGAGAGGTGCCCCTGGTGGCATCTGAGTTCACGGACACAAACTTGCAGAATGGGGGAAGAGCCAGCGTTGAGACCTGGAGCCTGGGCTGGAAGAGGGGGAGAGCTCAGGGCTGGGAAGCAGAGGTGAGGAGGGCTCAAAAGCCAGTGAGGGAAAACCTGCTGGCAGCGTCTCAGAGTGCTTGGTGGGTGAGAGTGGCATGGAGGAGAGGAGGGAAAACAAAACTACCAGGAGAACATCGAAAGGGGAGGTTTTGGAGAACAAAGACTCAAAAGGGGCTATGCAGCGTGTCAGAAGAACACACAGAAGGCTGCTCATCTCAGCACTACCGCTGTCAAGAGAAATCAGGAACAACCCAAGCGGCCAGAGGCAGAGGAATGGCCAAAGAAATGCAAGGGCATCCATACCGCATTATTTAGTGGCCGCATAACATCCGCGCTACATTTAATGAAATGGGATAAAAATTACACACACACATAATTTATGCATATTGCATATGCTGAAAGTGTGTAAGCGTAGAAAAATTACAAGGAAATACATCAAAATGCTAGAAGTGCTACCCCTGGAGGGAAAGATGGTGAGAGAGAAAAACTGTTTGTGCTTTTCTATATATTCCTGATTTTCTACAATAAATATTACTTGATAATTTAGAAATGGAACTTGCAAACTGCTGGAACAAATGTGACTATTTTGGCAAAATACAGCAAAAGCTTGAAGATTTTGCTTTCCCTTTGAGTCAGCAATTTCTCCCCTACGATGTTTGACTTGGCAAGAAAGAGCGTGGACACAGAAGTTGTGCTGTAAGAATGCTCAGTGCAGTTTAGCAAACCAATATCCAATGACAGAGGATTTGTTTAATAACAAAGTCCACGTGCAGCGAGCTCCTCAGCGGCCATTAAAAACTACATTGCAGAAATACCCCGAACAGCATCTGGAAAGGTGTCGCTGATGTATTAAAGGGAAACAAAAGAGGATCACAAAGAATTATGTCCGGTGAGATCCGTATCAGTGTTTAAATAAGAAAAAGTAAGCGTTTTTCCTTTTTTAAAATGATTTTCAATAAGAAGGAGGTGGAGGGCAAGCCCAGGTGCTGGGGCGTGGGAAGCAGGTGTACCTTGAGCAGCATGTGCTTCTCGCTGGGGGTCAGATACATCTTGTTCTCGTAGTAGTCCACGCAGATGTTGACAATGTCTGACAGCAGCTCCTCATAGCCTGGGATCACCTCCAGTTGCTGGTGGAGACACTGAAGAGCAGGGCCCCCCCCTCCCCGTTAGCCCCTCTCCTGCCCCACCCCCATCCCCACCCCAGAAGGCCCACAGCTAGTTGGCAGTGACAGGGCACAGCCCCCCTGACCATCCCGGGTGGACGGAGCCTGCGTCTCCTCCTCAAAGTCCCCACGGTGGTTGGTAGGAGCTCCTGTGCACCCCCCATGGCAGGGAAGCCACCCCCCCTCCCCGGAGCCCTCCCTTTTATTTCCCAGCAATTCTGATAGTTAGAAAGTACTTTCTTGGGCTGAGCTGAAAAGCAGTTCAGCTTTACAGCAACAGGTCTGTCGCAATCTAGGCTTGGTTTTGAGGGCGTAGCCTTAGCCATGACATCTCAGATGATGACAGAAAGACCCAGCCCGGGAGAGGAGAGCGGGACCAGCAGGCGTGCCCCTCCTGCAGGACACAGTGGTACAGGAGCATTTCCCATTGGAGGAGAGTCCGAGGTCTCCACCTCAGGCCCTTTCTCTCCAAAGGGACAACCTGGGCCCCTGTGGGGGATGCCGTGGGAGACACGGCTAGTGCTCTCCACAGACAAGCTGGGGCTGAGACGTGGGGCTGAGTCTCGGGAAAGAAACACGTCAACACTGACAGCCTTTTGCAGTTAACCAAGAGCAGGAAGGGCCCAGTGAAGCCAGCAGCAGCCCCGAGAGAGGCCTGGGCCTGGAAACGTTTCCAAGATGGAGGGCCCCTCTCAGCCAGGGCCCTGCTCACATTCTTGCTGGTGCGTGCTTAGGCTGACCTGACAGGTGAGCAAGATGGGTTACATAAAGTCAGAGCACAAGAGCCGTAGCTGATGGGGGCGTCCAGCAAAGTGGCGGCCGTAACCATAGCTACGGCAGCTTATGCTCTTACCATTCGTCAGGCTCTGCTCACTAAGGGCTTTTGAAATGGTGTCTCATTTCTCACAACAGTCCTAGGAGATGGAGGTCATATTCTCAAAATAACAGCTCCACTTCACAGATGAGGAAACTGAGGCTTAGACCTTGCTCAAGGTCTCACAAGGGGTCAGTGGAGGGTCCAGGATTAGAAAACAAGGCTGTCAAACTCCAGAACCCAGGCTCTCATCCTCGCTGATGTGGGGGCAGCGTGCGGGCTGGGAAGGCTTTCAGGGAACAAAATCCACGGAGGGTAAAAGGGTTACCTGTGGTTGGGAGGGGAGACTTAAGTCTGCTAATTCAGGAGTAGGAAAGTGGGGTATGTTCATCTGTACTGAGCTCCCCTGCTTGTGGTCCCTTGATCATCAGGCCCCTGCCTGTGGCATGGGACGCCAGGCCAAGATGAACAAGGAATGTGCCATCACCTGGGTGATCCTGTTGTGGTTGGCCAGGAACATGGAAAGGTTCTGCGACTCCTGGATAGACTGGGGGTCCGCCATCTTCCTCAGGAACTGTGCCGCCCTGCACACGGAGTCGCGGAGAGGACTGCTCAAGCACAGCCCACCCACGCCGAGCCTCACGATCCCGCTCCCACCTAACCCAGTGCCCCACCACCCCCCGAGGCTAAGGTGCACTGAATAGCACAGCTGACTCTACTGTCTAAGGAGAGTGAATTCTGCAGTCTTTCGTTGGGGGCCAGGCACACTCTGGAATAAGAGCACCTACAATTAAGAGGCAAGAATACGCTGAAGGTCAAACCCAGCAAGTTTAAGGGCATCTGGCATCCTATCAACCAACCAGAGGAGGCAAGCCAGAGTGAAAGAAGCATCCTTGCGCCGGGCTGTGACCTGCCATGGGACCGCACAGCGGAAATGGGGAGAAGAATCCCAGGCAGGGCGCGCGCTGGTTTTGCGTGGACTATGTTATTTACAGGAAACCTCCAAGTTTCTAAAGCAAAGCCCTGCATGGAAACACATCTATTCCAGCTAACAGGACTGCAGGTGAAGGGATGATGGGCTCGAAGGGGGAACACCACGGCGCCTGAGCCGTTCCAGCCTCACCTGGTGGTGGAGCGGCCTGTGTCAGGGCCGCCTGTGAGAGCACAGACAAGACCCCCACCTTGCTCACGTGGCTTGTGAGCGTGTCACTTGTGACCAAATGCAAGGAGTGGCCAAAACTGGAGAGAAACTGGGGAGGGGGGGAGATGCAGGAGATACTATGCCATGAGTTGTCTCCGAAATCTTTGTGCAAGCTGCCGTTTCTGAACCAGGCTGGAGATGGGGCTCTGCCTGTGGGCACGTACCCCCAGGTTACGCAGTCCACTCAGGAGGATACAAGGGTGGGAATCAGTCTGCTCCCTGCTTTCTCCAGTTCCCTTGGAGCCCCAGGAGGATGCGACTCAAGGAGGAGGGGCCCTCTCCACCAGTGACACAGAAAAGCCTTCCCAAAAAACATCCCCAAACACTGCCCCGCTCATCTGAGCCTCAGCAACATACAGGAAAGATACCTGTTGCTTTCAAATGTCCTCTGCCACCTTCTGGGTGGCTGTATCCTGATGTCTGGAGAGTGACAATTCCTGGCCCACTCTCAGTCTCTCTTTCATCTGACACTGACCCCCAACTGACTCTGGCAAGCACCTGCCCAACTGGAGGCCCCACTCACAGCAGGGACTGAGGGAGGGGTCCACACGCTACCCAAGCCGGAGCGATGACAATCCTCCATGGGACTTTTGCAAAAGTATGTGAAAGAAGCACCCTTTCTTTCCTTTGAAGCTGGGGCTGCTACGCTGGTCAGAGGGAAGCTTACAGCTGCTGGTGACCACCACAGGGCACAGGCCTGCCCGAGAATGAAGCTGCTATCCGGGAAAGCTGAGCCGAGAGGCAGAGGGAAACAGACCAACATCATCTGAGTATCTGGATCCAGATACAATGAAACTGTTCAGTTCTGGGAGCCAATCTAGTTCCTTCTTTTATATAAACAGTTTGAATTGGCTTTCTGAATCTTGCAGAAAATGACTGATGTGACCATCTTATGATTATTTTCCTGGTCCCAAACTGCATGGGAAACCACTACAGGTAGGGGAAAATGAGGCTCCGACCCCGTCTTAAGACAGAACACCTACAAAGACCCAGTTTTCCAAAGACTCAGCTCGGCATCTTCCTCAAACTGCAAAGACAGATATAGGTCCACCCTGCAGGGTTGGGGAATGGTTAGTTTGGTTCTGGAGGAGGAGCCCGGCAGAAGGGCTCTAGCCTCTGCCTCCCCTAGGCCAGCTCCGCAGGAAGAGGGGGGTCAGGGGAGGGTGCCCTGACCTCTTATAGGCAGAGTGGTCGTTCTTGACGCTGCACTTCATATTCTTCAGCTCATCCAAGACGGCGAACATGTTGATGAACTTGCCCAGGGTCAGAAGGTAGGCCTCGGAGACAAAGTCCTTCCTCCGCTCAGCATGGCAGAGCCGCTTCACCTCACTGCAGAACCGCTCGATGGCCTTGCGCTGCAGGTGGAGGGGCGGCAAGTAAGGACAGGCAGCCCCGGAGGGTGGCTCGCTGTGCTCTGTGCGGAGAGCAGGATCAAGACTCCCTCCCCTGGGGCTCTGGTCAGAGCGTGGACATTTAGAGAAAGTCAGATCTGCCAGGAGATCTTTCTTAGAGGGGTCCCTAATCCAGAGCTCATTTCAAGAGGGGAGCCCAGAACCTGCAGCCAAGTGAGTCAAACCAATGAATTTATTCACCATGCCTTTGCTGAGAAGTATTATGTCTTACTCATTTTTTGTATCCCGGCATCTAGGACAGTGTCAGGGCATGAGTAGGGTAGGGACCAAGAGTGAGAGAGACATTCAGAGAGAGAGGCTCATGCATCCAATAAATAGTATTTATTGAGCATCTACTACATGCCAGGAACCATTCTAGGCACTGGAGGAGAGTAGAGAACAAAACAGAAAAAAAAATTTCTGCCCTAAGGCACTTACATGTGAGGAAAGGCAGAAAACAAAACAAATACTCTATATTAGAATGTGATAAGTACCATGGAGAAAAATAAAGCAGGAAAGGGGGGTAGGGAGGGCAGGGGGAGCTGTACACTTTAGTAGGAAGATCAGAGAAGGAATCATCCAGAGGTGACTTTTAGGAAAAGAGTTTGAAAGAGAAGGAGAAAGACAGGGTAACTGAGGGAAGTGCATTCTGGATAACGTGAGCGGCCAGTGCAAAGGCCCTGAGGCAGGAGTGTCCCTGACATGTTTGAAAGATGAACAAGAAGCCGGTGGTTGAAATGAAGTGAGCAGAAGGAAGAAACTGGAGGCAGAGAGGGACCAGGGCCACTGGCTCTCACAGGCCTTTGTGAGGGCTCAGGTTTCTACACTGAGTGAGTCAAAGGTAGCATGGTCTGAATTGTATTTTAAAAGGGTCACAGTAGCTGTTATGGTGAGAATCGACTGTAGGGGGCAAAGATAGAAGCAGGGAGAATAGTTAAGAGAAATGAAAATACATCTGCCCCAAAATGTATACATGAATATTCACAGCAGCCTTGTTCATAATAGTCCCAAAGTGGATATAACTTAATGTCCATTAACTAATAAATATGTAAATAAAATGTGATAGATCTATACAGTAGATTAGTATTTGGTCATATATTTTGGTACATGCTACAACATGGATGGATCTTGAAAACAATATGTTAAGTGAAAGAAGTCTGTCACCAAAGATCACATATTATGTGATTTCATTTAAATGCAATGTCCAGAAGAGGCAAATCCATAGAGACATAAGACAGATTTGTGGTTACCTAGAGCTGGAGGGGGAAAGGTAGAGGGTATGATGGGGTAGTAGCTAAAGGGTATAGGATTTCTTTTGGGGGGTGAGAATGTTCTATGACTGATTATGGTGATGGATGCACAACTCTGTGAATATACTAATAAAAACTGTTGAATTGTCCAATTTAAATGGATAAATTGTATGTTATGTGAATTACATTCAAAAGATATGTTACCAAAAAAAGCAGCTGACCAACAACAAAAATAGGCTAAAGCAACAATTCAGAGAGACACAGAGAGAAGAGGAGGTTGAGGAAGAAGAAGAGGAGGGGGAGGGGGGAAGGAGAGAAATCACTCTTGTCTGTGAACTTCACTCCATGGACATGGGATACCCCACCCCAGTGAATCAGTCCCCTCCTTCAAAGCCCAGACAAGCCCTACTTTCTCCTTTCAGAGTCCAAGAACAACGCAACTTTTTGCAGCGATGGAAATGTTCCATGACTGCACTGTCCAATACGGCAGCCACTCATCACAAGTGGCTACTGAGCACTTTTCATTTCATGGCTAGTGCGCTGGGGGACCTGAATTTTAAGTGTTATTCAGTTTTCACGTAGATAGTCCCATATGGCTAATGGCTATTGTGTTGAACAGCATAGTTCTAGATTACTCTAGATCCTCCCTTCTCTAAATACTTTGTCGGAAGGCCCTTCGATTAGCACTCCAT
Organism: Halichoerus grypus; assembly: GCF_964656455.1. Classification (NCBI taxonomy): domain Eukaryota; kingdom Metazoa; phylum Chordata; class Mammalia; order Carnivora; family Phocidae; genus Halichoerus; species Halichoerus grypus. Next base: position 47,585,690 of record NC_135713.1, on the reverse strand, counting down.
CAGCCTCTGGATAGTTCTTCTCTCTTGGACCTGCCTTCCCAAAGAGACCAGGCTCCTGAGGGCAGGGCCGTGATGCTAGTCACAGCGGCTGCCATTTGTCACACCTACTCTGTGACCAGGGCTCCACTTGGCTCTTCACAAACAGACCTCCTTTATCCTCACCACACACCTGAGATGAGGCATGATTTCCAAGGTGAGAACCGAAGGTGTCAGATGTTACAGAACTCACAGGCACACAGGGACAGTGTGCAGAACCTTGGGTTTCTCTGCCTTGGAAGCCAGCCCTCCTGCCCTGGGCTGCACGCGTTTGCACCTTTCCCAGACAGTCCCATCTCCCACCCCCAGGCCTGGGCAGAGCTGGGTGCAGGGTGGACATCCGGCCAGTGCTTGCGAGGCTATTCATGACGCTCAGTGCTTCCGTGGAACCTGTGGAGGGCACAGAGCGTGTGCCACGACCCCACCCCAGGGTACAGACTGGCCTCCAAGTCTTCAATCTGCACTCCCGCACAGCGTCCGACATGACCAGAATAACCAACCGACTGGCATTATTCTCCCTTTGCCACTTCTGTTTAACCAGCTTGCCCTCTTGCTTTCCATTCATGGAGGCCCCACGGTGCTCTTTTCTCTTTTCCTCCTGAAATGACTCCTCCTTCTGGCTTCCCAGCTGGCCTCCCTGCTGTCACTCTTCTCCCCTCCCACCTTCCGCATCTGTAACTGTCCCCCACCTCCCATCCATTTCCCCCACAGCAGCCAGAACGGTGCTGCAAAACCTCAAACCAGAACATGTCACGAGGAACCTCCAGTGGCTTCTATGGTGCTCGAATAAAATCCACATACTCTTTTCATGTCCTACTTCCTGGCCTACAGTGCCCTGAAGATCAGGTCCTGTCTACCTCCCCCAGGTCACCTTCCGTCAGCCGTCCCTACTCACTGCAGCCCCCCTGGCTGCCTGGTATTTCTTAAACGTGCCGTGCCCCTTCCGGCCTTTGCAGTTCCTTCCGCCTGAAACCTTCTTCCTCCGATCCTCACACGCCAGATGACTGTTACATACAGATTTCAGTATGGAGAGATTGCTACCATGAACTGACAGGTGAAAAAACCTACAGGACATGAAGGGTAATTGAATCCCATTTTTGTTAAACAAAACACAAAACAAAACAGTGTGTGTGTGTGTGTCCCTAAAGCTGCATCAGGTCACAGACACCCTCCACCCCAGAGTTATGATTTTTAAATTTTATCTTACTCACAGCACTTACTACACCCTGAAAAGGAGTGAGTATTGTTTACCGTCAGTCTCTCCTCCTACCCGAAACACACTCGTGTGCTCACTAGGATGTAAATCACGTGGAGAGAGGGAGGCTTGTCTGTCTTGCTCACCAAGGGGTGTGTCAGGGGCAAACAAGAAGTATTTGCTCCATGGACAAACAACCTGGGTCAAAAATCCAGATCCCAGTAGCTGGCAGAGTGGGGACTCTCGAGTCTCCTGATTCAGACCCACCCTTACCCCCTCACCTGAAAGTACATGAACTTCATGAGCTTGGTGACCTCTGGCTCTAGCACCTCCACTGTCTTCTCATAGATCTCGACCCGGTTGGGTTGCTCATTGCATTTCACCTGTGGGGAGAGGGGAGATTACACATCCTCCTTTGCCAAGGCAGTTCTGGTTCACATCTGTCATCTTATTAATAGAGCCCTTTTTTTAAATAAAGATTTTATTTATTTATTTGACAGAGGGAGACACAGCGAGAGAGGGAACACAAGCAGGGGGAGTGGGAGGGGGAGAAGCAGGCTTCCCATGGAGCAGGGAGCCCGATGTGGGGCTCGATCCCAGAACCCTGGGATCATGACCCGAGCCGAAGGCAGACGCTTAACGACTGAGCCACCCAGGCGCCCATTAATAGAGCCCTTTTGCAGTGCCCTGACCATGAGCTCTATACACATCTACTTTGATCTGCAAGGTCTCCCTCCTTCAGCCTTTCCCCTACTCCTACCCCAGGGGGACCCCACCAGCATCTAAGCAGAGAAAAATGTTCCAGCCATTGTTCCGCATGCACATGGCATGAGATCCCCCGGCCATACTTGGCCCCATCAAAAAACCCATTTTCTCTGCCCAGTAGTTTTTAACACATCAGAATCACATGGCAGATGTTTTCATAGCCTGCACACCCCAGACTGCTAACTGGTCAAGTGAAACTGAACAGTGAGCGAAGGAAAAGCATGAGGACATTCTTTGCACTGTTGCTTAGAAATTCTTAAAATGGTAGCAATAAGGTAAATACCCACCAGTCGATGATTAAATGGATAAAATATGATGTATTCATACGATATCATAAAGGCGCTAGAAGGAATGAGACAGATCTCTGTGAAGTGACATGGAGAGATTGCTACCATAAACTGACAGGTGAAAAAACCTGCAGGACATGAAGGGTAATTGAATCCCATTTTTGTTAAACAAAACACAAAACAAAACAGTGTGTGTGTGTGTGTGTGTCTATATATAATAGAGGCATAGAAAATCTGAAAGAGTTCAAAGCGAACTGTTAATAAGTAGTTACCTCTGGGGGCTTAGGTTAGGGGGAAGAGAGAGGAATAGTTTCTGTTTACTTTGCACACCTGTGGTTTGTTAATTTTGTTATAATGGGATATAAATATGATGCTGATAATTACGGTAAATATAATACCTGCATGAGTCAACACAAAAAAGTTACTAAAAAGGAATTAAGTGGAAAAAAGCAAGTGGCAGAATAATATACATATAAATATAAACAATATACATTTATAAATACAAATAAATGATAATTTACAAATAATATTCGTAGGAATATTCATGCTGTTCAAGGAAAAAGAAGCAGAGGAATATGCAGCAAAGTATCCATAGTGATTAGGCTTTGGTGGGAGGTGCGTTTGGGTGGTGGGGTGAGGAGGTGGGGATGTCTTGCTTTTTACTTTATACCTTTGGGCAACGGTTTGGGTGTTATATAGGTAGTACATATTGCTTTTGAAATAAATTGAACAAATATTTTTTAAGTTGCCACCAGTGTAATGGGAAGCTCTCCAAATGTCTCGAGCAAGCACCCTTGACTACCAGGCCCTGCCTCACTCCCTGCACCCGGAAAGGCTCAGCTCTCTGGCTGAGGCCGAAGTGGCGCAGAGCCACCCAGCGAGGACAGTCTCACCTGCGGGATGGCCCGGGAGCAGCTGCGCCAGGTGTACAGCATGACCGCATACTCATGCCCTTCCTCCAGCATTTCATTCTGAAAAGCAAAACGCACACTCAGCAGGGAGAAATTACGCTGGTGCCAGAAGGCTCCTTCACGGCCCCCAAGAGCCTCATGCCGTCACAGCGAGCAGCATCAGCGCCACCCGGGAAGCTGACAAGACGTGCAGACTCTGGGGCCCCTCCCTGGGCCTATGGGATCAGAATCTGCACTTCGATACAACTCCCAGGTGACTCGTATTCCCAGGGACACAACTAACGTTTGAGCAGCCCCAGCTTCAGTGAGCCCCCACAGGCACCCGAGGGCGCCACCAGCTGGTCACAGTTTTCGAAGATGCACAGGAACCTTAGCAAAAAAGAAGGCAGATCTATTTGTTCCCAGAGCAAAAGTTGTCTCAGGTACACCGTGGGCAAGGAAATAAGCAAGTAGCGAAACAGAATGTACGGCAGGTAGGTTAAAAAACAAAGAGTAATAATTATGAAAGTATACCGTCACGTACCGAAAAATATTTTGGTGCAGTATGCATCAAGCTGTGACAAGGAGCAAGCTCTCTATGGGGCTGGATGAACAGGGCTCTCACTTTTCATATCATAGAGTATGATGTTTGCCCTTTTATAAGAGCCCATGCTACTATTTCAGAAGCAAGAAAATGATTAAGCTCAATTTTTAAAAATAATATATAGCAGATGGCAAAACCAATATACAGCATGGGAAATGAATCCGAAAAACACAGGGATGACTCACCTCACCTCGCCAAGTGCTAAGCCCTAAACTCAGGTTCTAAATATCTGGGCTCAAATCCCAGCTTCATCACTTCTTAGTCCTTTGATCTTCAAGAAATCACTTAACCTAAAATTCTCCATTTAGTGTCTGTTTAATGACAAGGACAACCTCCGAGAATTTCATGAAAATTAAATCTCACACACACACACACACACACACACACACACACACACACCCCACACACACACACTCTAGGTGATCCGCAAAGGGAAGTAAGAGTACTACTAGGAAAAAGGTAGTCCAGCAGTTTCTCAAAAAGTGAGACAGAGTTACCACATGACCCAGCAATTCCACTGCTAGGTATATACATCCCAGACAAATGAAAACACACGTCCACACAGAAATGTGCACCCTTGTTCGCAGCAGTGCTGTCCTAACACCAAGAAGAGGAAACAAGCCAAATGGCCATTAACTGATGAATGGATAAATACGATGCGGTGCAGCATCTTTCACAGTAAATGGGAGGGAAGTGTTGATACGTGCCACAATATGGATCAACTCGGAAAACCTTCTGCCAGTCCCAAAAGGCCACATGCTACATGATTCATTTAGAGGAGAGGCTCCGCACAGACAGATCCACGGAAACAGAAAGCAGATTAGTGTCTGCCAGGGGATGGGGAGAGACAGGAATTGGGAGGGACTGCTGATGGGCTTGGGGCTTCTTTCTGTGGTGATAGAAATAAAATGACAGTGATATTGGTATGACATTGTAAATATACTAAAAAAAAACCACTCAGTTGTACCCTTTAAATGGTGAATTTGATACTGTATGAAGTTTACAAAAAAGCAATAAAAAAATGATATCACTAGACCATCTCTCTTGCAAATGTCTGCTCTGATATAAAAACGAGCCTTTACTAATTTTTTTATTCCACGTATCATATCTATTTCATAATATCTCCCTTGTGCTAGATGAGATTCAATTTGGAATTTGTTACTTCTTACAGTTTTGTTTTCAATAGCAAATGTCAGTGATGAGTCATACTTTCAATTCTTAATTTGGAGCACTTGTAAAGTCAATAACATGTTGTCCTTGAGACCAGAGAGAACTAAGATCAAGCCTGCAGGTCTCCTGCTGCTCCTGGTTCAGAACAGAGGTCGAAAAAGGAAAGCAACAGTAACGTAGGGAACATGCGTCTACTTGTTAGCACCGCACAGCCCACCAGCAGGGGGAGGATTCCGACGTTCACTCAGTGAATGGTTTACTGAGCGCTTGAGGTCCCAGGCTCCGGGCTCTGTGCCGTGAACAGGGTGGCAAACAATAACGGTGTAGACTCTGCCCTATGGATAGTTCGGTGCCCATCTACCAGATCTATCGTATGACTGGAGTACAGAGGTCAGGACGGTGTGGCAGAAAGAGCCCTAAGTGGGGCCTCAGGAGACTTAAGTCCTGGTCCTCTCTCTGCTTGGGCTCACCTTTTACCTTGAAAATGTCACTGTTTTCTCATGTAGAGTTGGCCTCAATCACTGGTTCACTCCTCATGTCCAGGCCATGCCCCACCAGAACTAAATCCTTATTCCCAGGGTTGGGGCCAGGCCCCAGTATATTTTAATGCTCTCAAGGCAATTCCAGTGTGCAGCTCAGGAAAGGGAATGTGGACACAGAAAGAGACACCATATATGTGCATGTACGGCGACACCCAGACCCAGGAAGTCTCTGAGAATTTCTGTCTCTGTGCCTTTGCTTCTGCTGGTTCTACCACCTAGTATGCCCTCCCCACCTCATCTCTGACAGATAAAATTCTAACTATGTGGGACAGCAGAGTTGAGTGGAAAGAGATCAGGATTGGGAATCAAAAGCCTGGATTCCAGGTTCCACCCTGTGATTTACTAGTTGTGGGATCATGAGAAACTTGCTTGTTCACTTCTCCAGGTCTCAGTTTTCTCATCTCTAAAATGGACCTAATGATCCCTTTGCAAGTCACAGGGCTGTTATAAGGCTCCAAGGATATCATGTATGAGAATATCTTATACTTTTAAATCATCTTATATATGGTTAAAATGCATGTGTGTCTGTACACATATAGTACACAAGGCCCTATTCAAAAGGCCCTTCTTTCATCATCAAGCTTTCTCTGATCCCCTCAAGGATTCTTCAAAAACACAGAGCTCTGAACTTTTACCATGTCATTTACCTTTAACTTCCTGCGTTTCTATTTGCCCGCACAGAGTAATCTAGAGCACAGGTTTTGTAGTCAGACAGACCTGCATTTGGCAACGTCACTTGTCAGTGGCGTGATCTTGAGTAATTTACTTAACTTCTCCGAACTCTGGTTTTCCCTGTCTGTAAAATGGGTATTGTAATAAAACCTGTCTCACAGGGTTGAGATGAGAACTAATTCAAACAGTGCATTTAAAATATCTGACAGAGAACTTATGAACAGACCTTTCTCCAAAGAAGACATACAGATGGCCAACAGACACAGAAAAAGATGCTCAACAAAACTAATCATCAGGGAAGTACATATCAAAACCATAATGAGATAACACCCCACACCCGCCAGAATGGCTAAAATCAAAAGCACAAGAAACACCAAGTGTTGGCAAGGATGTGGAGAAAAAGGAACACTCTTGCACTGCCGGTGGGAATGCAAACTGGTGCAGCCCCTGTGGAAGACAGTTTGGAAGTTCCCCCCAAAATTAAAAATAGAACTACCATATGATCCATATGATACTGCTAGGTATTTACCCAAAGAGTACAAGAACATTAATTCGAAAGGATATATGTACCTCTGTTTATTGCAGCATTATTTATAATAGCCAAAATATGGATGCAACCTATGTGTCCATCGATAGATGAATGGATAAAGAAGATGTGGTATATAGTAATACAATGGAATAGTATTCAGCCATAAAAAAGAATGAAATCTTGCCATTTGCAACAACATGGATGGACCTAGAGAGACTAGATAGTAAAATGCTAAGGGAAGTCAGTCAGAGAAAGACAAATACCATATAATTTCACTCATATGTGGAATTTAAGAAATAAAACAAGCAAACAAAGGGGAAAAAAGAGACAAACCAAAAAACAGACTCTTAACTATAGAGAACAAACTGATGGTTACCAGAGAGTAGGTGGGTGGGGTATGGGTGGAATGGGTGAAACAGGTCATGGGGATGAAGAGAATACTTATGATGACCATTGAGTCATGTCCAGAAGTGTTCAATCACTATATTGTACACCTGGAACTAATATAACACTATGCTAATTACACTGGAATTAAAATTAAAAAAAAATTTTTAATAAATAAAATATCTGCACAGAAAGTGTTCAATAAAGGCAAAGCTTGTCTATTTCCCTCTTGCCTCATTGAGAATCAAGACTGGCCCCTATTTGTCCTTGTACAGCCCCTCTCCAACATCTAGCACAGTCTCTGCAGGTACCAGGTACACAGTATTTATTGAATGAATGGGGTCAGGGATGGTAAGGCAAGGCTTTAGCATATAACTGATACAGTGAGAAAGGTCCAATGAGCTGCAGACAGAGCCTCTGAATGAGGATTCTGGAAATCTTCAAATTCCAGGGCTACATGAGAATAAAACCAATGAAAGCCCAAGAGGGAAGTGGATGATTCCTCACAGATGGGTCAGGTACAGACCTATTAGACCATCGACCCCACTTGTGAATGATTAACCACCAACTTCCTTGGGTCAAAAAGGTATTATTCTACAACCATCATCTCTTCTTTCTGAGAAACCTTTTGCTTTCTCAGAGATAAATTTGATCAAGAGATAAATTCCTACACAGCCAGTAATCTGTAGAGTATAAGACAAGGCAGGATCTAATCATATGTTAACCTATAGGGCTCCAGAAGTTCAGGGATGTAAAGAGTGGGATCAAGTGGGGACCTACAGGTGAGTAGGATTTGCAAAGCTGGAAGACAGGGGAAGAGCGTGCCCCAGGCACTGGGAGCGGGTGGGGCAGGGCATGAGAACGGGCTTATGGAAATGGGCCTGACTGAGGCAGGCAGCTCCCGGGAGAGCTGAGCACATGCCCGCCCCCACCCCACCCCCGCCCTGTGCTGGCAGGATCACACCAACTTACCATGCTCGAATGGACCGTGGCCTGCTCAATGTACCTTGCAATGCCTGTGACAAATGCATTCCTGTCCTCGAAGTTTGTGTCAAAGTTAGCCTGTAGGAATTAGAGGACAGAAACATTTGTTTGTTGGAAAACGAGTCCAAGGTGGCTGGGTGTCCAAAAATGAGTCCAAACCGCTGCCAAAAAACGCCACAGGTCTCTGGGGAAACCTATCTCCACATCGTCCTCTGATCTTCCCCCAAGAAAATCCCACTCTGACTCACACTGGGCAGGCGCCGGCTAGACAGGACCCGCATCTGCTTCCCCAGGTTGCCCGAGCCTTGGAAGTAAATGCTTAAACTAGAGAAACCTAAATAGCTGTTAAAAGTTAAGATGTGCATTGCTTTCATCCGGCAGTTGCAAAAACACTCACCTGAGGTTGCAGATGCTTATGTACAAGGATGATAACTGCAGCATTTTTTGTGACAGAAAAACTGGAAACCATCCAAATGTCCATTAACAGCAAAAGGCTAAATAAATAATAGTATATCCATGTGATGGACTTATAAGTGCTAGGTGGTGGTTAAAAATAAAATGGTGGCATTGTAGTATTGTCATGGAAAAATACCCATAATAAATTTTAAGTTAAAAAAGCCAAATCATAGAGCAATATATATAGTATGGTTCCCTTTTGGTTAAAAAAAAAATATGTATATATCTATATCTATGTATAATACATGTTTATATCATATATTGTAAAAAGGTGTGTGTGTGTGTGTATGTGTGTAGCCACAGTTACAGGGAAATTACTTGCTATACTTTTCTGTATTGCTTGTAATAAAAAAGATATTTATGTAATTAAAAATTTAACCTGGGTTAGAAAATGTGAATAAGCTAAGTTTGTGACTTGAATCTTCAGGAATGTGCTTAATAAAATCTAACTACTGAACAAAATTACAAATATATTATGCATTCATATTTAGTCTCAGTTAGCAGTCCCAGAACCTACAAAAGGTCAAATAGAGCTAAAAATTTTGTATTAACTTATTCTTTCCTCACGTGGCATACTCACCCAGCACGCCCAGACGAGGGGCTGTTTGTGAGGCTGACTCTAGCTACACCGATGCCCTTCCCGGCATGCCCTGAGGTGGAGGGGGGGGTGTCATGGTTTTAAGCAATCTGATCATGGTTTATCAGAAGCCCAGGCAAAAGCAAACAATGGTGACTGGCTTCCCTGAGCCATTAGCAGCTATGGGGAGCTGAAAGCTCTTTTCACATACATGAAGGAAAAGTAATTACCCAGGCAGGCTCTAGGGGCTTCTAAATTGTAATATTTAATTCATGAGATGAGAGCTGCCAAATCCTTGGTTGGTGCTGCAGCAAGAACAGCCGGGAAGGTATTTGGAGTCAGAGCAGATCAACAAGCCTTCCCTGGGGAGGAGAGACAGCCCTGGTATACGTTTACTAGCTAATCTATTCCTCATACTCAGCTCCACCAGGGCACAAGGGACTCCATCAGCTCAGGGCCTGTCACCTTTTAGAGGCAGACAGCCCCCTTCCCCAGGCCTTCAGGGCAAGCCATCTTAGGGCATCCGGAGTTCCCGACCGCCCCCGCACTCTGGGCGGACGGACCTGGTACATGATGGACGATGGCGGCGGCTCGATGCATGGCTGCTGGTCGGGGAGGGGCAGCTCTTCCAGCAGGTCCACGTTGGACAGGGCATCCTCCAGGGTGACGTGGGTGGTCATGGCTACGGTTGCCGGATTCTGCACCGAGGGGAAAGGACGTCAGGGGCCTCCAGGGGTTTCTCAACCTCCCCCTGTTGAGGCTCCTTCCAGAGAATAAAGACAGTTTACATGCACGGAGACCACTTCCACTCGCTCCTTCTTCACAAGGTGCCTGCAACCTGTACCTGATACTGGAAGATCTCTTTACAGTTTACAAAGTACTGGGTTTTTTTTTCTGATCGTGTATTGTCTGGACAGAGCCTCACCACAACCCTCTGTGATCAGCATGGCAGGTGGTACTAGAGCCACAGAACTGATGAAGAAACAAGGCTCAGCGCAGTTATGGGGCACCCAGACAACCACCGTGACAGAGGCCCAGGCACCTCAAATGGGCCTGATGCTGGACGTGGGCCACAGCCAGCCCCCAGCTTTGGTTCTTTGTGAGGATACGCATCCGTTCCGCTCCTAAATCACTGCACAGCACAAATACCTGTAATGAAAATAGTCAAGATTCTCTACTTGAAACCAGGGCCTACATTTTACAAGCCAAGTAAGCTGGAACTAAAAGAATTCAGACTCCTACACGTTTAACGTTATTTGCAAAAATGGAAGCGCCATGATCTTCCTTGGCCTGGAGAGGTTTTGTGAGGCACACCAAACAAATCAGTCCTAAATGGACATTTTTGTGTCTTGGACCCTGGCAGAGCGCAGTGGCTTTGACGAGAGCTTCATCTGGCAGTGAGGCTGAAGGGGATCTGAAGACGTGCTTACCCAAGCCGAGCTAACTACTATTTTAAGGACTCAGCGTCCAGCAAACAGAATACTCATTTTTTTCAAAGCCTACGTGAGATGCTGATAAAAAAAAAGATCACGATTTAGGCCATAGAACAGGTTCTCACGAGCTCCCCCAAACATGACATCCTAGAAGTCACATTCACTGATTACCATGAATACAATTAGAAATCAATAATGCAAATCACAGCCAAAAAAACACCCATACCTATGAAGACTTGTGAAAACATACTTGAAAAAACATACTTCATCGCTGAAGAGAAAATTCAGATAGAAATCATAAAATATTTAGAACTGAAAGATAGAGAACATAAATAAACGTCTTAAATGCATTTAGCAGAAGAAAGTGAAACTAAATGAACCTAATTTTCACTCAAAAATCTAAAAAAAGAATAGAAATCAACCCCAAGAAATGAGAGTGCAGGGACTGATCATTACAAAAGCAGAAATAAATGAAGCAAAGTACAAAGCAGAGCAAAACAAAGAGTAGACCAACTGAACAAAAGTCTAAAGACTGAATTTCATAAGATTAATAATAATAAGGAGCTGCCCCATTAGCACGCTTGAATAAGGAAAGGAAGAGAAAGCCCACTGTGCTGACGGTCAGAGCACCCATCCCCTCCCTTCCCCGATCTCAGGCAAGTGTGAGAAGGGCTTGCAGGCTGGAGTTTTGAAGTGTCAGAGAATGTGTCTTGATCGCTTGTCAGGAAATGTGGTGTCCAACACCAGGGCAGAAAAGGGCCACAGACATGACAGCTGGGTCTAGGGGCTGCAGAGTGTACCCAAAGGCATGGTGTCTCTGTCCGGCCCACAGCTGGGAGGGCAGGTCAGGGCTGAGCAGCTAAGGAAGCTGCACACTTCACTGAGTCTTCTAACACACCTCCCCGTCATGCCCGGTGGCAACAGGGAAGGCTGTGTCCAAGGAGGGCTTGGGAGCTCAGAAGTGACTTCCCCTCTGTCCTCTGCAGGCACTTGGCCTCATCAGGGTGGTTTTAGGTCCTCTCCATACCTATGCTTTTTCCTGTTCTCTCCCCTGAGTTCTAAGGGCAGCATCCAGTTCTATAGCAAAACCATTTGCCAATCAACACACAAAAAATTGTCTCCCTTCTTACATTAGTATGATGTTCATTTTATAGGAGGGATTAATAATTTTATGGAGCATAATGACCTACAAGCTCCAAAGCCCTAATAAGTCTCTTCATTAATTCAAATAATAATAATAATAATAGTAATAATAATAATAAAACTAACATTTCTTTAGCCCTTATACTCTGCCAAGCACTCCACTATTTTAATCTTGCATCAACCTTGTGAAGGTAGGTGCTATGATTATTCCCATTTTACAGAAGGGCCAACAGAAGCTCAGAATTTAAGTAATTTTCACAAGGTCAAGTGCTGGTAAGTGTGGGGCTGGGGTTGGAACCCAGGTGTCCCCAGCTCCAGATTTTGTGCTTCCTTCCAAGTGCTGAGGCTCACATCGCAAGGCTGCACGTACTGACAGGAGGTCTCTCTCTGTGCTAGGTCTTTTCTTTAAAAAAAAAAAAAGATTTTATTTATTTATTTGACAGAGACAGAGAGAGCACAAGCAGGGGGGAGTGGCAGACAGAGGGAAAGGGAGAAGCAGGCTTCCCGCTGAGCAGGGAGCCCGATGTGGGACTCGATCCCAGGACCCTGGGACCATGACCTGAGCCAAAGGCAGACGCTTAACCGACAGAATCAGGTGCCCTGTGCTAGGTCTTTTCAAATGCTATGCTTCAGTGATTGTTGGTCCTGTTGGTCCTGCTTGTGCCAAAGTACTTACAGGCACGGCTTTTTTTTTTTTAAGATTTATTTTTTTATTTGATGGGGGAGGGGCAGAGGGAGAGAGAGAGAGAGAGAATCTCAAGCAGACTCCCCACAGAGCACCGAGCCTGATGTGGGGCTCAATCTGATGACCCCAAGATCACGACCTAAGCCGAAATCAAGAGTCAGATGCTTAACCCACTGAGTCACCCAGGCACCCTGCACAGGGACAGCTTTTTAATAATAAAATGCTTGGGCTCCATCCCTAGGACCTTGGTAAGGACCCGAGACAGCACAAGGAAGGAAATCTGGCAATATCTAACAAGCTCGTATGAGCATTTCATTCTTTGACCCGCAATCACTTCTAGGAAACTATCCCAAAGACACGTTGATAAAAATGTAAAAAGACATTTGCACAAGGCTATTCACTGCGGCACCACCTGCAATAGCAAAACTCTGCAAAATGCAAATACCCCTCAACAGAAGATTGTCTGAATAAACTATGGTACAGTGGCACAGTGAGATACTAGGCAGCAGTAAAAAGGAATGAGGAATCTATCTATACACACAAGTATGGGGTGATCTCCAGGATACGTGGTGTACAATACACTGTCATTTATCTAAGAAAGGAGTGACGCGCACGTGCACACACACACACACAATTAAAAAACGAACAATGGAAGGATAAACCATCTAATTTTAAAAACTGGCCACTTACGGGGAAGAAGGATAGGCAGGAATATGGTTAAGGGGGTGGGGATAGAGGCAAGATTTCTTTGAATATACCTTGTTTTGTAGATTTGACTTTGAAACCATATATTTTACATAATTATAAAATAAAATTTAAATTTAAAAAGCAACTACTCCCCCCAAAAAAGTAAGATAAAACAAATTAAGGTATATGTGTATTAGTTTTTGGCATAACTACACAGAAAGAACCTATTCCAAGTGATTTTAAAACTCATAAATTTCTGACAGAAGATACCCTAAGAACGATGAAGAGTTGCAAAAAAATACCTCAAGCTTTTTTTTTAGTAATCATATTGGTTAACTGTTGCAGTGAGAATGTTTGAATGCAGTGTAAGGTAAAACAAATTAGCGATTATGGAATGCTCTATCGTTCCTGGTGGTGTTGAAAACTGGCATTCTTGATGCTCTAGAGAAAGGACGTACAAAACCAAGTAAACTAAATTGCACTGAATATGAATTTGGGGTATCCGTAGGAAGTCAGCATGTGTTTTGACTTTAAATATACCATATATATGTATGTTTGTATGTATGTGTACGTGTGTTTATCTCCTAGCTTTGTGTACTGAAAAGACAAGCACACAATGACCAACCCATGAGCAATGAGCACCTTTACTGCCAGGCTGTGGTCTGCAAATACCATTTCCTGCTAAAAGAATCAATATTTCGAAGAAACAGCTCAGTCCAGGTCTGGGACAGAAAACGTGTAAGAAAGACTTAGAAAGAGTTGTCGCAGCAGAAAGCAAAGCAGCAGCTCTCTATCTATGACTACTGGGGTGTGTCTAAGGGACCCAGGAGCCATTCTGAGGCGGCTTCCACTGGCCAAAGAAGGGACACAGTGAGCATCAGTTAGTATAACTCAGTACACCTGAAGCAATATCAAATACGTTTAAATCCATGAAATCATAAAGACACTTAATAAAACCTTGGTTTTTATTACTTTGTTACTGCTGGAGGATGCCAGTGAACCAACCTTTATGTTGAAAATAGGTACAAAAAAGGAAAGAAACAAACATTTAACGTGTCTTTCTTATACAAACTGACCACTGGATAACCAAGGGGAATGTTAATCTCTACAGATACAGAAGTTCTTTTTTTCCCCCAGAAACATGACAACTAAAATATCCCTAATTTTGGGCGCTTGGATGGCTCATTCGCTTAAGCGTCTGCCTTCATTCAGATCAGGTCATGATCCTGGGGTCCTGGGATCAAGCCCCGCATCTGGCTTCCTGCTCAGCGGAGGTCCTGCTTCTCCCTCTCCCTCTGCTGCTCCCCTCTGCTTGTGCACTCGCTCTCTCTCTCTCTCTCTCTGTCAAATAAATAAATAAAATCTTTAAAAAATAAAAAAAAATAAAATAAAATATCCCTATTTTTCTAACCCCTAAAATGGATAAAGGCACAGATCATCACCTGCTGCTAACATCACTAAGTGAAAGACAATTAGAAATTATGTGTCTCCTGATGGAAAAGCACACCATCACCTTACAAAGAATGCTGGACCCAAAGCCAAACACCTGAACCCAATCAAGCCTTTGACACCCATTGATAGGAAATGGACAGGACAGAAGAACATGTCGGAATACACTACAGTGATGTATTAAAACATAATCTATGGGAAACTCTGCAGGACAAATGACTCAGCGTCTTCAACAAATAAATTCCATGGGGGTTAAAGAAGAGATGGAGGGGAAGCTATTGCCAATAGGGGACTGAGAGACCATCACAGTGCGTCCCCTTGTTTGGATCCTCTTTCAAACAAGCCACCATAAGAAAATCATTTACGAGGAAATTGGAAAATTTAAGAGTGACTGGGTATTTGATAATATTAAAGAACAGTGCTATTATTTTTCAGATGTGATAATAATATCAAAATTATGTTTTAAAAGAGTTCTTATCTTCTGGAAACACCTACTAAAATATAGATAAAATGATATAGGGGTTTGCTTCAAATAATACCAGAGAAGGAAAAAGTGAGTAACAGATGAAACAAAACTGGCCATGAATTAATAACTGTTAGTGCTGTGTGATGCTTACATAGGGATTTATTCTATCTTTCTATTCAATTTCACATTTGTTTGAAAAATTTCATGAAATCCTCAGGCTCAGTGTATACACCACCAGCTCTAACCTATCTCCCCTTCCTTCACCTTCCCTGACTCCCACTTGCCACCATCTTTCCCTTCCCCTTTCTCCTACACCCTGGGTTTCTTCTGGACTTCACACACTTCAAAATAACCCATCTACCAGAATAACCCTTAAGGTTTTCCCTTTAACACAATAAAACCCCTGCACTTCCCTTGAAGAGAATCAGTAAGTGAACAGCCTACCAGCCAGTAAATTAGGAGTCTTTATTTCTGTTAATGCAACCTTTCTTTTCTCCTTGTGAATGCAGCTTCTCTAATGGATTCCTGTGTTTGTTTGTAGATCATTCACTGCCTCAGGGAGAAGGAAATCAGACATTTCTAACTCAAGTGCTGTAAGTCACTGCCAACTCCACATCAATCAGAAAGAAAAAAAATATTCTGGAAGTTTTAAGCGGTATACGTGAAAATAAGCACTTGCTTTCTGGCTCAAGTGTCCTGCCTATTACGCAATCTTCCAAGTGAGGATAATTCTTCATATCCAGTCAATGAACATGTGGCCATTTTGCCACTTTGGAAGAGAAATTCATAAAAATATTTAAAAATGAACAGTGTTCTGGGAGTGTCACTTACCAGACACAGCTGCAGCCTCTCGGGGTGGGGCATTCACGGCCGATTTTAATTCAGCATCTTTCTAACAAGCTTAAACGCAGTGGCCTGGTTTCACCGAGAAGTAGCAACCCTGGGCTCCAAGGCAATCGGCTTCCGAGCAGGGCTTTAGGGGCACCCTGGCTGAGACGGCTGATGGACCCCGAGCAAGTGGGGGGGGGGCACAAATGCTGGAGGTGTGCCAGGAGAACCTGGCTTAGGGAACGCAGGTTCTGAGTAACCACACCCTAAACCTGGCTACTCTGGAAGCAAAAGATCTGCATTGTCATTTTCTATTTGACTTTCTGGAAGGAAAAGGAAAAATAATAAGATCTTTTTACTTAAGTGGAATACCGGGCTAAGTATAGCAGTTAAGCTTGCACTATGGGTTCAAATCTGTCATCTGCCACTTTACTAGCTACATAACCATAAGCATATTACTTAACCTCTTGAGTCTCAGTTTCCTTACCTTTAAAAGGGCAATAATTAGTAATGGTCCCTGCCCTCAGTGATTTATTCTGAGGATTATATAACATTACAGAATGTGGAATGCTGCCCAACAGCAGGCACAAAGTAAGCCCTTGGGAAATGTTAGCAGGCGGGTGCCCTCTTTTTAACATAGTGAATGGACGAATCAAACATTGCCACAATTCTATAAAAAAAAAAAAGAAAGAAAAGGAGGGCATTACTACTATCTCAACTCCAACATCTCAACTCTATAGGTCTTTCGTATTGATTTCCTCAGTCACAACCACCCTGCAGTTTCGAGAGGACAGGTGTTATTTTTGCTGTTTTTTTTCTAAGGAGGGCAGTGTTACTGAGAAGTGAAAACTTTCTTTCAAGGTCACGTGGTCAGCTGGTGGCTGAGCTAGGGCAGAAAGGGGATACCTTGACTCCCAGTTCAATGCCCTTTCTTCTAGACCACACCTACTTTTGTATCTTTATAAAAGGTACCAAGGACTTTACTTTTTTTTTCCCCTCTAGGTTGGCTGCTTTTTCCCTCCCCAAGAAGAACAAGACTCTGCCAACCTAGAAAGATTAGGTAACTGTCACCTTTGGGTCCCACAAACATCAAGAGGCCAGGAAATATTTTCCCTGCCTGTAAATCTATCCAGCTAGAAAGCAACTAAATAAATACATAAATAAACACATAATTTAAAAAATGATAAATACGTGTATATTTATGTATGTAAATAAATAAATGCATAGGTAAATACAAGGGAGGCTTAGACTGTACCCCTTAAAAAAAAAGTGTTCTTGCACAGCATTTGACTGAGCAAGGAAAAATCCAAAGAAGGAACCTGGAGTGTAGCCTGCTTTTCCATCCTGGGGATGCACTGGGCGTGTTGGAGATTGTGCGGGAACCCAAGTTGGTTGTGGCTCCACAGGTCAGTATTTCCTCTGCAGCTGAGACCCTTCCACATGTCAGGGGCAGCTTCTTCACAGGTGTGGGGGCCAAGCAGGGACACAGTCACCCGTGTGCATCTTACAGGACTTCCACAGACTCCACCAGAATGGACCATGTGGCTTATCCTGAACAGGCTGGAAGTGAAGAGTTGGACAGGAATGCTCCACTGATCCCGTGGTCAAACCTTGTGGCTCCAAACCCCACTGTAGCCCCTTGGTACTTCTTTTAATGTATCGCCTGTCCATAAAATAAAGCCATAGGTTAGGCGCAGCCCCAATGCTGACAGCCGCAAGCCTCAGAGTGGTTCGTGGAGAGGAGAGGCAGAGCCATGCAGGATGGAGGGGAACCATACGGCGTGGGAGGCTGGGCCACAAAGTACAGACGCAGAACTCTACCTATTTCAGTAGCTTATAGCAGGCTCATCAATATCACAGGACACAGCAGAACCCACCAAACACTTTATATGCTGCCGGGATGATCCTAGGGCTGGGGGAGACCGAAGGGAATGGTTACCTCCTTAAGGAGCCTTTCTGACTCTCTTACCCCCGACCCGAATTCACTTTCTCCTTTGGCCCTCCTTACAACCCAGTGTGCCCCTACTTTTGTGGCATCCATAATGCTTTATTACACCTTTTACCACATCTTCTCTCCTGCCCTAAATGACAAATTCCTGAGGGCAGGAGGTGTGTCTAACTCACACCCAGCTCCCAAGCACAGTTTCAAGCACACATTTGTAGTACATAAAGATTTATTCAACGAGTAGGGGCGCCTGGGTGGCTCAGTAGGTTAAGCATCTGCCTTTGGCTCAGGTCAAGATTCCAGTGTCCTGGGATCAAGCCCTGGGTCGGGTGGGGCTCCCTGCTCAGCAGGGAGCCCAATTATCTCTCTGCCCCTCTCCCTGCTCGTGCTTCCCCCTCTCAAATAAACAAAAATCTTTTTTAAAAAAGTTAAAAAAAAAGATTTATTCAATGAGTAGATGGCCAGTGAGCCCAAGACATCAAGAAAGCCATTGCTATGTCTAAGATACCAGGATTTTAAAAGTGGGAGAAGAGGAAAAGGAATACAAATAGCAAAAAACCTGTTTATATTTTAGAAAGAACTCCATCAAAATGGTTCAAATAGTTAACATGTGGGCACTTAAAGTGAAAAGTTTCAATATTTTGTAAACAGTTATCTCTGAAATAAACTTCCTTCTCTCACCGTATGACCTGATTTCACTCATCCTTCAAGGTCGCTCCCCTCTAGGACGTAATTGCTCCTTCCAGTGCTGGTGAGGCTGTGAAATCGGAACCCTCAGACGCTGCCAGTAGGAAAGTAAAATAGTGTGGTACCTTGGGAAGCTGTAGCAGTTCCTCAAATTTTAGAACACAGAGTAACCGTGTGACCCAGCAATTGCACTCCTCGGTCCATCAGCAGTACCCCTCTTCTGACACGTGCTGCGTGGGAAGGGTGGCAAGTACCGATACTTCCTCTTCCTATGTCAGGGCCACCGTTACTAATTGATAATGGCTTTATTTCTCAGTGAGTCCACAGGCAGCCTCAGAATCCTCCTCAGGAATTACGGAGCTCCAGCTGGCCACCGGCCATCAATCTGCGTTTGCCCGTGAAAGAAAACACAGATGCCCTTCCTCGTGTAGAATGATGCACACATGTGTAGCCTCCACGAGGTGAGAGGCCATTTCTTAGCCATCGCTGAAAACCTGAGAGACCTTAGCAGAGTGCTGGAGACAGATTACGCACTGAGGAAGTAGCAGATGAATGCGTGACCACATCTGAATCCCCTGATGACACAGGAGAAATGAGATGACCTGAATTGGCCATGTCTTCATTTCAAGCTTTCCCATTCCTTCTCCTTCACTATTGACAACACAGATAACTTAAATCAACATGGAATATGCAGTCATATCCATAAACTGTCTATACAATTACTTACTTAATATTTTGTCTAAAAAGACTTACCATTTTTCACTTAATACATTTTAGAAGGAAGCTCATATTACAGTCACTAACAGAGAACCAGTATCACTTGCCATAAAAAAGGGAAACTATAAAAACAATGAAAACAATGGGTATTATCTGAAAATCATCTCACATCACCACTGATATGCTCAGGAGAGGTGGTTTACCTGGTGAGAGTGGGATGAAGAACTAGTTAGAATCCTGACTGCCACTCTGCTGGCTGTGTGACCTTGGGAAGTTGGCATCATGTTTCTGAGCCTCATCTTCCTCGTCTCTGATATGAGGAATAATAATAGTTCCTACGTCAGGGGCGCCTGGGTGGCTCAGTTGGTTAAGCGACCACCTTCGGCTCAGGTCATGATCCCCTCTCCCCGCTCATGCTGTTTCTCTCTCTCTCTCTCTCTCAAATACATAAATAAAATCTTTTAAAAAAAAGTAGTTCCTACGTCATAGGGTTTGAAAACTAAATGAGTTA
Source organism: Halichoerus grypus (assembly GCF_964656455.1). Taxonomy (NCBI): domain Eukaryota; kingdom Metazoa; phylum Chordata; class Mammalia; order Carnivora; family Phocidae; genus Halichoerus; species Halichoerus grypus. Next base: position 47,566,048 of record NC_135713.1, on the reverse strand, counting down.
ATCCATGTAAACAGCTTGCTAGATAATGCTCAAAAAAATTTCCCCAACAAAACCAAATCCAGCAATGTATAAAAAGGATTATACATCATGACAAAGTGAGATTTATCCCAGGAATGTATGACTGTTTCAACAATAACATCCAAAAATCAATTAATGCAATAAACCATATCATAGAATAAAGGACAAATCCCACAGGGTCATCTCAGTATATGCAGAAAGAACAATGGACAAAATCTCACACTCCTTCATGACAAAAACACTCGACAAACTAGGAACAGAAGGGAACTTCCTCAACCTGATAATGGACAGCTAAAACAAAACAAAACAAAATCCACAGCCAATATCAGACTTAATGGTAAAAGACTGAATGCTTTCCTAAAATTAGGAAGAAGACAAGGATGTCTGCTCTCTCCATTTCTATTCAACATTGTATTGGAGGTTCTAGCCAGGGTAATCAGGCAAGAAAATGAAATAAATGGTATCCATGTTAGAAAGGAAGGAGTAAAACTATCTCTATGTGCAGATGCTTAATCTTCTATGTAGAAAATCCTTATGAAACCCACTAAAAACTATTAGAATGAACAAATATATTTAGCAAGGCTGCAGGATATATCAACATACAAATATCAATTGTATCTCTATACACTAGCAATGCACGATCAAAAACTGAAATCAGGAAAATAATTCTATTTACAACAGCATCACAAATAATACAATATTTAGGAATAAATTTGGCAAAAAAAGAGCATAAAATGTATACTCTGAAAACTATAAAACATTGTCAAAAAAATTAAAGAAGACACAAATAAATGGAAAGACATCCCATTTTCATAGATTGGAAGACTTAATATTGTTAAGATGGCAGCACTCCCTGAGTTTATACAGATCCAATGTGATCCCCATCAAAATTCCAGCTGGTGTCTGTGAGGAAATTGACAAGCTAATCCTAAAATTCACACGGAAATTCAGAACAATCCCAAAAAAGAACAAAATTGGAGGACACCCACTTCCCAATTTTAAAACTTACTACAAAGCTACAGTAATCAAAAGAGTGTGAGGGGGCGCCTGTGTTGCTCAGTCGTTGAGTGTCTGCCTTCAGCTCAGGTCATGATCTCAGGGTCCTGGGGTCAAGCCCCGTATCAGGCTCCCTGCTCGGCGGGAAGTCTGCTTCTCCCTCTCCCACTCCCCCTGCTTGTGTTCCCTCTCTCGCTCACTCTCTCTCTGTCAAATAAATAAATAAAATCTTAAAAAAAAAAAGTGTGGTATTGGTATAAAGATATAAAACAGAATTGAAAATAAAAAATAAACCCTCATATTTATGGTCAATTGATTTTTGACAAGGGCACCAAGACAATTCAGTGGGGAAAGGATACTCTTTTCAACAAATGGTGCTGGGACAACTGGATATCCACATGTGAAAGAATGAAAGTGGACTTCTACCCCACACCACACAACAAATTAACTCAAAATGGATCAAAGACCTAAATGTAAAAGCCAAAACAATAAAACTCTTAGAAGAAAACACAGGAGTAAATCTTTGTGACTCCGGAACATGTAATGACATGAAAAGTACAAGCAATGAAATAAAAAAAGATAAGCATCTATTCGATTTTATTAGCTGTCTATTAATAGACAGCATCACAATTAAATTTAAAACTTTGGTATCTCAGAAAACAGCATCAAGAAAGTGAAAAGACAATCCACAGGATGGAAGAGACTATCTGGAAGTCATCTTCTATTTATATAGAATATATAAAGAATTCTTAAAATCCAATAACAGAAAGGCAACCCAATCTTTAAAATGGGCAAACCATAGGAACAGACCTTGCTCCAAAGAAGATAGACAAATGGACAAATAAGCACATAAAAATTATTAATTATATCATTAGCCATTAGGGAAATGCAAATCAAAATCACAGTGAGTTATCTATCACTTCACATCCATTAGAACAGCTATAATCAAAAAGACAGATAATAACAAATGTTGGTGAGGATGTGAAATTGGAACCCCCAAACTCTGCTGGAAGGAAGGTAAAAATAGTGCAGCAACTTTGGGAAACATTTTGGCAGTCCCTCCAAGTTTTAAACATAGGGTTACCATCCGATGAAGCAATCCCACTCCTGGGTATAATCCCAAGAGAACTGAAAATATACGTCCACACAAAAACTTGTACATGAATGTTCACAGCACCATTGTTTGTAATAGCCAGAAAGTAGAAACGACTCAAATGTCCATCAGCTGATGAATGGGTAAATAAAACATGGTATATCCACGCTATGGAATATTATTCAGCCATATAAAAGAATGAGGTATAGACACATGCCACAACATGGATGGACTTTGAAAATCTGCTAAGTGAAAGAAGCATAATATGCTTTTTAAAGGAAATGTCCAGGGTGGGCAAATCAAGAGAGACATTAAGTCATTCGTGGTTGCCTAAGCTTGGGGCAGAGACTTTGGGAAATAGGTGGTGCTGCTAAAGGGCATGAAGGTTCTTCTTTTGGGGGTGACGAAAATGTTATAAACTCGATCACGATGACGGTTGCACAATTCTGTGAATATACTAAAAATTACTGAAGTGTATGTTTGAAATGGGTGAACTGCAGAGTGTGTGAATAAAAAAAGTCATTACAAAAAATGTTCCTATGTGCATGAGTACTTGGGGATGCTTTGGGTATATATACACAAGCAGGAGTGGTACAAAGAGAGAGGGAGCTGGAGTAGGAGCTTAGTGAGTTTGGGAATCATGCTGCTGCCCCAGACAAGCAGAGACTATGTTGAATAAAAATCACCCGAGGAAATGGGAGAGAACCAGAGTGTGACAGAGACATCCCCAGGACCCCATGGAGCAGGCCCTAGACTGCAGGACGAGCTGGACCACCATGCGGCAGGGCCCAAACCAGCACCCCCAGCCCCCCTCCCAGGCTTTGTTGCACTGCCATCTGTTGAGTTGGGGTGGGGGGAGCTGCCCCACCCTGGAGGGGGTACTTCTCAGACAGCAACAGCCTCTGAGGTGGGGGGATGGGCTTTGAGGTTTAGAATGAGAATAAGACCGGTTTGTAGTCCTCCTCCCTAGCTCTCTTTCTGCTTGGAGGACGGGGAGGCTGAGAGACAAGATGGACCAGTGCAAGGTCACTTGGCTAGTTAGGGGCGGAGCTGGGGTTAACACTGTAACTTCCCCGGAAGATAGGAGGATCTGACACAGTAACAGATAAGACAGAGCTGTAAAAAAAAAAAAAAAAAAAAAAAAAAAAGAGTAACATTAAATAGGAAGGGAGAAAATTCTAATTCTGCAATAAAACAAAAAAGCCATGTAGGAAAGGAGATAAATCAAAGGACATTACCTAGCTCTCTTGTGATCATCATTTACACGTCTTAATAATGTAGATGCTTTAAACATGATTTAGGTTAAAACAGAGCTCTCGCTATATTGGGAGATGGGGACAGGGGAGGGAGGCGGATGGTATAAGAAAGCGAAGCGTTCATCTGTCACAGCAGGAAGTAAACAGACAATGCATAGAACAGATAAATCAAGAAACGGCAGCGTAAGCATATCCTTGAGAGATCTGGAGGCAAGGGCCGGGAGAACCAGTGAGTTAGAAGTGACAGCCTCTCTGGGGAGGTGGGCACTGGATGGTTGTTTTCATTATGTGTCTTTCAATACTATTTGATCTTTTGAAGGCATGCATTGCTTTGATGGGAATTTTTAAATTTACTTTAAAAGACAATAACCCAAGGCCTCCTTCCTAGCATCTCTGATGACATCTGTCCAGTCCCCAGCACTGTCTTTGGGCAGTCTGTGCGACCTAACTCCCTCACTGCGGGTCTTCTGGGACAGAGGCCCCAACCCCAGCAGCTTCTCTCCACACAAGGGACGTGAGGTCAGAGCAGAGAAGTCCACGTCTTGGGCCTCTGGAGGAGGCCTACCCTCCTGGTTGTTTACAGCAAAGAAAAAGACCCTGGCAGGGTTAGAGACCTTGCCACCACTGCTCCTTTACTCAGCTGCTTCCTGTGTTGTCAGGGTTGAGGGGGCCTTTCCGTTGATAACCCAACAGGGCCGATCCCATCCTCTTGCGGGGGGAGGGGGAGGTCATGCCACCGAGGGCAGCTTGCCAGCTTGCCGATCTGCTCCCGATGGGGCCTGTGACAAGCCAGCACGGGAGGGGCACCAACGTGACCTCTGTCTGGGGAAAGGAGCTGCGTCTCAGAAGCACCTGCTCAAGCTCAAGAAGGGAAGCCAGCCACCCTGCCTCTGCTGTGGAAACAGAGAGCGAGACGGCAGGTTCAGCCGCCAGAGCAGAGTGTGCAGGCCTGTTTCATGAGGTTGCAACTCGACTGTGGCTTGCTCTGAAGACTGGAATCCCATCTTCACTCACTCTAAAAAGGCCATGTCCCTGTCTGTAAAATAGGGAGGTTGGCCAGGCAGTGGTTCCCAACCGTGATGTCAAAACGTCCGTTGTGAAGGTTCTTGTGCGCAACTTTTACCAGTAACAGTTTAAGTAGTGAGGTTTGCAAACAGGTACTTTTATTATGTGTTTGGGAGGGTTCCAAGCGCCCCCACGCTATCACTGCTTGCGTGTATATCTCTTTCCCTGAGCAGGAGAAAATGGGGGTAGGGTGGGGAGGGGGCTGGCTGTGGGTGTGGTGTGTTGAGCCTGTCAATATTGTCCATCATATTACTAAAAAAGTAAGGAGAGCAAACCCAAAAACAACCAGCTAAGAATCACTGGACTTGAGCCTCTTGCAGGGCCCTTCCAACTCAAAAAAAAAAAAAAAAAAAATGACATTGACAGCAGATGGACCCTCCAGGCAAAGGGCTTCCTTCAAGACCACGGTTCTCCAACACGGACACCCACAATGGCCAGGATGTATGAGGTGCCATTAACCTGCCCATGGACATTCTTGCCTTTGCTCCAACTCCCTCCACTCTCCAGTAGACTGTCCTCTCCCCTTCTCGAATCCTATGCTTGACCACTGTCAAGTCCCAATTCAAGATAGGCCTCCACCATGAAGGTCTGACCAGCCAAACTCGACCAAACCTTCATTTCTCTGGATTCTGAAAGTGTTCAGTCTAAGAGTCCACAATTTCCTACTGCATTATAAGTTGCTTTATGTTTCACTAATTCTTTGGATCACCAAAAACAGGAATAGTCATCTTTTTTTTTTGAGTTTGACCCATAGCCCTAGTAAAGATCAGGGCATGTGCTACGTATTATTTACTTAATAAGCACTACATGAACAACTTGTTGAATGCATTAGCGAGTGGCCCAAATTCATGTCTTCTGGTAAAAAAAAAAAAATGTTTTTTAATTTAAAACATTATGGCCCTCCAAGGCCTCACATCTAAGTCAGCCTTATTGCTATAAGACTCTGAGGGGACTTCCTTAGAACATTCTGTCATACCGATTAACCCTTAAGACGCAGGTCCTTATTTCTCTTTCCCACGTGAAGGTGTAACATACTTGAAGGTTGATGGCCGACCCCTAGTCCTGAATTCTTTTCTCACCATTCATACCTTGCCAAAATCAGTCTCAAGGAATCACAATTTAAAACCACAAATTGACTATCTTTCTCAGGTATCCCTTCACTTAACCCTGAGTTACTGAGTATCTTCTATGACGGTCAGCCCTGCAGATTCTCTGGTCTCAGTAACGTTAGACAATCCTCTCATTCATCCCCCAGCTGATTTCTTATTCCACCCAGAGGCAGCTGTTCCAAACCCCCGGAAGTCTCCTGAACTTTCCTAACCAGTCCACCACCTTTCCTTTCTGCAGAGGACATCATCTCCTCCCTTATTTAGAAGACAGAGACCATACAACATGGACATACTAAACATCCCTCTATCCCACGAAGAGATTAAAGTCTGAGAACCATGGCTCTAAGATGACCTAACGATGATGCAAACACACAATCAAAAGGCCTATTGATGAAGTCATCACTGGGTCCTTCTTGGGTATCTCTCCAGAAGGTCATGTTTACTTTCTTCTCTCCTTGTACTATCTCTGAGTTGCTGTGAGTCTATCAAAATGCCACTCAGCCAGAAGGGTCCCTGCAAGACATTCTGCCTGAACCCAAGCTCTGCCTTCTCAAAACAATCTCTTTCAAGGATGCGTACCCAGTTGGTTTCTTCTTCCGTTGCCAGGGCCCAAGAAGTATGGCTTGAATGGTCATCCTTTGAGGCATACCACACAGAGCCCTTGGCATAACGGCCATGGCTAGGAAGCCAATATCCAAACTCTGCATCCTGGGAGGCGTCCCACACCCACTGACTGAAATCTGAAGTGTCTTTGTACAGACAAGGCCATCCAGGGCCTTGACAGACTCTGTGAATCACAAAGTGCCTTTCAGTTTCCCCTTGGCTTCAATGTTACAGAGAGGCTACAGATTTGTCTTCCTAAATTGACACACAATATATAATTAATAAATTGTTCCTTTAGGAATAAAGGGCAGGCATCCAAAAGAGCCACACATTCAGAAACCTCTTTCTCTTCTCTGTTTCCATGGTCTTTTCTTCTAAGACTGGGATTTATAGACATTATCTCATCTGCAGGCTCCTGCGGCGACAGGTAGGTAACAAGCTGGGCAAGCTGCTTTCCCTTGGCCAATTTTTAAAGTCAGAGAGGTAGTGGAGGATTTAAAGGCACACAGCAAGTCAAGGATAAATCCTGTGTCCGAAGGCCACGGGCTCTGCTCTGTCTGCCTGGGAAGTGAAGCGTGCCCTTAACATTTTTGGCTGATTGCAAAATGCTAAATGCACACAGAAAGAAAGTTCCTTCCTGACCTCTGTCTGTGTGTTGAAATGTGAGAACTACCTCTGGGCTTCTGCTCAGTGTATTCCCTCCCCTTCTTTCTGCCTACTCAAGTTATATCCACCTTCAGTGAGCTACTCAAGAGCACTTCCTATCTGAAGGCCTTACTGATACCACGTCTTATCACTCTTTGGTCTACCTTTTGCAGGGAAACCTGCAGGGGCTAGGTTTCTTGGTCACAAAGCCAACTCCCCTGGGAAAAGCCAAATCCAGGAAGGCTCTGGAGGTAGAGGGATTGGGAAGAGCTATGGGTTGACTACACACATGAGCCATATTCTTAAGGATTATGTAATTAATACATTAAGACAATAAATACATAAATATAACAGCACTTTGGGGCGCCTGGGTGGCTCGGCCGTTAAGTGTCTGCCTTCGGCTCAGGTCATGATCCCAGGGTCCTGGGATCGAGCCCCGCATCGGGCTCCCCGCTCCACGGGAAGCCTGCTTCTCCCTCTCTCACTCCCCCTGCTTGTGTTCCCTGTCTCTCTGTGACTCTCTCTGTCAAATAAATAAGTAAGATCTTTAAAAAAAAATAGCACTTCACTATGTGCTAGACACTCAACACGTTCATGCATCCCTCACTTATAAAGAGCACCCAGTGAAGGACCAGCTCCTTCCCTACCCTTGCTGGCCTCCCAGTCACTGTCCAGCATGCTCCACTACCAAAACAGGGTCTATCCTCTAGACCCTAGACATGGGTTTGCTCCTCAGAACGACGAGACCAAAGGCCTGTTACAAAGGCTCCAATGAGGTGACTGATCTCTGGTTTCGTCAACTACAAGTGAATAATTAATACTTGCTGATAAAGAAATAGACTCATTGTTATGGTGGCCACATGGAGGCTACAAAAGGCCATTTTGTGAAGCTCTTGGTAGAACCCTGGGGCCAACAGCAGCCAAAAGAAACCTCTTTGAGTGATAGTGTAGGCTGATCCTCAAATGTGGGGACCAGAGCCCTGTACTGTTTTCTAGGAGTGCTGTTTCCAATGCTAATTAGCTTGTTGCCTATTCATCACCTCATTCAGCTTGCTGGTCAGTGACAGCAGTGGAGGCCCACTGAACTCCCAAGAGGCCACAATTTATCAGAAGGGACATGGAGTGTTCTCCTGGGGCTCTTTTCCATATTTTAAATTCATGTCTTCCTTTTCTGGGCCAGCCTCTGACTTGATTTGAGAAAAACCCTCCAACCCTACTGGATCATATATCCCATTCTTGGCCTAATGCCTAAAGCAAGTTTTTCCTTTTCCACTTTCAGCAGGGACGGAACAAGGCAGGCTTGGGTGCCTCCAGAACTGGTCAGAACTGGCCAGGAAATATAATAAAGAAGCTTAGTGAGCAGAGAGCTAATGCCCCCAGCCAGAGGCTCAGTGTGCAGAACTAGGCAGAAGCACCGGCTTTGTAAGCAACAACACACTCTTCTTGTGGCCTAGTAACTGCCCAGGCAGATGGCAGCCAGTGCCAGTGAGTGACTCTCTATAGGAAAGTTTCACCCTCCCCGCAAGCGGATACTGGGTGCTCCACACATAGCTTCCAGTGACAGTAACCCCTGGATGGTTACACATACACACGCTCCTACAGTATTTCTGCCCCGGCAGCAAACAGAGCTGCCAGCTGCCAGATACTGTCATTTCAGTGAGCTGTTCCCCAAAATTGCTACCCAGTTCCCCGTTCCCGCTTGCAGCCCACTGCCTGAAATTCCACCATTAGAGATATCAAATATGTTGACTTAAAGCTTTGTTTTCCATTCAAATGCCTCCCGGCCTGTTTCCTTTCCAGTTAAATGACTTCTAAAGGACCTGCTCTGCACTGAATGGCAAACTCTTTTGCATTTAGCTCTTAAAAGATAAACGTGTTCATTGGCTCCTTTCTTGAAAATAATTTTTGACACAGGAGAATGGGGGAAGCACAGAACATGGAGGTGGAGGTGGGACGCCTCAGGGAGAGCCACAGAGAAGGTCTTACGGTGCTGAAAACTGCCTTCATGGCCTTTGCAATCTTGTTCAGGGATATGGACCCAGAATTTTGCTCCCCAACATCTGTAATCTCTGGGGTTACCAGCATTGCTTACAACAGGGCCTGTGCCCAAGATTAAGTAAGGTAAGACACACTGCCCTAAGGGGGACACAGGTAGAAGGTAGAAAAGATGAGTATGAGAACGAGCACTCCCCTAATTTGTCCCTCATGCCTGCAGGACCACCCCAGTCTCCTCACCCATGCCAGGTAGGCACAGGCACCTGGGAGCTAGCAGGAAAAGATCCTTGACACCTTCTTGTCCTAGCTGGAAGGGGAGCAGATGGCCCATCAGCCCTAGGTGAGTGTTTCTGCTGAGCTGGAGATACTAGGCAAGCAGAGGTCAAAGTCAGATTCCCTGAGCTGGGAGGGCCAGGGCAGTGCCAGTGTCCTTTCCTGCCAGGTTCTCCTCTGTACAGAGAACCATACTCCTGTCCGACCATGCTTCCTGCCCCCACCCCCACCCCCAAACAGAGAGCACCCCCTTCTCTTCCTTCTCACCCATCCATCGAAGGGGAGGGCTGTCCTGAAAAGCAGAAGCTACAACAGACAGGTAGGCAATCTTTCCGGTTCTCCAGAGCTCAAGAAAATCCAACCTTTTCCCCGGGAGTCAGCCCACTCATCCCCTTCCCCCTGTCCTCCTCCGCCCACAGCCAGCCAGGAGGGAGAGTGATGCTAGTGTAGGCCAGAAGGCTTCAAAGCGGGTCAGACTTGCCTCCTCCCTCATTAAAACCCCCACCCCCAAACACTGGCGCTTCGGCCCTCGCCCCACCCATCTCACGTTCACCGCAGGGCGCTGTGTGCCCCAGGCGTCTGCCAGGCGGGCCCACGCGGCTCTCGCTGGCCCTGGAGGAGGTGATGGTGGCCGCGGCGGCAGAGGCGGCGGCCGGCGCTCTGCAATACCTGGGCTCGGGGATGTCGCCGCCGCTGGGCTCGCGGCCGCTGCAGGTGTCTCCGGTGCTCGGGATTAGCGCCGGTTCCTCTCCGGCCCGCGGCTCCGGCCCAGGCCGCGCACCTGCTGCTGCCGCTGCCGCTGCCGCCGCCGCGCCCGAGCTGCGTCGAGTGTCCGCGCCTCCTCGCAGGGGGTCCGCGCCGCCGGGCCCGGAGTGGGCCGAAGGGGGAAGGGGACCGCGCAGGGCCTGGACCCCAGCCTCCAGGGGCTTCGCACCCCCCCCCAGGCCGCGCTAGCCGGGGCGCCGCGCCGAGCGCCCCCCTCGGGCTGGGAGAAGGGGCGCCGGCCCCTTGCGCATCCTCACGGCCGCATGGACGTCCCCCGCAGCATCCCGGTCCCCATGCCGGCCCCGAGGCCTGCGAGCGCCGCTTACCTGGGTCTGCGGCAGGTCCTGGGGAGCAGCCCAAGGCTATGGCTGGGCCCCGCGCCGGGGCGCAGGATGCTCTGCCAGGCTCCGCTCCGCTCCGCTCCGCCGGCCGCAGCGGTCGGCCCCGCCCTCGGCCCCGCCCCCCGCCCGTCGCGGCTCCTCCCCCGCGCGCGGTGCCCGCCCCTCTGCCGTCGCGGCTGTCACACAAAGAGCAGGAAATGGCTGCGGCGAGGGGCTCTCGGTGCTCCCCTCTACGCGGCCGGCGCATCCCCGACCTGCACCCCGGCTGCTGCCCCAGGACAGCCAGCCGCGCTGCCCGGGGCTGCTGCCCCCAGGTCTCGCATGCCTGGAGCCACCCCTGCAGCAGTGGGAAGGCGGAAGCTTTGGGCTCGGTTCGGCTCTCATCGATCTCACGTTTTTTCCAAGTGCTCATTTAGCTACCTAATATTTATTGAGCAGCTATTTTGTTCCGAGCCCCGTGCCATAAGCTGAGTATGCACTGGTGTACTGCCCTTTGGGAGCTTATTATCTACCAGGAGAGACAGGGCGTAAATTAACCTAGTAATGTGCAGTTACAGCTGGAAGAAGTTCTGTGAAAGAAAGAAACAGGGCGAAGTGATGGAAAATAAAGCTGAGGTTTGGAGAGAGGGGACTCCCACCAATTGAGCCTGGTCCCCAGTGCTGCGCCTCTGCTCAGGAATACCTTCTCAGTTCCTTGGAGCCAAATCCCTGAAGCTACCATCTCTTAAGCAGGGACCTGCCTCAACTTCATTCAGGAAGAATTACCTAATGGACAAAAAGGAACATACATGGTGACAGGAGGAACCTGAAAGGACAGGCACCTTTCTCTTCAAGGCTTATCTACCATTCAGGGCTGGCCAAAGAAAGGGTTCTCACTGAGCTGCAGCCTGGTGGGCCCTCATATCCAACCTTGAGACCCCCCCTACTCAAGTCACTTTGACAGTTTCTTCCTAAGAAGCCACCATATCTATAATGTGAGGAATAATAATTGCCCTTCCTACCTCACAGGGTAGACACTGGAAAGCATTTGAGACATTTTAAAGTGCGTACAGATCTAAAAGATAAAATCCTGTTACCAGGGAAGCTTTCTGAAAGGTTTGCCTAGGGCTCACAAATTTATAATCACTTAGCTATTACTGTTAGGGGCTATTTATAGAGGGGCCATATTACCCGAGTCTCTGGCAAAGGACTTGTGGAATCTTTGCCCTCACTGATCTCACACCATTTCACAAACACTGAGAATTCATGATCCTTTCTGGTTTGATGTTACATCACTCATTCTAATTTAAATTGCTATTTCAGAAAGGATGACTTATATATATGTACACACACATTTTGTCTCTGTGAGAAAGCTGTGGAGGTGTTTGTGGAGGATGACTTTAGAAACTGAACTGAGTTTCTTTCTTCCTTCCTTCCTTCCCTTTCTTTTTTAATTTCTTCATTTTCCACTGTGAGCCTTAGGATTTTGAGTGTCAATGATTACAAATATGTAACAAGAGAGGTTGGATTTTCATTCTAAAGGGCAAACTATGTTGGATGTTGTAGAATTCTGGAAGACCTATTTCTCCCTGTTGTTCCTTCCCTGTCTTTTCACCTTTCAAGATCAAGTTGCTTAAAAGAAACAAAAGAATATTACATATATATTTGGTTAGGTCTTAGGCAAAAATAATTCCCTGACCCCTGATTTCCATTTGCTTATAAGGGGAAGCAATGTGGTTTATTCAAACCACTGTGTTGGAAATCCAGAGGCTTACCTTTTGGTCCCAGTTTTGCAACTGAGTGACCCTAGACAAGTCATTTCACCTGCTATACAATGAAGTAAGTTGGGTACATTCTAAAATCCTTCTGCATGTAGAAAATCACATGAGTTAAAACAAAAGACATGCCTCTGCCATGCTTAAAGCACTTCACTAGCTCCCCATTGTTTTCACTATGGAGTCCAAACTCCTTAACTAATGGCCCACAAGGGTCTTCATGATCTAGCATCTACCTCTCCATTCTCTTCTTCTGTAAGCAAGCTCTCTATGCTTTTAGCTAAAAGCAATCTTTTAGTTTCCCAAATTTGCTGTGTTCTCTCTTGCATTGGCCTTTGCCTAAGCTGGGCTTTTTGCTTAGAATGATCTATCCTCCTTTCCCTCCCGCTTCTGCACTTGCCCTCAGTTTGCTGCATAACTTCTATTCATCCCTCTGGGGTCCACTTATCTGTCAGTTCCTTCAAGCTCCCTCCATGTCTGGGTCAGGCTAGGGTTAGTCATCTGTGCTCTCAGAGTCCCCTCGGCTTCTTCTATCATCCCCCTTGTTGTGCCGTGTTGTGGCTCCTGACATACTTGCCTGTGTACATCATTCGAGCATAAAATCAAAGAGAGAAGGGATGTGTCTTCCTTGCTTCTCTTCACCTTCTCAGAGACCAGAACTTAACAGGAGTTCAGTAAGTATGAGTTGAATGAATAATCAAAAGTGAAATCTGAGCTTACATGTTTCCAGTGAAATGTGCAGCCATCCGTCTATGGCCTTCAGATATGCTTCGTGTCCATCCCCCGGCTGCACCATCAGCAATGAGGGGATCGAAGCTATCGGGAGAAAATTGCTTTGCCACTTGCTAAGCTGCGGCCCACACACTGTGGTTCCATGTGTGGCAACATTGCCTTGTTTTTAGAAAAGTCTCAGATCACTTAGGACATCTAGGTCTCCATTTAAAATTCACAGATCCTGCTTCATAGAAACCAATAGTGGAGTGTCTGAAATGGGTATAAGAATTGGTTCTGGAGAGAGAAAACATAAATACTAATATTAACAATAATGGCTAAAATATTTTACAATCAATAATAATTTTTTTTAAAGTAGGCTCCACGCCTAGCGTGGAGCCCCACATGGGGCTTGAACTCACAGCCCTGAGATCAAGACCTGAGCTGAAATCAAGAGTCAGGCACTTAACTGACTGAGCCTCCCAGGTGCCCCTAGAATCACTAATAAATTTTTTAAAAGATTTTATTTATTTATTTATTTGAGAGAGAGAGTGAGAGCGAGCATGGGAGCCCAAGCATGGGGAGGGGCAGAAGGAGAGAGAAAATCCCAAGCAGACTGAGCGAGGGAGGAGCTGAACTGGGGGCTCCATCTCACAACCCCGAGATCACGACCTGAGCCGAAATCAAGAGTTGGAGGCTCAACCAACTGAGCCATCCAGGTGCCCCTCAATGATAAATTTTTAAAAAGAAAGAAGGGAAAGGGTGTGAGATGGAGAGAAAGTGTAAATAATACACAAGAAGTTTCTAAATGCAATGGGCTTGCTACATACAGTAGGCTCACACACTTGGTGCATGTAGTTTGCAGGAAAAGAGAAACTTGATGGTCAGTTATGCAATTTATGTTGTCCATTAGATAAAACCTGAGCACTTGCTCAAAATTGCCTCATTTTACAGATGAAAGAACCGGGGCCCAGAAAGGGGAAGGATTGCTCAAGGCTGGCTGGACCCGGACCCAGCTCTTTCCATAGGAAACTGGGTTGCTTATTTCCTTCTTTGAATCTGGGATAATTTGTTAAAGCACATGTTTTAAACTAACATTTATTAAATGTTTATTTGGGGCCAGCCTCTATGCTAAGTACTATACATGGATCGGCTCATTTCATCCTCGTGAAATCCTAAGAAGTAGCCCTGTTATTTTGTAAATGAAATAATGATAACTGGTGTGCTGCTGAAAGATTGCAGCTCCATCCTGGGCCATTTGGAAATCCATGTCCCCCCTTCATGCTGTCTTTCTCTCACTTTGCTCATTTCTCACAACTTCTACGGACCTGGTCTCCCTTGAAGGTCAGATCTTTTACACATAACTTCACAGCAAAGAACATTTCATCTTTATTTAAACAAATTCTATACACAATAACTTTAGATAAGAACTGTTAAGGAGGGTAGAGCATATTCTGAACAGGATTTGGAACGCAGCAATGCAGCTGAGGCACAATGGGCCCTGAGCTACCCTACTGGCAGAGGCTAGCATAGGTCGCCCCATAGTCAGCCCCACAGAATGGTTGGGGAGCGTGGAATTTGGGGACAGACAGGTCTGGCTTCAAGCCCCCATTCTGTCACTCACTAATTATGGGACCATGAAGTGTTTCCCTAATTTACTGAGCCCTGTTCTCATCTGTAAAATTGAAATGATCATAATCGTACCTATCCCTTGGGTTCTTAGAAGATTAAATGAAATAATAAACATAACACGCTAAGCAGAGTCATCATAAGTGCTCAAAAACGGAAGCTTTTATTGTCATTATTATTATTAACATAGTTGGAATTTTGGTGTGATCCCTAGGAAGGATGCAGGACCTGGGAGGAGATCTGAGTTCTAACGTCACCTTTGTTAAGTAGCTCTACAACTTCACGCATGCGCTCTATCACTTCCCTTTTCTGTCTGGTGAGACCCATGTGCTCCCGCTGTCATCCCAAAGGTGCTGAGAGACCAAACATCATCTTAGATGGGAAAGTGCTTTGAGATATACAAAAAAGAAAAACAAATGAATGTTTCTATAGTTTACTCACCTTATAGGCACTTGTACTCAAAATCAGTCTGAGAAAATGGAAAGGGACCAGAAACTCCTTCATAGCTATAGATGGGTGTAGATGGGTGTGGGTAGAACTGAACCTGGATGGTGAGGAATCACAGTCCCCTCAGCTTCTTCAACTGAGTGTCCTGTGACCATGCTAGCTAGCACCTGTTGCCTTTGTCCTCAAGGTTCCCAGTCCTAGTTGAAAAATAATGCAAGGGAAGAAAGTGGAATAAGATGTATTTTTTTGTTGTTGTTTCATTCTGATTTCTCTGCATGAAATATCCTTCTAGATCTGTTCTTTGCTGTGAAGTTATGTGTAAAAGATCTGACCTTCAAGGGAGACCAGGTCCGTAGAAGTTGTGAGAAATGAGCAAAGTGAGAGAAAGACAGCATGAAGGGGGGACATGCAATAGGAGCTCCTTGGGAGCTCCTATTTACCCTTCAGGACAGCTCAAACATCACTTCCTCTGTGAAGCCCTCCTTGATCCCTTGGGTATTTTCACTCTCTATGCGCTCATATATTGCAACCACTGCTCCATCCCGTAACCCTTTGCAATCACAGGTGATTCTCATTATTTGGTATTTATGTTTTATGAAGTTGCCATGGACACTGAATGAGTGAATACTGAACCATTGCTCCTAGGGGAAGTATAGGCTTAGGTTCCTGTGAGCCACTGGTCACAACATTTTCATCAACTGATCTATATATAACCTTGTTTTACCCACATTTATGTTAAAAAAAACACTTTATTTAATATACCTATCGATTCATTAACATTAAACTCACAGTTAACAGCATTATAACTCGTGTCTGAACAAAACTTATCTAACACACATTTTCTTTAAAAGAGATGTCACAGCCCTTCTTGCTCTTGGGAACACCACACGGCACTTCAGCTCTGTGCTTAAGGACCATTTTAAATAGCAAAATGACCAACAGAAAGTACCCAAGTGCAAACGTGGCACTAAATAGACCTCTAAAAGGATACTTGTTTACAGAATGAGAGCCGAAATGAGAAGGCAGAGCACCACCTTGTTCCACCTCAGCTGGGGCTGTGCGGGTAGGGCTCACAGTTTTCACCGCACCAGCCTGGGCATGCCATCGATGACTGGGAAAGGACTGATTTGGGAGTTACCAATAAATTTCAACCAGTAGGCAAATCTGCACATATAGAAGCTGTAAATAATGAGCATAACTGTATTTGTTTATGTGTTGGACTTTTTTTAGTAGCATGAGGGCTTCTTATGGGAAGGCTGGTGTCTATACTAGATATCTTCGCTTTCTCCAAACCCACTCTACTTTTGCGCCCTACTCTCTCCCCAGGGGACTTACCTTTGTGGACTGCCCTGCTACAGTTTCCTCATCCTCTGACTTCCAGTTGGGTTTGGCCAACAAGAGGCCTCAGCAGTTGATGGGGTAAGGGAAGAGAGTGGGGTCAATGGCTTCCTCTTTGTGATGTTGCCTTGGGCTTCCTTAACTAAAGGTCCTCTCCTTTCAAGGCAACCTTCTCCGAGTGACTGTCTGCTTTCACATTCAAATGAGCACTCCCCCCTCCCGTCTCTTCAGGCCTCCAGGTGGTAACTGCTCCTTGGCTGTTACTTTCCTCTGTACTACTTTCTGTGGCTCTCCTAAACCTGACCCACACTCTTTTAAATAATCCTTTCCCTTTCGTAAATAAGTCCTCCTTGAATTATCTTAATTTGAGTGTGAAGTGTTTGGTCTCTAACTGATAAGATATCTTATTCATCTTATACACCCCACACAGTGCCAGGAAATGTCAGGTGAATTGGTAACTACTATTTATGAAGTAAAGAAATGATCTCTAAAACTCCTTCTAACAGTTACTGTGTGATTCTGTGATCCCACAAGCCAGCTTGGAGACAGTCTCAAAGTCATTGAAGACACACGCAGACACACACAAATACACACTGCCCAAGTCTTGCTGAATGGATTATGTTCCATCTCTTCCTCAAGGTGGTGGACTTGTGTGTTGGAAGATTCCAGGGCGAGTAGGTAGGTCTGCAAGATAAATGCTCTGAGGAGCAGAGCTGCTCATCCAACTGCTTTAGGAGTTTCATATCCGGGTCATTTCCCAGTGGGAGTCGAGCCCAAAGGCGAGTCCCACAAAGGACTGTGCAGAAGCCACAGGCGTTCTCACTTGTGCCTAATGGTCCTCTGGTGCATGAACTGGCTCCTGCCATGGATGCGGGCCTGTGGTGAACTAAAAGGTACGGGGAGAGCTCAGCACACCCCAAATACAAGCCTGCCTTTATTCCACTGGGATTTTAAGAGGAAGGGGGACAGCTATTCATCGCTGTCCAACTGTGACTCAAGAACTCCGAATTACAATTTCTACATGGCACCCACACAGCAGATGACAGTGAATGAGTATGAACAATAATCTGGTACTCGGAACAAGGCAAAAAATCATCTTCACATTGGCTTCTTTTCCATCAGTGTTCCTGTCTCAAATCCACTCACTATGCTGCTGCACGATGCATTTTTTTTTAAAGATTTTATGTATTTATTTGACAGAGAGAGACACAGCGAGAGAGAGAGAGAACACAAGCAGGGGGAGTGGGAGAGGGAGGAGCAGGCTTCCCGCTGAGCAGGGAGCCTGATGCGGGGCTCAATCCCAGGACCCTGGGATCATGACCTGAGCTGAAGGCAGAGGCTCAACCAACTGAGCCACCCAGGCGCCCCAGGATGTATTTTTAAACACAGATTTGACCTCTCCTTGCTCGATAACGTCTTTTCTATCTATAGGTAGAGTTCCCACATTTCTTGTCTTTTAAAATATGCTCCTTGGGGTGCCTGGTTGGCTCAGTCGTTAAGCATCTGCCTTCCGCTCAGGTCATGATCCCAGGATCCTGGGATGGAGCCCCGCATTCCCCCCCCCCCCCCCCCCCCCCCCCCCCGCATTCCCTGCTCAGCGGGAAGCCTGCTTCTCCTTCTCCCTCTGCCCCTGCTTGTGTTCCCTCTCTCGCTGTCTCTCTCTGTCAAATAAATAAACAAAATCATTACAAAAATAAAATAAAATAAAATATGCTCCTTATCTAGGTTTACAACTTCTGTTTTCAATTTGCCTAACCCCTTCTATTATCCTTACCCTTGCCAACACCTCACACCCACCCCTACAACTTACACTCCAGCGAGGATAAACTGATAATAGCTTCCCCATACATTCTATTTCCTCTATCCCTCTACCTGGAAAGTATTTCTCTTATTTCTGCCCACTTACTTCCTAAAAACAAAACAAAAAACCCATAATTCATCTTCAAAACAGAGTCGGACATTATATCCTCTATGACGGTACTTCTCAAACTTTAATGTGCTGATGATCACCTGTGGATCTTGCGAAAATGCAGATTCCCATTCAGTGAATCTCAGGATGAAGTCAGAGAATTCAGATTTCTCATAAGCTGGTCATATTGCTGTTGATGGTCCGGGGACCACACTTTGAGTAGCAAGGTTCTAGAAAGTTTTTCCCCATGTCCCCCTTCCCCTGAGAGATTCCATCACTTTTTCTGAGCTCTTCTCCTCTTTGACTACATTTCTGTTCTTGCTCTAATTGCCAGATTATAATTTTACTTGTTTATATGTCTGCTTTTTTTTTTATGACTTACCTAGAGTTTCTAAAAAGTAAAGACTGCTTTTTTCATCTTTGTTTCCATAGCTCTCAGCAGAGTGTATCATAGGAACACGGGAAGCATTTGATGTTTACTTGTTGAACAAATGATGAATGATATATAGTCTTTACTTGTTTGTGGAACATGAAGCCATGTAATCATTTTTATTTAAGGAAAATTTTTGGTTGTTTGACATTTGGGCAAATATGGAACCCAGGTCATATATACTGCATTTATTAAAACATACAGCTTTATTTGCTAGATCCGTCCTTTAACTATGTGCGCTTTATAAATGGTTAGAGATATTTGTAACATTTTTATTGTGAATACTAGCAATTACTGTACAGTAATAAATATTCAATACATCCAAATATAAATAGTTCTCAAAAGGTACAAAATGCAAAATCTATAAAATGCACCTAGAACCAAAACTTTGCATAAGGGAATTCCCTGTGAACACATGGTACCATTTTCAAAATGTGAGAGGGGTAGAAAAAAACAGGCAGGAAGCTCATTTTGCAGGATAGGACACTGGG
Source organism: Halichoerus grypus (assembly GCF_964656455.1). NCBI lineage: Eukaryota > Metazoa > Chordata > Mammalia > Carnivora > Phocidae > Halichoerus > Halichoerus grypus. The sequence goes on along the minus strand of NC_135713.1, from coordinate 47,547,180 downwards.
GAGTTAACATGTTCAGTTAAGGCCCAGGGAATCTGAGCTTGAACACAATAACACCATGCAAGGGGCAATTTTTGAAACCAGACCACAGAAATCAGTCAATTTTGATGTTTTCCTTCAGGCTGGATGTTCCAGAAATCATCTCTAATTAAGGGTTCCACAAGAGAATGTACAAAATGCCAGAAAGTAAATAGGGATGCTTTTGGATATGTTGAGTAAGATCATCTTCTGAATGATAGAGTTTTATCTTAAGGCAACCAGTTTCACAATAATTATAGTTACAAGTTATGCATCTGAATCTCCAGCTGGTCAAAATATCACAAGATTTAGAAAGAGTTAATTGTAACACCATCCAATAATCTCTCTGAAAGTTTTATCTGAACACTGTAGGAAAATGAAATCTCTCTTACATCAGGGAATACCCTTCTCCACAAAGTGCCCAAGAATACTGCAGCTGGCTCAAAGTCGAAATGATAATTAAAGGAAGCATTTATACACCTGCAGGCGGATCTTTCAAAACCGCTTTGAAGCTCACCTATAAATGGCTTCATGCAACATGACTCTGGAGGGGTGGGTGAATCAGAAGGGTAATTAACCGAGTAACTCCAAAGTCATTAACTCTAACAAAGGTGAGAAGACAGAAGAGAAAAAGAAGATCCTATTCCAAGTTGGAGGGCTACGTGCCAACCACAGTGGCCTATGCGGAAGAAACATCACTTGGTGGTTGACTTCTTTATTGGCTTTCTATGTCTTTCCCCCAGCTGTATTTATCTCCTCTGCAACCCCTTTCATCCTCAGTAGAAGGAAGTGCTGAATAGAAATAAGAAACGGCATTGACAGCAGACAGACGTGGGCTCTACATTTCCTAGCTCTGTCACTTTGGCAAGCTGTCTCGGCTTTTTAAAGCCTCAGTTCCATCATCTGTAAAATGGGAATAAGAATACATTCTCACGGGGGTGGTGTGAACTCAAGATGAAACGAAACTCTGCACATAAGGCCTGCTGCTCAGTACATATTCACTTTGCATATTTCAGCGCTCCATCAACAGTAGGCTGCCTTGTGCATCTTGGAAGCACCCCATTCAGTGCTTGACTCACTTTCCATCCAGATGGTTTGAGTGAGAACAGACCCCTCGCTCCTCTCCTAGACTTTGAGGAGACTTGAAGCCTCAGCCTTCACGTTGCAAATCTCTAGGGCCTAAACCAGTTTCCAGGTCTCTGCAGGCCACGCTGCCCAACACAATGCTGCCCTCTGCTGGTGAGGGTGGAAGAGTGCAGAGAGGGGACTAATCCCAGACGCCAGAAAAACTGATGGTGGAGTCCTCCGCCGGAGTCGGTGTCCAGAAGCAATCATCTTCTCCCCGGATGCCCGCGGAAGCAATCTGTGCGGAAGGGGAGGCACAGTCACCTGCCCGGCTTGGTACTGAAGGTGGGCCTTGGAGTGGTAACAACCTAAGGCCTTTCTCTGTACTAGTTGGCTCCCCACCATCTGATGCCCTCTTTCTGTCCAGACGCTAGATCCAACCATGGGATCAGAATTGTTCACCCCAGTCCGTCACGTCCCTTCAAGGAGGGAGGTGGCAGTGTGCTCGATGAATAAAACCTCCTAAAGCTGCTTCTCAGCCTATCTGGCCTCAGCTATGAGCGGCTGTCCCATCATCCTCTACGGTAGGAAGCTGCGGCTAACAGAATCCCAGCGGCTGCTTCCTCTTTCTGACCTTAATTAACTCACCAGTTCTTGAAAAAGAGTCCCACTCCTCCTTCCTCTTGCCCCACATCCTAGGATTCTGTGTTGCCGGGTCAAGTGAAAATCCCTCGACCATACACTTTAGATCCATGTTTGAAATAATGATAAAAATAATAATCCACAGCCCTACCATGTCTCTCCTTTTCTCTAAGAAGTGCAAGAAATGGTGCCTGAAAGCTGTCAGGTTGAGGTTTGCGGCCCGCACAAGATAAGAGGCTGCTGCTGGGGCCTCTGTCCCAGGTCAGGGGCTGAGCCGCCCACCTCTGTCAGGGTGCTGCCTCTGTGGTGGCTCAGGGACTGGCACCACAGGGCCAGCTGCCTCTGGGGAATTCTGGGCTGGTGGCAGCTTTTAATGCTCTATGAAGGGAGGATTTGCTTCCCCCTTTGAGGATCTGCAGCCCGTGGCCTGGTGCTGAGTCTCTGCTAAAGTCCCGATTCTGCAATTTCAGCCAGTTGACTCAAGAGTCTGCAGAAAGGTGGCCGGTCTTCTGGTTTCTAGAGAGGGAAGAAAAGGACTCTGTGAGTTCCTTTTACTTATGTGTCATAGTTAATTCCAAAGCCACCCAGAACTCAATAGCCCTCTGCTGATTTTTAAATATGCTTCCATATGTATTGTTCGAGGCCATTGAGTCTTAGTTGTTAATAGCAGGGATTCTGGGATCATATGGCCGGCTTTTGAATCTAAGCTTTTCCACTTATTAACTGTGTGACTTTGAGCAGGTTACTTAACTTGTTTCAACGTCAGTTTTGTTGTCTGTAAAATGGGGATAATAAGAGTATCTATCTCATAAGATGGTTGTGAGAATTAAATAAAATCATGTATTAAAAATACATCATAAAGGGGCGCCTGGGTGGCTCAGTCGGTTAAGCATCTGCCTTCGGCTCAGGTCATGATCCCGGGGTCCTGGATCGAGTGCAACATCGTGCTCCCTGCTCAGCGGGAAGCCTGTTTCTCCCTCTGCCTGCCACTCCCCGCTTGTGCTCGCTCTCTCTCTCTCTGACAAATAAATAAATAAAATCTTTTTAAAAAATACATCATAAAATAAGTGCTAAATAATATCAAAAAAGAAAATACTTAGGTATAAATCTCACAAAATATGTATAGGACCTACATTAGGAAAAATATAGAATTTTAAAGAAAGAAATCAGAGATGATCTAAATAAATGGAGACATTTCATATTCAAGGATGAGAAGACTTTATATTATTATTAAGATGTCATTTCTTCTCAACTGATCCATAGATTCAACACAGATCTATAGATTCAACACAATCACAATCAGAATCCCAGAAAGTTATTTTGTAGATATTGACAAACTGACTCTGAAGTTTACATGGAAAGGTGGAAGACTCAGAACCAACACAATGCTGAAGAAGAGCAAAGTTGGAGGACTGACACTGCCCAACTTCAAGACTCACTGTGAAGCTAGAGCAATGAAGGCAGTGTGGTATTGGTGAATGAATTAACAAAGAGATCAATGGAACAGAGTTGAGTGCCCAGAAATAGATTCTCACAAATACAGTCAACTGACCTTTGCAAAAGGAGTGAAAGTTATTCAGTGGAGAATGGGTAGTCTTTTCAACAACAGTGCTGGAACAACTGGATGTCCACATGCGGTATAATGACTCTAGACACAGACCTTATACCCTTCACAAAAACTAACTCAGAATGGATCAGAGACCCAAATGTAAAATGCAAAACTTAGAAAACTTCTAGAAGATAATATAGAAGAAAATTACTGGGTTCAGTAATAGGTTTTTAGATACAACACCAAAAGCCTGATTGATAAAAGAAAAAACTGATGTTGAGCTTTGTTAAAATTTAAAATGTCTGCTCTGTAAAAGATACTGTTAAGAGACAGAAAAGACAAACCATAGTCTGGGAGAAAATATTTTCAAAACACATATCTGATAAAGGACTTATATCCAAAGTATACAAAGACCTCTTCAAACTCAAAAGCAAGAAAACAAATAATCCAATCAAAAAATGGGCAAAAAATCTCAACAGACACCTCATTAAAGAAGATACACAAATGGCAAATAAACATTTGAAAAGATGTTCCACATCATATGTCATTAGGGAACTGCAAATGAAAACAATGAGTTACCAATATACACCTATTAGAATGGTTAAAATACAAAACATTTGATAACATTAAATGCTTGTGAGGATGTGGAACAACAGGAATTCTCATTGCTGGTGGGAAATGAAAATGGTACAGCCACCTTTAGAAGAGAGTGTGACAGTTTCTTACAAAGCTAATGTATTGTTATCATATGATCCAGCAATCATTCTCCCAGTTGAGCTGAAAATTTATGTTCATACAAAAACCTACACACAGATATTTATAGTAGCTTTGTTCACAATTGCCCAAAACTGCAAGTGATCAAGATGTCCCTCTGTAGGTGAATGAATAGCCAAACTGTGGTACATCCATACAATGGAATACTATTCAGTGATAAAAAGAAATGAGCTATCAAGCCATGAAAGGACATGGAAGAATCTTTTTTTTTTTTTTTAAGATTTTATTTATTTATTTATTAGAGAGAGAGAGAGAGAGAAACAGCATGAGAGGGGAGGGGGTCAGAGGGAGAAGCAGGCTCCCCTTGATCCCAGGACTCCAGGATCATGACCTGAGCCAAAGGCAGTCGCTTAACCAACTGAGCCACCCAGGTGCCCAGGACATGGAAGAATCTTAAATGCATAATTAAACGCATAGTTCTAAGTGAAAGAACCCAATCTGAAAAGGCTATGTACCATATGATTCCAACTATATAACACTCTGGGAAAGGTAAAACTTGAACAATAAGAAGATCAATGGTTGCCAGGGTTCTGGGGAGAAGGAGGGAATTGTAAATAAGTGAAACAGTGGATTTTAGGGCAGTGAAACTATTCTGTATAATGCTATAATGGTATCTCACCCTCTCTTCCTCTCTAACAGTGTGTTGTTGGCTTGTGACATTCTTTTGCAGATCAAATAATATTTAAGGTCGCTGCCAGCTCTTTTAGGGATGGGCAAACTCTTTCATTAGTAGACACTCAAAGCCACTTGCTTGCTAATCTACTTTAGTTACACCTGCTTCCTCATCCTCTAAGAGGGTTTCTTTCTCTACGGAAGGGAACAGACCCTAAAGTTATAGATTACAATGTAAGGGGAAACCACTTCCTTTACTGACCTCTTTCCAGCAATAATTCATGATCTGGTAGATATTCACAGAGGCCAGCCGGGGCTTGTATAAGCGAAATCCAGTAGTGATGTCTTCTACCACTTCTGAGTTGCTTCGGTTTTCATATGGGATTTTGCCTTCACTGAAGACTTCCCACATCAGCACACCTACAAGAAATGGTGAGTGTAGCACAGCGAATGAATAACAAACAAACAAATAAGCCTACATCAAGAAATTGCAGATTCCTTGACATTCAGATTCAAGTCCCTACCTTCAGGGAGGACAATACCAAACCACCCGAGGCTTCTTAGGCCTGTACTATTTTTTTTTTTTTTTTTTAAAGAAAGAGCTTTCCTTTATTTATTTATTTATTTTTTAAAGATTTTATTTATTTATTTGACAGAGAGAGAGACAGCGAGAGAGGGAACACAAGCAGGGGGAATGGGAAAGGGAGAAGCAGGCTTCCCGCCGAGCCGGGAGCCCGATGTGGGACTCGATCCCGGGACTCCAGGATCATGACCTGAGCCGAAGGCAGTCGCTCAACCAACTGAGCCACCCAGGCGCCCCAGGCCTGTACTATTTCTAAAGAAAAGAGATTTCCCAATCTTCCTAGTGGTGAGGAACTTTCAACTTCAGCCCTTTTTTGTATCTAACTCAAATGTTACTACTAAAAGTTGCAGGGGATGTAAACTCAAATGTCTACACATCATGTAAATGGATGGAGTGGATGAGATGTGCCCTAATGGAGACTAGGGGGACTGTGGAGAACTGGGGGTCAAGTTCTGTCTTCAGAGAATAGCTGTGATTTAGCTCCAGCCACCATAGGGCGCATGGGGATGAGGGTTTGGGATCGCCACATTTTCTGATTTTTAAAAAAGAAGTCATAAATTGAGAGTTTAGAAATAGAAACTCAATTTGATCTTTAAAAATACTGTGTAGACAGAGCAAAACACATCTCCGGGTTGTCTATTTTTGACCTGTGATTTAATCCCCTTTCCTCTTCTGTCTTTAGCAGAAATGTCACACCCAATTTTATTATGTACTAATATATTCATAGGATGTCAAAGTGGGAAGAGAGCTTGCAGCTCACCTATTTCAGTGGTTTTCAAAGCATATTTCAAGGAGTCTTAGGGCAGGGTTTTCCAAAGTACGATTCCCAAAACAACTGAATAAAAATCACCTCAGAAGTTTGTTCAAATGGCAGATCCTGGGCCCTGGCCCAGACCTCTGGATCAGGATTTCTAAGGGATCCTCACAGGTGCCTCTGCAGTTTTAGAAATTTGGAACCTGCCTGTAAATAAGACTGTTTAGCTCCCCAAGTTGCCAGAATTTCTTTAGAAATTGAGATTTCTTTGGAAGTGAGATTTCTTTGGAAAACTGAGGCCTGCTGCCCAAAACTCTATTTGAAAACATTTGCTTTCATGCAAACCTTGTAACGCATTGATTGGAAACTGAGTAAGGCCCAAAGAGCTTGCTTGACTTGCTTAAAATAGCACAGTTAATTAGGGCAAAAACCTTAAAATGCATGACAAAGTTCAATGGCCTCGAGGCAGGCATCAAGCTCTTAGTCCATCCAGGTTTCTGTTTCTCAGGCTTGCCACTCATGTTATCTCGCCCTCTCTACCCTGCTTCCATTAGTCAGTCTCATTTTCGGACACTTCAGGGGGCATATCCTAGGAAGGGATGGACTGTAGCTCAACCCCCTAATTTTATGATGCAACCGAAAATTCCCAAGCTGACAGCCTTTGGCAGAATAAGCCTCATGCAGAGTTGGCAGGTGAATGTGACAAAGTGGCCATGGGTGCAAACATCTCTGTATGGGACACCGGGCTTGGTGCGGTGTGACCGGCTGCATCACCCATAGAGAGTGGCCACATGTCAGCCATACCTTTCCTCATTATATACAGACTTAGGGGAAAATAGAATCTTCTGAGATTGCTCTGGTGCAGTTTTATTTCTTCCAAGTTCATTCGATAACTTAAATTTGAATAACAAAATCTTAGCTGGGTCTGTCAAATAGGGAAGCTGTTTTAAGGAACGGTTCAGAAGAACTAGAAATTTACAAACCACTCGGTTATAGAAGTTGGCTCTTCTAAAATACTGGGGGAAACTTCAGAACTAGTTCTCTGAAGAGATTTAATTAGCTTTTCCCTGGTTTCTACTCTTGAGTCAATACATTTGGCAAAATCAAACTCCAACTCATTCCTTTCCAAAGTATAACCCTTCTTATAGTCCAAATCAAAGAGGTTGTTTGGCATGTCTTTGTGTATAGTTTAGCACACACAAACTATGGCTTAGGAGGATATGACAAATCCAGCAAGAATGGCTAGTACTTTCTGCCACACCAACATCATTCATTCTGCCTTTCATTCATGCCCATTTGCGCTCATCAGAAAGTCTAATTCCTTATCATGGACTGCCAACTTCATTGTCTAATGTTCTCTCACCAAGACAGTACCCCTCTTTTCTTTGGACACACCAAATTTTTATACTTGCTGGTTTTTTGGTCAGAGACACCAAATCTTCCCTGGATCCTCAAGTGGGGATGACTCTCTCATCATTCAGATCAAGGGTCACCTCCTTGGAGAGGCCTCCCAGACCATGCTATTTAAAACGGACTCTCGGGCGCCTGGGTGGCTCAGTTGGTTAAGCGACTGCCTTCGGCTCAGGTCATGATCCTGGAGTCCCTGGATCGAGTCCCGCATCGGGCTCCCTGCTCAGCAAGGTGCCTGCTTCTCCCTCTGACCCTCCCCCCTCTCATGTGCTCTCTCTCTCTCATTCTCTCTGTCTCAAATAAATAAATAAAATCTTAAAAAATAAATAAATAAATAAAACGGACTCTCCATCCCAGTCACTTTCTATTCCATTAACTGTTTTGTTTTATTCATAGCACTTACTTATCACTATGTGACTTTGTCTTATGTACATATCTATTAGCTTGTTTATGTGATTGTTATGTGTCTCCCCCTAAAATTTGGCTCCAAGAGAATAGGAGTCTTTTCTATCCTATGCACCCCTGCATTGTAAGCACCTAGATTAACCCTGGCTTATAGTAGAGGCTTGATAAATTGTTGCTGAATAAATGAGTAAAATATTTATTAAGGGGTACGTGCGGGAAAATACTGTTGAACAAAATATGTTTTCAAAGATCTCCAAGAACAAATGCAAAAATGAGGACCTCTTCATAGTTTTCAGAGCCATTATCACACACAGACTATCAGTGGGATGCCCTCACCACCCAGTCCTGGGCAAGTAGAGTTGCCTGGATTTGACAAATAAAACAGCTGCCTGGCAGTCCTTGATCATGTGGGTGTGGGGCCAGGATGACACTCACCAAATGACCACACATCTGACTTGCTGCTATAGCGGCTGAAGGAGAAGACTTCCGGGGATGCCCACTTCACCGGGAACTTGGTGCCTGTGGAACTGGTGTATTGATCATCAAGGACGAACCTGGGTAGAGAGTGGAGAAAGAATGTCTGAACGTTCTGGGGGCCTGAATCCCATTCCTGAGACTTTCCTGGCGCCACATGCCCATATTACCTTGTCATCCCAAAGTCGGACACCTTGATGACTTGGTTCTCTCCCACTAAACAGTTTCTGGCAGCCTGGAGTGGAGACAGGCAAACAAAAGGGAAAGGAAAACTGGTGGTGGATAATCAGTATAAGGAGTCTCCTATAATCTCAGTTTTTTGGGTTTCTATGTGCCGCTGTACAAGGGCTTTACAGATGTTAATTAAGCTTCACTAGTGTCCAGAAGTGAGCTCAAAAGTCAAATGTGTGATCCTTTATCAGGATGAGTAAGTTTGGTCTTTTAGCTTCATTCCTGAGATCCTAATTAGAAGAGAAATCTGTGGTGTTGTCTAACCAACGAAGTGCTCTAATGCGACTTGATGCAATAGGAAGTGTTAACATTAGGGATGATATGAAGAGACTGTCACCCATTTGACTAAAATAAGAATGTTTTGAGATTACTAATCCTCTTAAGACTATTCCTCAATAGGAAGAGTACCTAGTCCCTAATTAGTATCACAAAATTGTGCACTGGAAGAGCCCTTAGTGATAAAAGACCCCACTCTTTTTTCACATTTGAAATGTGCCTTCAAATCCCAAGGGGGATATGTTAAAATGAATATCCTGAGCTCTGACCTCCAGAGATTCTGAGGATGGTTTTAGCATCACTCCAATGTGATTGTGGTAAATCCTTGGATAACAGTTTGAGAAAAACTGTGCTTGTCCATTTCCCTCACTTTACCAAGAGGAAACCGAGGCACAGAGAGGTTAAAGAGAGGCCATAAGCTTCATTTTGGAAAAATGTAAACTCAAACTCAGAGGGTACAAGTCAGAAACAAGGCTGGGATTAGAGCCCAGATCTGAGTCCTACTAGGACATCGCCTAGTGGGTGGAAGAAGAAAGAATTTGAGAGTGGAAGGGAGATGGTCTGTGACTTGTTATTTATCAACGTATTCCCAGTCTGGGTAGCTCCACATTTCAGTGGGACATAGCCCTTCATCCCAGACCTACAGATGTTGGCCCTGCATCCTCTTACCAGGTCTCTGTGGATGACACACGCCTCCTCCAGGTACGCCATGCCCTCACACACGTCCAGGCACATGCCCAGCAGGGTTTCTGCAGCAAAGAGTCCCCGCTGGCTGCGCAGGTAATCCGACAGGCAGCCGTGCTCCATGAACTCGAACACCAGGCAGATGGGAGCCTGCTCTAGGCACACCCCATACAGCTGGACCAGTTTGGGGTGAGAGAGTTTCCTGGAGGAAAAAGGCAAGGGATGAGATGGTCTAAATTCAGTCTCCCAAAAATGCACTCCCTCTCCAAAACAAAAACAACCTGAAGGATGGTGAGAAGTCAGATGGTATGTGCGAGGATGAATGGAGGCCGGTGTGGCTGGTGCATTGTGGACCAGAGGAGAGATGGGGAGGGGATGAGACTGGGGAGCAGACAGGGCAAGACCATGACAGGCCTTGTAGACCATGGTGAGGAGTTTGATTTTATTCTCCATGCCACTGGAAACCATCACTAGATTTGAGGAGCAAGGTGGCGAACACAGCATCAAAATGGTATGTAAAGAACAGCACAGAACATCCTCCCCAAGACATCTTGGCATACTCTTGTTTTGGCTACTCACATCATGACTTCAGCCTCCTCTATGAAGTCCTCTTCTGACATAGCCCCTTCTTGAATGGTTTTGATGGCCACCTTGTCCTTGTTGAGCCAGTAGCCAAGATGCACCAACCCAAACTGCCCACTGCCAATCTCCTGCACAAAAGTGAGCTCTGAGGGATCAATCACCCATTTCCCTGGAAAAGAGAGAGAGGGTCTTCCAGGGGTGGCAAGCAGTAGATATGAGGTATAGGGCTACAAGGAGACTATATATAGCCCTAGATAGCTTGTTACTTTATTGTTAATATAACCCAAAGATGGCAAATAGTATAAGCTTTAGGTAAATAGGTAAAATTATTATCTTCCCCCCAAATAATAACATAGTATATGCATTTAAAACCATGAAAAATGTATGTGGGGGGAGATTATATGGAAGGAGGAAGGAAAGTGGCATTAATCAAGATATCAAAGAAAATAAATGAAATGGTTCTTGTAATGTCTCAACTATTTTCTATTCCTGATTGAAAATATTTTATTGCCATTTTTCACACAGAGCAAATTTCACTTGAGCTGATCATTCATTCATTCATTCATTTATCCACCAAGTGCCTCCACAGCACTCTGTTTGGCCATAGCAGGGGTTGGGAGTAAGGATCCCAAGGGGTCTGGTAACAGAGGTACCTGCCAGCACAGTCTGGTACCTGGTAGGCTCTCAAAACACGTACAGTAAATGAATAAAAGGAATCTGATTCTCAATTTTTACATTGACAAGATGAGCGGGTTCATAAAATAATCTCTGAGATCCCATCCAGCATGGATATGTTAAGATTCTATAGTTATTAGAATTACCCTAGTCTTACAAGGAGGCTAAAGAGGCATTACCCTTTCCTGGCACTTGGCCCTAGTACCATAAACAGCTCAATTTCTACCTCTTTGAGTCAACAGAAAATAGTGTTGAGTTCCTGTTGTGTAACAGATATGGTGCTAGTTAGGGATGGAGGGCCCATGGCAGTGTTTCTCAAAGTATGACTCTCTAATCACCTGTGTCAAAATCACCTAGAGCATTTGTTTAAAATGCAGACTCCAGGATTCCATTATCAGGGACTGTGTTTTGGTAAGTGTTAGGTAGTGTCCAGGAGCCAACATTCTTTTTCTTTTCTTTTTAAGATTTATTTATTTTGGGGGGGGAGGGGGTGGGGCAGTGGAGAGACAGTCTTAAGTAGACTCTGCGCTGAGCACAGAGCCTGATGTGGGGCTTGATCTCACAATCCTGAGATCATAACCTGAGCTGAAATCAAGAGTTGGACGCTTAACTGACGGTGTCACCCAGGTGCCCCCAGGAGCCAACACTATTACTAAGCATCCCAGATGACTTAGATATACTCTGGAGTCTGAGAACCACCCATCTAGGAGACACAAAATGAAAATTACTCCAGCCTTCTCCTCGACCAGCACAGTTTAAACCAGGGGATGGAAACTCAAATGCCTTTATGTTCCAGGCAGATAATAAAAAATGAGGGTGGCAGTTCCAAAGGATAATAGGGAGTAACAGGGCTTACGGCACTGGAGATGCAAACTTCGCCTAAAGGCACTGAAAAAAAATTAACACCATGTTATGCAGACAAACACTTCTGAATGCTTCCAGCTTCCAGCCCTTGGAATGGAGCATATCCAGCAAACTAGATGATACAGAAGTTCTAGAAGATAGGTGGGAATATGGTCCTAAGGCCTTATTTTCTAATATTATTTTCCAATAGCATTTAGTAGAGTGCTGTGTACAGAGTAGGTATTCAATAAACATTTCATTGAAGAACTCTTAAGTAAAACCAATGGACACTGATTTGACATGGATAAATGTGCTCATATATACATCTCTCTTACACACTTTGTAAATATTCCTTTGTGCACATCATCTCCAGATATATGGTGGACCTGTTGTAATGGTTATTTTAAGTCTGAGGAAGAATTAGGTCCATGGGAAGTCCATTCAGAATTTGCCCCAGACCTTTAGGGATGTGCAAATACAAAACATTGCTGACTGCACTGCTCACCATATCTCAGTCCTGCTGTGACCGGGGCTTTCTGCCTCCAGGAACAAACTGGATACCGGAGTCTAGTGACCAGACCTGGGTTGATTAAAAAGTGAAAGGCAGTAGTTATTGCTTTACTGTAGCAACTGTTCAAGCTACATCACCAGCAAAAATATAATCCAATGCAAAAGCTATTTTTATTCTGGAAAACAAATCCCAAAGCCCAGTCACTGATATTACACCCCCTCCAACAAGAGTGATAAATACAGATGGGCAGGTGGTGAAATCCCATGAGTCTAAAAACAGAATTTGCTAATGGGAAATATGTAATATGATCAAATATTTGGCATCCTTTTCTATTTGGAGATTTAGTTATTATTTATGGTCAGCTTGTCTGGGATGAAGAAACCCGGTGTGGTGGTTGTCATTTTTCTCCAAGTTCCCCTGCGAGGGTTCCCCTCTGGCCTCGTCCTTTAGATCTCACCTCCTCCATTATGTTGGTGATAATTGATGAGAAGAGGGATGGAGTCAAACACATACTTCTCAGCCACATAGTATCGCTTGGGGTTGTCATTTGTTTCTTTGATGTGATAGTGCTTTATACAGGGGTTGTTCTCACTGAAACAAATGAAACATACATGCAGTGATTATTAACAAGCAATATTTAGACACAAAAATGTCTACTGGTATCAGATTCCTATTAGCTTTGTTTTTTTACCCTCTCAGAAGGATGGCAGGTATATTTCAACTCGTGTGTCAGTCTTGACAGGGTGGCCCTGGGGGCTGAAGTAAGAAGGACTCTGAGGCTGCATTTAGACCCAATTAGAATCAGTGCCATGATGGGTTGGTGATGCTTCTTCTATGGCCATGAAGTGGGGAATGGTCTTGTGTGTGCTCCATGCTTGCCTCCTCTGCTTGTGGATTTCACTAACTGTCAGCAGACGGTAAGGGAGCACTCTGGACCCTTAGTACTACGTGACTTTGCAGAGCAAAGAGTTAACATAGCAGCTCTGAATGCTCTCTTTAGAAAGGCCTGCTTGCAAGGCTGGCCCATGGCTGGCATCTGAGAATTTGGATTTTGGGAGGGCTCTCACCATTCTCTAACTGATAAGGATGGCTCCCTGTTCCTAAATTGTTTGTATAGCATTGTGGTTTATGTTCAATGCCTGCTTTTCTTCTGGGACTCTGGAATTTTGCTATATGCTAGGCAGAGGATGCCTAGGTGACCAGCCCCCAATGAGAACCTTAGGCACTGAGTCTCTCATGAGCTTCCCTGGTAGACACCATTTTACCCCTGTTGTCAAAGCTTGTTGCTGGAGGAATTAAGCACGTCCTGTGTGACTCCCCTGGGAGGGGACTCTTGGAAGCTCCATGTTTGGCTTCCTCTGGATTTTGCACCATGTGTTTTTTCCCTTTGATGTTTTTGCTTTGTACTCTTACACTACAATAAATCTTAACCTTGAGTGTGACTGACTATATGCTGAGTCCTGTGAGTCTTCATAGTGGATCACTGAACCTGGAGGTGGTCTTGAACACCCTCAGCATAAACTTTATTTCTCATTCCTTCTCCATAATATCTTATGGAGCTGCAGGTCACTGTCCTCACTGTCCCCAGCCGTGGAAGAGGCACGGCCCCTCTGTGATGCGCATCTTCTTTCCCATCCCTGGGCAGCACCCTTCTTCTCCATCACCCGTCTAGACCCTGCTCTTGCTCTGAGTCTTGCTCATGTCCTCATTCACCAAGAAGTGTTCCCTGAGGACACCTTCATCATTCTTTTTCTCTTTTCTCTTAATTCTTACTGGAACTTGCTCATTGCCAAACTGCTTTGTTCTTACTTATTTTTTAATTAGAAGAGAATCTGAGACCCAGATAGGTTCTTAGACATTTGTTTTACTGAGCAGGAAACTGAGGTACAGAGAGGGGCAGACAAGCAGGGTCTTGCAGTCAGCCAGCTGGAGCATGATAGTGGCTTGACCACTTGAGCTCTATTGCCTCAGGGAGGTGCCATCAGCTCTTTGAGCCTTGTCTTCTCCTATGTGGAAGGAGCATAGTAACTCCTGCCTTCAGAGCTTGTGAGGATCAGAAACAGTCTGTAACATTCTGGCACATGGTAAGGACTCAGTAAATGGTAGGTAGCTTTATTAGCCGAGCCAGAACTAAAACGTCTATCTTCGCACTTTCGGTTGAAAGTATCTTTTCTGTTAGCTGTGGGTTAAATTATAAATCATCAACTGCAGCTCAAGTATTTTCTTTCTTTAGAGCTCTGCACTCGGGGGTGCTAACTTAGATGAGAACCTGGCGTCTGGACCCAGCTCTGTTACTTTCCAGCGAAATGACTTCAGTTATGTCCTTCATCTTCCTGGCCTTGGTTTTCTCAGAGGGATCAGGGAAAGCACACCATTTCTAGCAACCCCTCTGCCTCTTGCACCGTCTGAGGTTGCTGTGTGTCTCTCCCCACTTCGCTGAGCTGACTTAGCACCATACCTTACGATGGCTTTGGTGAAAACAGACACAGTGTATGTTCCCGGGGTCCTGGAATCTCGTACCATGAAGGCTCCTTCTTTGCCCTGGAATGGTTAGAAAACACAGAGGGTTAGTGATCCCAGGAAACCAGCCTCATGCCTCCAGCTCCACTTGCTTGTCTGCAAAAGGAGGAGAGACAATAGGCCAGCTTTGACAGAGCAGACGTTCCACAATAATGGCTACCATTTCATTTGTTCATTCAACAGATATTTCCCGATGTCCTACCATAGATCAGAGACTTCTGGTGATGACGCGTAAGCAGGGAATAAAGACAGATAAATATAAGCTCTGCCCTTTTGGGGGTCCCCATGTACAAGGCTCCTTACAGATGTTATCCAACCCTCACTACAACATGGCAATCTAGATTTGATATCCTCAGTTTACTGACGAGGATGCTGAGTGCCACAGAGCTGAAGTGACTGTCTCACAATCCACAATTAGTAAGTGGCAGACCTGGGCTTTGAACCTTGAATGTGGCATGAGAGCAAAGCCCATGTTCCTTCCACTGCTCCATGATACCTCCTCTCAACACATGTTAGAAGCCAGTTCTCCATTCCCCTCCAAGGGCACAAAGCTTTCTGATCTTGAAGCTTCATCAGTTCCTTAATGGGAATGTATGTATTAGGCCCTTTCTAGAGTGCTGATTTTGCTGTGGGCAAAAGGAGAAAAAAATAACAAACAAACATGAAGTTCCTGGTCTCATGAGGGAAGTGGAAAGAAGGGAAAGCCCCAAGAATGTACTTGGGGCACACCCTTCCCTCAACAGTTTTGCCAGCGCTGATGGAAAAAGTACAAGCAAATGCATATGCCAATGTATTCACTCCTCGTGGGAACTTTAAAATCTGGACTCTGTTTTGAGTACTTCATGTCTAGCACTCTGTTCCTACCCAACTGTAAATCTGTGCTGGTAATATTTTCAAAACCTATTATTTACTTAACTTCAACATGGTGAGGGCTACAAGTGAAGGCCAGCGAAACACATGAGCCTCATGTGTGAGCCACACATACTGGTAGCGTATGGAGCAAAGGGTATACAGTTTGGAACGATGCGAGCCCCTCCATCTCCCAACCCCCAAAGTGGGTTGTCTACACACAGTGAAAACAATACACACGGATGACCATGCTAATTGTTTGACTCCTAGAATCCCAGGATGTTTAGCAGCATCCCTGGCCTCTGTCAGCTGGATGTGAGACCCTGTCAAGTGTTCGCTGGGGAGAAAAAATCACCCCAGTTGAGAACTATGGATCTGGCCTAACTCCCTATAACCCCGTGTCCCACACTTTGTTGATTATCACGATCACCTGAAGAAACTGAAGCACAGAACAAGACAAAACAAAAAAACCCAAACCAACAAACAGTTAACCGTGCTTCACCCCTTACCTGTACACTTAGAATCTGTAGGACTGGCACCCTGGTTCCCGAGCTTTTTAGAAGCTTGCCATGTGATTCTTATAGACATCCAGGTTTGGTCTCCATTGACTCAACTGAACATGTAGCTCTTACTTATAATTGTCCTGACTAGTAGTCTCTCTCTCTCAAAACAGCATTACATGTTAGAAAACTCACCCAGATATATAACCTGCTACCTCTAACTTGGCCCTAAACCTGCAGGGGTGTATATGTTGGGAGCAGGGGGCGGGGGGTGGCTGGGGACAACTGGCCCTTATATCATTGTGCATTCTTGTCAAACCTATAATTTACCACATAAATGTGAAACACCCCAAACTCTTCTTACCTCTTCTGGGACTTCAAGGATCTATTTTGAAAATCGGAGGGGGATGGAAGGTGGGGGAATTGCATGAAGGTGGACAAAAGGTATAAATTTCCAGTTATAAGGTAAGTAAGACCTGGGAAGTAAGGTCCAGCCTGATGACAATAATTAACAGTATTGTGTTTTCTATTTGAAAGTTGCTAAGAGAGTAGATCTTAGACATTCTCATCACAGGAGAAAACAATCTGTAACTATGTGTAGTGATGGATATTAATAAAACTTACTGTATTAATCATTTTGCAATATATATATCAATATACATATTATAATATATATAATTATTATTACAAATTATTACAATTGTACACATTAAACTTATAAAATGTGATATGTCAGTTATATCACAATAAAACTGGGGCAAGAAAAGAAATTGAAGCTGAGACATGAATCTTCAGGCCCCTATTGCTTAGACATGCTCTTCCTACCCCAAGGCTGTGAGTTTGGGCTGCTCGGGCTGCTGCCTGAAAACAGGGGAAGAATTGAGGGAAATGTAGAAAGGTACCATGTTTCTTTTTCTAAGATATCCTCAAACAGTCCTAGTATTCTTGGTTCACATAGAATTTATTTTAGTAATATTTTTTAAAGATTTTATTTATTTATTTGACAGAGAGAGACACAGCGAGAGAGGGAACACAAGCAGGGGGAGTGGGAGAGGGAGAAGCAGGCTCCCTGCCGAGCAGGGAGCCCGACGCGGGGTTCAATCCCAGGACACTGGGATCATGACCTGAGCCGAAGGCAGACGCTTAACTGACTGAGCCATCCAGGCGCCCCTATTTTAGTAATTTTTATTTCATGATTTTCTTTTAAATTTAAGAAATCCTTTATAATCTTTCTTGAGCAGTATATGATCTTGAGCCTATAGTTAGCATCCCACATTACCCACAATGTGTTCTGTGCAGAATCTTGGACATGGTGAGGACAGAAGAGTGCTAAACAGAGTCTTATTTTCCTTTTCTCAGATATAAATGTAAACCATTTATCCAGTGAAATATTAAAGTCTCTTTTAACATTTGCTTACAAATCCTCCTTTTAAAAACGTGATTTTTCCAAGTGTTAGAGTTTTTTCCCCTTTGGGGTCAGTAGTTTATTTAATTTCTAAAGTAAAGGTGATCTTTATGACATCAAAAATCCCAGATTAGTTCATTTGATTTTAAAATAGCTTTTGAAGCATAATTTACATACCATGAAATTCTCCCAGTTCAAATATACAATCCAGTAATTTTTAGTAAATTTATAGAGTTGTGCAACTCAATCTGATTTTAGAACATTTCCATTACTCCCCAAGTATACCTCTATTTTATTTGCATCCCTGCCACACTAATATGCTTTCTGTCTCTATAGATTTGCCTATTCTAGACATTTCAGGCAAATGAAATAATGTAATAGGTGGTCTTTTGTGCCTGGCTCCTTTCGCTTGGCATATTGTTTTCAAGATTTATCCAAGTTGTAGTGTGTATCAGTACTTCGTTCCTTTTTATAGCTGAATAATATTCCATCATATGACCATACCACATTTTGTTTATCCATTCATCAATGGACGGGCATTCGGCTGTTTCCACCTTGTGGCTACTGTGAATAGTGAATTAGTGTCTGGCTTCTTTTGCTCAACATCACCTTTGTGATATTCATCCATGCATTACATGTAGCACAGTTTGTCTTCAGAGATTTTCCCCTTTTCCAAATATTGAAGCTTTTGCTCTTGCCTCATTGGAATGTGATGGGTTAAACTCAAGGCAGGAAGAAACAAAACTTCAGCAGAGGAAGATTTTATCTGCCTATCTAAGTTATTCTCAAAGGGGAAGAAATAGACCAAAAAAAAAAAAAAAAAACCAAAAAACCCCACAACAACAACAAAACAAACCCAGAAGTTTATCAAGTGTCTATAAAGAGGGGCGTGCAAACATCTCTTCTATTTAATTAGGAATGTTTTATTGTTGTTCTTATTCTTCCAAAGAAGCCGTTATTGTTGTTATTTTTTAAAACTGTAATCAGAGTGGGGCCCAACTGTTAACGAGAGTAATCCACAGACGTGAGAGAAAGGGGAGGTAAGGTTTGCAGTCAGCTTGGCTGAGCATGGGAGGCTCAGAGCTCTTCCCCCACCATCGTTGCTCTAAGTAACATTCAGTGAGGGTGACAGGAAACTCTGGTCTGGGGCTGAGGCAGTCTAGAGTTCTGAGGAAAATGAGGCATCCAGCATGTGTGTTACCGCCTACTTCCTGTAAGGGGCTCAGAGGAAGTCACAACCACCAAGAACACTGGAGCTTAAAGGGTCTTTGCTCACATCACCGCCATGCAAAGGGGCACTGACTTATACAATGCAGCAGAAGGGTGGCCCCCATTCCTTGAGACATTTTCAAGGTCTCAGTTTACCTTTTACTAATTTACCTAGAAAAATAAAGAGGCAACAATAGGGAAAAAAAAGTCATGGAGGTGGTGAAATATATGGATGGGAATTATGGGGATGGGAGAATAGAACTTAACTCATATATTCCCTTATTAACCGTGTGTGTGCATGTACCTGTGCGTACGTGTATGTATGCACCCCTCCTCTAGCCCAGAACTATGCCACTGATTCACACTCTGAACTTGGCCTCAGTTTACTCTTCCATAACACAGATGTTCTTTAAAGGGAATTCTTATTTTACCAGCCTATAATTCTGTGAATTCCAGGTATTTCCTGATTAAATGTATGAGCTTCAGTTTCCTCATCTGTAAAATGTAAGGTTGTTGGGAGAATTAAAGCACATAGAAGATTTCCTGGAATCTACCAGAACAAGGACTGTTAGGGCTATCACTAGCCATTATTGTCACATGCTATGGTATACCATCTGTTGGAAGTATTAATTCCACTGTCTGCCTTTATCTGAGATATGCTGACATATTAAGAGTATATTTCCTTCTTTCTGCCCATAGGATTTAAAGGTGAATTTACAGAAGGTAATCTCAACACACAGGGTAGGTTACTACAAAAGACAGACTGATAATTCATAGCCTTGTCATGTGGCATTACACTTCAGGAGAATGTCTCTGACACATTCAGGAGCTGGTTGTTTTCTTCTCTTGAAACAAATCCATTATTAAGTCAACATTGCATCTTTAATGACATCTTTGAATCATAGAAATATGATAAACCAATGCCTTGGAGTAAGGCTCCTGCCTAAAATTCAGGTCACCCAACGTGTGCGATGCTGTAAGGTAAGGAATAGCTGCTCACAAGGAATTTACCCTCTACCTAAATGGGTTAAGACAGAAGAGAAACTCCTGAGGCCCGAGGCAGAGTGAGAACAGTGTCACTGGAGAAATAATGACATTGCACCATTAGGGTTCCAAGGCCAGGCCACCACATTCCATGGCCAGAGAGAGTGAAAGCATGAGAGGCTTCTCAGAGGTGGTGTTATCTGATAAATTGATAGGATGATGCAGGAGATGCTTTTCTGCAGTTCCCAAACTTGGGTAATCCCAGAATCACCTGGGTGCCACCTCCAGAGCTTCCGCCTGGTGAGGGCTGGAGTTTGGTATTTGTATTTTTAAAAAGATCCCCCAATGATGCTCATAATCAGCCAGGTTCTCTTTAAGCATGGTTGTTAATTTAAAAACATTTATGAAGCATTTGATGTATTCATTCACTCAACAACTACTTATTGAGGAACTGCCTTGTCATAAATCCAGTTTGGGATTCTAGGTGTAGCAGGAAGATAAAGCCTTTATATTCTAGTGGAGAACTATGGATGGGACAGTACATCAGGAGGTCTAGTTAATAAAAATGCATCAATCCACCTCTTCAGTGTCCTCTACTTGTTAGATAAAGAGATTGTAAACACACCCAGGAAACAATTCTGCTTTTGTTTCAAGCAGAGGACAATACAGGGACTCACTGAAGTTTGCCCTTATATTACCTAAGGCGGCAAAGAGGATTTGGTAAAGTAGTTCAGAATATGAGCAGGGAGGAATGTTTCAACTGCCCCAGCAAGCAAAATGTATTTAAGTGTCTCCAAAGTAATCCCATAAAACAGGAAACCACTTCAGCTTGTCATTCATGTGGGCTGTTTCAAGTGCGCCATGGGTAACACTTCATCAACCAATGTGTGATTGAAAATAACAAAACTGCACTTATTTAAACATTATAATTCAAGTTTTTAATTAATTTTGCAATCCTCTCAGTTCTCATCGGTCAGGTTTTACTATGTTATCCAATAACATAGGTTGGGGAACTAGGAGCTGAGCCAGCTGCCCAGGCATCACAAGTTTAACTTGAAAAAATACAGATTCCCAGGAACTAACTCTGGAGATTCTGATTCTAGGTCTGGGGCAGGGCCCACGGGGATTCTGGATTTTTAAGTTTCCCAGTGAGTCTAATGCATGGTCTCCTGGGGACCACAGGAAATGATTAAGTGCTGAGTTGATGTGCAACCAAGGAAAAACCAGGGTCCAGTCATGACTCAGCTCAATTCCTCTTCCTCCCACGAGATGTGACTCCTTAGAATCTTCTCTGAGCTCCGAGGTCACTGAAAGCCTGCCTCACGTTCATAGTTTACCTTGGATTATCCTCTAACTCTCCAGTTTGCCTTGTTTCCCAGTAGGGTCTAAAGCTTACTGAGGTCAAAGATCCCGTCTCAAGTACCCCTAAGAGCTTCATCCTGTGCTCAGCAAAATGGTAAGGTCCTCGAGTTCCTAGCCAGCAAGCGTGATGAAGGAAATGGTGCACACACTGTAGCTGAGGCGGCTGCTAACAGAGACGGCGGCCAGAACACAGGCTGCCTCTGATGCATCCCTCCCTGGTAAGCAGCGTCTTTTGGGAAATCCATAAACCACTGAACTTGCTCTCTTTGATGAGAACAAGCTGCCCAAGGGCAGAACATCTCACCTTGTCCTCTATGCTAGCTGCTTGCTAATTGGCAACTTACCTGCAGAAGATGGAGTTCACTGCTCCCAGTATGACTGTGGGTTTTCCTTCTCCCCTCCCCTTTTCCTCTTTTAGAAATTCTATTTTTGCCTTAGATGGAATGAATCAATCTGTTACCAGTTTCCCTTTCTACAAAAGTACATAGCATGCTAATAATTAACTGTATGCCTTTAAATTATTCTTTGACAATATTCATCAACCCTCCACAGTGGCTCATTCCTAACCACTGTGCAAATAGTGGCCACCATGTTGGGTGACCAGCTGTCCCGGTTTGCCCAGGACTGAGTGGGCTGGGGATTCCTGAACACAGGACTCTCAGTTTTAAAACTGGGACAGTCCCAGGCAAACCAAGATGAGTTGGTCACCCCACCCGCATTCCGTGCAGGAAAGATTTGCAATTTAATTTAAAATTCTTAAAGATAGGGTGTCTGGGTTGCTCAGCTAGTTAAGCGTCTGCCTTCGGCTCAGGTCATGATCCCAGGGTCCTGGGACTGAGTTTCCTGCTTCTCCCTCTCCCTCTGCCTGTTGCTCCCCCTGCTCGTGCTTGCTCTCTCCCACCCCCTCTCTCTCTCTCTCAAATAAATAAATAAAATCTTTTAAAAAATAAAATTCTTAAAGATAGGAAAACCTTCAGACCCAAACTGAGAAATGTTATATGGTGAAATGGCAGGAATAGGGTTGACATTTTGGCACAGGGAGATTAATGCTTCCATCAACTCATACCAACGGTTTACTGGTGTCACTGGTGAGGCTAGTGTTGGGTACAGGTCATTAATATCGTCTGAATATTAGGTGCACCTGGAGAGATTTTTCTCTGAATTACTAATGCCTAGATCCTACCAACTAGATATTCTGATTTAATTAATCTGGGGTGGGGCTTGGGCACAGGTATTTTTAAAAATGTTTCCCAGGGGATTCTAGTGTGCAAACAGGTCTGAGAACAACTGCTCTAGGCATATATGCTGGTAAATTCATTGATTGCTCTGTGGAAGACTTTTTCTCCATAACTCCATACATTTGGTTTCTCTGAAAGAGCTGTCAGTGTGCAATTTTTCAGTGCTACTCAAAGTGTGGTCTGTGGGTGGGAGCCAGATGGCAAATTGTTGCTGGTCCATCACCAAACAAAAAGAGAAATCGAGAGTAGGCATTCAGAAATTTTTCATAGCAGTCAGAGTAATTTTATGTCTAATGAATCTAAAGCTAATAAAAAAATTGAACTTGAATTTTTTGTGTCTTCGCTTCTTTATTTTTTCTAGTAGTTCATTTTTATTTCTTTTATAAAATGTAAGTCTGTGACAAATTGGAAATTGAAAACCAACCACAAAAATGTGATCCATCAACACAGATATTTGAGAGGCACTGTCCTAGAATAACAAATGACCCTCTGGTCCAGGCAGAGAGGGTTCACCTTGAGTGCCAATCACCTGATGGTGGCTGCCTGCAGCCCCCTGTTGAGAAGGATCCCAAAGCCATGGACCACGATCAACTCTCTCACATAAGATCAGGAGCAAAGGATGACAGCATGAGTATTGGGTAACTGTCATTGCTGATTTAATCCAACGCTCATCCTGTACTCATTGAGAAACTAAGGTCCAGGAAGAAGAAACATCCCCCAAATCACCTACTGTGTTGGTGAGAGAGCAGGGACTGGGACCTGTACTTTCCCCACTGCACCCTGCTTTCTCTCTTCTCTTCCCTCTCTCCCTTTATTCTGACATCCCTGGGCAAGATCAGTCCTGCTACTTATACTGCATGGCTGTTTAGAACCGCTGCATGAAAAATAAGTTAAAACAAGTGATGTATTTCTTCTGGATACACAACCCAACCAAGTAGTATCTAAGTCACACTCACCCCTGAGTGAGAAGCAGGCAAGGCAAACTAGCCCCATGGCCCCCCGGGGTCAGCCATCGCAGCCAGAAAGGCCACAATACCTGTTGTGACAGTTGCATGTCAATACCAAGGCCTTGAACCCTCGCTGGGTTTCTTATCCTATTATATGCTAGTTTCTATAAATCCCCAGAATATTTCCACTGGACATGAAAACCAGTGTAATCCAGTATGCCGGCTTACTGCATTGGCATAAATGATAGCATGGCTGGAAAAAAGAGCACAATTCATTTTATTTTAAGTCAAAAGGTAGGTTAAAGGAGACTTACTGTGTCCAAAAGAAGTTTTTCAGCTTTGTCTCGGCTGATACTCTTATTGTACCACCTGAAAGCAGGAAAAAGTCATATGTCAATGACAGTTAAAAAATTTTTATTATTATTATTATTATTTTTTTTTATTTGAGAGAGAGAATGAGAGGGGGGAGGGTCAGAGGGAGAAGCAGGCTCCCTGTTCAGCAGGGAGCCTGATGCGGGACTCGATCCAGGGACTCCAGGATCATGACCTGAGCCGAAGGCAGTCGCTTAACCAACTGAGCCACCCAGGCGCCCAAAAATTTTTATTATTTACTTGTAAAAGATAATGCTAGAAAATGATCTGGTCTTTTTCTGTCTGTACCAATGCTTCCAACTTAAAAACAAAGGCACGAACCATTTCCAGGTAATAAAATGTTTAATTGGAAGGGAACAAAGGAATCAGAATTGGTAAAGTGTCAATAATTTTTGAAGCTGGGTTTTGGGTATATGGAGGTTTATTATATTATTCTCCTTACTTTTGTGCAAGTTGGAAATTTTCCATAATAAAATTTTAGAAAACCTTCATCTTCTCCATTTCATAAGTCAGTGGGTGGTTTTGAGTAGGATGATGCTAGGACAGCTATAAAAACTGAGCACACATTTGAAAGTTTAGGCTTGTAAAGCAATTGCAGTATTTTCCTCTTTTAGATTGGTTTTCAAGATCTTCTGCAAAGTGATTATATTATTTTTATAATTTTGGGGTCTGGTGAAAAAAAACCCTAAAAAGTGGTAAGAAGAATATGAGTGATTTTTAGAGGTGAGGTTTTTGAATGTTGCTGGTAACGCTTGAGCCACATCCTGGCTTCCCTGGCTACTTATTAGATAAGAGGAGTTAGAAAGATCATCACTTACAATCAGTTTTAGGAAAGTATAAGCCCCAGAGAAGTTCCGGGGCGGGGGGGAGGGGGGAAGGGACACTACTCATCAAACTCGTGTGGCTATTAGAAAGTAGCTACAAATAAGGGAATTAATGGAGCCACCTGAACTTTTGAACATCATGCAACTGAGTGGTACTTTATACCTCAGTGGGCTCTTGTAACTTATCTAGCTGAGGGATGGCAAATAGGCTTCATCTCATGCGCAAGCTCTGGTCAATTAGTCATAGCTGCCTAAAGCTGTGCACCTGAGCTCAGTAGGTAAGTGTGTCACGATCTAAGAGTGATGTCTACCCTGAGTTCAGGAATGGGGAGCGAATGCCAGCTAGAGTTCCTCCTTCAACTTGTCTGACCCTTCATTTTAAGGGAAAGGGATCTGAGATCCAGCCTAGTGAGGAAACTCGCCCAAGGTTATGCCCCCAAATCAGGACAGGAGACCTGAAGCCAATCAATGGATGTACCAAACCATGATTATGCTCCCAGATGGTACATTTTTGAGTTCTTATGCAGACGTCACCTGAAACTACACAATATTAAGTTCAAGGATAAAAAATCATCATATTGGGTATTTTATATATATATATATATACTTATATATATATAAAGTATATATAAGTATATATATAAGTATATAAAAGTATATATAAAGTCTGGATGTTTGCTTGTGAGTCATTTTATTCTCTAGCTGTGATCCCATAATCTGAAAATGCAAACCGACAGTATGTAGAATAAATAGGGCTCACAGACTGTTTTGCTTATATGGTCTAGTGTTTTGTTTTGTTTTGTTTTGTTTATGAACTAAAATACCTTCGGGAGGGGGAATACACTTTTTTATTTGCCTCAGGCTCCACCATTCTCTAGTGCTTTATACTCTGCTGGAATTTTGAGTTTGTTCCCTCTATCATAAATGACGAGATTCTGATTAAAAGCAAAAACAAAACGTCCCAGCCTAATGATCATTTGAAATAAATGCCTATTTTTTTCCCTAAAGGCATTGGCTATAAAAAAATGAAAGGATTTTATTTAAGCATATTTCCTACATGTTTCATTGCAGCTCAAGTATTCTTGGAACTGATGACTCTTCTGTTAGCTGAGGGAGGGGCTACTCACACATACTTGATCAAAGCCAGTCTCAGGTTGAGAGACTCTTCAGAAAATGATAGCTCTTCACTACAGAGTCTATTAGAATTTCAGCAACAAATAACTTGACCACATTTGAACTAATAAGAGCCCAAATGAGTTAATAGAAGTCTTCATTAGCTAATATTCTTCAACCCTGGTATCTTACATTTGGAGAGGACTTAAACATTTTTTGTTTTTAAATAATTTCAAATGTATAGAAAAGTTATAAAATACTATTAAAGAGCTCCCATATACACTTGATCCAGATGAACTAATTTCTGACATTTTACATATTTGCTTTACCATTCCCTCTGAATATACATATATATTTTTTCCAAACCATTTGAGAATAGACTTTTACTCCTAAGTACTTCAATATGTATTTCTTTTAAGATTTTATTTATTTGTCAGAGAGAGAGAGAGAGAGAGAACAAGCAAGGGGAGCGGCAGGCAGAGGGAGAGGGAGCTCAATCCCAGGACCCTGGGATCATGACCTGAGCCGAAGGCAGACGCTTAAAGGCTGAGCCACCCAGGAGCCCCTTCAGTATGTATTTCTAAGAAATAGAATATATACTTATATACCTATATAAAAATGGTACAATTACCAAAATCAGGAAATTTAACATTGATGCAATACTATTATCTAATTTCAGACTTTATTCAAATTTCATCGGTTGTCCCAATGATGTGTTTTGTCATTTTTTTTTTTTTAGAGAGGGAGAGAGAGAGTGGTGGGGGGAAGGGGCAAAAGGAGAGGGAGAAAGAGAATCTTAAGCAGGTTCTATGCCCAGCATGGAACCCAAAACACGGCTTGATCTCACAACTCTGAAATCATGACCTGAGCTGAAATTAAGAGCCAGACGCTTAACTGACTGAACCACCCAGGTGCCCTTGTTTTTTTTTTTAATGGCTCAAGATCCAATCCAGGATTACTAGTCCATTTAATCAACACTCATCTCCTTAAGTTCCTTCAATGTGGACCAATTTCTCAGCCTTTTGTGTCTTTTATAATATTAACATTTTTGAAGAGCACAGGCCAATTATTTTGTAGAATATGGATTTGCCTGTTATTTCCTCATGATGAAACTCAGATTACGCATGTCTGTGCAGGAATATCCAGAAGTAATGTTGTGTCCTTCTCGGTGCATCACATCAGGAGGCTTGGGATGTCTGTTTAGACATCATTGATGTTTCTTGCCTGAATTAGTTGATACTTTGAGTTACAAATGGTGATTTTTAAATGTGATCATCCTTCTACATTCATTAGCTGGCACTCTATGGTAAGAAAGAACTTTCTCGTTTATTTATTTATTTACTTACTTACCTATCAAACTATCTGCTTGTTATCGATTCTTATTTTACTCAACGGACTGTAGTCCATTACCGTCGTTACTTATTTTGACACTCAAATTGTCACATATTTGGCCAGAAGGAGCAATTTTAAGCTTCTTTGCCCTTTCACAAGTCCACATCATTAAAATATTTTGGGGGGCAGTACTTCTTTACTTTCTGGTGCAAAGTGTTCCAAGTTCATCCTGTTCTTTCCCTGCCTCGACTCTGAATCCCCAAGCTGTTTCTTCAAGAACTCTATTTTAGTGGGAAGCGCTATTTAGAAAGGAAGATCTGTGAACACAGTGCTGTTGTGGTGGCTATGAGGCTATTGTTCCTGGACCCTCCAGCAGCTGAGCTGGGGAGCATACGTACATGGTGAGTACGTTGTCCACTACAATTGGATTTTATTAAACATTAAGTAGTTCCATTAAAATTATATCCATGTGGACTCTTCTCTAAGTGACAACTTGAAATAAACAATACAAGCCAAGCAGATATTTAATACCTATTTGTCTGCTATTTTGGTATTGGAAGTATTGCCTTAAAGCGTGTTTTAAGTGAGTTTGTATTTGATCAGTGTTCATACTGTTTTCTTCCTTCTCAAGTAAGACCAAGATTCCCGGAAGAATCTTTTCCTTTTACCACAATCTATGTGCATATCTTAGAGTCATCTCTTTGATAAAAGGGGAGGTGAGTACATATATCGGCCCCCTTCTTCTATTTAAATTGTTCCTCTACTGTTTACTTAGGGATCAAAGCACAAGAAAAAAAAAAATGCCTGGTATTTTTATAATCAACCAATAATTTATTCCTAATCTAAGGAGGACCTTAGTACCATATTTTTAGAAAACAAAGAAAATATCTTACTCATAAGTTTCCAGGCTATTTGGAGATTTTTCCACCAGATAACTGCTCGGTACATATCCTTCATGCCTGTTAAAAGAGAAATTCATGTTTAGACTATTATAGGACAAATTTTCACATCTCCATTTTAGAGGTGGTTCAATCCGTTAAAAGTCATTTAAAGATGGGGGAGTCTTACATTATTTGGCATTCATGATAAGACATTTTAAAGTTTTAGAATAAAAGAGTTGCTAAAAATAACAAAAATCTGCCATCTGTTAAAGGCAATAGATTTCACCACTAAAATGTGAACCATAATAAATAAGCATTTAAGCATTGTTGCTCTCCTCATTGTGAAATTTCCTCTAGTGGAAAAAAGATTAATGTTCAGTCTCTATTTTCTATAAGGAAACATTTTCTTTGGGGTGTGACAATCAGTATTTTTTCCACTTTAGTGCTACCATTTTATAGTCAAGAACCCAAAATAATTAAAATATAAAAAATCACTTTCCAACCACAGGTCCCAAAAGATACTGCCAGTCAGCATTATAAGCTTTTAATTCAAGGCCTCCCTAATATGTTGTTGTTGTTAGTTGAACTCCTTCAGACACAAATGGTAAAACATGACAAAAAAGAATAGAGTCACGCTGGATTTAGAGGTAGGAGCTTCTTTTGAGCAGGAATACATAATTGTGCATAAACAAAGACATATGGATAAGGAGACTAATCAGCACATCAAAATACTTTACATTTGTGTGTGGTCTTGTATTTTTCAAAGCACGTTCACATTCATTATTGCATTTAATACTACAAGGTGAAAACAGTGTCTCTTTTACTCTCTGGGCCTCTGGCTCCCTCTCTGTAAAATGAGGGCCTTAAACTAGATTCCACATAAAATTCCTCCCAACTCTGCCAATCTATAAAAAGATGCCTGAGAGTTTCTTGCTCTTTACTTCATAAAGCATATTTTAATTTTTATATAATAAGGCCATTTTTCAATCTGGTGATGGTGCTTAATGAGGAATGCATAATCTATTTTACAGAATTGTTTTGAGGAGTAAAGAAATCAAGAATGGGGATGCCAAATATGGGAAGATTGTCTCATATCCTGTGCCCATGGCTGACATTGCTATGTCATTGCTAATGACATTGCTAATGACATTGCTAATCATGACATGCTTCCTTTGGAGAACTGAACACCCAGCTTCAGAATCATCCCTAATATGGTGCTCAAGGCAGTCTGTGCCAATTGATAGAAGTCAAGTTATTCTAAAATTTGCTATTTCTTTTATATCTGTCTTTTGGAATCCACTTGATTTTGTCTGGTTTTGCCACACCATATGTTTGCAATTCCAGTACTAGGTCAAATATAATTTTTACTTTCAAATAGAATAACTGTGTTCTAATATGCCAACCACATAACATTATGTGATAATATGATTATCACAAATGGTGATTCTCTTCATTTGTATGTGGATGTAGAATTTACAAAGCTCCTTTCACTTTTAGCATCTCATTGATTCCCTCAACCCTGTAAGATAGACAGAGCTGATATTATCATCTGTGTTTCATAGATAAGGAAATGGATGCCCAAAGTTTAAGTGACTTTTCCAAAGACCTACAACAAGAGCAGCTGATACTAAAGTCCGAGGCTTCTGTCGCCCCATCTTGTGTACTTTCCACGATACTGCATTATTACAAAGCACACTGGGGAAATTCCCAAAACACCAATTAGATTCTAGGGTGTCCTCTTTGATGGCCTTTGAAGTGCAGAGCTGAGTATTTCCATAGGCCACTGAACAAAGGGTAAACTGTCATTTGGGGAAGTGAAACCTAGGAGAAGAAATTTCCTGGCACATTAGGTGTGCTAAATAAATGTCAGTTGACTGGAGGAGTGAATTTCTGAATAAGTTCTTCTGGTGTTTGTAGAACCAGGCAGTCTGTTTCTGATATGGGACTCCTTATAATAGGCAAAGAGAAGGTGATGTGATAGGCCTCACTTGCCTCCACTAGTCAGCTAGAGAGGGAGGTTCCACATGAGGTGCTTTGGGGTCTGTTCCTAGCTAGCCAGCAACACTGGCTCCTAGACCACAGTCCTTGATTGCACCATATTTTACACGCCTCCCTCACTCTCCCTGTAGTGGTGTCAATAAGGCTACTTAAAGAGAAGGCGCTTTGACAAAACAAGTTTTGATCTATGTAAAAAGTAAAGCCTTAACCCTAAAGATACTTGTGTGCCTCCTTTTTTACTCATCAGATTAGCTTTTTTTTTTTTTTTTTAAGGTTAGTGATACCCAGTGTTGACACTCCCACACACTGTGGGTGGGTAGTGGGAATGTAAATTTGGCAACATTTCTGAGGGAATTATCTACCTAAATTGAGACATGCTCTGACTCAACAGTTCCATAGTTAGAAATATGAGATAAATATTTTTTCAAAAGAAAAATATATTTTTAAAACTATATATGTTGCAATTTTTTTTCAAAAAATTGCCCAGAAACATGAGCATGAGCAATATGAGATCTTCATTGTGGCTTTGTTTAAAATAACAAAGAAAACAAACAATTTGGAAACTAAATATCCTACCATTTAAGATCATTCAAATATTTATAATACAAGCACACCTTCCAAAACTATGCAATTATTTAAAAAATAAATTTGTATCGCTGATATGAAAAGATCTCCAAGATATATTACTAAAGGTCAAAAGCAAGGTGAAGAGCAGAATGAATCACCTTTATGTGAATGAAAAAAAAAGGATTCATTTGTGTATGTATAAATTTTTTGTTTGGGATACATAAGAAAGTGTTAATAGTGATTACTTTTGGAATTGATATGGGGACAAATGGAGGTTGGATTTTTATTTTTTTTAAATAAAACATCGATTTAGGCCATCCAACACTGCAGTGATGGAGTCTTTTCTTTTTCTTTTTTATATTTTTAAATCAGTAATAACCTCATGCTTTAAAAATGTATAAACCTGTAATATTAATATACAAGGATGTTCATTGCAGTGTTGTTAATATCTGCAATATATTGGAAATAACCTGAGAACCCAGCAAGGGAATTGCTCAATTATGGTATACTTTTGTGTTAGATTTATGCAACCATTGAAATCATATTCTGGAGAATATTCCAGGGCTTGGGTAAATACCTCTGACATATGAAAAGGAAAAACTAAAGCCTTATAAAACAATATGAATCTGATGCCTTAAAACTAAGTACTAGTATCTAAGTCATATATATCCCAGAGCATTCTGAAAGTTAACAAAAGTAATTTTGTTGTATTTCAGATCAGAGAAGGGCTCATAAGATTTTTTTTTTTTCATTCAGAACTCCCATAGTGGGCAACTGGTATTAGCACAACTCAACTTTCTCCCTGAATCATGTAGATGGCTAGTTCAAAGACTGGTAGTGTAGCTAAGTCTTTAGTATCTTCTTCCTGATGCTTCTTAATATAACCACTAATCTGTACCATTTCCACATGCTTTTTCTTTTCACTGAAAATAGACACTTCACAATGGGATGTGCCTTCAGTCTCATCTAAACACTCAAGAACAATAGTGCTTCCTTGTAGAACAAGCTGCCAATCTCCTACTCTATGGATGTTAGTGAAAAAACCCAGGGAATTTTTAGATGGGCTTGGGGGCTGGGAGTGCTTGTTGGGGAGCGAGCATAGCAAGTGACCGCCTCCACCACTTCTGAGAAGTGGAAAGATCCCCTCAACCACTTCTGCCTTCCTCTTTCTTTTACCTCTGCTCTCCTCTCCTAACTCAGCACAATGGTCATGCTGATGGAGGCAGGACAAATCATTCCAGTGTTTTCTCTATTCTCACCTACCCTCAAGCCCTGGGACAGCAACCACAAAGATGCCTTACCCATTCCTGTCCTGTACTCTCCACCAGTGAATCTCGGAACTGTCCAGCAGGTAGTACTCCTCATTGCGTTGTAGCATGAGCTCCTGTGGATCGTTTGTTTGGTAGTCATACAAGGCAATGACAATGGTTTCTTCATGTTCCCGAAGTGATCGCTGGAGGAGGTAGAAAACAAAACCAAGCGATGACATAGAAGGAGAGGTAAACTGCAGAACAAGGTCAACAAGTCCCTAAATTATAACTTGCTCCTGGTTCTATGCCAGGTCAATACACCAGTTCCTACAATCCATTGGGTATTTGCTGAAACCACCCGCCTTCTCTAGTTGGCTTTCTTTATGACTTAAGACTGTAGTGCTGAATATGACACAAAGACAATCAGTACCTGGAATTCTTTGCCCCTCTCATTCTGTGTGCTGAATTTTGACCACAGTGAATTCCAAGCAGCTACATGCTTTTCATAAAAGTCTGTTGGTCACATGTTGCAGCCTCTCTACTGGCAGCATCATATTCTCGATGAAAGTGCTGCAGTCACTGCTAAGTTATTCAGTACATGCTTTTCTGATTTGACTTGCGGGTTTGTCCAGATCCGTAGGATCATAGAATCCTGGAGCTGGAATGCCTCTGAGAGATCATTCAATCCATTCTTCTGTTTAGAACGGGGAAACAGAGGCCCAGATGGGGAAATAGATATGGCTAAGCTTAACCCTTGAATTAATCTTAATGCTCTCTCTACGATAGCACATGGACTTCCTTCTTCCTCTTAGGGGCTCTCTTGCCTAAATCTACTTCTCAGTACCTTTTTAAGGATGATATGTTGAAGACATGAAGAAGAGATGATAAAGCAAACAATTGTGGAAGTTCAGGAAGGGCACACTTGCTACAGTTTGGCAGATTTTGTGAGACAGTAAATATGGAAGAGATTGAGATTACTGGTGGAGATGAGATTTGGTGTTGAGAAGCCAGTTTCTTTCTTTTTCTTTTTCTTTTTTTAAAGATTTTATTTATTTGACAGAGAGAGACACAGCGAGAGAGGGAACACAAGCAGGGTGAGTGGGAGAGGGAGAAGCAGGCTTCCCACTGAACAGGGTGCCCGATGTGGGGTTCGAACCCAGGACCCTGGGACCATGACCTGAGCCGAAGGCAGACGCTTAACGACTGAGCCATCCAGGTGCCCCGAGAAGCCAAAGTTTCTATGAGCACATTGAAGCATTTGGTGGTATAAAAATCCTGGAGATCTAGAAAGAAAAGCTTGTTGTACTGATGTAGTATGTCATCCCAGCTGAGCCCAGTTTAGGATTTGAAGTCTAAATATAGGTGGAGCTCATGAGATGGTGTATTGGAGTACTGCAGATAAGAGTCAATGGGACTGAGGCTTTCACCCCAAGAGCTAATGGAGGAAGGATTTATATTCAAGGGCACCTGAAGATTGCGGAGGGCTATGACATCATGGTATTCATCCCATTATAGGCCCAACTAATTGATCAATCCCTATGAAAAGAAAGCTAAGAGCAAGGTTCCCAAACCATGGTGGTAGCTTTCCATAGGGAGCATCTTGGACATCTATGGGGATGTTTTGAACGTCAGAAAGGTTTAGGTGTGCTGCTAGCATTTAATGGGAGAGAACCAAGAATGCAAAAAATCTCGGCAGTATCCCACATCCTGTACAACTTTTGAAAGTCCTATTAGACATTCATGTGGTGAGACACCTGCTTATAATAATAATGTATAATAATACTCTGAGCCTAGATCCTACCTCTACCCTATATAGTTGGGACTATGGGGGAAACCATCTGCAAGCCAGAGGTGACCTCCCCAGAGATGGCTTGGTACCACCTAAATCTTATAAGTCAGTATATTAGATCAGTCTTTCTCCCTACTTCAATGTGCTCCAGAATCACCTAGAGGTTTATTAAAATGCAGATTGCTGAGACCCTCTTCCAGAGTTATGAATACAGTAGGTCTGGGGTGGGGCCTGAGAATTTACATTGCATTTCTAACCAGCTCCCAAGTGATGCTGATACTGCTCGTCCAGGGACCACACTTTGAGAACCACCGCTTGAGTTAAAGACCACCACTCCAGAAGCTCTGCTGCCTACTAGCTTAACTACTAAGTTGTTGAATGGCCTTGGAAAAGACTCAAAATCTCTCTTGGGACTTGATTTCCCAAGCTTTAAAACGTGAATAAAACTATAACCCTCTGAAGTGGCTAGAACAGACAATGAGGAAAGGAGGTACATTCATATATATGTATATATATATATTTAATATATAAAGATGTATATATATGTATATCTTTGAAATAGTAAAAGTGTGGAAGTACTTTGAAAAATATAAAATATTATCAAAAGTAAGGTGTGGAGTAAATATACAATTTTATTTTATTTTTTAAAAAGATATTATTTGTTCATTTGAAAAAGAGAGAAAGAGAGAGCATGAGTGGGCAGAGGGAGAGGGACAAGCAGACTCCCCACTGAGCAGGGAGCCCGACTTGTCCCAGGCTTATCCTTTTAAAGATTTTATTTATTCATTTGAGAAAGAGAGAGAGAGAGAGAGCATGAGTGGGCTGAGGGAGAGGGATAAGCAGACTCCCCACTGAGCAGGGAGCCCGACTTGTCCCAGGCTTGTCCCATTGTCGTACTGATGCTTCATTGTTATACAATGCTTCTGAGATCATAACCTGAGCTGAAGGCAAACGCTTAACCATCTGAGCCAACCAGGTGCCACAATACACTATTTTATATAGATAGCTGTCATTATACCCCAAAGTGGTCAGGTGGCTGGATACAATTTGTTATCAATAAGTTTTTGTTGAATGAATAAAGTAAACTGAGGACTTAGCAGCTGAGCAGTCCTTTTATGTAAACAGACCCATGAGACAGTTCAGGTCCAAGAGACCCAGTGTGTTCATTTCAACTGAATTACTATAACCTGCTGCACTTGCCCAGGATCTGAAAAATCTGGGCAGATGGGGAAAGTGCAAAGGGGACATGCCAGTCAGGCAGCTGCAGTGATGGGTGTCCACCGTGCCCAGAGCTCGAGCCCTTACTTACCCTGTTGTCTTCAGGAGTAGGAGGAAGAGGCTTCTTTGAAGCTGAAACGAGAAAAACAGAAAAAGAAAATGAGCATGAAACCGAATGTGCCCAACCGGAGGTGAGCAGCCAGGGGGCTTTTCAGAGAAAAGGGGCCCTTAGGTGAACAACAGACGAAAAGGGCCAGAAGAAGCTGATGAGACACAGAGAAACGAAAATCAGCCTTGTAGAGCCCGTGTTTTATCTCTTTTAGCCTACTGGTTCCCCACTTTATTTTCTAGAAGATACCAGAAACTTCAAGAAGTCAATATTCTGTATTCCCAGTTAAAGCCTAATCCAAAAGTTGCTTCAGAGGCATTAGGCTTGTGTCCTTCCCTGTGGGCCGGGAGACCTCCACAAACACACCTACCACCTGCCAAACCTCGGAGTGGGAATTGGTGACTCAGGGTAACAGTGACTCAGCTTCCTGAGGTAGCCATGGGCTTTGGGAGGAGGTGGGTGAGGTGAGGGGTCATTGTGTTATTTTTGGGGAGGGCTGGAATCTACTTTTAGTTACCTTTATCTTCTGAGCATGTGTTCTGGCTACCTCCTCCAAACAACACCCTTAGCACCTCTCTCTCTCTCTGTTTATCTGTTTATGTCTCCACAGCTCCCTCTCTTCACCTCTCCTCTATGCCTTCTTTCCTGCTCTCTTCTTTCTCTCCCTCCTTTTGTCTCTTCCTCTGTCTCTTGGTATTTCTCCTTTGAGGCCCTGAAAAGGTCATTCCTGGAATCAATAGACCAAAGTTGAATGTCTGGGAGTAGGTGTGGCATGGGAGGCTGCACATCAGCTTCTGCTCAGTTCAAAGAATGATTTAAAAATTAGAGATAATATGGGAATAGGCTCCATAAGTAGGTGGTGAGCTCCTCATCTCTGCATGAGATTGACTCACGTATGAGGTTGATCCCTTCCTGACCGGGACAGCATCTCTCAGGAAGGCGGTAAGAGGAGACCAACACAGTGACATGGGAACCCAGCCCGTGTGCTAACTCCTTAAGCCAGGGCAGGGTGGGGTGTTGACTTGGGTTTGTGATTAACAGAGAAGAAGCAAACAAACGTAACTGGAAGCATGGATCCTATTTAGCACTCAACTCAGAGTACCAGGAGACTGGCATTCTCTCCCCAGCTCCACTGGGAATGAGCTGTGTGCCCTTGGGCCCCTTCCAACCCTGAACATTCTGCAACGTATATCTCTTTTCCTCTAGCCTTGCTCTTCCCTTCTTTCTTCTCCCTCTGGGTGCAGTTGGTTTGTATGACATCAGAGCCAGTTCTGGTTGCAGAAATGAGTGTCGCTGTGGGTTGGGTAGAGCAGGGTCCATTTTTACCCAACCACCTCCGCTGCTTTCCAGACATACACACACACACTGCTGTATCTCAGCTTCAGATTCCTCTGTCTACAAATAAGAAAGACTAGTGGGCATAATTACCATTTGTTGAGAGCTCAGTAAGTGCCAGCAGATGTGCTAAGAGCTTTCCACAAGCCCATTGTTGCAAACATGAATGTAGGACCACTAAGAGACTGACTGTATTAACCCAGTTAGGCCCTGGGTTCATGGGGTGAGCAGTTCAGCATGAGCAGCCATCTCCAAGGGCCATGATGGTGAGTCATTCAGATGCTCATCACCCTCAGTCATGTGTCTAGCACTCAGTGGAGGGAAGTACTATGCACCCTGAAGAGGGTCAGCTGCAACATGCATGGTGAAAACTGCAAAATGGAAACACAGACTCAAGGAATTCCAGAACTGGAAAGGGGCTTGGAGATTGTTTCATCGTAGGACCCCTAAAAGTTCCCCTAACATTGGAGTGATGAAGACATTAGGGCCCTTGATGGCCAAGTGACTGGTCCAAGGGCCCACAACAAAGGTGCTGGCAGGAATTTGAAGAGCAGACCTCTAGCTTTGGAAAGGGCTTTCATGCACCAGTGAAAGCCCATGCCATCTTGTTAATACGGTGGATTTCACCCACATAAAACCTTCTGTTTCTTTTTTATGAAATACTAGCCTTTGTGACTATGGTCCATAGGGTAATGCAGAAGATCATTCGCTTCTAAAACCAGGTATATATTGTTCTTCTGGGCCAGGGGACTGGTAACCTTAAACTTTCTCTCCCAAGGTGGAGGGTGAGAAGTGATAGTTTTTAAAGTGGTACTAAGAGGGGCTGTGACTCAGGAAGCCATGGAAAACCCAGCCATGTGTTATATTTAGCACATCCGCCTTGGGTTGTCAATGTGAGGTATTCTGTTTTAGTGCAAAAAAGAAACTGACAGATGAGAAAATGTGGCTAGGGTAAGAGAGGTTGAGAGGAGAGGGGAATGGAAGCAAAACAATTCACAGGATCCATCATTCCTATTCAACAATGGCTTTGCAGAGCACTTCCTCACTGTGTGACCTTGAGCATACCCAACTGCTCAAGGTTTCCTGTTTCTGTGACCTCACACCATCTCCCCCAGACAACTGTGGGGAATGGGAGCTCACCATGTGTAAAAGTGCATGCAAGTGAAGTTGCACTTCATTGAAGGTTCAGGTCCCAGAGCAATCACAGAAGGGAAAAGTGGGTCGCACCCCAATCCCGCATTCCGGGGCCTTTGCCCTCCAAGAACCAGAAACACTGTCTTTTGTTTTCATTTTGCATTTAGGCTACGACCTCCTTTTCTCTGAGATTATAGAGATTGACCGCGAGTTTGAAGGGGAGGCAGAGAGAAGCCACAGAGTACAATAAACAGTTTTTGGTTTTGCTTTCTTCCCCTCCAAGAGGATAAAGTTGAGCTAGTGGAATTAAATATATGTGTGATGTGACACCACTGTAATAAATAAATGATGTTATGGATCTCTAAGTCTGTCTCTACAACTTAAGACTTAAGTCGACCATGCCATTTACATTTTCTAACTTGAAGGTTATGGCCGTGCTTCCCAAACTTTACCATGCACACAAATCTCCAGGAAATTTGTTAAAATGCAAATTTTGATAGGGCAGCAGACCTGGGATGGGGCCGGAGAATTTATGTTTCTAACTAGCTCGCAGGTGATGTTGACAGTACAGGTCCAAGGATGACACTTTTAGTAGCAAGGAGCTACAAAGGCATAAGGTTTGAGATGAAAAACATCAACAGGCAAGTAGTAGAGGCAGATGATTTCCTTCTGAAAGTTCTAAAAATGCAAAATTTTGTATTCAATCCCTGACACCCCTGATGATGGGAAGATGTGAGCTTTTACTTCCTACGATTAGAGAGGTCATTCATTTTGCAAAGAAGAAAGGGGAATTCCCAGTCTCTTACCATTCTTTGTTGGATCGTACTGGGCACAGCCCACTGCAAGCTTCTCCAGCTGAGCACAGCACCTCCATCTCCCATCCATCCAGAAATTAGGATGATACATGGGCACCAAACTGTTATTATTCCTTGTTTCTGAAAGAGATTAGCACCAATAGAAGAGTTATTTTCAGGTCAGTCTGTCAAGGGCTACCAACTTCACAATTCCCTGAGATTGGACCCTGCATAAGCTTGAGTGAATAGTACATGTTGGATTTAGGCATTACCAGATCTGGGTTCTTGTCTGGCCTTGCGTTGATTGTATGTCCCTAGGTTGGACAACACCCTCATCTGAGCCTCAACACACCCTCTGATCCTAGACTGGATCAGTGGGCCCCACAAAAGCGCCCAAGGGGCACTGGGAAGACTGAGTGGGAGGGATTCCGGCCCCTTCATCTCTCCCACCTTCAACCACAGGAATTTTGCTTTTATCCGTTCTAGATTTGTGGCTTTAAAGTGAGATTTTGGTAGGAAAATAAAAAAAAGGTTCTCCTGCTGAAGAAAAGAAGTATAAGAAGTGGAGATCTAGATAAGCCATCTCAAATGTTCCTTCCAGCTCTAACATCCTGTGAGTAAAGCCCTACGCAGAGGGAGAATAGCCAATGGACACAGTTGGAGCCCTTTTGATAACTTTTTACTTTAACGTTTATACCGAGCTCCATGACTTGAGAGCATTTTCCAGCTTACCCAGCATTGGCCCGTTCATACCCCATTTGAGACAACGACCTTGGAAGAAGATAAGAACTGTATTTTTATTCTCATTTTTCAGGTAAAGGCATCATGGCTCCCAAGATTCTAAATGATTTGCTTACTCTTCATCCTTATAGCTACTTAGAGACAGATTAATATCTGAACCCAGTTCTTCTGTAAACCCAAGGCTTTGGGCAAAATAACAGTACCACCGATTGAGTGCTTTCTTTGGGTATGGTTCTAAGTGTCTGACATGTCTTAACACGTTTAATTCTCACAATAACCGTGTGACCGATTGTTATTAGTCAGAATTTATAGCTGAGGAAATGGAGACCCTGGAAGGTCGAGGAACTTGCCCCAGGTCACAGACTAATAATTGGCAGAGCTGGGATTTTCACCTTAGCAGCCTGGCTGCACCTCTCACGTATACCCAAACACTGTGCTGCTTCTAATGATGCTGTCAGGGAGGCAAGCCTAAGAAATACCCTTCCTGCTGATCTGAAAACCTTTAAAGCTAGCTAACATTTATCGGGTGCCGACTCTGGGCCAGGCTAGTTCTAAGGGCTTTCCTCGCAGCAGTCCTGGAGGCAGGTACTATTATTATCGTTCCCTCCTTCTTTCCTTTTTTATAGATGGGGAAACTGAAGCACAGAGCAGCTGAGGACGTTGCCCTCGCACACACGGCTAGTCAGTAGCAGAGTCAAGATTCAAACTCAGGTCATCTAACTCGAGGGCCCATCCTCTTATTCTTCACACTAGACCAGGAGTGGGCAAACTTTTTCTGAAAGGGCCAGATAGTAAATATTTTAGGTTTTGCTCACCAGCAGGCAAAATCGATATGTTATGGAGGTACTTCTCTAATCCTTTAAAATGGGACCATTTAAAAATACAAAGACAATCCTTAGCTCAGAGCCTTATGAGAACAGGTGGTAGGCTGGATTTGGCTGACCTTACACTGTACTGATTGTTGCCCCTTGGGCCCAGCGTGAAAAGCTGGAATCCAACACGACCACCAAAAGCAAGAAGTATTTGACCACCTGCTGCCCTTTATCTTACTGTGAACCCCAAGCCCACTAGAGGATCAAGGGATCTCAGGGAGCCATTGGCAAGGAGAGTCATTACCTTCTTTAAGGGCCAGAACCCAGCGCTGCCGGCTCTCACGGTCTGGAGCAAACACATACAGGAGGTAGTTGTCATGCACAACCTGGAGATACACACAGAGTCCAAGGTGAGCCATGTGCCCAGAGGTGGATGACTGAGAGCAGGCCCATCTAGCGTAGGGAGCCGAGAGTGGGGCCTCAGGTGTTTATTACTTAAAGGCAAACATCTGGGTGATTAGGAGATCAGTGTCCTTTTTATCCAGATATCTGAATGCTCTGCAGACACAGGGTGTATTTCCACAGCTCAGACTATTTGTCTGAGATTCCATGTTATTAGTAAGCCATTGTTAAATTAAAACAACGGGACAAAAACCTCTCCATGTGACAGCATATTTATTTCTCATATTAACTTTTAAGTGATTAAAAAAATCTTTCTGGCATATGAAAGAGTAAAAAATTAGATGAAAAATGTGTAATTGAGATTTTAAAAACTTATTTTGAAATAATATAAGACACCCCAGTGGTTCCATAACAGAGTTCCTGTGTTCTTTTCACCCACCTCTCCTTAATGATAACATCTTATTACATAACCATAGTACCGTTTCAAAACCAGGAAATTGGCATTGGTCCAACACTACTAACTAAAGTACAGATCTTCTTTGAATTTTACCAGTTTTTTTCATGTACTCTGTTTTTTTGTTTGTTTTTTTTGTTTGTTTTTAAGTAGGCTCCATGCCCAGTGTGGAGCCCAGTGCAGGGCTTGAACTTACAACCCTGAGATCGAGACCTGAGCTGAGATCAAGAGTCGAATGCTTAACCAACTGAGCCACCCAGGTTCCCTTTTAATGTACTCATTTTTTTTTTTAAGATTTTATTTATTTATTTGAGAGAGAGAGAGCACGCAAGAGAGTGAGCATGAGCGGGGGCGGGGGTGGGCAGAGGGAGAGGGACAAGCAGACTCCCCACTGAGCAGGGAGCCCAATGTGGGGCTCTACCCTAGGACCCCGAGATCATGACCTGAGCCAAAGGCAGACATTTAACCAACTGAGCCACCCAGCGTCCCCTAATGTACTCATTTTTAATTGGAATTTTTTTTTTTAAAGATTTTATTTATTTATTTGACAGAGAGATAGAGAGAGAGCACAGATAGTCAGAGTGGCAGGCAGAGGGAGAGGGAGAAGCAGGCTCTCCGCTGAGCAGTGAGCCTGATGCGGGGCTCGATCCCAGGGCCCTGGGATCATGACCTGAGCCGAATGCAGACGCTTAACCGAATGAGCCACTCAGGCGCCCCTAATTGGAATTTTAATGACAGGAAAATACATATTATTCATTTTACTTTCATTACTAAAAGTTTCAACTCATGGAGGTCAACTTTCTAGTAAGAAAAGAGTCCTTTTCTGTGTCACATTAAAAATGGAATATTTACCTCTCAAATTGGCGAAGAGGAACAGTACCCTAGAAGGTACAAGAAGATATCCACTGCTTCAGAGTCATAGATGCCAAGAGTGAGGACAAGATTTGGACAATGTCATGACCTAAAGACAAATGATAACCTCCACCAGCTCTGTCCAGTAGGACTTTCTGCAATGGTGGAAATGTTTTATTATCTGTTCTGTCCAACACACAGCTATTGAACATGTGAAATGTTCATTCATTCAGTGTGGCTTAGTGTGACTCAGAAATTTTTAATATTGTTTAGTTTAAACATTAAACATCCACATGTGGCTAGTGGCTACTGTATTGGATAACACAACTCTAGCTAGTTCTGAGATTATAAAATTTGAGTCTTTTTGTCCCAAAACTTCCAAACAATTTGTAATCAAGTACTACAATCTGTTGCCTCAAAACATGAGTAAATTGTACTTAAAGAATATTAGGTTTGGGGCCATTGATAGGTTTTTTTTCCTTCCTCTAGGAGCAGAGAATTGGGATTTTTGTTGAGGTAGGGAAGACATGAGAGTAAGGGAAATGAGGAATGAAAACTTTTTCAAGATTTTATGCTTTGTTGAATAGAATGAATGAATGAATGAATGAATGAATGAATGAAAGAACACAGCAGCTTTGTTGTGGGCTTTGTTGCTATCTAACTATAGATCAGAGTCGTCCCTGTCCCACCTTCTGATACAATGACTGAGGATTTCAACCATTGTCCCAGGAATGGGCAACTAGTTCCCTCAGGTGTAGTGGACTTACCTGAAATGGATATTTATAGTGGCATGGGATACTAATGTCACTTTTCACAATCTCGACACATTTGATTCGGGAGAGTTCAATGGAGCCCTTCAATGTGCGCTTTTTCTGTGGGGAAAAAAAGCATATTCTATTTAAAGAAGAGAGCAGACAGTATTTTTGTCCAGGTTGCTTATGGAAATCCACTACTAGATAAGATCCATTAGCTTTGTAAACTAACCCCCTGTATATCCAGAAGCTATTTCTTGGCCCTCTGGGCCTCAGAGAGACATTCGGAGCAGATTCCTGGGAGAACATGCCCTGTGAATTGTCTCTTGATGGGGTCACTGATTTTTACTCATTGAGCCTTGGTGTCTTATATCTCAGTGACCTTTTGACAAACAGCAGCCTTG
Organism: Halichoerus grypus; assembly: GCF_964656455.1. NCBI lineage: Eukaryota > Metazoa > Chordata > Mammalia > Carnivora > Phocidae > Halichoerus > Halichoerus grypus. The sequence continues at coordinate 47,504,948 of NC_135713.1, read as the reverse complement.
TAGCTGGGGTGGGGAATGCAGTATGGAAACCGACTACATGCGCCCGTTCTCTCTGTTTTGTGCCAATCCATTGCCTGGCCTGGATGGTGATATATACCTTTAGTGGCACCTTTCTTTCCTACATCTGGTTCCTCTAGGTCCCTTATATTTATCAACAGTCCCACAGTGACACCCCTGTAGGACATTCCTGACTCTGCTCTATAACTATCTCTTCTTTACAACCCCATCATCTTACTGGCTTCATGTCTCATTTCCTTGGACATTTGCTAAGTTTATTTCCTTGGTAATTAATTTATATTATGGTCACATGATGGTTATGATTTATAATGATGTTACATGTTACTCAATTCTAAGGGTCCTTGTACTTCGAGAATGGATCCCAGGGGATGTCACCCAATGGGATAGATTCTACTGTTAACTATCAGGCTCCAGAGCTAGTTAGGGGAAAGCTTTTGTGGAGCAGAAGCCTTTCACAAGTGCCTACAATTAGGCTTCCATTGAGAACAGAGTTTAATTCAGCTATGGAACCAGCTGCAAAATACTGCATTATACCTTATCTTTTAGAAAGAGGTAGCAAATGGTGGTGAATTGGACAAAAGGTTGAAAAGGACTAGGTTCAAAGTTGGGTTCTGTTTCCTTATTGATTTTCTGTCTGGATGATCTATCCACTGATACAAGTGGGGTATTCAAGTCACCTACTATTATTGTATTACTATCAATCTCTCCCTTTATGTCTGTTACTATCTGCTTTATGTATTTAGGTGCTCCAATGTTGGTTGCATAGATATTTACAATTGTTATATCCTCTCATTGTATTGGTCCCTTTATCATTATGTAGTGTCCTTCTTTGTCTTTTGTTACCATTTTTGTTTTAAAGTCTCATTTTGACTGATACAAGTATTGCTTGGATTTAGGTGTGTGTATGTGTGTGTGTGTGTGTGTGTGTGTGTGTGTCCATTTGCATAGAATACCTTTTCTCCTCCCTTCACTTTCAGTCTGTATACATCTTTGGGTCTGCAGTGAGTCTCTTGCAGGCAGCATATAGATGAGTCTTGCTTTTTTTTTTTTTTTATCCATTTTGTCCCCCTATGTCTTTTGATTGGCACATTTAGACCATTTACATTTAAGTAATTACTGATAGATGTGTACTTATTGCCATCTTATTACTTGTTTTCTAGTTGTTTTTGTAGTTCTTCTCTGCAAAGTTGGCTCAACCTCTAACTAGCTCTGTGACCTTGGGCAACTCATCTCATCTCCCTGAACTTTAATTTTTATATCCACTAAGTGAGGATATATTTAATGCCTACCTTTGAAAGATTATTTAGAGAATAAAATGGGCATATGTAAACAAATTACTTGGCTTATAACAGGTGCTCTCAATAAAGAGTACTCTCCCAGTTAAAGAGGTGAATGAAGTCCTAACTATGGTAAGAGAGCCATGATATGATAAAATTCTCCAGAAGTGAGCTCAGTTTGTACTTCCTATCTTTTTGAAACCCAGCCTAGTTGCTGGCCTTTGCTTGGGCCAGAACTGAGATGAAAAAAGTCAAGATGTGAAAAGTATCCCTATCAAATACAGGGATGCCTTGTGGTGTTTCTTTTTAAATTTTCTTTCTAAAAACTACTTTATTCATTTTTGAAAGTACAGAAATTATCCATGTTCATTGTAACAAATAAAATAATATGGAAGTATGTTAAGAAAACATTTATAGTGTCATATCATTCATTCCACCCTTCTCCACAACCTTGAGATAGCCAAGGTTAACCATTTGGAATGCATTTGTCCTTCCCACACACACTTATAGGATATATACAAACAAAAACAATCATCTGCTCCACACAGTGGTCTACAGCTTGCTTTTGTAATCTAAGGATGTATTAAAAGGTCAGTTTTCCCTTAAAAACCTCTGAAAACATGTATCCTTTGAGCTCAAAATATCTTCTCATTTAGAGTCTTCCACAGCTAGAAATACATGGCTTGGTTCTGCCCATAATCATAGTTCTTTAGGATGGTTAATCTGTTTTTTAAAAACAGAAGAGCACAAGGGAGCTGCCTTTTCAGCAACCTTCTGCCACTGTGGGTAAACAGGGAGTCTGAGCTTTGAGGTTATCTTGTTTTTTTACCTCCGTTGCATTATTTCCTTAGTAGTACACATAGTAAAATGCAACAAAAGGCTCATGGCAGTAATAGGACAACTCTGTTTGCAAGACATGTTTATCCTTGGAAGCCACTAAGTCCTGTTCTCCCTGAGAGTGAGGCCAGGACATCTATCACCATATTCCTAAGGCATAGTGACAGGCTTACAACAGGTGCTCAGTCAGAATGATATGAATGAAGGGCACCACACTGAAACACAGTTTAAACAATCTCAGTCAGATTTAAGGCTAATGCATTTAATTCTTCAGGAACTATTTACTGGGGACCAGCTATAAGCTAAGTGCTGTTCTGAGAGCAAGAAATAGAGAGATGAACATGGTAGATCTTCTCATGGAGTTCACAGTCTTGTTGAGAGGGCAGACAATATAAACAAGTGCCATAAAGAGAATAGAGCAGGTTGATGTGACCAGCTTGTGGATAGGGCAGGCCTGTCTGGGGAGAGGGCCTATGAGAAAAGATCAGGGAGTTGAAAAAGGCACCAGAGATGATGTCTGGGGGTGTGGGGGTGGGTAAGCACCCTACACTGAGTTCACAGCAAGAGCAAAGCCCTAAGGTAGCAAAGTTCTGGATATGCATTTGTTGTTAATAGCCTAGGATCATCATAATCAGGGTACAAAATGGAGGTAAGTATTAACGAGAGTTTGAGTAGGGATAAAGATTCTGTGTGATGTTTTAAAGCCATGCTGTCCAAGAATAGCAGAATGGGAACCATATATGTAACTTAAAGATTTCTAGTAGTCACACTACAAGGAATGAAAAAGAAACAATAAAATTAATTTTAAGACTATATTTGTTTACCCTATTATATCTGAAGTATTATTTCAACATGTAATCAACATAAAAAATTAATGAGATACATTATTTTTTGTACTAAGTCCTTGAAATCGTGTATTGTAGAAGATATCTCAGTTTGGACCCACCACATTTCAAGTGCTCAGCAGCCACACATCGCTATGGCTCCATTATTGGACGGTGTGGCTTCAAGATATCCAAGGAGGGCTTCTCCTGTAACCTCAGATTATCTCTCTTAATCTCTTAATATTCATTGACTTCAAACATGGATTTTAAGAGACACTGTGTTAACAGCCTGTCAGGTGAGCTGGCTATTGGGTTTGTTCTTCTGTTGGAAGGGATTTCATGTTCCACCATCAAAACACACTCTTTTTCCTAAATGAGTTCCCTGAGGTGGGTTGTCTTCAAAGTTCACAAGATCTGATATGTGGTAAACAAGAGTCCAGCTGTGCATCCCCCCAGCTGGGGACTGGGGAGTAGCCTGTCAGTGAGCTAAACACAGTTCCATCTCTGAGAAACGGTGATTGCCTGTAATCATCCCAAACAACTGTGCTATTTCTGAAAAATGCCAGGGTAAACTTTCCAAGGAAACCACACAAGAGCCATCAGGAAAAGAGACACCAAGTAAAACCTGCTCTCATTCTTACTTCTCATTCCATCTGCATCACTCGGGGTGAAAGTCACAAGACCTCACTTGGCCTTTGTCTCTTTTCTTGGCCATGTTCAAAGCTACACTGTCTTCATATTCCAAAGCTTCCACCTGGACACCTGATATGTGTCAAACACAACCCAACAAGATGCTAGTGTCTACATATTTGCATAAAGGCAAGCTTGTGCACGCAGCTTTTATATCCCCTTTCTTTTTATGTTAATATATTATACAAAATAGAATTTTGGACTGTGAGTTTCAAAGAGAGAGGCAGGGAACAAAACCAAAATAAAGGACGATTCACATTTTTGAGCACATCTTATACTTCAGGCACTCAACAGGCCAGCACCCATTTGACCTACGATCTTGCAAAGTATCATTGCCCCATATTGCAAGTAAGGACCTTGACATTCAGAAAGGCCAAGTCTCTTAATAAGTGGACTGGAAGGCTACAAGCTCAAGTCTATGACTCCAGAGCCTGAGCGCTTAACAACTATGTTTCATGGCTCTTGCACTTGCCCCGACTTTCCACAGGAGATTTTCATTCCCCAGACTCCAGCTGAACAATCAATTGCATGCTCTATACTCTGAGCTGTGGTCTGGCAGGCATTTGTCTGTGCCCTCTTTGGTCGTGCAATGCTTATGCTGAATTTGAAAGGGGGAGCACATTCTCTGCTTCCTCAGAATGATAAGTCCACTTCACTCCTATTAACATTGGCTCTTTTGCTGCTTGGCTAGTCCAACAGATGTATCATTGAGAAGCTAGGTATTTGATACCTAAGAAAGAAGATATCTCCACCCTCCTGAAAAACAGCCGAATTTCACCTTTTAGCTTTGGAGAGGCAGAGTGGGAGAGGATTGGAACTTTCAGGTCCGGTAGACCTACATCCGCCTGACCAGCTGTGCAACCTGAGGCAAGTGTCTCAACTTCTCAGTTGCCTTGTTTTTTTTAAGTGAGAATGATCATAGTCCCTGAATCATTGGGCTAATTTAGAGGACTTTAAAAAAAACCACATAAACCTACTCACAAACTCATTCAAATGCTAAACCAATCACTCAAGTGTTACTTCCTTTCCTTCTCCAAATACTGTACATAAAATAAGACCTTGTTCACTTGTCTTTATGTGTCCACATTTTGGGGGGTGATTTTCTTTTGGGCAAATATGTAACCAGGAACCACCATTTGGGAGGGGCAATGTTAATTTTTAACTGGCAATACTGGTGATTTTGACATTCCGGAGTCATTTGTTTAATTTGTAATTATTTGTAAAATCAAGCCAAAACCACGAAAGGGGCCTATTTCCTGGTCTTCCCGACTGTGTTACATTTGCTCTCAGAGGGCTTTTGCTTTCTGCTTTTCCTCCCACTCGCCTGTCAAAACCTTCCCCAAATACTCATTCACCAAGGGTTTAACTTACTGAAAGAGTAAAGCTTGGCTTGCTTCAGAGGAGTTTGGATTAGGACAGATATTAGAGACTGAAGCCAAGAAAGAGCTTCAATAATGGAATTTCAGGCATTAGCTGTGAGTGTATTTTTCAAAAGGGAGTGATGCATTTTAGACTCTTCCAGATCACACTGCCTTTATCAGAGTTTCTTTATGATTAGAAAATCTTTCTGGTGATGATTCTAACCAAGGCATTTCAAATATTTTGCTCAATGCCTTTTCTGGCTTGTAGTACATTGTACAAATCTGAAATCACACAATGACACAATTGAAATTAAAACTGATGTCCTGTGAAATGAAACTTAAGTGACTGATTTGGGGGGTTGTCCCCTTTCCAACACACACAGCAGAAAGCCAGTTCTAAAATGGGTTTTAGGGGTCTTCCTGGATTCTAGTTGCATCTTCTCTGCAAAACATGCTCAAGGTAGCCCATGAATTCACTCCCAGTCTCCCAACTCAACAGAAGTCTTTGATGCCAAAGGGGACCTCATGCTGCAGGTGAGAAAAGCAGAGATTCAGGACTTGAAAAAATCATGGTTTGAGTCTCTGGGGTGACAAGTAGCACAGGGCAAGTCGTCTCAGTTCTTTGGGCTTAGTTCTCTTCGTTCTTCTTCATTCTTTTAGTTCTTGAGGAGTCATGGGCTTGCTGACAGCCACCGTGCAGGGTCACTGTGACCTGAGCTACGGAAAGGCACCCAGCACATTGCCTGATACCCAATAAAGATGTGATCATTACTGTCTCAATGGAAAAAGTAGCATTTTCTAAAACACCAGGGCAATTTGGGATTAGCTGTTGCTGGCTCCTCTCTTCCCCTAACCCATATCCACGAAACTTTGCAGTTCTGGGAGAATCTGGAGCTAAGGGGGCAGATTTTGAGGCTCCTGGGCTGACTTAAAGTCAGGGAACTATGATCCATCCCGCACCTGCCTTCTTTTCTTTCTTCTTTTCTACAAGCCCTTTTAGTCATAGCTAAACCAGAGTCAAATGGCTTTCCTCACCTCAGCTTTTCACAATGTGGTTTTTGATGAGGCTAGTTGTGCTGTGGGGAAAATACTCTAGCTTCCCTTAAAGTCTGCCATCTTGTCAGTAGTAGCACCCTGACTACCCAAGAGGAAAAAGTGAGAATTTTACTCAAAAAAAGAAGAAAAAGCAAGAAAAGGAAAAAAAGATAATGGACTATATTCTCGTATAGTTTCCAGTGGGAAATTTGGGATCCTTTCTTAAAATTATGAATGTATTTCTCACAAGACGCTATTAAGAGCAGACTCTTGTAGCAATGGTTCTGGTGTTTGGGAGTAGGAAGTAGAAAGAGAGCTTTGCTTTTAACCTCATATCCTTCTATACTGTTTCACTATTTTACCATGAATATATATTTTTATTGTATTTAAAAACAGTAATGCTCTTAATAGTAAGAAAGAGAGAAAGAGAGAAAGAAAGAAAGAGAGAGAGAAAGAAAGAAAAATTTCCCTTATAGGATTTATCCTATAGAAACATTTGTTCAAAATACATAAAGATGTAGGGAAAAGGATTTCACAACAGCATTATTTATTTCACTAAAAACCTAGAGAAACTTAAATATTCACCAATAGACAAATGGTTAAATTACTTATGGTTCATCTATCCTGTGACTACTCTGTAGCCATTAACAAAGAGAAAGCAATTTATCCAGAGGAACAAAAATATATACATTAACTGAAAAAAGCAGGTTTAGAGCCATAGATGGAGCATCATCTCACTTTTGGGGAAAGAAATAATAAAACATATAACAGTATATGCAAAACTCAAAGAAATAATACAAAAGGAACACTGCTAATACCAGCTCTCTCTTGTGGGTGGCACTATGGCAGACTTTTGCATGTAAGTTATATATTTCTGTAATATTTGAAGCTTTTGCAGTGAGCATGTAAATTTACTAAACAGAAAAATGAAAATAATATTTTAAGGCAATTATAAATTTAAAAACAAAACACTGTACAATAACCTTGGCAGATGACTATGGGAGAGGGCTGAGGGGTACACGTCGAATGCTGGCTGTGCAAAATGTAGCTTTTTGCCCTTGTGACCTCCCGACCCCATTAACAGTAAGTGGCAGCTAGGCAGCACCTGTCACCTGCTTTTCTATATCCATGGCAGTTCAAGTTCATGACAGGTCCTCTCATCTTCTTCTTGAGTGATAGCCATTTTCTCCGTAGATTCTAAAAAGGCAACTCTGTACTTTTATGTGGGTATATTTATCTTAGAAGTGAAGCAATAATTCAAGAATAATTTCCAGGCCTCGTTCATGTTAGTTAAAGATATTAGTGATCCTAGCCTTAAAAAAGCATGTTTGTTTAGATTTGCTTTCCAAAGGAAGCAGAGAGAAAAGGAGTTATGTAGAAACTAAGAGCAAGAAGCGAGTGCTATATGCCAGGGTGAAGTAGATCCTCCAGGTGCCCTGCACATTTTGTCTCTGCTCTGTGAATGCTCTTTCAAAACCTCCCTTCTTTCCAGAATAGGCCCTGTGGATTTTTAATGAGTTTGAAAGAGTATGTTTTTCCACATACCTTTCAAACACTGAAGAGTCAGTAGCCAAAGCATATAAATTAATAACTTCACTGTGTTTCAGAAAATAACCCTAGCACAAAGGAGATGCTCAATCAATATTTGTTAATTGGTTGATTGAAGGAACAGCAGGTAAGGCTAAGTGTGCAGCAGAAAGTGATGAGTATGAACCCTATGACAAAACTTTTAATAGAAATGGTTTGAATAAGATTTCCAGAATGATTAGCAGGTGGATACAAATCTCTCAACAATGAAAACGTAGGTCAAAACTAGTCTGCACAAAGGATTGAACTAATAAAGAGCTCCTACAAATTACTAAGGAAAATGCTAACAAGATTATAGAAAAACAGGCAAAAGGAATAGAAAGTGTTCTTAAATATATGAAAAAATGCTCAAACTTACTACAAAAACAGAAATGCAAATAAGTTATACTGAGATACCATTTTTTAAACCTGTCAGACTTGCAAAGATCAAAACATATGGTAATGGTGTTGGTAAGGTTTTGACAAAGCAAGCCTCTCACATGTGGCCCTGGGGAATGTTCACTGGCACAACTTCTTGGAGAATAATTTGGTCATGTTCAATAAAATAACAGATGCAAATATCCTTTGACACAGCAATTCCACTTTTAGAAAGGTCTTCTATAGACCAAGTCTTCTCAACCGTGGCACTATTAACATTTTAGGCTGGATAATTCTTTGTTGTGAGTTTGTCCTGTGCCTTGCAGGATGCTTAGCAGCACCCTGGGATCTGCCCAAAAATGTCAGCACTCCCCTCCCCAATTATGACAACTAAAAATTTTTCCAGACATTGCCAATGATGGGCAAAATCACCCATTATGGACATATTGATATAGAAAGTAACATACAGATGAGGTTATTCATTCCTCATCATTTGTAATGAAAACAAATTGGAAAACAGACTACATGTCCAACATTAAGATAACTTTTTATCCATTCAATGAAATATTATGCCACCACAAAAAAGAATGAAGAAGCTCTTTGTATATAGGTATGGTTTGATCTTTAAGAAGATTGCTAACAAACCAAAAGAAAGGCTAAGAAGTATGTGTAGAGTATGCCATCATTGTATAAAAAGGAGGAAAAGAAGAACATTTATCTGTATTTACATATATGTGCATAAAGTATCATTGGGAGAACTGATAAGAAATTGATTATACTGATTGCTTTCAGGCCATGAAGCGCTGTAGCTTAGGACAAGGGTGGGAGTCGGCCCTTGACTAACATTCTGTGACTGTGTTTAAAACATTTATGTGAATGTATTATCTATTCAAGAATTTTTTAAAGAATTAGTCTGTATTTTGCAGAAGATGGCCTAATAAAAGTGGCTATTCATACAGAGACCTGAGATCCAATGGGCATAGAGGCAAGGGGGGCAAGAGTTCATTCCACTGACAGTTCTGTTTTGTGAACTAGTATCAATTTACAACACAGAAGAAAGCAATGTGGACAGCAGTAACCTAATGTCATTGAGATTTATAATGGACTTTTCAAAAATTATACCAGCTTTCTCTTGAATTCAGAGAAATTTGGGGGTCAGACATTTGGGGCAGGAGGCTCCCTTGCCCCTGAGTCACAGCTTTCTAGGGAGAGCAGGGGGGCCGAGAAGATCTCTTTTGCCTGTCTCTTCCATGCTCACCTTTCCAAGTGCCTTGGTCTCTATGGATGCACCTCTGTGTCTCTAAATGTCCAGTGGGATTATTACACTTCACTCTCTGAGCAGACTAAGTGTCTGTTATTTAAAAGGAAAGAATCATGAAAGGTGATTCATGTTTTTATTCCATGGATTCAGTGTTTCCAGCCTTCAGTTTGCAACCCACCCACAAATTTTCCACCGTTATGTGGTTCCACCAACTGGTACCATATACTTAATGCTATTATTTAAATGGATTGATTTTTCACTTCAACAAATTTATTCTAATTTATTCTAAAAGAAAATTTTATAAATTTATTCTAAAAGAAAGTTTTAAAGCACCACCATACATTTAAAAATACTCTTTCCTAAAGTGAATTGTAATAAACATATAACTATTAAATTAAAACTACATCAAAACCAGATTTGTCCATGTACCATCTAGTGTGCACCTTGTGGATCGCTGTACCTGAAATTGGCCATAGCCCGGACTGTGAAGAGGGGATGCATTTGGTGTTAGAGCCTTCAGTCTCACTTTCTGGGCCCCGGGTCCTGGCTTGTACCCCTATTTGGTGGTCTTTCCTGTATACCCCTCTGGGTATGCATTCCCAGAATGTTATTCTAAGAAAGTGCTCAATGAGGGGTAGCCGTTATTATGATTATCTAGTCTGGTAAACTAAACAGTGTTGAGGCTTATACAGTGTCTTTCCTTGGCAGAGGTCACCCCAGGAGCAGAGCCTCAGGTTTACAAGTTCATGAGCGCATTTTGGTCAGCCCATAGAGGCCAGGTCGACAGAAGCACTCTCTGCAAAGTCACAGGAGACTGGCGAATTCACAAAGTCGCAGCGAGAAACAGAATGGCCAAGAGTCTTGTGTCGGTCTGCAGAGAATTCTCACGGAAGGAGATTCTACTTGGGCAACCAAAGTCATATCAGAAAAACACATGTTAGTGGGATCAAAGTATAGGGAATTATTGTAGCCCAAGGTGAGATGCTGCTTTTACACTTATTACCACTACTGTGACCTTGCGTGAATTTCTTAACTTCTCCATGTCTCAGTGCTCCCTCTCTAAGACAGAATATTACTTTTATCTTCTTCAGGGAACTGTGAAGATTACATGAGGACAGTTGTAGGAATGTGTTCAGTCCTCTCCTTGCGGTGATGCTGGTTATGTCGTTGGTGATAGTGTTGTGCTGTCATTCAGGTAAGCCTGGGGGTCCCCACTCAGGACCTCCATTACACAGAGTTGGAAACTCACCAATGAAATCTTTGCCCCAACTCTCTCTTCTCAGCCACCATGGTTTCTATTACACGACTTCTCAAACACAAACAAGTTTAGATTTGAAAATACCCATTGAAGAACATTTAATCCAACTTTTATTATTTGTCCCAGATGTGTGGCCTAGGAAAACATAGTTAGCTTCTCTAAGCCTCTCCTTTCTCATCAACAAAAATGGGGATCTTTTGCAGAGGAGGAAGCTTTTTGGCACTCCTTAAATCCTGCTTTATAGGTGGTAGGTTCATCTACATATATATAAGACTGACTTTAAATCAAATCATCTTATCCACGTATAAAATATGTATCTTCCCTCTCTCTCACCATCGCATTCAAAGCCTAAAAAATAGTGCACTTGAAAATCACCACAACAATGGGATTCTTTCGTTTTCATGGATTCCTTCTTAGAAGCATAGTCTTCTCTAAGTGTTCTGGTAACTTGTGGTGGCCCCATGCATTGCTTTAATTTCTGTAAGATGATATAGCAGCAAATGATAGAGGACATAAAATATCTTATCCTACGACACAGTTATCCCACATGCAGTACTAGATCATAAGGAGCTGATTTTAAAAAGGAGACAGTTTTATGTTAGGTACAGTACTATTTTTCAGTGTTCTCACCATTACCTGGAAACAACCTGAAAGCCAAAGAATAGAGGATAAGTTCATCAATTTATTCAGGTACATAGAATAGATAAGTATATCTCCAAAGTGAACTAATTTGATCATGACAAAAATCATATGCATGAGAAAATGATTACTTTGGAGACCACATAGATATGTAGAAATGTATCTATAGAAGAACAAATGAAGAAAGTAGAATATAAAATTGTCATGCATTATGATTATAATTACATGAAATTTATGTCTACATAAGAGCAAAGGTCATTCCCACAGATATTGTAAGTTGATGTCTTTAGACAAAAGAGTCACAGAGAATTCTTGGATATAATTATTTTATTAATTTTTAAAAAATAGTGTGGGGATATGAATGTTTGCTGCTCTGTCTCTTGTGATTAATCAAAGTGGATTTAACTGATTCTAATCTGTCCTCATTCTTTGCTGTTAATGGCTGCCTGAGCTCAGTGCTGGACCCGAGGTCTTCAGTGTTGGTACACCAACCACCTTTCCACCAAAGCACGGAGTAGGATGATTCCAGACAAAGTATCCCCAGAAGAGGGATGCTTGTCTATAAGATGTCAACAAGAACCCATGTCTTGAACTCTGTATGTTCAAGTCTCTATTCCTCACATAGGCCAAGCTCTTTCCTAACTCAGATTCTTTACACTGTCAGTATCCTCTGCCTGAAATGCTTTTCCCCATTTCTTCATATCACTGGATCTTTCTCATCCTTCAGGCCCCAGCCTGGATATAAATTCCTTCTCTGGCCACCTTTCTTCCCAACTCAGCCCCAATTACTGCTTAGTCTTTCCATAGAACCTACCACCATCTATATCTGCCCCATGTATTTATATACTTCCTTGTTGTCTGCCTTCTCCCCTAGCATGTAAGCTGGGGAGGGCAGACACCTTTCCTCTGTCACTTACCACTGTACTCCTAGCACCTAGCCCAGAGCCTGGCACATAGTAGATGCTAAGAAACATTTGCTGAACAAATGAATGAATCTTTATATACCAAAAAAGAAATGTTTCCTTGATACAGTGTTAGGTTTAAAATAATAATAATAATAATAATAATAACTTTGGCACAAATAGATATAGTTTGGGGGGGAAAGTCCTATATTTGAATTTTCTATAATAAGCAGGTATAATTTCTGTGACTTTTTAAATATCAGAAAAGGAAAATATCATGAGAAGCTTGCTTATAAATACCTTTACGTTAGTGGGAATTATATGACAACATAAGACTTTGGATCAGGTTCTTATTTAATTAAAATACTGACAAATTTACTGAAATTTCAAGGACCTGAGCAGACATTGGATCTAAAAAGGGAATTTTAGAAGGGGGAGAATCCAAGGGGGAGACAAACCACGAGAGATTATGGACTCTGAGAAACAAACTGAGGGTTCTAGAGGGGAGGGGGTGGGGGGATGGGTTAGCCTGGTGATGGGTATTAAAGAGGGCATGTATTGAAAGGAGCACTGGGTGTTATACACAAACAATGAATCATGGAACACTACATCAAAAACTAATGATGTAATGTATGGTGATTAACATAACATAATAAAATAAAATAAAATAAAAAGTGAATTTTATATCCATGGAAAACCATTTCAGAGCTTCTATTTCTGTCCCTGGATCACTTTAGGTGAAGACCCACAGTGTCATGAAGTCAAACCCAGACTGACCTCTGAATGAAAATTAGGTCCTGGAAGATTTACTTTTTCAGTCAGCCTAATACCTCATGAAGTAGAAGAATTTATTACTAGTTGGTTAAGAAAATGGAGAGATGAGGATTTACTCTTTGGCGCATGAAAACTTGAGAAGAGCTTTAAAATGGTTTTCTGCGGGGTCCATTTCTGAGTTTAATGAAGATGTCCTATTGTACGTGGACCTCATACCTCAAGACACTGAGCTCTTGGGCTTTCCAGTTAAACCTTTCTTTCAGACCGGCATTCCAGACATTTACAGTATTGCTCTGTGGCCTATTTTTACTGCAAAGACTGGTTGACAGATACACCAGTCCCTGAATAGTAGGAATCAAATTTAATTTTAATGTGGGAGTATTTGCCTCCAAAACAAAAACTCTCTATCCACTGGCTTTCTCCTTAAAACATCAACATCACATCACAAAGGCAAAGTCAATTCACAAAGAAAATCCATTAAGGTGGACATTGAAACCACACATTTTTGGCCTTGAGGGGCCTGAATTGCAAAGTACTTCGCTTTGGATCCTTACTTCCCTTGGCCTCGCTACATATGGCCCACATTTTTTAGCTCCCCGATGCTCTTCTGAATTCAATTTGACTTTTGTGACCTTTGTTTGTTCCCTGGGGATTTACTGACCACTTACTGTGTGCCCCGCACTGTTCTAGGTGTTTGTTGGTGATGCAGTGATGAGCAAGGTCCTCCAGTGGATGCACAGAGAGAAAATAAACAGGGAAGCACATCAATAAATAATAAATATGTGCAGATGCTGATGTATTGACGTATCTGTGTACTTAGAAAAGAGAAAAAACAAAACAGGATCCCGAGAAAATATTTAAACAGACAGAAACAATAAAGAACCAGCCCTGCAAAAAGCCTGGGGTGCTCCTGACCACAGGAATAACAAATGCAAGGACCATGCACTTGCATGCCCCAGAGAGTGAGCACCCTGAAGTGTACCCCTCACTTGCCTTACTCTAATTCTGGCTGTGTCCAAAGGCCCTAGAGGAAGCATGAGCTTGGAGTGTTCGAGGCTCAGAAAGAAGGCAGATGTGGTAGAAGCCTGCTGGATAAAGGGATTGTGGTGTGAAATGAAATAGGAAAGGCAAGTAGGGACCCCTGGATGAAGAGTCTTATAGGCTATAGCTGAGGATTTAGTTAAATACTCTAAAACAGCCATGGAAGGCTTTAAAGTCGGGAGTAAGCCCAGATTTATCATTTTAAAAGATCATTCTAGATGTTCTAGATGGATAATAAATTGTACGGAGCCTCAAGTGTCAGCAAAAGCCCAGCCAGAAGGCAACTCAATCATGCAGGAATGAGATGGAGAGACTATAACTGATGAAAATCTCAAGCAAAAATGCTCAGGTAGCTTTAAGAATATTATTGGCAAAGAGTTTAGCTGTAGAGGGGAAGGAAGGGTAAGACAGTGAGGAAGAAAAAAGAGACCAGAGTGCTTTGTTCTCCTAAAAAGAGTGTGTGTGTGTGTTGGGGGGTGGAGGGCTGGCCCACCTGCTGGTTCCTACATGTGCCTCTCTGACCCAACTCTTAAAATTCCAACCTCCTGAAGCTTCTTCCTCTTTCAAGGCTGGGCCATGAACTTCTACCTCCAGGGAATCTTGTTTACTTACTCCTACACCAAGGACTCTTCTTTTTGAAGTTCTTTTTAACTTGCTTTGTTCTCTAGTCTTTTGGAATTGAGCCCTGTTCTGTTAGGGGTTCATTTGTGTAACTCTAACCTCTCCAATGGTATCTATCCCTCATGTCCTTGCTCTTTCCCTCCTTTTCTTCCACAAATAATGAACGAGTGAGTAGTATTTGACAGGCCTCTTACAGACACTGGTGATGCCATCTTTACCAAATTGGGTGCTGGACCTCATAATGCTTATTATAATCTAAAGGAGGGTGGGGGAATGACATTAGCACAATAATCACTTTAATAAATGGGTAATTGCAACTCTGGGATGTGCTCTGAAGAGAGGGTAGGTATGGCTAAGGCAGAGGATAACAGGAGTAGATGACCTAGTCCAGAGAAATCAGGGAAGGCTTTCCAAGCAAGTGACATTCAAAATGGGGGCCTTAAAGTTGAAGGAAATCTAATGTAGTTGAATCCCAGAGAGATGGGAGAAAAAGGGACATGAGCTGATATGGAGGATGGCCTGTGATAGATTCTGGGGCTGGGGCAGAGAGGGTACAGGAGACCATTAGGAGGTGGTAGCAGTCCCAGGTGAGAGATGCTGGCAGCTTTTATGGGGAAGGTGACCATAGAAAATGGAGAGAAGATTCTAGAGGAACTTTAGGAGACAAAGCTTGCCACAACTCTCATTTCTTTTTGAGCACATAGTGGGGCTCCCTGAGCAATGAAGACAAAGATTTGTCCTGGACTATGTGTGGAAATGATAGAGCTCACGGCATGTGTCACTGCAGAAGATCCATGCCCTGGCTTGCTGATTTTCAGGACCGCCCTTTCCATTGAGGACTTCAGAGCAAGAAGGCATTGCACACTCTGCAATAACCTGGGGGAGGCCACAACTCCCCATGGGTCATGGGTCGCTACTGCTAATGGTAATAAGCACCATTTATCGGGGGGGGGGTGTAGGCCTTAGAGATATATGGCAGTTATTTAAATTCTTCCAACACAGAAGTTACTGAAATTTTCTTTGCCTCTGCTACCTGCTCTGTAAATTAGGGTAATAGTACTTCCTAATTTATAGGGTGGTGGTAAGGATTAGATGAAATAATCCACATTTAGCACAGTGACTGATACCTAGTAAGTGTTAAGTAAATATTAGTTACTATTATTATTGGAATAATGGTAACCTCCTTCTCATTAAAAAGAAGCAAGATGAAGACGGAATGTTTAATCATTACAAAAAATGTAAATAGCTTTATATAGAGTCACACAGCCTTAAGGAACTTACGCAAAGCTGCACAGCTTATAAGTGGGGAGCTGGTCTTCGACCCAGATGTGCCTGACACCTGAAGCTATGTCTTTCACTGACGTGCAAGGAAAAGCGAAGAAAAAGCAAGGAAAGGGGACCATCTCCCCATCTGCCATCTTTAATTTAAGAAGGATGCATATTCCAAGAGATGTTTCTGCTGCTAGATCAGACCGCAGGCTAACAGGAAGAGCCCGTGCGGAGTGGAGACCCTTGACCAGACACTGACTAGCACGTGGCCTTGACGGTTCATCCTGCCCCACACACATGGAATGGCTCCCACATGCTTGTGAGCAGCACAAGCTTGATCCCGAAGGTGCAGAGACATTAAAGCAGGGAAAGCTTTGCGGTTCTCCTGAGGGTCCTTCCGAAGACTGAGGTGCGACCAGTACGGCCAAGCTTCTCACATGCCTCTCTCATGAAATACTCAACATCGCCTGAGGTAGGATCAGGGTCCTCACTTTACAAATAGCAAACAGAGGCTTAAAGAGGTTAAATACCTTGCTTGAGATCCACATCCAGAAAGTGATAGAGCCGGAATTTGAATCCAGCTCTAGCTGGCTATACCGGCCTCACCAGTCAGTGATGCTTGTCCCCATCTATGCTGCCCCTTCCATCCCGTGCTTACTGGGAGGACCCAAAGCCCTCCATTTCTCTTTGACCCCTGGAAAGGATCTGGTCTCACTCATGAGCAACGAGGCATGTTGCCCAGCCGGTAATCACCTCTCTGGACATCATTTGCTTATAAAGCTGCCCAGTGGTGTGTTGGAGTTGGCTTGCTGTGGCCCATGGGGGCTGATGGTTGAATTTTGAGGAATTTTGGGAGCCAGTAGATATCACAACGGTAGTTTGAAATGGGCCATGATGGGAGTATTTACACCAGAGAAATCAGCAAACACTATGCATGGGGGCTCCCTGATACTCTCCGCCGCCACGACCAGCACAGAGTTTTAAACCTTTACCAGCACACTATGGGGCCCTGATCTCATTGTCCTCCGCTAAAGAATGCCAGGCATCACAGACCACTTTGCAAAGAAACTGGCAGGCACAGGGTGGGGTCTGCAAGTACGCCCGCCAGTGAGCCAGGACCTGCCAGCTGCAGGCCTCTTCCTGGCCCACTGCAGCACGGTGGGGGCGCTTCCTGGCTCCCCGGAAGACGCTTGCACATTGCACTACCAGACACCAGAACCAAATCCGTGTTAAAATAAGAGGCTCCATCGGGATGGACGTTTAGACATATGGATATTTAAAGTTAGAAAAAACATACTTTATTTGCAGGATTACAGGATTTTTTTCTGAGCAGGTAGGATTATTTTTCATATGATGTCATAAATCCACAGAATTTTAAAACTGCAAGGAACATAATTTTACAGGTAAGAAAAGAGAAAAAGAAGCTGTGACCCCAAGAGGGACCGTGGTTGGCTCAGCATCCCACATTGCATCATGCATACATGTCTCTCTCCACAGACTTGGCATTTAGTCACTGAATAGAAAGAATCCAGGCCCCTGATGTTAGCCTGACTTTGAAGAATACTTTAATGTTTTCCTTCATTTGAAAATGAATATGTTATGCCACGCTGCTTGCTCCTTCGGAGACATGATGATGATACAAATAATGGCTACTTTTTACTAGGTGCTTACTAGGTGCTTACTAGGTGGCAGGGCTTATGCTAAGTACTTCATAATTAAGTTGAACTCTATGAAATTGCTAATATCTGGCCTTTTTTTTTTTTAAGATTTGATTTATTTATTTGACAGAGAGAGACACAGTGAGAGAGGGAACACAAGCAGGGGGAGTGGGAGAGGGAGAAGCAGGCTTCCTGCGGAGCAGGGAGCCCGATGTGGGGCTCGATCCCAGGACCCTGGGATCATGACCTGAGCTGAAGGCAGACGCTCAACGACTGAGCCACCCAGGTGCCCCAATATCTGGCCTTTTTTGATCTACTGAGTAGTAACTTCAAATAGTTCAGTCTAAATGCATTCTATCTGTTAATCTTTACCATATTCTCATGAAATGAGTACTATTATCACACCCACTTCACAGATGATAAGACTAAGGCTTTAATTTTTTTTAAAAACGTTTCTTCCCATAAGCGTTCTGCTGTTGTTACCTATAGGTGATATACAGTGCACACTTGTGTGCAAATCAATGGCTCTAAACAATGGAACATACATAGGGTATGAATAGTAAGAGCTCACATACCTTACTTTCTCAGTGACCTTGGATAAATTTCTAACCAATGATTTTTATATTTGAAGAAATGCTTTTATCAATGTTGTATATGAATATAAACCATAGGCATTAGAACACAAAAAATTTGATGTTTGTGCACTATGTATCTGCTATATCTCATATAGAAATGTTAGGAACTACAGCTTAAGGTTCCCCAGAATTAAGTGCCCCGGAATTTTTTTTATAATACTTAAATGAATAAGTGAGGGGCACCTGGATGGCTCAGTTGGTTAAGCGTCTGCCTTCGGCTCAGGTCGTGATCCCAGGGTCCTGGGATTGAGCCCTGCATGGGGTTCCCTGCTCAGCAGACAGCCTGCTTCTCCCTCTGCCCCTCCCCCTGCTTGTGCTTTCTCTCTCTTCCTCTCTCTCTCAAATAAATAAATAAAATCTTAAAAAAATAAATGAATAAGGGAGTGATTTTACAACATTGCCTATATGCAAATTATAACCAACAAAATTTGGAATCAAGACCATTTGATTGGGTGATTATTTGCAAATAATATTGTACTAAATTCACAACCAAACAGCCCACAAACAGCAACACTGCTAAAAATAATCAGTACTAACTAAACCTGATGATACCTGGAAAACAAATGTCAGGAAAACGAATTGGAGAGAGCTGTAAAATGGGCTTTGAAAAAAATATTTAAAAGAAATGGCTGCTCTTTCAATATGAAACAAGAAGTTCTAATATCACAGGAAGAGAGAAAATTGACTGATGCCATGTGATTTATCAGCTGTGTATGATAAGTCCTCCAAGTTGACTGCTAACCCTCTGTTAACTTAGTCAACAAATACTTACTGAGTATCTAGCAAAGGGGCCCTGTCCAAAAATAATTCCATATGCCTTCAGATTGATTACTGATTGTTTTCAATACGAGTCTGCTGAAGATGAGCATGTCTGAACCTCTAAAGAAGAAGCAGTCTGATTTCACCTGCAACATCCATAGACTTCATACCCAGCCTGGCCTCCTTCAGGGCTCTATTTCATTGAACACTTTAAAGCCTGCTCTCAAAAGATTCCAAACTCATGCCGAGACCTACCAAGTCAGATCCCAACAAGGACTGCGGATGCCTTTGTCTCTAAGTGACCACCAAGCACCTAATGTTACTTCCCCTTCAGTAAAATATCAGTGAAAACCCCTGCTTTCCCTCCCTAATGATGGAAAAAAATAATACAATGACATAGTAAGAAATCACACACATGCTTTGAAAATTTGCTGAGAAGGGCTCAACAGGTGCTGGAATTTTTAAAGAAGAAAGGAATGTTGTAGGTAGTATTTCCAGATCTTTCATGTTGGAAAGAAAGAATCTGATGCAAAAGGTAGAGACATTTGCCCAGGCTCAGTCACCTAGAGAGGAGTAGAGTTTGGTCTAATAACAGTATTATTATCAGTGATAATAAGAGCAACAGGAACAATCGTAACAGTATCACTGATGTTGTGGGATATAAGAATATCTCTAGGTATATAAAAAGACTGACCTAGCTAAACAGCTGTACTCTTCTGGATAAGAACCCCTGGTCTATACTGTATAACACTGTGACAGCCCCTGTCTCCTGCTAAGTTTTCCAAGGGATAAAGAGGTTTACCATTGGACCTTGCAAATTTTAGATAATTAAATGCCCGGGGAATATTATTCCAAGATATTAAGTGAGTAATGACCACTAGGGACAAATAGAATTAAATTAATAAAAACACTGACACTGAACTTATCACTTAACCATTCCAAGTATCAGTTTTCCCCACTATAAATTAAGGAAACTGGGCTAGATCATCCATCCCTTAGGTCCCATTAAATGCTAATATTTTATTAATCTATGTCCCATAAAATCTAGTATATTTCAGATGAAGTTCATATTCTATCCAATCATAACATTTGCCACATAAAATATTACAATTTTAAAATTAAACTTAAACTTGCAGAAAAAAAAACCACTAATGAATATTAAACTTATTCTTTTGCAGATTTTAGAACTAAAACCACCTAATACAACCAGCCCACCTCTGGACTTTTTTCCACATTCTCTTTTGATGACTCTTATTGTATTTAACAAGCATGTCTCTGCCTCCTTTGGCTTTACTTTATTCCACGTATATCTTCATAATTCAGCCCACTCTAAATAAAAAAAATACTGTTTAAAAAAAGACAAGACAAAGCGCTCACATACCCCATGACGGTTCTCAAAGTACGCCAGGCTGGTTTTGGTTAAAACAAAGAAACGGACTTTGAAGTTTGAGGGAGAAGTTCTTCTTTTTTGTTGCGATTTCTTGATGAGCTGTTCCTCCAGGAGGATAAAGTTGTTCATGATCCAATTCTTGGGAAGTGATGCACCTTGGGCATCACCCTGTGGTACGGCCAGTGGAAACTGCTTCGGGCACAAGGCACACACTCGGGAGGCAGTTGATTTTCAGAGAGCTGTTAAAAGGCCTCTTGCCTCCAGCGTTATCTTTCGATCAGTGTTCAGTCAACAATGTGGAGCTTCTCCTCTGATGTCAAAGGCTATAACCACATCCTTTCGAAATTCACAAAACTAAGAGACGTATGTAAAATCTATACATACCCTTTGCCGTATGGTTTGGAAATGATATATGAAGACAGACTCAAAATGATAAGAAGCATTAGAGTTTCATCTTTACAGTCCTTGGGTTAGCCCGGCTGGCAGTTAAGGCATGTTGCACACGGGGGTGGGGGGACACAGGCTCTGGAGCCAATGGGTATAGTTTGTGTGTTAGTTTCTTCTTGCTGCTGTAACAAATTATCATAAATTCAGTGGCTCACAGTTTATTATCTTATAATTCTGTAGTTCAGAAGTCCCAAATGGGTCTCATTGGGCTAACATTCAGGTTTCAGCAGGGCTGCAATCTTTTCTGGAGGATCCCTAGGGTAGAATCTCTTTCCTCGCCCTCTCAGCTTCTAGGACCACCTGTATTCCTTGGCTCTTGATTTCCTTCTTCCATCTTCAAAGCCAACAACAGCTGGTCAAGTTCTCTCACCTTATACAACCGTACGCTCTTCTGTCTCCCTCTTCCAAATTTAAGGACCCTTGAGCTTACTTACCCTGGGCCTGCCGAGATAATCTAAAATAATCACCCTATATTAAGGTCAGTTTATTGCAACCTTAATTCCATCTTCTACCTTAATTCCCCTTTGCCATGTAACCTAACACATTCACAGGTTCCAGGGATTGGGCATCGACATTTTTAGGGGATCCATTATTCTATCTACCACAGTGTGAATTCTGGCTCCACCACCTAACTAGCTGTGAGACTCTAGGCAAATTACTCAAGAGCTCTGAGCCTCAGGTTTTTCACCTGTGAAAGGGGATGACAGTGTCCCTATACAAGGCCCTGCAGGGTTGCTCTCTGGTTTCCTTGCCAGTCTCATTTCACAGCTTGCTCACCCATTCTCACTCCAGCCCCCATGCATGCCCCTTACACCACTTCGAACATCTGCTTGTTTTGCCTCAAAACAGCTTCTCTCCCCTGCTTTGCCTGTTTTAACTCTAAATTATACTGCAAGTCTTAGCCTGCATGTCACTTCCTCAGGAAGCCTTCCAGGCTTTCCTAAGTCAAATTTGCCAATTATATGCAGATGATCCCTTATACCTTTCTCTTGATACCCATTATGACAGTTGTCATTGTACATCTGGAGGGTGATTTTTGCATTAGTGTTTCTCTTCCCCACTATTCTAGAAGCTCCATGATGGTAAGGACTATGTGTGGTTTTGCTCACTGTTATATATTCAGCAACAATCACAATGCCTGGTGCATATAAAGGTTGTTAAAAAAAATGCATCAAATGAATAATCATCAAACTGGGTTAGACAGTTAAAAGAGACAATGACCATAAAACACGTAAGAGAAATATATTGAAGTTTATTGTTTTTTAAAGTTTAAATGAAAGCCCATAGGAGTTACAAATAGATGATTACTTTCCTATCCTAAAACTTAGTGGAAGAGCAGAAAACAAGTATGAATGGCACAAAAAAACAAAGCATGTTTGGGCTTTGAGATAAAGAAACTTGTGTTGGAATCCCATTTCTGTTATTTACTAAGTTACTTCTCCTTGAGTAAGCTACTTACTCTCTCTGATCCTTAGTCTTCTTGTAGCCTCCTTTTGAGGACTGAATCCCATAAACTCTGAATGGTGGGTGCTAGTCACATATCTTGCCCTTAGAAATAGCACATGGTTGAAGTATAATATGTGAGCCTTACTTCTGGCATGAAGTAAATAACCAAGAAATATCAGTGGAAGCAGAGATAGTGTATACTGGACAGGGATAAATAATGAAACAAAATAATTGTTATTGCTGGATAGGAGAGCAGCCATCTGAAATTTTCTGTTTTGAATGTAAATTATCAGACTACAGCTTAATTTTGTTTCATATAACGGATGCTGCAGCACAGTCAAGACACTCAAGAGGGTGGGGAAGGGGGATACTTCACATGATCCCCTCTCCCACATTCTGAGGTTTTAAGACATGTGTGGAAATACACTGCTAAAAGATGTAGTATTTTTTTTCCTCTCTGAATATGGGCTTGAGGCAAGGAATGCTGTTTTCTCTAAACAGCTACTCCCCCTGCCCCTTCCTTCTGAGTAACTGACTTCCTAAAGCTTATCTGGGCATATGGCTTCCAGAATAAAAGCTACATTTTTCAGTCACAAGACTATTTTTTAGCCAACAGAACATAGCAGATGTGATAAGTGCAACTTCCAAGGGATGTCCTTAACGGCCATCATCATACTCTTTTCCTTCTCTTTTTCTTCCTTCCTACTGACTAGAATGTGGATATGATGGTTGGAGCTGGAGGAGCTATTTTATATCATGAGGTGAAAAGTGCACGTTGAGGACAACAGAGGGTAAGGTAGAAAGAGCTGTATTTCCTAATGACCTTGGATCCTCCATGCCAGCGTGGAATCAACTTTTTCTTTTTTAACATAAAGAGAAATAAAACTACATTTTCTAAGCCTCTGTTATTTTGAAGTTCTGTCACTGACACCAAATCTAGTGTTAACTAATGTAGTACTATATTTCAAAATCGACTGTAAACTCCTTTGAGAAGGGTAGATTTATACCTATTTGGTTCAGGTTGAAAGATTTACTGACTTCACAAAGTGTTCTCATCTGGGAAAGCAAAATGTCATCAGTAACTGTTGTAATAGGTGCCTTTCATTTGCCAGGTCTTCATGAAGTGCAATCATAAGTAATTTTATTCTTTCTCATAATACACTCAAGCCCACTCACTGGGATTTGTCTTTGTCCTCACCTAAATGTAACCTTAAGAGGCCCAATATTTTCTCATAACTTTCAGAAAACATTCATAAAAATACATAATCCCTTTGTTTTGTTATGTTTTAAGATTTTATTTATTTATTTATTTGAGAGAGTGAAAGAGTGTGTGTGAGCAGGGGGAGGGGCAGAGGGAGAGAGAGAATCCCAAACAGACATGCTGAGCGCTGAGTGCAGAGCCTGATGCAGGGCTCAACCCCAGGACTCCGAGATCATGACCTGAGCCTAAACCAAAAACTGGATGCTCAACCGCCTGAGTCATCCAGGTGTCCCCCTTTGTTTTGGTTCTTAAAAGTCCAATTCACAGGAGCTAAATTCAAGAAGCTCCCCCTTGTCAAAGATGGAACAATTTGGGCATCAAAAAGAACAGTAACCATGATGAATTGAAGAACAGCCAAATGTTAAAATCATGAGTTCATAAGATGCTTAAAAAAAAAAAAATCTCAACCTATTGATCACTTTTGTAGGATGCTGGAGAACCAATTTATTATTCTGAAAACCAGAAAACAAAGAGAAAGAATAAAACATGTCTCCTGTCTTTCTTGAAGAACTGTATCTCAGTTTAGTATTTGAATATTTAATAAGGGAAAGTCTTTCTTTAGAGGAGAATATCAACTAATACATGAAGAGGGAGTGATAGAATACAGCCATCGTGCAATCCCAATGACACAATGGATTTAGGCAACAATCATCAGGGGCTGCTAAAATCATTATGTGAAAAGCCAACAGGAAAATTTATAGTTTATACATTCACTTGATAACACTGTAATGTACTGATGAATCTTAACATCACAGAAAGAGAGACAACTAGACATATTATGTTTCCTGATGTGATGCAATAGGAAGTACACAAAACCACCTACACAGAAGTCTTACCAAAAAGAAAAAAAAAACTCAGACCCAAATCTCAAACCTCTAGATCTAAATCCAAGCTTGCAGGAAATATAGGAGATAAAGGAACATGACAAATGACATAGAGAAATGCAATTGGATGAGTCCAGAATACACAAAACACTGAAGACAAGTGACCCTGTGTCTGCAACAAATAAGTCAGAGAAAGAACCTGTAGATTAAAAGATTTAAGAGGCATATCAAGCATGTGATGGTTTTGTTTGGATTTAGGTTCAACAAACCAATTGTATAAAGTCATTGAGACAACTGGGAAATCTGAACATTAACTGCATATTTGATGATTAATTATTAATTTTTAGGGTGTGATAATGGCCCTGTTACATGTTCTTATTTTGCACAGAAACATACTGAAATAATTATTTATAAAATAATAAAATGCTCGGGGGAGGAGCAAGATGGCAGAGGAGTAGGAGACCTAAATTTCGTCTGGTCCCAGGAATTCAGCTAGGTAGGGATCAAACCATTCTGAACACCTAAGAACTCAACAGGAGATCGAAGAAAAGAATAGCAGCAACTCTTTGAACAGAAAAGCGACCACTTTCTGGAAGGTAGGACGTGCGGAGAAGTGAATCCGAGGCGATATTCGGGAAGATAGATGGCGGGGGAGGGGCCTCCGTTGGCTGCTACTGGCAAGTGATAGAGCAGCGGAGCACAAAATCGGAAGTTTTAGAAGTCTGCTCCGCTGAGGGACATCGCTCCAGTGGCTAAGCGGGGGGTGGAACCCTCATGGGACAGTGTGGTCTCAGGACCCTTGGGGTCACAGAAAGACCGGGGGTGCCTGAGTGCGGCAGAGCTCCCAGGTATCAGAACAGGGAAGCTGGCTGCAGAGACGGAGCTGAGGCGTGGGCTCTCAGCTCAGGGTTGTCATAAACTGTGATCCGCGGCACAGTCAGGCCACTGCTCCTCCAGCAGGGACCCAACAAGCAGCAGATCTGGGGAGACTCACCTTCCTTCCCCAGGAGGAGCTGCACAGGAGCGCACTGCAGGGATCTGCTGGGTTTGGAGGCTCCACACGGGGTTGGGCGCCAGAGATAGAAACGCGCGGTCACAGGCTGGGTGAGCACTGAGTGCGGCCGGAGACCGGGAAGACGGGAGTGACTGACTGTTTTTCTCTGGGGGCGCACTGAGGAGTGGGGCCCCAAGTTCTCGGCTCCTCTGGGGCGGAGATTGGGAGGCTGCCATTTCACTCTCCTCCTCCAAAGCTGTACGGAAAGCTTGCAGGGAACAAAAGCTCCCGAGAGCAAACCCGAGCAGATTACTTAGCCCGGACCCGGCAAGGGTGGGGCAATTCTGCCTCCGGCAAAGACATTTGGGAACCACAGCAACAGGCCCCTCCCCCAGAAGACCAGCGAGAACAGCCAGCCAAGACCAAGTTTACCAATCAATGAGAACGGCAGAACTCCAGCGCTAGGGGAATAATGCACATAGAATCCATGGCTTTTTTACAATGATTCTTTAGTCTTTCAAAGTTAATTTTTTTTAAACTTTCTTTTTCTTTCTTTTTTTAAAAAATTTTTTTTTCCCTTTTTCAACCAACATCTTATCAATCCCTTTTTTTAAAAAATCTTTTTTATTTTTCATTTTTAGAGTCAAATTCTATCCCTTCATAGTAGTTAACCTTGTTTTTGTTATATATATATGTTGTTCTCTCTTTAAAATTTTGGGATACAGTTTCCTCTAACAGAGCAAAATATACCCTAAATCTCTAGTGTATGGCTTTGTTCTAGTCTCTTGCCTGATCACATTCTCTCCCTTTTTTTTTTTAAATTTCTCTTCTTTCTTTTTTCAACCAACTTCTTATCTTATCAATTCTTTAGAGTCAAATTCTATCCCTTCATAGTAGTTAACCTTGTTTTTGTTATATATATATGTTGTTCTCTCTTTAAAATTTTGGGATACAGTTTCCTCTAACAGACCAAAATATACCCTAAATCTCTAGTGTATGGCTTTGTTCTAGTCTCTTGCCTGATCACATTCTCTCCCCTTTTTTTTTTAAATTTCTCTTCTTTCTTTTTTCAACCAACTTCTTATCTTATCAATTCCTTTTATAAAATCTTTTATAATTTTCATCTTTACAGTCATATTCCATCCCTTCATTGTATTTACCCTTATTTTTGTACATATATAAGTGTTTCTTTCTTTAAAATTTTGGGAGGCACTTTCTTCTAACAGACCAAAATACACCCAAAATCCAGTGTGTGGCACTGCTCTATACACCAGCCTGATCATATTTGATCATATTCTGTTTTTTTTGTTTGTTTGTTTTTATCTTTTTCTTTTTCTTTTTTTTTTTCTTCCTTTTTTCTTTCTTTCCCTTTCTTTTCCCCCAGTTTCAGGTCTCTTCTGATTTGTTTAGTGTCTATTTTTTGGGGTCTTTGTTACCCTGTTAGCATTTTGTTCTCTCATTCATCTATTCTCCTCTGGACAAAATGACAAGATGGAAAAAATCACCTCAACAAAAAGAACAAGAGGCAGTACTGACTGCCAGGGACCTAATCAATATGGACATTAGTAAGATGTTGGAACTAGAGTTCAGAATGACGATTTTAAAGATACTAGCTAGGCTTGAAAAAAGCATGGAAGATATTAGAGAAACCTTTCTGGAGAAATAAAAGAACTAAAATCTAACCAAGTCAAAATAAAAAAGGCTATTAATGAGGTGCAATAAAAAATGGAGGCTCTAGGGGCACCTGGGTGGCTCAGTCAGTAAAGCGGCTGCCTTCGGCTCGGGTTGTGACCCTGGGGTCCTGGGATCGGGCCCCGCATCTGGCTCCCTGCTCAGCGGAGAGCCTGCTTCTCCCTCTCCCTCTGCCTGCCACTCTGCCTACTTCTGCTCTCTATCTGTCAAATAAATAAATAAAATCTAAAAAAAAAAAAAAAAAATGGAGGCTCTAACTGCTAGGATAAATGAGGCAGAAGAAAGAATCAGTGATATAGAAGACCAAATGATGGAAAATCAAGAAGCTGAGAAAAAGAGAGATAAACAACTACTGGATCACGAGGTCAGAATTTGAGAGATAAGTGATACCATAAGACGAACCAATATTAGAAAAATTGGGATCCCAGAAGAAGAAGAAAGAGAGAGGGGGGCAGAGGTATATTGGAGCAAATTATAGCAGATGTCTTCCCTAATTTGGGGAAGGAAACAGGCATCAAAATCCAGGAGGCACAGAGAACCCCCCTCAAAATCAATAAAAATAGGTCAACACCCCGACATCTAATAGTAAAACTAATGAGTCTCAGAGACAAAGAGAAAATCCTGAAAGCAGCTCGGGAGAAAAGATCTGTAACCTACAATGGTAGAAACATTAGATTGGCAACAGACCTATCTACAGAGACCTGGCAGGCCAGAAAGGACTGGTAGGATATATTCAGAGCACTAAATGAGAACAATAGGCAGCCAAGAATACTATATCCAGCTAGGCTGTCATTGAAAATAGAAGGAGAGACAAAAAGCTTCCAGGACAAACAAAAACTAAAGGAATTTGCAAACACGAAACCAGCCCTACAAGAAATATTGAAAGGGGTCCTCTAAGCAAAGAGAGAGCCTAAAAGTAACATAGACCAGAAAGGAACACAGACAATATACAGTAACAGTCACCTTACAGGCAATACAATGGCACTAAGTTCATATCTTTCAGTAGTTACCCTGAATGTAAATGGGCTAAATGCACAGAGTATCAGATTGGATAAAAAAACAAGACCCATCGATATGCTGTCTGCAAGAGACTCATTTTAGACCCAAAGACACCCCCAGATTGAAAGCAAAGGGGTGGAAAACCATTTACCATGCTCATGGACACCAAAAGAAAGCTGGAGTGGCAATCCTTATATCAGACAAATTAGATTTTAAACCAGGGCTATAATAAGAGATGAGGAAGGACACTATATCATACTTAAAGGGTCTATCCAACAAGAAGATCTAACAATTGTAAATATCTATGCCCCGAACATGGGAGCAGCCAATTATATAAGCCAATTAATAACAAAAGCAAAGAAACACATTGACAACAATACAATAATAGTGGGGGACTTTAACACCCCCCTCACTGAAATGGACAGATCGTCTAAGCAAAAGATCAACAAGGAAATAAAGACTTTAAATGACACACTGGACCAAATGGACTTCACAGATACATTCAGAACATTCCATCCCAAAGCAACAGAATACACATTCTTCTCTAGTGCCCATGGGACATTCTCCAGAATAGATCACATACTGGGTCACAAATCAGGTCTCAACTGGGACCAAAAGATTCAGATCATTCCCTACATATTTTCAGACCACAATGCTTTGAAACTAGAACTCAATCACAAGAGGAAAGTCAGAAAGAACTCAAATACATGGAGGCTAAAGAGCATCCTACTAAACAATGAATGGGTCAACCAGGAAATTAAAGAAGAATTAAAAAAATTCATGGAAACAAATGAAAATGAAAACACAACTGTTCAAAATCTTTGGGATGCAGCAAAGGCAGTCCTAAGAGGAAAGTATATAGCAATACAAGCCTTTCTCAAGAAACAAGAAAGGTCTCAAATACACAACCTAACCCTACACCCAAAGGAGCTGGAGAAAGAACAGCAAATAAAGCCTAAACCCAGCAGGAGAAGAGAAATAATAAAGATCTGAGCAGAAATCAATGAAATAGAAACCAAAAAAAAAAAAAAAAACAGTAGAACAGATCAAAGAAACTAGGAGCTGGTTCTTTGAAAGAATTAACAAGATTGATAAACCGCTGGCTAGACTTATCAAAAAGAAAAGAGAAATGACCTAAATAAATAAAATCATGAATGAAAGAGGAGAGATCACAACCAATACCAAAGAAATACAAACAATTATAAGAACATATTATGAGCAACTCTATGGCAGCAAATTAGATAATCTGGAAGAAATGGATGCATTCCTAGAGATGTATGAACTACTAAAAGTGAACCAGGAAGAAATAGAAAACCTGAACAGACCTATAACCACTAAGGAAATTGAAGCAGTCATCAAAAACCTCCCCAAAAAAAAGCCCAGGGCCAGATGGCTTCCCAGGGGAATTCTACCAAACATTTAAAGAAGAATTAATACCTATTCTTCTGAAACTGTTCCAAAAAATAGAAATGGAAAGAAAACTTCCAAACTCGTTTTATGAGGCCACCATTACCTTGATCCCCAAACCAGACAAAGACCCCATCAAAAAGGAAATTACAGACCAATATCCTTGATGAACATGGATGCAAAAATTCTCACCAAAATACTAGCCAATAGGATCCAACAGTACATTAAAAGGATTATTCACCACGACCAAGTGGGATTTATCCCTGGGCTGCAAGGTTGGTTCAACATCTGCAAATCAATCAACGTGATACAATACATTAACAAAAGAAAGAACAAGAATCATGTGATCCTCTCATGCAGAAAAAGCATTTGACAAAGTACAGCATCCTTTCTTGATCAAAACTCTTCAGAGTATAGGGATAGAGGGTAATACCTCAATATCATAAAAGCCATGTGTGAAAAACCTACAGCAAATATCATTCTCAATGGGGAAAAACTGAGAGCTTTACCCCTAAGATCAGGAACACGGCAGGGATGTCCACTATCACCACTGCTATTCAACATAGTATTAGAAGTCCTAGCCACAGCAATCAGACAACAAAAAGAAGTCAAAGGCATCCAAATCAGCAAAGAAGAATTCAAACTCTCACTCTTTGCAGATGATATGATACTTTATGTGGAAAACCCAAAAGACTCCACCCCAAAACTGCTAGAACTCATACAGGAATTC
Source organism: Halichoerus grypus (assembly GCF_964656455.1). Taxonomy (NCBI): domain Eukaryota; kingdom Metazoa; phylum Chordata; class Mammalia; order Carnivora; family Phocidae; genus Halichoerus; species Halichoerus grypus. The sequence continues at coordinate 47,474,955 of NC_135713.1, read as the reverse complement.
AGTAAAGTGGCAGGATATAAAATCAATGCACAGAAATCAGTGGCATTCCTATACACCAACAAGACAGAAGAAAGAGAAATTAAGGAGTCGATCCCATTTACAACTGCACCCAAAACCATAAGATACCAAGGAATAAATCTAACCAAAAAGGCAAAGAATTTGTACTCAGAAAACTATAAAATACTCATGAAAGAAATGGAGAAAGACACAAAGAAATGGAAAAACGTTCCATGCTCATGGATTGGAAGAACAAATATTGTGAAGATGTCAATGCTACCTAGAGCAATCTACACATTCAATGCAATCCCTATCAAAATACCATCCACTTTTCTCAAAGAAATGGAACAAATAATCCTAAAATTTGTATGGAACCAGAAAAGACCCCGAATAGCCAGAGGAATGTTGAAAAAGAAAAGCAAAGCTGGCGGCATCACAATTCCGGACTTCCAGCTCTATTACAAAGCTGTCATCATCAAGACAGTAAGGAACTGGCACAAAAACAGACACATAGATCAATGGAACAGAATAGAGAGCCCAGAAATGGACCCTCAACTCTATGGTCAACTCATCTTTGACAAAGCAGGAAAGAATGTCCAATGGAAAAAAGACAGTCTCTTCAACAAATGGTGTTGGGAAAATTGGACAGCCACATGCAGAAGAATGAAACTGGACCATTTCCTTACACCACATACAAAAATAGACTCCAAATGGTTGAAAGACCTAAAGGTGAGTTCATCACCTTTTGAGTTCATCAAAATCCTAAAGGAGACCACAGGCAGCAACCTCTTCGACCTCAGCCGCAGCAACTTCTTCCTAGAAACATCTCCAAAGGCAAGGGAAGCAAGGGCAAAAATGAACTATTGGGACTTCATCAAGATAAAAAGCTTTTGCACAGCAAAAGAAACAGTCAACAAAACCAAAACACAACCGGGGCGCCTGGGTGGCTCAGTCGTTGGGCGTCTGCCTTCGGCTCAGGTCCTGATCCTGGAGTTCCGGGATCAAGTCCCGATTTGGGCTCCCTGCTCGGTGGGGAGCCTGCTTCTTTCCCTCTGCCCCTCCCCCCTCTCATGCTCTTTCTTGGTCTCATTCTTTCTCTCCCAAATAAATAAAATCTTAAAAAAAAAACAAAAACAAAAACAAAAAACCAAAAGACAACTGACAGAATGGGAGAAGATATTTGCAAATGACATATCAGATAATGGGCTAGTATCCAAAATCTATAAAGAACTTCTTAAACTCAACACTCAAAGAACAAATGATCCAATCAAGAAATGGGCAGAAGACATGAACAGACATTTTTCCAAAGAAGACATCCAAATGGCCAACAGACACATGAAAAAGTGCTCAACATCACTTGGCATCAGGGAAATCCAAATCAAAACCTCAATGAGATACCACCTCACACCAGTCAGAATGGCTACAATTAACAAGTCAGGAAATGACAGATGTTGGCGGGGTTGCAGGGAAAGGGGAACCCTCCTACACTGTTGGTGGGAATGCAAGCTGGTGCAACCACTCTGGAAAACACTATGGAGGTTCCTCAAAAAGTTGAAAATAGAGCTACCATATGACCCAGGAATTGCACTACTGGGTATTTACCCCAAAGATACAAATGTAGGGATCCGAAGGGGTACGTGCACCCCGATGTTTATAGTAGCAATGTCCACTATAGCCAAACTGTGGAAAGAGCCAAGATGTCCATCGACAGATGAATGGATAAAGAAGATGTGGTATATATAAAGAATGGAATATATGCAGCCATCAGAAGGAATGAAATCTTGCCATTTGCAATGACGTGGATGGAACTGGAGGGTATTATGCTGAGTGAAATAAGTCAGTCAGAGAAAGACATGTATCATATGACCTCACTGATATGAGGAATTCTTAATCTCAGGAAACAAACTGAGGGTTGCTGGAGTGGTGGGGGGTGGGAGGGATGGGGTGACTGGGTGATAGACGTTGGGGAGGGTATGTGCTATGGTGAGCACTGTGAATTGTGTAAGACTGTTGAATCACAGACTTGTACCTCTGAATCAAATAATACACTGTATGTTAAAAAAAAAAAAAAAGAAGAAGATAGCAGGAAGGGAAAAATGAAAGGGGGGAATCAGAGGGGGAGATGAACCATGAGAGACTATGGACTCTGAGAAACAAACTGAGGGTTCTAGAGGGGAGGGGGTGGAGGGATGGGTTAGCCTTGTGATGGGCATTAAAGAGAGCACATATTGAATGGAGCACTGGGTAATATACGCAAACAATGCATCATGGAATACTACATCAAAAACTAATGATGTAATGTATGGTGATTAACATAACATAATAAAAAAATGACATAAGAAAAAAATAATAAAATGCTCAAGATTAGCTTTGTTCTAACTCAGGGAAGGAGGAGAAATACGTAGGGGAAGAGATAAAAAAAATGTTTGTCCATGAGTTGACAATTACCAAAATGGGTGATGGGTAGGTGGGGGTTCTTTATTCTATTCTCCTTATGTTGCTGTATGTTTGAAAATTTCCATCACGAAAAGTTAAAAAAAGAGAAAGCAAGGCCAGTCCAGACCAGCATAATAATCAAAAGTTCGAACTTGTATTTAATTTAATGCTTTTCCTCATCCTAATCATAAGCCTGTTTCCAACTTCGAAGCATGTTGACTTTTCCTCCACGTCTTAACTCCTCCTCTTTCCCCTCGCATTTCCCCTGGCTCCTGACCCACCTGTTCAAGCTCAGGCTGGGGGCCAGAAGGGAAAAAGGCACAGCATTCAATGAGGCTACCATTGTAATCTGGAGTTGATGCCCTCTGCATGTGGTGGATACGCAATTGTTGCTTTTTCTTCCATAGTTAAGTTTTGTCATGTGTTTTGTTGTTGTCATTATTTTCGGAGGGTTCTGACAGCAGTTCTCTTGATGTGAGAGATGCCACTTGGACTGGCCAATGAGCCCAACCCTCAGCTCTTGGACATATGCTGCTGCATCTTCAGTGTGCTTCCTGCTCTTTCCAACTCTGTTGGGATCCCTTTCCCCATCTTGGTTGTCCCCTTGGGTGAATTTTCCTTGAAAATGAACTGCATGCCATTTATTCTTTTTATGGCTCTGTTGCAAGCCTCAGAGATCCTTGCCCTGCAATTGATGGGCACACCATTTGCCCCAAGCACAGCCCCTTCTCCCTCTTGGCACCAAATAAGCAGCTCTTCCACAAACTTTCACCAGTACATTTCTCCAAGTGGGATTTAGACACCAGTCCTTACGTCTCCTAAACTCTATGAGCCTTGTGTCAAGTTCACTGAATAGTCCCTTCAAGTCCTTGTCACTTGGCTTCTGATGGATGTAAGCACCCACTCTCCTTCCCTCACGGGGGGCTGTGAGAGGAAATTCATAGTGCACCAAAGTCTCTTTCTCTTGACTTTTCAAGCCCTTGTTTTCTAAGAGCTGGAGGTGGGCAAACGCTATTACTGGCAGAACCTGTTTTGCTTCTTATTGTGTCACAGATGATAAAGTATTCTATTTTAGGATAGGAAGATACTTGTTTCCTTTAATTATAGTATTACAGGCCTTTGCGGCCTCAACTGAAACTGAGTTAGAAAACCTCGTTTAACCCCCTATAACAAAGAAAAAAACAATTGAGTCTGGCACTGCTGGATCCAGACGTCAGAAATGTTCATTTTCATTTCTTAGTTCTGTGTTGACTTCATGCTGAGGCCCACTCTCCTTCACGGCAGCGCGATGGATGCCGGGAGTTATAGGCTGACATGTTAACGCTGGAATTGGATTCTTTCCCCTAACAGTTCCAGCAAACCCCTCAGAACTGTGGGTCATCTCCCTGGCTTGGGTGGCATGATCACGCGCACCTCCAGCATCACAGCCAAGGCAGTAAAATGTTCTGTTGTCTATTTCTAGGTCTGTACTCTCTCCTGGATTTGGGGGTGGGGTATACTGTCCGTCCTCCCCAACCACATGGACCGAGAGTATGGGGGGGTGGCCCTCGCAAGGAACACCAGAGTGTTGCTACCAGAGAAAGTGGAATGGATGCTGGCTCATCAATAAATAAATGATCTGCCTTTACACAAACCTAAGGTCCATCTTTTTGCTTTATCATTTGAGGTCCCACAATTCTAGTCATCTTCCCTGCTCTAGGGAATAACCGTTCAGATAAGCAAAGATGCTTCTTATGTAACCCCAGAGCTTTCCTGTGTCCAGGCCAGAGATCCTTTAATGGTCCTCTTAGGATGTGGCTTCAAAGCTCTTTATTTTCCTTGTGGTTCTCATCTGAACTTGATCAGGTTTATTTATGTCTGTTTTAATGATACCCAGACTATTTTGGTAATTACATAGCCTCTTCTGAAAAGTGTTTTTAAAACCTCACAAACCTTTATTCCTTCTAGAACTATTAATCCTAAAGGGGAAAAAAAAGCATGAGCACATAGATATATATGCACAAAATGTTCCCTGTGTGTCATTTGTAACAGAAATGGTCTATATGTGCTTCACTGAGAAACTTGTTAAATCATCCATGGTACATCCATTCGAAAGGACACTATAAGATCGTGAAAATGAGTAAAGTTAAAGTATATAATGTATCACTCTAAAAAAGTACAAGATATATTTAAGATAGAAAAGGGGCAGACCAGTACATATGGCATAATCCTGTTTTTACCTAAAAACCTTTTGTGTTTATATTAATGTGTGTGTGTGTGTATATATATATATATATATATATATATATGTATATATATATATGTATGTATATATATGCATGTATACCCACAGGGCAATGTCAGGGAAATTACATATCAAACATTCCAGCAAATGGAATTAAAAGGGTAGAAAGATGTTTCACTTTTTAACTTATATAATTAAAAAATGACATGGGAGAATTCCTTTTTACTCTCCAATTTAAAATAAGAGAAAACTATGCCCTTTGTCAGAAATCTTTGGTTTAATTAGCAGAAGACAGTGATAATAGGTGGCCAGGAAACTTAGAGCTAATTTTCTGAAATAGATATATATTTCTGATTATAACAGCAAAATACATCCTTGCTGAAATAGGCAAACCAGCAAATAGACAAAATTAATAATTAGTTCTAGTGTCACCCCTCAGAGATAATCAATGTTATCACTGATTGTACATTCCTCCAGTACTTTTCAGAGTTAAGTTTAATATTTAATTGTAATAATCATCTTATCCTAGCTCCTGAATCGGCTACCTCCCTCTATCTGTACACAGTTTCTAATCTTCATTTTTATCTTTATTGTTAACTGTTTTAGTATTTGTGTGTATATTTAATGGCAAGCTTCTTTAGTATAACATCAAAGAAATAAATATATAAGCCAAGGTAGGACATCTCCTGGCTTATTAACAGAGCAAAATTGGAAGCTGAGAGGGAAATAGTCTTAAGACAAAATGAGGGCAGAATTTTGACTCAGCGTGGGGCTACATGTGGCTGTGTAGGACAAAAGAAAGAAGGAAGCAAAAAGAAGGTAGAAGGGGAAGAGAGGGTGACGTGAGTTGGATCATAATGTTGAGAAATAAAATTATTTAGATCACCTGTCTGGCTTCTTCTATGCCTACCAGCTCATTTTCTTTTTAAACCCAAGGCAGAAGCAAACTGATCTGCATACTGGCCCTCAGGGGAAGAGTCAAGGTGACTGCAGGCTTTTTCTGACAGCCAGAGGTGAGACAGAAATCAGGTAGGCTTCCTGAAGTCCTGGGTGCCTAAGGCTAACCGCAGCTCATCCCACGCCACCTTGCTTAGCAGCATTGACATAAAAGTACTGTGGATTGTATTTTAGGCCAGGGGATTTACCCAGCAGATACACATTGTGTACTGTATGGAAATCTCCCCACCCTCACATCCTGCCCTAGCTCACAATGCCCTCTCGGTTGGCATATTCATTAAAAAGGCTATATATAGCTGTCTGCTTGCCTTGGTTTTCAAAATAATAGATGGGGAACACAAGTTATTGACTTGAAACCTTTTCCCATGATAAATATGTAGATTTCAACCACCTATAATCTTGCATGTCTACATATGCTCAGTATATCATATATAGTGTTTTTACTTTGCACGTCTCTTTAATCTTAGGCCAATTAAAAATATATGGAAAATTATGCTTAGCATTGCAGATTTGGCATTTTTTTTTTTTTTAAGATTTTATTTATTCATTTGAGAGAGAGAGAGACAGAGAGAGCACAAGCGGGGCGGGGGGAAGGGGAGGGCAGAGAGGGAGAAGCAGACTCCCCGCTGAGCTGGAAGCCCAACATGGGGCTCGATCCCAGGACCTGGAGACATGACCTGAGTGGAAGGCAGATGCCCAACCTTCCAAGCCACCCAGGGGCCCCAGCAGTTTTTCATACAAAACAATTACTGTTGGTTCTAATATCGGGATGGGTGTTACTAGGTTCACCATTCAACTCATTCACTATTACTCTAGCATATATTTAATTGCCCTCTTGTTTTGTTCTCTGTTTCTACTCTGTATTCTCCTCCTGGATTGTGAGCTTTCTGAGATTAAGGTCATGGCATACACATGCTTCACTATCTTCCTTGTTAAGAAAAATTACCCACGGGGCGCCTGGGTGGCTCAGTCGGTTAAGCATCTGCCTTTGGCTTAGGTCATGATCCAGGGGTCCTGGGATGGAGCCCCATGTTGGGCTCCCTGCTCAGCGGGGAGCCTGCTTCTCCCTCTCCCACTCCCCCTGCTTATGCTCTCTCTCCCTCTCTGGCTCATGCTCTCCCCCTCTCAAATAAATAAATAAAATCTTAAAAAAATAAAAAATAAAAAAAATAATAAAAATTACCCCAAATTTGTAAATAAAAAAATTGAAAAGCAGGCAACATGTACTTTCAGTGCCATATTAAAGCATTCCTTAACATGCCAGCCCAAAGATTATTTAATTGTCTAAGAGAAGGAAGTAAAACAATGGAATTGGATCAGTAAGTTAAGACTGAAGTATTGCTATTTTTTAGCACTTTATTGAGATACATTTCACATATCATAAAATCCATCCATTGAAACTGTACAGTTCAGTGGTTTTTAGTGTATTCAGAGTTTGTAACTATCACAATGTAATTTGAGAACATTTTTGGTTCCTAAGGCGGCTATCGACTATTGATTCAAGTCTGAGAGTCTGTGAAGTTCTGTAATAACATATAGATTATTGTTTAGAAGAGATGCAAATGATTTCTGCCTTGTAAAAAAAGATAACCCCAAAGGTTAAGATTTTATTGCCCTGTAGAGATTTAACCAGTTTAGTAACTGACCTGGCAAGGTTCACCTGACATTGTTTTCCCAATGCCAATGCCAATTCCTCTGATTCTCCTTGGAACCAGCTTTAACATCCTGCTGGTTTCCTCATTGATGGATTAATTAAATCTTCATATTGTTTTCATTCTACATTTGTGTGAAAGTCATGTTTAAAAATTTTTGAGACTTACATTTTGATAACCTGAATTCTCTTAGCACAAAAATGGGCAATGGAATGGCCAGTAAGTAAATATATCCTGACTTATTGATCTCCATTTTTAAAAATATTTTATTTATTAATTTGATAGAGAGAGAGAGACAGAGAGAGCAGGAACACAAGTCAGGGGAGTAGAAGAGGGAGAAGCAGGCTTCCCGCCGAGCAGGGAGCCCGATGCAGGGCTCGATCCCAGGACCCTGGGATCATGACCCGAGCCAAAGGCAGACACCCAATGACTGAGCCGCCCAGGTGCCACAATTTCTATTTTTATGATAGGGTTTGTGACTTTTAAAGGTTGAGAGGAGAGAATAAATTTTTGAAAGGTCTTAAAGAGAAATCAGAAAATAAATTTTGAATTATACTTTATATTTTGGTTCTCAAATTCTGAAATTTTTGTGCTAGAGAGAGTTACCTTTGAGTGAAGCTATTTACTTACTTCTTTTCTATATCAAGGCCTGAATCAATGAATATTCTAAGAATAGAGCTTTACTGAATAACATTTTTGTAAATCTATAAGTCTTAGAATATTATCTATTTTTGTGTAAGTAGTATACGCAACGCAACAAAATCTGAAAGGTATAAAAGAGAATGCCCTGAAGAGCTATGTCTCCATCGCACCACTTCCCTCTGCCAACAAGTTGCCCCAAGTTTGCTCCTGTTATCAGTTTCTTGCACATCTTTGCACACATATGTACACACAAACATGTACACATTTTAAGATTTTTGACTCAAAAATATATGGCATACAATATATGCTGTTTTGCAACTTGTTTTTTTCACTCACTAACATCTATTGAAAATTGTTCAATCCCAGTATATACAATAGTTGCCTCCATCAAAACATGTCTAACAACTGATCATTTCTCCCTTCTCCGCTGCTACCACACTCGTCCTAGCCATCATCATCTCTTGCAGGAGCCACCCAGGCTCCTCTTCTCTCCCTCTGCACCTCTACAATCTCTTTTCAACATGGTGGCGAGCACGATCCTCTGTCTACTTCAGTCTGATCATCTCCCCTTTAGAGCAAAGCCAAGGACCTAACAGTTCTACAAGGTCTGTCCCACACCATCCGCTCCCCTACTGTCACCACAGTTGCCTCTTGGCCTCACCTCCAACCACTTTCTATCATTCCACTCTCGTCACCGTCACCGTAGCCCCCTTGGTGTTCCACTAACACAACGAGCAATTCTCCTACCTCAGAATCTTGGCTCTTGCCATTCCCTCTGACTGAGAGGCTACACCCCTAGATGTCTGCACAGCTTCCTCCTTCATCTCCTTTAGGTTTTTGCTCAAATATTGTTTCTCATTGAGCTTTTCTTGACCACCACTTCCAACTCCCCCTTTCCTGCACACACTCCCATCCAGTGTGCCTACTTTATCTTTCTCCATAGCACTTATCATCAGTGGGCATACCAAATATTTTACTCATTTATCATCTATGTACAAGCTCTGTGAGAGCTAGGTTATTTGTCTGTTTTGTCCACTGCTGTTCTCTTAGCACCTAGAACAGGGCCTGGCACAAAGTAGGCACTTAATAATATTCATTAAATGGGTGAATGTATGCTGCGCAGTACTCGTATATGTGTGTTCTATTTGTGTGACTCAGTGTGGTGTAGTTTAACCACTGCCACATGTGGGGACTTCCATGAGCTTTTGATCTCTTGTGACCTTGAAGAAGTTGTTTAACTTCTCTTAGCCTTGATTTGCTCCTTTATAAAACATGGACAGTAGTTGTACCTATAATTTAATAATGTTGTGAGGATTAAATTTTTAAAGGAATGTGAAGTGGTTAGTAACATGCCTGACTTATAAGTTCTTAAAAATATGATCATGTTTTCTCTCATTATTAATCATTCATCAGAAATAAACTTATGGGAATATATGGTTGACTATAATATAGAAAAACCTAACTTCTTATTTTTAAACCTGAGCGTGTTAACTTTTAGTGATTGTCTCCTTATCATAGAATACAAGCCATTTTGTTCTTTTTTTTTTTGGAGAAGTCATTTAACATCTTTAGAAAAAAAATGTTTAACTCTTCAGAGGTAAAGACCTTTATCTTTGCAATTCCATTTTCTAGCTGGTCCCCAAATTAATACTTGCTCAATCAGTTTTGTGGAATAAACAAATAGAAGAATTAATCCCAATGGTCACAAGGAAGTTCGTATTTATTGGAAGGATGCAATGTATCAGGTACTGTGGTAGGCACTAGGGATATAAAAAAGAACATTTTGGGGGCACCTGGGTGGCTCAGTTGGTTGGGTGTCCAACTCTTGATCTCAGCTCAGGTCTTGATCTTAGGGTCATTGAGTTCAGGCCCCATGCTGGTCTCCACGCTGGGCAAGGAGCCTACTTAAAATAAATAAATAAATAAATAAAGTCTTAAAAAAGAACATTTTGGGGTTGAAATTTATTTCAAGACCTCCACATGGTAATTGTTGAGCTGGCGGTGGCACATTTTTATTTTAGAAGTAGTCTTCTAACTGGGGGAGGGGGAATTTGGATTCATCACCTGTGCAAAGTAAAAAAAAAAAAAAAAAACCAACAACAAAAAAAACCTCCAGAAAGATGTCTTTGCCATAATTTCTCTGAAGAGCTTTTCAAAGAAGCAAAACATCAGTGGTTTATCAGGTAGACATCAAGAGTGAAGCAGCAGTCGTGCCAGTGCGGGAAATCCTATGGTGATTCAAGCCCTGTATGAATTCCTGTGGTTCCCAGTAAGTCCCCACGCATATTGCTAACAGCAAATGATTCCATATTTGGTGCGGAATGAGAGTCTAATGGTGAGCCATGCACCTTGAGGCAGAGAAGAAGTCCTGACCTGAGTCACAAGACCTGAGATGGAATCCAGCTCTGCCTTCTGACGCTGACCAAGATAATCCTGAGCCTTAGTTCATCACCATAAAATTATGGTTTTAAAATTTCACCTCCTTCCTACATGAAAATGGGTGAGAGAAGCCTCGCTACCCTGGAATCCACTGTACAAATGGAGCTCTGGTTCTAACAGGTAGCCGAAGCCCCCTTGGGCCATTTACCCACAACTCCTTCCAAGTGCCTAGCAGCACTGCACTCTACACTGATCCCAAATAGGATCCCTGCCCTTAGCAAGCACACAGTCCACTTCCAGGACTGGATCCCTAAGACATAATTTAGCAGATGCAAAACTACACTTGCAGGCAGATGATCACCATAGGGATATCTATGACAACAACGCAACTGGAAGCAACCCAGGTATTTACAAAAGGTGAATGGTTTCATACATTATGCATCCTAACATTTTGATTGAAAGAATATGCAGCCTACCTCCACCTCCACCCTGGCAGGGTCAGCCTGTCCCCTGGGGGAGGTGGCGGTTAGTTTGGGGGGAGACTGGTGACCCTGACCCCAGGGGGTGGCTGCTTGGAGGCTGGGACAAAGGGGTGTGTGATGGGGACAGGTCACAAAGGACTGTGGAGGATAAATGAGGTGGTAAGAGGAGATTTAGGCAGAGCCCTGCAGGGAGATGGGCAGTTGCCTTCACTCCCTCTCTCTCTCAAGGACTCGATTTGTGGCTGGTGGAGCTGTCTCAAATGAAGAGAACCATGAGCAGTGAAAGTTTGTTACCTTATTACACGGCCCACAGCTACCGTTCAATGGGTGTGTTCAATACCTCCATGGGGGACCTGCAACGACAACTGTACAAGGGAGGAGAGTATGACATTTTCAAATATGCACCTATGTTTGAAAGTGACTTTATCCAGATCAGCAAAAAAGGAGAGGTGATCGATGTACACAACCGTGTGCGAATGGTGACCGTGGGCATTGCATCCACCAGCCCCATCCTCCCGCTACCTGATGTCATGCTGCTGGCTCGACCAACAAAAATCTGTGAAGAGCATGCCAGACACGCCCGGACCACCAAGGGGAGAGGTCGCAAGCCCACAAAGACCCTAGAGCTCACCAGGCTGCTTCCCCTCAAGTTTGTCAAGATCTCCATTCACGATCGTGAGAAACAGCAGCTGCGCCTGAAGCTTGCCACTGGCCGCACTTTCTACCTGCAGCTGTGTCCCTCTTCAGATGCACGAGAAGACCTCTTTTGCTACTGGGAAAAACTTGTCTATCTACTGAGACCACCAGTGGATAGCTGCAGCAGTACCCCGACCCAGCAAACTGGGGACGCAGCCACCTTAGAGGATGACAAGGGCCTAGTGGTAAGCATCAACAGAGTCTCAAGAGAATGGGGCAGGGTGCTTTGGGAGAGCCACTCAAAGTTGGTCCTACAGAAGCTCTGGTACTCTCTGAGGCTCACCTGGGAAATGCATTCCCCTCGAATAGGCTCAGGGCAAAATGAGCCCCCACTAGGGGATTTAGCACCCTGGGGAGGTTCTGAGTGCTTCTCCCAGTTGTTCCACGAGGCTGAATTTCAGAGAGACCTCACGTATCCACTGTTCTGGTCTCATGCCCAGGGCTGTAACTCCTTCCATCCATCTGGGCATCCTGATGGCCCCAGTCTCTTCTCGAACACTTACCCCCACCCAGTTAGTCTCAGCAGCTGTGGAACATTGGTAGCAATTAGGAAGTCTTTCCTTCATTCTGTATCGCTGTGACTACCATGTGCTAATTAAAATCAGGACACCCACGTGTGTCTGCACATGCGCGATTTTCGCAGCCACCAAAATGCAAAATGTGTGGTTCCCTTGGCCCAGCAATCCTACTTGTAGGAATCTGTCCTGCAGAGATCTAAACACAGGTGTATAAAAGAAAAGTATATGAGGATGGGGAATTGTATCAGTGCTTTCCCTGGCACTGGGATTGTTAAGTAGAAACCAAGTGACCATTTGACAGGGGTGCTATAGATGGGATCTTGCCTCAAGTGGGAGCGTAGATTTGATCATTTTCAAGGTCCTTCCAATTAGAAGCCCTTGAGTTGCTCAGCTCCAGCTCCACGTTGAGAAAGGAGCAGACGGTTCTAGTCTCACTTTATCATCTCTCTCTTACCTGTTTCTCCTCCCCTTGGCACAGACCACAGAGCTCCACAGAGAAGGGGATCAGGATGAGTTCAGGCTTCACAAGCCTCGTGAGGTGTCTAGAGCCACCTCCTCGGCTTACGCTGGGGGAGAGGGAATCCATCACGCCCACCACAGAATGCCTGGCTCCCCCGCAGTCGCGAGCGCCGCCGGGAGGGCCGAAGGAGCAGCCACCCGGGCAGCCGCAGGCATGGCGGGGGCAGCAACGAGCGCTACCACGGGCTTGGCCATGGCTGGGGCAAGAACAAGCTCTTCATCAGGTGCGCTGAGCCTAGTAGCAACCAAGGCTACGAGTACAGGCCAGGTCAGCACGGCCCTGTCTGGAGCCAGCGGCAGATGTACAGGAGAAAGCGGATCCAACAAGGCCATCGCAGGTGCTCTCAATATATCCTCAGAGGGTACGAACGTGGCGTTGGGAGCTGCAAGCCTGTCCTCGGCCGGTGCTTCCACCCTAACGACGGGGGCTGCTAGCGTCTCCCCAGGCAGCAGCATGAGCGTGGTGTTTGCAGGCGCAGTGACGACGGGCACGCCTGCTGCCGAAAAAGCCGCATGCCCACGGGTGGGACCCCTTGTCTCCACCTTGCAGAGTGAAGGCTACATGAGCGAGCGGGATGGAAGCCAGAAGGTCTCCCAGCCTGGTGCCAAAACCCGGAAGGGAAAAAAAGAAAGAAGAGAAAAGAAGGACAGAACTTCCAGTAGGAAAAGTTCCCGTCACCACAGGACAGGAGGGGACAAGTCGACCCGGAGATCATCCTCCCACCGGTCCTTATCCGGCCATGATAAAAGAGATGATAGAAAGGAAAAAGGGCCGAGCCACGGAAGAAGCAGAGAACACGGCTCTCGCAGGACTGGTAGCCACAGCGCCATTGCAAAGGAGTCAAGGACAGCTCACAAGTCGGGGAAGATCAAATCTACGAGCAGTTCGGGTGCTGTAAGTAAGAAATCCAGTAAAATTGGCTCTTTCTTCAGGAATTTGAAAGTCACTCCTGGCTCAAAAACAGTGGTCACATCACGCGATAGAGGTGTAGACTTCGTGGCTAAGTCAGTAGAGAAGCGCAACATAGAGGCCAAGGTAGAGAAAGCCCCGGGCAGAAAAGATCTGGAGATCTCTGGTACCATGACATCTGAGACAATGGAGACCATAATCATTGAAGGTAAATCCATTTAAATAGGAGACCGGGCAGGAAGCTGCCATGGAGACCCAGCCTCAGGGAAGTATCCCTAGAGAGTCAATTCTAGCTTTCTCTAATAAAGGAAACCATGCAACTCCAAAAGAAATGCTATCTCGTCTGAATATCTATATCCCCTAGCCTGATAGTGACCTCACAGTGGCTCCTGTGACGTGACCCATGCTGCAGCCTGAGACCCCAGCCTCCAGTCAAACAGAACCTCACCTCCCACCCATGACCAGCTGAGCCAGGATGAGTGCCATGCTTTGCCTCAACCCCTTTCTGCCTTTGTTTTCCCCAAGACCATGGCTACAAGTCACAGACTATAGGCTGGAAAGCACCACCAATACCATGTTCCCATGCTCTTCTTTCTCTTCCCCAAAGGTCCCTGAACATGGACTTTCAGTCCAGTCCATACACTAAAGACAGGACTCGTGTCTCCTTGGGATAATCGGGAGGTAAAGGGGGGTGTAGCCGCATTTGTAGATGATCAGAATGAGGAGTTTATCATCTAGGTCAGGAATTGGCCGCCGGAGAGCCAAATCTTGCCAACTGCCTGGTTTTGTAAACAAAGTTTTATTGGAACATAGCCACAGCCATTCATCTATATATTGTCTATGGCTACTCTCTCATTAAAATGGCAGATCTGAATAGTTACAACAGAGACCTTATGGCCTGCAAAGTCTAAAATATTTACTATCTGGTACTACAGAAAAGGTTTGCCCACTCCGGATCCAATCTTAACAACTCTTCCTCCTGGGTATATACTTTGGAGAAAGTCGCACATATGCTCTCCAGGAGACAGCTAGGAGAATGTTTACAGCAAAACAATTTGTAATAGCAAAACTCTGAAAATAGCGCAAATGTTCATCAATCAGGAGGATTGATAAATTGTGGTATATGACTACAGTGCATATTAGATAGCAGTGAAAATGAATAGCAGCTATTCATGTTAGCATGGATGAATCTCACATAATATTGAATAATAGAAGCAATTGAAAAATACATAGGATATAATTCCATTTATAGAACCATTCAAAAACAAGATCAAACAACATGTTTGGGGGTACATATTTACTAAAAGTGTAGAGAAAAACAAGAAAACAGTAACAACACTCAGAATAGTGGATATCTATAGGGTGGAAAGCCGAGAGAGATGATCTGGAAGGCACAGAGAACTTCAACAGAGCGGGGATTGTTCTATCAAGCAAAGGACTGTGTCCATGGTAATTTATTATGGAATCTTTTTTTTTATTTTAACATCCCTGAAATCAGGATGGTTTTTAAATTGTTGTTAGCCAGGTGGCAGTCGCCACCTTAGAAATACCTTAACAAATTTCACTTACATTTTCCTATTAATATATGCAAAGAGAGGTAGATGATAAAAGATCTAAGTCTGAAAGATATCTTCTAGTCGGTATAAAATAAAAATTCTAAGCGATATAAATATTCAGAATTCAGGAACATAGAAAAGGCACAGATACATTGTTAAGAGATAATAGATTATCGAAAGTGCTGTGTACAAATGAACTGTGTAAATTATGTATGCATGTGGAAAATACTTCCAAAAATAAGAAGTCATACTACATTAGGAATGAGATTATAAATTTAAAAAATGCCTATTGTAAAAAAGAAATAACATTGTCTTTTCAATTAAAAAAAAAGTTGTAAATAAGTTTCACAGGTCTATAAAAATCATTAAACTGTTAACAGATGATAAAAGTTGGTTTTGAGAAAAATGATTCTGAGAACCAGGTGTGTTTGTATAAGCCTGGGGGTCATCCACCCAGCCTTGCAATTCTTTGCTCATTCTCTCTGACAATAGTGTCTACTAGGATGGAAGTTGGATTTCCAGTAAAAGTTGGGGACTTTCTCTGTAGAGCAAATTTGTGTGGCAGAGGTGGAGGAGGTGAGAAATGAGGTACTCTCTGGAAGGAGTGGTGGCTTGGCAGTATCGGGGGGGAAGTCCTTCTAAGTTGCTCTGGTGGGTGGCTGGAAAATCCCACCTTGTGATTTCTGATATACAAAGACCAGTAGATGCTGGGGATTAAGGTGTCCTGGGAGTTGAGTCTTGAAGCAGTGGGTACAAGTAAAAGGAGAAAAAGAAGCATGTCCTCAAACACCTGACAGTGGCTTTGGGGAAGGCTCCTGGGAATGTGAGAGGTTATGGGTTATGGGAGAGAGATAAACGGGGACTCGTTCCAAAGCCTTTGACTCAGAGTCCCAAATTTACAGTATGCCAGAGATTGAAATATTGAAGATACAGATGCCTTAATCACATGATTCTATAGACCATGGCTTTGTCTTTTGTCCTTCTCTTAGTATTGTTCTACTTCCACACCCCAAAGGGCTTCTTTACTACAAAGCTTGTTTGTCCACCATGCAGGGTGTTAGCTGAGCAGACCTATGATTTTACACAAACGCCACCAAACTAAAATGGAGGTGGGGACTTGCACACTACAATGTGCTCTGCCAGGCACTTTCTCTGCATTTCCTTTTCTATCTTGACAGCTCATCAAGAGACTCATACATAAATACTTACGTATTTCAAAGCAACAGACCTCTTCCTCCTGGAAGATATCAATTGGGGCATCAAGTCAATACACTCTATCAGATAAAGTCAATATTTTTGACAGCAATATTCATCACCATGGTAGCAATTCTGCTGCTGCAAGTGCAATGAAGCAGTGGATGGTTGATTACTAACCAGCGTCCCAAACATAATGTCTGGCACACACACAAAAGACAAGAGAGGGATCTTTGGCCAGCAGCAAAATAAGGTCATTCATGGTGTTGTTGTGATTGAATGGAGTCCTCCAGACACAAGATGTGCTATGGTGGGAAGAAGCAAGGTGCCTCGAAATATTGAAGGCAGTGTCGAGACTGACAGGGTGAAAGTGATGGAAAACAATGCAGCAGGGACAGGCCACACAAAGCTTTGAGGTCATCTAAAGGATTTTAACTTCTGACCTTAGAGTAATGGGAAGCCACTGAAATGTTTTATTTATTTATTTTTGAAGATTTATTTATTTATTTATTTATTTATTTATTTGAGAGAGAGAGCGTGCACGTGTGCATGAGTGTGCACGTGCGCAGGTGCACTTGTGCAAGTGGGAGGGAAGGACAGAGGGAGAGAATCTTCAAGCTGACTCTGTGCTGAGCATGGAGCCCGATTCAGGGCTGGATCCCACGACCCATGAGATTATGACCTGAGCCAACACCAAGAGTCAGACACTTCACAGACCGAGGCACCTAGGTGCCCCTAAAATGTTTTAAATAAAGGAGTGGCTTGATCAAATTTGCACTTTGTAAAGTGTGCTGTGGTTGCTGTGAAGAGAAATATTTGGCAAAGAGGTTGTTGGTATGTGACCTTATGTCATTTCCTGTCTTTTGCCACAGGACCCATAAAATGAAGAGATTGGAGGGGATGTTTTAAAGATACATTTCCATTTGAAATATCCATATGGGGTAGTCGTTCCTTCAATGAAGGACTTGTAGCTGCAGCTGCTGCGAGGCTGCCCTTCAGCTGGCAGTGAGTCTGGAAATTGCCTCGGCTTCAGAGAACTCCCTCACCCAAGGTAACACTTCCCAGAGCACACAATAAGAATGGATTGATATGGAGTATGAAGATCTGGCCATCTTATTCCAACACAGACCAACTTTCAGGGGCTGTTCTAGTTCAAGAGCTCCCCATGGAGCCTGCATCACAGCTTGGCTTTGCCCTGAGTGCACTCCTGCTTGCATCCTTCCCTTACACAGGTGCTGGTCCTAGGGGTGCTCCTTAACATCCTTCTCACAAAACGCCATCTCAAAATCTGCTTCTTGGAGAACACAACCTGTGATGCTGTGTTAGCATAATGTGCTGTGATCACCTTCCCTGATTCCACTAACCTTGTGAAAATAGTTGGTGATAGCCAATAAGGGTATAATGCACTCTACATGGCTTTGAGTTTAAATCATTTAAAAATGAAATACATTTCCTTATTGCAAAATTGTATCTATTTTAGAAATTTTAAAACATGTAGATATGAAATTGAAGGAAAACACCCCATTGATTGCCTTGATAATTCATTGCTTACCCCAAAATGGACCAGTTAGACTTATGCTTCCAGAAAGATGGAGTAGACATATTTTTGTCTATTCCTCTCATTGTTTATATGACTAAAGATCTATTAGAAGACTCTGAAAGGTGGAGAGAAGAAGACAGACCAGCCAGGAATTGTAGGAAATGAGAAACAACATGGTGATGAGTTCTTTGGGTTTTCTTTTTGCCTTATACATTCCAGACTTGGAGCTGCAGAAGAAGCTGGCAATCCTGAAAAAAAAAAGTCCCAACAAAAGCTTTATCTCTCTAGCCAAAAAACCAGTAAAGGAGCAGCCAAGAAAGACACAAAGCTTTCAGAAGAAGAAGAAGAAGAAGAAGGAGAAGGAGAAGGAGAAGGAGAAGGAGAAGGAGAAGGAGGAGAAGGAGAAGGAGAAGAAAGAAGAAGAAGATGAAGGAGAAGAAGAAGGAGAAGAAAGAAGGAGAAGAAAGAAGGAGAAGAAGAAGAAGAAAGCTTTTAGACAAGAACTAGTCCAGTTAAACATCGCAGAAAAAGCCATGCTCCCTAACTCCCCACCCATGCAAGCAAGGGTCAAGTTGGGGAGTCTAGACTAATGAGGCATCCCATACTCCCAACTGGGTGTTGTCAGAGAACTGCAAGGAGCAAGGGCTTTTATCCAGCCAGCTGGTACGAAGCTCCTCCTCATTCATCCCCATGTCATTGGAGACCATGTAGGGAGCTGGAAATCTCACCATGCCAGAAAGTAGTGAGAAGCACCTCCAACCTCAGCTATATGAACTGAGGCCAAGTGGGATATCTGGACTCTACACTAGTAACAAGATGGTGCCCTTCTCCCACCAGAGAGGGAGAAGGGCAGAGGAAGTTTGTTAAAAGAAGTTTAAATAAGACACGGAGTCTGCTAACATAATAAAAAATCATCCAGGCTTCCAGTGATACATCACTTGTCTTACTGAGAAATAGGAGGACCTCACATTGATTTAAAAAAAAAAAACAATCAAGGGTGCCTGGGTGGCTCAGTCAGTTAAGGGTCCAAGTCTTGATTTTGGCTCAGTTTGTGGTCTCAGTTTGTGGTCTCGCGTTGGGCTCCATGCTCAGTGGGCAGTCTGCTTGGGATTCCCTCCCTCTGCCCCTCCCCCTTCCCTGCACATGTGTATGCACATACATGTGCTCTCTCTGTCTCTCTCAAATAAATAAATAAATAAATCTTAAAAAAAAAAAAAAGAATAGATGGCAACCCTGAGACAGCAGATGTTAGAATTATCTGACAGAGATTTTAAAGCATTCATAAAAAAGCTATTTGGAATAAGCTTGAAACACATGAAAAAAATAGAAAGCCTCAGCCAAGAAATAGGAGATGAAAAGAATAACCAAATGGAAATTTTACAACTGAAATACAATAACTGGAAAAAGAAAAGAAAAGAAAACTCAGTGATTGGGCTCAGCAGCACAATGGAGGGAAAGAAGAAAGAATCCGTGAACTGGAAGAGAGAACAATCAAAACTACCCAATATGAACAACCCAGAGAAAACAGACTGGAAAAAAAAAAATGAACAGTACTTCAGGGACCTGTGGTACTAGAACAAAAGATCCAACATTCATGTCATTGGAGTCCCAAATGGAGAAGAGGAAAGGTGGGGCTGAAGAGATGCTAGAAGAAATAATGGCTGAAAACATCCAAAATTTGGCAAAGGATATAAACCTACAGGTTTAAAAAGCTGAGTAGATCCCAAACCTGAAAAGCCTAAAGAAATCCACGGCAGTACAAATCACAGTTAAATTCCTGAAAACAAAATATTAACCAGAGGAAAATGATGCCTTACCTATACAGTAAGGCAGTTTGAATGACAGTGCATTTGTCATCAGAAACTAAGGAGGATGGAAGAAAGGAGCACAATGTTTTTCAAGTGCTGAAAGAAAAGAATGGAAAACCCAAAAGCCTATGCTCAGTAAAAATATCCTCCAGGGTATTTATTTTATGAAGCTAGTGTTATTCTGATTACAAAATCAAAGGTAGTATAAAAAGAAGACCATTCTCACTCATGAATAGGGATACAAAAATTTCTAACAAAATATTATCAAATAGAACTCAGCAGTATATAAAAAGAATGGTACACAATGACCAAGTGAAGTCTTCCTAAGATCAGGAACAAGGCAAGGATGTCAATTCTCACCATTTTTACGCAACATAGTGCTTGAGTTTTAGGCAGTGCAATAGGCAGAAAGTAAAAGGCATACAGATCAGAAAGGAAGAAAAAAAAAACTGCCTTTGTTCGCAGAATACATGACTATGTATGTTGAAAATCCCAAGCAATCTACAAAAAAGTTCCAAAAACTAGGTGATAAAAAGGAGATAAAAATAATAATAAAAAATAAAAAATGAGGTCAAGTTTGCAGAATACAAAACCAATCACATTTCTATATATTAATTACCAAAAAAACTCATGCAAAATTAAAAAATTAAAAATACAATACCATTTACAATAGCTAAAAAATACTTATATGTAAATTTAAGAAAACTTATACAGAATTTGTATGCTGAAAATGACACAATGCTGAGGAAAGAAATCAAAGATCCAAGTAAATGGAGAGACATATGTTCATGGATTGGAAGTGTCCACATAGTAAAAATTTCAGTTTTCTCCAAATACTTATATAGGTTTAATATAATTCCTATTAAAATGCCAGAGATATTTTGTAGATACAGATGAGAAAGAACTAGAATAGCAAAAATAATTATGAAAGAGAAGAATAAAGTGGGAGGAATCAGTCTACTTAAGTATAAGACTTGTTACACAGCTACAGCACTCAAGACTGTGACATGGGTGGAGGGATAAGACACAAAGATAAATGGAACAGAATAGAGAACCCAGAAATAGACTATACAAACATTTCCAACAGATTTTTGATAAAGGTGCAAAAGCAATTTAGTGGAAGAAAGAGTGCCTTTTCCAAATACAGTGCTGGAGGAATTGGATATCCATAAGCAAACAAAAACAAAAACAAAAAAACCCCTTGACCTAATTTTACACCTTATTAAAAAAAAGAACTCAAGGACACCTGGGTGGCTCAGTTGGTTAAGCAACTGCCTTCGGCTCAGGTCATGATTCTGGAGTCCCGGGATCGAGTATCACATCGGGCTCCCTGCTCAGCGGGGAGTCTGCTTCTCCCTCTGACCCTCCCCCTCTCATGCTCTCTGTCTCCCATTCTCTCTCTCAGATAAATAAATAAAATCTTTAAAAAAAAAAAAAAGAACTCAAAATATATCACAAACTTAAGTGAAATGTAAAACTATAGAACTCTTAGGGAAAAAAATAGAGATAATCTTTGGGATCTAAGGCTGGGCAGAGTTCTTAGACTTAACACCAAAAGCATAGTCCATAGAAGGAAAAATTGGTAAATTTGACTTCATTAAAAGTAGAACTGTTTGCTCTTTGAATGATCCTGGTAAGACAATGAAAAGACAGGCTACAAACTGGGAGAAAATATTTGCAAAAGACACATCTGATAAAAGACTGTTAATCTAAAATATATAGAGAACTCTTAATTAAAATTCAACAATAAGAAAACAAACAACCCAATTAAAAATTGGCCAAAGACCTAAACAGACACCTCACTGAAGAAGATTCACACATGGCAAATAAACATACAAAAAAAAAAAGCTCTACATCATATGTCATCAGGGAAGTGCAGAGTAAAACAACGAGATACCACAACACACCTATTGAAATGACCAAAATCCAAAACACTGACAACACCAAGTGCTGGCGAGGATATGAAGAAACAGGAACTTACTCTTTGCTGGTGGGAATGCACAATGGTACAGCCACATTAGAAGACAGTGGTGGTATTTTACAAAACTAAACACACTCTTATCATATGATCCAGCAATTGTGCTCCTTGGTACTTACCCAAAGGTGTTGAAAACTCCACACAAACCTGCACATGGATAGCAGCTTTATTCATAAGTGCCTAAACTTGGAAGCAACCAAGATGTTCTTCAGGAGGTAAGTGGATAAATAAACTGTGGTACATCCAAACAATAGAATATTATTCGGCAAAAGAAGGAAATGAGCTATCAAACTATGAAAAGACATCAAGGAAACTTAAATGCATATTACTAAGTGAAAGAAGCCAATCTAAAAAGGCTACATACTGTATGAGTCCAACTATATTACACCCTAGAAAAGGAAAAACTATGGAGACAGTAAGAAGATTAGTGGTTGCCAGGGTGCAGAGGAAAGGAGGGATAAATAGGTTAAGTCCAGGGAATTTTTAGGGCAGTAAAACTTCTATATGATACTCTAATTGTGGATACATATTATTATATATTTGTCAAGACCCATAGATATTTAGCACCAGAATGAGCCCCAGTGTAAGCTATGGACATTGTGTAACAATGACGTATCAATGTTGGTCCATCAGTTGTAACAGATGTACCAGTCTGGTGGGGAATGTTGATGGTGGGGAAGGCTATGAGTAGTTGGGGGAAGGGCTTATACAGGAACTCTACACTTTACACTCAATTTTGCTATGAGCCTAAAACTCTGAAACTTTGAACCAGAAAGCTCTAAAAAATAGAGTCTATTTAAAAATTGTACTTACAGAGCTTTTCGGTTATGGAATTACGGAGCTTTCTCCTGAACCCTGGGAAGAAAACCTTTTTTTTCCCCATTGGACGTGACTCTTCACATGCACTTTTAAATGTGTGAGATTGCTATCTCTAAGGTGTATATACTAAATGATACATACATAGGGTGATACCAATAGAACTAATCAATGTCGAATCTTTTAAAAAACTTAGAAACCATGTGATTCAGTGATTTCCAAACTTTTGGTACAGTTTGACCTTTAAAAAATTTTTTTATATGAAATCTTAACTGGAATCCAGTAAACAAAGAGATGAAGGTGTAGGTGCTCTGGTTGAAGGTGGGGATAGAGTGATCAGGCTAAAGCCCTACCAGTTAGGCTGCCCTTTGCCTCAGTAGATACCTGGAAAGCATTTCCATGACTTAGAGGCTACTGATTCCGCCTAAGAGTCTCATTTTGCTGAGAAGAGATAGTGCTTGCCTAAGGTTATCTACCAGACAGGTTGAACTCTGGTCTTTTGACCCTCAGACCAGAGCTTTCTCCACTCTGCTCAACTCTGATTAAATTGGAGGGTTCCTCAGCCCAGGTTAACATGTGCTGGAGGACAAATTTGGACTCAGGTGTCAGAGCTGGAGGAAGATGATAAAGGGACAAAGGAAAGTAGATTCAGAAGGAAGATAGCCAAATCCTGCATAAGTCACAAAGACTGGAGTCTATATACATAGGGTAAAGGAGACTATGGGAGTCTGGTTCATAAAATCTGTCTCCGCCCTTTGGAGGCCCAAGGTTCTAAGAAAAGTTCATTTTGGACCTGTAAAAGGTAGAATCAAGTGGATAAAGACCTTCTCAGATCACTGCAGAGAAACAGCTTCTGGGCTTGCCCTGAATTGGGCCACTGTATCTTCAGCCCCTGGGATAGTAGCTGGCATTCAGTAGATGAGCAATATATACTGGTGAATGAATAAATTTATTAGAACACAAATGTATCATTAAACTCTAGAAATCTGTCTAAGAGGATTTGCCACCCATGCTTTCAGGAAAATAATTCCAATCTTTGAATAAGAGTCCCTCGGAAGAACCTCTCCTCTTTAAATGGTAGTACGTGAACTACTGATCCTGTCTTTATTTAAAATTGTAATATTTTCGGTGCGCCTGGGTGGCTCAGTTGTTGGGAGTTTGCCTTCGGCTCGGGTCGTGATCCCGGGGTCCTGGGATCGAGCCCCGCATCGGGCTCCCTGCTCCACGGGAGGCCTGCTTCTCCATCTCCCACTCCCCCTGCTTGTGTTCCCTTTCTCTCTGTCTCTCTCTCTGTCAGATGAATGGGTAAAGTCTTTAAAAAAAAAATAAATAAATAAAAAATAAAATTGTAATATTTTCTCCATCATGGATGGATTTTTGCCTTCATATTTATCTTTAAAGTATTGCAGTTAAGTAATATTTATCTTGATTACTGAGTTTTGCTCCCCCTCCTTAATTTTGCATCGGAAGCAAATGCCTCACACCTGACCCTAGTCCCAGTCCTGATGTGAAGTGATATCAAAAGCAGGCAGCTCACATCGTACACACTTGCCATTCAGAAGACATGGGGTTTTTCTTCTTTCTTTTGCTTTTGTTCAATATCCATTTTTCACCAAAAATATATTTAGCCCTGGCTATGTGGGAGGCAATGCTGGGATTGTCAGAGCTGATGCCAGATAAATCAGGAACTGAGCTCTCACCACATAAATAAAGCAGGTGGATAATTATGACTTAAGGAAGATAGGTGCTGTAAGTACAGAATAGAAGCTATAAGAGGGTATAGCGTTCATTTTTATTTGGGTGAACTTGGAGCAACCCTTTGGAGAAGGTCACATTTGAGATGGACCTTAAAGAAGGACCTTTAATGGATGGGATATAGCCCAGATTCTTTGGGGAATGTGTAGGAAATAAATCAAGCAACCAATGAAATGGGTAGATTTTGTGATGACTCAAAAACAGTTACGATAACGGCATGGCTATTTTTTCTTTGGTGAAATTCCACATCATAATGTAAATGTGGACTCTAACCACAGTAACAGCTACAACAAATTATCCAAAAGGGCTTCCCTGCCTTTTTGTAGGATTCTAAATCCTTTTTAAGTTCTTCAGCTTGCAAGAGCTAACTGAAATTGTCCCTCAGTGGGACCTCCTATGTGGGACACAAATCTCGCTGTTGTAAATGAAAGTGTAAACTGGGGATAGTTCCCAAATGCCAGGGTTACTGCTGCCCCCTGCTGTCATGGAAAGGTGTAGCAAGCAAAGCAAACGGCTGGCATCCTCCCCTCCCATTTGCCTCAGGCAGGTCTGGATTGTTGAGATGGTTGTTAGTGATAAGGTCTGCAGTACCGGAGAGACAGTAACACGAAAAGGGTGATTACAAATTGAAACTATACAGCAGACTGAGGGGGAACAATGCATTAGCCATGACGCTCACCCGAAGTGCACTGTTTAAACAATATATATGAGCTGATAAAAATCGTATGACAGGAAGAAACAGGGACTGGAAAATTTAATTTTCTAGCCTCCATTTTTCGGTCTGGGCTGATTAACAAGCAGAGATACAATGTAATTGACTAATATGAGCTCGGAGATTTTTATTTATGAACTGATCTATCAATGAGAGAGGTAGTAAGACCAACAAAATCAAAATCAGGGTAAATGGTACTGGAACAATTGGACTCCCACATGCAAAAGAAAGAAAGAAAAGAAAGAAAGAAGAAAGAAGAAAGAAGAAAGAAAAGGAAAAAAGAAAGAAAGAAAATTAAAAAAAAGAAAAAGGAAGAAAAAAGAAGAAGAAAAAGAAAGAAAGAGGGATGCCTGGGTGGCTCAGTTGGTTGAACGTCTGCCTTTGGCTTGGGTCATGATCCCAGAGTCCTGGGATTGAGTCCCGCATCGGGCTCCCTGCTCAGTGGGGAGACTGAGTCTCCCTCTGCCTGCCACTTCCCCTGCTTGTGCTCTTTCTCTCTGACAAATAAATAAATGAAATATTTTTTAAAAAAGAAAGAAAGAAAAGAAGGAAGGAAGGAAGAAAGAAAGAAAAGAAAGAAAGAAAGAAAAGAAAGAAAGAAAACATGGGAAAAATCTTTGTGATTTTGGGTTAGGCAAAGATTTCTTGGATAGACTACAAAAAGTATAAACCATAAAAAGAAAACAACAGATAAATAGGACTTCATCAAAACTAAAAACTTCTGCTCTTTGAAAGACACTGTTAAGAAAATGAAAAGATTAGCTACAGACTGGGAGGAAATATTTACAAAACCCATATCTGATAAAGGACTTACATCCTGGGTGTGTGTGTGTGCACCTGTGATCTTAAAACGGAATAGCAAGAAAACAGAAAAGCCAATTGAAAAATGGGCAAAAAATTTGAACAGATAGTTTGCCAAAGAAGGTACAAATGGCAAATAAGTACACAAAAGATATTCAACACTAGGGAAGTGCAAACTAAAGCACTACATAGCTATTAAAGAGTAAAAGGAAAATACCAAGTACAGTTGAAAATGCAGAGTAACTGCAAGTCTTATAGTTTGCTAGCAGAAATGAAAAATGATACAGTCTCTTGAGAAAACTGCTTGACACTTACATAGCTAAACATATAACTATTATAAGGCCCAGCAATCCCATTCCTATGTAGTTATTCAAAAGAAATGAAAACGTATGTGTATATGAATGTTTATAGGAAAATAACCCAAACGTCCATCAACTGGTGAATGAAGAAATGAATTTTGGTGCATCCACACAATATAATTCTCCTTGTCTGTAAAAAGGAACAAACTGTTGATACATTCAACAACACTGATGAACCTCAAAGATTTTTATGCTATGTGAAATGTCCACATACTGTATGATTTCATTTATATGACATTCTGGAAAAGGCAAAGCCATATGAACAGAAATCAGATCAGTGGTTACTAGGGGCTGGGGGTGAAGGGAGGGGGTTGAATACAAAGGATGCACAAAAAGAATTGCTTGGAGTGATAGAAGTATTTTATATCTTAATTCTGGTGGTGGTTGTTCTAGGACAGTATGCATTCATCAAAACTCATTGAACTGAAATTAACCTGAAGTTAATTTTATTGTATGTAAACTATTCCTCAATAAACTAATCTTTAAAAAAATCAACAAGGTAGAGAAAATATTTCTGCTGCCATTAAGGCTCAAATGATAAATAATGATGTCTTTTATGATGTGCCAAACTCCTAAAGGTAAGATGCCAGTCACCATGGACCCCTGCCTGTTTCTGCCCCTCATCTACCACTCTTTCTTTGCTCATTAGTTGGAGAGAACGCAGGCCCCCTGTCTCTGTAACTCGGGAAGATCATGGCAGCCTGGGGCTCTTTGTGCCTGCTATCTTCCAGGACTTTGCATGTTGTCTCCTTGTCATCATTCATGTCCTATCTTCAAAGTCACCTCTGGGAGAGGCTTCCCTGATCACCCTCAATAAAATAGCTGCCCACCCAAACCACATAATTATCACATTATTTTGCATTATTTTTTTCCTCCATAGCCCTATCACTATCTGGAATTCTTATTTGTTTGCATGTTGCTGTCTGTGTCTCTCCCTTAGAAGGCAAGACTTTGTCTTTTTTACCTTCTAGTAAAGTGCCTGGCACAGTAGACATACAGTAAAGATTTGTCGAATGGACGTATTCCTTGTCAAGCTATAGAAGGCAGCTTTAAGGAGTAAACTTGCCTTTCAGTTCTGAAAATATAGC
This sequence comes from Halichoerus grypus, assembly GCF_964656455.1. Taxonomy (NCBI): domain Eukaryota; kingdom Metazoa; phylum Chordata; class Mammalia; order Carnivora; family Phocidae; genus Halichoerus; species Halichoerus grypus. Next base: position 47,447,936 of record NC_135713.1, on the reverse strand, counting down.
CACATAAATAAATATTTATTACATGCTATATTTTCACTAGCCCCTTTCACAATATGAATTTCATACCATTATTTATTTGTAGTTTATTGTAAAGAACACCAGACTGAGAGTTAAGAGTTCTAGATTCTAGCCTTGATCCTGCTATTACCTGAAAGACACTGCACCTTTGGGTCCAGCAATTCAATTTCCAGGAGTTTATTTCAAGGAAAAAAACTGGACAGATGTACAAACAGGTATGTACCAGGATGTTCATCCAGTGTATTAATAATAGCAAAAATTAGAGGAAGATAATTTCACACAATGGGGCTTTGGCTAAATATACTGATTTATTCTTCCATGTCACACTGTGAATTCATTTGAAAATGATGATTGAATTCATTTTGTTACTTATACAATAAATGTCCATTGAGTACTTGCCAATTTCAGCCACCTTTCTAGGTGCTGAGAATGTAGCAGTGAATGAAACAAAGGCCCTAACACTCATGAACCTTGTATTTTGATAGGGAAGAAAGACAATAAAAATAAATAAATATACTTCATAATATGATATCATATCACATAATATGATATCACTTCATAATATGATATCATAATATGATATCACATATAAGTTCTATGAAGAAAGAATAATGCATTGTAAAGGGATTGGGGCATCCCCCAAAAGAATGATTAGGGAACCTGCTATTTTATATAGTGACCAGGAAAGACCTCTCTGAGAGGGTCACATCTGACCAGAGACCTGAATGAAGTGAGAAAGTGAGGCATGTCAATATCTGTGGAAGAGAGTTCCAGGCAAATACAATGCCCCTGAGGCAAGAGTTATGGTGGCAATTTTGAGGGAAAGAAATAAGGCCTGGAGAATAGTGAGCATGGAAAAAAATGGTAGGAAATAATATTGGGGAAGCAGCCAAGGACTGGGTTTTGTAGAGCCTTATATAGACCATTGTGAGGACATTAGATTTTTATTGTAAATATGACAGAAAACCTCGGAGAATTCTGAATAAAGATAAGTCTTATATTTTAAGACTGTGATAAGTAGGCTAGGGAAGGACAGAAGTAGGAGCAAGGAAACCATTTAGAAGGCTATTTCCGGTTTCCAGTCCTGTGGCATGGTGCCATGGCAGTAGGAATGGTGAAAATTGGTTATATTTGGGACTTTTACTTATTCTAAATAAAAGTAATACAAAAAGGCAGGTATGGTAGTCTCAGAGAAAGAGGAGTAAAACATCTTTAGATTTGAGTCTTTGCAATTGAGTGAAGTGCAATTGAGTAAACGATGTGTGATAGTGTTGGTTAAGGGGGTCCAGGGATAAAGGAGAGTGTGTTGTCAGGGCTTGGATATCACCTGGATATTATCACCTGGATGAGATCCCACTAAGAAGTGAGAACTGAGTGCTGGGGCAATTCAAAGGATCAAATGTGCCAAATGTTGCTGAGCGTGGAGTAAAATGAGGACTAAGAATAACCATGGGAGGGCCTGGTGTAGGTCACATTGAATAAGGAAAGGGTTAAGGTCCAGGCAGGAAATATAGGAGGCCCCTGACTCTCCTGACTAGGCTCACGAGGGGGCTACGTGACTAGGCTCACAGAAATCCCAGATGTGGAGAAATGCTGAGGCGTACAAAACCAGAGATAAAGGGAACAAATCAGACTGCCTGGCCCTGAATGTTAGGGAGTGTTTCGTTTGTTTGTTTGTTTTTTTGCAGCTACATTGTAATCACAGAAACTGACCAGACCTCAAAGAAGTAAGCCATTAAGGATGTTATCAACCATCCTTGCTCAAACCAAGACAGCACAAGATTTTCAAGGCCACAAACTTCCTGGTCATTTCTCAATAAAAGACTGCCAGTAAAAGCCCACAGTGGCAACCCATTTGGGACCCCTCTCACTCTAGAGAGTTTTTTTCTTTCCTTTCTGTTCTCACCTTCACTTAATAAACTTTCACTTCACTTCATCTTTCATTCTTCCACTCTGTGAGACAAGAATCCTGCAACCCTGTAACAACATTGGTCTTAGTGGGGGAGAAAAGTCTGACTGGGGTATGCTCACAAGTGAATGGATTTTTTCAACAAATACATTGATAAGGGGGGGAAATTGAGATGGAGAAGGCTATTAAAAAGAAAACCACAAAGGGGTGCCTGGGTGGCTCAGTTGGTTAAGCGTCTGACTCTTGGCTTTGGCTCAAGTCATGATCTCAGGGTTGTGGGATGGAGCCCTGTGGGCTCCATGCTCTGCCAGGAGTCTGCTTCTCTCCCTCTCCATCTGCCCCTCTTCCCGCTCACATGAGCGTCATGTGCTCTCTTTCTCTAAAATGAATAGATAAATCTTAAAAAAAGGAAAAGAAAACCATCCAGGTCCAAGGTGGAGTCACTTGCCCCCAGGATAGCAAACTAAGACTTAATTGCAGTTTCAACCTTTCCAGGAGCAGAATTTTGTTATTATTATTTTTTTAATTTTTAATTTTTTAAAAGATTTTTTTGAGTTTTTGATCTGAATTTTTAAAAAAGATTTTTATTTATTTATTTGAGAGACAGAGAGAGAGCGAGAGAGCACAAGAAGAGGGGAGTGGGAGAGGAGAGGGAGAGTCAGGCTCCCGGCTGAAGAGGGAGCCCGATGTTGGGCTCCATCCCAGGACCCTGAGATCATGACCTGAGCCAAAGTCAGACGCTTAACTGACTGAGCCACCCAGGTGCCACAAGGAGTGGAATTTTATTTATTTATTATTTAATTAACTTATTTATTATGTTCAGTTAGCTAACATATAGTACATCATTAGTTTTTGACGTAGTGTTCAACAATTCATTAGTTGCTTATAACACCCAGTGTTCATCACAACACATGCCCTCCTTAATGCCCATCACCCAGTTACCCAATCCCCCCAAGCTCCTCCCTTCCGTAATCCTCAGTTTCCCTGAGTCCAGAGTCTCTCCTGGTTTGATTTTAAACCAATCAATCTGGAATTTTCTGGTCAGCACCAAATGAGGTAATCTATGGCATGCAACATTGCCCCTCACTCCTAAAGGAAGAAGAGGTAATCTTCATAATAAGGCCTCTGCTCTTCCCCTTAAGGCAATGTGACCTTGTGTGAAACAAAACTTTCTTTTGCTAATAACTTCTTTGCTGCACCCTCCTTTCTATAAAAACCTTCCATTTTATACAAATCCTTAGAGTTCCCGTTTACTTACTGGGTGGAATTCTGCCCAATTTATGAATAGATTAAGATAGCCAATTAGATCTTTTAAAATTTACTGGGTTAAATTTTTATTACTTAACAGAACCTTTAGATTAAAAGGTAATTGAGGGGCACCTGGGTGGCTCAGTCGTTAAGCGTCTGCCTTCGGCTCAGGTCATGATCCCAGGGTCCTGGGATCGAGCCCCGCATCGGGCTCCCTGCTCAGCGGGAAGCCTGCTTCTCCCTCTCCCACTCCCCCTGCTTGTGTTCCCCCTCTTGCTGTGCCTCTCTCTGTCAAATAAATAAATAAAATCTTTAAAAAAAAAAAGGTAATTGAAAGACACATCAGCCAGTCACAAAGGCTTATTGGCTCCTGAAACAATTGGTGTCCAAATAATGACTTGATTTTGATGATTTTTTTTTTCTTAGGGATAGAGAGGTGGGGAGGGAGGGGCAGAGGGAGAGAGACAATTTCAAGCAGACTCCAGGCTGAGCACAGAGCCTGACACAGGGCTGGATCTCATGACCCTGAGCCAAAATCAAGAGTAAGATGCTTTAACTGACTGAGCCACCCAGGCGCCCCTGATTTTGAGGATTTTAAGTAATTACTAATTTATTTTTAAATGAAGTAATGGTTCTGTGTTTATAGGGGAAAATAAGAGTCCTATTTTAGAGATGCATGTTGAAATAATGTCTGGCTTTAATGGGTAGCTACTCATTGAAGGTGGATGAGTACACTTCTGTCTACTTTTGTATATACTTGAACCCCATAATTTTGTAAAAAATGAAATTCAAATAATCTTATTTTAAAGAGGTAAAGTTGAAAACTTTTTATCAGAATAACAACCTTATTTTTTATGTCCAATATGCTCTTGTAAGATCCCCACGAATTTATAATTTGTGACTTATGAAAATTACCTCCGAAAGAAATCTTTGATACATTTTTTAATTTGTTAATCTGTTACCTGGAAATATAATTACACATGCTTCAATTTCTAAATGAGAATAAATATGAACGTATAGTGAAGAAATGGAAACTGAGAATGTTATTCCCAATCATGTTCACAAATATTTCCAGATTAAAAATAAATTTCATGTTATTTTTGACAGTGGGATTAGATATAATTTAAAAAAATTAAAAACATCTGCTTATCTGTATTTTCTAACTTCATGTAAGGCATACGGATGCGTTGTTTAAAAAGGAGTGAAGCTACCAGTTGCTACTTTTACTGATAGAAAGTACTAACACATACGCCCCCACCTCCAACCCCGCAGGCGACTAAACCTCCAAAGTGCGGGCAGATATGCGCAGGCGCATTAGCAAGCTATTGGTTGGAGGCGGAACTAGAGCCTCAGCTAAAAGACAGCTCTTTCACCCAATCAAAGGACACCGTCAGGGGCTTCTTCCTGTAGGAGGCGGCCGGAAGTCGGATTTCGGTTGCGGAGGCGAAGGCGGCTACGGTGTAAACCTGAGCTGAGGTGAGTGGGCGGCGACGGCTTGGGACTTCGTTCCGTGTGCATTTCTCCTTCCGGACCTCGCGGCTTTCTCAAGGCGGGCTGGGAATGGGGAAGGCTTGGCGCGGGGTATACTCTCTCACCTTCCTCTCCCGCGTCCGTCGGAGGTTGCCGCCTCTCTGCTGCTCGTGGGGAGCCGGGTGGAAGGTGCCCTCGGTGGGCTTTCTCTGTGTGGGGAGGCCGAGCCGGACCTCAGGTTGGGAGACCTGAGTTCTAGTCCTGCGCGCCGCTGGTTTGCTAAGCTGTGTGGACTTGACGAGTACTTTAGCCTCCGGCTATTGTCAGCTGAGAGTGACCATCCCTGCCCTCCCTCCTCGGGGAGAGATGCTGAAACCCGCTGAGTTAGCCGGGGGGGGTGGGGTGGGGGGGTTGGGGGGGGGTGGGGAGAGGGGGCCTGTGTGGAGGAGGCCGGCTGATTCCAAGCCTAATGGTCACATTCATCTGGAGAGTTTTTTAAAAGCTGCTTTCCAGCGGCCCCATTCACCGTAGACGAAACGAATCACATGTCTGGGGGCGGGACCCTAGAATACCTTCCTTTTTTGGTTAAGCCCCTAGCTTGGAACATAAACACTGTAGAAGGTGAATCTTGAGTCAGATAACCGACTGTAACGCTTGGCGGTGGTTTTACTGAAGATACTGCCTTTGAAAAGTTCATTCTAGAGAAGTGATAGAGAAATAAACGTAACTTCTGTAATATGTCAAGTTCCTTTTATACAGTTAAGATTCATGGTTTACTGACTCAAGAGAGCTTGTACTGTGTAACGAAAAGGACCCAGAATAAGAATTCTTGCTGTGCTTTTTACTAGCCTTTTGATCTGGTGCAAACACTTCTCTGAAATGAAATCGACAGTGGTACTTAAGAATTTGTAGGAAGACGGAGAGGATTTAAAACGCACCTGTCACGGAGTTGGCCTTTGGAAAATGGCAGCTTGAAAAGAGGAATGCACGTGGTGTTGGGAAACACAAAACAGGACGCCCAACTAAAAATGCTTGAGTGAGGTGAAACTTGGGCTAAAAGTGCTTTTGAAGTACCAGATCAATGCTAATTCTCGGATTTTGATAGTAGTATGGTTATAAGGGAACATTCTTATTTGGGGGAGAACAGTAAGGCAAGTGAGGGAAAATGTTAACATTTGGAGATTCTGGGTGAATATGGAATGTTCTTTGTACTTTTAATTCAGCTTTCTATAAATCAGAATTTACGTTAAAAAATTGTCACTATTTGCAGCTATCCTGTGTTGTAAATTAGTGAAACAGGACAGTGGGTATAACCACCACCCTCATGAAGTTTTACCCCTTTTTCCTTAAGGGCTGCATAATATTATATAGAAATATTTTACCCACTCATATTGATGAAGTCATGTATTATTTCTGACTTTTCGTACTCTTCAAACATTGCTGCATTAAACACCCTTAATACACATTTTTATGTACTTGTGATGTGGAACAAGTGATTTTATACCTTGGGGTTGGGAGCAGTAAAGATAGTTCCAAGAGGACTTTCATATGTAAAGACTCGCAGGATCCTGGAGGAGTGTTATAATCTGCCTATCTCAAGTATTTGTCAATGGGCTGCAGTTTTATAAGGAGATTTAATTTTATCTACATTCCTTCTGCCTTTGTTTCCCACCTTACTTTCTCTAATTTTCTTCATTCAGAAGGTCATCCCAGTTTTAGAATAAGGCTTATAGCTGTTCTGGCTCTGTAGGGAAACTGGTTGGGGTGGAAAGGACCCACTCACCTCAGTTCTCACAGAAGCCATCATCACAACCACCCCACAACATTCTTGGGTGGTGGGCCAGTACTACCCAAGAGAATATGGGAGAATTCTCACACACAACTGACAGGAAACAAATATATATTTGGAATTTAATTTGGCAGTATCAAAATTTTAAATGCTGATATTCTTTGAACCAACAATTCTACTTCTAGAATTTTATCTTGTAAAAATATTGGTACAGGCGATGTGGGAAACAAGAATTACTAAATTTCCTTACTACCTACAGCCCATTGACAAGTCCTTAAAACAGGCAGAGTGACATTCCTCTAGGGATTCAGCTGCCTTGATGTTAATATTTTGCTAAGGGCAACAGGTAATCTTAGCCCAACCCCCAGGATCCTGTGAGTCTACTTTAACATATAAAAATTCTGTTGGAAACTTCGTCTCTACCCCCAGATACATGTTAGCAATCATCCCTGAAGTATATGACCCACTACTGATAGACATCTGAAGGGTCTCATGACTTAGTTTTTACTAACCAGTAATAAATGACCTTTCCTAACAATAGCTAGCCCCCTCAGGATCCTGGAAACCTTGTTTTTCCTGGGAGGCTTACACTATCCCTAACTCCCTCCCAACTTTATTTAATGGGCCACTCCTCAGGACCCCAGTGCAGTTCTTTCTGCCCATGGGTCCTGTCCCCGTGCTTTAATAAAACCACCTTTTTGCACCAAAGGCGTCTCAAGAATTCTTTCTTGGCTGTCGGCTCCAGACGCCATCAAACTTCACCAAAAACATTCCAAAAGAACTACATCAAAAGGATAGTGTGACCTCTGCTGGAATCCAGCGCCTGTCACGTGGAAGGTGTTCTATATTATATAAATATATAATATATAATATTATATTCCATAGTGATGGAATATTTGAAATCTTGATAGTCTGTTAGATGAAAAGCATCCTTTTTAGAAATTTGCTTTTAGAAATGTATTAGTCTGAATATTTTCCTGCCTTTATTCAGCATATGCTTTTCGTCTTTTGTCTCTTTTTCTAGGTTTTAAAAAATGAGGTTAAAAAAAAAACCTCATCCTGGGGGCCTTTATTGAGGATCTTCTAGGTGTTGAGATGGTCGAAGTGGAGTTGTGTACAAGATAGGCAGTTCCTGAAGTCCTGGTGCTTTCCTTCTGGTGGGGGTGGAGTCAAAAAATGTTTTTAAAAACTCAAAGTAAAATTTCTAGTGTTTGCTCTTGGTTAGCTTGCAAGCATTTTTCTTCTAGAAGAATGGGATTGTCTTTTAATTTTGCTTATGATGCATTTTCCTATTTTTAGATTTATTTTTGGTAGTTAGATCTGTTGGGTCTTTTGTAGTAGCCTTAGAACTTCGTAGTTACTTTTTGTCTGTTTTCCTTGATATTTTAAGCAACACTAGGATGGAGGGAGTGTTTTGTTTATCCTTGAAAGATAGTATAGTGTAGTGTTTGAGATCTTTAGACTCTGGATCCTTTACTGATGAGGTTTTGGGATATAGGTGAGGTTCAGTGGAGTGGAGTCCGGAGCCGACGATGTTTTATTAAAGCACGGGGACAGGACCCGTGGACAGAAAAGAGCTGCTCCACCGGGGTTGTGAGGGGTGGCGAGGAGTGGCTGATTGTGTACTATGGGGTTGGGGGAGGTAAGGAAAAAGGGAGGTTTCCAAAAGAACTTTCATATGCTAAAGACTCACAGGATACCGGAGGCCTTGCCATTGTCAAGTTAAGGTGTTTACCCCTCTAGGAGGGCATTAACATTAATTAAGGTAGTTGGGAACTTCCTGGAGGAACATTACACTGCCCACTTCAAGTATCTGTCAATGGGCTGCAGGTTATAAGGGCATTTAATTGTATCTGCATTTCCTTCTGAAAGCTAGGTTATTGATAATAGGAATGCTTTGTTCTTGTAGATTGCTAAGACATTTATAAACTGAGGGAGACACCTGTCTTGTAGGATTGTGATCTAAGTTAACTGTTTTTCCTTTAGGGCAGCCAGGCGTGTCTGAGGAATGTCACATGTATCCTGGGGGGGGGGGGTTGTGGGGTGTCAGCTTCTGCTTTGTCATCAGCTTGCCTTCTGTTCCCTGATCATTTACTACTTAATCTGTGACTTTATGCAAGTGGTTCAACCTTTCTGAGCCACAACTGTCTCATCTCCAAGATGGAAAGAGCACCTTTTCTCACAGCCCTGAGAAAAGTAAACTGTCTGGCACATAGTATGTACTCAGATATTATCTGTTGTCAAAATCATCATCCCTGGATACTCATTGTCCTATATTAGACAAACAATAAAGAATCAAAAGAGTGAATACACTAAGGATGTTTGTACATATTTCCAAATTCCATTGATTTGGAGCCCTCTTGAAATGGATGAAGCTGCTCAACAAATATTTATGAAGCTTATGTGTGCGCAAGGTTGTGGACGTAGAACTATGATAGAGTCCTTCCCGTCATGGAGCCTATAGTCTGGCTAGGGAGAGACATCAAATACTGGTTCAGAGAATAAAAGAAGGAAGGTAGGATCTGGTTTTGATGACTAATCAACTAAGTTATTTCTTTAGAGGTGACATTTTAAGCCACTGCCTGAAGCAGGAAAAAAAGCATATGAAAAGACCCAAAGGCAGAAGAAGTTGGTATAGTTAAAGAATAGTGTAGAAATACTAGATTAAAGACAGTATTGCTAGGATATAATGAAAGAGAAGGAATGTTGGATGAAAACAGTTACGCTGGCTATTATGTGGAAGAACAGTAGTGAAAGCAAAAAGAGCCCTGGGGAAACCATTATATTCCTGGCAAGAAGAAATGGTGGCTTGGTCAGAATTGATGAACTTGAGATGGTGAAGGTGTGGAATCAACAGGACTTGATAAATTTGTGATGATAGGGAGGGGAGGGGGTCTGAATATTTTATGAACCACCCAGGAGTTCAGGCAGTCTGGATTGGAGGCAGAAAGTACAGAGTCATAAACACAGAACAGGGTTTCTCCACTTTGGCACAATATTTTGTTGACATTTGGGGCTGGATAATTCTTTGTTGGGGGCTGTCATATGCATTGTATTTAGCAGCATCCCTAGCCTCTACCCATTAGATGCTGATGAAGTTTTAGAATATAAGTGAGGTTCAGTGGGGTGGAGTCCGGAGCTGACGACTAAGAAAGAATTCTTGAGACGTCTTCGTTGCAAAATGGTGGTTTATTAAAGCACAGGGACAGGACCCGTGGGCAGAAAGAGCTGCTGCCCCAGGGTTGTGAGGGGTGGCTGATTATATACTATGGGGTTGGGGAAGGTAAGGAAAAGGGAGGCTTCAAAAGGATTTTTGTATGTTAAAGAATATTCACAGGATACGGGAGCCCTTGCCATTGTCAAGTTAAGGTTGTTTACCCTTCTAGTAAGGCATTAACATTAAGATAGTTGGGAACTTCCTGGAAGAATGTCACACATGTCTCACCCAGAATGGGGGGTGGGGGTTGGTTGCAGGGTGTCGGGCTTATGCTTTGTCTTCAGGCAGCCTTCTGTTCTCTCATCAATGCCAGTAGTACCCCATCCCCCAGTTGTGACAAGTAAAAATATCTCCAGACCTTGCCATATGTCTCCTGGTGGTCAAAATTGCCATTGGTTGAGAACCACTGGTAGAAATGGTGTTTTATAAAAGCCATGGAATTGACTGATATAACCCAGGGAAAATAAAAAGCAGAGGTCTAAAACTATTGGCCCAAAGACCACAAAGATTGTTGTAGACAAGTTCTTTTTGACTCCACAGAATTTGATAATCTCTGGAATTAATTACCGGTATTTACAAATTGAGAGATTTCTGCATAAAATCTGATTTTTGCCCTCTTTTAAGAAATCAAGAAACTGAGGAGCAATGAGTTCTTTCCCACATGAATGCTAATGGCTGGAGGCTTTGAGATTTGGCATTCATATGCTTAATTCATATGAATCCCTGCCCCAGAGTACTTCACTGTTTAAAGTTGCTTGCCTATTCCCTTTGGCACTTGAGTTTTTGATTCCTTAATTTAAGAGTGAGAAGAGGGCCCCAGAGCAACCCTCTTGAGACAGGTCAACATTAAAATTTGGGTAGAGGAGTGGCGCTAGAGGAGATTGAGAGGGAGTGGCCAGTGAGGTAGGAGGAAAACCTAAATGGAAGCTCACAGAAGCTGAGGGAGAAGGGACGTGTGTTGAAAAAAGAAAATACTGCTGAAAGATTGAGTAAAATCACCTTAGAAAAATATCTATTGGATTTGCTCGTGTGCTGATTGTTGATAACCTTGTTGAGCAGTTTTTGTGGAGTTAAGAGGTTGAGGCCAGATTGGTTAATGACAAAAATGAATATGCAGAAGCAGTGAATTATGAATTGGTAAAACTATAGTAGATCATGATGCCTTTGACCACTGCCTCATCGGTTCTCAGCAGCATCCTGTTCACTGCTGTGGCTTGGTAGTACCTCAGGGCTGCTCCACAGTTGCCCTTAGTACCTCACAAATTCCCAGAGTAAAACTGTCTCCAGTGTATTTGTCATCTTTGCTGTTGGATGGTGGTGTTATACCTTGAAAATATGATAAGATCAGTGTAAATGAGCAGTCAGGGTCTTCTCGTTTTATCATATACCTAAGCTTAAAATGGAACCTCTATTTAGAGCATATGTATAGAGGATACATTTGGGTTTGGAATTCTGCAGTTGATATAAAAAAGTTAACGTGTCTATAAAAAATGTAGTGTACATTGCAGGGAAAAAGGTATGGAATTGGATCATCATTTCATCAAAGAAGCTCAGGTGATGATACCAGCTGTCTGAAATATAGCAATGTTGATGTTATAAGTAAGTGTTTGCTTTTGGAAATCAACCTATAATATAAAACAAAAGTGATTGTGATATGAGATGGAGAGATAGCATGTGTGATTTGGCTATAGAGGGGGTAGAGAAATGACATAACTGGTGAGGGGTGTGGGATCCAGATTTTATCTATAGATGAAAATACACTACATACATTTTTTTGTGCCAATGAAAGTCTTAGGCAGAGAAGGAGAAATAGTTGGATGATTGAAGATATAATGCTAATTAGTAAAGATGGCAGCCTTTCCATGTTGTTTTAGAAACTAAGGAGATCATTTTGTCATGGGCCCCAAACTGCCAAGGAAAAAAAAAAGGAAAATACTGTCTGTAGTCACCTAGTGTGACAGGTTTGTTTTGTAGCTCTACTCTAAATCTTTGGTTTCTTTCCATAGGTTCTTGATCTTCCGCAATGGGTGAGCCACAACAAGTGAGTGCTCTTCCACCACCTCCAATGCAGTACATCAAGGAATATACAGATGAAAATATTCAGGAAGGCCTAGCTCCCAAGCCTCCACCTCCAATAAAAGACAGTTACATGATGTTTGGCAATCAGTTCCAATGTGATGATCTTATCATCCGCCCTTTAGAAAGTCAGGGCATCGAACGGCTTCATCCTATGCAGTTTGATCACAAGAAGGAACTGAGAAAACTCAATATGTCTATTCTTATTAATTTCTTAGACCTCTTAGATATCTTGATAAGGAGTCCTGGGAGTATAAAACGAGAAGAGAAACTAGAAGATCTTAAGCTGCTTTTTGTACATGTGCATCATCTCATAAATGAATACCGACCCCACCAAGCAAGAGAGACATTGAGAGTCATGATGGAGGTGCAGAAACGTCAACGCCTTGAAACAGCTGAGCGGTTTCAGAAGCATCTGGAACGAGTCATTGAGATGATTCAGAATTGCTTGGCTTCTTTGCCTGATGATTTGCCTCATTCAGAAGCAGGAATGAGAGTAAAAACTGAACCAATGGATGCTGATGATAGCAACAATTGTACTGGACAGAATGAACAACAGAGAGAAAATTCAGGTCACAGGAGAGACCAGATTATAGAGAAAGATGCTGCCTTGTGTGTCCTAATTGATGAAATGAATGAAAGACCATGAAGGATGTTTCTTCTTTTTGCTTTTCTCTTTTCCTTTTCAGTAAATGATATATACTCATTAATTTGCTCTTGGAGAGTCTTAAAAGAGCTAAACTAGAAGTCATGTGAACGGCTTGACTCCAACTTTATCAATTATGAGATGTCACAGGCATTGCACTGTATGGCAAACATAGGGAAATGAGTATATATGTATACATTAAGAGTAATCACCTTAAAAAGGAAAGTGCTGCGGTTGTGTGGAACATTCCTGGATTTGGAGTTGCAGAAAACATCGAAGATATCCTCAGTAATAGCAAGCTTTCATCTTTGAAAAGTAGATTTGTCATTTGCTTTAAGAATGGTAGACAAATAAAGGATATCAAGTTATATAAATGTGAAATTATAAAATCTTTAGATTTATTTTACTTAAAAATTTACTTGATCTCTAAAAATGTAGTATAACATGTTAAAAGAGAGGAACCCCATAGAGTTATAAAACAGCAATTTTATTTTTCCTCTTGACTGCTTCTGTAAACACACTATCTCAGTTTCTTGTTCCTACCCTGGATAGGTCTATTTACTTTTTTCCAGTCACTCAGATAATAAATCCTTTGATCCCTTTTTGTACATTCATTTTAGTAAAATGTCTATGTAATTAGCTATACATTTCCTTTAAAGCTATACTCAGACTTGCTAAGGCTGGAATCCTGCAATGGGAAGGGGATTGGTAACAGAGACCGTTGGATTGTGTACTGGAGATGCTTGTTCCCCTGAGATACGGCTGCCGTGCCAGGGTCTACATTTTTTCACTCCTCTTGGGTCTACATTCAGCCATGGAACTAAGTTCTTAGCGGTGGAATATGGGTGCAAAAATTCAGGCCTCTTCCATAACAATTTCTTGACGTTTTCCTCCATTTTCTTAGCTCCTGGTTGGAATGCCACACCTGAGATAACTTTGGAAGCCACTTGAAGATGATAAAGGTTCAGTCAGTTGGGTCTTTAAATGACTGAGGACTAGACCCTCCGTTTATTAACCACCCACCCACCCTAGCTGATTGGACTATGTGGGTAAGAAGTCAGCTTGTTTTTGAGCACTGACATTTTATTTCTGCACTTTCTTTCCTGCCCTCCATCCTCTCTTCCACCAGGGTCTTAGTGGAGAGTGTACTTTGTATTTGAAGTTCTTTGCTGGTCTTTCTCTTCATGTAGGCCAGTGGTTCTCAGAGTGTTGTCTGGCAGCATTAGCATCACTTGGGGACTTGTTAGAAATGCAGATTCTCAGACCTCACCCTAGACCTACTAAGTCAAACTCTGTGGTAGGGCCCAACAAGCTGTGGTTTAAAAAAGCCCTCAGGTTCTGATGCACACTCAAGATTAAGAATTACTGATAAGGTGCGCCTGGGTGGCTCAGTCGGTTAAGCAGCTGCCTTCAGCTCAGGTCATGATCCCAGGGTCCTGGGACCAAGCCCCGCATCGGGCTCCCTGCTCAGGCAGCCTGCTTCTCCCTCTCCACTGCTTGTGCTCTCTTTCTCAAATAAGTAAAATCTTAAAAAAAAAAAATCACTGAGAAGGGGGCCATGGTTGCTCAGTTGGTTAAGCGTTTGCCTTGGGCTCAGCTCATGGTCTCAGGGTCCTGGGATCGAGCCCCGCATCAGGTTCCCTGCTCACTGGGGAGTCTGCTTCTCCCTCTCCCTCTGCTGTTCTCCCTGCTTGTGCTTTCTCACTCCTGTTCTCTCTCTCAAGTAAAAAAAAAAAAAGAATCACTGATAAAGGTAGTACCTTTTCCAGAGGTCTACTTTTAATTCTTCCCCCAGTTCTTGGTTCCAAGTATACCACCCTTCAGGGATTTGCTGTATTGAGGTTTATAGTTCTAGAGCTGGCGAAGTCCAGTTTAATGTGGCCAGAGGCCTATTTTGTATATGAAACATTCATGCATCCTTTTCTTGGGAGTGTAGACTGTTGCCAAGTAGATACCTCTCTACTAGACAGGCAGCTAGTTGGGCAATTTTTTTTTCTATATGTGTTTGATAAAGATTTTTGGGCACTGGGAACATAGTCCAGGCTCTCAAGTTTAAATTGAAGGGGGAGAGGAGCACCTCGTCTGTGGGGGAGCAGCTGGATGTTGCATAACACTTGAGCAGCTCTTCAAAGAAATCTCTCCTTTGGCCTCAACCATTTTATAACTTTGAGGATGTTGGGCTAGGAGGTACTAAACCAATTTTTGGCTGCTTCACAATTCTGGAAAAAACTAAGTGAGTCATGTAAGAGTCACATCATTTGTGTAAGTGTGTGTGTGTGTGTGTGTGTGTGTGTGTGTGTGTATGTAGGTAGGGAGGATTAGGGGTTAAAATTCCATGAGGAATCTAATTTGACTTTGGGAGGATCTGATCTTGGAGGCCTGGGTGGCACCTGACTAAAACTAGAGTGCTAATGTGAACTGCAATTACAATGAGAGTGGGAACACTAGTGGTCTGATAGTTGTTACAAGTTTAAAAGTTACAGTCTTTCAATCTTGTGAGGGTCAAAATACATCTCTGCCTACCTAGTTATAGTGAATATTCCTGATAGACGGATTCCTCAAAGTGAAATCTCTGGAATAGACTGGCACCTCTTGAAATTACTGACTGCAGAGATTCTGATTTCATTGTTCTGGGGTGGGGCTTTGGCACTGGTTTTAAGAAATCTCTAGATGGCTTGACTGTGCAGTGGGTTAAAGGAATATTGTATTAGTACACTCTGCTCCACCTATTTGAAGCAAAAAGACAAATTTTTGAAAAGATAACTGCTGTTGCATGATTGAAGGATAAATTGAACAAACTATGAAGAGGACTAGGAGGATTTCCAGGGCAACTGGGACTCAGACTTCATTCAGATCCTTTCATTGCTTCTCCTGTCTGTTTTCTTTCTGTTAGCTCCATTCTCTTTACAAACCAGCCTTTTTGTGAATGGATGGAAAACACAGCTGCTAGCAGTTCCCAAGTGTTAAGTCTTCAGGCACCACTGTTAGAAAAAAGGAAGACTAACTAACCAGCCCTGAGGGGGAATTAGGGGTGGTATTTCTGATTCTAGCTGGGCCAGTCAGTTGGGGCCTGAATCCTGTAAGAATTTGGCAGTCCCCAAAATGTCCATGTATGGGAGAAGGAAGTAGGTGCTGAGTTGGTCATATTGTAGATATCCACTATAAATTGAGCACATGTAAATTTTTGATAAAAATAAGCAGGTTGTGCTTATTTATATTCCCAAACTCCCCACCATCACTGTTCATTTATTAATTGTATCCATTTAGTGAAAATTGTGGTCCTCTGCCTGACACCGGTCTAGTTACCACGGAAATGGAGAATGGGGAGGAAAGTGAAAGAAAGATAAACAAGAACACAAATGAATTAGTTTTTGAAGTTCTAAGTTTGTGTTTTAACTATCCAGCCATTGCAACACTCAGAAGAATCTTGCTTCTAATTTTATTCCTATTGCCTGCTCTAAATTCCTTGTCCACATTATCTTTTCAAGTTATGTTTACATGTTCACATTTGTTAAGGGCTTTTGAAGGGAGCTTCATCTGTGCCGTGCTGTATTTCAAAGAGAAGGCCTGTGCTAGGTTCTGAGGTCACTGAAAACAGCAAGTACAAGTGTCTCATGAGGAAATAAAAAGCATGATTTGGGTGAGAAAGGCTATTAATGGATGCAACAGAGGTAAGAGGTTGGAGCTAGAGAAGCAGATGGAGGGCAGAGTACAGGCCTTAGACGGTCAAGGGAGGAAGTTTGCTTTATCCTAAATTAGATGGGAAATCAATGGCAAATATATAGAGAGCTTTGCTAGCGCTGTTGTTATCACTTAACATACATAAATTTGTTTTATCCTCACAGCATCCTAATGAAATCAGTATGACTTTTTACATCTATGTTACAGATGAGGAAGCAGAGGTTCAGAGAGGTTATGTAATTTACCCAAGGTCACCAAGCTAGTGAGAGGCAGAGCCGGGATTGAAATCTAGTTTCAAAACCTAAGCACTCAACCTCCATGCTTGAGCACCTTTCTACTGCATCATATAATTAGTAAATCATAGTGGAGCCTAGAGTGGAATCCCATATGTTGACCCTAAAGTCCATACTCAAGACACTACACGATACTGGTCTAAGGAAGGAACAGATTTGTAGATGGAAATGATGAGCTTCCTTTGAACATGTTAAGGCGTTTATGTCTTAGACTTCTTCAGGTATCTTAAGGAGATACTGTGTTTATAGCGCTAATCTTCCTCAAAAACCGCTCTTCGTAGGTGTTCTTCCACTTTATGAGACTGAGGATCAGTTTTGTGGCTTGCCCAGGTGGTGTATCCAAATTAGAATCTAGGTCAGGAGTTGGCAGACTTTTTCTGTAAAAAGCAGGTTAGTAAATATTTTAGGGATTGAGGACAATAAGGTCTCTGTCTCAACTACTGAACTATACTATGGTAAAAAGCAGCCAAAGACAGTATCTAAGCAAATGAGTGTGGCTATGTTCCAATACAACTTTATAGACACTGAAACTTGATTTAAATAATTTTCATGTTATGAAATACTCTTGATTTTTCCCAACCACTTAAATAACCCTTAGCTTGTGGACTGTACAAAAACAGGCAGCTGACCATTTGGCCCACAGGTTGTGATCTAGGTGGTTGCATTCAAAATCCTGGAATGTGCTCACAAAACCAGTAATAGCCACAGAAATAAAAATTACAGGATTGTTGTAAGGCCTAAATGAGATTGTGGCTACAAAGCACTTCGCACAATTTGTGGTATTTAGTAAGCTATCAAAGGTCAGTTAGTATCTTTCCTGATAAATCCTTTGTCTTCATTTGGCATTTAGACTCAAGAGATTTAAGAACTGTTTTCAAATTGCAATGTGATTAGTCTAACAGTAAGTGGCACTCTTGTCTCAAGTTTAGAAGCTGCCGCCAGGGAGTAGGCTGGAGAAATTCAGGTGCTGCTTATGACTCTGAGCTTGTTTTCATTCAACCAGTGAGACTTGTTGCCTGTGCCTCTGGCCTACAAAATCTTTTCTCATGGATAGAGCAGGGTGTGAATTTTTCAAAATACTTAGTATTATGTTGTGAATACAAGTCTTTCGATCAGAGCCTTTCTGTCCTGGACAAGACCTGGGGAAGGCCTCAGCACTATTGGTTAGTACTGAGTGAGTAATGACAGATGCTTCTCCCATTTGCTTAACACATGACCAAGGTCTATGAAGCTGCTGGTTCCCTGCCCCCCACTCTGATTTGGAGTAAGGGATGATATTCAAAGGATGGGAGTCAGATGGGGAGGTATGGCTGGGTTGACCAGGAATGCATTGTATCAACTACAAGGAAAGATGTCATTTGGGTCTTTACTGATTTTGTCATTCATTCATTCAACAAACATGAACATCTGCTTCGAATACCAACCGTTAAGAGCCACAAAATGAAAACACTGACATGGAAAGATATTCTAGATATGATCAAAGCAAGTTTGTAGTCTGTGTGTAGTCTGAGTTCCTATTTGTGTCTGTCTATGTATATTCAAATTGGAAAAATAAAAATGATTTTGTGGATGAAGACATTGAGACTCAAGAATGTGACTTGCTATACATCAAGGACACGTCAGCTAGCAAATGGCAGAATTAAAACTCAGGTTTAAAAGAAAAGAGAAGACATGGTAGAATTGGGGCTCCACTATTTATTGGCTGTGTAGCCAATTGAAACTCAATTTCCTTAACTATGGTAATTCTTATACCCATCTCATGGGTAGGTATTGTTAATGTTGAGAATGAAAGAGAAGACCCATCCTAATTCTTTTTTGAAACTCATTTGTCCCCAAGCAACATACACAGTTAGGTCTCAGGCTTGCTAATCATCTGTGCAGAAGTATCTGATCTGGAAGGGCTAAGGGGTTACCTGGGAGGCTTACGTGGTGCAGGAGCCTGGGCTACTTACACGAGAGAGTGATAAAAAAAAAAAAAAAGGAAGGCACAAATAATAGCAGAAATGAAAAAGGGACATTCCTATAGATTTTATAGACCGTATGAAATAATATGAAAATATTATGGAAAACTTTATACCATAAATGTGAAAAATTAGACTAAATGGACAAATTCTTATAAAATTATCAATATGGTTTAAGAATAGAAACTTGAATAGCTTTCTAATGATTTTTTTTTTAAACATACCAGTAGTCAAAATCTCACAAAGGAAACTTCAAGTTCAAATAGCTTTTCTGGCAAGTTCTACGAAACCTTGCCAGAAAAAAGAAAAACAAAAACAAGTTTATTTTATATAGACTCCTTCAGAGAATAGATAAAGAGGGAACATTCTCTTTTTATGAGGCTAGCATAAATAAAATACTAGCACATTCAACCCAGGAATATGTAAAAATAAAAGGTAATGTTTTATGGCCAATCTGTTTATTTTAGGAATGCAGAATAGAAAATTAGTGTAGTCTGTCACAATAGTAGATTAAAAGAGAAAAATCACTTGATCATCTCAACAGATGCACAAAAGGCATTTATAAAATTTAGTATCCATTCATGAAAAAAAGAAAAAATCTCTTAGATATTTAGGAACAGAAGAGAACTTTCTTAATGTAATAAACAGTAGCTCCATAAAACCTACAGCATAAGCATAATACATACCCCAGGTGGAAGCTGAAACCTTTTCTGTAAGAGCTGGAATGAAACAGGATGCCTGCTATCAAAACTTCTGTAAAATAGGAACTAGATTTTCTCTCCAGCATGGTAAGGGAAAAAAAAAATGTAGGATTGAAAAGGAAGAAACTAAAATGTCATTACTTGCAGGAAATATGACTGTCTACATAGAAAACTCAATATAATCTACAGATAATTTATTAATAAGAGAGTTTACTGGTTGGAGGGGAAAAAATCACCATTCAAAAATAAAGTGCATTTCAGAATACCAAAAACAAATGATATAAAAAGTTAAAAATAAGATACACGTAAAATAGCATCAATAATATGAAGTACCCAGGAAAAAGTCAAGGTATAAGCTGCAGATCTCTATGGGGAAAATCTAAACATTTTATTAAGGGATATTAAAGAAAATCTGGATATAAGAGATTAAAACATGTTTATGGATTGGAACACTCAGTATTGTAAAGAGATCAAATTTACTCCACAAAGTGGGAGAAAAATAGTGTATTTACAGCAGATTAAATCAGGAGAGGACTAGTATCCAAAATATGTAAATTACTCATAATTTATATGAATAATTATCGATTTATGATAAGAAAAAATTGAGAATCCCAACAGAAAAATGGGCAAAATAAGCATTTGTCCCCTTAGCACTCCCCAAATCCAAATGGTTCATAAACAAAAGAAAAAGTGCTTGTTAACCTTGGTAGTAAAGAGGAAAATGCAATTTAAAGACACAGTGAGATGCTATCAATCATATCCTTTACCAGTTTGGGGAAAAAAAAATCTGGTAATACTAAGTGTTGATGAGGATGTGGAATAGGAGAAATTCTTATACACTGCTGGTAGATGTCTTGGGAAACAGGCATTATCTCATAAGTTTCAAAATGTATATCCCCTCTGACCCAGTAATTTTCACTCTCAGAAGTATACTCCAGAGAAGATTCTGTATGTGTGCACCAGGATTTGTGTATGAGAATGGTCAGGGTGGCATTGTTCATGATAACTGAAACAGAAGGTGAAGTGTTTATCTAAAATATAA
This sequence comes from Halichoerus grypus, assembly GCF_964656455.1. Taxonomy (NCBI): domain Eukaryota; kingdom Metazoa; phylum Chordata; class Mammalia; order Carnivora; family Phocidae; genus Halichoerus; species Halichoerus grypus. Next base: position 47,427,885 of record NC_135713.1, on the reverse strand, counting down.
TGAACAAATAATTTGAGGCATATCCATTCCTGGAAAAATATTCAGTAATGAAAACGAACAACCTACAGGAATACACAACAGCATGAATGAACCTCACAAATACACTGTCGAGTGAAAGAAACAGAACACAAAAGCTTACAGATGATATGATATTCATATGTTCAAAAACAAGAAAGACTCTACATATAATTTTGGAATGCATACACAGGTGGTAAAACCATAAAAAGGACGAATGATTATTGCAAAATTTAGAATAGTGATTATCTGTAGGAGAGGAGGAAGGTTTTGTGATCAGGAAGGGACACATGGGCTTGGAGTGGGTGTCAGCAGAACTTGAAGAGACTGGCAATGTTTTACTTTTTGTTTTGGGTCCTGGTTACCCGGTGGCTTGCTTTATAAATATTCGTACACTATAAATTTATATGTGCAATGTCTTGTACATCTCTTATGTTTCCCACCGGACAAGAGAAGCTATATTGTGGCATCATCATGCACCCATCGTCTTGGAAAAATTCAAAAGTCCGACGGGACTGTAACTGGCAAAGTCGTGGAGCATCCTAAGTGTTATTATTCTCATTGGCAGTGAGAATGTCAGGCGGCATAAGTGCTTTGGAAAACTGCTCAACCACATTCTTGTAAAGTGGATGCCTATGAAAAGAGAAAAATGGGAATGTAGGTCAGGGATGAAGGGGGGAAATAGTAAAAGCAAAGCAAAGAAGATAGAGGGCTCACCGGATTGATGAGGACTATGTGTCTTGAACTGAGGAGTATGATTAGCTTCCCTCTCTGACCCGAGAGTAAAAGACTAATAAGCCAACAAAAGAAAGAAGAGGAGCCCCATTGGAGAACATGCTCAGGAGGGGGGACCACTCACACAGCTCCCCACGCAGGCGTGGTCTCTGTCGGAAGTAGTGGGCCCTGCAGTTTCAAGATGGAACTGCGGGTAGGAGTTCCCGCAGTGACTCATACAGAGCTCAACAGAATTTTCTTGATGGTAGACCCCTTTTCATTTTTCAGTTTCGTCACTGGGAGTCTCGCTGAGTTATTGAGGGTAAATAATTTTACAGCCTTCCCCACTTCCTCTACTCTGAAGAGGACTGGTTATGTGGGCAGGGGCAGCATTAACTTCCTGTAGGAGTTCCTTGCTGGGCAAATACTGTGATTTCTCAGAATGCTGACTTGTCCTTGCCGGGCTACTGTTTTCTATGCTGTGCAAAGAGCACTGGAGAGGGCTCTAACTGGCTCTTGCACTGGTTTGAGAGTGACCTTAAGCTTAATCTTGCTGGCATTCATCTGTAGTTACTAAAAATAAAAACTGTCTATAAACACGAAAGCTCTTTATCATCTCCCCAGTGTTGTGAAGAGAATGTCCTTGTAAGTTAAAAAGCACTTTATTAGTAAAATGCCTTTTTTTTTTTGAAAAGAACCATGCATATTTGGAAGGGCAGGTTTTGTTTTCCCATCTTTCCATCCTATCCCTTTCTGGGAGGGCTTCTGTGGTGGACAATTGCTTCTGCTACCCAGAATCCATTTTTCCTCTTGAAATTTTGAGGGAACCACCTTCTTTCACTTTAGAACACAAGGTTTGGGAGTATGACTCAGGCTCAACCCAATTAGTCCTTTTTGACCCTGTGGACACACATAGTTTAGGAATGAGTCTGTGACCCAGTGTGGGCTTTTGAGGGAACGTGAATCACTGGACCTGTGTGAGAGCAGCCCAAAGATGTTCTTGGTAGGTGGCTGTGTGCTCTGCGGGGGCAGCAGAGGGACACCGTGGAGAATCTGAGGAAGGAGCCCAAACTGGAACCAGCCAGAAACCAGGTCGCCAGTGACCTCATGGGGCCATTGAGTCAAGTCTGCTTTTCAATAATGTCAGTCAATAAATTCACTTTCTAGTTGACGCTAGTTTGAAGTTGGGCTTTCTCTTAACTGCAACCTAAAGTCTCTGATGAGGCAAAGGTTTATTGGCATAAGAACAACATTAAGACCTAGCTATGAGAGGCGGTCCATAGCAAGGGAGAAATTTAGTTGTCTTGTAAATGTATCATCATTCTGAAGACCTTGAAGTCCGCATCAGGTATACCCAGGATCTCTGGCCTGAAGTCGCCCTCTTGGTGCGGGGCCTGCTGGGGAAGGCAATGCCGAATGCAACCTGATGCAAATGAGCTCACTGAGACCACAAAAATGAATGTAAAATAAAAACAACAGGACTTTCATCTAAGGTGGAGTCTTTGAACTGACAGGTGGTTTAATGGGAAGTATATAGATGTTTTGTACCTTCTCCCAGATCCCCTTGTGTTCATGATGTTCCTAATTGTCCACAGGTGAGACTTTCCGGTGATATACCCACAAGACGTACTGACATGAACCTGTTTGTATATTTAGAGATGAACGTGGAAAAATATCTAAAAAGAGATCCATTATGTTGACAGTAGGTATTTTGTGCTACTGAGATTATGGTATTTATTTAATTATATTCCTATTTTTTTTTCAGAATTTTCTACTGTATGTCTTATATAATAAATAAAAGCTTTCAAGTACTGTACAAACACAAGTTTACAAGCACTTTATTTATTTTAAAAGTTTTTATTTAAATTTCAGTTCGTTAATATACAGTGTAAAATTAGTTTCAAGTGTACAATATAGTGATTCAGCACCTCCATAAGTCACCCGGCGCTCATCATGACAAGTGCCCTCCTTCATCCCCATCACCTATTTCCCCCTCTCCCTGCCCACCTCCCCTCTGTAACCATGAGTTTGTTTTCTATAGTTAAGAGTCTGTTTCTTGGTTTGCCTCTGTCTCGCTTTTTCCCCCTATGCTCCTTTGTTTTGTTTCTTAACTTCTATGTGAGTGAAGTCATATGGTATTTGTCTTTCTCTGACTGACTTATTCCGTACAAGCACTTTTAAAGGGAAGTCACATGGCTAGATGCAATCTGGAAGTCAGAAGATCTAGCTCAAAATTGCTTAACTTCTTACCCTTAATATCCAAACTTAGTGCCTCCCTTTGCAAAATTTTGGGACTAACACCACATGGAAACTAAAATGTTGTGGTTTAAATAAGAGAGGGCTTTTGACTCAAATCAAGTATACACAGGATTCCTTATGTAGTCATCCCTCTGATACCCATTCTTCAGCAGCTCCTCCATTGTACAAAGTAGATTCTAATCGGACTGAGTTTTTCCAGATAATCCCATCTCTATCACCCATGTTCTCCCGTCTCCTGACCTGGGTTAAATTCTCTAACTTCCATTTTAGGAATTTTGTCTAGTGGCCCTTTAGTTATCTATAATTGTGAATTCTAATTACACATAATCCTAATGTTTTCATTTGGTGCTTGGGGGCTATCTTTAAGGAGTCTGAGATTTTTCTGCTGCCAAAGGAGAAGAGCAAAAACACAAACTTAATCTGTATAGTGGTATTGTACGTAGCACCCCTCTACATGATTGTAGCCAACACTCAACAAGCACACCTTATGAGAATTCACAATACAACTTTCCAAACGCAATTTATTTTTTTTATTTTTTAAAGATTTTATTTATTTATTTGACAGAGAGAGACATAGCGAGAGCAGGAACACAAGCAGGGGGAGTGGGAGGGGAAAAGAAGGCTTCCTGCTGAGCAGGGAGCCTGACATGGGGCTTGATCCCAGGACCCTGGGATCATGACCTGAGCCAAAGGCAGACGCTTAATGACTGAGCCACCCAGGCGCCCCATCTAAACGCAGTTTAGAAATGAATTAATTCCCATACAAAAGACTTCTTTACCAGAAACACCAAGGGCTCCTTTTAAAAAGCAAACTTCCATTGCATGTAAAGAATCATAGGCCTCTGTGGATCTTTTAGGATCAACTTGACAAACTGAGATGTGAAGTGTCCATTTCAAGGGCACGATAACATTGTTGCTTTCACGTAATGTTTTCATCCAGTGGCATCCACACAGGGCTGTAATAAAGAATGAGGAAGTTCTATACGAGCTGGAATGGAGAGATCTTTGGAATAGGGAGTTAAGGGTAGAAAGAACGATGCAAGCTGATCAATGTTAGTCCCCTACACGTAGAGGGAGCAGACAATTGTGGCAGGATCTGAGGCACACAGCACCTGCTGTAACGTACTCTTGCCAAAAAGTCAAACTGAATCTAATCAAACTTCTAGAGCTAAGTTTTGTTTATAGGAAACACACAGAAAAGAGGAATAATTTAAATGACCCCACAAGGAAGCTGGCAAACCCAGAATGTGGAACATTCTGCAGAAGAACTTGTTTGTATAACCCGTCAGTGGCGGGGGGGATGGAAGGAAGATTGTCCTAGATGAAGATACTAAAGAGACAGAACAACCGAATGCAATGTAGGGAACTTGTTTGGGTCTGGATATAAACAAACATATGGTAAAAGGGTATTTTTTTTTTTTTTTTTAAAGATTTTATTTATTTATTTGACAGAGAGATAGAGAGAACAAGCAGGCAGAGAGGCAGGCAGAGGGAGAGGGAGAAGCAGGCTCCCCGGCGAGCAGGGAGCCCGATGTGGGGCTCGATCCCAGGACCCTGGGATCATGACCTGAGCTGAAGGCAGCCGCTTAACCAACTGAGCCACCCAGGCGCCCCGGTAAAAGGGTATTTTTGAGATAATCAGGGAAAATTTGATTATGGACTGAAGAATTAGGTGCTAAGACATCATTATTAATTTGGTCATGTGTGATAATGGTATTGTGGTTATGCAGCAGAATGTCCACTTTTTTTTTTTTAAGATTTTATTTATCTATTTGACAGAGAGAGCAAGAACAAGAGAGCACAAGCAGGGGCAGCGGCAGAGGGAGAGGGAGAAGCAAGCTCCACACTGAGCAGGGAGCCTGAAGTCGGGCTCGATCCCAGGACCCTAGGATCACAACCTGAGCCGAAGGCAGACCCTTAATCGATTGAGCCACCCAGGCGCCCCCAGAATGTCCACTTTCAAAAACCAAGATGCACACTGAAGTCTGTAAGGGTGAAATAACATGATCTGGGATTCATTTTAAAATAGAAGTTGATAATTTTGAATCTGTGTTTTGGGAACTCATACTTTTCTCTCTGCTTTTGTGTATGTCAAAGAAGTTTATTTTTTATAAAACAGTAAATAGAAAATGTAAGGTGCAACAGGGATATACAATTTGTCTAAGAAAGGAGGGAATGAGAATATATATTTTATTTTCTTGTGTTTGCATTGGGGGTATACACAAGAGAGTTAGGAAAACAGAAACCTACAGGGTGGGTGGGGGAAATTGGTAGGCTTGGGGCACGGTGAGAAAAGTCTTGTTCATAAACCTTTGATATTGCTTTGAATTTTAACCATTTGGATGAATTATCTAAACAGTTGGGGTTTTTTTAAAGAAACAAATAAAAGTTAAATAAACATGAAAATGCTCCGAAACAGCTCCCTATACAAAGAAAAAAAAAGAGAAGGGGTTTAGAGTAGATTTCTAGGCTCCTTTTGTCTAGACTTCAATAAATTAATAGTTAATATTTTATAAAGCTGGTTCCAGTAGTAACTCTAGAGATGGACAGAAAACAGAGTAATAACAATAAAAAACAAAACAGAAAAAAATAAAAGAAAAAGAAAAAAACAGAACACAGAATTTGAGGGCTGAAACTTTTAAGAGTGTTGCTTGGGGTCATACAGTAAACATGACCTCTGACCCCATGTTTAATCCATTCTGCCTTCCCCTTGAACATGGACATTTGCTGGTTGTTATTAGTTATGTAGGCAGACGTATTAAGGGCAAATATGAAATTCATAAAACAGTTTATAATGGAAAAGAATCTGGAGGTTGGGGGACTCAGTTCTCATTTGAAATTACCAATCATATGCCTTTGGGCAGATCAACCTTATCAGGTCTCAGTTTCTCTATCCATAGGATGAAGAAATTGACTGAGATCTCTCGAGTAATGGCTATGTCTCTGATGTTAAGGAAGTACACACATAAGACGAGAGCTGGATATTTACATTGAATGCGTTTAGTGCCATAAAGATGAGCGACAAGGAAGTTCAGCAAGAAAAGATGGAGGAGGGCCACAGGGCTTTCAGAAACTATTTAGTCTCTGAGCTCACTTTTGTAAAGAACCATTGGCTTTTAAGGTTCCCAGACAAATGTCACTCTCCCAGGGCTGAGACTGTCGGGGTCTGAGATGTTACCTCCGTGATGGAGAGTGTGGCTGGAGCTCCACACTTTCTGACAATTCATGCCCGAAGCCCCTGGGGTGGGAGGCAAGGGGACATCTTGGGTACATGAGTTGAAATAGAATATTGAGGTCCTCTCAATATCCCCCCACGGTGGGGGAAAAGAAACATTGCAGAAAGGAATGTGTCTTTCTTAAGTGGAAGGGTTTGAAAGTTCAGGTCCAAGCCAGAATATTAGAGCAGGGAGCTGCACCTATGTTACCGAACACAGTTTCCTCATTTTATACATTTTACAAATGAAGGAACTGAGATCCAGCGAGGTTATATGACACAGCCCAATTTGTGTCAGTACAAGGCAGTTAAACTGACATAAAATGTGAGGACAAGGAAGATGCCATTCATCGTGGTATTCTCCAGCTCCCTGTCCAGTTCCTGACTCACAGTAGCTACGAGCCTCATTAACATTGGTCACATGACCAACCAACTGCCTGATCTGACTGAATGAACGCATGGATGCTATGTTCCTACCTTGTGTTCCCTGGTAACCAGCTGGACCCACACACCACCCATTTCACACAGAGGATTATTTCACTGGAGGTGCTACGAGGCCTCTCTCTACTTGCTGAGAGTTTTCTTTCTTTCTTTTTTTTTTTAAAGATTTTATTTATTTATTTGAGAGAGGGTGCACGAAAGGGGGTAGGGTCAGAGGGAGAAGCAGACTCCCCACTGAGCAGGGAGTCTGATGCGGGACTCGATCTCAGGACTCCAGGATCATGACCTGAGCCGAAGGCAGTCACCCAACCAACTGAGCCACCCAGGAGCCCGAGAGTTTTCTTGACTGAGAGACACTGCTTCCTCTGAGTGTAGTTTCCTCTTCGTTGATACTAAGGGATAAATACCAGAGACTGACAGGATGTCTGTGGTGTAGCATGACAGAGAACTGGGGTTTCCTTTGATGTAACTGTGCACTTGGCAGCAATAACAGAGCGAAGATTGGTAGTCAGATGCCCTGGTGTGCTGTGCCAGCAGTCGGGGACGGTGGCCACAGCTCCTGTGATTGCGGAGGAGATTGGATTGCAAGAGCCACCCAGTTCCACTAGAGAATTAAAACTAAACAGAGCCATTCTTTGACTTGGCCTCTTCAGAATCCATGGTTTCACCTCTTTGCTTTGACTGTGTCCTGGTGTGTCTGCTAGTACTCACAGGTAAGTCTGGGCACGGACTTTCACAATTGGATACTACAGGATAAAGATACAAGGATGGTCATTGTGATGTTTGCAGTAGCAAGTTTGGAAACAACCTAAATGTCCACTAGTGGGGGAGTAGGTGAGTAAGCTGTGATAGATGCTGCAAACAGGGAGGCCGACTACACATAGAGATATGGAATGTCTCTGAGTCCAAATGTCAGTTGAAAAAAGAAGGTGCGGAAGGATGCGTATATTAGACTTTTATTTGTGTATGTGTGTTGCAGGAATGGGAATACATGAGTGCTTCTTACTGTATGGACTCTGGGAAGGGAGACTGGAAAACGGGAAGGAGCAGAGAGAGGGAGTATCCTTCTCATATACCTTTTATATGGTTTAAAGATTTTACTATATACATATATTTATTAATATGTATATGTAAAGGCAATTAATTTTAAACCTCAAAATAGCCTGAGTGGTTTCAAATACACAAGCTTCTTATTCAGCCAATGGTTTTTTATTCATTATGTGCCGAGTGCTTAAAAAAAATGAGAGAGGGGCGCCTGGGTGGCTCAGTCGGTTGAGCATCTGACTTTGGCTCAGGTCACAATCTCAGGGTCCTGGGATCGAGCCCCACATCAGGCTCTCTGCTCAGCGGGGAGTCTGCTTCTCCCTCTCCCTCTGCCTGCCACTCCCCCTGCTTGTGTTCTCTCTCTGTCAAATAAATAAATAAAGTCTTTAAAAAAAATTTAAAAATTAAAAAAAAGAGAGATTTATGTCAGTTTAACTGCCTTTCATCAATGAGCATCCGACTAGCCCAGACCTGTGAGCTGTTTTACTGGCTGACAATGACTCATTTTCTGATTATCTATTTCCATCGGCCTTGCCCTCCAGTGTTCACAGGGCTGGACCACAATTCTCTCTTAGGGCATTGGTTTTCAAAGTGAGTTTCCAAGACCGGCCATCTCAACAGCTCCTGGGAACTTGCTAGAAATTCAAATTCTTTTACCCCACCCCAAACCTATTGAATCAGGATCTCTAGCAGTTGAGCCCAGCCATCTGTGTTTTAATACGTCTTCCCAGTGATTCTGATGCTCCTCAAGTCTGAGAATCATTGTCATAATAAATCATCTTCCAAACAGGATAGCAGCACTGGTTTGTTTTTATTCTATAAGGCATTACTTACAGTTTTCTTGAAACAAACCAACCTCACTCATTGCCTGATCTTGCTTTCTTTCCCTGTCTGTTCAGGGTCTTTGGAAGGGGTATACGTAGCTGAAGTGGGTCAGAATGCTGATCTACCCTGCATCTACTCTCCAACCACTTCTGATGATCTTGTGCCTGTCTGCTGGGGCAGGGGACCCTGTCCTGTGTTTGAATGTCATAGTATGGTGCTCAGCACAGATGGAAGGAACTTGAAATATCAGACATCCAACAGATACCAGCTAAAGAGGAATATCCACAAAGGAGATGTGTCCTTGACTATAGAGAACGTGACTACAACAGACAGTGGGACCTATTGCTGCCGGATCCAATTCCCAGGCCCAATGAATGATAAAAAATTAAACCTGGAGTTGGTCATCAAACCAGGTGAGTGGACCTTTGCATGCCTTCTTGAATAAAATCACCTGCAGGTAATAGTAAATATACTGCTTGGTCTCCCTTCTGATCTCCCCAGTTACAGCCCTGGGGGTGGGTCCCTAAGACCTGAAGTTTAACATGTTCCACCATCGATGGCCAGCCACTTTTAATTCCCTTCATCTATTTTAAAACTCATGGAAAGAATCTACAGAATGGGAGGAAAGGTCAAGATTGGTGGTTCAAGAACCTGACTGCTCATTAGAATCACCTGGACAGTTTTTTAAACACCTATAGCTCCTTGGTCCCTACCCACGAACCAGAGAAATCGGTGTCTCTGGAGGTAGAGCCCCAGCACTAGGATTTTACAAAGTCTACCTTAAATGATTCTCCCCTCTGTGCAGCCAGGATTGAGAACCACCGGACGGAGCACAGGTGGGGTGCATGTGCTCACGTGTTTTAAGATTTATAAGCATAGGGGTGCCTGGCTGGCTCAGTCGTTGAGCGTCTGCCTTCAGCTCAGGTCGTGATCCCAGGGTCTTGGGATGGAGCCCCGCATCAGCTCCTTGCTCAGCAGGAAGCCTGCTTCTCCCTCTCCCATTCCCCCTGCTTGTGTTCCCTCTCTCGCTGTGTCTCTCTCTGTCAAATAAATAAATAAAATCTTAAAAAAAAAAGATTTATAGAGCATATAGTGTGTGGCTGATGGAGCCGAGTTCAAATCCAACTTTGCCTTTTAACTATCTGTGTGATCTTGGGCAAGTTATTCAAACTCCGTGAACTCCTCCTCTATGAAATATGGTAATTCCTACCACGCAGGACCCTGGAGGGATTTTACGAGCGTTTTATGGAAAGCATTTAGCATGGCCATTTGGGTGGCTGTTAGTTCTATTATTAACAATTAGACTGTGGCAATGATGACTGTAACACGCCTCTGCCCAACATTTTAAGAGTGTCGTACACTCTCAAGGAAGGTGTCCAGGTAGGTTTGGCAGTTGGGCATCTGCTTCTCTTCATTTGTCGCGTTTCCTATTTTTTCTGCTGCCCCTTTGATTCCCTGCCACAAGCTCTCTGCTCTCAGAGGAGCTGCATCCTTATGTTGGTTTCTGATATTAGCCAAGGTCACCTCTGCTCGGACTCCATGGAAGGACTTCACTGCAGCCTTTCCACGGATGCTCACCACCAAGGGACATGGCGCAGGTAATTATATGGGAGGTATAGCAGGAAGCCCTCAGGTGTTTTCAGAGCTCGGAGGATTCTGAGTATGGGAAAGAGAGGAGAAAAGGGTTTGAGTGGAGGTGTGAACGTCCCTGGGCACCTGAGATGTTGTGCGTGGGGAGGGGAGTGGTGGGGACAAACCTTTGCTGGGAAAAAGGGGTCCTGAGCTAGGATTCGGAATTAGTCACAAGCAGCCCTGTGACCTGGCCGAAACCTTTCACTTCCCTGGATCTCTGCTTCTTGTTCTCTCCAAGGAGAGGGTTTAGAGACTTTGGATTTTGTAACCTAGTAAAATTCGCACTCCATCCAAAACCAAAATTCTGGTGATCTACATATTTTGCCAAATAAGAAAAAAAAATTCTACTAATGCCATTATTGCATTAAAAAAGACATGTTTATAAATTAAATAAATTTAATCTAATTAAAAACTCATTACATTGTCATTATTTTCCAATTGACTCCCAAACTGGGATGTTTTGTCATAGATTGGCTCCAGTCCATGTTTGGGGTTGGATTCGGTGATTTCAAGGATCTCTTCTAACTAGAATGAAGCCCACCATCTTCTTTCGATTCCATCCTCAGAAATAGCAGCTAAATTCTTTGAGTAATTCGGCAAGGACTTTTTCATGCTGCTCGGTGAGAAGATAGGGTCAAAAGAGCAGACCTCAGGTCACACTGAGCAGGGAGATTAATCTTAAATGTCTCCTGTCAGATTCCTGGTCCTTCTTATACTCTCTAGAGCTCAGTCTTCCATTTAGTAAGATGAGGGTAATAACCGGCGCATCCTGTATCTTAATCTCATAAATCTCTTAAGTCCCACCTCATGAGATATAAGTAAGAAAGGGTGTCTCAAGTGCTTAGCCCAGTATTTGATCATAGTATGTACTCAGTACATGTTGGTTATTGTCTTTAATGTTACCAGTAAGATCTGGAGGCAGAATGAGATTGTGGTTAAGTACGTCAGTGACAGGGTTCCAATATCAGCTCTTCATACTACCTTTGTGAGCTCAAAGGAAAATTGCTCAAACTCTATGAGGCTCAATTTCCCTACCTCTTCACTGGGGGTAATCCCAGTGTCTATTGCATAAGATTGTTGTAAAAATTCAGTGTGACAATGTATGCAAAGTGCTCAGTGTAGTACCTGGCTCACAGAAAGCACTGGAATATTAGTTATTATTATAAGTATTAACTTCAGCTCTCTACTGGCTTAATCTTTGGTGGTTCTTTAGTGATTGGTAGCCAACATCTTTTATGCGATTAGTGAGAAAACTAAATATGGTGGGACCAGATGACAACCCTCATCCCCAAAGGAATTTAAAGTTTAAAAACCACATTGATGGAACTGCTAAGTAGACATGAATCTTAACCACACGCAAGATTTTCTAACGTAAATCCAGTTTCTGCTTCCCTGTAATTAACCCTAATCAAGTCATACCCCATATTTATTGTGTGCCCATGTTCCCATCCTGGGCTCCAATGTTCTTTACAACGTCACCACCAAGTGGGCATTCACTGTATGCCCACACACCTTCCTCACGAGGCAGTGCCTTTCCTCAGGGTTGTCGAGATCATAAACAAGTCCTTCTCCCTTTTTACTTGTTAATTCCTTCCCTCTAGGGCAACAAAGATGGGGTCTCCTCTTGCAAGTCAACTTGGTGTAGGTATATATACCTTTTCTTTTAGTGTGGAATGTGGGTACATTGAATATGTTTGCTATTAAGTGGAGTGGAACATTAACAAGTAAAAGTTCCAAGGGTCTTGGAAGCTCCTAAACATACCTTGAACACAAAACAATGTCCTGTCTCTTCCACCTGAAGGAGGCAGAACCAGGTTATGGTGAGTCCTCAGCTCTGAAGGTAGACTTGGTTTGAATCTCAGGTTTGCCAATCACTGGTTGTGTGATCTTAGGGAAAGTACCTCTTTGAGACTCAGGTTCTTCATCTGAAAAATGGAAAAATAATAGTACCTATATATTGAGGTGAAGATTAAAAGCTATTATGCAAATAAAGTGCTAAGCACCATGTCTGGCAGGTAATATGTGCTAGATGGTAACTACAGATTTATGTACTTTTAAGAACATCGCATCCCACCCCTACTACCCTCTCCACTCCAGCCGAGTCTTGGGTTCTCTAGGGAAACGAATGCAGATTTTTCTAACTGTCCCAGTCACTTTGGTTGATGGCTATCCATGTGAAATTAAGCTGTGATAATCAATAAATAGAGTGCTGTTGGAGTATTTTCACTGTAAATTGAAAAAAAAAAAAAAAGAAGAAGTCAGTCTTACCATTTAGACCAAGAAAAATAATTACAGGGAAGCAGAAACTGGAATTACATTAGAAAATCTTATGTGTGGTTAAGATTCATGTTTACTTAGCAGTTCCACCAATGTGGTTTTTACACTTTAAATTCTTTTTGGGTAGTAATAAGAGCAAAGGTAAGTGGAAGAGAATTTCTTTTATTTCCTTTTTTAAAAAAATATTTTTAGGCTGAGAATATTAAAATTTTAATATTAAAATCATGGTTTGTTAAACCAAGGGCTCTAAATGAAAGGACTTAGACCTTTAGGCTTCCAGAAAGTGGCCATGACGTTTAAGAAGTTTCAGAGCCTGGGGTGGTGGGGGTGGGAGGGACGGGGCAGCTGGGTGATAGACACTGGGGAGGGTATGTGCTATGGTGAGCGCTGTGAATTGTGTAAGACTGATGAATCACAGAGCTGTACCTCTGAAACAAATAATACATTATATGTTAAAAAAAAAAGTAGGAAGGGAAAAATGAAGGGGGGGAATCGGAGGGGGAGACAAACCATGAGAGACTATGGACTCTGAGAAACAAACTGAGGGTTCTAGAGGGGAGGGGGTGGGGGGATGGGTTAGCCTGGTGATGGGTATTAAAGAGGGCACGTTCTGCATGGAACACTGGGTGTTATGCGCACACAATGAATCATGGAACACTACATCAAAAACTAATGATGTATGGTGATTAACATAACATAATAAAATAAAATTAAAAAAAAAAAAAGAAGACGTTTCAGAGCCTCTGACTCAGCCAGAGACAGGAGCAGGCATCCTTAATTTTCTCAAGGCTGACAATCTATTGATTTTTAGAAGGCTGTGTCTGTGAGGTCAGGGCCTGTGCCCATGCTGTTGGCCGCTCTGCCCCCTGTGCCTGGCACAGAGTCAGGGTATAGACATGTTCATCAAATAGATAGACGAATAAATAAATGGGTAAAAAGGAAAGGTGAGCTGGCAACTGGGCAATGTGACCACTTGATAGTGACCGTGCCAAGGCGAAGGTTGTTGAAGGCAGCATGGTTAGGAGTATATGTTTGAAGCCGTGAAGACCTAAACCGGAAGGCCATTTCTGGTATTCGCTGAGCTGTGTAACCCTGGGTAAGTCCCTTCCCTTCCGAATTCTCAGCTTCTTCATCTGTATAATGGGGCTAATAGTCCCTACTTTAGGATAATTGTTTTGAACGCTAAATGAGATCCTTTGCTCAAAGAATTTAGCACAATGTCTGCTCATGGTAAATTAGAGCCATGGTTATTATTATTTTCCTTTTTAGACAACTAAATACCCTATCTCCCTCTTAATGAGTAAAGGTTAAACTTTTTCAAGAAAATTAACTTTTGTTATCTTTCAAAGTCTAATTACAATATAATGCCTGCTTGAGTGTTATCAATGTTGTTGGAATTCTGCAGCCCTCTTTGGGGCCCTGTGGACACAACAAACCACATACTCAACAGAGGTCTTCCTGGCAGAGGTCTCCTTTTCATGGAACCTAAGTAGTTGGGTTCATTATCTGGTTAAAAAAAATATGGTCATCCTAAAATTGATTTGCAAGTGTTTAGAAAATTTTGGTCTCACAATAAATTATTGTGAAGAGTATAGAGTAGAATTAATTTCAAATAGGATCATAGGCATAGGCATCTTCAGGATTTTTTAAAAAGTCAGATAAAAGAAAACATTCTAAACTGTTCTATTGGCTATTTTTTTTCTCTTTATGGCAGAGACACAGACACTGGAGGCCCTCCATGATAACCAACAAACTGTAAGTGACTTTGTGTGTGTGTGTGTGTGTGTGTGTGTCTATGTGGGTGTGTGCACTCACCTCATGCTCACCTCAGAGAAAAGGAAGTTCAGCTTTAGTCTTCCTTCTTGTTTGCTCTCTGCTTGGGGAAAAAAAAAATGCCTTAATCTCCCTTAGCCTCAGAGCCCTTGGCTGTAACATGTTGATGACACCAGTTCCAACTGCACAGGCCTATTGTAAGGGTGAAATGAGGGGATGGAGGTAAAGTGCCCGGCACGTGGTAAGTGCTGGGAAACCAAAACGAAGAAACACTACGCCCTTGTCCCTTTTCTCCTATTTCACAACTGTATGCCACTGTGGACGGTTCAAGGACCCTTCAGCTCCCTAGAGTATATTTCTTCTCATTTCCATGGCAACCCTAATGAGAAAGATTATTTAAATTTTTTTATATGTGACAAGACACCAGTCAGGAATATTTGAAGCCAAGAATTTCTATATCCAACTATAAATAAATCAATATTTTAATTAACCACAAATTTAGTGTCTCCCACCTTTTCAGAATAAAAGGGAATCCCCTAGATAGCAAGCTTATAGTAGCGACTTAGAGATTCTTTGGGGACATATCCAGGAGTCTGCCTTCATTTGACTAAGTCCCCTACTTGTGTGTTCACTACCGAGGCTCAGCACTTTGTGTTTGTCCCTCCCCCCCTCTGCGACCAAGGACTGACTCAAGTACCTCTGGACATCCATAGTGTTTAATGCGTAGTATCTTGCATATTATAGCACTCCTGCAGTAAATGTTTATTGAATAAATGGAAGATTTAATTCCTTTGACATCTTTGTTTTAAAAATGTTTACTATTATTGTTTTTAAAGGGGAACATGGGCTGAAGTTTTGGAAGCAGAAGAATTTTCTGACTCTCAGTTAAAAAATCCAATTGATTAGAGCAATAGCCATAATAGTTATCACTGCTTAAGCATTTATTGTATACAAGGCCCTGTGCCAAGCATTTTATAAATCTCATTACTTAATTTTCCCAAGAACTCTACACAATGGTGGCAGAGCTGGGGCTTGAACTCAGAACTGTCTGACTGCAAAGGCCCGGCTCTTAAATCACTGTCTTTCTGTGAGCATGGGTGTTTCTCTGCAAGACACCAAGTTTCAACCACTCTGAAACTCCCTGGAATGCCAGGGACCTTGAATGAATGGGGTTCCACTCTAAAGCCCATTTTTATTTGGGGGGGAGGGGATTCCATTTACTAAGGGCTCCTTGTGCCCCTAACAGCATAGAAGTGACACGTTTTATTCCCTTACTAACTCTGAAGAGTATGCTCATGCCTTTCTTTGGTGGTTTGAGGCCTGTCTGGAAGGAGACACATCACGAGTAGTCTCAAGGTCCCTGCACCGCTGTGGTGCTGTGAAAGGGACCGTCTGATGCACAGGTCACAAGACTGGCTGAGCACACAACTGATTTCTGGCCATCTGCTGCAGTCCAGTTTGTGTTTCCCTAGCAAATACCTACATGGGCTAATGAGTTACAAGATGCTGGTACGACTACCAGAATGGCCGTGTACATCGGAGCAGGAATCTCTGCTGGACTGGCTCTCCTTCTTATCATTGGCGCTTTAATTCTCACATGTAAGTTGGTTCATGTTACTTCTCTCTCCCTCTGATGAGGAACTGTTAACAAAGGAACCAACACAAACCTAGATATAAATATAAGCTTATATTTATACCTGAAGGTGATAGCTATTTTTTACTCAACGTTTACCATGTAATACGCAGGCATTGTGCTAAATGTTTTTACCTACATTTTATCGTCACCGCCTTATGCAGTAGGTAGTATTTATCACCGTTTTGTAATGTAGGAAGTATAGCTACGAGAGAGTAAGCTGCTTTGCCAAGTTTTCAGAATCCCTAAGAGGCAAAGCTGGAATTCAAACCCAGGCAGGCTGATTCTAGCACCTAGTCTCTTACCTTTGGCTAGGAACACAAACCTCTTTAAGCCATGCATTAGGTTTATTAGGAAGCACAACAACAAACGTAATTTCTTTCTGTGCATGTTCCTACCTTATTTGTTCCTTAGGCACAGGTCTTTAGAGAGAGATGACAAGTCCTTTTACCAATGGGTCATTGGCCAGGATTGCAGCATTTGTGTTTTGCTCCTTCATGGCACTCATGCACACGTTGTTTTCTAAGTTATTTTTATTTAAAAAAATCTTAAGGTATGGTTTATATACTCTAACTGCATATTTAAAGTATGTTCAACTTGATGAATTTCAATAGAGAATCACACTTGGGGACCTATCACTACAATCAAGACCCAACTATTGCCATTGCCCCAGAAGCCTCACACACTGTTGTAATTGCGATATATTCTCTTCTCTTCGAGGGCAGAGGCCAAGGCCTTATACCCCAGGGCTTAGTACATTCTAGCAGCCTTTCCTACTAATACTTAAACATGGAGGGCATATCAGGTGACCAACCATCCCAGATTTGCCCAGGTGTGACGGGGTTCCTAGGATGTGGGATTCCAGTGCTAAAACTGGGACAGTGCCGGGAAAACCAGGACGAACTGGTCACCCTAGTTGTGTGGCTTAAAGCTGCTGAGTGCTTTATGAGCATTAAATCCTCATAACTACCCTACTGAGAAAGATACTAATATTATTCTAATTTACCAAATGGAGAACTAGCAGCTGTCCAAAGTCATATGGTTAATTGATAGATATGGAATCTGAAGACAAGATTCTCCTGTTCCTCCCCATTATGCTGTTCTGCCATTATTGGTAAATGGATTGTTCAAAGAAAGAAGCTACCCCATCCACACTTACCTGGGTTTACTGAGAGGTAGCAGGGGAGTTTGTGAATTGATCACATGAACGTAATGCCTACAGATGATCAAGAGCAATAATAGCCCCCACTACCTTTCTGAGTTCTGCCATGGCCTGGATATTAGGGGCCATTCCAGTTTGTGTAAAGTGGCTTGAAGTGAGGTTTCTTCTCAACGGGAGAAGTCTGACACTTTGTACCCACATCTGTATTACTCCAAAAACATGGCTACTTAGAAAAACAGATGGGAAAGTCCTGTTTGATTTGTGATCTTTTCCCTAGAAGTTGCTGGAGAAGATCTTAAAACCAAGGTGATGGGTGTTTAAGTCAGGACATCAAAGCCATTAATTGGCAGCAATACAACCAGCAATCCTGTATCTTTCTAGTGCACTCTCTGCAATGAGCATCCACACCTCAGTGCTACTCAAACCTCCCTCATTTCTCACTCAACCGGTGAAGTATCAAAGACCTGTTCCTTCTCCTTTGCCTTAGCCAAGACTTCATTCCTCCTTTAACCCCTTTCTCTGGAATCATCTACCTCTCCCTTTCTATTTATTCTACTTTCATTAGCATAAAAATACATTCTAACTCACACATTCCTCCTTAGCTACTCCCATTTCTCCTTTCTCCTTCACAGGCAAATCTCTCAGATGAGTTTTTCCTACTTCTTATCCCCTGAACTCTCCAACCCATCCTTTAGCTTCTACACCTGAAGCACCGAGGAAATAGTTTTAGTCAAGCTCACCGACGACCTCCATTTTCTAAATCCAGTAGACACCTCTGTCTTCATTGTTGTCAATCTTTTAGCAATATTTAACCAAATCGATCCTCACTCATTCTATAAAGTCTTCCTTCTCTGGGCTTCTAGAACACCACTCTCCTACTTCACTGGCCATTTCTTTTCAGTCATTTTTGTTATTTCTTTTTCTGCTTGACCTTTAGATGTTGATATTCCTCAGGGCTGGCCCTTTCCCTTTCTTCTACACCCTTTAGGTGATGATCTATATTTCCACAGGCTTACAGGTCATCCTTAATTTCCCTCTCCAACTCAGAGTGTTTGTATTGTTGATACCTCCACTTAGATGTCTCCCACATTTAACATGTCCAAAATGGAGGTCTTGAGTCCATATTTCACCTTCCCAGAACACAACTTCTGCCTCTCTGGTCTTTCCCATTATAGTGTTTCTCTACCATCCATCTGGTTGCTTAAGCCAGAAAGCCAGAGGCCATCCTTGAATCCTGTTTCCTCCTAACACAAAATCCAATTTTAATTCCTGCAGACTTTCTCCAAAATACATGTAAAATCCATTTATTATTCTGCATCTCTCTTGGTCACCACCTTACTCTGATCTGAGGCATCATGATCTCTACTTCTTCATTTTTTTTTTTTACTTCCTTTTAATCTTTTCCTCACATAGCAGCTAGGGTGTTCTTAAAATCCAATCAGCTCTCATATTTCTGCTCTCCAATTATATCTTAAAGGTCTTGGAATAAAATCCAAAATCTTGATTATGACTTAAAGGGTCCTTTGGAGCTAGCCCCAGCCTAGCTCTCAGACCTTATCTTGGGCCACTCTCTTATTTCAGTTTCAGGAACCCACCATCATCTTTATTAGGGGTTCCCTCTACCTGAATTCTCCCCCTGGCTCTTCACCTGGCTGACATATTCTCTTTGTTCAGAACTGAGCTTAAAGTTCACCTCTCCTGAGAGTTTTTTCCTGACTGCCTTCTCCATCATCTGTTCCAGTACATTGTTAGTTCCACCATTAGAGATTATTATTTTAAATGCCCCCCTCACTAGAACACAAGTTTTAAGAAATCAGGGCTCACAATTCACTTTTGCATCCCCAGTGCCTAGCATACTATCAGGCACATAGTAGATGCTCCATATATTTGCTGAATGTAAGAAATGCATCTTTATTACTTACTAGCATAATCCATGTAATAAATCAAGACACACACTAATAGTTTGATTTGTTTCAATCCAAGGGGAGACCAGATTTCCCTAAACAATCCTTGCCTCCAGTGTGTTCATTTTATTTCTTATCTCATTTGTTTTATGAGAACATTTTTAATTGACTTTTCTTCCACCTTTTACCTAGGGTATTCTTATAGAAAAGAGAAGTTACAGAATTCAAGGTAAGAATAATGGGTGGGGTAGGGGAAGGTGGGAATTTTGGAGGCCCCTATTCTAAGATGGCTTTGCTCTTAGAAGTCCTGCCCTAGGATTTAAACTTATACTTCGTTCTTACCTTAGGCATGGATTAATGCAATACCCAGTTAAACACACTGCTCTGTTTTCCTTTCTGATTTCTCTAGCTTCATTGCCTAAAGTTATAGAATTCATCTCGCTATTGATAGGAAATGCTTTTTTTGTATATTAATGTTTTTTTTTTCAGTGAATTGACCCTTCCAGTGATTGAGTTACATTCAGGCTCTGGTTGGGCACTGGGTTACAAAAGTGAGCAAGAAACCCAGAATCTACTCTTAGGGCTTTTATAGCTAAGCCCAGGCATTCTTAACTTACATGTCTATTAGAATCACCTAGGGCACTTGAACATATTGCTGCCAACCCCAGAGCAAATAAATCAGAATCTTTGGGGATGAGACCTAAGCATAGGTGTTTTTCTAAAAGCTTTCCAGGTAATTCTAGTGTGGGAACAGGGTTGAGATCTACGGGTCTATTATACTGCAGTCTTGGTATCCATTTTTGACTATATACACATGTATACATATATACACATGCACACACACCTCCATTCCAAATACACAAAGCTTAAATAACTTCTAGTGGAATTTAGTGATATTTGGTACATGGGTAGAATGCAGTAAAAAAAAAAAAAGACTCTGCCCATTGAATACTATCTAAACCACGAGTAATTATAGACAAAGTATAGATAGTATATTTATGAAGACAAAATACTCTACAGTAAAAAAGTCCAACAAGGCCAAATAAAATATTTAATTATCATTGGCTTTCAATCATCTGTACCAGGATTTGTTTTTAGAGCTGAAACTTGAAACGTGATACTACCCATAGGTAATATTTACATTCATTAATTCTTTATTTGGTTGAAATTATTTGGTGAAATTATTTGGTTAATGTTCATCTCTATCTATATATGTAAGCTCCATAGAAAATTAGGGCATTATTGCCACATTAGTATCTATATCCCTTAATACAGCACATGATGCTTAGTAGGCACTTAAATATCTGATGATTGAGTGAATAAATATTCCTTATGGCAGCCCTGTGAAACAGAATGCTTATTATTCCCATTTTACAGACGAGGACACTGAGACACAAAGTTTACTAACATGCAGCCTTCATGGGATTTTTGTGTATTGTTCACTGAAGCATTTCTTACT
Source organism: Halichoerus grypus (assembly GCF_964656455.1). Lineage (NCBI taxonomy): Eukaryota > Metazoa > Chordata > Mammalia > Carnivora > Phocidae > Halichoerus > Halichoerus grypus. The sequence continues at coordinate 47,407,533 of NC_135713.1, read as the reverse complement.
TCTTAGAACAATATGTAACACATTAAATATTTCTTGATTGAGTGAATGAAAAAAGAAACAACCAACCACCCAATTTACCAAAGGTCATATGGCTGGTAAGAGACAGAATTCAAACTCAAGTCTGTTTGGGTTCATTACATATTCATATTTTTTTCTTTCTGAAATTGTTCAAGCCCACAGAAGAACTGAAGTTACCGTACAAGGAACAATAGAACCTTTCAAGGAAACTCGTGATTTAACATTTTGATGTACTTGCTTGGTCTGTTTCTCTGTTTATATACACAGTTTTTTCCTGAACCATTTGTAAGGGCATTTCAGGCATCTTGACACTTCACCTCAACACCTCATTCTGTCCCTCCTTATAATACAATGCCATTTTTGTGCTTAAGAAAATGAAGATGAATTCAAATTTCCTCAATTGTTCCACACATTATTTTATTGATGTTTTATGGCCTTTTCCTCCTAGTTAGGACCTGATCAAGGATCATGTGCTACATTTGGTTGTTGTCTCTTCAGCCAACCTTGTTGTCTTAACTCTATTCTGTGCTGCCCAGGAGATGCTGAACTCAACTGCAACATTTCTTTCCACAGCCTCGTCACTTTGGCCAACCCCCCTCCCTCGGGGTTAGCAAATACAGGAGCAGAAGGAATGCGCTCGCAGGAAAACATCTATATCATTGAAGAGAACGTATATGAAATGGAAGATCCGTATGAATACTACTGCTATGTCAACGATGGGCAGCAATCCTGACAACTTAGAGGTTTAACCCTTTAAATGCCACCAGATCCCACTACGTCATTTTTGAGTGTGGTTTCATCTTTGGAACCTATGAAATGTGTCAGCTCATTGGTTATAGAGGCTCTGTCCACAGCCACCGAGCAGAGTTTTTACATTTTCTGAAGATAATTAGCTCCCACAGGGAGGGAACTGTGACCTGCACTGCAGTTAGGCACAACATTACCTCTGTGTTTCAGCCACCAGGGCTACCCAACTCAGAGATTGCTAATCAGGGCATTAGAGCTCAAATGGGCTTTTATATAGAGTAGGAATTCTTAATATGCGGTCCCTGAAATGCCAGGAAATTCAGTCACATGATGGATCCACAAAGCTCCTCAAAATATAGGAAAAATTACGTGCTGAGATACGTGCATGTCTTTTTGAACAGAAAGTCAAAAGGTGCTGCTGATTTTCAAAGAGATCTGTGACCTATAAAAAGTTAAGCTACTGGAGGAGGAGGAGATGGTCTTGAATGTTCTCTCTGAGTCTCAAGACTTAAGCTTCTCTGAATATTGATTCTTTGACAGTAAGTGCCACTGCAGAGCTCTCCTTTGCCAGTTAGGTAGACTGCCCACCAGGTCCTGTGGTGTGGCAGGAGCTCCCAGAGAAAAAGGAAGTGTGCTCCGAGTGTGTTGTGCCAAGTTTTGTCTGGGGCACACTCAACAGGAAATATCTCCCAGCAACTTCTCCATTCATGGAGAGAACTGGAACTCTGTTTTTCATAGAAGAAGAAGAAGCAGTGACTGGGACACAAATTCTGGTGGAAAGAAGGCAAAGGCCTCCACCCAGCAATCTATATTTATCAGCATCAAGTCCTTTGGCGGAAAGACTGTGGTCCCCAAGCTTCAATTTCAAGGTGGTGGCGACTCTGTTTATCTTGCTTATTTGTTGCCTGCCTAGTGCCTGACACAGCTCTTACACATCATAGAAATTTACTAAATATTTTTGGAGTGAAAAAACATAAGAAATGTAGTCTTCTGCAGTCTTTTCTATTGCAAGGCTTAGATAGAGCTCTTCTCGGAGAACTCACACCTACTCCTAAGATCCCATATCTGCTCTTACCTAGTTCAAAGTGGTGTTTGTTTCTTAGCATCATCTCTAGCTCAGGAAGTCTATTACTCTCTTGTCTGTGTCCTCCTTTCTCTTCTCTTCTCCTCCCATCCCCTCCCTCCCCTCCCCTCCCCTCTTCTCTTCTCTTCTCTTCTCTTCTTTTCCCTTCCCTTCCCATCCCTTCTCTTCTCCTTCTCCTCCTTCTCCTTCTCCTCCTTCTCCTTCTCCTCCTCCTCCTCCTTCTTCTTCTTTTTTTTGGAGAGGGGCAGAGGGAGAGGGAGAGAGAGAATCTTAAGCAGGCTCCATGCCTGGCATGGAGCCCCATGTGGGGCTCAATCTCACAACCCTGAGATCATGACCTGAGCTGAAATCAAGAGTCAGACATGTAACTGACTGAGCCACCCAGGCACCCCAGTGTTCCTCTTTCTGCTGAGCCTCCTTAGCACATAAAGAATCAACAATAAAGACCTGTTGCTGCCTTAAAACTGCCCCTCCCCAGGTAATAACTAAACAGCTACCATGCTCTATGCAGAAAATGTTGGTCACCAAGGATATAGGCAGCCTGTTTTCTTCTAAGAGTCTTTCTGGCAATCTTGTGTGAGTCATAATGTTCAGGCTGCATTTAGACAGTTTTAGGAAGTACTGGCTTTCTACAGGGAGATATAGAAGGGAGATCATTTTGTAAAATTATAGGCAGTAGCTCTCATACAAGACTAAAAGTTAATCATAAGTATTTTAAAGTTATGAAATTCTAGAGGGAAGGGACTTCAGAACATATTGAGACCAGCTCAATGGTTTCCCCAGCAGAAAGAGATTCTTACCCAACAAAAATCTTTAAACAAGGGTAATGTATATGGGATGATCATTGCAATGGTGCTTGTAAGAGACTTTTTTCATCAACTGGGGAATAGTCGGTTATTGTGATGTCAGCATGCTGGTGCAGTTAAAAAGAATTAAGTGGTTTCCTCATTGAGTTGTTTTGCTAATTAAATGAATATTTAAGTGCCTACTGTATGCCAGGTATTCTGTGCTGAGACCCTAGAGAGAGCCCAAATAGACAGACATATCCCTGACCCCATAGAACTTGTATTTGATCTGATGTAAGAGGTTTCATTCCATTCATTCAGTCAGTGAGCACTTATTGGCATCTACTTTGTGCCAGACACTGTTCTAGTCCCTAGAAATACAGCCATGAGGGAAATAGTCAAAATCCCTACTCTCAGGGTGCTTATGTCACTTGTTTGAGGAGAACACTATCTTGCTAACCAAAAAAAAGAAGGTTCTAGAACAATGTATGTAGTTGATGCTAATTTTTTCTTTTGCCTTAAAAAAGAAATCTGGAAGAATATACCAAAATTAATATGGCCACCCCATAGGGGCAAATGGCCATGAGACAGACTTTTTCCTTTTATGTGCTTTTATAATTGTTCAAATTATTTTCTTTTGTAACAGAAAATGAGATTTCAGCATTAGAGCAATGTTTTCCTGTCTGCCTTCCTGACCATAGAAGGAAATGAAGACTCAGATAAGTTAGATTCAAGGTCAAGGCTGGCAGTAAGCCAGGACTGGAGTCCCGGTTTTCAGAGTAGGATCTACTCTATGTCAATGATGTGGAAAGGGGAAGTTGGCAGAAAGGAGAAAGAACCCCTACAAGACTACTACAAAGAGCCCAGGAGAGAAGTGGTCACTTAATTAAAAACAGTTGAATAAGATTGAATGTGTGGCTTGCTCTTAGAAGTATCTTAGGATTTTTCTTCCATAGGAGATCCACAGGATGAGAGGGGGCTCCTGGATCTTTTGAGACTGAGAAACGTGGTGTAACCATGTTTTATCTGCATATCACTTCCTTCTAGATTTGGGATTCCTGAGGCAGAAGTTCCAAGCAGTTCAGTCCCTCCTTAATTGATTTTTGGGTACCCCCTCATGCCTATACTCATTTAAACTTAATTTTCATTTAAATATAAATTTGAAAAATGAAGCTGAACACACTTTTGGCTCCAGTTTCTATTCAGAAAGTCTGTATCCTTCTGGAGATCAGTATAGATAGATGCCCTAGAGCAGCAATTTTTGAGATTTTTCCACCATCCTTTTCTGGGACCTAGTTGGGAGGAGAGGAAAAGGGAAGGGGCAGCTGGATCATTTGGCTGAAAGTTTCTCAAGCTTGAGGAGGGCTCAGATTTTAGTCCATTTTCACTGGAAAATCTGTGCCAAGAAGCAGTATGAATCAGAAGTGTTTCAGGCTTGTAGAACCTCTGTGCCATTTCTTCAGTAATGGTGACCACAATTATAGAGATCATTCCAAGTCACTCATTTATTCATAGCAGTGATAATCTTTTGTGAATTCTTGTTCTAATTCCTTCTGCTTATGGTGTGACTCTCCTTTTCCAGAGAAAGCAGTGAGTTTTTGTTTTTTCTTTTAATGATTATTTAAGCTATTCATGTGTGGTGGCAGTGGGACATCTGTTTAAAAGTACACATTATTTTAATGTAATTGTTTTGTGGGTGGGTCACCTTTGGAAAATATTTCATTATAGTTTTATATTCTATACCTGCAACCTGTTTCATGATAAGTTGGTACATTGTCCTTTGTAATTTCTACATTTTGTGTTTGTACTTTTTCATTCATTTTAGACCCAGTTCATGTAAAATAGAAATATTTTATACTCCAATGCAGTGTTTACCTTCTTTTGGTCAGCTCTGAAATATCCATAATCTATACATCTATATCTAATCTGTTTTAAATTTTACTTGCAGTTTCATTTGCTATTACTGATCAACTGTATGCTGAATTTAGTTCTTGTTCAGAAAACACTTCAGTAAAAAGTAGTATAAACGTAGGGGAAGATTGTTTCCCACAGTTTTGTTATATTGTAACAAATAGACTATATACTCTAATATATATAGCTATATTATGATACAGACTTTTTGACTCATTTCTTTATCCCAAAGTTCACCACTATGTCTTAGCAAAAATATCTTGACCTTAGTATTGGTTGAATCTGACAGTTTAAAGTAGGGATCCAAGGGAAAGGAGTTTAAAAGCCTTCAGCTACCTGGGTCTCTGGAAGGTTCTTGGGGGGAGCGGTGCCTTCCATCATTCTCTCCAGCAACTCTCTGACTTCAACAATTCCTATTATGTAAACAGCAGCCAAATAGCTTCTGATCACCGTGGGAGAAAAGAGTTATCCAAACTTATGGAATCTCAGGTAGAAACTAAGAAATATGATGCTATCCTAGCTCCCTTATTTTAAGCAAGTGTGTTTACAAGGGGCAGTCTGGGTGGGACAGCCGATTTGGAGCCTTACAGTATATTGAGACTAAGTAAGAATCTCTATGAAATGGAAGACACACATCTTGTTAGATTGCTTGTTTCCCTTATTATTGTTTTTTTAACTTTTTATTTTGAAATACTTTAGGGTTTACAGGAAAGTTGCAATGATAGTACAAAGTTCCTATATTCATTCACCAGTTTCCTCTAATGTTAACAGCTTATGTAACCCTGGTACATTTGCCCAAACTAAGACATTAGCATTGCTATAATACTATTAACTACAGACTTTGGAACTGTTATTGATTTTTAAAATTTTAAATTAAATGCTTTTTGATAAGTATAACAGAGTTTAGGTTAAAGGTCAGTGTCCCTATTACCCATCCTCTTTATTAAAGTTTCTCCCCAGTCCTACTCCCCAGGAATAATCAGTGTTATTGCTTCATTCTTTTCAGCCAGCACCATCTAGTAGAAATACAACAAAAGCCACATAGGTAATTTTAAAAAAATTTCTACTAACCACATTTAAAAAAGTAAGAAGAAACAGGTGAAATTAATTTTTAGTAGATTTTTAAAACTCAACCATCTGAAGTATTATTTTAATGTAGAATAAATATGAACATCCTTAATGAGTTCCTTTTTTCCCCCATTTTATGCCTTAAAATCCAGTGAGTATTTTTTATTTAGAGCACATCTCATTTCTGACTAGTCGCATTTTAAGAGCTCCACAGCCACATGTGGTTAGTGGCTACAGTATTAGTACAGTTCTAGATCGTTCCCTATTCTCTCTCATACACAAAGAAGCACATTGCAACTTCCTTTTTCCACTGTTTGTAGAGGTCCATCAGTCCATGTCAGATTATATGGGATAGAAACATTCATTGAGATAACTGTGTAGTATTAAGTAGAACAAATGTGCATAATCTATTAAATCATTTCTCCATGCATAGATATTTAGTTTTTTTTTCCATTTCAAATAAGGCTGCAAGGAACATCCTTTATACAAAAACCTGTGTGTACTTGAGTACCTCCAAGGCATAGAGTTCTAGATATGGAACTGTAGTATCGAAAGTTACGATTGTGTTTCAAGTATTATGACTATAGAACAATATATATATATAAGCGTTTGTAGACTGATGGAATGAATCTCTGCCTGCTCTGTTACAAACTCAAGCCATGATACAGGTGCCACAGAAACAAAGATTTGTAAGTTTTTCCTTCAAGGAAGTCAGAGTTCATCAGGGCAGCCCCAAAGCCAAACAACTGATTACAATGAAAGACTGTAAGCATATAGCAGACCGGCCTACTAGATTCTGAATAATACAGAAAAGCATTTTTTGGTGATGTCTTCATTTTTTTTTCTCTTTCCTTCCTATTCTAGTCCTTGTCTTTACCACTTCCTTAATATAACTCTGTAAAATTCCAAGTGACTCTCATAGAATAAAGATGGCCTGGCACACAGCACCTGCTCAATAAATATTAATTGGGTGACTGCATGAAGCAATACAGGTGTCATAGATTCTAATGGCAGAACCCCCGAGTAAACATAGAGTGACTTGATGTATTTTCTATTTTGTAGAAAAACATGTGCTTTACAGTATAAGCACTTGTATGTTTATTAAAGCATTATTTCATAATCTGCCATCTTTCTAGGTGCTTGGTGATGTCTGAATGTGGCTTTAGGCAACTTAAGCTGCTTTCTTTTCCATCTGGGATAAAGAAAAAGATGGTTGTAATTAGGTTGTGAAAAATATGTTACATGAATGTAAAAGACTTCGCTTTTGTGAGAACATGCAGTTTGGGGACTTGCTTGGTTTTTTAATTTTTATTTAGTTAAAACATTTTACATACATTATTTAAGCAGTACACTGGTACATTCTTGTTTTAAAATACTGAAATGAGGGCGCCTGGGTGGCTCAGTCAGTTAAGTGTCTGCCTTCGGCTCAGGTTGTGATCTTGGGGTTCTGGGATGGAGTCCTGTTCGGGCTCCCAGCTCAGCGGGGAGTCTGCTTCTGCCTCTGCCACCCCCCTCCCCGCTCATGCTTGCTCTCTCTCCCTCAAAAAAAAAAAAAATTAAAAAAAAAATACTGAAATGATACATACATAGCCTTAAACTGAAAGTCCCCCTTGCCTCTGCTTGCCTCCCTGCCAGAGAGGACACTCTGACCATGTTGGATGGGTATCCCCACTGTTGTCATTTGGTCACAGTGTTTTTACAAAAATGGGTTTCTATGAAATAGATTGTTGTGTGAGCTTTTTTCCCCCCACTTAATATTTCTTGGGAACAGTTCTATGTGAGTGTTCCAATAAAATGTTGACACCCTATCAAAGTATATTATTAATGAACAGAGGGGGTTCCGGACATTGTTGAAAGTCGCAACGCCCACCGCCAACAGAGCGCCTCGCCTAGGGTTTCGACCGAACTCAGTGTGTATTTTGCCTAATTGCTACTAGCACAGGCAGTTTATTTAACTTGGTGCCGCAGTCCTGCAATGGTCTTGGTTTGGGAGAGTCCTTTTGAAAACTACCCTAACCCTATCTAACAGAAGCCCAATGCTGCTACCTGTCTTTGATCCCCCATTTCCCCTAAAATGGGTGTGGATGAAAAGTCTCAGGATCATGTGATTATGCAGCAAGACACAGGTGAAGACTGAAAGTTTTAATCCAAAAACAAATCTGTGATGTCGTTGTTTTTAAGAAGACGACATTGTTTTAGTTTCAGGCAGAAAAAAAAAAAAAGGCCTGTAATCTCATGTCTTGGGGAAACATTCTGCTTTATACAAATAGTGCCCCCTAGCTGTATGAGCAGGAGCTTGGCTCACATCCAGCTTTCTGACATTCTTGTCATACACAACTTCAAAACTCTGAGTCGCAATCAGCATGTTATTAACATCTGAAAGATGAATATATAAATTCCACTGGAGCATAGTATAGCTCTACTTCTTTCTTATTAAAGGTGGCAGCTTGTTTTCCTAAACTTCTGAGGGCAGAGACTGGAGATCTGCTTTATGTGCTTAGAATGTCCCATTGCTTAGCATGGGTGCTTAATAAATACTTGGTGAAATAATGTTTGTTGAATGACAAGAATAGTAGAGTAGGGAAACCCGGCTTTCGCTACTGCATCTGCCCCGAGTGACCTCTATGGGTCTCACACTCTTCCTCTTTTTATTCTTCATTTTATTCATCTATGGATTGAGAGGTTTGGCCCCCATTTCAGGTCCCTTCATGTGTAAGCAGTCTCAAAGTCTATATGGCTTTCCAGGCCTGAAGCCTGACCTAACACCAAGATCTGTGCTGAATCTTTAAAAAAATGACCTAGCAGAGAACACATACTGTCCCAGCACACCAACATCTCCTTATAATCTATGTGAGGTAGTAAATAGATCAATTCCAGCAAGAAAGATTGGGAGACTGGAGAAGCGTAACTTTCAAAGATACGGGTGTGGCAAAGAGATAAAGAATGGAATGCTGGGAGAAGGTTGTCTTTCTCCAGAAAATCTTTTGAGGGAGGATCAGAGGCCACCAGAGGAGCAGGAAAACTACCTCCTAGCTTGCCTGTACGTAAGTCCTCCGGAAACCAGAAGCTTTGCTGCTTGACCTTTTTCAGTATCATGTGGGATCTTAGGACAGTGATGATGGAGCCAAGAGGAACTAGGGGAAATTTGCATAAAATTGGATAAATCTTTGCATTTCTTGGGAGGTAGATGTCTCAAATAGATAGAATCATGGACTTACACAGTCGGAGTTGTTTATGCTTTTCCTGGGCGACATCCGTGAGAGGAATAGTGTCACTTTGGAGGCAGCCGTATTCATTTAGTCTTACTTGGAGGCTGTGTGGCCTTAGAGTCAACACATACCTTTGTTGAGCCTCCCCTCATCTGTGAAATGGATGTGGATAATATTATGGAAATGGGAATATGTGTGTCTAGAGCATAGCTACATTAGCAGTTTGGCTTATTGACTTTTGTGATTTGTAAAGTAAAAATATTTGTGATTTGTAAAAGATAATTAGTTGTATAAAGCGTAATGATCAGTCAAGGAGGAGCCTCGTATTGGCTTCTGACTTTCGCGGGTTTCATTGTAGTCTCTTCTGTGTCAGAAGTCTCTTCTATGTCTCCTATTATGGTGGGAGTTTTGTGAGGCTTGGGGTGGAAGGGTGTGGTCATTTTGGGAAGGTAGGCTGCTTTCAGAGTTTGGACTTTGGCATTGGGAAGTCATTGAATGCTTTTAAGGTGGGGGCACTGGGTTAGATTAGAGAGAGAGAGAGAGAGAGAGAGACTGGAGAAGATTAAAAAAAAAAAAGCTGTACTCCGATGCGGAGTCTCCCACCCCTCTGCCATCGCCTGTGCTTACAGGTAGCTGGAGAGCACCGCCAGCCTCCTGGGCTGCTCTCATGTTCATGCCCCTACCTCCAGGGGCACTTTCCTGCTGCCAGATGGTCCTACATTAGTTCCTCGTCCATTTGTTCTTACGAGGTGCTTCCCTCGTCATGTCTAAGTGAAACCCTGTACTTGGACACTGGATCTCATCCCTCCATTACTCCACACATTTTTCCTCTCCTAAGGCAATTTTTCTTCCTCCTCTGGATCATCACCAGATCATAAAAACCTGCTGCTATTTTTTATCATTTTCCCCAAATTTTTCTCTACCCTTCTCCCCAACTCCCTTTTCCATTTCTTTTCCCTGTAAAACTCCTTGAAAGAGTTCCCTATCTCCAATTCTCTCTTGATTTTCCCTTTCCTTGTGAACGTCTTTCTCCGAGGGGTAACATCCATGGGGAAAGGGAATGGTCACTCAGCTGTTTTCACCACAGCTCCTTTTGTCAAGGTCATTGGTGATTCCCAGGTGGCACCGCCCGTGGACAAATCTCATCCCTTTCCTTTGTAACATTTGCTGCATGATCATTGCCTCTTCATTGGATGCATTTGTTTCACTGGACTTCCAGGATCCCATTTACCTTTTGCTTTTCTTCCTACCTCCTTGCTCTGCTTCTCTGTGTGTGCTGGTGCCTCTCCCACTCCAGCCTTCTGGGGAATGCCCCTGGGCCTAGTCCTTAGCCGCAAGCATTCCCTTGAGCGTCTTGTCCAGGTTCGTGACTTTGAAATACCGTTTCTGTACCCATGACTCCCAAATATGTATCTTTGTCCGAGACCTGTCTCCTGAACTCCAACAGCCTCTCCCTGAAACTCAGCATTTTCAAAATCCAGACTGTTCCTTTCCAAACCCGCGTCACATGCAGCTTCCCTGTGTCAGTTGGTGACACTTCCAGTTTGTCCAGTTGCTCAGGCCAAAATCCCTTGGAGTCATGTTTAAGCTCCTACACCTCATATCCTGTAAGAATTTCTGTTTGCTCTACTTTGTAAACATCTAGAGCCTGAACTATCCACTCTCATCCCTTCCTCTCTCCTGACATGCTGCAAAAGTCTCCTGACAGGGGGCACCTGGGTGGCTCAGTCGTTAAGCGTCTGCCTTCGGCTCAGGTCATGATCCCAGGGTCCTGGAATCGAGCCCCGCATCAGGCTCCATGCTCCACGGTAAGCCTGCTTCTCCCTCTCCCACTCCCCCTGCTTGTGTTCCCTCTCTCGCTGTGTCTCTCTCTGTCAAATAAATAAATAAAATCTTAAAAAAAAAAAAAAAGTCTCCTGACAGGTCTTCATGCTTCTCAACTTAGCAGCTACAGAGCCCTTCTCAAAGGTAAGCCTGATGTTGTCACTTCTGTGCTCCTCTCAGGTAGAGTAAAGCAGCCGGAAATTCGTGTTTGGTGCCTGAGCATCGCCACCCACGGAGCCTTACCCCTCAACTCGGGGTGTAGCCTTCAAGGGGTCACAAAGTTGGCGCTAAAGAGTAGTGATTCATGGAGGTTGTTTAGTTCAAATTAAAAACAAAACAGAACAACACTATGCTGTTGGGGAGCCTTTGGGACACAATAGAGGTTGTCATGGGTGATGGACTTGCCAGAAAATTCAGTCCTACAAAATTGTACAGTCAATGGACATCTCGGAGCCTTGGTTCTGTGTCCCTATTGTGGCTTTTGCTCATTATTACTTCTACTTAAAACACTCTGTGCCTTTCCCCCATTTTCTGATGATGAACCTCACATGTCGCTTTTTTAAGGGATTTTTCTGCCACTCCCTCCCACCCCCCCACCCAATGAATGATCTCCCCCCATGCCTTCATGCTTCCATTATTTAATCAATACTAATTGGATCCCTTACAATGTTTCAGGAATACAGCAGGAATACTATCTTAGAGGAGACTATGGTCTAGAATTGAGTACTTTCCAAGACCGTAGCCATGCATGGCTATTTAAATTAATTAAAATTAAATTAATTTTTTTTAACTTCTCAGTTGTGCTAGTTACATATCCAGTGCTCAATAGTCAGATGTGGCTAGCAGCTACTGTGTTACACAATACCCACGTGCTGGATTAACCCCATCTTCATGGAAAGTTCTGACAGTACAAGAGAGGGGGGATGAACAACACACACACACACACACACACACACACACACACACACACACAGAGTCAAGGGAATAAATGCTGCATAGAGAATTGAATAGTGTAGTAGAGTGACTGGTTGGCTATTTTAGACAGAGGGACCCGAGGGATGTCTGAGAAGGTGGCATTTAAGCAGGGGTTGAGAAGAAAAGGAGAAATCTGAAATTGTGGGGTGAAGGAATGGAGATCAAGGCAGAGGGCACCACTAGGGGAGAAGTCTTAACGTGGGGACACATTTGAAAGAACCCCAAATGGCTGGAGCCCTGTGGGAGGGGAGAGAGACACAGAAGAAATCTGAGAGGTAGGCAGGGGCCGGATCACTGTGAGGGACTTTGTGAATTTGGGTAGGAAGTGAGTGCTTTTGTTTTTTTGTTTTGTTTTGTTTTCTGAGACAGCCATGGGAGTGTTCTAAGGGAAAGAGTGACACAGTCTGATTATATATTTACCTTTACATCATTCTACCCGATTTTATTAGTTGCTTACTTACCAGTCTCTCCACCTGATTGCACAATCTTGGGTTTTTTCATTCTTAGTTTGTTGAGTCATGTCCTGTTAGCCTCCATATATGGATAATAACTGTGGTAGGATTGAATTAAATTAGAAAAATCCTTATCACTGACCTGCTGGGCTATGGCTGAGTCTCAGAGTGTAACAAAACTAGGCATGACATATTTTGCTTCCCAAATAAATATAAGGTATGACCTACTTCTTTTTGAGGCATTTCAGAATTTGTCCCCTCACTTTTGGTGGTGGTCAAGGTGGGGGTCAATATTTTTCCCTCCAAGTGTATAAAGGTGGAGAATAAGAGCAAAACACGTGTCCAGAAATGAGCGTTTCCCTTGTGAGAACTCATCTTGTTGCCTAATTGAATTCAAGTGTGTGGCATTGAAAAGCCAGGAGGGCTATTACAGATCATATAGTACAACTGTTTTATAGAAGAGGTGAATTTCAGCAACTAGGCCAGGGGACAGCCTGTGTGAAGTCCCAGTGTCAAGAAGGAACTCGTGTTCATGGAGGTGGAGCAGAGTCTAAAGCAAGGGCCTCCTCTAGCCAAGGCTTTCTTCAGACAGGGCTGGACCAGTGTAGTGGCAGGCTTGAGAGGGCACACTCTAAGGGCGCTGGGTGGTACGGGCCATGTATGGCCATCTAATTATATCTCATAACAAAGCTGAAAAGCTGAGTTCTCACACGGGCTCTCTAGATTTCTAAATCTTGGCCATTAATTAAGAAATGAATTTTTAAACACTGTGGTACAAAGTACTTCTGTGGGCCAAATATAGTCTTCAGCCACCAGTTTGTAGCATCGGGCTCTAGGTCTTTCTCCAAGTGCGGAGACTGCTGGAGTCCAGGGTTCGTGTTCCCGGGCAGCACAGGACCCAGTGCCAGAGTATATCCAGCCCATCATCCACGTCTCCGTGAAGCCTGTGATGGGCTGCAGGCAGCCTAGAAATGAGCATCAGTGCTTCCTTGGGGGGAAATTACTGAATCTTTAGACCAGAAAGGCAGTTAATGAAGTACTAGTCAGGCTTACACATAATCGTATGGCTTAATAATTAAGAGCAAAAATCAGAAGACCTGGGCTGGAACCCCGGCTCACTTAACCTCCCCAAGCCTCAGATTCCTCCTCCATGAATGAGGTTAGTAGCAACACCTGCCTAAGGGGGTCTGTGAGGATTGAGTGTGTGTGGGTGCTTGGCATAGAACCTGCTACACAGTCAGTTCTCCAAAAATCTTGCTTAGCATTAATGCGTATTTAGGTTTCATTTTCAAAGGTCTCCCACATCCCTTTTGCTCATTATAACAATCCTTTGAGGGAGACGGAGCAAGCATTTTTAATGCTATTTTTACAAATGAGGAAATCAAGGCTTGAAGGCACTCAGTAACTGGCAGGTCTACCCAGCTTCGCAGGTGGCAGGGCTGGGATCTGAACCCAAGTGTGGTCCAGAATCTGCTTCCTGAAGCATTCTCCTGTCATCACTCAGTAAGATGTGGTCTGAGTCATCATTTCTGTAACACGAATGGTTGGGCACAGTGATTAATTCTTGCTGCTGGCAGACTTGACAGTATGACAAAGACTGGGGACTGATCATTGTAGCCACAGAGCCCAGGGTACCCTGCACTCACCAACAGGCCAGTTGATGCTCCTCTCAGAGGCCAAGGGTAGGTGAAGACTAACCTTTGCTGTGATGTTCCCCTCATCGAACCTGCCTCTGGTTTCTTTCCCGTTTGCTCCCTTATTCCCTGTGTCGACATCAGGAGTCAGTTTGGACTCTGTGGGGAGGGAGCTGAACCTGAGGGGCTGCTCTCTGTTGCAAGGTGCAGAACCATCAGCCACCCCGGAGCTAACGGAGACGTGCAGCTGTTGTGCTTGGTCTCTCATTGCTAACGGGGCAGGCTCATGTGATTCACCCAGTCAGGGCGAAAGGAGAAGTTGCGAACAGAATTAAGACTTGTTCTAAGACCATCTGGTAAGGGGAACACCTACCAGTCTGCTTTCTCTTTCTTTCAGGCCTTGACCATCATGCAACCTTGGGTAGCCATCTCCAGCTTCATACTACTTCTGACAGGTAAGTGAATAGGTGGGCTGGGATCTGGAAGTCCTGAGGATGGGAGAGTGTGGGAGATGTGTGAGTGTAGTGTAGGAAGATGGATGTGCTTGGGCTTTGGTGGAAGCTAGTGGGTCAGCTAGTGAGCAAAGAACCAGGCTAAGTCTTACTCAAATAAATTGCTTAAATACTATGAATTGCAAAATCCATGGGTAAATGAACCAGGCACAATGCAGAACCGTGTATCATATCTTGCCATTTGTGTTCGAACGAACAAACAAAAAGGGGTGGGTAGATAGTCGTGTGAGCATGGACTACTCAAGTGTATATAAAACATAGTAACAGTGTTAGCATGGGTGGGAGGGGATGGGGAGAAGAGACTGGACTCAGATGGAAAGGAGACCAGTCCTTCACCATCTTTTGATTTTTAAAAAATGATGTGCAACAATCTCTTTTAAAAATATTTTAGTTCAAGCATTCCATGAGATAGAGGGGAAAGTTAGGAATTGACGTAATCTGAAATTTTAAAAACAATAATCTCCAGAAGTCACATTATGGGGGAAAGTTCATTTCTTATTATAACTTGTATAACTTGATTTTTATGATTAGCATATTATTATATTTATAATCTAAAAATGATGTTAGGCAAAATGAAATATAAGAATTCAGTGAAAAAGTCATTTTCTAATTTTATGTAACAATGAGCATTTTTATTCCCAAAGCATTTCCCAAAGTCATAGCATTACTAAATATGAGTGATTGGTGAATTTCCAATTTCTTTTAAGGGCTACCTTGACTGCATTTGGCACTATAGGGTTTTCATGCTGCTGTTCCAGAAGAGACTTCTTGTTTTATTTTTTAAGTGGCATTATTTAGTACATGATCGAGTATTTTCCAATTCTCTCTTTTCACGGGGAAAGTGGGCCTCGCTCAATTGTGGGGCTGTTATCTACTTATGAGAAGGGGTCCCTATTGGATTTTTTTGGACTGATCCTAAAGCCCCTGGTAAACCTCAGCTCCTCCTAGAAGTATTAGAAACACATTTTCTTTTCTTTTTTTAAAAAAGATGTTATTTATTTATTTATCTTAGAGAGAGAGTGTGTGAGCAGGGGGAGGGGCAGAGGGAGAGAGAATCTCAAGCCGACTCCTCACTGAGTGCAGAGCCTGATGCAGGGCTCAATCTCATGACCCTGAGATGATGACTGGAGCAGAAACCAAGAGTCAGATGCTTAACCTATTGAGCCACCCAGGCGCCCCTAGAAACCCATTTTCTAAAAGTTGATTTCTGAAGAGTTTACTAGACTTCTGCCTTTAAACCAATAATACTTTTTTAAATTAAGTTTTTTATTTTAATTCCAGTATAGTTAACATAGTGTTATATTAGTTTTGGGTGTACAATATAGTGATTCAGCAATTCTGTACATTACACAGGGCTCATTATGATAAGTGTACTCTTAATCCCCATCACATATTTCATCCATCCCTTCACTCACCTTCCCTCTGGTAGCCATCAGCTTGTTCTCTATAGTTAAGAGTCCGTTTCTTGGTTCATCTCTCTTGCTTTCTCACTCTCTCTTTTTTTCCTTTGTTCATTTATTTTGTTTCTTAAATTCCATATATGAGTAAAATCGTATGGTATTTGTCTTCCTCTGACTGTCTTATTTTGCTTAGCATTATATATACTCTCTAGCTCCATCCATGTGCTTGCAAATGAAAGCCAATAATACTTTAAACAAAGCATTAGCTCTGCTTTTCTTATAAGAGAGGTGTGAGGTGACTTCACTTGCAATAGCAGTTTAAAAAGTTGCAATAAGAATTAAAACTTTAAATGCAATAGAATTTTTCAAACATATTTTAATTGAGACAGTGACAATCTGGGGGAGGGGGAAAGCCACATGTATGTATTACCTATTTAATAAGCATATATATAACTGTCAGACACAGAATGAAATACACACTCATGTATTATTGGAGTGTCATTTGGTTGAAACCTTTTAGAAAGAAATTTGGCCATGTTCATCAAGAGACTGAAAATATTGCTGCCCTTTGTCTTGGTAATTTCTCTCTTAGATGTCTCTGCTATTCCTAAATACAGAAAAAAAGTTTAAATTATATTTTATCTACAAATATCAAATAAATAATGCTTTTAAAGAATATGTTAATGTAAAAATGCTTATAATTTTTTAAATTGAAGATATAGAGTCCTATCATTACAAATGAAATAAACTGTGTAAAAAGAAAAAAGTGAAAATACATGTAAAATTGAAAGACTGAGGCCTCATGCTCTGTTTTCTCTTTGTTTATAGATGCTGTAGTTTCTCACACTCAAGTGATTGGAGTGGTGGGTCATTCCGCCATGCTACCCTGCACCTACTCAACAGCTAATGGAGTCACAACCATGTGCTGGGGCCGGGGGCCGTGTCCCATGTCCCATTGCTCAGATGAAGTGGTCTGGACTGATGGATCCCATGTCACTGTTCAGAAGGACCCGCGTTATAAGCTAAAGGGAAACATTTTAGGAGGGAACGTGTCTTTGACCATAGAGAACGTGGCCCAGACTGATAGGGGTCTGTACTGTTGCCGTGTTGAGCACAAGGGGTGGTTCAATGATATGAAACTCACCCTATCATTGGAGATAAAGCCAGGTGAGCTTGTCTTTCCATCTTCCTTTGATCACTTCATATGGGTGAACTGAGATGCTTCCTGTTTGGTAGTAACTTTCTCTTCCTTTAATAGGGAAAGGGGAGGTTCCTCCAGTCTTGTTTTTCAGTAAGTACTGGAAAATAGAGTAACTTCTATTGGTATAAAATGAAGTGTTCAGACCAATCTTGAGCAAGACTATAGGGGAGAGGATCTTTCCAGTCAGCAAACTATCTCCTAGAGCAGGGCTTCAAAAATGCTAGTTGGTTCAGGGGTGTCTGGATGGCTCAGTTGGTTGGGCATCTGCCTTCGGCTCAGGTCATGATCCCGGGGTCCTGGGCTCGACCCCCAAGTCAGGCTCCCTGCTCAGCCGGGAGCCTGCTTTTCCCTCTCCTCCCACTTTGCCATCTCTGTCGCTATCTCTGTCTTTCTGTCTCAAATAAATAAATTAAAAAAAAGTGCTCGTTGGTTCATGAAAAACATTCAGTGTTCCATTGTGAAATAGAGTGAACATTCCTATCAAGCTGAATTTGCTCAGCTTAAAGAACTGCCCTTTTTTTCTCTGAGATTATGTTTTAGAAGAATTTTTAAATGTCCTTAACATTTTAAAACTGTTTTGGAGAATTTCAAACATATAAAGTAGGTAATATAATATAAGGTCTTATCAAGTAGGGATATCACCCAGCTCTAACAGTTGTCAACTCGATCTAGTTGCATATACATCGTAAAGGGATATATAGTTTCATCCTTCCCTCTGCCCTGCCTGGGATTTTTTGAAGCATATTTCATATCATATCACAAAATTGCTTGTTTAAAAATTAAAGTGACATATTGCAATATGAAAACATTTATATCCCAACAACTATTCAATAGTTGCTTTTAAGAATTTGATGAAATTCAAAAATCTGTCTTGATGTGAACATCCTTATTTTTGTTACCTTGGATGAATGGAGTGGATTCTTCAGGATTTCCTGGTTTCTGGTGTTCCTTCCTAATGAATTTCCTTCCACTAAGCTCTGATATTGACCATAGAACCCAATACCTGTGGCCTTAATAAACTATGTGTCTTTCTTTCTTTCTTTCTTTTTCTTTCTTTTCTTTCTTTCTTTCTTTCTTTCTTTCTTTCTTTCTTTCTTTCTTTCTTTCTCTTTGTTTCTTCTTTCTTCTTTCTTTCTTCCTTCCTTTCTTTCTTTCTTTCTTTCTTTCTTTCTTTCTTTCTTTCTTTCTTTTTCCTTCTTTTTTTTTGAATTAAGAGGAACTTGGTTTTGCAATCTCCCAACTTTTGGACTTGGTTTGTCTCTTTTGTGAAGACTAGTGACATAAGGTCAATTCTGATGGAGAAAATAGATGACCGTGGGGGAAACCATCTGTGGGAAGCAATTTAGGGAAGCCAAAAGAGGCTGGTGATAATCGTGTGCTCTAGACAGATGCAAAGAAGCAGCATGGGGAGAAAAGATTATGATTGCAACTTTTTTGGATTCGTGAAATTTATTATTGATTTTTCTGAATGTTAAGAATTGACATAGCCGAGAAATTAGTAGGACACTTGTGAAGTGCTTCGAAATTCTTTAATAGGTGTGCACTTACAAGGGCGATGCTCTTGTCAAGTGGGAAGAGGGTCCTTAACTGAGCCAAGGAGACTGCCTCCAATAACCAATTCTTTGCTTAAGTTTGCTTGCTTTTTTCACCAGCTGAGCTTACTCTTCAAGCTTCTGTTCAGGCTTTTTTCCACCGGCATCTACAGTTACAGTTTCCTTGCTTCCGCCTGGGGAAAATACTTGCCACTGAAGATACCAAGTTCATTAGACAATTTGATTAGGTTACCTCCTCTTTATTGTTTCCCTTACTCTCCTTTGATCAGATTTTCTGCATATGTGCTTTTCCCCCTGTAGATTAGATTTTAAACTGGAAGGAGGAAATTGGATCGTACTCTTTTAAAAAGTCGCTAACTACACCTTAGATCAGGGTCAGTAGATCGAAGCCCCAGGGCTAGATCAGATTACAAAACAGGACTGCTGTTTTATACGTTTTTATTTGAGCGGCCATACCCATTTGGTACATACATTGTCCACCGTGGCTTCCCCATAGGCAGAGTGGAGCAAGTGCTCCTGAAGCTTAAAGCATTTACTGTCTGGACCTTTCCAGAAACTTTGCTGACCTCTGCTTTGGACTAATGCTTTGCATATAATAGACACAAATATTTGTTGAAAAAAGATTTTTCCTCTTCAGATTCTAAATTAAATTGGATCTTTCAGAAAGAAAGGTTTTCAAACCAACTGTCCCCTATTTACGTGACGTGGGTTTTCTTTTGTAGTAAGTCAAGTCGAAATTTAAGGAAACTTCTTGCAGAGAAAAAAGGTGCCTAGTGAGATCAAAAGTATACATTCTTGATTCAGTCCTTCATTGGTTTGCTTTTGTTTGGGCTAACCTCTGGTTTTAGCTCCGTCTGGGTAGCCCTGACACATTCACTAAGTGATTTGGAATCCTGTACTGCTGCCGAATCTGGAAAGCACCAGAGTCAACGTTACTAGCTGTTGTTACCTCTTAGGTGGGAAGGAATGCAAAAGGTCTAGTTTACCTTCTAACCAAATGTAGAAATCATCTGTGTGATTTATCTAGCATATGCTAATGGGTGTGAGTTAGTCCTCATTTAGGATGCAGGTCCCTCTTTCGGTATGCCTTCCTCAGGCCTGACTGGACTGAATGCTATTTATTTGGTAAGCATTCTAGGCCTGGGAACTACTGTTGAAGTCTTAGTCATTCACCACAGAGAGGATAAAGGCAGCTCCAGGCTCTAGACATTTTCCTTATCTCACAGATGTTTATGAAGATACAGAAATCTGATATGCATGACCGGTCTTTCAAAGTGCTTCAATGCAAATCCCAGGTGACATTTTTCACCTCTGAACCTCCCCAAATATATCCTTTTAATGCAGCTGTTTCCTTTTTTGCAAGTATGTCTTCAGAGCCCTCCTCTGTCACAGATTCTAGTTGACCAATGACAAGAACTCTGCATTCAGGGAAGATCAGTGCCTAATTCTGCCCCGGGACAGTCTCTCATTGGTTGCATTAGTACGTGGGTCCAGCTCTTGTTTCTTGCTGCTTGATTAATCCTTGCTTTCATGTTGGTTTCTAACTCCAGCTGAGGTCACCAGTGTTCCAACGTCACCTAGGGTCTTTACCTCTACTTCTTCAATGCCAGCACCCACGCAGAACCTCAAGCCAGGTAAACAAATGTGTTTCTTGAGCCCAGAGGTCTTCTAATGAGATGTCGACCATCCAAGGCATTGTGTTAAGGCAGAAGTACAATCTAGGCTAAGGGTTCTTACCTGGGTTCCAGACATGGGCTTCACAGGGTCTGTGAACCCCTGTCCCAGATTATATGCACCCTTCTACATATAATCATTTTTAGAGCAAGGGAACTCATAGCTTTTGGTCAGATTCTCCAAGGCATTCATTATTAGCAACGCCCCCCAAAAAGCGAGACTGTTGATCTTAGACATCTAACGAGGGTGGAGTGGATTTGGCCCAGTTGAGCACAGGTTTTTTTTTTTTTTGTGTGTGTGTGTTTTTATTTTTTTTATTTTTTATTATTTTTTATTTTTTTATTGTTATGTTAATCCCCATACATTACATCATTAGTTTTAGATATAGTGTTCCATGCTTCATTGTTTGTGCATAACACCCAGTGCTCCATGCAGAACGTGCCCTCCTCAATACCCATCACCAGGCTAACCCATCCTCCCACCCCCCTCCCCTCTAGAACCCTCAGTTTGTTTTTCAGAGTCCATCATCTCTCATGGTTCTTCTCCCCCTCCGATTTCCCCCCCTTCATTCTTCCCCTCCTGCTACATTCTTCTTCTTCTTTTTTTCTTTCTTAACATATATTGCATTATTTGTTTCAGAGGTACAGATCTGAGATTCAACAGTCTTGCACAATTCACAGCGCTTACCAGAACACATACCCTCCCCTTGAGCACAGGTTTTTGAGACAAAAGTAGGAATATCAGAGAATAAGGGTCAGGTTAATGAGATTCTGTCCTTACAAGGAGCTCTGAGTAGAGATCAGTTCGTCCATTCTGAAGCCAGATCTCCACTTGAGGACGAGATTTCAGTGAAGTTAACATTTACTCTGTTTCCTATGTGACAGGACCCATGCTAAGTGGTTTACAAGTATTATATTGCTTAATTCTTATGACAACCCCTATGCACTATAGGTGTGATTCAATTCCATTTTATAGTTGTGAGAACTAAGGCACAGAGTCTGAGTTCATTGTGGAAAGTTATATGGACAGAAACTACTCGAATCAGAATTCCTTCTCCATGTATTTGAATTTTGGGCCTGTGCCCAAGTCGTTAAAGACTTGACTGCGCCTTCTGCCATGAGCCCTGAGCTTCTGTTCAGGTGAATTTGTCTTGATCTGACATCCTCACTGAACAATCCTTTATACGATTACCCTGTCTTCTCTGGGCAGTCAATCTACTTACACAGTTTTGCTTCCAGCAACCTTTAATTTATTTATGTGGCATGGAAATAGCAAAAGATGCTACTTATACTGATGAAAAAGTAAACATCAGATTAAAGACTTCAGGGATTTAGAATTTACACACCTTTTTTTTTTTATTCAGGCCACATGGTTCATACTTCAAACTTCTGATAAAGAAGAGCTTAGATTTAATACGAGTGGAGAATAATTTGACTTAAAGGTAGAGAAATAGCTTGCCATTCTGAGGACAAGGTTAGGCTCAAACCTTCTATCTCTAGGATTAAAAAGATAACTTTTAGTGAAGATTCTTAAAGGCTCCAAAATTCTTTGACCCCTTGGGGTAACACTGGATTCTGAGGAAGAACAGAGATGGCACAACCTCTCAGCCAGAAAAATCTGACGAAACATACTGATTTCCCCTGACTCCTATTGAACCATATGTATACTTAATCAGGAGGGATCTGAAGGATTCGGCTTTGAGCTGAGTTTGGAAGAGAGGGCTTTAGGTTAAAACTGGGATTTTAGAGCCATAGAAGTTTGTAAGAAAAACAGCTCTGTTCATTAGAGGCAGCGGAACGCACTAAAGAATCTGTTGACTTTCTCAGTATTGATTTAGCTTTGTAATACTTAGTTTGTGCCTGCAAATGTGGGTGGATTAGTGGACGTGGTTTGGTGAATATGCATGTTTAAAGCAAAGATTCAGAAGAAAGGTGTTGGCTTATACGTCCGTGTGACCTCCTCAGGGATAGTATTAATTGAGCCTTATCCTTGTCTTGATGGTTTTCTCATGAGCTTGAGTTGAGTTGAACAGGAAGGAGGTGCACGCTGGAGCAGATCCAACAAGGGGACATTTATCTTTACATCCACACTCTTCCTGTGCTCAGTGCCTCTTGTGTATACTAGTTGCCTAAAATATTCATGAAATGGTTGGATGTAAGGTTTTAGAAACAGGGAGAAAAGAAAGATGCCTGCTAAGACCCAAACTTGGAAAAAAAAAGTTAAGCCCAAGAGGTCTTTTGCACAGATCCAAGTTGAATAAAGTTTCTAATCACCTGACTTCATTGTATTGTCCTGTTCTTAGTTCTTAAACAGAGCTACATCTTGTTATGGATTTGAGCATTAGAGAGAAGCAGGAAAATAGTTCAGAACATGAAAAAGGGTGATGTTGAAATGTGGAGGCCACTGTGGGGAAGGGAAAACAGAAAGACCAATGAAAGGCAAGAAAAGCCCAGGTTTGGGAATTCTTGTCCAGCCAGCACCACTAACTTGCTCTAAAACTTGTGGTGCTCTAGGAGTAAAGTGTATAAAAATAAAATATTTAAAATGTTAATAAAATACACAGAGGCAAGTGATCAGTGCTGCATGTAAGGTGAGCTATCTGACAAAAAATAAAGGAGTGATTTTAGAAAGGAAAGGGAAATTTCTAAGAGGAAGTTGGAAGGAATGGAAGTGGGTGGGTGCAAAGCATGCCTTCAGGGGATGGCTGGGTGTGGGCACTGCGGGGAAGTTGATGGTGATTCCTGATTTTAGTTTTGTTTTTTTCTTTTTGTTGGGGTGGGAATTTTCCTCTACAAAGAGAGCACAGCTCTTTCATTCTTTTCATTTCAGTAGCTACTTTATCTTCTACAGTGCAGACAGCAGGAACCCAGCCCACTGCGCCGCCACAGGAAACGAGCACAAGGCAACCCACCAATTCACCGTTGTACACCTGCCTGACAGGTAACTTCGTTTTCTTTCCTGGACACCTGGGCATACTCACGTTTGGGTAATCGTTGATGCATTGTTAAAAGACCACATTCTGAAAAAGGCAAATCTGACATGAATGCTCATACTGGCCACTCGAATCAGCCATGTGACTTGAGCAAGTGTCTTACTCATTTAGAATCTGTTTTTATCATTTGTGAAATGGACGGAATAACAACGATCTTGCTTTTGAGGATTAAATAGGGTAAAAACCCTAAGACATAGTTAAAAGGTGGTAAGTAATAGATACAATAGCAACTGCGACTCTTAAGCTTCCAAAGTCCAGAATCCATATACCTGACTGGCCCAGGGAGCTTGTATGATTTGGGAACATCCACATGCATAATACCCACATGCAAAGCACTCTTTTTCTTATTCAAATGAACCACTCTTGACTCCAGACTTCTTAGTGGGCTTGCTCTCTTGGTCCAGAGCCATAAAACAGTTGAATCCAGCCCTCCATTATCCAGACCAAACTGGTCAACCGTATTCATGCTTCATCGAAGACCCAGACCGCAAGTACATCTAGGAAGTTCCCCTGCTGCCTGTGAGGCTTGCACATGGACATTTTGAGATGGGCTGAGGGCATCAGCACCACCACCAAGAGGCATATCTGCTCAGAATGTCTATTGCTTTCTCCAATTTTTTCCCACTGTCCCTGTTCTGGGCAGGTCTCATATAATCTTTGTTTTTTGAAACCTAAGATTCACCTGTCTTTCCTGTGGTAGAGAAAGGTGATGCTAAATCCTCTCATTTCCCCCAGATAATTCTGTTACCCATAGTGGTGGTTTTGGGGAGTGCCACAGGCTGAACCCCTTTGTAATGTGGAGCTGGTTTATACGTGCTTGTGTCTGTGCTGAATCCAAACAAGGTCCAGCCTTGCAAGACTCCTCCTTAATGTCTGTGACTCATTGTGCTCAGGAGTTGCCAATCTGTAGGGGGCCCCCCTGTATGGCTTACCTTTTGCCAATCATTCCTGGAAGCTGGTTAATTTAAAATGGACCTGCAGTGAGATTCACAGAGGGGCCTCTTCAGCTGGGATTAGATAATGAGGACATTTGGTTTTGAAAGTGGAATCCTTAGTGTGAACTGTTTCTGGGCACAAAAACAGAGTGAAAATAAATAGAAACACAAGGTAGCAGCAGTAGGAAGCAGACGTACTGCACACTTCTTGGGTTTGAGTGGGAAGTGCATCAGAGTAGGGAATCATAGGACTAAAACCTGGTCAAGGTAGAGCTTTCCAGAGTGGAACAGATATGGGAGCAGCTGTGGCCCCTATGACTTATGTGATCATTGCCACCTTCGCTGTGTACCTGAGGGTCTCAAGCCAAATCCTCACTGTGCCTGCGTCAGCCTTCAGCGAACTGAAGACTCACAGGAGCAAAGAATGTTAGTTGGGTCTGGAAGGGATTTTGGTGCTCATATGGCCCGCCACCCACATTGGATAGATGTGTATGCCAGGCAACTGTCATACGTTATCTCACTTAATTCTTTGAAGGCAGGTCTCGTTGATTGCCATCGCTAGATTAAGGAGGCCCTATAGTTCTGCTTTAGAGACAGGCAGCTCCCCATTCAATGGCCAGCTACTAGCTGCATGCCCATCGGCAAGATGTGGCATGTGTCCCTGGATGTTAACGATGATAGAAGGATATGATGTTTGGGAGGTGCATTACACAGTGTCTCTCTCCCCACTGCTCCCTCCAATGTAACATAATAATTAATAACAGCTAATATTTATCAAATATGATGTTCAGTCCTTTACTTACACCATCTAATTCGACAACTTTATGAGAGGGGTACTGTTATAGCTTGTAGTTCTAGCTATATTTACAAAATCGGTATTTCAAAACTCTAGTAAAGCTTGAACAATCGAAGCTTTAAGGTATAATATCCTTTTATATTAGGATTTTTGGCAATATAAGATTAATATTAGTTTCACAGCTGATATAACAGATATTTTATAAAATACTTCTGGATCAAAGTCTGGGCACATTGGCATATAATGTAGGAGTTATATACCACTTGTTTTAGATCTCTTAGTACATTTTACTCACGTTCTGAATAAAACCAATGTAATGTCCATTCGGAATAGAGTGGTCCTGATCTTTGGATGTACATGTGGCCTTTGGGGAACTCATTGACAGGTTCTTAGCTGGCATGAAAATATTGATTACCTACCATTAAGTGGCATTCTTGACGCAGTTCCAAAAATGGGCCTTTGTGATTCCCCTAAAACTGTAGGTAAAACTTTGTGTATACGTGCATTTTTTTTTCCATAAGGAAGACTTTCCATTTTTGAAGGGTCCAAGACAAAATGGTCAAGAAACAGAACCTTACAGGATAAATTAATACAGCTTAGTAACTTGGTATGACTTTTGCAATGTCTGCAGCATTTGGCCATATTATTATTCAACTTTTCATTCACTACCAGAAGGCAATGTGAATATATTTAGTATCTACAGTGAAAATTCAATATTTTTTTGTAATTATAATTAATTTTCTTTCTTGTTGAGCAGATGGGAATGGCACTGTAACACAGTCTTCAGATGGCCTTTGGCATAGCAATCAAACTGTAAGCATTTTTCTTCCTACTTTATTAGCCAGATTCACTTGTATGTCTCCCTGGAAGCAAGTTACATTTAGAGATTATTTCTGTAAGACTAACCCAAAGATTGATTCTTTCCAGTTAAAATAAAAAAAGAAGAAAATAATTTGACTCAAATAGGGATACTTTAATTAATTTGAAAAGTTCATATAGGTAGGCTGGTTTGTTAGAGTTTGCCTGATAAACGACATATACATACAAAACATACTACAGACTTTCTCCTGGCCAAAAATTAGGAAGAAAGAATGAACTAATTCAAGAGAATGAGTTAACTAACCAAGGAAGACTTCAGTTATCATTAGGGAAATAACACACTTTGAATCAGTGGAGTGGAGGCCACCCAGAACAAAAATACTATGTCAGCGAATGTGAGTTTGCTTAAGCAGATCCTCCCTCATATTCTTTTCTAACCCAGTTGCCATCCTTTATAGAAATTTTGAGGCCACTGTTGAGTTTTTCTATACATAAACCTCCCCATATGATATCTTATTAAGGTATTAACATCTTAAATAAATTTGTGATTTAAAAAAAAAAAAAGATTTTATTTGAGAGAAAGAGAGAGTGAGAGAGAGCATGAGCAGGGGGGAGGGGCAGAGGGAGAAGCAGACTCCCCACTGAGCAGGGAGCTAAGCAGGGAGCCAGACATGGAGCTCAATTCCAGGACTCTGGGACCATGACCTGAGCCGAAGGCAGACTCTTAACCGACTGAGCCACCCAGGCACCCCATATAAATTTGTGACTTTGAAAGATGTTCTTATACTTTTTCCACAGTGAGCTTGAGAAAAATCTAAGGGGTCTTAGTCTCATGATGCTCATCAAAGTCTCATCTTTGCAAATAAGTTAGACAAATTTATCAATAGGACTTTTTCTTTTGGTTCCTCTGGGAGAAATAAGTTTCCTTTTAGTATGTGCAAATAACTCTCAGGAACAGCAAACAAAAAGAGTTTGAGGTATGAGAATAATCTTACTGGTCTCAAGTAGTGAGAAATGACAACACAGCCATGATAAGAGAAATTCAAGCTGAGGCATGGTGGGGTTATTTAGCGTGGGGTCAAGTGGCTTTATGTTGTATACATCAGTGACAATAAGAACACTACATAGGAGAGAGATAAAAATTTTGAACAACTTATGTGGCATGGGCACTGATTGATCTAATGGATATGGGTTGACTTACTGAATGTTGGAACTGCCACTGTGTGAATGATTCTTCTATTGCTATGTGGCCAGACCTATGCTGGATTAAAAAAAAAACAAAAACAACCCTTCTGAGTGGTGAGATTGTTCTTGACCTCAGTTACCTGTAGACAGGTATGTTTAGCAGCAAGTAGAAGCGGTTTAGAAGCAAGTTCACAACAGGCAGCAGTGAAATCATGGGCCTTCTGTGTCTTGGCTCTGAGGATGTTGAGAGGTATCCCACATATCTTGAAAACATGCAGCATATATTTTGACCCAGTAGATCAGCTTTCTGGACTCTATTTTAAGGAGAGAATTGAACAAGTACATGAAGATGTATGAGAAAAGATGTTCATTGTTGCTATTTATAATCATGAAAATGTTAAAAACAACTTAAATGTTTAATAGTAAGGGATTAATTAGTCAATTAAGTGTGCCTGCATACTGCCATTAAGAATGGAGTCACTGCAGTGCATTTACTGACATGGGAAGACAGTTACTACTGATTAAGGGAAAAAAGCAATTGTTAAAATAGTGTGTGTGTGTGTATGTGCATGTGTGGTAGCATATATTGAATATAGTAATTGTTTATGTTAAGAAAAACACTAGGAGGATAAAATTCTAGAAGAGTATATAATGAAAAATGGTAATAGTGTTTGTTCTGGATGTTAGGATTATGGTTTTTTTAGTTTTCCTTTTTTCATGCTTAGCTGCACATTCTAAAATGAACATGTAGTGTTCATGTCATATTTTTAAAAATGAAAGCAAAGCCTCCCTCCTGCAGCCCCATGTTCCACCTAACCACTTTACCGCCCATTGGTAAGGTAATGATAGCACAAGCTCTTCCATCCCAGACCCTGGCTGTTTCCCCGTTAAGCCCAAACACTAAGTACTTTCCCTTATCCCTATCTTCCTCATGGTATTATCAGGGGGTACCTAAAAGTACCTTTCCCAAGAACCCTGTTTAATCTGTAGTTGACAGACACAAACACAGAGGTTCAGAGAGGCTGAATAACTTGTCCAGGGTCACACAGCAACTAAGTCGAAGAGAAGAGATCCTGACTCCAGAGATTAAACTTTTATACAGGAAGAGACTTGATCCTTCTCTCTGATCTTTTCTGTTAAATACTTACCCTCTGGGATCTCTTTAGGATTAGAGCTAAGCTATGTAAAAGGGCTGAGAGTGATGCTTGGCGTATTTCAGGCTTATTCCAGAAGGTGGTGATCCTTTACAAACTGCACTAAGATGTTTAAACAAATTTCTGCATCTCTACCCAATTGACAGCATTTCAGGTTGGTTGTTAAAGAGGGCCATGTCTGTGAGCACCTACTTTCAAGTCCATTTATGTAGACAAAGAGTCTTAAATTATAGCTTAAAAAAAAAAAGGACTATAATCAAGGACCAATTTCAATAACTGAGCATATTCAGGTAACATCACTAGGTCAACTTATATATGACAAAAATTATGTTTTCTTCTTTAATATCAGGATATATTTATGGAAATAGCTTATTGATTTTTAAAAATATGTATAATTTACATATAATAAAGTACACCCATTTGAAGTATACAGTTTGAGTTTTGAGAAATGCATACACCTTTGTAAATACCACCCACTCAAGATACAAAACATTTTTACCATCCCCAAATACATTTTGAATTTTAAATGGTCTTTGAATTTCACCATATGGTTATAACCTCGGATCACTTGGTCTTATCTTTCTTGAGCCAGAAATAGCCAAGGGCCAACAAAGATAAATGGGTCCAAGTACATTATTTTAGGGAATGTCTTTTTTTTTTTTTTTTTTTTTTAGAGAGGGAGAGAGAGAGCAGGGGGTGGCTAGGTGAGGGTGGGGGCAAGTGAAGGGGCAGAGGGAGAGGGAGAGAGAAAGAATCTTAAGTAGGCTCCATGCCAAGCTCGGAGCCCAATGTGGGCTCAATCTCATAACCCTGAGATCATGACCTGAGCTGAAATCAAGAGTCACACGCTTAACTGACTGAGCCACCCAGGTGCTCCTTAGGGAATGTCTTCTATCCATAACTCTAACAAGATGCTTTTCTGATCCACCGATGTTTCCTTAGCATGTGTCGCTGGCACAAAATCCATGGATGACCACCAGTAAGGGACTCTACATTGGCATCTGCATTACTGCTGCGGTATTGCTCGCTGTGTTGGTTGTCGTGATTACCAAAAGTAAGTTATTTCAGGATTGTACCTAAGGGAACAGAGCAAGGGGTCCTCGAGGCAAACTGCCATGTAATTGAGATTTCACATAAATTTGTTTCCTAAACTGTTCTCTTTTTTTAAATTATTGACCTACAAAGAGAAAGATGCAATATAAATTCTCCAGACATGGAATTAAATATTAAGAAATGAGAATGTTTTGGGTAGACTTGGGATTTGGAAGGCAACAAACCATATATGATTTGTTCACTCCTTTTCCACTCCCCTCAAGAACCAATTTTTGTCCCCATGAGGGATGATGTTGTTGAGTTTTATAAGACCCATTTAACAGGAGAGGCAAATGAAACATTGGAAGGGAAACTGACTTCAGGGCTAGGGCTAGAAGCAGGGCTTCAAAAGGTAGCCATCCAGCTGTTGTATTTGGGTGTATTGTGTGCGTGTGTGTGTGTGCGTGCGTGCGTGATGTGTGTGGCGTGTGTGGTATGTGTATGGGGGTGTGTGTGTAATGTGTGTGTGATGTGTGTGTGCATGGTGTGTGGTGTGTGTGTGTGATGTGTGTGTGCATGGTGTATGGTGTGTGTGTGTGTGTGCGGTGTGGTATGTGTGTGTGTAGCCTGTCTCCTATGAAAGAGCCACAATCATTCATTTCTTAAAAATGATATTTAATTATTAATAATTGCATTAAAAGTAAGCCTGGGCATCTGGGTGAATACACTAAATCATTCATGAAAATGAAATACTTTATACTCAGAAATTTGTTTGGGTCTTACTGATTCAAAAGGAGTTACCTGAGTAACTTGGGAATCGTCCAGTCTGTTGTTTTTTTTTTTTAAACATTCTTTCTTCTAAATTTATTTTTTCAGGCTCTAGCTCTGTACAGATTTTGTTCATAGGAAAGTAATAGAAATAATATACTTGTTTGAAAAAAGATCTCATAAACTCTTTGGCCAACGTGTTTAATTTTCTTTTCAACTCCTCTCCAATTTAGAATACTTATGCATAAGAAACAAGCTGGAACAACTAAAGTAAGTTTGAAAGAGTTTGTGTCAATACCTTTTGATATTTCTACTCTACCAAAAATAAAGAAAAATTTCTCTCTGTCCTCTTTTTCTCCTAAACTCTTCATTTTATACCCTAGATCCTGAAAAGTCTAGCTTAATGAGCACCTCTATTGTTATCCACAACTTCTAGTGATATTTTTAGCTCTCTGTATTTCTCTGGAATTGTCCCCTAACTGCTACAGAACGAGCATCTCAGTCTTAACCTCTTAGAGCAAGAGATCACAAATTTTGTTTGATGGAACATTTGAATGCGTTGTTTGGTTTGTTCTTTAATTTCATTCAGTGCTTTGTTTATTGAATGTTTATTGAATGTCTACTATATTTCAAAGAGATGAACAAAACAGAAAACACATAAGCAAATAAACAGAGTCCTTTTAATGCTTCTAGACAAATACCATGGGGGAAAACAGAGCGAGGTAATGGGCTATTTGAGGGAGTCCTGAAGGAACAGAAGGCAGCTCTGCAAAGATCTGGAAGAAGACAACTCCAGGCTGAAGAAGTGCAAAGGCACTGTGGTGGGGCAAATGCCTTCAGCTCTCCACAGTTCCTGTCTTCCCCTGCTGTTCCATTCCCAGCCTGTTCTGCTCATTTGCATTGGTTATCTGGCCTCATAGGCATTGGACTTTACAATTTTTGTAAATCCATCCTACTGCCCAATTAAAACTTAAATCCCCTTTACTTGCATATGGCCTGTGGTCTTCTGCTAGAATAATTACAATAGTAGGAAGCCACTACTTACTTCCAAATCCAAGTAGCTTGCTTCATTTGGTACAGCTTGGGCTTTAAGCAAGGTCTTTGATTCAAAATCCATCCCTCTTAGATTGCCACACATTATTTCTAGTGCTCTTTCATTGGATGTTTGCACACAGTCTTTCCTAGATCTGAGTTAATTACATGAGCCAATCTGCTGAATGCACCAACGCATTGTAAGTGCTCCATAAATCCTGGTTTTCTATTATTGCAGTTACGCCTGTTGCAGCAATACACCCAAAAGATGGGAGCTATTATTCTCAGTGTACAGACTGGAGAACAGGTTTAGAAGTGTTAAGTGACATCCAGAGTCACACCACACAGCAGTTAAAAAACTCAGTCTTAGGTCTTTTAAAGTCCCACACCCATACTTATAGAAGTTTTTGACTATGTGCTTCCAAGAATGGAAGAAAGAAATTGTTCCTAACAGGCAGAAAAGCATGGAACATAGCATCCATTTAGCTGATCTCTGTTCTTTCACTGCTAACTTTTTCTAAAGGCTTTTTATCACCTAATCATAAAAGAAAATAGTTACTGTAGAAAATCTTATAAAATATATAAAAAAACCAAGAACAAAAAACCCTGAGCATTTCTTCGTAACTTTTCTTTTTTCGTTTTTTTTTTTTTTTCTTCTTTGCAGTTATATCACACTGACTCATTTCAAGCTACTGACACCTAACCTGTTCTCACACATGTGTGAGTGGTCACTTAAAGATCAGAGCTGAGTGAAGCCTCAGTATGTTCCATTATCATTTCTGGGCAGGCTTAAGTAATAAAAACAGGTACTCTCTACCAATTAGAAAACAGCAGCTGTATCAAAATACCACACATGCCCTTTCTGTACACTTGCTGTATGAGTGTATGTGTTACGAACGTTGTCTAACCCATGGCTTTCAAATTCGGATCATTAAGATACTATGTTTTCTGTAAGATTTCTGACACCATGATCCAGTACACACTTAGTGAAGCAATACTATTTTGCTGTATCCAGTATGTTCTGATATATTTTGTATTCTGTGTATATCCTAAATGCAGGTTGTAGACTGCTAAATAGATTTAATGACCCTCTCTGGAAGAGTACAATCCACAGTTAGAAAAACAGCAACCAAACCATTTCTTAGTTACCTTTGAGAATAGGCATCTTGATTGAGGACTTCAATTCGATGTCTGACACCACTCTTCTTAGATTTTCAATTTTTGTATTCTATTGCATGAGTTTTCTCAAGGAGAATACTTAGGTTTTCTACCTGCTTATTAGACTCTCCAGCAATTTAATATGGATCTCCTATTCACTATTTCATAGGGCTCTGGGAGTTGCAAATACTAAGCCTTGCCTACATGTACATAAATGTGCTCATCATACTTTAGAAGTGGTCTGCTTTTCCTTAAAGACTCATGTTATTCTTTCTGTAGCATGGTTTCGTTGAATGACCCTCGGACTGGAGCTTTGCAAAGTGCAGCTGAAGTGGGTGTCCGAGCAGAAGACAATATCTACATTATCGAGGACAATCTTTATGTCATGGATTAAGACCCAGTGGCCCTCTGAGGATTTATGTCCTTGGCTTCAGAAGACAGTGACAAGATATCACCATGTCAGAGTTCTTTTAAGCTCTAGAATGATTTTTCTGTCAATTTCCAATTATATTCCAACATGTCAGTTATGTTGGGTAGAGTGACTTTGGTTCATCTGTGTACAGTCAACCTCATTGGTCACAGAGTTTTAATTTTTTGTGCTAAAACTTGTTCAATCTTTCTCCCAAACATGAACGTATTTTCACTGGTGAGACAGGAGAAGAACTACCACCTTGGTCACCAAAGCTGTCAAGAAGAGCAGACTAGGAGTTAAAATCAGTAAATCTGATTTGGGACTTAAAGGACTTCACTTGGAAGCATTTCATGATAATCTCTTGTTTTTTACCTTGTAACTCCCAATGTTACATTTCTTAGGTTCCCCAAGGCTTTCAAATCACAGGGGTACACAGGTCTTTATTTCCCCATGGGGAAATAGAAATGAATGTGATTTCACCATTATAGGTCAATCTGATTTCTCATGGCTCTGGAAATATACCATATTAAGGCTTTCCTTGGACCCAAAGTGGGTATTTTAGCAGTTAGAAGAAACTAGGGTAGTAAGTGGATGAAGTAAGATACCAGGGAAAGATAATCAGTTGCCATATGATTTATTGCATGCTATTTCTGCTACATCTGTTCCACAGTTCCAAGCACTTGTATAGACAATTGTCATGCTCTCTGAACTAATTTTTAGAATGAGGCAGGGCAGAAATAAATAGAAGAAAAAAAGGGAGAAGGCTAAAAGGCTTCCTGCTTTAGAATAGTTACTTTGCAAATATAATAGTGTTGTTTGAGAGTGTCACTAGTTTGAATCAAAATTCTAAATTGTCCTCAAACCACTGCAATTTTAAAAATTGTTTTGGAAAGATGAAGGGTGTTTTTTTTTTTTTAATAGCAAACCAATTCCAATGCTATTCCTTTTTTCACAGTTCAATTAAATTTTTGGTTTTTCCAAGAGTTAAACAAAGGCTAATGGCGAGGATATCTGTGGTCACCAGAAGCTTTGCTACGTGAACAGTTAAGGAGGCTGGGTATTATTTTCAATCTGAGTACACCCTGAAATAACTCCTGCTTAGGGTTCAGAGTTACACCATAGTGGTCTAGGGGGGCAGGATGTTAGTTTATTTCTGAAGACAACATCTTTGACATTGTTCTGCAGAGTCCTAGGAAATGGACAGGACCTCTGAATAAAGGTTATATGGGCAAATAAGATTGTTAAACATGCTATACTGGGTTTTCGAAATGGGGCCAAGACCTGATCTGGCCCAGGGCATTTTGTTTAAACTGTAGTGTTTTTCTTTTAAAATTCAAGACAACATGCATGAACATGGAGATCTCAGATTAAAGCCTGGATTTGTAGCTTCTCTGGAAAGACCTGGCAACATTGGATGGAATTCCTACATTGTCAGGGCCCCATTAAATGGTGCTACATCCCTTCTGCCCCTAGTCCTCGCCTTGCCTGCACACAGACACGTTTGTTCCCTGCTTTGTGACTGGGACTTTGAATTTATGACAGCCCTATTCTCCATTCCCTTCCTGGAGATTTATGATGCCACATTAAAGTTCTGGGAGTCTGGTTAATTTTGTTAATCCAGCATTTTCAAAATTTGCTTGAAACCCATGAACACGGTGACTACTGGCCTATCCAGTAGCATTCTGTGAAACAATATATAAGGACATGTGGGAAAGGAGGTGGTACACAGCATTAGGACTAGGACCTGAGTTCTAGTCTTAACTCTTAACAGAAACACTGGATGACATTAGGGTAAATCTTTCTTGTTGCCTACATTTTCTAATCTATCAGGAATAGGGTGAATCTTTCTTGTTGCCTGCATTTTCTAATCTATCAGGCATAATTATTTCCATAATTATATTGGTGTGTAGCAGTAATTCCAATGACATGTTACTTCAAGTCTTTGGAAAGTAGAAAACACTACAGAAATACAAAGAGCTTTTTTTTTTTTGTTGTTGAGTTTGCAGTAACAGATTTAGCCTTAGCGCTCAGTAAATAATTTCAATGGTGTTGCATTCATATGTCTTTTGCTATATGGTACTTTTTTGGGGGTGGGTGGGTGGGAGTAATGTATCTTCTTTGGAAAAGTTGATATTGGGTAATTTGGCTAATTTTATACTGTAGAAAAATGTGTACTGTAGAGGATGAATAGGTGGTAAGAGAGGAAGGGGAGGTATTTAGTTAATACTTAATTCTTTTCTGTGACTATATCCATCTTGTAGAATGTATTGACTTTTGTTTTCAATCCTTTGAGACGATTGAGGTTCCATTTTCTATAATCTGTCTTGAGACATTAGGACACTGGTATAAGTAAGATATTTAAACTTGGGAAATTTTGCACGTCTTCAGGAAGTAGCAGAACCAAGCTTTCACTAATGGCTAATCACTAATCACTAAGATAATTTTGTGAGTACATGAAAGTATGAGGGACTCTTTGTGACTAGTTTCATTTGTAGGTACACTCATTAATAAAAGAGATTTTTGTTTTCATTTTGAAAACTGACTTGTTGCTTTCTCAGCTTCATCTGTTAGTTGGAGCCTGGCATCTTCAACTTGCTGTGGACTCCCAGGAAAAGGGCAAGTGGGGCAAGATTTAACTCCAGTTCCTGAGGAGCTCCAATTTAGTAGGGGAAAAAAACCCCAAACTATCAATTCTGGTACTAATTAATATGGAGGGGAAAAAGAAGATGGTGGTAGCTGGGCTTCTCAACTATGGCATTTGGGGCCAGATAACCCTTTGTTATGGAGGCGGTCCTGTGCATTGTAGGGTATATGGCAGCATCCCTGTGCTCTTCCCCCTGGAGGAGACAGCTGGGCCCCTCCAGCGGCAACAACGATAAATGGTCTCCTGAGAAGTACTATCACCTCTGGTTGAAAGCCATCGAGAGAGAGACCTGGAGGATGTGGGTGTTGTGGGGAGTGGGGTCACTTTAGCTGGGTTGGTTGGTCAGGAGCTGCCTCTGAGTGAGAGGTGACATTTAAGTTGAAACCAAATAAATGTGTAGGCAGCAGCCTCTTCAGGGAGTCCACCAAATGCAAAGGCCCTGCGTCAGGAAGAAGCTTGCGTATTGAGAGAGTGAACGCAGGGTGTGTTCTGGGGACTGAAAACCAGTATGGCTGCAGCAGTCACCCCCCAGAGGACTGGCAACAAATGGCACTGGAGAAGGGGGTGCAGTAACTGGCAAGATGCTGGGTGGAAAGGGCTCTACGAACACATCTGTGGGAGGAGTCCCACTCTTGGAAAACAATTGCATATTTGGGATTAAACCTGCTATCCATCACCAAATTATATTGTAAAGTGCCTTAATGTGCTTCAGTGACACTGTTCTCAGATCAGACCTTACGAGTTAGTTTGGTTGGGGTAACAGAAGAAGGGGAAGGAGAGGGGAAGGGGGATGCATCCTGGCAGTGAGGGGCTTCCTACAGGGCTGTGTGAGGGCACCCAGGCCTAGCAAGAGGCATCCTGGAAGAACGGGGATAGGGTGCCAGTTTGGCTCCTATCACCCTGGGCCCGGCAGCAGGTGGACCCACTCCTCCCAAACTTGCTGTTTTCAGTGGTAGGGTGGTGCAGGGGCACCTTCAGCTGGCCCATAAGAAATTTTTAAAATAGTTAGGTTTTGATGTGTATTTTTGGAAAACAGTGCATTAAAATTGTGATGTAATGGATATTGTTTAGGATGACTACAATTTTATAGTTCATCTAAAACAACTTGAGTCAAATAGCCAAAGGGGCAATGTGAGGATAGCAAAGGTCCTGTAGATGCATGAAGTCAGGGAGGCAATAGGTTAGATCAGCTGGGACGTTATTAAAATACGGACTCCTGGGCCCTATTCCTAGAGATTCAGATTCGTAAGACAGGTGGGACCTAAGTATTTATTTATTTTTAAAAGCTATATTTATTGATTTGAGGGAAGTTGGGGAGGGGCAGAGGGAGAGGGAGAGAGAATCTCAAACAGACTCTCCACTGAGCACAGAGCCCGATGTGGGGCTTGATTGCAGGACCCTGAGATCATGACCTGAGCCAAAATCAAGAGTCGGAAGCTTAATCGACTGAGCCATTCAGGTGCGTCTAAGTATTTTATTTTTTGTTTGTTTAAATTACAGAAGACAGGCTACTACAAATTATTTCACATTTCAACCAAAATACTCAGATTTCATGAAAGAGTATGTAGAAATAAGAGCATGTAATTGTCCTTCTTTTCTACCTATTTCAGAAGTGACTCTCAGGAAATGAATGCAGCACCTTTATAATTAGAATGGAGGGGTATTCTGATGCCAGTTTTGAGGATAAATAAAATTCCTCAGAGGCCCCCACATAGGAAAACCATAAGAAATGTAGGGGAGGCATATCTACACTGCATTTCATAGCCTAGTTTGTGCAGAACTCTTTCTTCTGGGTTCATAGTGCTCTCCAGAAGGAAAGAAATAACAATTTGTCATTTGTTCTTCCCCTGGTCAAGGTCTTTTGTCAGTTGATTGTGGGCTGCTTTAGATACACATCCTTCCAAGAGCTGGTTTCTTCTTTGGCTCTTGATGGCCTAACAGAAGGGCAGTCCTCCACCCACAGCAAAGGCAATGACAGACGACAACAACAAGTCGCTTTGATGTGGCATGTGAGCATGGTGTACATAGGGCTATGGGAGAGTCTCATCATTAGGACTCCCAGGAATCTAACTGTAAAGTTCCCTTGGGCCTCTGGAGGGCCCTTCCAACTCTGACTTAGAGTCTTTGGTTGCCATTAGTGTCTTTCCCCACTCCCTCCCATCCTTCCCCCACAGGG
Source organism: Halichoerus grypus (assembly GCF_964656455.1). Classification (NCBI taxonomy): domain Eukaryota; kingdom Metazoa; phylum Chordata; class Mammalia; order Carnivora; family Phocidae; genus Halichoerus; species Halichoerus grypus. The sequence goes on along the minus strand of NC_135713.1, from coordinate 47,370,383 downwards.
CCATCAGTATAATCTAAAACACCGAGATCTGATTGTGTAGCATGTTAGCCGAAAAGCTCCCACTGCTCACCAGCGGGTAGAAGTTCCACTTTGTCATAAGCCCTTCCCCAGCTTCCTTGTCTGCCTCGCGCAGCCCCTCTCTGCTGTGCTCCGGTGGATAGAAATGCCTTGGATACCCACTCTGTACTCTGTAGGTCAACTCATCTTCCAGGAACACTTGTCTCCTTCCTCTCCACTGGCTATGTCATCCTTTAAGGCTCAGCTCAAGGGTTACTTCTTCAGCCTGTCTGGACCCCATCCTCCTCGACAGTTTCATGAATACTTCTGTTCAGCCCTTTTGCTCACTCGGGGAATATAGTGGAGTGCCTTGCCAATGCCAACCATGGTGCTCACGCCTAGCCCAGCACCTTATTCTGCATGATGCCAGGACCCTCCCTAGCATGTGTGGCATCTTTGAGTGAATTAGAAACAGGCTCCCTCCTCCTCCTGGCTGACACAGCTCTGAGCCAGGGCAGAGACCTGTCAAATGGAGCCTGTACAAACTACAACGAAAAATAGCGACCCTATAACTCAGTCCTTTGTATTAAAGGTGTTTGGTTGATAATGCTTTTTTTTTTTTTTCGATAATGCTTTTTATACTGAGTTCTTTGAGGGAAGTATCTAGTTTCTTAGCGCCTAGCATTCACATGTAGGTGCTTAATACATATCTGGGAACAGGAATGAATAAATTGTCTGAAAGAACATTTCCTAGAACCTTCCTGTATGTGCTGGGATGGGGTGGGGAAGGGAAGAGTGTCTTTAAAACTCGTTTATGAGATAGAAACAACTCTTTTCATATGACTGGCTGGAGTGTAGGAGTCTCTCTGAATCTCAAGGACTCTCTGAGACCAGTAATTTGCAACCTTGGCTATAAATTATAATCACCTGCAAAGCTTGGCCAACCTACCTGTGCCCCGACCAATTGAATCAGAATTTCAGGAGGTGGGGGCCCAGATGTTATAGTTCTTCAATCTCCCCAGGTGATTTCAATGTACTTTTGAGGTTGCGAACCACTGACCTAGAGAGAGGGGGAGGGAAAATGACAGCATGTTTTCTTGTTCTGTGTGACCAGTGCTCTGGAAAACATGACACAGTACAAACTAAAACAAGAAAATATCAACAATGGGCTGGGGCAGGTGAACAGCGAAGTAGGAAAGGGCATGCCGCTGGGTTAACAGCAGACCTGTCCTACCTGGCTTCCATGGCAACAGCATTATATTGGCAGCCCTGGGAATGAGAAGTCTGGATGCTGCCATGCTTTTGTAAAGCTTCTCAGGAAGTTGGCCCATGGCTGTCTAGCTGACTGTCCCTGGGCCTCCTAAGAACTAAATGTTTTCTTTCACAAGTTGTAAAAATAAGCAAAGAAGAAAATCCCCTTCGGCCTGTGAGGAAATGCTCTAAGGTAACCTTTGTTTTGTACTATGGATTGCTGAGATGGGCTTTGTTCTATCTGGCAGTTCCTGCACCTTGGATGATGGCCGATTCACACATTTCTCAATAGACTATTTTTTTTTTTTAGAGCAGTTTTAGGCTCACAGCAAAATTGAGCGGAAAGTACAGAGAGTTTCCATATAAGCACCCTCCTCTCTCCTAAACACGCATTCTCCTCCACCATCAACAGCTCTCCCCAGTGTGGGGCATTTGGTACAACTGGTGAACCAGCACTGACACATCATTATCAGCTGAAGTCCATAGTTTACATGAGGGTTCATGTTTTGCTTTGTGCATTCTGTGGGTTTGGGAAAAGGTATAAGGACGTGAATCACCATCATAGTATCATAGAGAATAGTTGTACTGCCCTAAAAAGCCCTTATGTCCCACCTCTTCATCCCTCATTCCCTCCAAACCTGGAACAACCACTAACCTTTTTTTGGTCTCACGTTTTCCAGTACATTATGTGGTTGGAATTGTATGGTATGTGGTCTTTTCAGATTCACTTCTTTCACTAAGCAGTATGCATTTAAGGTCCCTCTATTTCTTTTTGTGCCTTCACAGCTAATTTCTTTTATCATGGAATAATAGTTCATTGTTTTGATGTACCACAGCTTGTTTATCCATGGACCTACTGAAGGACATCTTGGTTACTTCCAAGTTTGGGCAGCTATGAATAAAGTTGCTATTAATATTCACATGCAGGTAAGGAACATATTTGATGGATTGCATGGTAAGAGTAGGTCTAGTTTTGTAGGAAACTATTAAACTGTCTTCCAAAGTGGCCATTTTGCAGTCCCGTCAGCAGTGAATGAGAGTTCCTGAGGCTCCACATCCTTGCCAGCAGTTGGTGCTGAACTTCAGCCGTTCTAGTAGGTATGTAGCAACATCATTGTTTTAGTTAGCATTTCTAATAACATATGATGTTGAACATGTTTTCATATGTTTATTTGCCATCTATGTATCTTCTTTGCTGAGGTGTCTATTCAGATATTTTGACCATTTTTTAATCAGGTTGTTGATTTTCTTACTGTTGAGTTTTAAGAGTTATTTGTATATTTTGCATTTTGCATTTGGTCATAACAGATACGTCTTTTGCAAAAATTTTCTCCCAATATGTGGCTCGTTTTCCCATTCTCTTGACAGCGTCTTTTGCAGAGCAGAAGTTTTTAATTTTAATGTAGTCCAGCTTATCATTGTTTTCCTTACATGGATCATATCTTTGGTCTTGTATCTAAAAAGTCATTGCCATACCTAAGGTCATCCAGATTTTCCCCTACATTATCTTCTAGGAGTTTTATAGTTTGCACTTTATATTTCAGGCTATGATCCATTTTGAGGATTTTTTTGAGGGCATAAGGTCTGCATCTAGATTTGGTTTTTTTGCCCACGAATATCCAGTTGTTTCAGCACCGTTGGTTGAAAAAACATTCCTTTCTCCATTGAATTGCCTTTGCTCCTCTGTCAAAGAGCAGATGACTGTTATCTGTGTAGTTCTTTTTCTTGGCTCTCTATTTTGTCCATGTATTTATTTTTCTATCCTCTGGTTAATAGAACACTCTCTTGATTGCTGTAGATTTATAATAAAGTTGAAATTGGGTAGTGTCAATCCTCCGACTTTGCTCTTCAATATTATGTTGACTACTCTGGGTCTTTTGCCTCTCTCTATACAGAGAGAATCAGTTTGTCAATATCTACAAAATAACTTTCTGGGATTTTGATGGGATTGTATTGAGTGTCTAGATCAAGTTGGGAGGAACTGACTTCTTAACAATACTGAGTCTTCTGATCCATGAACATGGAATATCTCTACATTTATTTAATTCTTTGATTTCTTTCATCAATTTTGTAGCTTTCCTCATATATATCTTATACAAATTTTGTTAGATTTATACCTAAGTATTTCATTTTTTTGGTACTAATATACATGGTTTCATGTTTCTAATTTCAAGTTCCAATTTTTCATTGCTGATATATAGGAAAGCAATAGACTTTGGATATTAATCTTGTATCCTTCAATCTTGCTGTGATGGCTTATTCCAGGAATTTTTTTTGGGGGGGGTGCAATTCTTTGGGATTTCCTATGTGGACAGTTACGTCACATGTGAACAAAAGAGTTTTATTTCTTCCTTCCCCATCTATATACCTTTTATTTCTTTTTCTTGTCTCTTTCCATTGGTTAAGACTGCCAGTATGATGTCGAAAAGGAGAGGGCATACCTTGCTTTGTTCCTGATCTTAGTGGAAAAGCATTTAGTTTGGGCTTTGAACAAGGACCATGACTATGAGAACTTTATAAGAGGTCTTGATATATGTACATTCCATTCTTATCTATATCTCTGGTCTTTTGCTTTCTTTTGGAGCCTTCCCCTCTGCCTGTGAGCATAAGAAACAAAAGCCCCTAACAACTTTCCCTTGACCCCTTAGCAACTTTCCCTTGACCCCTTAGCAAACTCTTCTTTCTCTTTCCTTTACCTCTGAGCCAAACTTTTCTGTTCCAAATGTCCATTTCCCTGCCTCCTATTTACCCCTTAAACTAATGCAATCTGGCTTCTGGCTCCAGTCCTCCAATGAAGCCATTAAGCAAAAGTTCAGTATGAGTGCAGAAGCTATTTCTTAATCTTTATCACACTTGACCTTTTGGTAGCATTTGACCCCACTATCTAAACCATACTTCTTAAAACTTTCTCTTCCTTTTGCTCTCAGGGAGCGATACCATTTATACTGATTTTCTTCCTATTGTTCTGTGTTTGTTCTTAATATCTGTGGCTGGATCCGTTTTTTCTATGTCCCTAAGTGTTAATGTGCCCCAGGACTCAACCTAGTAGCACTTGCTTCTTTTTTGACATCTATTCCCCATTTACTGGAGAGCCCCAAATCTCTATTACAGTCAGATTCTCTTTAGCTTCAGACCCAGTTGTGATAATTATATTATCAATGTTTTTTGAAGTGGAGTGTTGAGCAGATTACACACAATTTAGTAGCAGAAAATCCCTTTCCACAGATGAAGAAATTGAGTTCAGAGACTGACACTTAGAAAGTTCTAGAAACAGGATGTGATTCCATCCGTTTTGATTCTAGAATTGTGCTGTCCAATAAGTTAGCTGCTAGCCATATATGGTTGTTTAAAATTTAAATTAATTAAAATTAAATTAAAAATTCAGTTTCTTGGGGTGCCTGGCTGGCTCAGTCGGAAGCGTATGTGACTCTTATCTTGGGCTTGTGAGTTCGTGCCCCACATTGGGTGTAGAGCCTACTTAAAAAAAAAAAAAATCAGTTTCTTAGTCACACTAGCCACATTTCAATTGCTCAATTGCCACATGTGGCTAGCGGCTTCCCTACTGGAAAGCACAGTATAAAACATTTCCATCATCACTGAATGTTCTATTGAATATTGCTGCTCTAGAGACTTCCTCTAATCACATCTGGAAAAAGTACTTTCCTCAGTCTTCTTTCTCATTCTGCAATGAAGAGGTAACCCTTATTCAGTTTCTTGTATATCCCTCCAAACTTTCTCTAAACAAATGCAAATATAAATATCCATATAATACACATTTTGTTCTGTAACTTGCTTTGTTACTTAAAATAGATCTTGGACCTACTTTTAAAACAGGATCAAATTATACATATTGTTCTGTAACTTGCTTTGTTACTTAAAATAGATCTTGGACCTACTTCCACATCAGATATTTTAAAACTGCCAAACTGTTTTACAGAGCAGATGTGCCATTTACATTTTCACCAGCAATGATGGGTTATCCAGTGTCTCTGGATACTTGTCAGTATTTGGTGGTGTCACCATGTTAAATTTTAGCCAATCTGATGGTTATGGTGGTATCTCATTATGGTCTTAATTTGTATTTCACTATTGACTAATGATGTTGAACATCTTATCATGTGCTTATTTGCCATCTGTATCTCCTCTTAAGTAAAATTTCAATTCATGTCTTTTGTTTATCTTGTGATTGCAATTTTTTGTTTTGTTTACTGTTGAGTTTTGAGAATTTTTCATACATTCTAGATACTAGTCTTTTGTTGGATATGTGGTTTGCAAATATATTCTCCTAGTCTGTAACTTATCTTATTTCCTCTTAACAGGATCTTTCACAGAGAAAATGTTTACAATTTTGATATAGTCCAATTTATCAATTCTTCCTTATGTGAAGCATGCTTTTAGTGTCTAGTCTGAAAAGCCTTTGCTGAGCCTTAGATCCAGAAGATTTTTCTCCTATAATTTTTCCTAAACACTTAATAGTTTTATGTTTTATATTTAAATTCATGACCAAAATTCATTTTAACGATTAATTTTTGTATAAGGTTTGAAGTTAGGTTGAGGTTCATTTTTTTTTTTTTTTTTTTTTGCCTATAGATTTCAGTTGTTCTAGCATCATTTGTTGAAAGGGTATCTTTTCTCCATTGAATTGCATTCGTACCTTTGTCAAAAAATTTATTGGTCATATATATATATGGGTTTATTTCTGGGTTCTCTTTTTTTGTATTGAGGTATAATTAACATTATTTTATATTAATAATGACATTAATTTCAGGTACACAATGTAATGGTTTGATATATGCATATATTGCAAAATGATCACCACAATAAATCTAGTTAACATCTGTCATCATACATAGTTACAAAATTTTCAAGGTTCTTTTAACAGCTTTCAGGTATGCAATACAGTATTATGAGCCACACCATCAGTTAATGTGGTCATATGATTTTTCAGTGGATTATATTGGTTGATGTTTTTTTGTTGTTGATCAGTCCTGTACCCTTGAAATAAATTCCATTTGGTCATAGTGTGTAATTCCATTTATATGTTGCTGAATTCTACTTTCTAATATTTTGTTAAAGATTTGTGTGTCTATATTCTTGAGGGATATTGGTACATAGATTTCTTTTTTGTATGTCTTTGTCTGGTTTTGGTATCAGGGTAATACCGGCTTCATGAAATGAATTGGGAGTTTTCTCTTCTTCCATTTTCTTGAGAATATTGTGTAGAATTGATATTAATTCTTCTTTAAATGTTTGGTGAAATTCTCCAATGAAATCATCAGGCCTGGAGATTTCTTCTCTCTCTTTTTTTTTTTTAAGATTTTTTTTGTTTAAGATTTACCTATGTATGAGAGAGAGAGAGAGAGAGAGAGAGCATGGAGGAAGGGGCAGAGGGAGAGGGAAAGAGAGAATCCTGAGCTGACGCCCCACTGAGCATGGAGCCTGATGTGGGGCTCGATACCAGGACTCTGAGATCATGACCTGAGCTGAAACCAAGAGTCGGACACTTAGCTGACTGAGCCACACAGGTGCCCTGAGATTTCTTTTGGGGAAAGTTTTAAGTTATGAATTCAGTTTGCTTTAATACTTAGAGAGCTATTCAAATTATCTATTTCATATTGGGTGACTTGTGAAATTTGTATTTTCCAAAGAATTGGTCCATTTTAAATAAGTTGTCAAATTTATCTGGGTAGAGTTGCTCTTAGTATTTCCTTATTATTTTTTTGTGGGGCCTTCAGTGGTTTCCTGTTTCTTTTGTGATATTGGTAGTTTGTGTCTTCTCTGTTTTTCTTTCCTTTTACATTTTTTTGGTCAGTCTTGCTAGAGGTTTGTCAATTTTACTGTTCTTTCAAAGAATCAGCTCTTTGTTTCATTGATTTCCATTATTGCTTTTCTGTTCTAAATTTCATAGATTTTTGCTCCTTTCTTTATTATTTTTTTCCTTCTTTTGGCTTAGGTTTCTTTTACTCATCTTTTTGCAAGTTCCTGGGGTAGAAGCTCAGATTACTGATTGAGATTTTTCTCCTTTCCTAATGTATGCCTTAGTGCTATAAATTTTCCTCTCCACATTGCTTTAGCTGTGTCCCACAAGTTCCAGCATGATTTTTATTCAGCTCAGCATATTTTTTTACTTCCTTGAGAGATCGTCTTTGATTCATGGACTATTTAGAAGTGTGTCGTTTAGTTCCCAAGTGCTTGGAGATTTTCTTGGTAGCTTTCTGTTACTGATTTCTAGTTTGATTTCACTGTGGACAGAGAATATACTCTAGATGATTTCAATTTTTAAACATTTGTTGAAGTTTGTTTAATGACCCAAGATATTGTCTATCTTGGTATATGTTCTGTGATAACTTGAAGAAAATGTGTATTCTGCTATTGAGGGGCATTTATAAAGGTTGATTAGATCCTGGTGGCTGTAGTGTTGTGGAATTCTTCTATATCATTGCTGATTTTATGTCCAGTTACTCTTTCAGTTATTGAGAGAGGAGTCTTGAAGTCTCCAACTATAATTGTGAATTTTTCTACTTCTTTTAGTTTTGTCAGTTTTTGCTTCACATATTTTGCAGCTCTGTTTCATGCATATACATTTAGGATTGCTATGTCTGGCTGGATGGGTCATTGTCCCTTCCTGCCTCTGGTAATATTTTTTGGTCTGAAGTGTACTTTATATGATGGTAATATAACCACTCATGCTTTCTGAGATTAATGTTTACATTAGTGTTTGCATGGTAGTATCTGTATTAGTTTGCTAGAACTGCCATAACAAAATACCATAGACTGGGTGGTTTAAAAAATAAATTTTTGGGGTGCCTGGGTGGTTCAGTCAGTTAAGCTTCTGCCTTCATGGCTCAGGTCATGATCCCAGGGTCCTGGGATTGAGCCCCATGTCAGGATCTCTGCTCAGTTGGAAGTCTCCTTCTCCCTCTCCCTCTGCCCCTCCCCCTGTTCATGCTTTCTCTCTCTCTCCTTCTCAAATAAATAAATAAAATCTTTAAAAATATATACATGTATATTTTCTCACAATTCTGGAAGGTAGAAGTCTGAGATCAAGGTATCAGCAGGTTTGGTTTCTTCTAAGGTCGCTTTGGCTTAGAGATGGCTGGTAAGTCTTACTGTGTCTTCACTTTGTCATCCCTCTATTTTTGTGTCCTATTCCCTCTTCTTATAGGGACACTAATCATATTGGCTTAGGATCAACCCCATGGCCCTTTTAACTTAGTTACCTCTTTAAAGGCCCTATTGCCAAATACTGTTACATTTTGCCTTACTGGAAGTTAATATATCAACATGAATTTGGGGGCAATACAATTCAGCCCATAATAGTATATTTCTATCCTTTTATTTTCAACCTGTTTATCTGTGTACACTTGAAGTATAGACAGCTGATCATGCTTATAAACTGATCATGCTTTTTAATCCACTCTTCTAATCTCTCTTTTTAAGTGAGGTATTTAGACCATTTTCATTTAATGAAATTATTGGTACATTAAGACCTGAGTCTCCCATTTGATGTTTCATTTTTAAATTTATTCTGTTTTTCTTTCTCTTTTCTTTTTCTTGACTTCTTGTGGGTTACTTGAATTTTTTTTAGAGTTCCAATCTGATTGATCTGTCATGTTTTTGCGTGTGTCTCTTTGTATAGATTTTTAGTGGTTTCTCTATGTATTGCATAATATATGCATAACTTGTCACAGTCTACTAGTGTCAATATTTTACCAGTTTGGATGAAGTATAGAAACTTAATCTCCCTTCACCTCCTCCCACTCATAATTGTTTTAAATAGTTCCTCTACATTAATTAAGAATTTCCTTCATCTGAGAATGTTTTTATTTCCCCTTTGTTCCTGAAAGTATTTTTGCCAGATATAGAATTCATGTTTGACAGTTCTTTTCTTTATGACTTGAAAATGTGTCACTTCCTTTGACCTCTATGGGTCAAATGAGGAATCCACTGTCACTCAAATTAGTGTTTTCCCCCAAAGCAATGAGTCATTTCTCTCTTCTGCTTTTAAGATTTTTTTCTTTGTCTTTAACTTCAGATATGTGACTATGATTTTTCTTGGTGTGGAATGATTTTTTGATTTCTTTTATTTGAGGTTTTCTCAGCTCCTTGAATATATGTTTCTTTCTTGCCTAGTTGAAAAGTTTCTGGCCATTATTTCTCCCCATTATTTCACTTCCACTCTTTCTATCCTCTCCTTCTGGACCTCCAATGATATGAATGTTAACTCTTTTGTTTTAATAGTTCAGGTTGCTAAGACTCTGGGTTTGTTTTTTGTTGTTGTTGCTGCTGTTTTTGTCTTTTTTCTCTCTGTCACTCAGATTGGGTAAATTCTATTAATCTGTCCTCAAGTTCTCTGCTTTTCTCCTCTATTACCTCCACTCTAGTATTGAGCCCATCTGTCAAGCTCTCATTTCAGTTATTGTATTTATTGTATTTTTCAGTTCCATGATTGCCATTTGCTTCATCTTTGTGTGTGTGTGTGTGTGTGTGTGTGTGTGTGTGTGTGTATGTATGTATGTATGTATATGTATATATACTGGTCCATATTTGAATTTCCTGATTTCCCCGAAGTGTCTGTTTATAATTGACTCATCCAAATTAGTATCCCAACAAGACCTATAGAATGTATTTTGTTTTTTTGTCTTTTAGTTTCTTCTCATCTCGAATAGTGACTACTCCCTTTTGTCCATGCCATTGACTTGTTGAAAAACTAGATGAATTGTTCTTTGAAATGTCCCACCTTGTGGACTTTTCAAATTGTTTCATTTCCTGTAAACTGGAAGTTACACTAAGTGCTTGATTAGATCCAGTTTCAATATTTTTGTGAAAAATACTTCATAAGAGGTGTTATTAAAGTGCTGTTTCTAACAGTGAAACACTGAGGGGAAGAACTTAACTATCTAGTAAAGGAGACTTATTTAAATAAATTATGACATACCCATAGTGGGCAATCAATACTGAAGACATTAAAAAATACGCAGTAAAAAGAGCATTTAAATAAAAATTTGAGAATATGGAGCATGTTCATATTGCAAGAAATGAAAAAAGCTGATCACCAAAGCTAAGATATGCCCTGTGTGATTATGAATGGCAGGATCTACATCACAACAGTATCGATTAGTGGTGGGATCAATAAGCTATTTGTCCTGTTTTTCCTTTGTAGGAAATAAAGAAAAGAGAGATACATAATGATCATTCATTATTTGGTGATAATACTAATATAAAACCAATGGATGTCATCTTATAATAAATATTTTAAATACTAATAAAAATAATAAAATTTAAAAAATTAAAAACTTAAATAAATAATTTAAATTTGCACCCCAGAAATAAAATGCTATAAAGTGGGTATAAACTGTGGCTTCCTGCAGGTCCTTCAGTGCTTCCAGAGTGAAGCCAAGCGACACATGCCTGGCTTCAGGATCCTCTTACATCAGGAGCCCAGAACCTGGGAAAGAAGGCAGACAAGACAAATTAGAAACAAAATGTAAATGTCCCCCAGTTTAACAAGTAGGGTTGTTAGCTGCTCCTTTTCAACCCAGAGATTCAGGGAGTCTTCAGCACATGAATGCCCCACCCCGTGACTGAGACACACTGGGCAGTCACCCTAGGCACAGTCCAGGCTGTGTCATGTGGGCACCCCTCCCCCATGCCCACGGTAAGGGGCACCAGAGGACAGCCAGGCCACAGCTGTGAAGGGAGGACCTGACTTTGGAGGCCTCACCATTTCCTCTCTGGGCTCCTTCTCCTTGTATACCCCCCAACCTTTCGCACTTCTTATTTCCAGAAATCTTCCTCCTCCCAGACTCCCTCACCAGACCCACATTGGTTCTTACTGTATATGTATTCTGCAGAAAGCTTCTCTTTGAGGCAGGGTAGCGTGGTGACCAGGTGTCCAGGCTCCAAGCACGTGGAAGCATCTGGCTCATCCCACTTGCTAGCATGAGTCTTCAAGCAAGTAATTCACAGCTCTGAGTCCGTTTCTCTAAAGTGTGATTAGAAACAGAGAATGTGAGCGTGAAGGTTTTCCAAATATGTGACATCCAATGGCAGTTTTGGAGGTTTCCAATGGCAGATTTTGGAGTTGAAACTGAGGATGTTTTTTCTCCTCTCTACTTTCCAACTAAGTATTTAGCAGAGAAAAGAATTAAAATAATTTAAAGGATATATATTTTTCCCCTGAACTGTTATGTAAAATTTAACACTGCTGAAAAGAAAAAGGAACAGACAACAATTATTCTTTTTTCTCTTTGCTTACACCCACTCCCCCATTTATCAAAGGGAAATTGTCATTAGCTGAATATATTCCAAGGTAGTTTCTTTGTGCTTTTTTTAGTTTTAAGAGAAATAAACTTAAGAAAAATTCCTTACATTTCCATAGGGCTTTACATTTTACAATGTATTTTTACATACTTGGCTGGATAGTGTTTCCCCTTAAGTTCTGCTATGTGCTTTTAAAAGCAGCTAAATGAAGGTATAATTTACATATAATAAAATTCACTCATTTTAACCATATATCCTATTGGCAAATATGTACATTTATGTAACCACCACTACATTCAAGATACAGAGCTTTCCATCACTCCAGTGAGTTCCCGTGGACCTCTTCACAGGCAGTCCCCTTCCTTCCTCTCCAGCCCCAAGCAACTACTGATCTGTTTCCTTATCTCTACAGTTTTGCCTTGTTTTAGAATCTCATACAGATGACACAGTATATAGTCTTTTGTGTGTAGATTTTTCACCTGACCTCATGTTTTTGAGTTTCATCAATGTTGTTGTATGTATCGGTAGTTTCCTCTTTTTTATTGCCGACTAGCATTTTGTTTTGTGAACATTCCAGTTTTTGATTACTGGGAATATTACAGGCACTATGTACTTGTGTGGACAGATTTTTATTTCTCTTGGGTAAATACCTAAGAGTGGAATTGCTGTGTCTTTGGCAAGTGTACATTTAACTTAGTGCTAATTTTTTGCAGGAAGATGTTTTGCAGGAAGATTTGATGCATAACAAAAACTCTGTACCAGAGGAAGGCAGCTTTTCCTACCTTACAGATAAGAAACTAAGGCACAAGGAAAGTTTGGTGCTTTACTCAAACTTCTCTGCCGTTAAACTTTGGACTTGCTAAGACTAAGACATAGATATCTGGTGTTCATTGCCTTTTCATTTTTTATGTTTTCTTTCTCTTTGGATCTTTTGTTTTAATGTGAGAATATAAATTAATTGTTACACAGAATTTAAACATATAGATACGTAAAGAAAAAGGAGCCCAAAATTACCTGTTTCCTCTGCTCAGAGGGGACCATTGTTCATGATTTTTATATCATTGTGCAGGCTTCTACCTGTGTGTGTGTTTTTTTTTCCTACAAAGACAGTTAAGATTGTATGTAATCTTTTGTGTCTTGATTACCACATTCAATCATGAAGATCATTTTCCTCACTTCTATCCTGAAGATCTTTTCACAACAATAAATATACACCTCCAACATTCTTTTCAGAGGTTGCTGAATCTTTATATTGATGATGCAGTATGAATTTTTATATTGATGGCACATGACAATCGGTTATATTCAATTTTGTGCTATTATTAGCAATAATCTTTTATTCATTTTTAAGAATTTATTTGTATCTCCACCTATTTGCAAAATGTACTTTTGCATTTTGAGATGAATTGTTTGATTTTCAGATTTGCTGTTCTTCAAAAGCATGACTTTGATTTCTTTCCAAGTTACCCTAGAGATGTTGGTGAGGGGACTGGGCTCGCTGTGGAAATGAGAAACAGAACACATCTGAGTGAAGAAATAGCTGTTATGCAAGACACTCAGGTGGTAGGTTTTGTACATTGTCTCAAATATTTTTTTTGAATATGAAAATATCCCTCCTACCTCACAAAAGAGGAACTTGGAGTAAAAATTTGGCAGCAAAGAGTCTGAGAAGAACAAGTTTTCTTTAACAATGCAACTCCAGAAGTTTCACTTCTCCCACTTCCTCTTCTCTGCCCAAGTGAGAAAAACCTTTAAAATGCACGGAGCCAGTTGAAAAGAGCTTCAACTTTTTGAGGAACCTCCATACTGTTTTCCAGAGCTACCATACAACCCAGCAATTGCACTACTGGGTATTTACCCCAAAGATACAAATGTAGTGATCTGAAGGGGCACATACACCCCAATGTTTATAGCAGCAATGTCCACAATAGCCAAACTATGGAAAGAGCCAAGATGTCCATCAACAAATGAATGGATAAAGAAGATGTGATATATATACAATGGAATATTATGCAGCCATCAAAAAACCCTGAAATCTTGCCATTTGCAATGACGTGGATAGAACTAGAGGGTATTATGCTAAGTGAAATAAGTCAATCAGAGAAAGACATGTATCATATGATCTCACTGATATGAGGAATTCTTAATCTCAGGAACCAACTGAGGGTTGCTGGAGTGGTAGGGGGTGGGAGGGATGGGGTGGCTGGATGATAGACACTGGGGTGGGTATGTGCTATGGTGAGCGCAGTGAATTGTGTAAGACTGATGAATCACAGACCTGTACCTCTGAAACAAATAATACATTATATGTTAAAAAAAAAAAAAAGATAGCAGGAAGGGAAAAATGAAGCGGGGGAAATTGGAGGGGGAGACGAACCATGAGAGACTATGGACTCTGAGAAACAAACTGAGGGTTCTAGAGGGGTGTGGGTGGGGGGATGGGTTAGCCTGGTGATGGGTATTAAAGAGGGCATGTACTGCATGGAGCACTGGGTGTTATACGCAAACAATGAATCATGGAACACTACACCAAAAACTAATGACGTAATGTATGGTGACTAACATAACATAATAAAAAAAAAAGAGAAAAAAAAGAAAAGAGCTTCAATATTAGAGTGGGGGTAGAGCTGATGGCAGGGAAGAGCCAATTCAGTAATCTGCCAAAATGACAGTGATAAAAATAATCCAGTTCCTCTCTAAAAGCAGCCATTCCCAAATTGTCTCTGTTCAGTCACATGAACTACACTTACTCCCCTTGAGTTCCCATAGAGAATAATTCTTCTCAAAATTCTCTTTGCCAGAGAAAACGGTAGAAGAGGAGAGGCAGTAGAGGAGATTAATTCACACTTAAAATTATTTTTCCACTCCCAATGCTTCATTTTCTAAAAGGAATATTTTCAGAAACTTGAGGTAGAAGGAAGTTTAAATATCATTTAGTTCAGTCTCCTCATTTTATAGATGGGGAAGTAGGTGGAGAATATAATGTTTTGATTTCATTTTGATCTTGTTTTCTTTTCCTTTGAAGGTCTAGTCCTTCAATTTTGGGCTTCTGTAAGTCTTTTTGAAAAGAGTTGTTTCCCTACTAACTCCTTGATCACCATGACTGGACTGGGTTTTCTAACATAAAAATATTTTCTTTCTTTAGGGGATGTGGTTTAAACCTCTCAGGACTATTTCAATTCAAGAAATGATCTGTTCAACTTCCTTCACTTAATCCATTACATTTTTCTCTATCTTTAACCTTTCTTGTTTCCTTCCTTCCTGTTTTAGAGGAAAAAATAGCATTTTTCCTACAAAGGCAAACTTTTCATATTACTCTTTTTCCCTCTTTTTGTTTCATAAATTTTTTAAAAAAGTAATCCATGTTAATTGAATACAAAGTAGAAAGTAGCTGTCAACAGCAATCTCTATCTCAGCAATAACTGTCTGGAAAATATAAAAATAAGGCATAAATCACATTAGCAAAAAAAAAGCATATAGTATGTAGTAATTAAAGATGCACAAGACCTTTATGAAAAAAAATGAAAACTCTATTAAGGAACACAAGACAACCTGATGTGCTAAGTTAATGAATGGAATGATTTAACATTTGTAAAGATATCAATTCTTTTTTAAAAAATCAGGTCATTTAAGCCAATTCCAATAAAAATTCAACAGGGTCTTTTTTTCAAGTTTTATTGAGATATAACTGACATATAAGATTGTATTAGTTTTAGGTTTACAACATGATAAGCTGGTATGTGTATATATTGCAAAATGATGACCATAATAAGTTTTGTCAACATCCATCACCTCATGTAGCTACAATTTTTTTCTTTTGATGAGAACTTTTAAGATCTACTCTTTAAGCAATTTTCAGATATACAATATAGTATTATTAGCTTCAGTGACCATGCTGTACATTATATCCCAGAACTTATTTATCTTATAACCGGAAGTTTGTGCCTTCTGACTACCTTCACTGCGCCCTCCCCATCCTCTTAACGGGATCTTTTTAAGCACTCAACAATTGATTCTAGAATTTCCATGGAAGTATAAAATACAAAATAGCAAATAATAATAATAAATAAAAATAAAACTGAAGTAATGGGAGTGATCAAAACCACTCCTCTTAATATTAAATCCTGTTGGGCGCCTGGGTGGCTCAGTTGGTTAAGCGACTGCCTTCGGCTCAGGTCATGATCCTGGAGTCCCTGGATCGAGTCCCACATCGGGCTCCTTGCTCGGCAGGGAGTCTGCTTCTCCCTCTGACCCTCCCCCCTCTCATGATGTGCTCTCTCTCTCAAATAAATAAATAAAAATCTTTAAAAAAAAAAAAAATTAAATCCTGTTACCAAGCCATCATATTAAATAATGTGATAAGGGCACAAGAACAAGAACACCAACAAAAAGCCCAAATGCAACAGAATAAATAACAAAGAACACACACATATTCACATACATTTATCTGCCTAATATTCTGCATGGCATACAATAGAGATAGCATCACCAACCAGTGAAGAAAGGCTGGAGTTTTAGGAGAAAGTAATGAGAAAACTAGCTTATTACGTAGAAAAAATAAAGTTAGATTTCTACCTCATATCATGTATAATGGAGATCTGGAGGGAGACCAGTTAGAGACCAATTGCAAAACCAAACTATAAAATTAGTGGTAAAGCTATACACAAATATTGTAGTAATCTTGGAGTGGAAAAAAAAACTCTCAAATAAAAGTCCCCCTAAGTAGAAGTCATAAAGATAAAGCTTGATATATTTTAGTAAATCATTATTAAGGATTTCAGTTCAGTGAAGTACTCAATGGACAAAATTGGTAGAGGGATGATGGAGCAGAAAAATTGCTTTTAACGTTTAGAGATGACGTTACACACACACACACACACACACACACACACACACACACACTAGAAAAATAGGCAAAGATAAGAGAAATCCGTTCACTAAAGGAGAAACATAAAACAATTAACCAGTATGTGAAGAGATGACTAAACTCATAGTAGTAAAAGAAATCTAAAGAGAACAAAGTAGCTCATTACATTCATCAGCTTGGCAAAAATTATAAAGAGGGATATGGTTACTCTCCCCTTGCTGAAGCCAGCTGCTTCTGAGTAGGGCCCAGAGCCGCCCAGATGTTTGCCTGGATGTGCAAATCTTGGTTCTTTAGCTCAGGTTATAGGAGGTTCAGAATTTGTTTCTGTTGTGGAGGAGAAAAAGTCTCCCTTTGTTGTTGGCACCTTTGTTTTTCTCCAGATTTCCATTTTATTTCTTCTGGTTAGACCATTAATAAATGACTCTCTGGTGTGGAGCTGTGACCTGCTTTAAAAAAAAAAAAGAAAAAAAAAAGGAGGGATATTGTTAGCAAGGATGTGGGGAAACAAACAAGACTCTCATGCACAACTGGTAGGAGTAAAACTGGTCAGGTGTTTTAGAGAGATATTTGGCAGTACTTATGAAAATTAAGTGTGTGGCTAGCCTATGGTTTAACAATCCCTTTCCTGGATATCTACCCCTAAGAAATCCTTTCTCTGGTCCATATAGGGATATGTAAGAGATTGTTCATTGAAATATTTTTGTGTGTGTGTGTGTGTGTGTGTGTGTGTGTTATTGAAGAGTTGGAGGCAAACTAGGTAGTCATCATTAAGAGAATATATGAGTATAACGGGGGATATACCTACAAGGGTATATTCACCAATTAGAAACTATAAGATTAATGTACATATAGTAACACAGATCTTAAGAACATAGGGTTAAGTAAAAAAAAAAAGAGAAGCAGAATGAGATCTATAGCAAGATGTTTGATAAAAAATAACATACAAAGCATTACTCTGCATCTTTCAAGGATACTTACATATGCAGTGACATTTATTCAGTACATTAAAGAAAGCCTGGCATAGTTATGCAGAAAGCAGAGAAAATAGGAGGAGGTACAACAGACCGTGAAGTTGTTTTGTCTTAAACTGTATGTTGAACTCCACTCTGCACCTGTGAAGCAACACACACGCTCACTCACACAAAGAGAATTTATTCATTGAACAAATACTTATTGAGCATCTGCTGGAAATGAAAGAAAACATCCCACCCAGATCTCACCATATAGAAATAACCACTCTTGACATTTTGTACACCGGTGCTTTCCCCGCCCCCCAACTCCTTCTTCTATTTCTGAATCTTTGACTAACAAAAATTAAACTTTTCTGCAGAAACACATTTCCCCCTTTGAATGGTATCTTTCCCAATGCTATAAAACCTGCTTTTTGCCCATCCTAAAAATAACCCATTCTCTTGACCACCATCATTTGTCTTTCTATTTCTTGTGTCAAGACAACATCCTCAAATAGATAACCAAACTTACCTTCACATCCACTTCTCAATGTAGAATGATTACTTATTTCTTCCACCCTTCTCTTAGAGCTGTTTTCTCAAGGACAACCAATGGTTTCTTAATTTTCATCAAGTGGTCTTTTCTCTGCTTAAATAAATAATCATTTATTGGGTACACACTTTGATACATAGTATGACATGAGGTGCCAGCACAAGAAGATTCTAGTATAGTCCCTGTGTTCTGGGAGATCTAACACTCCATTTAGAAAGTACATCTGGACGTGGATAACCTTACTACGATGTTCTAATTACAGAGATAAGGTATGCCCAACTTGCCACCAAAGCTCAAGTGAGACCTTTGAATTCAGGAAGACTTTTTGTAGAGGATTCAGTCCGAGTGTTGAAAGATGAACCAGTTACGTAAAATTAAGGAAGCCTAGACAAGTGGTTCTCAAACCTAGCTGCACATTTGAGCTTAAAAAAATATTAATGTCTAGGTTCCACCTAAGACCAATAAAATCGCAATGTTTGGGGTAGAACTTGGGCATATTTTTCAGAAGTTTCTGTGGGGCACCTGGGTGGCTAAGTCAGTTAAGTGTCTGCCTATGGCTCAGGGCATTTTCCCAGGGTCCTGGAATCAAGCCCCATGTTAGGCTCCCTACTCAGTGGGGATTCTGCTTCTCCCTTTCCCTCTGCCTCTCCCCCTCCCTCTGCTCATGCTCTCTTGCTCTCACTTTCTCAAATAAATAAATAAAAAAATAGGGGCGCCTGGGTGGCTTAGTCATTGGGCGTCTGCTTTGGCTCAGGTCATGGTCCCAGGGTCCTGGGATTGAGCCCCGCATTGGCCTCCCTGCTCTGCGGGAAGCCTGCTTCTCCCTCTCCCACTCCCCCTGCTTGTGTTCCCTCTCTTGCTGTGTCTCTCTCTGCCAAATAAATAAATAAAATCTTAAAAAAAATAAAATATTTAAAAAATAAAATATTTATTTATTTATTTATTTATTTATTTATTTAAGAAAAGTTTCTCTTGTGATTTTAAGTGCAGCCAAATCTGAGAACCACAGATCTAGACTGATACAGGAACAAGAGCAAAGCTACAGAGGATTAAATGGTAGCCATGCAGCTAGTAAGTGTCAGAGCCTCTGATTGTGGACTGTCTCACTTGAATGTTTTTTACCACTCCTCATTGCTGTTTCCATAGAGCTCAGGTGATATTAGGATATGTTATATGATGCTGCAGTTAAACAAATAATTTACTGGTTTAGAACAATAAAAATTTGTTTTTGTTGGCTTTCAGTGAATGTCATTGAGGGAGGGGTTCCGGCTTAATGTCATTCTCACTCAGGGGCCCAGGATTGTGGAACTTACACTATTTAGAGCCAGTTGCTCTGTCAGGGGGAAGGGAAAATAGTGAATTGTATGCAAATTCATATAGACTCCCAAATGACCCATGACACTTCTGCCCACAGGCACTGGCCCAATCAAGTGATGCGACCATACCTAACATCCTGAGGGTGGGCACGCTACTCCACCATAGGCCTGCAAGATAACTGAAATATCTGTAGCAAAAACTATCACTAAGCTATATGAAATCAACTTGAACTCAACTGTCCAAAGCCGCCAGTTATATTTATCTGAGGTTCCGCAATATAATGTGACCTGGAAATAATGATTTCTTTATATTTGAGCCAACTAGGATAGCCCCAGGGAAATTGAATGATGTACTTTTTCATTTTTTACATCTAATTCTTCCACTTTCAATTTCTTAATCCAAGTTTTGGTTTTATCAGAAAAACAAGAGTTGGGTTTCCAAGATTTCAGCACTTTCCATATTATTCAGATAGAAACTCTCTTTTATCTTTAGAGGGTAAAATCCATGTAACAGTGACTTCTTGAACCTGTCAGAACATGTATCCACCCAGGCACCATTTCTCCTTTTCTATTTGTGAGGATGACTTCAAAGGCCAATTAACTCATGCCAGCTTCCTCCTATCTTTGTTTCCATAGCTTATAAATCAAACCAATACCTTCCTAATTCTTTATGATTCCAAGTACTTTGGAATGGTCTCATTTAATCCCCAAATCAACTTTATGGTGAAGAGATTATTCAATCCTATTTTACAGATGAAGAAATTGAGATTCAGAGAGGTAAGACAAGGTTCTCATGGAGATTTCTGAAATATTTGCATCTCCGGACAGCCGCCCTAGTCTTCTTTCTTCTTTGTTATTAGTTTATCCCTTTAATGAGTCAAAATAGTAATTAATTAATTCATTCATTCCTTCATTCACTCAACAAGAACTAGCTATATGTCAGATGCCTGGCATGGGTCCAGCTGCAAGGTGTGTGTATACATGGTCCCTTGTCCTGGAGGAATGCTCTGTTAAAAAAGATACTGTCTGTTGCTCAACGAACAGCCTTTCCTTCTCTTAATATCCTTCTTTAATTTTTTCAGGAAACCAGCATATTCCATCTCTTGATCTCAGAGACCCCAGGTCCCTACCCCAAGCTCAGCACATGGACCTAATTGTTCTAAACCAGTCATAAATATGTCATAGGATGGATTTGAGAGTTGACTGGTGGCCTCATTCTAGATAGTAAGTTATTAGGGGAAATTTGCTTAGAAGGGCTTCCCTTCCCAAATAAAAGTCAAGGAATAATGATGTAAAAGCCTCTATGATTCTCCTTTCCCCTTCCCAAAGATGAATTTGATGTTTGGAAGTATATCAGCCCTCCTGTGATCATGTTGTGACAAAACAACCTGGGCCCAAGTCCTTGATGATATTTTTGAATCCCTGGGTTACCTGCATCCAGACTTCTTGTTATGAGAGGAAAAAAAAAATACCCTAAATGCTAAGGCTTCTGTTAATTGGATTTTCTGTTACTCACAGTTGAATGGATTCCCAAGTGATTCAATGGACTATTTTGGTGACCGACTCATATGCACATTCTTATTCTTATTTGTATTAGAGTTCTTATTTATTGCCTGTCTACCTCAGCCACTTCTGAGGGACTATACCTCATTCATAGCTCCCATTTCCCAAATTGCAAATGGGATGATTGAGTTCTGCACAGGATCTTTCTCCCCATGGACAAGGCTGATCCTAAGGTAGCCAACTACCGATCTGCCAACGAACTATAGCTTGGGCCTACCATGGAAAATGAGAACTGGTGGGACTGGAGTTCTCTTTCAGAAATCTGGAATTTAGAATTGAGAGAATGAGTCAGTGAGCTCAGAGAGCTGAGTTGAGGGTCACAGAGAGGATTTGGGGATGGAATATATGATATAGACCATGAGCGAGTTGAAATCATGAGGAAGCTAGTCATGGGGAGAGGTTCAGAGAGAGGCAGAGATACCCAAGAGAAGAGTAGAGCAAGTGATGCCTTGGAGATTCCTGATGGGGTACTGATTCCAGGCCATGTGTGCCCGTGTCATGAGTCAGCTCTTCTTTGGGGCAATATTAGTGAACCTCTGTTCTTGTCCTCAAATAAGCTCTAACATACTAGAGAATAACAGCTATATTTTAAGTTAAATTTTACATATCTTCTAATCCCTCTTTCCTTGTATGTGTAGTGCAAAAGATAATTTTTTTTGCAGATGTGTTGAGATAATATGTGAACAACACCTAGCACAGTGCTTAACACATAGCCACAATTTCGTGACTATTAATTCCTTTCTATTTTCCCTAACAACTGGGGCTACACAGAAGTAGAATGGACTACTTGGAAGGAAGTATGCAAGCAGAAGTGAGACCACATATATCAAGCTTTGTATTAATGGGTAAATTAGTGATCCTTTACTTGCCGTTTTTTCCCCTAAGATTCCAAGATTCCATGGTTCTCCATGTCTCTGATTGAACCAACTTCTCCAAGTAAACCAGTCTATTTTCTTTGCCTTGTATCAATCCCCACAAGGGAATGGGTTAAAATGAATGGTTATACCTAAGGCATATGGCTACCCTACTGGTAGGGTATGCCAGACTGGATCCATATAGATTGAAAAAGGGTTGGTTCCACAGAGGAAGGGATGCAGAGCAGGTAACTACAAGATATGTCCACTATAATAGGTCATTCTGTCTTTTGTGTTCTTCTAACTCTCCCTGAATACTACTACTTGAATAATAACTATTTGTTGGGGGTTCACTATTTGCATGGCACTCTGCTAAATGCTTCCCATAGACCATCTCATTTAGTGCTCACAGCAATCCAAGATGTAGGTACTACTATCTCCATTTTGTAGAAGGGTAATTAAGCACAGAGACATTGAGTAATTTGCTTATAACCACACAGCTGGTATGTGTGCAAGATGGAACCCAGGTAGTGTGATTTCTCATTCCACAGGAAATCACAAAAAATAAAGAAGCTGATGCAGGGGTCATAGAGTGAGAGGAAGCTTGCTAAATGGACTCCCATGGTTGACAATAAGCAAGGGAGGCTACCCTTCTACCCCCAGTAAAAGAACTCAGAAAATAGCTCCCTCCCAGGTTGAAGTCATTTCCTGACCTAAGAGAATATGTAGTCTTAACCTGCCAAAGCTGGAGGAGATATAGAGATCTTACAACCAGTTAGTTCTAGGCACATTTTGATGAAAATGCTCCCAATTGTGGAATTCTTTATTTTATGGATTTACTGTCAAGCTCAGTAATCATCCATAGAAGATGGATTCCTCTTTGCCCTCAGACAGTGCCCTCCTTCATGTGGCTTATCAGGCCCTTCATGATCTGCCCCTGGCCTGTGTTCAGCCTTCTTACAAGGCACTTCCATTTCTTCCCTCCTGATTTGACATCCAGCCATAGAGAAATTTACACACACACACACACACACGCACACTAATCATAATCCTCAGATCACTACATTGTCTCAGTGTTGGTCTACACATAGCCCTGTTTTTCTTCTTCTTTTTTAAAGATTTTATTTATTTATATTTGCGAGAGAGAGAGAGAGAGAGAGGGAGAGAGAGCATGAGTTGGGGGGAGGGGCAGAGGGATAAGCAGACTCCCCACCAAGCCGGGAACCCAATGCGGGACTCGATCCCAGGATCCTGGGGTCATGACCTGAGCCGAAGGCAGCCGATTAACCAACTGAGCCACCCAGGCAACCCACATAGCACTGTTTTATTCTGTTTCTTCATTTGCTTTTGTGTGTGTGTGTGTGTGTGTGTGAACATTTAAGTTCTACATTTACTTTTTTTTAAGAGGGAGAGAGGGAGGGGGAGGGGCAGGGGGAGTAGGGAGAGAGAGAATCTTAAGCAGGCTCCACGCCCAGTGCAGGGCCCACTTTGGGGCTCAATCTCACAACCGTGAGATGGTTGTGAGAAATCTAGAGTCAGATGCTTAACTGACTGGGCCCTGCAGGCACCCCAGTTCCACATTTACTTTTAAATACTATAATAAAGACCTGTGAAGCTGAAATTCTTTGGTTAGTCTAAAATACCTCACTGTTACCACCACTGAGATTTTACACTCTCTTTACTCTGCCTGAAATTCTTTCCATGACATCCCAACCCTCTCCATTGTCCTTGAGGTCTATATTTAAAGTGTCCTTGATTCTCTTCTTCCATCTTCAAGACTGGGCTAGGAATCTTCTCTCAACACTCCCATACTGTTTGTTCTGTCCTTTCCCTATCAAAACATGCTATATTGTCTGTTAACTTGCTTGTCTCCCACTAGGAGGCACTAGCCTGTGAGTTATTGAGGACAAGAATGACTGGTCTAATATTCCTGTCTTAGTGTTTAGCACAGTGCATGGCACATAGCATGAATTCAATATGTAGTTCAAAGGTTGGTGAACTCTTTGTATTAAGACCAGATAGTAAATATCTTTGGCTTTGTGGACCATGCAGTGTCTGTTGCATTTACTCAACTCTGCCATTGTAGTGTGAAAGCAGCCATAGACCATATGTAAACATACGGGTATGGCTGTGTTGCAATAAAACTTTATTTACAAAGATGGGTGGTGGGCTGGATCTGGTCCATGGGCCACAGTTTGCTGACCCCTGCTATATCTGATGAAGAAATGAATGAATAAAAATGAATGAGTGGGATTACATTTAACCTCATTTATCAGAAAGGAAATATTGTTTAACATAAAGAACTTTTTATTAGAAAACCTGGATTCTATTTCCTTCATATTACTTAACAGTCTTTTATCTTCTCTGGCCTCCGATAGCCTTATCTTTAAATAGTAATTTAAATAATACCTCTTTTGCTTAAAATTTGAAACTGTCAGGTCCTTATGAGTAGGATCTATGCCTTATTTGTCTTTATCCCCAGAGCCTAGCAGAATTCCCACATGCCTAAAGTATAATAGATTGACAAGCCACTTGCTGAATGATTGAAAGGTTAGGGTGAAGCAGGTGTTTTGTGAAGCAGGTACCTGGGCCAGATAATTGTGTAAATTCTTATATATTGGAAAAACTTTAGTCATTCAGCTGAATTACCACTATATAGAAGTCTTTCTAGGTTTAAGAACATGGGGTCTTTTGATTCCAAATGACTGAAGACCCTACACAAATTGGTTTAAGCTCAAAAGGAAATTTATGGGCACATTGATGTGTCTTGTTTCAGGGGTTCAAACTTTGTCAAGGACCTAGGATTCTCTATTTCTCCACTTACCTTCTGCCTGATCGGTTCTCTCATCAGGCAGTCTTCACCCATTGGTGACATAATGGATATCTTTGGATTCAGGCTCATATTCTCACAGCTGAAAAATCTGTGGAAAATAGGGAGTGTTCCTACCTCTCAAAAGTTCCAGGAAATGTGTCAAGATTATGTATCCTTGACTTTATTTGGATCAACTGTTCATCCTTGATCTAAACAGCATGGCCATGAATGAAATCAATGCCATCTAAACTGCACTTACTGAGAATGAGGGAGGACCGGCTCTCCAGACACAAACCTCCATAAGCAGAGGAAGATGGCAAAGACATGAATTACCAAAAACTGCTATGGCCCTCTCTCAAGAATAATATGCTTTAATACAGTAATACAAATTGAGCATCCAATATTAGGATGTTTGTGAATTCCCTTAAGACTGTCCAGGGACCTTAACTTAGGAAGAGAAGATAACCAAGCTTAGTCTCAGTCTCTCTTTCCAGTGTGTGACCCCTTCCAGGTACTAAATTAACATTTGCATTTCTAAAATAAAAGAATATGTGCACTAGGAAAATCTTTGTTTTAGAATAGCTTTAGATTTACAGAAAAATGATGAATATAGAATAGAGAGTTCCCATACACCCTACACCCAGTTTCCCCTATTGTTAACATTTTACGCTGTGGAAATGGTATATTTGTAATAATCAATAAACCAATATTAATACATTATTATTAACCAAAGTCCAAAATTTCCTTTGTTTTCACCTACTAGCCTTTTTCCCTTCCAGGAGCCTATCTAGGATACCACATTACATTTGGTTGTCACATCTCCTTAGGTTCCTCTGAGCTGTTCACATTTTTTCAGATTTTCCTTGTTTTATATGATTGTGATGGTTTTGAGAAGTATTTGTCAAATATTTTGTAGAATGTGACTCAGTTTGGTTGTGTTTGATGTTTTTCTCATGATTATACTAGGATTATATTTCTTGGGAGGAAGACTTTACCACAGAGGTAAAGTGCCATTTACACCACATATCAAGGGTGCAAACCATCATCGTGACTTCTCTCTTGATGCTGACCTTGATCACATGCTCAAGGTAGCGTTTGCCAGATCTCTCCACTCTAAATGTAGTCTTTGTTCTCTCTGTCTTTGCTGGATGTTTTGGAAGAAAGTCACTGTGTCCAGCCCACACTTAAGGAGTGGGAGTTATGCTCCACCTTCCCTTTAAGGGTAAGTCTCTACATAAATTATTTGGATTCTTTTGGACAGAAGATTAGTCTCTTCTCCCTCACTTATTTATTGATTCAATCACTATATCAGTATAGACATCTATTTTATACTTTGGGTTATAATCCAGTACTAGTTTATTTTGTTGCTCAGGTTGTTCCAGCTTTGGTCATTGAGAGCTCTTTTAGTTGTTTCTGGTGTCCCATTAACAATTGCACCATTGTGGGTCTTCTATCTATCTATCTATCTATCTATCTATCTATCTATCTATCATCTATCTATATCTATCTATCTATCTATCATCTATCTATCTATCTACCTATCTATCTATCATCTATCTATCATCTATCTATCTATTATCTATCATCATCAATCTATTTATTCAGCACTTTCATACTTTCTAGTATAAGATGCTCCAGATTCATTTGAAGTATTTGTTGCCCTAGTCCTAGAATCAGCCATTTCCCCAAAGAGCCCTGGTTCCTTCTATTGGAGAGTGGTATTTAGAAACTAATATCTGGGTGCTAGGAGTGCTCAATATGTGCATTTTTTAAAAGTAAAATTATTCTAAAAGGCATAACTGAAAAAATAGTCAATTCCTTTCCTATTCTTTCCCATAAAATGTAAACTCTTCTGAGTTTTTTTTTCTGTTTTTTTTTTTCCTTCCATATTACAAATAATGTGCTTATACTGGTATTGTTTGATTGATCACTCTCATCACCAACTATTGACCTCCTCTAAGGGTGAGTAGGGTTTGGTTTTCTTGCACCCCTCCTCCACTTCCTCTCTGTCCATCTTCCCAATGTATTCATATCACAGTTTTTGTTAAACTAGTAGCCAGAGTTTACATTATCATGACTGTATAACTACCTTTCACATTGAGCAAATGTACTATAATTACATATTCTTTCTTGTATAATATTTTATCTTTCATCATTGTAATAATTGTCTCGTTTTCCTTTTCTTAATTTTCCAAGTGTTTATCAAAATTCATCCCAAATGATTCAACCATTTTCTGTCAAAGACCTATTGAATCTATTTTCAAAATGCCCAAATGCATGAGACTATCTACCAGTTACATTTACCACTGCCACCCCAAACCTTATCCCTTTGCCCTTCTGCTCCAACCTGGTTTGCTTGTTGTGGTAACTAGTCTGCAAAGATGCTTCCCCTTCACCTCCAATGAACTTCCTGATATTCACACCCTTGTATTGTTCCCTCTACTTGAATCTGGGATGGCCTTATAACTTACTTTTTGACCAACAGAATGCAGTAGAAATGATACTGAATCACATGTAGGTTTAGGTCATAACCTTTGCAGGTTCTTCCTGAGCCTGTTGGAACACTCATTTTTGAGAAAGCCAAATACTATGTAAGAAATTCATTTACTTTGAGACAGCCATACTGTAAGGAAGCCCAAGATGCCTTGAGGAAAGGCCATGTGGAGAGAAAGGTTGCCTGTCCAGCTCCTAGGGCTTCTAGTCATCCTATCAATTTGCTATACATGTGAGTAGAAAAAGTCATCTTGGATGTTGTCATCTTTTTCATACTGAAGACTTTCCCCAAATGTCTCAGATCCTTGGTTGTCTATTTGTATTTAAAGTGACACACTAAAAACTAATTAGGAGTGCTGCATATAAGATTGAGGCTTATGCACTGGTAACTTTATTGAAGGACAATTGTGTTGATATTGTTGGGGGATACCTAAATATCAATATCTGTAAGTGTTTTATTAGGGCCATTCAGTTTATCCAGAGATTAAACCCCCCAGTTCCCTAGGAAGAGGATTCCACAATTCAATGGGTATTCAATGGGAAGGTTTTCTCCAAGTCCCTCTATTTTCATCCCTTCCCCTTGTTTTTCTGGCTTCTCTGAGTCCAGAGTCTTATCTGATATTTGTATTTTCACCAATACTTTTACCGTGAGCAATGTTGAATGTCTGAGGCTCATTTAGTGGGTTACAATCAAATGAGGATTTTTTTTTTAAATCTAGAGCATTTGTGAATCCTTAAATTCATTCTCTGGGGCTGGGTGGGATTTGGCCAGCCACTGGTATGGGTGGTCTCATGTCTGTATTACCCTAAGGATCACAGGTCAAAGGAGGGTGTAGTGATTAGGGGCATGGACTTTGGGATCAGGGAGACTTGGGCTTGAGTCCTGTTTTTACACCTTCTTAGCTGTCAATGTCATTTATGTAGCTCCCTTAAGCCTCAGTTTCCTCATGTGTTAAATGGGAAAAAATATTATCTATTTCTTATGGTTGTGAGAATTAAATAATACATCTGTATCATGTAGCAGAGTACCTGGTATATAACTAAGGATTCAATAACCAATGATGATGATCTAAGTCTAATTAATTAATTAATTAATTTCTAAGTAGGCTCCAGGCCCAGCATGGAGCCCAGAATGGGGCTTGAACTCATAACCCTGAGATCAAGACCTGAACTGAGAGCAAGAGTTGGTTGCCTAACAACTGAGTCATCCAGGTGCCCCTAAGTCTATTTTAGAAAACACATCTGGTTGATTTGGTTCCTTCTCTAACTGGTTCTGTGGTCTTGGATAGATCATTGTATCTTTAGAGTCAAGCCTTGTAATCTGGTTCGTGAATTATCTTTTATGCTCTTCTCTATCAAGTGGCTTCACTTAAAAAGTGGTAGAATTGGGTCCTGACTTTGGGTTTCTTTAATACCTGAGCCCATCCTGTAATGGCCACAGTATGCTTCTTCTATTGAATTCTTCTTTCCTTGTCTAGTAAACTGTAATGGTGATTTTGGCTTATGTGATGGTTGATTGCAGTCCTGCTTTTCTTTTTCCATGGGGTAAAGGAACCAAAAATCTGAGTGATGGAGAACTAGGTGAATCAGATAAATGGAGCAGAGGCAAATTCTAGGCTAACTTTTCTTTGGCCCCTATGAGGATTCTATGTATAAACAGCTGCCAGTGAGGAGAGTTCATTGCATTTTATTCTGAGCTGCACAGTAGCCAGGAGGACTGTAGCTCGAGCACAGCTACCACATGCACATACACACAAGCACATGCATGGATGCTAACACACAAGTAGGAAATCCCTTGATATGCATGGACAAAGGAATACAGGTGCAACTGCACTATCCATGCACATATTTGTACATAGGCTAGTGGCCAGGAGAAAAGTGCTCAGCACATTTTATCATACATTCCAGATTGAGGGAGACCATTCAGGAGGGGGAAAGGGAAGATTATGAGGCAGAAAGAGAAATGAAACTAAATGGTCCTGCCCTGTCAGCATTCACTGGAGTATAAGAAATGGGCTTTGGACAGACAGACAGACTCCTGGGGCCTGCCAACCATCAAAATGTCCAAAGGGCCTCTTATTCTCTGGCTGCTGATTGAGCTTGGGCGGCTTTCTCTGAGTAAGTGTTCTGAATCCTTCCATGCAAGAGTCCCTGGATAGCTTGGCATCCTGTGATGGATTCCCATGGCTGATCGGGCCTCGGTAGAGCAGAAGCCTGCTTCATTCCTCCTTCCTTCCAGGCTTCCTTCTTTGTAGGGTCTCTCCCCTTCCTTGTTATTTTATCCTGTGACTGGTTTTGGAGTTTCAGGGTGGGATAATTTGTGTTCATATCAGAAATGACCATTTAAGAAGAAACACAAAATAAGGGGTCAGATGAAATGGGGAAAAGAAATTTCATCTGCAGGTGTTATTAGCACAGTCGGAGCCTGGGGAATTTGTTCTACAAGTGCTTTTATTATAATTCTTATTTTTCCTCTTGATTTTCAGGAGTTATAGTTTGCTTTTTGTTTGTTTTATTTTGCTGGGGATGAGGCTTCAAGGTGAGGTTTCTTTTCTGCACATTGTTTCCAGGTTTTGGACGATGCAGATGTACACACTCAATTTGGGCCAGCTTAGACTTCTGCATCCTGGCAGCATAGGGCAAAATGCTCTACACTGAGCTGCAGTTGTGTCTCGGTCACTAACCATTAACATTAGGAACCTGTTGAAATTGCTCTGGCTCTTCTATGTATGAAATGAGGGACTTTGGTAAGACCAGTTTGAACAATCCATGATTCTAGAACTAGATAGTATCTAATGTCCTTAGCACTTTTAAAAGTTCATAGTTATTTGCACATGATCTTTCCAATATGCTGCGTGAGAAAACACCCACATTCCAAGGAAAACAAATGTGTCCTCTCTACCCTTCAAAACTTTGTCATGCTGATTTTTTTCTGCCTTTCTTTACTCTGAAACTATATGCATTCTCAGGTCTCCACCCAAGTGAGGCTTTTCCTGAGCACCCAGAGCCTCTGGAGTGGTTTAGGTGTTTCTGCTCTGAGTTCCTATCTCCTATGGAGTCATTCATCAGAGAACTTATCTCCCTGTAGTAAATGATCATTTAATTGCCTCTCTTCCCAGACTCTGTAGGAGTTCACAGAATGAAGGCGTCCCTGTTACTTTCTTTATCTGTGTCTTCACTGGTCCTTATCTTGTCCTGAGTACGTTGAGGTGTGGAGGTTTTATTATGCTGAAGGTTGCTGGAGTCTAGGTCCACATTCCCTGCTACTGGCTGGACACTGATTGTGTGGCCTTCTCTAATCCTACTTGAAGGAAGCTGCACCTGGAGAATGGTCTGTTGGTGCTGTTCATTTGTGCCTTTTCTAAAATGACCAATTTAGAAGAGAGCTACTGCTCAGAATTACCAAGGATCAATCAGGGCTGGAGATGCTCTTAAAAGATGTGGAATGAGGGGCGCCTGGGTGGCTCAGTTGGTTAAGCAACTGCCTTCAGCCCAGGGTCATGGGATCTAGCCCTGTGTCAGGGGGAGCCTGCTTGTCCCTCTCCCTCTGCCCCTCCTCCCCCTGCTTGTGTGCATGCTCTCTCTTTCAAATAAATAATAAATAAAATCTTAAAAAAAAAAAAAAAAGATGTGGAATGAAACCCTTTATTCTGTAAATGGTGAAACTGAAACCCAGGTTGGTAAAGGACCTTTCTTGAGGTCACTAGCTGGAGAAGGAAACCAGCGGGCACCAGAACCTTCGTTGCACCTACCATCCTGGGTAATTTCCAAAGAGGGGAATTGACTTGATGCCAATGATTCCTGTACTCCAAGATATTTTTGTAACAGTAAGGAACAGCTTCTCATCCTATTTCTAAATTCTGAAATGCTTGGTTACTTGTACCAGTACTTTATTAATTTCATGTGGTATTTGATACTTCATTTCATGTGAACCTCAGAACTATTTCTGAAGCAAGTATTATATATCCCCTTTGTCTTTTGATGATAATGAGGGCAGGATTATTGTGGCTTTCCTCCAAGAACACAAAAGCAGTTAACTGGCAGAATGAGGTTTACAACATAAGCCTAATGAGTGTTTTTCTGCTGCACCAAATTGCCTGCTTCCTTTTTTTAATATTAATTTTTAATTAGATCAGTGATACAGAAACACTCTTGGTGAAAAAATAATAGCCGTTATAAAGCTAAAATCCCTTTGACTACTACTTCCAGCCCCAGTTCCTTTTCTCTGATCATGGAGGTGACTGGTACAATGAGTTAGGTGTATATCCCACCAGACACTTTTCTATGCATTTACCTTCATTCGTTTGTGCCCACAAAAAAAAAAAAAAAAAAAATGCAAACTGTTTTATTTATGTTAACAGATGCTTTTATGTTTTATGTATTGTTATGAATTTGCCCTTTTCATACATTAATAAGGCTTGGAGTTTTCATGTCAACTGATATAGATCGCTCTACTTTTACTAACCTTGGAATGGTTACAGGGAATGAATGATTCATTCATGATTCCTTGGAATGCGTATGCCATAGTTTTGCCATTCCCCATGCACACATTGTTCATTTCATTCACATATACATGAAAGATGCAGCAAACATTTACAAATAGGTTTCCTTTGCAAGTGTGTTTTTCTAGGGTGCATAACAAAACACGAAATTGCTAAGACTTAGCTAGGATACACGCATGTTCAGTATTAATGGAAACTGCCAGATTGCCCCACAATGTGGCTCTACCAATTAACCTCCTATTTTATTCCAGTATACTCCAGTAGTCTATGTCATTTCCTAAGTCCCTGTCTGGCCAACCTTAATATCACTGGCATTCTAAAATTTTGCCTGTCTTCCAGGTGAAATTTACCGGCTGCTCACATTTCCTCATCTATGCCTGTTTTGTCTGCTGTCAATTTTTCTATCTGGTCTTTTCTTTCTTTCTTTTCTTTTCTTTTTTTTTTTTTTAAAAAGATTTTATTTATTTATTTGACAGAAACACAGCAAGAAAGGGAACACAAGCGGGGGGAGTGTGAGTGGGAGAAGTAGGCTTCCCGCCCATTAGGGAGCCCAATGAGGGGCTCGATCCCAGGACCCTGGGATTATGATCTGAGCCAAAGGCAGACGCTTAACGACTGAGCCACCTGGGCGCCCCTATGTGGTCTTTTCCTCCTGAGTAGTAGGATGCCTCCTTCTATACTATGATACTGGAAAAATAAACTGTCCAATTTCCAGCAGAAATAGTTCCTACACATATTTGTTATTAATTTTCCAAATATAGGACAAGCTCATATTGTAGGAGTTACTAGTTTTAGGAGCATATGTTCTGTGTTGCTAATATAGGTGAAGGTGATGACAATGAATTTCTTATTTATTTATTTTTCCTTGTTTCATGGTGGGCAAAAGAGACTTCCAGAGCATTTACAATCATTGAAACATTTCTACTACGACAAAATGAAGAAACTGTGATTTCAGGGAAGGCTCCAGGCTGGTCTGAATTTGGTGACTCTTAGGGTT
Organism: Halichoerus grypus; assembly: GCF_964656455.1. Taxonomy (NCBI): domain Eukaryota; kingdom Metazoa; phylum Chordata; class Mammalia; order Carnivora; family Phocidae; genus Halichoerus; species Halichoerus grypus. The sequence continues at coordinate 47,337,965 of NC_135713.1, read as the reverse complement.
TGTGCTCACCTTCTTCTAGAGAGGGATATGTGGACATTCCTGACACCTGAGTCAGAGAGGAACCTGGTACTGCTGGCCATGTCTTATACAACTGAGCCAAATGGGTCCACAAAATTAGTGAATGGAGAGTCTCACAGGAAGTTACATTGGAGAAAACAATAAGCAGGATCTATGTACCCCAGTGGGAGCAGGATGGAGTCCTGATGATCTGGAGCTTCAGCCTGTCTTCAATAGCATTTTTTGGGGGTGGGGAATGAAAACAATTGCTGATACTCTGTTAAACCAGTGGGCTTGATATTTGCAGCAGTGAAAATGTTTCACAGATTCTCAGAGATGGAAGTTATCTTAGAAGAGCTTGTCTAGTGGTCCTCAAACACTGTGAGTAGCAAACGACATCAGAATGACTTGGAGAATTTGGTTATGCATATTTTTTCCATGGGTCTTGGCCTCAGAGATTCTGGTTCAGGGTTGGACAATAAGATTTCCATTTTTAACAAGCTCCCCAGGTCATGCTGATGAGCAGCCAAAGCTGGCAAAGATGACTACTTCATTTTAGAAATAGTGATACCTCCCATCTCACACAGCTAATTTGGTAAGACTAAACTTCCAGCATTTCTGTATGTCACAGCTGCCATTCTATCTAATTCCTGTGGTCCCTTCCAGTTCTCACATTAAAAATGTTTTCATACTTCACCTAACTTCATATTCTCTAACAATGAATAAATAGTCCAGAGCAATTAATTTCTGTATCCAGTACTGAAAGAAGAGAAGGAAAACAGAATGTAGTCCAAAAGCCTATGTTACTGCCATAGCATTCTCTGGATTGGAGGGTGGAGGGAGTCCCATTTGAGGCATTTGGGTCTGTAGTACATGCTCACTGCTTATTGAGATACAGTGGGTAGGGTGCTGGTTTTGGATCTGCTCATATTAGTTAGTGGAATTGGATTAAAGAGTTGGCCTTTTCATTGGAGAATTTTTTTGTTTATTGAATGGTACTCAAGATCAATTTTTTTGTTTATTGAATGGTATTTTTATTTTATTTTTAAAAAAGATTTTATTTATTTATTTGATAGAGAGAGAGAGAGAGCACAAGCAGGGAGGAGGGGCAGAGGGAGAGGGAGAAGCAGGCTCCCTGCTCAGCAGAGAGCCTGATGTGGGCTGGGATCATGACCTGACCGAAGGCAGATGCTTAACTGACTGAGCCACCCAGGTGCCCCAAGATCAGAGTTTTTAAATCAACCAAAATGTCTTGTTGTGGAGACGAGTTCAGACACTCATGTGGGTCAACTGTCTCCAGTTAGGGGACAAAAGGGTGTGGAGTTAGGGACTCAGCAGCAGCTAAGGGCACATCAGAATTAGGCTAAAAAGATATACACTATAACTCTTTTCATCATCCTGGAAGCATCGTTCTACACAAACACTGTGTAGCATATTTGAAAGATTTTAGAACCACACAGTCTATTTTTCTCATCTTTCCTCACAGCTTCACCTGTACCAGAGACTGTGAGAGCGTATTTGGGTCAGACGGTGACTTTGCCCTGTAAGTACTCATCCTGGGCTCACAGCAGGAACAGCATGTGCTGGGGCAAGGGTGAGTGTCCCAAATCCAAATGCAGCGAGGAGCTTCTCCACACCAATGGGATGAGGGTACTGTCCAGGAAGTCACCAAAATATGATCTTCAGGGCAGTATCTGGAGAGGCAATGTCTCCTTGACCATCTTCAACACGAATGAAGGTGACAGCAGTGTGTACTGCTGCCGCATAGAGGTCCCTGGCTGGTTCAATGATGTGAAGAAGAACATTCGCCTGCAATTGAGGAGAGGTGCGTGCACGAAGGGGCTTGTGTCTGTGGAAGGAGGGATCCAACAGTTAATGGGGAATGGATTCAGTGGGTGGTGTTGGGGAGGCTGTAGGTGCTTAAGCATGAGTGGGCAGATTAAATCTAAGCTGTGTCTCTATGGCTAGAGGAGCCACAGGATGGAGCAAATGCCCATGGGGGCCAAGAAGACCTTAGAAATGAATGAGTGGAGGGCACATGGAGAAAACAAGCAGGGAATTGCAGGGTCAATGTGCAGAGGGCATCTGATTCTTATCTAGGAGATTGCCACTTTGCAGAAATTTATGTGCAGTGCTTTCGGATCTCCCAATTTTTATGGGCATGACATTGATTTTTGCATGTTGGCAAAGATTAAAAAAAGAACTACCATGTAAACGAAATAAAATGTGTCCATGGGTCAGCTTCAGTCCATCAGCCAATAGTTTGTGACTTCCAGCAGAGGGGAAAGGGCGTGAGATTTGGAGACAGTCATAACAGTTTTTAGGTGGCCTTTCGTTCTGTTACTATTAGTTGCTTTTGATGAAATTGGAATAGGGTGCAACCCTTAAAGATTTGAGCTGCATGGAAGGCAGCCTATGGTTGAATTATGCTAACAGTAATCAGCTTTCCTGCTTGTTTGGAATGGAGCCTCTCAGAGTAAGCTCTGTGTTCAACCTGCATCAAAGATGGAAGATTCTTGTGCTTTGTTCCTCACTGGGTAGGCATCTTGGGAGGCAAGGTCATATGCTTACAGCCATGTACTTAACAAGATTCTCAGGTGACTCCAATGCACTCTAAACTTAGAGAACAATTTATTTATTTATTTATTTTTATTTATTTATTTATTTAATTGACAGAGAGAGAGAGACAGTGGGAGAGGGAGAAGCAGGCTTCCCGCCAAGCAGGGAGCCCGATGCGGGGCTCGATCCCAGGACCCCAGGATCATGATCTGAGCGGAAGGCAGTCACTTAACCAACTGAGCCACCCAGGCACCCCATAAACTTTGAGAATAATTTATATGGATGCTTCTCATTAGAGAACTTTCATACACATTAGTGTATTTTTCTCAAAAAGTGGCTTTGTGATAAAGAGGTATTTTTCTGATTTATTGAAGTTTTATTGAAGTTAAATGATGCTAATCCAAGCTTTCTCTTTTCAAGCCTGGTATAACCAGCTATTATTTTATAAAATACTTGTTGAACTCAATATCTATGGGTCATTTCTAAGCTCACTGGAATCTGTTAGAGTTAATTGAAATTTGTCATATTTAAGAGAGTGTAGCACATACAGAATAACAGTGGCTGATGAACCCAAATTCAAATGTTAGGGGTGAGTGGTGTTGGCATAAACTTATCTTTAATATCTGAAAGAGACTATATTCTCACCCCTTGTTGCATACTTTGGGCACACTTTCTTTAGATTTTAATTTTATTTTATTGTGGAAAGAACGTCTAAGATGAGTTCTAAGTCAGCAAATTTTCAAGTGTATAATATATTATTGTTAACTACAGGTACGATGTTGTACAGCAGAGCTCTAGAGCTTCTTCATCTTGCTTGACTGAAATTTTATGTTTGGGCTCACTTTTGATGCAATTGTTCATTTGCTCATTGATGCAATGTTTTTGGAAACCTACTATGTGCCCGACACTGGGCTAGGTATTAGATTTGTAGCAGAGAACAAAGTAAATACCAGATTTCCCCTCATGGAGCTTACAGTTTCATGGGAGAAACAAGTGTTAAACCATAATCATCAGATAAAATGTGCAGTTATGAAATGCAATAAATGCTGTGAAGGTAAAGTATGAAAACCAAGGTAAAGTGCAAAACCAAGAAACCTAATTGCGATTGCCGAATATGGGTGACCTCCTTGCAGCAGTGTCCTTTTAGCTGCAACAAGAGGACTCAGTAGGAGTCAGCCTAATGAAGGGAGAGGCTAGGAAGTAACAGGTATGAAGTCCCTCCAGTGTGAGGTCACTGTTCAGAGAGATGAAGAAAGGTCAGAGGGCTGGGGAAAAGCAAGAAGAGTGGAGTGGAGACATGAGATTGTAAAGAAAGAGCCAGATCAGATAGAGTTTTGTGGGCCAAGGTTGGGGATTGGGTCCTTTATCTCAAGGGCATGGAGGACCAGTAAAATGTTTTAAGCAGGGTACTGACATAATTATTTGTCATTTAAAAAGATTATTTTAACCAATGTGTGAAGAACAGATCAGAAAGGCCAAGAGTAGAGGTAAGAAACCCAACTTCCATGGGCATTACAGTGGTCCAGGTCAGTGGACCAGGTGAGGGCAGCAGAAATGGAGAGAAATGGACAGATCCCACATATATTTGTATGCTTCCCTTTTCCTCCGTCTCTGCTTGGTACCAGACGTATCTTCCATTGGTTACAGCCCCAGCAACCAGGCACTCAACAACGCGTCTCCCAACTACCACCACTGCTCTGACGACAACCACAGCTGTGCTTCCAGCAACAGCTATGACTCTACCTGAGCTCACAACCAGAACACGACTTCAGACAAGAACCACCACTGCTCTCACAACAGTGGCAATGACATACCCTCCAGCAACATCAACCTTTCTTTTTGAAGCCACCACAGTGCTTCCAACCACTGAGCTTTCCATGGAAGGGCCCATCCTCACTGCAGGTACATGGTACATTTGGCCATTCTTTCCCTTCTGCCGGTCAGATGTATCTTGGATCCCTTGAAACAGGGTTCTTTTTACTGAATGGGGCAGTCCAGAGACTTGCTCTTGGGTCTCAGTGTGTGTGTGTGTGTGTGTGTGTGTGTGTGTATACTGGTTTGCTAACACTGTCATAACAAATGCCACAGACTGGGGGACTTAAACAACAGAAATCTATTTTCTCACAGTTCTGGACACTAGAAGTCTGAGATAAAGGTGTCAGTAGGGTTGATTTCTTCTGGGGACTGTTTCCTTGGCTTAAGATGGTCACCTTCTCCCTGTGTTTTCACAGAGGTCTTCCCTCTGTGAATGTGTGTGACCTAAACTTATCTTCTTATAAGGACACCACTCATAACGAATTAGGGCCCATCCATATAACCTCATTTTATCTTAATTACCTCTTTCTCCAAATATAGCCACATTCTCAGGTATTGGGGGTTAGGATTTCAACATATGAATTTTGGGGAATATAATTCAGCTTATAACTGTGTGTGTGCGCGCGTGTGTTTGTGTGTGGGGGTGTCAGTGAGGATGTGGTTTCACTAACCTGTTCCTTTTCTTTGTTTTATCATTTCTTTTTCCCCCTATTTTTTCCTTTTTTTTTTTGAAAGTCAGTTTTTTTTTTTTTTTTTTTTTTTTTGGTTCTCCAGTTGACCTTCCAGGAATCTTAGAGATATTTATTGAAGAACCAGGAAATGTCACCCGGGGTCAGAATCCAGTTTCAGTCTGCCAGGGGTTAAGTCTCTGCCTGGGCATTGAGGAAAGGCCTCTAGATGTCTTAAAATGTTCCTTGATGATGAACTAGTTCTACCCTTATTTCTTCCTTCCTTTTTTTCTTCCCTCCCTCCCTCCCTCCCTTCCATTCTGTTCCTTTTTTTCCCCCCTTTCCCTCCCCCCAATCCTTTTTGATCCTGCATCTTGGAACCTCTCTGAGTTACTAGCTCCATTACTTACGGGGCTTACCAAAGCTCCCACCGTGTTTCAACCTCTGATTCTGATGTAAGAATATTGGAAAACCATTAAGAGATAGCGTGAAGGCTTTCTTAGGTGTCTCAGCTGCCTCAGTAAGGCCTCGATAGTTTAAATAGCCTGACAATATTGAATTGGCTAATTCTTTTATATTCTGAGTAGTCACCTAAAGTCCATGAACCATAAACCAGTCAATTTTTGTATGTATTTTTATTCTTTTGGCCTTTAAAATAATCATCCTAAAATATAACATTTGTAGTTTACTCCCCTTGATCCTAAAAATTACATGCAATCCTTGAAGAAAACCTGAAATATATAAAAAAGCACAAAGACAACTATAAAAATATCCCTGAATCCCACCACTCAGCACAAACACTTATTTTTTGCTCCCTTTTATTGAACTTTTTTTCTCTTCCAGAGTCAGAAACTTTCTTTCTCTCCATTGACCCTGAGAGAAGCACTGAGGTGACTTCTGGAAACACTGCCTTACTTACATCCAAAGGTATGTGGACACTTGGCTTTCTTTTTCTTTTTCTCATTTCCTACATTGAGGACAGTAAAGTGTTGTTGAATGAGATGATTAGAGATGACTTTTGGTTCCTGTGTGCCATGAGCCCCACCTAGGACAAATTGGACAGCATTTGTGGCTCATTCATTCTTGTGGCTTTGAGAGAGAAAGGGAGGTAGGGAGAGAGAGATTGGGACTGACCTTGATTTGTTTGAGCAATTCTTCCTGGTAGCACATCTCTGGAATATTTGCCTTTCTATTCTAGGCGAGCTAGTGCTTAGCTGTCTCGGCCTAATTCCAAGCACAATGATCTTTGTAGATCCCCTTGAGGGATGTTCTCACTTGACTCACTAGCTTTCTGTAGTAGAGGGAGAATTCTTTCATTCATGTGACCTTTCATCTATCCCTCAAGCCTTCTTTACGTATTTACTAGGGCCCAAGGGCAGAGAATACCCTAAAAATAAGGCATGATTCTCATCCATGGGGGTGCTAGAGAGAACTGCCCAGCCTTGGCTCCCTGTTCTACTCCTTTTTGCCAGGGGTCTCTGGCCTTGGTTTATTCCCAGGTGAGTTGGAGTGTTGTATAACTGATGGCTGAAGGTGAGTGCCTGGCATGTTAGTAAGTGCTCAAGTGGGTAGATATTACTTAATGGGGCTTATAATCAAGTAGAAGAAAGCAGACATCTATGGAGTAAAAAAAAAATCAATCAGTTCTTGTGTTAGTACAACATAGGGGACTAGTATGGGTGGGGGGGGGTCATGTGTGTGCTCTGGTGTCACACTGCCTGGGTGTAAGTCCTGCTTCTTATCTGTTGTGTGACTCTGGGAAAGTTATTTTCTCTCTCTGGGCCTTGGCTTCCACATTGGTAAAATGGGACTAATAATAACACCTATCCTGTGTCTCTTTCTGAGGATTAAATGAGAGAATGCGTGTAGATCACTTGGAACACTGTCCAGCATGTACTAAATGCTCAGTAAAATTTAATTAGCTCTTCTTTTCTTTTTTATGACAAGTTAGTTTAGGGGACAGTGAAGCACCAAAAATAAAATGACAGGTGTTTACTGAAGTTTGTTTTCTCTTTCCCTTTTTTTTTCTCCCCCAGAGTCCGAAGGTTGGTTTCTCCAGTCAACATCCCAGGAGTCAACGTGGGAAATGAGTGACTCAGTGACGTTTCCTCAGACAAGAGGTAGAGGGCTATGCTCCTGAGGGTGGTTTTGTCTGACTGTGGGAACGATCTGATCTGTCATCTGCCTGCTTGTCTTGGAATTCGGCTATTTTGGTTCCATTGTGGTCACATCCTCCATCTACCCACAAGCTAGGATGAAAGTGAAACCTGCAAACAGCATCCGAGCTGACTTCTTCCCTCCTCTGCCTCATTTCTGAAACCCCTCTGTTGGGATTTCCCTTCTTCCTTAGCTGCTTCTGCCTTGAAGTTAGAAATGCCAGAAAATCACTCATTCATCTTAAAAATATATTAGTAATTTATGGTAGAATGCACAAATACTACACTAATGTATTTTTGTTAGGGATACATAAAAAGAGTAGAAAAACATGCTCTTTGACTCCCTGTCTTGAATCCCAGCCCTTCCTCTGAGATAATCACTGTTATTAGTTGAAGATGAGCATTCTTCAGATCTTTTTTCTATTGCTTATGTGTGTGTATAGATACAGAAAAATGCAGTTTTGTTTTGTGTGTGGATTTTTAAAAAAATTCTGTCCTAGTGTACGCAGCCTTCTGCATTTTGTTTTATGCACCTAACGTTACATATTGGACCACTTTCTTCTCCAGTCCATGTAGATCTGCATCATTATGTTAAATTGCTGTATAGTATTTTATACTATGGATACTTATAGTATCCATTGCCCACTAAGGGACATTGAGGTTGTTCTAATATCTCATTACCATAAGTAGTTTGCAGGGGACATCCTTGTATGTGGGTGTCTCCTTAAGTGTCTGTGCCAGTGTTTCTCTCACTAGGGGGGTGACCAAGAAGGAGAAGTGCTCGGCTGAAAGAAAATGTGCACTTTTAAATTTAATAGCCATCACAAAATTGTCTTCCGGAAAGGGTTTGCCAATTTATTTTCCCATCCACGGGGTGTCGGCTTTCCTACATCCTCCCTACACTTGATATGACCATTTGTTTAATCTTTTTCGATCTCCCCAGGAAAAAAATGTCATCTTATGCTTTTGTTGTTCTGATTAACAAAGAGTTTAAGTGTCTTTCTATATGTTTATTAGCCAGAAAATGGTAGTTCTTTAACTCTGTGAAGGAGGCAATGGGACATTACTCACAAAAGCTCAGAAGACAACAATCGGAGGGGAGAGACAAGAGTGAGTGAAAGGGGGATACGTTTTGAAGGAAGAGTATAAATCAAGATGAAATGCAAGGGTGATCTAATGTTGAAAAGCTTTGGCATGCACCCCCTCATCCAGCAGGAAGACAGAAGATCTGGACTAGTTGTTGTGAACTGAAGGGAAGCTAGATGCCCAAGATCTAAACTTTCTTTGTCCATGGCATGGGGTGAGGGTGAGGGGCTATTTTCTGGCAGAAGAGAAGGTAGCAACTAGAAAAATGATGGAGGGTGGGCAAGGAGTTTTCAAAATGTTATCTATCATTCAGTCCATTTAAATCTCAAACTATCTTACATTGAATTGCAAGGGAACAAGGGGTCATCTTGATGTTTTACCCTCTTTTGTAATATCCCTGGTAATTTCAGTTCTCTCTTCCTTGATAAATTCCAGGGGAGAAAGAATACTCGCAGCCACTAAAGGCTGCATTGCTGGAGAGGAACTTGTTATAAGAAGGTCTATCTCTGTGTTACCTTTACTTATTATGGAAGAAACCAGGATTTATTGAACACGTATTATGTGCTGGTGCAGAGCCAAGCTCTTCTCATGGGTCACTTCATTCAATTTTTCCTTAGCAGATGCTCATATCCCTATTTTGTGCAACTTTCCCAAGGCCACACTGCTCTCAGGTGCCAGATGCAGGAAGTCTAGCTCTGAGTCCCTGCTCTTAGATATATATTTTTTTGCCTTGCCTTCCATTTTTTAAAATTTTTAAAATTTTTATTTTATTTTTAAATTTTATTTTATTATGTTATGTTAATTACCATACATTACATCATTAGTTTTTGATGTAGTGTTCCATGATTCATTGTTTGAGTATAACACCCAGTGCTCCATGCAATACGTGCCCTCCTTAATACCCATCACCAGGCTAACCCATCCTCCCACCCCCCTCCCCTCTAGAACCCTCAGTTTGTTTCTCAGAGTCCATAGTCTCTCATGGTTCGTCTCCCCCTCTGATTCCCCCCCTTCATTTAAGGCCTTGCCTTCCATTTTGGAATAAAAGGTTAAGTTCGTTTCCTTTACTGTCCTCTCTTCCCATTGGTTTTTGTCACGAAAACTTTGTAATCATAATTGCACTTCCCACCTGCTGAGGAGTTAATTATGTGTCAGGTGCTGTATTAAGGGTGTTTAATGTGCATTTTCTGATTTAAATCTCACAGTGACCTTCTGATCGGGTACAGATAATGTCCCCATTTTACAGACAAAGAAATGGAGGGTCAGAGACTATTAGAGAAGCTGACACCCACTGAAGTCTCTCTTTGTTTTAACACTGTGCATGTTAAGTGCATTACTTCATTTGACTTTTCACAAAATCCTAGGAGATAGATACCATTGTCACTTCCGTTTCAGAGTCCATGACAGTTATCTAACTTACCTAGTAAATGGCGGCCTGGTTTTAACCGTGTCTATTCAACTGTGATGCCACTCTGACACCAGGCTGAGCTGCTTCCCTCCCCGCCACACCCCAACCAGTACCCCCCTCTGGAGCCACTTACAGAATAATTCAGAATGAATCCTACTTCTTCATTCCCATGAAAATGGTTTCAATCCATTTTGGAGCCCACATGCTTCTGTGGGTTTTTTTCTTGGCTAAATATCCCTGATTCCCTCTTCATTTCTTCATGTAATTTTGGATGGCAAGCCTTCCATAGATGAGGGCTGGTTTAAATCCAAAGAAGATCTGGTCAAAATTATTATTCCCTAAAATTAGCATTACCCAGAGTGGCAATTCTTCATCCTCACTCCCTGGCTCCCTAGAATGGAATTCAGAGATGTGGAGTGACTTGCCCATGATTACACAGTTGGGCAGAGGGAGAGTTAGGACTCACACCTAGACCTCAAAGATTTTAAACTGTGGCCATGGGCTCCTGGGTTGTCTGTGGATTGGCTGGAGTGTGGTATGAACCCCCTGAAATTACATATATAATTCTGTGTGTATATGTGCACACACATTTTTTGGAGGGAATAGTCTAGGACATTTCTTGAGATTCTCCAGGAAAGCTGCAAAGCTCCAGATGGTTTGGAACCACAATTCAAACACAAACAAACAACAATAAAAACTCTCATAGGTTTCTCCCCTTAACTGAAGAGAGTCTGTTCGAGGAGTACAAACTCTGACCCCTCTAGGTGCTTAGGAGCTCAAATCATTCTGTCCAGCCTGAGGGTTAATTTCATTTCTTGCTTGGTAGGAGGAATGTGTGAAATGGTCCCAGATTTTTCCCTTAGGACCTAGTCTCTAACTGGGGAGGGACCCTGAAGCTGTCATCATGAGGCCTGGGATTAAGTCTTCCATTCATTATGCCTCTGGTCCTTCTACTGCCTCAGTAACATCTCCGATCCTTTCTTCCTAGTCTTTTCTCCTCACTGTCTCCCAGGAAGCATTGAATGGGCTTGAGGACTCACCATGGGGTCTGAAGTCTCAGGCTTATATCCCAGCTCTGACATTTTGTGTGTGTGTGTGCAGGGTGCTTTTTTGGGGGGGGGGGTTGTTTGTTTTTTGTTTTTTGTTTTTTCCAGAACCTCAGGTGAGTTACTTGTTTTATCCTTTTCTAAATCTCTGTTTCCTCAAAATGTACAGTGATGATAACAGGAGTACTTAGTTCATAGGACTGTTCAGTGAGGAAATGCGTGAGACAGATACCTAGGACCTAATTAGTGGCTAGTAAATGATAGTCATCTTGCCGGATTCCTATTTCCTCTCTTCTTTCCACATCTGCTGCTCTTCCTACTCACACACCTTCGTCTGCAGGCCACTCCGGCAGGATGACAAGAGGCCACTGCCACCAGCTTGCAGCCGCCTAGTTCTTCCTTAGAAGTACAGACACTTTCTGGTTTAAGGATTTTTTTTCACTGCTAACCATACCAGGGAAACAGCCAATGAGTGACAAAATTACAACCTTGGGAAAGTTAGAAAAGCTTTTAAAATCTCATGGTAGTAATTCTCTACTCGCGATTGGAGGAAATCCGAGATTCTGAAATCTCTTCATTGAGTCCCTTTTAAATCCTCCTCGGATTTCCCAATTATTGGTTTCATTCCTGCTTCTGGACACCTTTCATCTTCTGCTTCTCAACTGTTTTGTCTCTCTCACATTGCTCAGTCTAGGGAGGCTCCACTCTATAATGGAGGCTTGGAAACCGAGTCATGCCGGAAAAAGAGCTGTAGTTGGGTGTGTCGTGGGAGAATTTCTAGATTCGTGTTATTATTCCTTTTATAAGACAACTCCAAGTATGTATCTCCTGCTTCGGTGCCCCCTCCACTTTTAAGGCGTTTGCTGCAGACATCCTCTGAAGAAGCCCCATCCAGGCTGACAAATCCTCACATCCACTCTAAGGCTGCCTAGAAATGGAGCTCAGAGATGTAGAGTGACTTGCCCAAGATCACACAGCTAGACAGGGGGAGAGCTGAGACTCACACCCAGGTTTCAGGGGGTTTAAACTTGTGTTTCTGAACTCCTGGGGAGCGGTGTTGTCTGTGGAAAACCAGGAAACTGAGAAGATGGGAAACTGAGACCGAGGAAAGGCTTGTGAGTTGAGAGGCCTTGCAGTGACTTGGGAAGAGAGCTGAGACCAGAGGCCAGTTCTCCGATCCCATGTGTAGTTGGCCTTTGTTCCAGGATTGGCAGCCACTGTCTCTCAACAGAGCTTCCCCAAGGAGGGATTTCATATTTTCTCCTAAAGTATTAGGATTCACTTTTTCTCAGCCCCCAAATAGATCATTATACCCATCACTAGCATGAAGTCAAAGCTACCAAACCATTTCAAATTTAAGGCACCCATATATGCATGAGGACTTTGCTGTCAATCCAATAAAATTAAGAAAAAATGAACATGCTTTGATAATAATAACATTTTCCCTTTCTTAAGATTCTTACAGTAACTTTTTCTTGGTCCCAGGGTAGGATGGTGAGAGAATGGGGAGGGAACGCTTTTAGAAAGATCTGTTCTATTCCTGGATCTTTCTGTTTTACAAAGTCATCCCAAGCTTCATGGTCCAGAGCAAGCTGGCCTTTCCATGGAGTCAAAGGAGTCTCAGAGGACAAAGTGGTTGGAGACAGGATTTTCTGTCTTTATCTTGGCATTTGGTTTGGAAACGTGGAAATAGGCAGCATGATTTTTGGTAAAAGCTTTTCAAATGTGTCATTCATTAAACATGGCGATTGAGTGGCCTCTCTGTGAATAAGTTGTGACATCTGCTCCACAAAGGGTCACACTTTAGTGGGATGGACAGGCCATGCAGAGCAAACAATCATCCAGTTGTTTTGAGATCGAAGTATGGAAAGGTTTCCTCCTTGGATGAGAACATTTCATTGTGCAGGGAAGGGTAAACAGGCAGGTAGAATGGCATGAGCAAAGAGAGGAGGACTTGATAAGAGCATGAAGTCTTTGGAGATTGTCTAATAGTCCAGTTTCATCTAATGGAGATGGGAAGTGGAGAATGGCCTAGGTTCTTAAAGGACTTGATTGATGGGCTGAAGAATTTAGATTTTATTCCAGGGTCATAAGGAACAATTCATGTTTTCTGGCTAGGGAATGACATTTCCAATTCTGTTTTAGGAGACACTGCTCTGGTAAGAGTGTGGAAGATGTATGAGAGAGAGCAAGCCTGGGGGCAGAGAGGCTACCCAGGAGGCTCCCGTAATAATTCAGGCCAGGGATGAATGTCTAGACTAGAATGATGGCAGCAGTAACTACAGAGAGGAGACAGAGTCAGAGCCACTTCAGAGTTAAGATCCAGAGGACTTGGTAACCCGAGTAAGAATGAAGGATGACAGATTCTCTGTACTTGGGAGATTAGATCGATGTGACAGGTTAACAAGTGAAGAACCCCAGGAGGAAGAATGAAATCTGTTTGGGAGAGCTGGAGTTCAAAGGGCCCCTGAGGAATGTCTAATGAGCAGCTGGAAATGTGGAGCTGGGTTGACGTATGGATGCCTGGGTGGGGATGGGTGTCTTTGATGATTGACATCTACTTCTGATCAAATAATAATTCCTGTGATTCACATTAAAATTGCTGAACAGGGACTTGCTACTTAACCAATACTTTAATATATATTATCTCATAGGGGACAGTTCAGGGCTGTAGATACAATTTGGGGAATCACTGATAATAAATGGCACTTATTGAGTGCCTATTATATACCAGGCCTAGGTGCATTGTCTCATTGTTAGGCATTGTCTGGATCTGTGAGAAAGATTCTATTATTATGTCCATTATAAAGTATAAAGTAACTGAAGTTTGGAGACATTAAAAAATTTGCCAGAGGGTGCCTTGGTGGCTCAGTTGGTTAAGCGTCTTGACTCTTGATTTCAGCTCAGGTCCTGATCTCAGGGTCCTGGGATTGAGCCCTGGGTCAGGGTCCATGCTCAGTGGGGAGTCTGCTTTCCCCCCTCTCCCTCTGGCCCTTTTCTACCTCTTCCCTCCAAAATAAATAAATCAATCTTAAAAAAAAAAAAGAAAGAAAGAAATTTTCCAGAGTTTGGACCCTGGGTCTTTTGGCTCTTGAAACTGAACTTCTAAGCACTTTATTATAGTGTCTCATTAGCACAGGGGTAATTGAAGCTCCTGTGGAATCACCTGAAGATATTGTGTGAGAGGAAGAGGGAAATGAAGAGGTACAAGCCCATAAAGTAACAACTACTTTGGGAGAGGAGGCAGAGAGGGAGACAACAAAAGTAGGAAGGGATCCAGGAGAGCATGAGTGCGGAGAGGGCTGGCCTGACAAAGATTATAGAGGGTGTAGTCAAATATTAGGAAATTCAGAATGCTGGTCAAGTAGGATGAGCACTTAGGTGGCTGTGAACTGTGACAGGGGGACCATTAGGTGAGCAGTGTTAGTTCTATGGGTGGAGGCACTGAAGTCCAAGATGAGCAATTGTTAAAGAATGAATGTTAGGTATTCTTTCAAGAAGTGTGAGGATGAATAATTTAGAGAGGGGGATAGTGAATGGAGCAAGGTTGGTCCTGGTGTAGGAGAGGGGGATCAGTCAAAAATGAGGGTTTGGTCTAGAAATGGAGGTAAGAGAAAAGGGAGTGAGGCTAGAATAAATGAAGGTGTGGAGCAATCTGATCTCATGTTGACCTCCCAGGGGGACAGGAGAACAGAACCAAGACCTTGAACTTCGAGGGCATCTAGTCCATGTATACCAGACCTGGCCATGGCCTGGAACCCAGGGTGCTTAGTAAAAATATAGATTGCTCTAGTCTACCCAAGACTTACAGAATTAGAACCTTTGGGGGTGGGTCCAAGAAATTGTATGCTTACAAACTTCTTCGGGAGATTCTTTTGAAGCCAGCCCATCCCTGGCCCCAAGAAGGCATTTAGATTTCACTGGTGTAGTGCACACTCCTTGTTCTACATAGAAGGAAACTGAGGCACAGGCATAAAAAAGTTCAAAGAGAAGTGGGAACGAGGCCCCGGGTACGACTCTCTTCTGACTCTTAAAGCAGAACTCTTTCCCCTACACTGTGCTATTTCATTAAAGACAAAATCGAGCCGTGTCAGAACTTGACACTTTTCTGGGTCCTGGGTTGATCAAGGACATAAGGAAGTTGTAGGGGGAATTACCATTTTCAGTACAAGTTCAGCGGAAGGACCAGAGGAAGGCAGGGGAATGAACCAAAGCTCATTTTCACTCACAAATGCCATTTTTTAGGAGGAAAGAAATTGGATGCAGTTGATTTCAAAGTCAACATTTTTTGCGAGGCATTAGCTGATTTGTTTTATCTCTCATGGCCACGCTGTCCACAGGCTCGAATCAGTTGGTAGGCCGGCAGTCTGGGGATAAAGGCAAAGGACAAAGAATGGATTCTCATGATTCTTCTCACAGTAGCATTTCTATTCTACCAACCGTACAAATGATATCTTTTCACTAATAAAGTTGGGATTGAATCTGTGTAATTCTAACATCTAACCGCTCACCTTCAAAAAGGTCAACCAAATAAGAACAAAGAGTGTTGCCAAGCTTTAAGAGATGTACGACCGTGGTAAAGCAAGCAGAGTGGAAAAGAAGTAAGATGTCAGCCACTGAAATAGAACAGGGAGCCAGTCCTAAGATGGGTCCTCGTTATTGGATAACCAAGTGAGCTGGGTGACCACTCTGACCAAACTTTTCCTCTGACACGGAGCTAGGCACTGGAGAGATCTCTGGTCTCCCAGCAGGTAGGATAAATGGCACACTTGAGCAAGTTCTGTGAGGAGGTGAAGCATCTGTTCTCGCACTGTGATCAAGTCATTGACTAAAGCTACTAATACCCTTTGGCAAGAGCCTCCTTGCACTTGCAACCTGTGAACCCTGGGATGCTCAGCAGCAGAGCAGAGGGCGGGCAGACGTGGGATGTGGAATCAGATATCACTGGGAAAAGTTTTCAATCAACAATAATCATGCCTCAGATAAACCTAGCTGGCTATGATACCGCCACTGAGCAAAGCTTTACCGTTTGCTAGCAATCATTACTAGCTATGCAGCCTTGGGCAAGATATGGGAACTCTCTGAGTTCCAGGTTCCTCCTCTTTCAATAATTTTGCCCAAGTTTACTTACCTCAGTAGATTTATTTTTTTTAAATACTTTTTAAAAAGATTTTATTGATTTATTTGAGAGAGAGAGAGAGAAAGAGAGAGAAATCATGAGCAGGGCAGAGGGGCAGAGGGAGAGGGAGAAGCAGACTCCTGGCTGAGCAGGGAGCCCGATGTGGGGCTCGATCCCAGGACCCTGGGATCATGACCTGAGCTGAAGGCAGATGCTTAACCAACTGAGCCACCCAGGCGTTACATCAGTAGATTTCTTTCGAAGTTCAAAAGTGATAATAAATGTGAAAGTGTTTTGTGCACATTCAGCTGCTTACATTGTGCTCATCATCATCATCATCAATAATAATAGAATCTCCTTTCCAGAAACTGCATCCACCAAAGCAGCCAAAGATTAGGGTTCCATTCCAAACGGATCCTTCCTATTGTGCCATGAAATAGCAAGATCATTCACTCTCCAGCACTGATCTTTCCATAGCAAGTGTGTGTGAGCACTTGCCATGTTTTCCAAAGGCTGTAAAGCTCAGAGGATAAGAGCTTGGGCTCTGCGAGTAGATAATCCTGGGTCTGAGATTTGCTCTCTCCTCTCCTAGCTACATGACTTGAGCAAGTCACCTGACATCTCTAGGTCACAGGATTCTCACTGTGCAGTGAGAACAATAATGGAATCTACTGCAGAGCATTTTTTGAGATCAAACATGGAAGTCCTTCACATTGTGCCTGGCATGTAGTATAGTTAAGTGCTTGATATATGGTGTCCATTTATTATTATTGTTCTTGTTGTTAATGCTTCTGAGGTTTCTTGGTAAAATGAGGACTTTGCCACCTTCCTCAATCAAGATTTATTGATCAGCTGGGTGTAGGAAGAGCCGTGCCAGACATTGCCCTTCAGGGAGGAGTCTGGGGGGGAAGGATTAGGGATGGGGTCTTATCTATGCATCACTGAGACCCTCACATATTGGCACATGAGAGCAGGAGCCTGAGGTGACAACTCTGGGCTCTCAGAATGATGACATTTTTGTTGGTGGGGAATCCTTGGAGGCAGTGGAAGCTTGAGGCCAAGTTTGGAACTCAGTGAGTCTTAATGGTGTTCTACAGTCCTTGGTTTCCTTCTGTCACCTCATCGGCATGAAATGTGAAATCATCTTACCATTCCTTCTGCTTTAGGAACCACATTGGGTGCCAAAACAATCTGCCCACTGTTCCTTTTCAAAATTTAAAAAAAAAAAAATGGTCCTCACCCAATTTTGCCCCTGGTGCTAAGGAACATCTGACTCAAGTATGTAATAATTGATTTATTTAAGTATATAGTGCTCTTCTTGATCATTGCACATATTAAAAACATTCAGGGGTCTCCAAAATTTAAGGGAAGTCTGTGAACTCAATAAATGTGCGTTTCTATTTTCAAAAGGCTTTTTGAAATTCCAAATCTGCGGGAGTGCTGCCAGGCAAGTTCAGAAAATATGGGTTCTAGTCATTTCCTTTCTTACTCATTGCTGTGAAACCTTGAGTAAGTGAAACTGTCTCTAGATTTTAATTTTTCTCTTGATGATGAAAAAAGAGGGGGGTCTCAGAGGAGATAATTTCTAATTCTTTTCAAGTCTAAAATACTCAGACGGATTAGGGGAATCTTTTTTTCTTTCCTTTGGAATTTTTAAGACCATACCACTAGTGGTCCAGAAGGGGGCAGCATAAGCCAGATGCTGCCGTGGAAAAAAACCACTGGAGGGTTGAAGTTGTCATTTTTTTTTGCCTAGGGACTTGAATTTATTTATTTGTTTGTTTGTTTACTAATTAAATTTTATTTGATTATGTTATGTTAGCCACCATACAATACATCATTAGTTTTGATGTAGTGTTCCATGATTCATTGTCACTTTAAAAAATTCTATGATTACGTTAAGATTGTATCGAGTTGACTTGTATCAGAACTAAATTTGTTTTAAAAGTAGAGACAGATGAGTCCTTGTGTCTATGAATTTAATGATGAGTCAAAATATGTACTATCAGTTTTAAAATGTACCCACTGAGAAGATAGAGTGCTTTTATTTCCAGTTGATTTCTGGCATGAAGCCCACTGGCTAGAAAATTTATATTTTCAAATAGGATTTTAATATGCTCTTTTTCTTTTCTCTCAGAGTGGTTATAATCATGATTTTTTGAGTCATTCAGAGTTGGGTTCAAATTTCCTTTTATTATGTATGTTACCTTGGGTGAGTGATTTAAACTCTTTCAGCCTCATTTGATATGTCTGTAGAATGGACTGTATAAGCATTACATGAAGTGCTTATCACTTCATGTAATGCTTTTTACATGAAGTGCTTATCACTATGCCAGGCACACTGTAGTGTTCAATAAATTGATTTTGATAGGGAGTACCTAGTAATTTTGAAGCCAATTTCTGCCCAATGGGATGGGAACAGGGGTGATAATTCAAAATGGATTTTAAAAGATTTTCTTATCTAAAAATTCAATGCCATTCCAGATCTGCAAAGAGCACATAGTTTTATTTTAGTGGGTGGGTTCGAGTCTACCACCTTAGGCATAACCACCTTGAAGTGTAAGTCTCATCACCCTAGGGTCTGAAGGTCTGAAGGTTTTAAGATTAAAATTATGCTCTGATAACTACACCAGAAGTCAGCAAACTTTTCCTGTAAAAGGCCAGATAGTACCTATTTTAGGCCTTACAAGCCATGCTGTTAGTCTCAACTACTCAGCTTGGCCCTTTTGTGCAAAAGCAGCCAGAGGTAATGTGAACAAATGGTTACCACCGTGCTCCAATAAAACTTTATTGATTGACATGGAAAATATGAATTGCCTGTAGTTTACATGTGTTATGAGTTATTCTTTTTTTTTTTTCTCAACCACTAAAAAATATAAAAACAATTCTTAGCTCTCAGGCTATACAAAAACAGGCAGCAGAGTGGATTTGACCTTCAGGTCATAGTTTGCCAACCCTTGATCTACACCATCCAGATACAGTACACATTCTTTAGGAAGAGCAGATGTGAGTCTTTCAACAGGGCTCTTCCAGCACAGGCACTGAATATTGCTTCCTACCCTACCCTGGATGATAAGTCCTTTAAAGGTAAAGGGAGTGTTTTTATGTTACTGTCTTCACATTTACACTTTATTTTTATATGTTCTAAAATAAGTACATGCTCTTGTGTTTTTTTTTTTTTTAATATTTTATTTATTTGACAGAGAGAGAGACAGCCAGAGAGAGAACACAAGCAGGGGGAGTGGGAGAGGGAGAAGCAGACTCCCCACTGAGCTGGGAGCCCAATGCGGGGCTTGATCCCAGGACCCTGGGACCATGACCTGAGCCGAAGGTAGACGCTTAACGACTTAGCCATCCAGGTGCCCCAAGTATATGCTCTTGTAAAAGAAAACAGTAAAACAGTATAAAGTGAAATTTCCTTGCATTCCAAACATTCTTCCCAACCCCTCACCCCAAATGACCAAGAAGAAGAAATAATTACTCTAACAGTGTGGGCTATATTCTTTCAGATCATTTTCTTTTTCTTTTTGAAAAATATTTATTTATTTTTAGAGAGAGAGCAAGGGAGGGGCAGAGGGAGAGGGAGAGAGAGAGAGAGAGAATCCCAAGCAGGCACCATGCACAGGTTGGAGCCCAACATGAGGCTCAATCCCAGGATCCTGAGATCACGACCTGAGCCAAAATCAAGAGCCTAATGCTTAACCAACTGAGCCACCCAGGCACTCCGGATCATTTTCTTTTTCTAATGACATAGTAACATCTATCATTATTTTTTACAAAAATTCTAAAATCTTTTACAAAATAATTTTAAAGCTTGCTTTAACATCTATTGAACAATTTTTGTTAAACAAATCTTTATTGCAAAGCCACTATGTATCATGCATATATTAGATTGAACCATATGAAATGCTGATATTTAAACCACTTTTTAAAAGCTTTTTGTTTTGAGACAATATTAGAATCAACACAAACTTGCAAAAATAGTACAGAGAAATCTATACATTCCTCCACCTTCCCCCAAACATCTTACATAACTATAGCGCATGGTCAAAGAAGGAAATTGACATTGGCATCATACAATTAACAAGTCTACAAACTCTACTTGGATTTCCCTGGTTTTTACATGCATTCATTCTTTAAAAGCAAAAAAACAAAAAAGCTCATTTTATATATATATATATCCTGAACATCTTTGTATGTCAGTACTTATATCTAGGGGTGTGTCTTACTAATAGCAACACCCAGCTCTTCTTTAGCTGAGAGTTAATGGGTTTCTAACAGCGATCTTCAAAGTTTCGCTTAGAAGGTCACTGTGGCATTGCTTCAGAGAAATGATACACACCCCAAGGGTTTGCTCTTGACTCAGGCATCTTGCAAAGTTTCCAGTGATTAACACGTGGTATATACTTTACAGTTAAAATTCTCTCATTTGAGAAAATTTAGAAAGTATACAAAGTATTGAAAAAAATTTTAATTGCCTATAACATTTCCACTCAAAGTCAGATGTATTTAGTCTTTCAGTATTTTTAAATTTTCTTTGTGGAGCAAGAGGTATGCATGTGTTTGTATGTTCTTAAGTATTTACATACTCAATTCCTATACTAAGTATAGCTTTTCATCCTTTTTGAAAAATTACTGTGAAATGATCATTTTCTTGGGTCATTCAAATTCTTTGTAAAAAGGCATCCAGAAATACAAAGGATAAAAAGGACATAGGAGATCAGTTGTGCAATACCAGCATTTTCGGATGAATAAACTGTGGCTCAGAGAGAGGTGATGTCGTGCCTGAGGTCATGCAGTCAGGAAATGTGGGATACACAGACACTCAGTGAAGGGTGGGGGAGGCCCAGGTGTAGCTTCACAGCACTCCAAGGTCTGGGGTTCAGTTTTGCAAGAATTCCATTTTGCCAGAATACCCATGCCTATCAAGAACTCAATCAAGAGCCTAAAATTAAACTGGTAAGCCAACTTACTAATTTACAATGAGAACTCTGCCAAGAGGGTCCATATTTTGTATGTTCTCACCCCGTAGGCAAATCTAATTATTAATCAAGTATTGGTGAATCCATAGAGCTGGGAAAAGTATAGTTAAGTTGAAGATTCTTTTATTGTTATTACATGTTAATTAATTTCTTTTAGGTAGAAAACATATATATGGTGAAGGTACAAAGTGTATAAAAAATTTTTAAGTGAGGGGCACCTGGGTGGCTCAGTCGTTAAGCGTCTGCCTTCAGCTCAGGTCGTGATCCCAGGGTCCTGGGATTAAGCCCCGCATCAGATCCTTGCTCAGAAGGAAGCCTGCTTCTCCCTCTCCCACTCCCCCTGCTTGTGTTCCCTCTCTCTCTGTGTCTCTCTCTGTCAAAATGAATAAATAAAATCTTTAAAAAAAAAATTTTTTTTTTAAATAAAAGGTCACTCTTCCTTGCATCCCTTGTGCCCATCCCCAGGGGAAGATCTTAATGACTACTGTGTCTCTGTATTATTTTCCCAGGGATGCTGTAAATAAAAACTTACCAGAAATGTAGTGATGTGAAATGACACAAATTTATTATCTTATGGTTCTGGAAGTCAGAAGTCCTAAAATTGAGGTGTCAGCAGGGCCATGCTCTCTCTAAAGGCTCTAAGGGAAGATCCTCCCTTTGCCTCTTCCAGCTTCTGGTGCCCCTGGGATTCCCTGGCTTGAGGCCACATCCCTTCAATCTCTGCCCGTCCTTACGTGGCCTTCTTTGTGTGTGTCTCTCTGTGTCTTCTCTCCTTATAAGGACACCTGCCATTGGATTTAGGGCCTATCCTAAATCTAGGATGGTTTCATCTCAATATCCTTAAACTAATTACATCTGCAAAGATGCCCTATTTCTACAAGTTCACAGTTGTAGGTTCTGAGTGCACATACATTTGAGGAGGACACTATTCAACTTACCACAGTTCCCCTCCCACAGAATTGCTTTTCTTGCAAGTCTGGGGTGGGGGGCACTCCTGTCTTTGCCTGAATGTGCTTGTTTAAGAGTTCAGGGTCTTAAGAATGTAAGGGCCACGATAGCACAGAACACCCAGAAACGAGTAGTCTTCACTTGTCTACCCCATCCCCTAGCTGTTAGCATCGCTGTTCCACAAGGAACAAAAATCACCATCCACTTGTGTTCTTTGTTGCTATTCAGTGTCTAATACCATCTAACACTGTGGCTTTGGAGTGCTTCTCATTGGGGCTTTTGGCATTTTCAGAAGAAGAGGAGGAAGAGGAGGAGGAGGAAAAAGAGGAAGGGGAGGAGAAAGAGGCAGAGAAAGAAGAGGAGGAAGAAAAGGAATAGGAGGAGGAAGAGGAGGAGGGAGGAGAGGAAGTAGGGGTCGGTATCACCCCACAGTGTTTGTGTTTGCAAAATGTCTCTGCCATTAGACAATTCCAATTTAAAATACGGATTAGCTCTGACAAAACTGACCTAGGCTGGCTTTTCTCTTTGATGGTTTCCAATTTCAGTCTTATCCATCACAAATGATTTTAATACTATAGGATTTTGACAGAACAGGGGTAGGAGTTTTGAATTCTTACCTGCAATTCCCAGCTCTAGGGAATAATAGCGGAGAGAAAAACAACAATAACTGAGTTGTAGGATATGAAAACATGCTGAATTTTCCCCTCTGAGTTTTATGCTTGTAGGCATTCAACAAGTCACTTTCCTGTCGAACAAATAAGCTCTCTTATACCAAATTATGAGCCTTAGAAAACCTATCACATTTTTTCTTCCGCCTCAAGTACAAGGAAACTTGGGAGAAACAATGATCAATTTCAGTAATTATTCACCTAGATTTTTACTATACTCAGTCCTTGTCTTTGTGCAGCTTTATGTTCTGTTTCTATCGGCAGGTTTTATTGCACATACGATTTCATATCCTTTCTAGGCATTTTCTCCTGCCCTGGCTTCCATGACACTGGTCTCACTTTCTGCTCCCTGCTGTTGGTTTCTTCTACTTCTTTCTCGTTTGCCTTCTCTGTCCACCTTTCAAGTGCCAGGGTTTCTTAGGATTCCTGCTCTTCTCTCTCTGGACATGCAACCCTTGGATTTCTTATACATTCAGTGGATGTTAACTGCTCCCGGGAGACTGATGACTCCCGAACCAGTATCTGCAACTCCAACCTTTCCCTGAGTTTGGTTCAGATTCGATCCATCGACTGCGTGTGAGGCGAGTGGTGTTTACGTGTGTCTCTCGGGTCCCTTACGCAATGACTATGAATTTGAACCCGGCATCTTTCTTCCCTGGACTGACCCTTCTGCTTTGGCTGTGCCCAGTCTAGGAGGACAGTGGGGCAATGGCCCAGAGTCTCAAGAAGGAACCTGCGAGTTATCTAAGACTTGTTTCTTTCTCACCTCGATGTTCAGTGTCCACATCCTCCTTGCTAAGCATTTCTAAAATCTGTCTCTCTCCCTTCATTTCTGTTAGCTCTGAATTTCAGACCTGGGATCAGATGGTAATTGATCATCTCATCTTGGCTATTTCCTTATCCTCTTAACTTGACCATAGCATGCTTAAAATGTTTCTGTGGTGTCCCACTGCTTACAGAATTAAACAGAGACTTACCAGCATGAAACAAAGGCCTTCCCTGACCGGTTCCTGCCCGTCTCTGTGGTCATCCCCTGCCACTCCCCCCACCCGGCTCCCGCATTTTCTGCCTTCACGGCTGCCTGCCATTCCACCCAGAAGCACACTGTTTCATGCTTCCACGGCCTTGCTGATGCTGCGCTTCCTAAAAGGCCTTTACCATCTTTCTTTGCTAATTCTTACACAACCTTAACTCAGCTCAAATATTATTCATTCAACAAACACTTATTGAGCACCAAGTGTGTGCCAGGCTGTGTTAGGGTTCCCCTGTTGAGCAAGTAGAGAGGGACACTGTCCTCAAGGAGTTTAATCCTAGCAGCTCGCACTGAGGTACGACGTTGGGCTACGTGCCTCTCCCTCTGCCCGCCCTCCCCAGCAGCCTCTCACAGCCCATCGTTATCCGTGGCCTATGAGGCCGAAATGACCTTCTGGTCCTCATTCTCTAATGTACTGTGAATTTCGTGGTTGGGGGGGGCATGCTGTATTCATCTTAGGATTCTAAGCGCCTGGGACTGTGCTTAGCACAGTGTCTCGCTTGTTGAACTCAACTATCAGTTATAAATAAATGAGCCCATGACTCAGCTTAAACTTTACATTCTCAAGGATACCTACCCTTGATCCTCCAGAAGAGATCAGCCATCCTTGTGATATGTCCCTATCCATATCTATTTATTGTACTTCTTGTACTATTTATTCCCAGAATGTTGCACAATTGTAACATTATTTTTTTCAACTATTCACCTTATTTGCTTAGATTTGGTTTTCTGCACTAAGTTGTAAATTTCGTCAACAAGGTTGATGGTGCAGCTAGCAGAGTACATGGCCTATGATAAATGCTTAATAAATATTTGTTAACTGATAGACACGTTTTCTTACTGGGTAAAAATCCCGGATGCATTGCTGGCACCTGCCGAAAATTTAGACCCAATCGCCTGCTGGCCTAGTACCCCGTTCTACCCATCTGTAAAATGGAGATGTTCCTGTGGGATAATGTTGGATAGCAGATGAGCTTCAGATAAAATCATCTCAAAACAAATGTCTTGTAAATAAATTATATAAAAAAAGGAAAGATGGGATTAAAAGATTAAACACATCAACTAAAATTCCAGATGAGCTTTGAAATGCCTATTGCAGGATGTGGTATTTTATTCCCCCACAGGAAATATAAACATTTCCCCCCCTTTTTCCTTCCCAGCAACGGAGACAGAAATGTCTGTGCCAAACGGAGTAGAATCAGAACAGGTAAAATTTTTGTGAAGTATTTGAAGCATGTGACTTCGATTTTTAAAATCCAGAATAGAGGTTTGCAGAAATGAACTGGGGAGGCAAATATATCTGAGCAGCAACTGTGGGGAAATAGCTGAGCAATTTGTAGGCTGGCGCCTTGTGCTCTTGGCAGAAATAACGTTCCTATCGTTGCCTCTCTATGTGCAGACACTTTGAAAAACAAAAAGAAATAAAAAGGACAAAATCATGGCAAAATCATTCTGTGTGCCTTCTGTGTGGCCCAGGATTAGTGACATCCTGCAGGATCGACACTTGCCACCAGCATCCTTCTTATTTGCTGAGTGTACCCTTCATTAATTTTTATTATCACAAAAGTGATTCAAGCTGCTTTAAGTAAAAACTGCAGGCAGAATCGACACCTATAAGGGAAAAGTGAAGGCCCCCCCATCCCTTCTTTCTTCTTTCCCTCCTCCCTCCTGAGAGGGAGATTTTTGCCCCTCCTTGCTGCTGTGTCAAGAAAAGGTGTCAGGACCCCTTTATACTCATAAACATTAAAACAGAAATTAAAAACAATGTTTATTAATTCATTTAAAAGCAAGAATAACAAAACAAACCCATGATATGTTGACGTAAGTAACATTCTATGAAAAATAACTGTATTTTCCCAAATGAAAAAATATTAGAAAAATGGCATTAGGTGGCATTGTTTTTACGTTTCTGCAAATCTCGTGAATGTTTTACGTTTTACGCAAATCTCGTGAATTGTTTTACGTTTCTGCAAATCTCATGAATCCCTGACTGGGAGGCAGAAATTCTCTTATCTGCCTGCATATTCTAGCATCGGAAGGATGACCTCAGCACATTATTTGTCAAGTCACCTCAGGGAAAACTCCACTGTCCATCTCATGAGAGTGACAGTGAAAATGGCAAATAATGTTTCGTGAAAATCATTTTGATCTCATGGGTCCCCTGGCTACACTTTGAGAACCTGTGCTGTAGAAAATTTGAAATTGACTTCCATTTTCTCTTGAATCTTGTTGCCTCCGGAGGTCTAAGTCAGCTGTGAGGAGAGCTGCCTGGGGCTGGGTAGAAGATTTCCTATCTTCACACCCCTGAACATATGCCTGAGCATATGCCTGAGGTCGAAGACAGGAAAATTGGGTGGTCTGGGTAAATGTTCCAGGTTTTCAGAGATTTTCCAAGAAATTCTGATTTGTAAGGCTGTTTTGTTTTGATCTTGAGCCCTATGGGGCAAAGTGGGGCTGGGGGGACAAGCAATGAAGCTACTTGGCGAGTGGAAGGTATGACTGGGACAGGAAAATCGTGTGGGGGTAATGTTCAGAAAGGACTGGCCGGCTCGCCTTCCCCGTGTCTCACCAGGTAAAAAGGGCCCTCAGCTCCGCCCTGCTAATGATCATCATTCCCTCCCTGGGATTCGTGCTGTTGGTGCTGCTTGTGGCGTTTTTCCTTCGAGGTAAGGAGGGCAGGCCCCGGGTGGGATGGTGCCCTTTGGAGCTGTGGAGCCTCTAGGAGGATCTGGGCGTGGACTGATTCTGCTTCCTGCCCCTGTCTCCTTCCCTCAGAGTCCCCTTTCCATCATTGTCTCCATCCTGCTCAAGGAGGTAACAGGGAAACTCATTCTCCCTCGGATGCTAAAGCCTTCATGTATCATCTTCCTGATGGAGTTTATATTTTGGAAAAGAAAAACAAGAGCACCTTCATTTTCTGGAAACTCAATCTCTGGCAGTCCTGCTGTTATACTCCTGATGTGTCTGCTTTCCTTCTCATGACTGCCTTAAGTGAAAAGTGCTATTATTATCATCATTGTCTTAGGGCAGGGGAAACCCTGGCCCAGCCTCCTCCTCTGGCTAGGGCTGCCCTAGGAAGAAAGCCTCCCTCTGCTGCTCCCCCTGCTTGTGTTCTCTCTGTGTCTGTCTCTCTCTGTCAAATAAATAAATAAAATCTTAAAAAAAAAAAAAAGAATGAAGCAGCTTAACACTATTGCCCACAACATGGGAACAGATGTGTAATTGATGGGCACTGCCTTGGGGCCCGAAGAAGCAATCACTTGATCTGATTAAAGGAACAGCTTTCCCTGCCAAAACCATTCCCTCAATTCTCACCTTTGGTCCAACTCCACTCTTGGTAAGGCAGCTTTGGGCTTTCCCAGCATTTCACATGTTCTAGCACAGCTACTCTGCTTATCCCATGGCCTTGTCTTTTCAGGGAAAGTCATGAAAACCAGTTGGTTCCCGAAACACACAAGGTAATTCATCTTGCATGACTGATTGTTGTAATGATTGTACAAGCTGTTACAAATGATTAGATACTACTCAGTGGTTTAATGACTTGTGCTCGTGTTCTGATTAAATACAGGGTTGGAGAAGTGTGACATTAGAGGTGAAAAAGATGTGGGATTTAACTCACTTTAACCTCTGTCTTGGTTAACACTATGTTATATTTGTCTGAAATACAAATATAAAAGCAGGTTGCATTAATAGAAGCATGGCATGCAAAAGAATGAAGGTGATATGTCTCTGTCCTCTGTGCTCAGAATTTGTTCAACTCTGGGCAATTAATTTTATTTATTTATTTATTTATTTATTTAAGATTTTATTTACTTATTTGTGTGAGAGAGAGTACAAGCAGTGGGAGCGGCAGGCAGAGGGAGAAGCAGGCTCCCCGCTGAGCAAGGAGCCTGATACAGGACTTGATCCCAGCACTCTGGGATCATGACCTGAGACAAAGGCAGACACTTAACTGACTGAGCCTCCACGGCATCCCTGGGTGATTCATTTTAAAAGGACATTGTTAAACAGGAGTTTATGTAGAAGAGAGTTGGCAGGATGGAAAATGAGAAACATGTAGAATATCATTCCTGGGATTTGGTTCCTCAGCCCAGTATTAGACCATAAGAGCAGTTTTTTGTTTTGTTTTGTTTTAAATAGTTTGAAGAGTCTTTGGAAAGAGATTTTGGATATCTGTCTTGTTCTATAGCTTTTTGGGAAAGAAATGAAAAGATCTGGTGTAAACTGTGATGAAGACTGTGGCTTCACTTAATTGCATCAATACGAAAATATTAACAAATAAATATTAACAAGTAGGAGAACTGAGACTCAGCAAGGCAGCTTTCCAAGGTCATACACACATTTTGATCTTGATTTTATATTTTGCTAATGTAAATATAGAAACGTTTAATTCCCTTATTGGAATAGACTGGCAAAAGCCCTTTATTTCCCGCGGCGTCAGTTTTCCCATCTGTGAATGGAGAGGCTTAGACAGGTTGGAGTCTGAGCCCTTTTCACTCTAACAACCATGGTTAGTTGCGTTGTGAGTTAGCAACATCCCGTTCTTTCTGGTCCTGGTGTTTCCCATTCTCAGCCTCTCTTTTCTCCTTACAGGCTAGACAATGTTGGAGAATGTAAAAACAACTTTGATGACATGCAGCATGGAAGAGAAGACGAAGATGGTCTTTTCACGCTCTAATGTGCCACTTTTTCTCAGGATTGAGGACCGGGGCATGATGTGGGAATTGTCAAAATAAGTCTTAGAATGTGTTGTTTCGTTTTGTTTTGTTTTTAAAGCCCCATCTATTCCATTGGTGTCATGATCCAGTCTTGCTTTAATGTCACAAGTGAAAGTACTTTAGAGACCTTTGGCACCTTCTCTGCCGGGTGCTTTAATCTCCTGGGTAGCATCACGCTAAGTGATCTTCCAGACTGTGCTTGAATAATTTCGGTGATGGTGAGCTCACTACCACATCTAAAGGAGATCATTCAATCTCAGGTAGTTCTGAGACTTAGAAATATTTAAAACAAAGTCTGTCTCTGGACAGCATCTGCCTATGGATCGTAGTGGAACTCATTGTGTTTACACAGAACATGTGTAATCTCTCTTCTCTCTGGCAGCGCTCCAGATACTGGAAGGAGGGCCTCATGTCTCTCCAAATTGCCCTGTGTCAGGGACACGATTTCTGGTTCCTTCTCTACCCTAGTTGCCTTTGCCTCCTATGCATTTGTATCTCTCTGTTTATGCCCAACTTTCGGAGTGCAGCGCCCTCCTCCAGGGATGGTGGGAGCAACCCTGGGTCTGAGTCTCATCAATAATGCCAGAAGCGATGTAGAACCGCACCATAATTTTGGCTCACCTTTTCTTTTTTGAGAAAAAATTCTCCCTTAACCAGGGCTCTGTGGGGGTGGGTGTGGTGGCCCAGAGTCAGGAGTTTCCTGCGGCAGTAGGCAAAGGTCCCAGTGGAGGTGGGTGTCAGAGACCTCACTGAAGCTGGCATTTGCCTGGACTCCCCGCCTGCAGTCCTTCCCCTCTCCGATTTGTTCTCCAAGCTGTGGCAGAGATCTCCTTTTCTAAATGCAGATCAGAGAACCCTGTCTCCTGACTTCTGCTGTGGAAGAAGCACCTGGGCTCACCCTGAGGCCCCAGGCAGCTGCCACAGATGAGTGAGGCAAAGGAAGTGCCGGGGCTGTTCTAAGTGCAACATGCCTGTGTCCACTTGAAGACTTTACCACTCCAACTTAGTTAGGATAACGTCCTGGGCAAGCAACACGTGGCCACAGGCTGGAACAAGGCAACCAGTCTGAGACTCCAAAGTCCAGGAGGTAGGGTGTGGGTTTTACCAACTGATGAATTAATAAATACATAATTCTTACGCTGAGACTCCCTGGTCAGGGGAGATTGTTGGTCTAGTTCTCTCTTTCCCTCTCTGTGTAATCAGGATGAATTGGTAGTCTCCTACAAATAACTTCCTAGTATCTAGGGCCCAGGAGAGAGGATCACTTCACTTAGAGAGCTTAAAAACCTAAATGAGATGGAACACACATGGGAAATGCGACAGAATGGAATCAGTGTTGATTTTCCATTTGCACAAGGAAGGACTTTGATGGAGACGTGGTTCTTACAGCTGATTTTTACATGGTGGGTCCACAATCCAACCTTGAGGGTTTAGAACAACCTATTTCTGCAACCTTGACCTTGGCCTTTCTAGACTAAATCAGAGATAACATCCAATCCTTAAACAGCATTTGCTATGGTCTAGGTATCCTACTAAGTGTTTCAAGGCCAATTTCTCGTGGAATCCTCACAGCAGCCCAGTAAAACAGATATATTACTCCTGCTTTTGGAGTGGAGAAAACAGAAGCAGAGAGAGGCGAAGGAACCTGCCCAAGGTCACATGGACCAACCCCCTATGACAGAGCAGGGCCTTGAACAAGGCTGGAAGGACTCCACACTCTTAACCACTACCCTGTACTTCACAGCAAGGGCCTTAATTTAACATTCCGTGCATACAGAACTGCAGTATTGGCCTCCGTTGGGTCCAAATGGATTTTAGTTTGCTCAAATCCATGGCAGCCTGAGTGTTTTGATGGTTCTCCAATCCCAACCCCTTTATAGCTCAATCTTCCCTTGTCCCCATATTATTTGCTCAGAATCTTATTTGCATTCGCAGAGGAAGCCACAAGTGGAGAACCTGGCAGGAATCTTAATGAAGCCAGGTGGGACACATTTAAATGGGAATGTGTTGAACCAACTCATGAAGAGCTGGAGCCAGCTGTCAGCAGGCTTAATGAAAGGTTAACAGGAATCCAGCAATGGGTGGCTGGAGAGACTCTTTGTCTCTCTGAAGAAAACAAAAATTTGAGAAGTGAGCTCCCTGGATGAAGGCAAGATCAGAAGGAGGAAGCCACTTGTAACCAAAAGGCTGGGTCTCAAAATAGAATTTCATTTGGATTTGTAAACATGTTATAGTCATTTAAAAAAAAGGCATTGTGAGTTCTCAGCTCTCTGAACATCAAAGAACAGCGAAGAGAAGGATGCTGGACTAAGATGAATGCTAATATTGTTATGAGGGTCTTGGAGCATGCTGGAGATAGCTGCTCACGAAACAGAAGAGGCGTTTACTTTCCATCTGAGCTGGAAAGGTGCTGTTCGGCGGTTGTATGCTTTATCCGTGCTGCATGTGGAGTGGGGGTTGGGTGTCCAGGAAAGACCCCGACTCATCCAGCAATTCAACTCCCATGTTTTATCTGATGAAACTGAGGCCCAGACTGAGGGGGACTGAGTTACCCCAGGCTACACAGGAACCCAGTGCCAGAGCACAGACCTAAACCATGTCTCCTGAACTTCTCTCTGTGGCCATGTCATAAACCTGTTCTTGGATTTTTCTAGGTCCACCTGGATCTGCCTGATTATTTACCCTTCTGAGGTCACATTAAGTTCCTGGTGCATGCAACTCAGCATTTCTTTCCCTTGAACCATCTTTCCCAGCACACCCTTGGCCCTGTGGTGGACTGCCGTTCCCAGAAAGAGGAATGAGAATGTGGAAGTGCAAAGCCTGGCTGTTCTGTTGCTTTATGAAGAACACCGCCGTAATGAGGGTGACCAAACTGTCCCATTTTAAAACTCAAAGTCCCACATGCTGGGAATCCCTTCAGGAGCCCCTAATGACTGTAACATGTTTACAGATCCAGGCAAACTGGGATGATTGGTCCACTTAAGTCTGTAACTAAACCAGAGATGGAAACAACCACCCTCTGAGTTCTTGACTCTCTTGCAGTGATCATTTTTTTGCTGCAATAGTACCCAAGTGGAATTTAATTTGTTTAGATCCAGTCTTAAAATAGACTACTAAATCTAGATGCTAGACCCTTATTAATCAAAACATGGGGCTCAGACCATGCCATGGATATCACCTGGGAGCTTGTTATCCATGCAGAAGGTCGGTCCCCACCGTAGAGCCCAGAATCAGAATCTGCATTTTAATGAGGTTTCCATGTTATTCGTATGAACATTAAAAATTGAGAAATACTGGCCTAAAGCATTGATTTTTAAAGTCAGCTGCACATGGAAATCATATGGGGATTTCAGTAATAAAAAATACTGATGTTTGACTCCTCTCTAGGATCCTGATTTTAATGCGCATGGGGGAGACCTGGCTCTCAGGAGTTCTTAGACCACCTCGGATAACACTAAGGCACAGCAATGACTGTAAGCCACAATTCTAAAGGGAGGGCAGCTTCACACCAGAAGGAATTGTTGCTAATTCATCAGGACAACTTTTGGCCTAAGTTACAAGTTTATGTGGGTCTAGTACCCCCACATGATTTTGCTCAAAGAGATGATCAATAAAATTGTTCAAGAAGATCTGAGGAGACATGATAATGACCTAAATGTCCCAATTACTATGGATGAGGCCCATTAAAGTAATTAAAAACCAAGATATAATATTTGGTCTGTGGAAAGTATTAATGAGAAAACAGAAAAGATAAACGGAGAAAGAATGTCTGGGGGTCAAAGGGGTGCTATTAATCTTTCAGAGACATCAGAGGGATAATGAGATTATGCTAAGATTATAAAAGAAACATGAAAGACTGATTAAGTGGAAACCTTTGTTGCAGAATAAAGAACTTGGTAAAAAGGAAACTCTCTGTCCTTTTGTACCTAAAAATAATGGGAGACCCTTCTCAGGGCACAGTTATTCATTGTCTTAGAAAGATGGTATTCAGCTGCAAGTAAGAGAATACTAAAAAGTAGTGATTTAATTAAAGACTTTTAATTAGTTCACATAACTGGAAATCTGGATTTAGGCTGTTTGATGGTTGGTTCGGCAGCTTCATGGAAATGAGATATTAGAGTCTCTGTGGCTTCTTTTGGCTTGTCCCACAAGGTTGCAATATGGCTGTCATAGCTCTAATGTGCCCTCACACAAAAGGATCCCAAACAGGAAGGCAGGAGGTGAAAGGGAATGGAACTTTCCCCCTAATATGACTTTTATCCTTTATCAAAAAGGGAAATCTGCCATAGAAGTTACCAGAAGACCCTCCCATATGCTTCAACGGACATGTACTTCACTGGATCACATGCCACCCTTTGGCCAAGGGGAATGAGAGATCTGGGACTAATTTACACCAATCATGACTCAGCCCCCGGGGTGTACACATGGCCACTTAGCCAAAACTTACAATCAATCAGCATGGGAGAAACTGAGAATGGCTCTTGGGTCAACAACCTTGATTTCCGGCACACTCACTCATCCAACCAAAGTGTCTTGAGTGTCTCCTATGTGCCAAAGGACCCTGTCGGGTGCTGGGCTGTAGGAATGAACTGGACAGACTGAGTCCCTCTTCCCTGACAGCTTATAGTCTACAGAGCCACCTCCGTCTGTATTACGCATTCTGTGATTCCCAATGTTTGGATCATTGTTAATGTACCTGAGAGGCAAAAGAATGAAGGGATTTAAACAGGATAAAAGTTTAGAAATTCTGCATACACACCTTCTTGAAGCTGGGGAACTGAACCTCTCATGCAAGTGTCAGGAGTCAATCGAGGAATGAGGCAGAAATATTCAGCCCTAGTAGATGAAGAAAATTGTAGCAAAAATTCTTAGCCACAGTGAAACTTCGTAAGTATGGCAGAGAGTAGGCAGCTTGGGGTAAAAGCGCAATGGTAGAGGAAGGGAAATAACCTCTTCTGTGTTTCTATGCGGGTTCCTACTTTTTAAGAGTTTCCAAACCCACAGTACTCTGAGTCAGAGCCAGAGCATATCCCCATTTGATAGGGGAGAAAAATGGAAGCCCAGACAGGCAAAGTCACTGTCTGTGTTCTCGCCAGGGTGAGTGAGACAGGACTAGAAGCAAATGTCCCAATTCCCCCTCAATCCAATGCCTACTATGTGCACCTAGCTTTGTGCTTGGGCCCAATAACAGTGCTAGTAGTCATCACTAATAATACTTGAGCCCTTTCTGGATGTCAGACGCTACCCTAAGCACTTTACATGCATTATTTTATATAATCGTAACAATCTCTCTATGAGGGGGTTGCCAGTTTTATCCCTGTTTGACAGGTGAGGAAATGGAAGTTCAGATTCATAAAGTAGGTAGCCTGCAGTTGAGCTGGGATTCAAACCCTGTAGCAGCTTCAAAGCCCATGTCCTCGACCCCAGCACTCTGGCCCTTCCAGGTGTACAAAGTGCCTTAGTGATCTCTTCTTTGACTCTACTCCCATGTGTGGTGGACGGGATTGCACTGGGGGTCCTAGGTTTGGTGTCCTCCTTCTCTAAGTCTGTCTGATTGGGCCAACCTGGACATGGATGGGGGAGTGTGAAGGGCACAAAGCCAGAGGGTCTCACATTCTTGAAGAGACTCAAATTTAGCTTTACTTTCAAATGGAACTATCTATTCAGGCTCAGAGATTGAATAATGAGGATCTGGCACTTAACATATTCTATGAATGTGGCTCCCTCCCCCTTTAAAAATATACCTGAGGAAAGAGAAAGCAAAGGGCCTGGGTCCTACTCTCCTGCAGGGCCCCTGGTCCTGTCTTCCTCTTCCCTGCCTCACCCTCATGCTGCCACTTATCTCTTCTCTCTACCCTGTTTATCTCTGTTCCCTCCTCAGCTTCTTTTCCTTCCCTTCTCTGAGATGCGTCTTATCTCCCTTCAGCAGCTCCATCAACAAAGTCCTGTCATTTTTTCTCCTGCTTCAGGATGCCTCAGCACCATTTTAATCTGTCCCTCTGAGCTTTGCTTTTCAATCTCTTCCCAAACTTAATCTCAGCCCCTTCTTCACTTAGATGAAGAAAAGACCCGAACAAGATTACATTACCTGACAATACCTTCTGGCTCCAGATCAAGATGATTAGAAAAGACAGCAGAGTCTTGCTTCACCACTGTGCCCTGGGTATGCTGTGGTAAGAAAAGTTTTTTAATTAACCTAAGACTCACCATCAATTAATGCTATAACCTCCACCACCAGCGCCCTGCTTTCCTGCCTTTTTTTTTTTTTAAACTGTTGTTGAAAATTTTGCAACATGTTGGTGTGTTGGAAAGAACACAGGTCTTGGAGTCAGACTGGCCTAGAACCCAAAGCTGCTCTTGCCCAGCTGGATAGCCCAGGACAAGTTGCTTGGCTTCTCTTAGTCTCAGCTTGATCATTTGTAAATATGGAATAGTCATGGGACCTCATAAGTAAGCATTAAAGGTAGCAATATCAGTAAAGCAGTTAACACAGTGCTTGGCACAGGGTAGATGCTCTATGCCTAGTAGGCTCACTCTGCTCACTCTGCAGCCCCAACCAGTTTAGAGTTATAAGTCTATGTTAATTGGAAATTGTTGGCAGGACTTGCGGAGTCCCCCACTGAGGATACGTACAGTGCACTTGCAGAACTGGAATGTTGAGCCTGTGGACTTCCGGTCTATCTCAGGAGCTGCACGTATGTCCCCTGATCTGGGGTTCTCATACTTTAGATGGCCTAAGAATCATCTGAGAACATGTTAAAATGCATATACCTGGGTCCATCCCCCAAAGATGCTGATTCAGTGAATTGGAATTGGGCCCTACTACCTGAATTTTTAATGACCTCAATAGAGTTCTGAAGCATTGGACAGTGGATCCTCTGAGAGTGTGGCGCAGAGGCTGACATTTAGAGAGTGCTCATGGTAGCTAGCCTGATTCCTAGCCACTTTGCCCTCCCACCCTTTCCTGGATTCTGACCCTGCTTTTTACCTTTCTTTGTCTTCGGACCCTGTGCTCAGCTCTAGTTTGGCTCTGATTTTGTTCTTTCCTGGTTCATCATGGTCAGCCCCAGGGCATTCTTACCCTCTGGTTCGTACCCTCAGCTACCCCTACCTGCCTGAGGTTTGGCTCGGCTTAATCTTGTGTTCCATGTTAAACTGTTCCGAAGTGGCCCTGTCACTCCTGAAGCTTCTGTGCACCAGTTATGGTTGTCATTTGTCATCCTTTCCTGCCTCTCTTGTACGCCTTTGGGACCCGCCACCCCTTTGGACTTCCAAAGGGATGAAGATCTAGGAATATGGCAAGGACACCCTTTTGAATTTGAATCATAATTTTGAAGCACCAGGAATGTGGAGAGTGGACCCTGCACTGAATTTTTATTGCCCCTAAGATATATGCTGGGTTATTTTTTTTTTTTAAGATTTTATTTATTTATTTGACAGAGACACAGTGAGAGGGGGAACACAAGAAGGGGGAGTGGGAGAGGGAGAAGCAGCCTTCCCGCGGAGCAGGAGCCCCATGTGGGGCTCAATCCCAGGACCCTGGGTTTATGACCTGAGCTGAAAGCAGACGCTTAACTACTCAGCCACCCAGGTGCCCCTGCTGGGTTATTAGTTTTTTTTAATTTTAATTTTTTTTTTTTAAGATTTTATTTATTTGAGAGAGAGAGAATGAGAGACAGAGAGCATGAGAGGGAGGAGGGTCAGAGGGAGAAGCAGACTCCCTGCTGACCAGGGAGCCCGATGTGGGACTCGATCCCGGGACTCCAGGATCATGACCTGAGCCGAAGGCAGTCGCTTAACCAACTGAGCCACCCAGGCGCCCTGGGCTATTTTTTATTTCAGTTTTAAATCCACCTCATTTATCTTGGTTCATTGTGGGGGTTTTCCATCCCTGCCAAATGGTGAAGAATATAAGGAAAATGCTCTGGGTTCTATCTGGATTCTTTTTTTCTTTTTACATTGTGGATATACAGATAGATAAATAGATATATAATTTTTTAAATTGTGGAGATATATATATATATATATATATATCATGAAATTTTTCATTTTAACCATTTTAAGGTGGTTAACCATTACAACTCAGTGGTATTAATTACATTTACAGTGTTGTACAACCATCACCATGATCTATTCCCAAAATTTTTCATTATTCCAAACAGAAACTCTCTAACTACTAAGCAATAACTCTCCACTCTCCCTTCCCTCAGCCCCTGGTGACCACCATCTACTTTTTTGTCTCTATGAATTCGCCTATTCTAGATATTTCATATAAGTGGAATTCTATAATATTTGTCCTTTTATGTATGGCTTATTTCACTTAGTGTAATGTTTTCAAGGTTTGTCTGTGTTGTAGCATGTATCAGAACCTCATTCCTTTTTATGGATGAATAACATTCCATTGTATGAATATACCACATTTTGTTTATCCATTCATCTATTGATGGACACTTGGGTTGTTTCTATGTTTTAGCTGTTGCGAATAATGCTGCAGTGAACATTGGCATACAAGTATTTGTTCAAGTACCTGCCTTGAATTTTGTTCGGTATATATGCCTAAGAGTAGAATTGCTGGGTCATATGGTTATTCTGTGTGTTTAGTTTTTTGAGGAGCCACCCTGCTGTTTTCCATAGTGACCGCACCTTTTTAAGTTCCCACTAGCAGTGTATGAGGGTTCCAATTTTTCTATATCCTCACCAACACTTGTTATTCACCTATTTGAAAAAAAAATATTGTCATCCTAGTAGGTGTGAAGCAATATCTCCTGGTTTTGATATACATTTCACTAATGACTAATAGCGTTGAGCATCTTTTCATATGCTTACTGGTCATTTGTAAATCTTCTTTGGACAGATGTCTATTCAAGTCCTGTGCTCATTTTTAAATTGGGTTGTTTGTCTTTTTGTTGTTGAGTTGTAGGAGTTCTTTATATATTCTGGATATTGATTTCTTGTCAGACATATGGTTGGAACATATCTCCCAGTCTATAGGTAGCTTTCAAATTCTTGATAATGCCCTTTGCACAAAGGTTTTTCATTTTAATCAAGTCCATTTTGTATTATTTTCTTTTGTTGCTTGTTATCTTGGTGTCATATCTAAGAATCTATTTCTAAATCCAAAGTCATGAAAATATACCTCTGTTTTCTTCTTCTTCTTCTTTTTAAAGGTTTTATTTATTTATTTGAGAGAGAGAGAGCACATGAGAGAGGAGAGGGTCAGAGGGAGAAGCAGACTCCCCACTGAGCAAGGAGCCCGATGCGAGACTCGATCCTAGGACTCCAGGATCATGACCTGAGCGAAGGCAGTTGCTTAACCAACTGAGCCACCCAGGTGCCCCACCTCTGTTTTCTTCTAAGAGTGTTTTGGTTTGGCCTTATATGTAGGTCATTGGTTCATTTTGATTTGTATATGGTGTGAGGTACGGAGTCCAACTTTATTTTTTTTTTAATGAGGACATCCAGTTGTGCTGGCACCATCTATTGAAGAGATGCTCCTTTTCTCCTTGAATGGACTTGGAACTCAAGCTTAACTTTATTTCTTTGAAAATACTAAGCATGCTTATCTGATAATTCCACTC
Organism: Halichoerus grypus; assembly: GCF_964656455.1. Taxonomy (NCBI): domain Eukaryota; kingdom Metazoa; phylum Chordata; class Mammalia; order Carnivora; family Phocidae; genus Halichoerus; species Halichoerus grypus. The sequence goes on along the minus strand of NC_135713.1, from coordinate 47,300,184 downwards.
TTTGGGGTCTTTTGGGCTCTGTTTCTGTTGTCCTTTGTCTCATCATGTTCTTATTCATGGTGTCTTAATTTCTTGGGTGCCTGGTTATCTTGATTATATAAAGGTTATTGCATTTGAAAATTATTTTTAAGAATAATTTTAGTCCCAGCATAATGTGATCTTTTCCAGAAAGAACTTCCATTTGCTTCTGTCAGGCACTTTTGTGTGTCATCAGTCTAGGACCACCAAAACTCCACGTTTACTGCTTAAAGTTCCATGGATTACTTAGATGACCTGAAGTCAGGTTGTAAGCTCATGAGAGACCAGAGTTCTTACTGGTTCACCCTTATCCTGAGGGTATAGCCCTTTTTGACCTAGATAATACTGAGTATAGTTTATCAAAGTCCCTAAATTTGATGAGTTCTACACCCTGACATTTTTCATCTAACTTCACGAGGCAGCCAAAATTACAATTTGATTTTGCAGATATTTCTTCCAGATTAGAAAACACTTCCAAAACAAAAGCAACTTTAAGTTCTAGACTTACTTTTCTGATTTAGCATGTTCTTTGGTTTTAGGCCTAGAGATTTTTCATTATTTTGTTAGCTCTTTAATATTTTAAAGAACATTGAAAAGTATTTTGTTCAGGCTTCTGTGTCTTCAATGGTTAGTCCAAATTACCTAATGAACATTCTCAGAACTCATTGTTCTTAAAAATGTCAATTTCCCCAATAACCTTGCCAATGCTAATCATTATCAAACTTATTAATAAAACAATTTTCTTTGAAGTAAAGATGAACAGAACAAAAATATATTTAGTTCCATAATAAGATCCTAGTGTCTACTTAATAGTATGCATTGATTTATTTCCAATCCCAAAAGTCTACTTCCTGGTATGTTGGTACATTTAACCTGGAGAAGAATAGACCAAGGGAGATTTGATATCTGTTTACAAACAGTTGAAGAACTGCCACTGGAAAGAAGAAGTAGTCTTGTTCTATGTAATTCCAGAAGGCAGATTTAGGACTGGGAATTTTAAATTCCAAAAATCAATTTCTATCTAACCAAAGGAATGCTTTACCAGAATAACTTAGAATATTGTGGTGAGTAGGGGTTTGGTTACCTAGCATTCATCTGTTCTTCTTTTCCATTTGGACTGATTTCTTTGATACTTCTCTTCTGCTTTTTCATTAATTGTAATTTCCATGCAGCTGACTTATCGCCTATCCAACCTTGCACCTGAGTTATCCCCTATCCAACCAAGCCTGGGTAATCAGAGCACTGTATCACCCTACCCTCCTCTCCACACTAATGGGAGGGTCGGGGGTGGACACAAGACCCAAGTTAGGCCAATTAGAGGCCAAAGACCCAATTCTAAGGCTTTTGTTTCAGTTATGCAGGATGTTGATCTTTTCCCACTGACTGTGAAGGAGAGAATGGGAAGTTGCCACTGTCACTGTGGAGCTCAGATAGGAGAATTAAAAAAAAAAAACAACAACCCGTGACATTGGTTGAGCTTTGATCCATGCCAAGACTGAAAGTATCATCTTAGACTGTCCGTGTGGTATGAGGGAATAAATTGCCATTTTGCTTAAACTAGTTTGAGTTGGGTTTTCTGCTATTTTAAGTGTAAAGAGTTTTAACTAAAATGGGTAGTGAACTCCCCATTCACAATAGTATTCACATAGAAGGGGATGGATGACAAGCCTTCAGAGTAGTTATGGCGGGGACACCCAGATTATGCTAGTTTGGCTTTGAGGACTTCCAACTCTAAATTCTTAGCTTCTCCAAAACTCTCCTTTACTTGGCTTTTGTTCTGCCCAGCAGACCTGGTAGCTTCAAAGAGGCTGCAAGAACACTGGGTTGGCCATCCCTCGGGGTCATCCCTCAGGGCCGAGCAAGACAGAAGTTAACACATGTCCAGGCCTGGGATGCATATATAACAGAGAAATCCATAATGTTTAATCCCAGAATGAATGATTTAGAGTCAGATTATTCACTTTGCACTAAATTAAGTTGTTTTATTTAGCCAAAACAAGGCTTGACAGGATTTTCATCATTGCCTTGGCTGAGTAATGAGTTTCTTTGGCAGGATGAAATTATTGATTAGACCTTTGTATCATCTGCCTGGCAGATGAAGGAAAACTTTAATTTTAAAGATGTTCATATTCAGATGTATATGCAGAAAAGAAGTTTTGAATACTGTACTTTCACGCTCCATCGCTTAATCTTCCTATGATTATTTATGGAACAGGATCCAAGTTATATGACAGTGTTGGGTTATTTTTAGGCCCAAATAAGTAATATTCCCCATCTGTGGATGTAAATGTTTTCTCTCCTTTTGTTGTTACAATTCTATATGTTTAGATCCAGATGTTTAATTTATTTTAAGAAATGGGGAAATTTCTTTTCAAGTCAACTAAAATACCAAATACTTAATAATGATGACTTACATTTTTATGATGTGTTTAATTTTGTCAAATGTTTTCACATCAACTTCCTCCATGTATAATAGTTAATTAGCACTTAGAAATGTACCAAGCACATTGCTAGGAGCATTACATGGATTATATTATTTAATTTTCACAAAACCTTACAAAGCAGCTACTATTATCATCCCCATTTTATAGATAAAGACATTGAAATGTTGGCAGGGTAACAAGCTTGCCCAAAGTTATACAGACTCACACAGAGCCAGGGTTTAAACCCAGATGTTCTGGCTCTAGAGCTCAAGGTTTTAAACCATATCCTAAGCAATATACCCAATGGTTATTGAAAATGTAACAGGGTCCTCTGCATGGGATGCCACATCTCTTAAGCACCATGCTGGCAAAGCTCTCCACTACTTTGTGGATTACCTCCATCCCCTTTTCATCCTTGGAGCGTCTCTTCTTTTTTTCTTTTGCTTCACCCATTCTTCTTTGAGGGCCATCCACTCTCTCTGCTCTTCCTGACACCCCCCAAGTCTGCCAAGGAGTATAAGATCCAGGAAAACAAAAGTCAAGAATGTTCTGAGAGCAACTTCTGTTCTTAATTTTGCAACACAAACCTCCCCAGAAGTATGGGAGCACAAAGGTCCCGCTACCTGGTCTGGTAGCATGGTGAGAAATATAGGAAACACAAAACATAAACTGTATCTCAATACATCATCCTGCCATATCATGCCTTCCATTCACTTCCTTCCTGAAAAAGAGAGCCAGCAAAACAGCCATGATGAGTCCTGCTCTCTTCCATGGCCAGAATACAAATTTCAAATTCAGGTGCTGCTTTTTAAAAGCTACATGAACCTACTAAAGAGATTTGGAACAATGTCTTACGAGGAACTGGCGATGCTTCATTAGAGAACAGTAGCTGGAAGGCTACTCTGAAGAAGAGGGGTTAAGGGGATTTATGACGAAAAACAGTCCCAGTAGGCAGAGTGACCAGAAGTCAGATCTATGACCCATAAACTGAGGGAAACTTCTGGAGGGCAGGTGGAATGGTATGGGCTGCCTTGGAGGTCATTAGTTTCCCCCCAAATCAGGATACTTAAACAGAGACTGAAAGATGTGTTTGTCATTGTATTGTAAAGGAGATATTTAAATATAATTTGGGGTACTTGATCTGTGTTAAGGGTAATCAGCTGTGCTTATGTAGGCTGTGGTAGATCGATCTCAGGTATCACTACACAGCAAATACCAAAGAGGCTAAACTACTCATCTTCATAAACTCCCTGTGTATTGGTGCTATCCCTCCTTCTGTGAAGAAGCCTTATGTCCTGAGAGAAGCTTAGACTTCCACAGTCTGTGTTCTTGAGTGAGTAACAGAACCCCCCTGAAGCAAAGAGTCTTGGAAATGCAGACCAGGCTGGCCTCTAGATAATTCTGAGTGCTTCTGGCAGAGTGATAGGCTGCTCAACACAACCAGGAAAGCCTAAAAGACCCAAATAGACTCTAGCAAGAGGGCCTTGTGTAATCCAGGGGCCAATGAAGGGGAGAAATTGAAGACCTCATAGGAGACACTGTTCTTGTCATGGATAGAATTACCAGGAGGGGCCATAGAAGATGATCTCTTTCTAAAATCTTCACGTCACTTGCAGGGAAAGTGAGACACAGAAATGGCAGAGAACTTGCCTGACATCAAACTGAATTAGTAATTACACCTGCAACAGAACCTTCATTGCAGACTTCCTACTCCTTCTGCCCCTTGGCACGGGGTGAACTAGGGATGCCACACTTTCCGGCAGGAGTATCTTCCCATCAGTGCCATGCCAAAATTTGAGAAAATAATAAATTTTGAACATTCTGCAAGCCTAGGCTGAAAAGGAAGGCTTTTTTTTTTTTTTTTTTTTTTTTTTTTGCTCCACTGTATTCAATGCTGCAAGTATTTCTCAGGACTGCTACTTAACATTAGTGCAACTGAAATTGTATGTGCATATGAATAACCTGGGGATCTTGTTAAAAGATTCTGGCAGATTCTGAAGTTGTGGGGTAGGGCCCATGATTCTGCTTTTTTGACAAGCTCTCAGGGGCTGCCATGGCTTGTACTTGGCTTGCTGGTATAGTAAGTAACCAGGGCTCAGCCTTCAGCCCCTCCCAGGACTCCTTCTAGTACCACCTTCCGCCTCTCAATGACCTGCACATGGTGGGCTCACCTGAGACCTCACAGATCTCCCGTGAACTCAATATAAGGGATAATGAGGCAGGGCAGGCGTTTCCAGACCGAATCCCTTCCTGGGCAGAGAAAGCGGCTCAGGTCGGAGTTTGACCACCCATCCTATTTTGGTGGAGATTGCAAAGAGGCTCTTCCGAAGATAATTCAACAGCAGGCACCATGGCGATTGGTTCCTGCTGCATTTCATTCTAAAATCTCCCAGACACTGTGGCTTCATGTTTGTTGAATGGAATTAGGGTAAATTCTCAGAGGCTCTGGGGGCTTTCTCACTGTTCTACAAAATCAAATTGAGTACATCAGACCTTCACGCTATTAATACTTGCTTTTCCTCTCTTGGCCCCCTTCCACCCTACCAGGAAAACCTATCTGGAGCTTACAGAAGTTCATTCTGAGAATTTCGTTACCATTGTGCCATTCGTAATTCACTATTTAACCTCCGTGGATGGCAGGAAGTGAGATTTTGAATAGTCCCACTGGAATAAAATCACAGGGTTAATAATCTCTGCTCTTTGTGGGTAATTGGAAAAATGGTATCCTGGTAACAAGACATTAACAGAAAACTTGTTTTTACTAATTTCCATAGGATAGAAGAAGTCAAGTAATGACTAGAATCATTCATTTCCTTGTAAGTTTTGTTTTCCCCCGACTCCCCCACCACTGGGACGAACCTGTGGGCGCTACATTCTGAGAGTGACTGCTTGTAACTCAAAAACAGTGTTCTACCAGAGTGATTTGATACAAGTACCCAGAGCCTCTTTGCTGGGTCCAGTGGTGGTGAAGCACACTATTAGCATTTTCCCTCATTTAACTGAGAGTGTGGGGATTGTTCCATATCAGTGTTAGGTAGATAAGCTTCGTTGGATTTTTAAGTATTGAATGGCACTCGACTGCGTGGAGATCCATAATTTATTACCCAATCCCAAAGTTGCTGGGCACTTAGGATGTTTTCTGTTATTTTTAACCTGCAGTTCTACTAAGTAGAGAGTGGGACAGAGGGAAGAAAGCTCATGGCTGCCTGCAGCCAGATGAGTGAGTGAAACAGGCCTGAATGTTGGAGTCTACTTGAATCTTTTTAGGAATCCTTACTGAGAGGAAGACCTTTCTCCCTGCTGGGGGGCCATGAAGATGGGGGAGAAGAGGGGCTATTATCAAGGCAGAGGAATGAAACGCTAGTGTTCAAGTTCTTGGAGATGGGCTGAAAGGGAGCGGCCGAATTACAACCCTCTCTCAGGGTCAGGGCGAGCTGGCCTCTTGGTCCAGCTGGAGCATTTATGAGCTAACAATATCCTTCCCCCCACCCCCCGCCCCGGAAAGAGGCGCTAGGTTATTGGATTAACCTAGCAACCGGCCGGACGCTGTCGCTGAGGAACCCAAGTACACGGGGCAAAGGTCTACCAAGTGGGGGAGGCATATGTGAAACCATTTCCAGGCCTGGCTGCCGGAGCAGGGCTGCTCCCGCCGAGACCTCTGTGTGCTGCCCGGCTTTTGCAGCAGGTGGCGTGTATTTAGTTGTGTAGACAGCAGGTGGCGTGTATTTAGTTGTGTAGACAGATTTGCTGTGTCCGTACCTCGTGTACAGTGAAAGGGCTCCCGCGCCTGGCAGGAACTCCATGAATTTTAACTAGTTCTGATTCTCTGGTTCTGTATTTCCGATAACTTATTCCCCCATTTTCACCGTCACGGCCCATTGTTCCAAATAGTTCTGGTCCAGATGCCATTCATGGACGTCCGCATGCTCCAAAGCAAGCCTCTTGTTGTCTTGGTGCTGCTTCCAGAGCTTCCTGGGGTCCATCCTCTCCTATGCCTGCTGCCTTGTCTGCTTCAGGCCCTGGCTCCCTGCTGTCTGCACCGTCCCTGTAGTCTCCTAACTGGTTCCTCTCTCCATGGTGTTTGTCCCGTGTCAATTCATCAAGGATCAGCTCTTCCAGGGAGCTTTCTAAATCACAATTCCAGTCAAGGCCTTCCTTTTCTTCAAAATCTTTGGCTAACCTTGCCCAGAAGATGGTCCACCCTGCCCCCCACCTGCCTTTCCAGGTGTAGCTCCTACCATTTCCTAGGAGCCCTCTGTTCTGCGAAAATGGTCAGAGTAGAGGCTAGAATCCCCTATCCTCATCACTGCCTCTCTAGTTGATGTCACTGCTTTTTATCCTGTAAGACAAACAATTTCAGAAACAAGCTCTATATCTTTAATAAACCAGGATGTGTGGGGATTGGCATTTTCTGGGTGAACTGCATTTCCTGCAGCATTAAAAGTTTCTTTTTTCCTCGGCCCATCCTCAAATCACAGCTAACTCTCCTGGATTTTGTTGTTAAAACTATTTCCAAATACTTATTTCTAATCTTAGTAGCTGGTGAGATGACAAAGAAAATTTTATTAGGGTAACATTCTGAACCTCACTAATTGAAGACTCTAGGTTGAGGGGGGGAAAAAAAGTTGAAACAATTAGGTTCGAAGTGACCTGGCCACCTTGAAAGTTTCTTTTTAGATCAGTTACTCAAGATGGTCTCCTGCACCCCACCCCGCCTTTGGCTCCCTCTCTGAATAAAGAAGAGCCATTTTTAAGACTTGGAGCATAGGAGCCACAGGAATCCCTGAATTCATGTAGCCATCACCCACTTCTGTGGAAGTGAGAGAGTTAGAGGATTTTTGAGCTAGTACTTGAAAACAAAAAGCATTCCTGTATTTGTGCCTGTTTTGAACATTAGACGCCATTTGATGCAAAAACAAACAAACAAAAAACACAAAAAGGAGGTGCTCACATGTATGCAATCCACCCCGGAAGTGCCCTCTCGCAGACACTTTCTATTTGTTGCACTTCCATGATTTTTCAAGGCAAACCAGAGCTGAACAGTAAAAGTGGTAAAAAACAGATTTATTCAGGAACTATTGCAACAGGAAACAGAGACCTCAGTGCAGAACTGGGCTCAAATCCAAATAGAACATGAACTAAAGCATCTGCCTTCGGCTCAGGTCATGATCCAGGGTCCTGGGATCGAGTCCCCATATTGGACTCCCTACTTAGTGGGGAGCCTGCTTCTCTCTCTCCCTCTGCTCCTCTCCTCTCTCTCTCCTGCTCTCTCTCTCTTTCTCAAATAAATAAATAAAATCTTAAAAACAAAAACATGAGCCAGTGGGGATTTAGAGCCAAGGAGCAGGGTAGGGGTCAGTGGATGGGAAATTAACTAATGGGAAATTTCAGGCTGAGTCAATGTCACAGGAGGCTTGCTGAAGGCGGGCCAGAGTGATCAGGTATCACACGGGGGACAGGAGGGATGAGGAATTTGATCAGATGATCAGCTCTCTTCCGAGGGTAGGGGATTCTTGCACTTGAAAACAAGGCCCAAGGATGAGGCCTAATCAAAAAGGGCTCCAAGAAGTCTAACCTTTGGTTAAGGAGAGAAACTTTGTTAGGTTCTTGCCTTTTTCATCTACAACATTTCTGATGACCACTCTTCCGAAACATCTACTCTGCCCTTGAGATTTATTTAAACAATCCTCCCACTTTGTGTGTGTATAAATATATAAATATAAATCATAAATAATAATAAATATACATAAATAAAAGTTTGGTCCTCAGACACAAGGCATGCTTTCCCTGGGCACCTTTACTCATGAACATTAGTCTCCAGGAGAATACAAAAAAGGATTTTCTATTGCTTGAGGATTTGGCTATTTAGGGTCAGAGGGCTTGAGATACTTTATTGACCAAAGAATATTGGAGCCAAAATGATCAATGTTTAATCACTTCAGCTTTGACAACTCTGCTGTCCACATTTTGACAAGATTTTCAAAATACCATCTACTGCTTCTTTACCATCTGTAGTTTGATGCAAGACAACAACCTTCTCCCTGATTATTTCTGGATTGGGACCTCTTGAGGATGAAGCGGAGATCTCGGGAGGAGAAGAATGAAAAAGTGGCAAGGAGCAAGGTGCAGGGCTGCGTTTAAGCAAACCAGATCTATGCCAGTAGAATATTTACAAATACCTTGTACTGAGAGCTCCTCATCCCCGGAGGGCAAATAATTGAGTTGAAGATCTGTCTTAGTGGTTTTTGTCTGATGCCATTATTTTGATTTGCTTCCGAGTTAAATTTCCCCCCACTACCAGAAACTTTTACTTTGCAAATATGCCTCACAGGAAAGATTTGAAGGTGAGTTGGGGGTGTGGGGAGGGGAATTAGGCATTTCTGTACTGCATAACTTTACCAACTATAATGCCAGATTTATTACTCCGTCGTTTCCAGGCATTTCTTTTTGGGTTTTACATTTTCCCATTGGGGTAACTGATATTTATATACAAAGTAATTTAAAATAGTTATGACTAGCTTTAAGGCATGCCAGATAATTGCATTTTTTAGGGTCTTTTTCTCCCCCCTCTCTGTCACAAATGTAGGGTTTTTGTTCCCTTCCTAACAGTATTTCTCTATGCCTTTTCCTTGTTTGCAACAAATATCTGTTGAAGAATGGATTTGGATAAACACTCCGGATAGCTCTCAGCTTTACAAAGGGAGGGGAGATTAAGAGGGCATTCTTGTGCTTAGCTGCCAGCATTTTTATAGGACTCAGCTAGTTTCTCTGGTTTCCCTGAAAGATAATTGTCAAAAATAAAAAAAGGGACTTTTGGAGCTTGTATTTCAAAATTGACCCTCTTTTGGTGGTGGCGGGAGAGAGAAGGGCAAAATTTTAGTTTTAAATGGCCTATGTGATATGCAGGAACATTTGGACAGCAAAACCGTAATTGGATATTGTAGAGAAATAAAATGGTAATTGACTCCTAATGAGTTTCTAATAACACTGTTAAAAATGGAAAAGAAACTCTCTGCCACTACCACATTTTTTTTGAGGTTTGCATGCGCGTGCGCGCGCACGCACGCACACACACACACACACACACAAACACACATATTTATTTTTCATTTTCCCCTGATGGTTATTAGCTATAAATTGGCATTCCTGTGACATTATATTTACCGCCTTAAATGCTTACAAACTTGGGACCTTAGCTTTGTTCTTGTGTTAAACTTTTGAGTCCATCTATTTTCTGTCTTCAAATTTCTTGTGCAGAAAAAAAAAAAAAGACTGTATTATAAGAGAGAGGTGCTATTAAAATGCGACTCCAGACCTCTTGGTCTACCAAACTCCAAAAAAGTGACCGGGCATTGCTTGATCATTGATCATATAAGCTTGTCTGAAGCACATCTTGGAGGAGGCAAATGCATTAAAAGAGGCTCATGAATTGCTCTGAAAATACCATGAGAACCTAGAGTCCCGAGGCTCTGTCCTTTTTCACCTTCCTACAATATTGATGGATCTGGCATGCCTGAGCATGAGGAGGCACCTGAGACCAAGGATATGTTCGCAGGCTTTTCCATCCTTGTTGCTAGCGACTCTATTGTAGCAAGACGGGGCAGTGCAAATACCAGGGACCATAATAATGTAATCTCTTTCTCTTCCTGTTTATCTCCTCTAGCACTTAGTGACAGGGTGGAATTTGGGGCTGTAATGGACAGGAGAGGAGCTAATTTTCCCCTAACCCCTGATGATTGCTAGAAACTTAGACCCACCGCCTCTCTAAGTATCCTAGACCACTTGTGGAATCACTTGCTAGGAGCAACTGGTGAGCAGACCTACACATTGACCAAACAGTGCTCCAAATGTCCAGGAATGCTAGGATTTTATGGACAAAGTAGCTTCCTCAGTTGCTGAATATCTTTTGATCACCGCCTTCTGGGTGAATGCCCACCAGTTCCTCTCCTCTACTTCTTGAGGGCAATGGGCAAGAATTAGAAGGCTGCTTTTGGATTCCGATAGGCTATTTCTTATCTACTAACAAATGCAAGTATGATGAGCTACATATGGTAATGAAGACCCTCGTGCATATGAAAAAACTTGCTAAACTACAGTATAAGAACATATCAAGTGCAATCAAAGTATAATTGGAAGGTAATGGTTGGTATTGGTATTAGTATTATTAGGTTGGTTGTAAGTTTTATAACATCAACTGTAGAATTGAAACCCAGAGCTATCAGAGATGGGTTAAGGTAGTATAAGCATTATTGGGATTGGATGTCAAAATATGTGGCTTCAGATTCATCCCTTAGCCCTATCTCACATGTATGATTTTGGGAAATCAAGTCACATTTTTGGTCCCCAGTTTGCTCATTTGTAAAAGGATCCGCCCACCTCGGGTTATTGGAAATGATTAGGAGTCTTTTTGGACTGTGTGTCACGATGATAGGGGACTGTACTACTGGCATTTAGCTGGGAAGGTACATGTCTTGTAATGCAGGGGACCTTGAAGCACAACGAAAAATCTCATTTAAAATGTTAATGGTGCCTAATTGAGAAACACTGTGATGATCGTGACCTGTATTATAGCCAGGCTAGTCCAGGACTAACAGAGCTTATAAGAAATGCAGCTAAGGACAGAAACAAGAAACCATTGCCAGAGAGCGTCTTGATTTTTTTTTTTTTTTAATAAGGTTCCTTTGTAGGAAACAAGAAAACCAACATTTTCAGCCAGCTTTAGAATTCCTCATAGGTCATGCTGGCCTCTAAGACTTTTGTAAATCTTCTTTTTGTACTTTTTTGATTCATTTTTCAAGAAGCTCTTGAGGTATTTCAGGAGACACATAATGTAACCATAGTCAAAAACAAAGTGTTCCCATTTCCCTTAGCCTGTCCCTGTCTGGTGTGTGGAGGCTGCCCAATCCGGGCTGAATGAGAAGTCCAGTGTAAATAGCAAACTCCTGCTTCTACATGTGGCTCAGAGATTAAATTTTCTAGAACAAAATCAAATAATGATCTGTGAAAACAGTCACCTTGGTCCCAAAGTGATGGGATAAAAATGCACTTTTTTCCTGGAGGAATTGGACAGACCTAAGCTTAGGAATCAGCATGGAAATGGTTGTTCAGAAAGGCCAGTTTCTTCATTTTATAGGGGGAAAAACTTGAGGGTATCAGGAACTTACCTGAGATCACACAGCAAGTTCGTGGCCAAGCCAGCCTCAGAGGTAATGAAAGGTAGAGTATCCTGGTTTTGTACTAGACTTTCCCTAGGTTTATTCTTAGTGAAGTCTGATTGTAGGTGAAGCCTTCACAGCCAAGATCAAAGTTTAAAAGGCCTATGTGCCCGCCAACCAGCCAGCATTTAGCATACTAGCTAAATTTGCATTTCCCTGGCACCAGGAGGAGGGTTATAGAGCTACCAAATGGCCCTGACTTGGTCTTCTTTTGGCAGAGTTGATGAAGGCTATTATAATGGCCAGGATTTCTGTTGTAAATGGCAGAAACTCAATCAACTTGAATAGTCCGGATTTATTGGTTTGTGTCCTTAGTAAGAATGAGAGGTCCTGTGAGATGCAGGGCGCAGGGAAAACCATCAGGACTCCCATTTGCTTCTCTCACCATTACCTCTCCCCTTACTGAAGGTGAGTCAGGTGTGTGTATCCGAACATGCCCATTTGGCAGGGGTGTTGGCAATCCTAGGCTTAGAAGCTTTTAGTACCATCACAGCAAAGACAAGAGATGATCATTTTCACTGGTTCCAGCAGATGCCCCTGGAGGAAAGATTCTATTAGGGTCATGTTCTTTCTCTGAACCAACTTCTGTCACCTTGGAACTAGGGTTCTCTCATTGGGTTAAAAGCTTGAGTGGCACCTCAGAGGTTAGGGGACAAGGTGGGGATAGTTCATGTTTTCATAACCATGGGGAAAATGTTTTGAACTTCTAAAACCATAAGTATATACAGCATAATCATGGGCTAAGTACATAGGAGATAGTTATGCCCGGGTCTCAAAAACCAAGAAGGTGTAAGTCAGGGAAAGCTTTATGGACGGTCTAGGACTTGAACCAAACTTGAAGCTTCAGAAGGGAACAGTGGAGGCATTGGAAGAGTAGGATTATGTAAGGGTAAGTGAGGGGATGGATCTGATGGGATGGACAGTTATCAAAGAAGATACCTGGTCTGGCACAGTATTTATATTTCCAGGGTCCTGTCTTTCCCCTGAGAACACAAGAGATGTTCAATAATTGCTGGATAAAAGTGGATTGGCCATTATCCTATTGTACTTGGGCTAGTGACACAACCTTCAAACTCAGGAGACTGCACATCTTTCCTGTAAAGGGCCAAATAGCCTCTGCCTCAACCACTGAACTCTGCTATTGTAGTGTGAGAGCAGCCACAGACTATACGGGAACAAATGAGCGTGTAGTGTTGCAATAAAACTTTATGTACAAAAAAGGCAGTGCAGTCCACCAGATTGGGCTCGCACGCTGCCGTTAGATGATCCCTGTTCTCCCTCCTCCACTCCTACCAATCTCCAAGCCAATTCTTCACATTAGCTGCCAGATTGATCTTTTTCAAGGTACACTCAGAACAGGTTAGTCCTTTGTAACTACGATGTGTAGTGACTGCCATATTTGTTTTGGATAAAAAGCCAACCCTTTCTCATGTGTCCAAAGTGATGCCTGGTCTGGCCCCTGACTATTTCTTCAACCACATCTCTGCTCCTCTTCTCAAGGATGTATGCCAGTCACTCTGGTCTTCTGTCCCTGGGACTTACACAGTACAGTCTGCTTCAGGGCATGTACATATCCAGTGACCTCACTATGGATTGTTCTTCTCTTGTTCCTTTTCCTTTGGTTCTTGGCCTCTATGAAGAAGTTCAATTTAGCTATCTGTAATCACCTTGTCTGAATTGGGCAAAACCCCCTCATCATTGTCCATCTCAACACTACAATGCTTGTTTATCAGAACGCTTATCACAGTGTGTAACTATTCACTCATTTGTTTACTTCTTGTCTGGTCTTCCACTAAGCTGGAAGCTCAGAGTTCGGCACCACATCTATTCTGTTCAACCTTATATCCTCAAGGCCTGGAAAAGTCCCAGGTATACGGTAAAGCTCTATAAATGTCTTTAGATGATTTAATTGGCAGCCTCCTGATCGTTCAGAGTTTTGTTCCTTACCTTAATCTCACTCGACTTCAGATTCAAATTATGAGCTGTTTATATCCCCCAAACCAAGCTGTCCAGAGTTTCTAATTCTCATGCCAGCTGGTCTTGTCTCTCAGCAATTTGGGTTTATTTTCAAAAGTATGATATATTTCAAATGCATTGAAAGAGCCATGTGCCTACCACCCAGATGTTAATATTTCCATGTTTATTTCAGACTCTTTCTGTATTATCAACATTTTAAGTTAATTTAAAAAAATTTTAAACACTTCTAAATTAAATACAAATTTTTTAAAAACAACTTTTTTCCTCAGACTTTGTTTCCTGAAGTGAGGATTGTTTCTGAGAAAATCCTGGGTGAACAAGGACCGCATCTTTTTTAGCACATTTCCTGGGCCAGTGTGTACTCTCTCCCCTCTTACCATAATAATTTATTACTTTCTGCCCACTTCCCCAAAAAGAATATGAAGCCAGATCATAACAAGGCAGTTACCTCATTTTTGGATAGTTTTGGATTTTATTGTCAGGGCGAAGCTGCTTGCCAAAATTCTAAGCTAAGGATATCTATTGAAATCAAACATAAAATTTAACCAAGTCTTCTTACAGGCAAGGTAGAAACACCAGGGCTGTCTTTCAATGGTCTCATGATGACACAGCGACTAGTCAGAAGACAAACTGTTTCCTTCTTTAGTGTAAAAGACAACATCAATTTGTTCATCTCCCGTGTTTACTCAGAGTTCTCTCCATCATCTGCACGCCCACCCCTCTCCCTCCTCGTTTCTCTCCTTCCTCCTTTTCTTGACACTGACCTCCGTGGTGACCGTCTGGGTAAAGCCCTCAGATCGGCTTCTGCTCCTTCATCAGCTCTGGGGTGAGGAAGAGAAAAAGCCTGAAGTTGCGGGAGGGTTACTATAAGGTGCTTCATGTTACTGCAGGAGGTACTTTTCAGACATTAAATCCTTAAAACTCACAAAGCCTGCCTGATCCACAAGAGGTCAATATTTAATATTCTCCTCATTTTAGCAGATGGCAGAGTAAACTGCAGAGCAGCTGTGACACTCACTTCTTCAGACTTGCCATCAGAGATTTTGATAAACTCAGCCTGTCAGTGTTAAGGTGGCTGCCTGTGAAATAAATGCTCTTTTGTGCGTGTGGGGGAGAAAACCCTCCCATCACAGGGAATCTAACAGAGGACTTCCGGATAACACTGTTGCGATGAGCTCCGTTCAAATCCCACCACTGCCAGTTACACCTGCTGTGTGATTCTGGGCAAGTTACTTAACCTCTCTGTGCTTTCGTTTCCTCTCCTGTATAATAGTAATATTAAAAGCATCCCCTATTGGGGCTGCTATGAGAACTAAGCAGACAGAACTGCTCAGCACAGTGCCTGGCGTATGTAAATTCTTGATAAATGTTAGCTGTAACTTTAAACCCCTGGAAGGGAAGCTGCTCCCCTAAGAGCCCTGACTCCTATTTGTCCCTACTGCCCACCACTTGTATCCCTGAGACATTTTCACAGAATGCCTAGGACTTTGTAGAGCACATGGTGGACACACTGGACTTGCTAGTTTCCCCCCAGGGGTTTTGGATTTCGTGGTCTGCTGCAGACGAACAGGCTTGTCCTTCTACAGTAAAACTTAAGGTGAAATTAATGAAGCAGCTGCCCTGCAGTTCTCAGGAGTTACTAGCCACGGCTCCATAACAGAGCCAAGCTTTCCTGATGGCCCCGGATGTATCCCTTCCTTCCTGGGGAGGGTGGGGGGGAAACGGCGGTGGCTGGCCCACCATTCTGCCTTGTCTGCTGTCCAGGCCCTAGAGAAACCGCTCTGGGACCCTCTTGTCTTCCAGGGCACCGCCTTGGAGTTTCCAGGGTTTGCTAGATGGTGGGGGCCCTCAGCTGGTTCCACCCGGGTTACAGACCAGTCCCAGCAGAGATTACCTTTTGCAAACTCATTGTTAGGACAGCAGATGGCCCAGATTTTCTCACAGGTGTCCTTGGAGGCTGTTTAAAAAACTCATCCACTGCCTCCTCCCTCCCTTTTTTATCTCCACGCTCTTCATGCAAGTCCATACTCTTTACCTCCTATCCCCTGGCACGTTGACAGCACCATCTAACTTCTTGCTTCGGTCTCCTGGTTTACTGTCTGTTTTTGACAATGTGGCTTCAATCACAGGCAGCCTCAGAGGGGCCTATCCATCACACCTGCACCACTGGCCTGGAGATTCTCTGCAGCACCGGGCTGTTTAGTTTCCCCCTGACCCATCAGGTTGATTTTTTTTTTTTTTCTTTCTTCTCAAAGTTTTTCCCCTGCTGCTCTGCCTTTCATTACCTGATGCCCTGTCACCTTGGATTGTTGACAACCCTAATGCACGCACCCTTTCAGGAAGCCAAGGTGTCCCAAGGTTTATGAAAGTTGATTTTCACGAATGGGCATTATGGGGATGCTGAACTGTGAGATAATCATCATAATGACGTATACATAGAGATCTCTGCTTCCAGTTCCTAGCACAACACTCCCCAAACCCCTGTAAATGGGGGTACTAGGAGAATCTTTTGTACTAATATTTAGTTTTTGACCCCAGTTCCTGATAGAGACCTGCTAAAACCCTTGTCATTTCCTGAGTGAGAAGAGCACAAGGAGCATCTTTTGTTCTAACATTTGGTCTTTGATCCAGGTTCCTGACCTAGGGCTCCTAATTCCTTGGAACTTCCTGGTTGGTAGCAGTCTTTTATTCAAATGAGGTGACTATGTTCCCAAATGGGGGCTGGTCACTAGAAAGATCAAGCCATAATTAGAAGCTTAGAATTTTCAGTCCAACCCCCACTCTTCAGGGAGAAGAGAGGGGTTTAAAATGCAGTTGATAATTGACCATGCCTCCATGTGAAAGCCTTAATAAAGATCCCAATAGTATGGGTTCAGGGAGCTTCTGGGTTGGTAAACACATCTACGTGCTGGAGGGCAGCACACCCCAACCCCACAGAGACAGAAGCTCCAGTGCTTGGGACTCTTCTGGACCTTGCCCTAGGTAGTTCTTCATCTCACTCTTCATCTGTAACCTTTACCATATCCTTTATTATATAATAAACTGGTAAATGTCAGTAAGTTTTCCCTGAGTTCTGTGAGCTGTTCTGGCAAATAATGCAATCCAAGATGAGGGAAAAGTCATGGGAACCTCTGATATGTAGCCAAGTCAGACCAAAGTTGTGGGTAACCTGGGACATTTTACTTGAGATTGGCATCTGAGGTGGGAGACAGTCTCTCTTGGGACTGAGCCCTTGATCTTGGAGTCTGTTTTAACTCCTGTTTGTGTGAGAATTGAATTCTAGGACACCTAGCTGGTATCACAGAGTTTCTTGATGTGTGGAATGCCCAACCAGCTGGTGTTAGAAGTATTGTGAGTGGGGTGGTAGTGGGAGAGTAAGGGAGACCCACAGGAGTGTTTGCCTTACACAGACTTTCTGTGTTTCTTAAATTCTTTCGGGTTGGTCTGACAGTTTGAGTTATTTCCTATGAATCCAACACATTGTCTGTTGGTTGAGAGTAGGTCCTAAGAATTCTGAAATTTCTCATCCGTTATTCTTATAGTTCATGGAGAAGAAAGCCTTACTCTTGGGAGATATTTGACAACTCTTCTTGGTACGTGAGTCTATATCTCAAATCATTATTTCTCCCCAGTACAATAAGGGTAGAGAATAAGGGCCAGGTTGAAGAATAGGGTCCTCATCCAAAGGTCAGTGTATAGTTTTAGATCTACCACTTACTCAAAATGTTACTCCATGCAAGTCCTTTTCCTTCCCTAGGCTTCATTTCATCATTCATAGAATGAGAATTACTGAAATTAAAAGGGGGTTGTGAGGATTGAATATGATGGTGTACTCAGCACAGTGTCTGAAATTTAGTAGAAATTCAACAAATGTTTTTTAACTGTCCACACCTAAAGAGACGATGGAATATGATGGTTTTTAGGTAGGAAATCTGAGTTTCATTTAGTGATGGATTAATTTAGCTTTTTTGTTTTGGGGAGAAAAGTTTAAAGAATAACATCAAAAAGTTTTTTTTTTCCTCATCAACCAGAATGAACATTATTGTCTTGATAGTTGACATCTCAACATCCATTCTACCTAAAATTACATGTCTAAGACAATCACGCTAACCTCAATCCCCGTGCCAGTATTTGATTTAGGAATGAGTATATTTGGCTTGGGAATTGAGTGATGCAGCAGGGGCCATGAAGACATGAGGGTAAGATTTTTTGGGGAATTTTAAAAGGGTTTCCTAACTTGGGGGAAAAAAAAACATAGGAAGATATTTACCCTTTCTGCTTCTGTCATTACTGAATCTTGCCGTGATGCCCAGAGCTGTGGCAGCCATCTTGTGGCTATATAGGGTACTAGCCCAAGGGGCAAAGCCACCACACTGAGGATGGCAGAACAGAAAGACATGACAAACCTGGTTTCTTGATGATGCTGTCAAACCACAAAGTTAACCAACCCTAACTTTTTGGATTTTGGATTTTCTATTAAATCACTTAAGCTGTTTGAGTCACATTTTCCCATTATTTGCAGCCCAAAGCATCTATCTGTTATAGTAATTACTGACATTTGCTCTGTGTATCCCTGCACCAAATTATACATTATGTTAATTAATGTGGCTTAATTTTAAGTCCCAATACCTGGTAAGGCAGTCCTTTTATTCTTTTTGGTTATATTTGGTTATACTTGGTTCATTGCTCCTTCACATAAATTTAAGATTCAGCTTGTCCATTTATATGGGCACACACACATACACACTTTTAATGAACAATGATAATAACTAGAACACTAACAACAATCCTGTCTGGATAATTTGGAGGAGAATGGATAGCTTTATAATATATCATGTTTATAGTATTTGTATGTATGTATAAATGTATGCATGTGTATGTGTATATATATATTGTATCTATAATATAAATGTAGGTTTTTAGTGTTTTATAGCTTGTTTTTAAAAAAATGCATGTATAAACAATACACCTCCTGTGAATGTTTTTAGTTGTTCTTACTAGGCAGTCTTTATAACTTTTATACTATATAGAGTAAACAGAGTATATAGAGGATACATTCCTAGAAACATATAACCTAGCAAGACTGAAGCATGAGGAAATAGAAAATCTTAATAAACCAATAGACTAGAAAGGAGATAGAATGAGAAATCAAAAACCTCTCTCTCAAAAAAAAAAAAAAAAGTAGGGGGCAAGCCCAGGGCCACATGGCTTCATGGGTGAATTCTACCAAATGTTAAAGAAGAATTAAACCAATTCTTCCCAAACTCTTACAAAAAATTGGAGAGATCCCAAAATCATTTTAGGAGGCCAGCATTATCCTGATACCAAATCCAGATAAGGACATTACAAAAAAAAAAAAAAGTATGGTCCAATATCCCTGATGAATATAGATGCAAAAATTCTTAACAAAATACTACCAAACCAAATTCAATGGCCCATTAAAAGGATTATACACAGTGATCAAATGGGATTTACTCTGGAATGCAAATAAATGTGATATAGTATGTCAATAGAATGAAGGATAAAAATCCTATAAGGGTATCAATAGGTGAAGAAAAAGCATTTGACTAAATTCAACATCCTTTCATGATAAAAACTCTTAACAAATTGGGTATGGAAGGACCATACCTCAACCTAATAAAGGCCACATGAAAAATCCACAGTTAGCATCATTCTCAGTGGTGAAAGCTTGAAAGCATTTCTTCTAAGATCAGAAACAAGGCAAGGATGCTCCTCACCATTCCTATTCAACAGAATACTGGAAGTCCTAGCCAGAGCAAGTAGGCAAGAAAAAAATTCAAATGGCATCCAAATTGGAAAGGAAGAAGTAACATTACCTCTGTTTGCTGATGACATGATCTTGTATATAGAAAAATCCTAGAGACTTCACCAAAAACCTGTTGGAACTTTACTGAATTAATTTATTAGTTCTAAGATACAAAATCAAAATAGAAAAATCAGGTGCACTTTTATATGCTAACAATGAGCTCTCTGAAAAACTTAAAAACCCCATTTACAGTACTATCAAAAACAATAAAACGTTTAAGAATAAATTTAACCAAGGAAGTGAAAGGTCTACAGACTAAGACATCAGTGAAAGAAATGGATGACATAGTTAAATGGAAAGATTTCCCATGTTCATTGATCAGAAGAGTTAATATTGTTAAAATGTTCATACTATCTATGAGCTATAGAGTCAATGTAGTTCCTGTCAAAATTCCAGTGGAGTTTTTACAGAATTAGAAAAAAAAAAATTAAAATTCTTAGGAAACAACAAAGACCCCAAAAAGCCAAAGCAACCTTGTGAAAGAACAAAGAAACCTTATGAGAAAGAATAAAGCTGGAGGCATCAGGTCTTCCTGATTTCAAATCTTACTACAAAGCTATAGTGACCAAATGATATGGTATTGGCATAAAAACAAATAGACCAATACAACAGAATTGAGAGCCTAGAAAGAAACCCACACGTATACAGTCAACTAATTTTCCACAAAGAAGGCAAGAATTTACAATGGGGAAAGGACAGTCTCTTCAATAAATGGTGTTGGGGAAACTGCACATTCACATGAAAGAGAATAAAATTGAACACCTACGTTACACCGCTAACAAAAACTAAAACAGATTAAAGACCTGAAACCACAAGACTCCTAGAAGAAAATAGGAAAAGGCTCCTTGGCCTCATCTTGGCAGTAGTTTCTTGGATATGATACCAAAAGCATAATCGACAAAGGCAAAAATGAACAAGTAAGATTGTGTCAACCTACAAACTTGTACATAGCAAAAGAAAAGGGAGGAAGGAGGGATGAACAAAGTGAAAAGGCCGCCTAGGAAATGGGAGAAGATATTTGCAAACCACATATTTGATAGAGTTAATATTCAAAATATATAAGGAATATAGCAAAAAAAAATAGCTGGAAAGGAAAATAGCAAAAAAATATTCAAAAATAATTTGAAAATGGGCAAAGGACTTGAATAGACCTTTTTCCAAAGAAGACCTACAAATGACCAAGTACATGGAAAGTCGTTCAACATCGGTAATCATCATCTGCAGGAAAATGCAAATCAAGACTACAATAGACTATCCCCCACACAGAATGACTATCAACAAAAAGTTGAGATAAATGCTGGTGAGAATGTGGAGAAAAAGGAACCCTTGTGCACTGTTGGTGGGAATGTAAACTGGTTTCTCAAAAAATTAAAAATAGAACTACATGTGACCCAGAAATCCCACTTCTGGGTATGTATCTGAAGGAATGAAATTGTTCTCTAAAAGAGCTATCTGCAAAACTATAATGAAATATCACCTCACATCTGTCAGAATGGCTAAAATCAACAACATAAGAAACAGCAGATGTAGGCAAGGATGTGAACAGGGAAGCCTTCGGCACTATTGGTGGGAATGCGGAATAGGTGCAGCCACTTTGGAAATGAGTATGGAGACTCCTCAAAAAGTTAAGATAGAGCTACCCTATGACCTAGCAATTGCACTACTAGGTACTTACCCAAAGGATACAAAAATACTAACTCCAAGGGATACATATACTCCAATGATTATAGCAACATTGTCTACAATAACCAAATTATAGAAATAGATCGTGTCCATCAACTGATAAAGAAGAGGTATCCATAAAGATACCAATGGAATATTGGTATATATACAATGGAATATTATTCAGCCATCAAAAAGAATGAAATCTTGGCATTTACAACAACATGGATGGAGGTAGGGAGTATTATCCTAGGCAAATTAAGTCTTAGAAAGACAAATACCATATGATTTCACTCATGTGTGGAATTTAAGAAACAAATGAGCAAAAGGGAGAAAAAAAAAAAGAGGTGAACCAAGAAACATATGCTTAACTATAGAGAACAAACTGATGGTTACCAGAAGGGAGGTGGGATGGGTTAAATAGGTGATAGGATTAAGGAGGGCTCTTGTTGTGAGGAACCCTAGGTATTGTATGGAACTGTTGAATCACTATACTGTACACCTGAAACTAATACACTATTAAATAACTGGCATTTAAATAAAAAAAGTATCTGCACTCCTGTGTTCCTTGCAGCATTATTCAAAATAGCTAAGACATGGAAACAACTCAAGTGCCCACCAATGGATGGAAACACACAATGGAATATTCAGCCATAAAAAAGGAAATCTTGCCATTCATGACAATATGAATGGATCTTGAAGGCGTTATGCTACATTAAATGAGTTAGACAGAAAAGGAGAAATATAGCATGTTATGTATGTGGAATCTAAAAACTTTGAACTCATAGAAGCAGATTGTAAATTGGTGGTAACCAGGGGCTAGAGGGTAGGGAAGATGTTGGTCAAAGTGTACAAATTTAAAGATGAATGAATTCCAGAGAATCTAGTGTATAACATAACTATAGTTAACAATACTGGATCATATTTTGAAAATTGCTTTGAGAGTAAATCTTAAATGTTCTCACTATAACAACAAAAAAGATGGCCAACAGACAGATGAAAAAATGCTCAACATCACTCAGCATCAGGGAAATACAAATCAAAACCACAATGAGTTACCACCTCACACCAGTCAGAATGGCTAAAGTTAACAACTCAAGAAACAACAGATATTGGTGAGGTTGTGGAGAAAGGGGAACCCTCTTACACTGTTGGTGAGAATGCAAGCTGGTACAGACACTCTGCAAAACAGTATGGAGGTTCCACAAGAAGTTGAAAATAGAGCTACCCTACGACCCAGCAATTGCGCTACTAGGTATTTACCCAAAGGAGACAAATGTTGTGATCTGAAGGGGCACCTGCATCCCAATGTTTATAGCAGCAATGTCCACAGTAGCCAAACTATGGAAAGAGCCCAGATGTCCATCAACAGATAAATGGACAAAGAAGATGTGGTGTGTATGTATATATATATAATATGGAATATTACTCAGCCATCAAAAAGGATGAAATCTTGCCATTTACATTGACATGGTTGGAACTGGAGGGTATTGTGCTAAGAGAAATAAGTCAATCCGAAAAAGACAATTATGCTTTCACTCCTATGTGGAACTTAAAAAACAAAACAGAGGATCATAGGGGAAAAGAGGGAAAAATAAGATGAAATCAGAGAGGGAGACAAACAATAAGAGACTCTTAACTCTAGGGAACTGCTGGAGGAGAGGTGGGTGGAGGGATGGGGTAACTGAGTGATGGACATTGGGGAGGGTATGTGTTGTAATGAGCACTGGGTGTTAAAAGCAAGTGATGAATTACTGAACTCTACATCTGAAACTAATGATACATTATATGTTAACTAATTGAATTTAAATAAAATAAGTTAATAAAAAAATGGTAAACGTGAGGTGAAGGATGTGTTAACTAACCTTATTCGGCTAAACATTTTGCAATATATACATGCATCAAATCATCACATTGTACACTTAAAACTTTTAATCATAGGAAACAAACAGGGCTGCTGGAGGGGAGGAGGGTGGAGGGATGGGGCAACTGAGTGATGGACATTGGGGAGGGTATGTGTTGTAATGAGCACTGGGTATTAAATAAGACTGATGAATCACAGACCTGTGCCCCTGAAACAAATAATACAATATATGTTAATAAAAAAACTTATACAGTGTTACATGACAATTCTATCTCAATAAAATTGGAGTAAGAAAAAATAATTTGGCTTTTGTCTCTGGTTCCTAGGAAGTGACCTTTAAGTCCATGGCATTTTCTGAGCGATAAGAAGGTCTTCATTATTCATTGGACCATTCCTGAGTTTAAGTTAAAGATAATGAGTCAGGATAGGGGCTGGCCAGGCTGCAAATGCCAACCATGTGATTAGATGGGGCTTTTGAGTCAGGTAACATCAGCCTGACT
The DNA here is from genome assembly GCF_964656455.1 of Halichoerus grypus. Lineage (NCBI taxonomy): Eukaryota > Metazoa > Chordata > Mammalia > Carnivora > Phocidae > Halichoerus > Halichoerus grypus. The sequence goes on along the minus strand of NC_135713.1, from coordinate 47,276,698 downwards.
TCTGGGGAACAGAGGGAGGTTGGAGATTGAAGTCAATCATGTGGCCAAAGATTCAATCAATCATGTCTATGTAATGAAGCTCCAATAAAAACAGTCTCAGAAGAGACTCCCTGATTGTAACTATAAGTCAATACTGGCAAGGTGACATGTCCTAAGGACATGGAACTTCACATTTGGTGTCCTCCCAAACATCTCCCTATGCATTCCTTCATTTGGCTGGTCCTAATTTGTATCCTTTATGATACAATTGCAATTATAAGTATAGAGTTTTCCGGAGTTCTGTGAGTTGTTTTGGTAAATTATCAAACCTGAAGGGATAGTGAGAATTTCTGAATTTATAGGCAGGTGTGCAGTAGTGCAGGTGGCCTGGGACCTGAGAGCTCACAGATGGTGTCTGAGCTGAGGCCAGTCTTGTGGAGGACTATGCTGTTAATTCTGGGTCGATTGTATCAGAATTACATTTCCGTACCCGTTACCCAGATCCCTCTATTGTTAACATCTTACCCTGTTTGCTTTATCATTTGTGTGCTCCTCCCCATTCTCTCTCAATACTTCAGTGATATTTCTGAAGAATACATATGTTCTTTTACCTGACCACAGTATAATTATCAACATCAGTGAATTTAACATTGATACCATACTTTAAAACTCATATTCCAATTTTGCCAGTTGACCCAATATCTTCTATAGCAGTTTTATCCTACCAGTACAGGATATGGTATAGAGTCAGGTATTACATTTAGTTGTTCTCTTTCCTCAGCTTTTTAAAAAAAAATCTGAGGGGCACCTGGGTGGCTCAGTCTGTTAAAAGCGTCTGCCTTTGGCTCAGGTCAGATCTCAGGGTCCTGTGATCGAGCCCCACATTGGGCTCTCTGGTCAGTGGGGAGTCTGCTTCTCCCTCTCACTCTCCCTCTGTGCTCTCTCGCTCTCAAATAAATAAAATCTTAAAAAAGATCTGAAACCTTTCCATAGCCTTTGTCTTCAAACACATAGGCATTTTTGAAAAACACAGCCTTTTTTGTTTTTTCTTTAAACCTTTTATTTTGAAATAATTTATAGAGTAGTTGTGAAGATAGTACAGAGAGTTCCCATATATCCTTTACAAAACTTCCCCTAATGTTAATGTCTCCCATAACTATAGTGTATTTTCAAAACTGAAAAATTAACATTGGTATGATACTATTACCTACAGACTTTAATCAGATTCACCAGTTTTCCACTGATGGTTTTTTTCTGTTTCAAAATCCAATCCAGGATACCACATTGTGTTTAGGTTCTTCTCTGTGTGGCCTGCCCCTCCCCCCACTCGTCTACCCACTCTACACATTTTTAAGAGCATGTTTCTCAGTTTGGGTTTGCCTGATGGTTCCCTGCGATTGCATTTGGGTTACACACTTTTGGCCAGAACACTGAATAAGCGATGTATCTTTCTGAGGGTATGAAATCTGGCAGCACCTGATACTCATCCACCCTACCTTGGTGATGTTAATTTTGATCACCCAGTTAAGGTACTGACTTCTCCATAGTACTCTTAGTTATGTTTTTCCCTTGCAACTAATAATAAAGACCATGTATATATCCCGTTCCTCATCAGAATTCCCCTATGGATTTAACATTTATTGATACTTCTTGCTTGATCCAATCTCTATTAGGATAGTTGCAAATGCTAATTTTCTAACTCCAGCATGCTTTCCATATTCACCAGTCAGCCCTTAACATGTTACTGTAATAATTCTACTTTATTTACCTATCTACTTTTTATAGGAATGAACTCATGAATCCTTATATTTTCTCTCAGTGGTTTATAATTCATTACTGCCTAAATTATTTTGGTTCCAAAGCTGGCTCCTGTGTCCTTGTAGCATGCCCTCATCACTTTTTTTGGTAAAGATTTTATTTATTTATTTGAGAAAAGAGTGAGTGAGCACGAGCAGGGGTGGGAGGGGCAGAGGCGGAGGGAGAAGCAGGCTCTTCACTGAGCAGGGAGCCCGATGTGGGGCTCCATCCCAGGACCCTGGGATCATGACCTGAGCTGAAGGCAGATGCTTAACTGACTGAGCCACCCAGGTGCCCCCCTCAACACTTTTTGTGTGCGTCCTAATTTTCTGGAATATTCCAGGATATCCCAAGCTCATTTTGTCACAAACTGGCCTAAAGCTTAGATTCTTGAAATCAGTCACCTCTCTTAGGAACCTGGGTTTCTTTCAGTGGAGAACGGTGTTAGAGACCAATATCTGACTGTTAGGTATGCCCATTGCTAGTAAGAGATCTTTGTTTCTTGATTCTTTCAACAGACAGAATAGACCTTTGGTTTTATTTTTTGTCTTGCTCTTCCAGCTAGAATTTCCAGTTTAATAAAAAATAGAAGCAATGATGAATTTTACACTTGACCCTAAAGCAAGTGTCCCATCCTTTCACTACGAAGTGTATTTGTTAGAAGTTTATGATGTATGTCTTTTACCAGATTAAGGAATTTCTATTCTTATTTTGCTGATTAGTTTTATAAATAAACATTGATATGTATCAATTTTTTTCTGTATATGTTAAGATCATATTTTCCACTCTGTTATTCTATTAAATAATTCTTGCATTCATATCGCCATAATGGATTAGTTGATAAAAGCAACTTGCTAATACTTTATTTAGGATTTTTGCTTTTTTTTTTTTTTTTTCATTTAATTCTGTGAGCCTCTATTTTAGGAATTTTCATTTCTGTCTTTCTGTGCTACATTCTGAGTAATTTCTTTAGATCTATCTTCCAACTAACAAATTTTCTCATTAGGGATTTTTATTCTCTATTTGATATTATTTCCATTGATAATATGTAGTACATATATACTATTTATATAATATGTATTATATTTATTTTTATTTCTAAGAGTTATTTGGTTCATTTTTGGTAGTTTTCTCATTCCATTTCTTATTTTTAAAATAATTTTGCAAACTGGCATTTTTAATTCTCAATCTGATTCTAATATCTCAAGTCCTTAGGGAAAGAAGAGTCTAAATCTGTTGGTTCTTTTTCTGCTGACTCTCCCTCATGGTGGTTCATTTCCTTTTTTTTTTTTTTTTTAAGATTTTTTATTTATTTGATAGAGACACAGCGAGAGAGGGAACACAAGCAGGGGGGAGTGGGAGAGGGAGAAGGAGGCTCCCAGCCGAGCAGGGAGCCTGATGCGGGGCTCGATCCCAGGACCCTGAGATCATGACCTGAGCCAAAGGCAGACACTTAACGACTGAGCCACCCAGGCGCCCCATTTCCTTTTCCTTGCATGTCTGGTAATCTTTGTTTAAAAGAGCATATGAGGCTGATTTTCATTTGAAGATAATTTCATCCAGGGATGACTTGCAATTGTTTTGCTTATGCTATGAAATGGAGCACTACCAGTATGGGGACCACTTTAGTTCATTTCAGACTCCTTAACTTACTTTATGAAATTCAGATTTATCATCCACCCCAAATTGCTATTAATTTAAGGTCTAGTCTTACAAATGAAACACTGTAAAACATTTCACCCTTAGTGTAGCCATTACTGTGCCTATGTGCTTCCTGCTCATGGCCCTAGTTCAAACTCAGTTTTTTGAGGGGGCGTACACATGTGTGTTATCTTCTCTTTGTGAATTACTCTTTCCTCCGTGAGTCCAGCAATGAAATTAAAAGTATGCTTTATTCAGAATCTAGTTGTTTTGAGGGGATGGGCCTTTCAGAATCTATCCATAATACTGCTGGAAACTGAAGAGAGTAATTCTTCTTAATTCTGTTTTGCTGACTTAAAAAACTTTCCTCTTCATCTAAGGCTGAAACTTACAGTTATGAAAGAGGGAGTATCAGGATAATTTTAGTAATTATTCCTATTTAGACTGGAAAAGAATGAAATTACACAGCAGTCACTGGTTTGGAGCAATTCCAAAACCCCCTGGCTTCACATTGGCTTGTTGATAGATGTTCCTTCCTGAGGCTTCCATTCTGCTCCCTGAGAGTATTTCTATTGTAAATTATCTTTCCTGGCTTCTGGTTCTGCTCTTTGGGATAATCTTCTGTTTTCCTTATTCTTCTTGGCCAGCAGTATTGTGGGCATAGGTGGTATATACCTTACATGGGAGCTGGCTCAGCTTTCTTGACAAGTGATGTTTGGGGGCCTGAGTGTGGTTTTAAGCCTTAAATAGTCCATTACTTTTAGTCCAGGATCTTGACAATACAATGATCTTAAAAACTTAGTAGTCTTAGTTACTCGAATCCACTCAGTTCCATGTGCCAGTAGTCACTGGCTTTTCAGTGTCCTTCATAAGAACATTATTATCTAGCATTTGGGTAAAGAGACTTTATAGGCAGGGCCCTAGAGCCAGACTGATTCAGGCCAGTATCTCTTCTCTGCCACTTAACTACCTCTGTTACCTGAAGACATTACTAAACTTTTTATTGCATCTGTAAAATGGGGATAGTAATAATAATGACTTATTTGTTGTGGCTTGTAAGGAGGATTTGAGAAAATGGACATAAAGCAACTAGTGTGGGGTAAGCGCTTGGTAATTGACAACCATCATTATTAATAAGCGTTTCTATGATCATACTGGATGAGTTCTTTGATTCTTTAAACTCTCCTGCAAGCCCTCGTTTATGCTCTGTACCCTGTAGGCCTTTGCCTATCAAGATTCTATTTTTCAAGGCTCAGATGAGTTACCACGTCTACTCTTAAACTTCTCCTCTTCTCTAAGTGTGCTGTTCATTTTCACCTCTCTATTTCCGCAGCAATTGCTTATACTTCCATTCATCACTTATTTAACTTAGGTTTTTATTAGGGTGGGTCATGTGACTGTGTGTTTTACCCATGAGAGGGCTGACCTGTCCTTACTTGTCGTTATTTTCTTTCCTGCCTCAATTTGTACTAGTAGTTCCTCTCCTAATACTTGCATTGGCTTGAACTCCTATAGGAGTCGACTTCACAAAAGGACAGATGTTGTGTTCCTTGGGATTGTATTTGGCTGTCTGTTTCAGAAACTCCCAAACTGCTTCACTGAATGAGGGTTTATTTTTCTTACACAAGAAGTCATGAGGTGGGGCTGGTCCCGCTGTTTGAAGATGTCTTTAGGAGCACAGGCTCCTTCTCTATTCCTGTCCTGCCATCTTCAGTGTGTGGCTCCCATCCCCAGGGTTATAAGATGGTGGGTCCATCTCTGAGCATCACACCTGCTTTCTAGCCAGGAAAGAGTGAGCACAAAGGACAAAAGACGGAAGTCCCCGGCATCCCATCACTTTTGAGGAGGTTCTCAGGAAGCTCCACCAGTGACTTCCATTTGCTTCACTGGCCAACACTGGGTCACAGGACTACCTAGAGCTGCAAGGAAGGATGAAAGATAGAGTATTTAACTGGATATTCTGTTATGCCACATGAAAGCAGGATCATGTTAGTAAAGGAAATGGGAAATTGATGTCGGGCAAGCAGCAAGTAGAGGAGCATTATTCATGTTGTTTGTTGTTTTTGAAAACAACAGAGATTGACTCTGGGCAGCCTGAGGGAAAAGGACACTGACCTGGCTTGAAGAATGGAAGAAACATGGTTGAACGCTGAAGGAGGTAGATGCTAGGGGAGCTCTGGGAATCTCAGCAGCAGGAATCATGAACTTTCTCTCCGGGGCACTGCCATTTATCTGACTCAGTAATAAAACAGGCTCCCGGTCACTTGGTTCTAAACTTCAGATACTTGGGATAGAGAAGTTGATTGGCCAGCTGAGGTTTTTGGTCTCCCTGGCTCACTGGGCTTCATCTGGGTGACAGGACCATGGGGCATAGAGACAGCCTTTGGGCTCTGGTCTACCCCTGGGTAATAGGATTTGTTCCCAAAGAAAAGGCAATTCTTGAGGGCTAGACAGCTATTATGATTGGTCTTGGCATAGAAAAAATTAACACAAGGACTGGAATGCAGTTTTGCCAGATTGTAGCGCTACAGATTTCAGAACTCATCTGGGACTTTTCACTCCTTCTCAATGAGTAGGCAACATGTTGGAAGGATGTTTATATGTCTGGCTGTAGATATGTAGATTTATTTGACACTCAGTGCTGTCAAACAAACTGGGGATTTATTTACTTTTTAAACTGGGTGGAATTTAGTTGAGGCCAGTAAGGAAAACACTAGGTCTCATGGATGGCTAGAAGGTAAGAATTCCAGCCTAACGGGTTTTGTACCTAAAACTCCTGTAAATGATGAAATGTTCTTATGTTGGTGAATTCTGGTGTCTTTTTGGATTATCCCTGGGAAGGGGAGACAGAACTGAATACTCTTCTACCATATCAACCTCTTCCCTTTAAGGACTTAAAGGTGAATATGGCTTTCTTTTGTAAAAGTCCATTATTGCCTCCATTGTGGATCTGCTTATTTTTACACCTGGTTGTTTGGGAAGTGGAAAGTAGGAAATGTCTTGCCATTTGTTTTCTTGCTACTTTTCTCCTTTAAGCATCATCAAATGGTATATAGCATCATGATGAACAACATGAGCTTTGAGTCTGACAGCTTTAGGTTTGAGTTCTTGCTTTGGTATTCACTGGCCGTATGATCATGAGTTAATAAAGCCAATGAACTTTGGCCACACTGGGTATGATTGATATTTTCCAGGGTTAGTCCTTACTAGTACATTTTTCTTATGTGTGCAGGTACATATATATAATATCTGTAATACTTTTGTCCTGCTTTTATTACTAACCATTATGTCTTAAAAGTCCTTTCTTATCAGCCCAAGTAAGTTGGCTTCAGTCTCTTTAATGGTGGCATAGTATTACAATATATGATTGTGCTATCCTTTATTTAGCTCATTTCTCATCAGGGAATGTTTAGATTTCCAAATTCTTACTGTTAGAAATTGTACTGTAACCTTTGATACTCCTTTTTACATGTATATGAGAACATATTTATTAGGATAAATTTCTTGAAGTATAATTGCTATGTCAAAGGGCATGTGTGTTTTAAATCCTTGTGGATGTAGGCAAATCATCCTCCAAAAAGTTTGTACCAGTTTCTACTTCCACCAGATCGCATAGGAAAGGCTCTTTCTTACAGCCTTGCCAACACTTCTGCTCTCAAACACTTTAGTATTTAGTATGATAAAATGTTATTTAATGGTTTTAAGTTTAATTTTGAATGTGCATTTGCAAACATACACTTAAAAGCCATTTACATTTTTCTTCCTGCCAAGTGTCTATCCACATTATTGTACTTTTGGGGGAGTAAGAGATAGTTTTTCATATTGATTTGTCAGAACTTTTTATGGATGGAGGAATTTACCTGTTGCATCATGCTGCATTTTCCTAGCATATTTGTCTTTTTGCTGTTTTATGATTTTGAAATTTTAATGTAATAATAGTTATGAATCTTTTGAGGCTTTTGGGTTATGTATTTTGCTTTAGCTTTCTCCACTCCAATATTATTTTTTAAAATTGCAATGTTTCCTTTGACAACTTTTACAATTTTATTTATTAGCTTTTAATACACTGGAATTTATTTTAATGTAAATAGTGATGATAAATCTGTATTCTCCCTCCCCCCACCCATTGTCAGGTCACTTGTCCCATTACCATTAACTGAACAATCCACATTCTCCCATTGCTTATAAATGCTATGTTTTATCCTGTAAGAAATTCCTTGTGTATGTAAGGAGGGAGAGGGGGGTTGGTATACCTTAGACTTTCATTGTTTTTTCTGCAAAAGTCACTTTTGAAAGTTACAGGTACTGGCTAATCCTGATCCCAAGTTTACACCTTAATTTTGTTGTTTTTTTGTTTGGTTGATTTTTTAAGATTATTTATTTATTTATTTGACAGAGACACAGTGAGAGAGGGAACACAAGCAGGGGGAGTGGGAGAGGGAGAAGCAGGCTCTTTGCTGAGCAGGGAGCCTGACGCGGGGCTCGATCCCAGGACCTTGGGATCATGACCTGAGCCGAAGGCAGTCACCCAACAACTGAGCCACCCAGGTGCCCCTACACCTTAATTTTGTTGATAGTCTGTATCTAATAAAAGATATTAAGGCTGCTTTATAATTTTTTTGCTAGCCTCTTGTTGTCATGTATCAAATCAGTAAGTAATGTGCTTATGTGACCGATTTAATGTTTGACCTGGCAGATGACATAGAGTGGGTAAAATGGGAAAAAAGAATAATTTTACTTCCAAGTAACCATTAACTATTGTATGCTAATAAATTATCTTGGAGGTTTGATTAAAAAATGATGGGGCATATAGACAGTGAAGAGATTGATGAGAGTCAGTGAAGTGTTAAGGACTCAGAGCAGTTCTTCATCATTCACGGTGTGCCTTGCTTATACAGATCGAGGTCTGTTTTCACTCTCTGTGTGACATTATCTTCTCTTCTTAGAGACTGCTTTGTTGGCATTGTCATTCCTCAGGGCCCTTGCACATACGGTTTACCGTTACCTATACTGCTCTTTCCTGAGATAGCTTCTCCCTCATGTTCTTCCAGCTTCTGCCCAGCTATCCCCTATCACAGTGGTCTTTCCTGACAAATCTAGCTAAAATGTACTCTTACCTTGTGTTCTTTTTCATCAAAGAACACAGTACTCCCTGGCATATACTTATTCTGACCTCCCTTGAGTTCCACACGCTTAGCACAGAGATTATGGCCTAACACACAGACATTTAAATATTTGTTCAATGAATAAATACACTGCCATCTCCTTATCTTGACTGTTTATTACCAGTGGACAACTTAGAAGTTGCTGAAATAGAAGGGGGTTTGAAATTTCTTCATTTTAAACCAAAATACTGAATTTTATTTATTTATTTATCTATTTATTTGCTTTCCTCTGTTTTAGGAAAGTGTGAGTCCCAAGAAAGTTATCTTGGCTTTGGTGGGTATTTACATCTAAGAGATGTTGTTATTTGCAGAGTGGAGGGAGTGCTGGACTAGAAAGCACAGAGGGCAGGATACCTACCAGGAGCTGAAAAGCCAGCAGGTGACAACAGCCAGATCTCGGTTGTCATGAATGCATGTCTGAAAAATGGATGCAAAAACTGGCACGTTGTTCTTAATTCTTGAGGAACCTCATGTCACAAAACCCTAAGTCTCTCCATGTCTAAACCTACAACCATTTGTTATTCTTCCATTGGTATGGTATAGAAAGATAAGAAATAAAAAGCAAGTTTCATGGATAATACTTTGAGATTGCTTTTCAATGACCCAGAATTTTTTTTTTAATTTTATTTTGTTATGTTAGTCGCCATACAATACATCATTAGTTTATGATGTGGTGATCCATGATCCATTGTTTTCGTATAACACCCAGTACTCCATGCAGTACGTGCCCTCCTTAATACCCATCACTGGGCTAACGAATCCCCCCTCCCCCCTCCCCTCTAAAAGCCTGTTTGTTTCTCAGAGTCCATAGTCTCTCATGGTTCATCTCTCCCTCCAATTCCCACCCCCCCATTTTTCCCTTCCTTCTCCTAGTGTCCTCCATGCTATTCCTTATGTTCCACAAATAAGTGAAACCATATGATAATTGACTTTCTCTGCTTATTTCACTTAGCATAATCTCCAGTCCCATCCATGTTGATGTAAAAGTTGGGTATTCATCCTTTCTGATAGCTGAGTAATATCCCGTTGTATATATGGACCACATCTTCTTTATCCATTCATCTGTTGAAGGGCATCTCGGCTCTTTCCACAGTTTGGCTATTGAGGACATTGCTGCTATGAACATTGGGGTGCATATGGACCTTCTTTTCACTACGTCTGTGTCTTTGGGGTAAATACCCAGTAGTGCAATTGCTGGGTCATAGGGTAGCTCTATTTTTAAATTTTTGAGGCACCTCCACACTGTTTTCCAAAGTGGCTGTACCAACTTGCATTCCCACCAACAGTGTAAGAGGGTTCCCCTTTCTCCACAACCTCTCCAACATTTGTTGTTTCTTTCCCTGTCCATTTTTGCCATTCTAACTGGTGTAAGGTGGTATCTCAATGTGGTTTTGATTTGAATTTCCCTGATGGCTAATGATGATGAACATTTTTTCATGTGTCTGTTAGCCATTTGTATGTCTTCTTCAGAGAAGTGTCTTTTCATATCTTCTGCCCACTTTTTGACTTGATTATTTGTTTTTTGGATGTTGAGTTTGAGAAGTTCTTTATAGATCTTGGATACCAGCCCTTTGTCTGTAGTGTCATTTGCAAATATCTTCTCCCATTCTGTGGGTTGCCTCTTTGTTTTGTTGACTGTTTCCTTTGCTGTGCAGAAGCTTTTTATCTTGATGAAGTCCCAAAAGTTCATTTTTGCTTTTGTTTCGCTAGCTTTTGGAGATGTATCTTGCAAGAAGTTGCTGTGGCCGATGTCAAAGAGGTTACTGCCTATGTTCTCCTCTAGGATTTTGATGGATTCCTGTCTCACATTGAGGTCTTTCATCCACTTTGAGTTTATCTTTGTGAATGGTGTCAGAGAATGGTCGAGTTTCATTCTTCTGCATGTGGCTGTCCAATTTTCCCAGCACCATTTATTGAAGAGACTGTCTTTTTTCCATTGCATGTTTTTTCCTGCTTTGTCAAAGATTATTTGACCATAGAGTTGAGGGTCCATATCTGGGTTCTCTATTCTGTTCCATTGATTTATATGTCTGTTTTTGTGCCAGTACCATGCTGTCTTGGTGATCACAGCTTTGTAATATAGCTTGAAATCGGGCAACGTGATGCCCCCAGCTTTGTTTTTCTTTTTCAACATTTCCTTGGTGATTCGGGGTCTTTTATGATTACATACAAATTTTAGGATTGTTTGTTCCAGCACTTTGAAAAATGTCGTTGGAATTTTGATCGGGATGGCATTGAAGGTATAGATTGCTCTGGATAGCATAGACATTTTAACAATGTTTATTCTTCCAATCCATGAGGATGGAATATTTTTCTATCTTTTTGTGTCTTCTTCAATTTCTTTCACGAGTGTTCTGTAGTTCCTAGAGTATAGATCCTTTACCTCTTTGTTAGGTTTATTCCGAGGTATCTTATGGTTTTTGGTGCTATTGTAAATGGAATCGTTTCTCTAATTTCCCTTTCTACAGTTGCGTTGTTAGTGTATAAGAAAGCAACTGATTTCTGTGCATTGATTTTGTATCCTGCCACGTTACTGAATTGCTGGATGAGTTCTAGTAATTTGGGGGTGGAGTTTTTTGGGTTTTCCACATAAAGTATCACGTCGTCTGCGAAAAGAGTTTGACTTCTTCTTTGCCAATTTGAATACCTTTTATTTCTTTTTGTTGTCTGATTGCTGTTGCCAGGACTTCTAGTACTATGTTGAACAATAGTGGCGAGAGTGGGCATCCTTGACGTGTTCCTGATCTTAAGGGAAAGGCTCTCAGCTTCTCCCCATTGAGGATGATATTCGCTGTGGGTTTTTCATAGATGGATTTTATGAACTTGAGGAATGTTCCCTCTATTGCTATACTCTGAAAAGTTTTAATCAGGAAAGGATGCTGTATTTTGTCAAATGCTTTTTCTGCATCAATTGAGAGGACCATATGGTTCTTCTCCCTCCTCTTATTAATGTGTTCTATCACATTGATTGATTTGCAAATGTTGAACCACCTTGCATCCCGGGGATAAATCCCACTTGGTCATGGTGGATGATCCTTTTAATGTATTGTTGGATCCTATCAGCTAGGATTTTGTTGAGGATTTTGGAATATTTATCAGGGATATCGGTCTGAAATTCTCCTTTTTGATGGGGTCTTTGCCTGGTTTGGGGATTAAGGTAATGCTGGCCTCATAGAATGAGTTTGGAAGTTTTCCTTCTGTTTCTATTTTTTGAAACAACTTCAGTAGAATAGGTATTATTTCTTCTTTGAATGTTTGGTAGAATTCTCCAGGGAATCCATCAGGTCCTGGACTCTTGTTTTTTGGGAGGTTTTTGATCACTGCTTCAATCTCGTTACTGGTTATTGGCCTATTCAGGTTGTCAATTTCTTCCTGTTTCAGTCTTGGCAGCTTATAGGTTTCCAGGAAGGCCTCCATTTCATCCAGATTGCTCAGTTTATTGGCATATAGTTGTTGATAATAATTTCTAATAATTGTTTCTATTTCCTTGGTGTTAGTCGTGATCTCTCCCCTTTCATTCATAATTTTATTAATTTGGGTCCTTTCTCTTTTCTTTTGGATAAGTCTGGCCAGTGGTTTATCGATCTTATTAATTCTTTCAAAGAACCAACTTCTAGTTTCGTTGATCTGATCTACTGTGTTTCTGGTTTCTAATTCATTGATTTCTGCTTTAATTTTAAGTATTTCTCTTCTAATGCATGGCTTAGGCATCGTTTGTTGCTTTTTCTCTAGTTCTTTAAGGTGTAGAGTTAGTTGGTGAATTAGGGATTTTTCTATTTTTTTGAGTGAGGTTTGGATGGCTATGTATTTCCCCCTTAGGACTGCCTTTGCAGTATCCCATAGGTTTTGGACCGATGTGTTTTCGTTCTCATTGATTTCCATGAATTGTTTAAGTTCTTCTTTGATTTCCTGGTTGACCCAAACATTCTTGAGCAGAGTGGTCTTTAGCTTCCAAGTGTTTGAATTTCTGACAAATTTTTTCTTGTGAGTGAGTTCCAGTTTTAAAGCATGTGGTCTGAGAATATGCAGGGAATAATCTCAATCTTTTGGTGTCGGTTGAGACCTGATTTGTGACCCAGTATGTGGTCTATTCTGGAGAAAGTTCCATGTGCACTCGAGAAGAATGACTATTCTGTTGTTTTAGGGTGGAATGTTCTGTAAATATCTATGAGGTCCATCTGGTCCAATGTATCATTCAAAGCTCTTGTTTCCTTGTTGATTTTCTGCTTAGATGATCTGTCCATTGCTGAGAGTGGAGTATTGAGGTCTCCTACAATTAATGTATTGTTATCAATGTGACTCTTTATTTTGGTTAACAGTTGGCTTATGTAGATGGCTGCTCCCATGTTGGGGACATAGATATTTACAATTGTTAGATCTTCTTGTTGGATAGACCCTTTAAGAATGATATAGTGTCCTTCTGTGTCTCTTATTACAGACTTCAGTTTAAAATCTAATTTGTCTGATATAAGAATTGCTACCCCAGCTTTCTTTTGGGGTCTGCTGGCATGGAAGATGGATCTCCATCCCTTCATTTTCAGTCTGGATGTATCTTTAGGTTCAAAATGAGTCTCTTGTAGACAGCATATGGATGGGTCCTGTCTTTTTATCTTATCTGCAACCCTGCGCCGTTTTATGGGAGCATTTAGGCCATTCACGTTGAGAGTGATTATTGAAAGATATGAATTAATTGTCATCATGTTGCCTGTGAAGACGTTGTTTTTATAGATTGTCCCTGTAAATTTCTGTTGTATATCACTCTTGGGGTCTTTCTCCTTTTATAGAACCCCCCCTTAATATTTCTTGCAGGGCCGGCTTAGTGCTCACATATTCTTTCAGTTTCTGCCGGTCGTGGAAGATCTGCATCTCTCCATCCATTCTAAATGAAAGCCTTGCTGGATAAAGTATTCTTGGCTGCATGTTCTTCTCATTTAGTACCCTGAATATGTCTTGCCAGGCCTTTCTGGCTTGCCAGGTCTCTGTGGATAGGTCTGACATTATTCTGATGTTCCTCCCTCTGTACGTAAGGAATCTCTTCCCCCTAACTGCCCTTAAGATGGTTTCCTTGGTTCTAAGATTTGCAAGTTTTACTATTACATGCCGGGGTGTTTTCCTTGATCTTAGGAGGGGTCCTCTCTGCCTCTAGGATGCGAATATTTGTTTCATTCCCCAGATTAGGGAAGTTCTCAGCTACGATTTGCTCACATACATCTTCTAGTCCTCTCTCTCTCTCCACTCCCTCCGGGATTCCAATTATTTTGACATTGGAACGCTTCATGGTGTCACTTATTTCTCTGATTCTATTTTCATGGATTCTGAGTTGTTTTTCCCTGGCCTCCTCTTTTCCCTTTTTATCTATTATATTGTCTTCCAGTTCGTTTATTCGTTCTTCTGCCTCAGTTACCCTAGCTGTTAGATTATCTAGATTGGGTTGGATTTCACTGATACCATTTTTAAGTTCTGCCAATTCAGCTTTCATTTCTGCCCTTAGAGACTCTATGTTGCCATTAATTGATTTCTCCATTCTAGCCATTGTCTTCACAATTGCCTGCCTGAATTCCACCTCCGACAACTTGGTTATATCTGCATCCATTTGTAAATCTGCAGCATAAGTCATAATCTCTGAGTCTTTTCTATTTTGGGGGCTCCTCCTCCTAGTCATTCTGTTGATGGGTGTTTGAGGGAATGTATAGAGTCTAAATTATTGACCAGAACCCGAGCAAGGTGCACCTGTTTTCTTGGGACCTTAGGGTTGCTGGCCTCTTGTTTTCCCAGCCTGTCTTCTGTGGGAGGGGCCTGCTGTGCTGTTACTCAGGCAACCCTGTTTGGGTGGAGTTGCCCTGCCCCCCTGTGGTGGGGGATGGGCTCAGCGGGAATCAGTTTTGGGAGCTTTTGTTCTCTGGTGCCTTTCCGTGGTGGCTTTCCGTGTCTCTTCCATGAGTCAGAGCAGAAAAGACCGTTTCCAACCCTCTGCCTCAGAGCAGAGAGACCGCAGTCTGTTCTTCAGTGAGCTCTCCAGGCCACACTGTCTCCGTTTCTGTCCGTGCTGCTATAAACTGCAGCGTCCTGGGTTGTGCGCCCCTCCGCAGTGCCCCCAGTCCTGCCTCCAGGTCGGGGCACATCTCTGCCCTTTGTGCTTCTAAAATCACCAGCCACTCCCAGTTCCCACGCATGACCCCTCTGCTCCGGGTTTCTGCCCCAGGGGCTGCCCTAAAGTCCTTTGCTATCCGTCTGCAAGTCTGTGCCCTGTCCCCAGCGTGCGAGGCTGTCGCTCACCGGTGGTGTAGGATCCCCATGGCCAGGCTCCCTCCTGCTGCCGTTTATCCTCCTATATCTGCCTGTGGAATCACGGCTCCCCTACCTTGAAACCAACCACCTGCAATATTCTGTTTGTAGAGATCCAGATCTTCTTACATCTCAGGCTGGTTTCATGGGTGCTCAGAGTGATCTGGTAGATATCCAGCTCAATTCTGGGGACCAGTTGAAATAGGGTCCCCTACTCCTCCGCCATCTTTCCTCTCCCCTAATGACCCAGAATTTCTGCAGCCGTGTACGCTTCTATATAAGAAGGATTTGGGGTAAAAATTGTAAGTGGGGTTTAGGAGATTATTTTAAGGCTGTGTTTGCAAAGCAAGATTGAAAATTAATTTAGGAGTGATGACTAATACGGATTTTATCATCTCCAAGCCACATTCTACCTCTGGACCTCCAGCTAGGCATGATGGATGAGGGGAGTCACAAAACATGAGTTCTCAAGGTTTCCAGCACCATGGCCCATGGGGTCTGGTCCCTGGTGATTCCTGTTTAGTATGAAGTTTTCTGAATTCTCAGCTCTTGGATGGTATCTCCTCGGGTCTCCTGAATTTCACTTTGCACATTCTTCTGGGATAATTGCCTTAGCTATGGCTTTCTTGGCTGCAAGAGAAATAGTTCACACTGGTTTTTCTTAAGAAATTTTATGAACAGCTTCAGGGTTGTCTCATGAAACTTAGGGGCAGTGACCTGCGAGTGTGCTTTACAAGGTCCCTGAAACAAAAGTGCAAGGATGTGAATAGAAATCAGGTAGCTATACTCTTTAGATCTCTGGGGGTTTCATGGACTCTCATCTTTACTTCTCCCTGCACAACCCCCATCCTTTCTCTTTCAGCAGACAAGCTTTACTCCTCAGCTGTACATGGTAGAAAATAGCATCTCTATAGTTCCTGGGCTTGCGTGTCCTTCCAGATCTAGCACTAGCAAAAATGAATAGATATTAATCTAATTCTGATCTCGTGAGAGAAAAAGTCTGATGAGACCATCTTGGGTACAGGTGTTCATCCTAGTCCAGTTAGCTATGACTGTAGGTTGGGGGTCAAATGGAAGAAGCGCACACCTGGGCTAATACCCTTGTGTGAAGCCCCCTCAGGGAAGGGGGACCTCCTAAAGCTGCCCCTTACAACTAACCCTGCAAATGATACCCTAGCATGTTTAGGTATCTGAACATTCACTCTCTCAGAAGTATTAGAAGGAAAGAGACAGGTATTTTTTAATTATTCTATCCCAGTACCTAGTAAAATATTGATTTTAATTTAAAAAATTAGATTCTTGGGGCACCTGGGTGGCTCAGTTGTTAAGCGTCTGCCTTCAGCTCAGGTCATGATCCCAGGGTCCTGGGATCGAGCCCCGCATCGGGCTCCCTGCTCGGTGGGAAGCCTGCTTCTCCCTCTCCCATTCCCCCTGCTTGTGTTCCCTCTCTCACTGTCTCTCTCTCTCTCTGTCAAATAAATAAAATCTTTAAAAAATAAATAAATAAAAAATAAAAATAAATAAAAAATTAGATTCTTCTCATTATCATAAAAGTCGACTACACAGAGCAACAGGATCAAGGGAAGGGCTTAATGTTTCTGTTTGAGCTGTAAATGCCAGAGCAGACAAACACGCTTGTTTTGTGTTCCAACACACATATCCTTACATACAATACTGAGTTCACTTCTGGCTGCTTTGGGTCATTAATTCCTCAGCTTGTGTCATTTTATTTTTGGCAGTATCACCATTTCTTCACTTTCAAAAAGTGAAAGTCTCCCAATCTCTACTACCAGCATCTTTTTCTATTCTGCAGACATACAGCGAGTAAGTTCCTTGTCTATCTGGCCAGAAATCTAACACATGTCCAATTGGATTTATCTGTGTAACACATTTTTCTCCACATAATGATATTGCTTGCTCATATTTCTGGGTCAATATATATTCTATCTCACTTTTCCCCACAGTTCAAAATGAAAAAGATTTAAGCATGAAGAAAGGTTAAAGAAATTTCACCATTAACATTTTACTATGCTTGCATTATCACATTCATTTCCCTATCCGTTTTCTCTTTCCATCTTATGTTTCTGAGGCATTCAAAGTAAGTTGCAGATACTGGTGCACATTCCCTTAAATACCTCATATCGTTAACAAGAGTTCGGGGTTTGCTTACATTTTTCCTCTTGGGAGATAAATTTTACATACAATGAAATTAACAAATCTTAACATGTGTGGAGCTTTCGTAAATGCACCCACCTGTGTAACTCAAATCTCTGTCAAGAAACAAAATTATATTAGCCTCAGAAAGGACATACCTTTGGGGCACCTGGGTGGCTCAGTCAGTTAAGCAACTGCCTTTGGCTCAGGTCATGATCCCGGGGTCCTGGGATGGAGCCCTGCTTCGGGCTCACCCTGCTCATTGGGGAGCCTGCTTCTCCCTCTCCCCTCCTGTGTGCTCTCTCTCTGTTAAATAAATAAAATCTTACACAAAAGACTATGTCCTTTTTTTTTAAGGCTTCTTTCAGTTCATATAATGATTTTGAGATTTATCCATGTTGTTGAGGATAGCAGTAATAAGTTCCTTTATTTCTGCTGCGTTGGATTACATTGTATGAATATACTATAGTCTGTTTTCCTATCTAGGCACCCAGGCTGTTATCAGTTTTTGGCAATTATGAGAAATCTGCCATAAATATATGTGTATAGGTTTTCTTTTGTGGGCCTATTTCATTTCTCTTGTGAAAATACGTAAAATTGAAAGTGCTAAGTCACAGGGTAGGCTTTTTTTTTTTTAAAGATTTTATTTATTTATTTGACAGAGAGCGACACAGCAAGAGAGGGAATACAAGCAGGGGGAGTGGGAGAGGGAGAAGCAGGCTTCCCGCTGAGCAGGGAGCCCGATGTGGGGCTCGATCCCAGGACCCCGGGATCATGACCTGAGCCGAAGGCAGACACCCAATGACTGAGCCACCCAGGCGTCCCTCTCTTTTTTTTTTTTTTTTAATATTTTATTTATTTGTCAGAGAGAGAGAGAGTGAGCACAAGCAGGGGGAGTGGGAAGCAGAGGGAGAAACAGGCTTCCCACTGAGCGGGGAGCCCGATGCAGGGCTCTATCCCAGGACCCTGGAATCATGACCTGAGCTGAAGGCAGACGCTTAACGACTGAGCCACCCAGGCACCCCAGGGTAGGCTTTTTAAAAGAGGTACCCATTGCCTTATATAAATAAACTCTAATCATTTCCTCTTGATGGACATTAGATGATTCTTATTTTTTGTAATTATAAGTTTGTTATAGCAAACCTCTTTATATGTATATTTTCGCTTTCTTGAGAAAGTGAATCTGCAGGTGAACTACTAGCACTGGAATGACTGAGTCAGGGTTGGACTTCACTTTAAATTACGGCCTGCTGGTCATGATCCTGGAGTCCCGGGATCGAGTCCCGCATCAGGCTCCCTGCTCAGCGGGGAGTCTGCTTCTCCCTCTGACCCTCCCCCCTCTCATGCTCTCTCTCAAATAAATAAATAAAATCTTTAAAAAAAAATTTAAATTACGGCCTGCTGGGAAGTTGGTCCAAGGCCTTGCAACTCAATTAGGTCCTTGGATTGGCAGCAACATTACCTGGAGCTTATTAGAAATGCAAACTCTTAAGCTCCACTCCAGACATAATGAATCAGAATTCTGCATTTTAACAAGATTCTCAGGTAATTCCTATGCCCTCTCTAAGGCAATAAAGTTGGAGGTAGGAGAGCTTTATTTTGACTGAAAACACTTAATTAGCTCTCTAGTAACTTTCCCTGAAAAGTGTAGAATTTCCAATGGTTGAGGCTGGTTCCTGTGTAAAGGCAAAACAATTGACTCATGATCACATTTTACGATGAGCCCAGAAGCATAAAACTGTAGATGCTCAGGATGGGATGAGACCTTCAAATTGATTTATTTTAGTGATTTTCTGTGTTCCTCATGAGGCCTTATTCTGAGAAAGTCCTGTGGCCAGGCAGAGGGCTGAGTGGGCAGAGCTCTCTACTACCATGGAGTCATTTTTAAAAATTCTATTTATATACTATTTACATATATTATAAAAATTCTATTTATATACTTAAAAATTCTCTCTATATATTTCTAGGAATAGTCATCTTAAAAATGTCACCTTTTAGTTTGAAGAATCAAAAACCTACAGAAGAGTTGACAATCTTAATTTATAAAATGACATTTTAAAATTATATCATTTATATATGTTAATAAAATGAGCATATAATTTTCATGTACCTTTATAAATTAGCATTTTGCCACCTCTCATTACACACACACACACACACACACACAAATACACACATTTAGCCATACAAGTGTTCATGGGTATGTTTGATTGTGTTTTTGTTTGTTGAACTACTTGAAAGTGAATAGCAGATAACATGCCATTTTATCCCTAAATACTTTAGCACAGGTCTCCTAAGAACTGCCATTTTGTTATATAGCTCCAACAACAGAATTATCTCAAATTTCACGTTGATACTACATATTCATATTTCTCTAATTGACCCAGTAATGGCTTTTGTATCTGTGTTTTCCCCCAGATCCAAATAAGACTTACAATTATACTTATTCATTCATTATCTATTGCTGTGTAACATGTTAGCACAAAACTTAGTAGCTTAGCCCAACATTTATGATCTCACAGTGTCTGGGGGGAAGGCAATCTGGGCATGGCTTAGCTGGATCTTCTGGTTCAGGAGCTCACACAGGCCACAGTCAAGCTTTCGAATGGGGCTGTAGTTATCACAGGCTCAGGTCATTCAAGTGGTTGTTGGCAGGATTCAGCTCCTTGGCTAGAGGCTGCCTGTGGTAGGCAGAATTCTAAAAGGACCCCAGTGGGTCACACCCTTGTACAATCTTGCCCGTTTAATACAGGTGGAATCTGTGACTGGCCTCTAGCCAATTAAATAGGGCAAATGTGATGGGATAGCCGTGCCCTCCTTAGGTTTTCGTACATAAGACTATCTTAGCTGATGGGATCCAGAGATTCTCCTGGCTTTGAAGAAGTAAGCTGCATCTTGGAGAGGGCTACCTGGCAAAGAACTGCAAGGGTATCTTAGGAGATAAGAGTGGGGACCTCATTCCTACAACTGCAAGAAACTGAATTTTGCCAACACCCACCTGAACTTGGAAAAGGACCCTGAGCTTCAGAAAGGAATACAACCCGGCTAATTCCTAAGGGACAGTCTTGGGAAATCCTGAGGAGAGGACCCCACTAAGCCATGCCTGGACTTCTGATACACAGAAACTGTGAAATCCTAAATGTGTGCTTTTTTAAAGTCACAAAGTTTGTGGTAGTTCTCTGCCCAGTGATAGAAAACTATTACACCCCCCTAAGTTCCTTGCCATGTGGCCCTCTCCATCGGGATCATGCTATGATCATGGCATCCTGCTTCTTCAGAGCAGGAATTGAGAGGAGCCAGACTGCAGCAGGAAGGAAGTCTCCATCATTTGCAGCCTCATCTTGAGAGTGACAACCCATCACTTTTGCTGTACTGTACTCTGTTCATCAGGAGCAAACCTCTAAGTCCAACCTCTCTTACACACCTGACTGCACACACATGTAGCATCTTAAGCTCCAGCATGTAAACACGCCAAATAGATTACAGAAAGGAGTGATTAGGAGGAGGGAAGATCCCTGGGAGTCTTTCAGAAACTCCCTACCACCATTGTTATTTCTCTTCCATCTCCTTTAATCCAGAATGTTTCTTTCTTTTTTTTTTTTTTTAATTTTATTTATTTATTTGACAGAGAAAGAGACACAGCGAGAGAGGGAACACAAGCAGGGGGAGTGGGAGAGGGAGAAGCAGGCTTCCCGCGGAGCAGGGAGCCCGATGCGGGGCTCGACCCCAGGACCCTGGGATCATGACCTGAGCCGAAGGCAGACGCTTAACGACTGAGCCACCCAGGCGCCCAATCCAGAATGTTTCTGAACTTATCTTTCACCTGGAACTTTTATAACTAAGTCGGTTGTCTTATGTATTTCTTCTGAATGTATTCTTTCCTCATGATAAATTCAAGTGAAACATTTTTCATAAGAACACTAATTGGCAATGTTGTATACCTTAACATATGTTACCATAGTCAAAGGCATAAATATTATAGATTTGAAGGCCACTTGTACACTTGTACATTATTTTTCTCTGAATTGTCATTTAGATCTTCTGTCCATTTTTCTATTAAGTCGTGTTTCTCTCTCTCTCTCTCTCTCTCTCCCTCCCTCAAGAGTTCCTTAGATCATTGGAGATTAAGCTGCTAACTGTGATAGATACTGCAGTAATTTTCTCCTGACTTGTCATTTGCTTTTTACTTTCATTATAATTTTTGCTATTCAACAGTTCTTATTTTTATGGAGTTAAGTTTAATAATATTTTCTTTCATTGTGTCTGAATTTTCCCCACAGCCAGATTATGAAGAAATTCACCTGGATTTTTCCTAATATTTGTATGGTTATATTATTTTGGTTTAGATCTCTAATACATTTGAGGTGTATCCTGGATATTTGTGAACAATGGTCCCACAATTCTCTCTCCCAGATGGCTATCCATTTATTAAAAACACCTGTTTTTCTTTTCCTAGTGATTTGAAATAGGAGATGTCCATATCTATTTGGGTTTGTCATGGATTTTTTTTTTTATTCTGTACCATTGTGTTACTACTTATTCAGGCACTCGAACCATATTCTTTTAATTATAGATGTTTAATAATGCATTTTCATATCTGAGAGGGCTAATCCCCATTTTCCCCCAACTTTTTAAAAATTTTGCATGATTATTTTTTCCATATGAACATTAAAGCTAAAATCAGCCTGTGTGGCTCCAGAAACAAACTTCGTTTAAAATTGGGATCACTATGTCAAAAACTAATGATGTATAGTGACTAATATAACATAATAAAATTAAATTAAATTAAAAAAAATTAGGATCACATTTGCATTTATAAAATTAAGTTGGAGAATTGCCATCCAAAGTTTATGAATTTGGCTAATATCCTATAACAGGATATGTCTGTCCATTTGTTCAAATCTACTTTTGTGTCTTTCAGAAATGTATTAAAATTCTCCTCATACAAGTTTCTTGCATTTATTTTAAGGTAGCTTCTAAGTATTTTATCCACCTGGTACTATCATAAAAGGGGTTTTCTCTCCCTTATTTTTTTTTCCAGAATGTTTTTACTGTGATAAAATATGCATAAAATTTACCTTTATCTTAACCATTTTTAAGTGTACAGTTTAGAGGTATTAAATACATTCATGATGTTGAGCATTCATGATGGATGATTACCATCATCCATCTCCCTAACTCTTGTAAACTGAAACTCTATATGCATTTAACAATAACTTTCCATTTCTCCCTCTTCCCAACCCCTGGCAACCACCATTCTACCTTCCATCTCTATGATTTTGGCTGTCCTAAGTAGCTCATAGAAGTGGAATCATACAGTATTTGTCTTTTTGTGACTGGCTTATTTCATTTAATGTAATGTCCTCAGGGTTCATCTATGTTGTAGAATATATGAGAATTTTCTTCCTTTTTAAGGCTGAATAATGTTCCATTGTATGCATATACAATATTTCACTTATTCATTAGTGGACACTTGAGTTGCTTCCATGTTTTTACTATTTTGAACAATACAACTATGACCATGGTGTGTAAGTATTTCTTCAAGATCCTGTTTTCAGTTCTTTTAGGTATATACCCAGAAGTACAATAGCTGGATCATATGCTAGTTCTTTTTTTTTTTTTTTTTTTTAATCATTTAAGGAACTGACAAACTGTTTTTCGTAGAGACTCTACCAATTTATATTCCCACCAGCAGTGCACAAGGGTTCCAGTTTCTCCACATCCTCATGGACACTTTGGATATTTTCTGTTTTTCTTTGATAGTAGCCACATTAATGGGTGTGAAGTGGAATTTCATTGTACTTTTGATCTGCATTTCCCTAATGATTGTGATGTCGAACATCTTTCCATGTGCTTATTAGCCATTTGTATATTTTCTTTGAAGAAGTGCTTTATTAAATTCCTTTGCCCATTATAAATTGGATTTTGTTGTTGAATTTTAGGAGTTCTGTATATATTCTGAAGATTAATTTCTTATCAGATAAATGATTTGCAAATATTTTTTCTCCCATTCTGTGGGTTGCCTTTTTACTCTGTTGATATTGTATTATGATGCACAAAATTCTAAAATTTTCATGCAGTCCAGTTTGTCTATGTTTGTTGCTGTTGCCTGGGCCTTTGGTTTCGTACCTAAGAAATCACTGTTGAATCTGATGTCATGAAGATTTTGCCCTCTGTTTTCTTCTAAGAGCTTTATGGTTTTAGTTTATAGGTCTCCCATTTAGGTCTTAGATCCATGTTGAGTTAATTTTTGTATGTCGTGTTAGGTAAGGGTCCAACTTCATTCTTGGGCCAGTCTGTGCCAGTTTTCCCAGCACCACTTACTGAAAAGACTGTCCTTTCCCCATTAAGTAGTCTCAGCATCCTTGTCAAAAATGGTTTGAGCATATATGAAAGTTTTTTTTTTTTCTGGGCTCTTTTATTCCATTGGTTTACATATCTGTCTTTATGCAAACACCACCCTGTTTTGATTCTATTGCTTTGTAGCAAGTTTTGAAAGCAGGAAGTGGAAGTCTTCCAGCTTTGTTCTTCTTCAAGATTGTTTTGGCTATCAAGGGTCCTTTGAGATTACAAGTGAATTTTAGGTTGGGTTTTTTTCTTTTTCTGAAAGAAACATCATTGGATTTCCACAGGGATTGCATTAAATCTATAGATTGTTTAGGGCAGTATTGGCATCTTTAACAGTATTCAGTCTTCCAATCCATGAACATGATTTGTGTTTTTATTTATGTTTTCATTAATTTCTTTCAGCAGTGTTCTGCAGTTTTCAGTGTACAAGCCTACCTCCTCCTTAATTAATTCCCAAGTATTTTTTAAAATGGAATTGTTTTCATAATTTCCTCTGTGGTCATTGTTAGTGTACAGAAATGCAACTTATTTTGTGTGTTGACTTGGTATCGTGCTACTTTGCTGAATTCATTTATTAGCTATAATTGTTTTTGTGTGTGTGTGTGTGTGTGGAATGTCTAGAGTTGTCTATATGTAAGATATATTGTCTGTGAACAGACACAATTTTACTTCTTCCTTTCCACTTTGGATTTCTTTTGTATCTATTTCTTGCCTAATTGCTCTCGCTAGAACTCTCAGTAGAATGTTAAATAGAAGTGGCAAAAAGAGGCATCCTTATCTTGTTCCTAATACTAGAGGAGAAACTTTCAGTCTTTCACCATTGAGTATGATGTTTGCTGAGTTTTTCATATATAGTTTTTATTATGTTGAGATAGTTTCCTTCTATTCCTATTTTTTTGCATGTTGTATCAGGAAAGTCTGTTGAATTTTGTCAAATGTTTTTTTCTGCATCAGTTGAGATGATCATGTGGGTTTTTTTTCTTTATTTTGTTAATGTGGTATTACATTAATCAATTTTCATATATTGAAACATTCTTGTGTTCTAGGAATAAATTCCATTGGTCATGGTGTATTATCCTTTTAATATGCTGCTGAATTTGGTTTGTTAGTATTTTGTTGAGTTTTGTATCAGTGTTCATAAGGGATATTGGTCTGTAGCTTATTGTGGTGTCTTTGTCTGGTTTAGTATCAGGGTAATGATGGCCTCAAAGAATGTGTTAGGAAATGTTACTCCTGTTCAATTTTTTGGAGAAGTTTGAGAAGGATTGGAATTAGTTCTTCTTTAAATGTTTGGTAAAATTCACCAGTAAAGCCATCAGGTCCAGGGTTTTTCCTCATCAGGAGATTTTTGACTGATTATTCAATCTCTTTGCTGGTGATAAGTCTATTCAGGTTTTCTATTCCCTGGTGATTTAGTCTTGCTAGGTTTTATGTTTCTAGAAATATGTCCATTTCATCTAGGTTATCCAATTTGTTGGCATTCAGTTGTTCAGAATACTCATGTTCTTTGTATTATAGAATCCATAATGTCCCCACTTTTGTTTATGATTTTAGTATTTCGAGTATTACCTTTTTTTTCTTTAGTCCATCTAGGTAAATATTTGTCAATTTTTTAATCTTTTCAAATAACTAACTTTTGGTTTTATTAATTTCTGTGTTTTTCTCTAGTTTCTATTTTGTTTATGTCTGCTCTATTCTCTATTTCCTTCCTTTTGCTAGTTTTCGGTTTAGTTTATTCATCTTTTTCTAGCTCCTTAAACTGTAAAGTTAAGTTAATTTGGGATCTTTGTTTTTTAATGTAAGCATTTATAGCTATAAATTTCCCCCCTAACACTGCTTTCATTGTGTCTCATAAGTTTTGATATGTTGTATTTTCATTTTCATTCATCTCTAAGTATTTTCTAATTTCCCTTGTGATTTCTTTTTTGTCCCATTGGTCGTTAAAGAGTGTCTTGTTTAATTTCCACAAGTTTGTGAATGTCTCCATTTTATTTCTGTGATTTTTTTTTTACTTCATCCCACTGTGATTGGAGAATAAAACTTGTATCTAACTTTTAAAATTGATTGAGACTTAATTTGTAGCCTAGCATATGGTCTATCCTGGAAAATGTCTCTTGTGCATTTGGAAAGAATGTGTATGCTGCTATTCTGTAGAATGTACTATATATGCCTGCTGGAGCTAGTTGGTTTGATGTGTTATTTAAGTCTTCTTCCTTATCTTCTGTCTGGTTGTTCTAACCATATTGAGAGTGGGGTATTGAAGTCTCCAACTGTGATTTTAGAACTGCCTGTTTTTCCCTTCAATTCTGTCAGTTTTTGCATAATAACTGTTTATATAAGTTTTGCAAAACTTATAAATGTTACATCTTCTTGCTGTGTTGAATTTTTTATTAATATGTAATACCCTTCTTTGTCTCTCGTAACCTTGTTATTAATTTAAAGTCTATTTTGTCTGATACTGGTACAGTTAGTATTAGTTACTGTTTGCATGAAAGGTCTTTTTCCATCTTTCACTTTCAATTGAATTGTGTCTTTAGATCTAAAGTGAGTCTCTTGTAGATAGCATATAGTTGGATATTGTGTTTGTATTCATTCTGCCAATCTCTCTCTCTCTCTCTGTCTCTGAAAGTTTAATCCATCTACAATTGAAGTAACTACTGATAAGGAGGGGGTTACTTCTGTCATTTTGCTATTTGTTTTCTATGAGCTTTGCAGCTTTTTTTGTCCCTCTATTCCTACATTAGTGCTGACTTATGTGGTTAATTATCTGTAGTAAAATTTTCTCATTTTTTTAGCATATGTTCTAAGTTATTTTCACTGTGATTATCATGGAGATTACATTTAACATCTTCATGTTATAATAACACTCTAATTTGAATTTATACCAGTTTAACTTCAATAACATACAAAGACTCTGCTCCTTTACATCTCTATCTCCACTGCTGTTGGTTATTGATGTCACAGAATTATTTCTTTATATATGTGTGCCCCCAAACATAAATGAATCTTTTAAATGCATTAATCTCTTAAATTATGTAGAGAACAAAATTTGGGGATACAAACCATTGATACAATAATATTAGCTTTTAGGCTAATTGTTTCTTTAAAATGTATTAGTCTCTTAAATCATATAGAAAACAAAAAAATGTAGTTACAAACAATTATTACAATACTGCCTATTATTATTGCGTATGCATTTGCCTTTATTGAAATCTTTATTTCTTCATACGGCTTCATGTTATCTCTAGAGTCCTTTTATTTTGCACCATAGGACTCCTTTGAGCATATCTTTCAGGACAGGTTAATTGGTAACAAAGTCCCTCAGCTTTTATTTTTCTAGGAAATTTCTTATTTTCTCCCTCACATTGGAAAAACAGTTTTGTGATATAGGATGCTTGGTTGACAGTATTTTTCTTTTAGTAGTTTGAATATATGGGCCTATTGCCCTCTGGTCTCCAAATTTTCTAAAGAGAAATCTGATCGTATTATTGAGACTACCCTGCATGTCATGAGTCACTTTTCTCTCCTGCTTTTAAGATGCTCTTTGTCTTTTTGACAGTTTGATTATAATGTATCTCAGTGTGAGTCTCTTTGAGTTCATCTTACTTGGAGTTCATTGAGCTTCTTGGATATTTTTGTCTATGCCTTTGATCAAATATGTATTGATATTATTTAGCAATATTTAGATAGCTAGTATTTCTTGAAATATTCTCTCTGCCCCATTTTCTCTCTGTCTTTCCTTCTGGAACTCCCACAATGTATACATTGGGCCACTTAATGGCACCCCACAGGTACCTTAGGCTCTGTTCGCTTTTTTTAAATCTTTTTTTCTTTCTGTTCCTCAGTGTCAATAATTTTAATTGTCCTATCTTCAAGTTACTGACCTTCTGTCTGTTCAAATCTGCCTTTGAATATCTCCAGTGAATTTTTCATTTCAATTATTGTACCCTTTAGCTCCAAGATCTCTTTTTGGTTTCTTATTAGGTTTTCTATCTCTTTATTGATGTTTTCATTTTGTTCACACATCATTTTCTTGATTTTGTCCACATCTTTCTTTCATTCTTTGAGCATTTTTCAGATAGTTTTTAAAAAGTCTTTATCTAGTATATCTGCCATTAGATATTTTTTCAAGAACAGTTTCTGCTGATAATTTTTTCCTTTAAATGGAGCATTTCTGTTTCTTTGTATGTCTTGTGATTTTTTTGTTGAAGCTGGACTTTTGAATTTATAACATGGTAACTCTGAAATCAGAGTCTCCCCCTTCCCCAGGGTTTTCTGTTCTGTATTACTGTTCTGCTGCTTCTTTGTTGTTGTTGTTGTTATTGTTGATTGTTGTAGGCTGTTTCTGTGCCAAGGATCAGCCTGAGATGTAAACCTAAGGTCTTTTCTGAGATTTCCCCTGGACGTGTGCAGTCACTTTCTAGTTCTCCCCATATATGCAGTTGTTTTTGAATGTCTTAGTCTTTAAAGTCTAGCTTCCAAAAGGAGGGGAGAAGTTAAATGAATGGGGTTGGGGGAAGGGTGCTAGCTCCTAAATCCCCCGGAAGTCCATTTCAGCTAGAGGGAGAGGACCTTGCAACAATGGAGGAACTGCAAAATGAATGGATGCCTGCCTCTTGGTCTGTACTTCTGTGGTCAGAAGCAGGAATAAGTAATCAGAGCATAGATTCCAAATATTTGGAGGACAAAGTCCTTTTTGCCTACCTGGCTGATGCAAGCTATGTGTAAGCTGTTAATAACTGAAATTGCCAAAAATTTGGCACAATTTATAGCCCAAGTCTTCCTCTGGAAGTTGCAATCCTTCAGTAGACTCCAGATTTCCAGAATAGTTACACCAGACAGATTCTGCATCTGCAATTGTCTAAGTGAAGATAGAGATTCCTGACACTTCCCTGTTCTGACATCTTCCCTTTCCTTATTTCATCTAACTGGATATCATTTGCAAATATAAAGCTATTGATCTTTTAATGAAAATCTTATATCCTACTATGTTACTATATTATCTTATTGCTTATGTTAAATTTATCTTTTAGTCTTTTGGTCTTTTCATTTGTACTATCATGTCATCTGTGAATTGAAGTAATTATACTTCTTACCCATTTCTTATGCTTTTCATTACTTTCTTTTATCAATTGTGTTACTCATACCTCTAAATTAACTGTATTGAAGACATTGGGGATTCCTGCCTTCTTGATTTTACTGTGAATGCCTCTAATATTTCCCCATTAAGTAAGGTCATGGTTTATGACAGAGCTGTGTGTGTGCAGGTGGTTGTATGCTCTGATGTATATTATTATGTTAAGGAAGTATATATCAATTCCTATTCTACTTGAATGATTATTTTGAAATTCAGTATCTAGTCAGTTTATATTCTTTTCCTTCTTAGCTCAATTAATATAGCAATTTTCATTACTGGATTAACAAATATTATAATATTCCATTCTTGGAAGATTTTTATAAAGACTATTGAATTCTTTTTGCTAATATTTTGTTTTGTTTTTGTATAAATGAAATTAGATTGCGATATTTGTAATGCCCTTATGAGGTATTGATCAGATTTAGGTATCAATGTTACTTGGTTTATATATTAAAAAAAAGTGGAAGTCTTCATTTTTTTTTTCTTCTGGAATGATTTATGTGACAATGAGATTGTCTGGATAGAAGTTCTGATAAAATTGCCCTGTGAAAACATCTTAGTTTGTTTTTTCCTTTCTTCTTTTCTTTTTTTATTCTTAAAAAAATGGCATATAATATATTAGTTTCAGATATACAACATAAATACCTCAATATTTGCATACATTACAAAGTGATCAGCACAGTAAGCCTACTTACAATCCATTGCCATAAAATTGACCCCCTTCAGCTTTTTAGCTTATCCCCCAATTCTTTTTCTCTCTGATAACCACCAATCTCTTTTCTGTATCTGAGTTTTGTTTTGTTTGAGAGCACAAAAATCCCTCACAAGGAATATCTCAGATTCTTCCAAGCCCTCTGGGTCCCCTGGACATAAGCCCTGTTGATTTCCAAAGCCATATGTTTTGGGGACCTCGTTTTGCTAGTTCATATTCCAAGGGTTGGGGTGATTGATGTAGGGCACAAATAAACCCCTGCCCACTTAGGAAGAGGCTCTGAGCCTCTGAGATTCCTCCCTATTGTATGTTGATGCATTGGGGGTGGAGTTTTTGGCAGGACCATGTCTCTGCTTCTCCTACCCATCTTGATGTGGCTGTTTTAATCCTTGTTCTGGAGGGAGCTGTTCAGCTAGTTTTTAGTTTATATTTTCAGTGGGAATTATTCTACATTAGTTGTAGATTTGGAATGTCTGTGGGAGGAGGTGAGTTCAGGGTCTTTTTACACTGCCATCTTGGACTAATTCTCCTGGTGTTTTTGAAAAGTAGGACTTGGATAATTTTCCCAATTTCCTCTGTGGAAATTTGAGTATCTTTAACTTGACTGGTTCCATTTTTGTCAAATTATATTTTCCTTGGAAATTATCCATTTGTATGTAAGGTTTTTTTTTTAATTGAGACTATTCAATTTAAGTGGAATAATAACTGAATTTTCACAATTAAAGTGAGGTTTTGCCACTAAATAAACTTAATGAGCTTTTTGGATTTCAGGATTGTGGACAGAAGTATAGTTCCTCTTTGTTAATGTAAGTTCAATTTTCTGTAAAGTTGTGTGAAGTAACTTTTGAAGATCTTTCAAATTTTTTTCTATTTCAGGGTTTGCTCTCCCCCTTGTGATTTCTTATTTGTTATATTTGTTTTCCCTCTCTCTTCCTTTTTATTTCTTGATTGAAAAGCTAGTGGTTTGTCTATTTTGCTGTATTTTCAGTAAGTTAGCATTTTGAGATTTCAACTTCATTGATTCATACTTTATTTTTTCCTTTCCTTCTGCTTTCTTCTGTTTCCTTTATAGTACTTGTCTTTTATGTTGGGAATTGAATCCATCCACTTTTGTTGATCATGCTTTGTCAATTTTCCCATATACATAATTGACCTTTTTAATATGTAAATTGAGGTCTAGTTTAATATCTGGGAAGTTTTTATTAACTCAGAGTTTTAAATATTAGTTCTATTTCACATTTCACACCCACAATATGGTTGTTTGTTTGTTTGTTTGTTTTATCTTCAGGGACTCCAATTATGTTTTTAGGTCTTTGCTTCTCTTCTATGCTTATCACCTTTTCTTTGATTCATTATACCCCTGTTTTATTTTTCACTCTTTGGGTCTTTCCTTACCCACCAAGTCACCTCCACCACCTGCCCTCCCTGCTCCACACACATACACAAGATTGTCTCCCAGATATGCCACCTGTGGTCCTGGGCAATTTCAGACCCCTTCCCTCTCCAGTGTTGAGATACACCAGATCTCAGGCTTGCTTTAAGAACTTTGCCACTCAGTGTGGGGCTCTCTTTCTATAGAGGAAATTTTGTCCATGTTCCACCTGTTAGTGTCCCTTTGTACTCTCTCATTTCCCACTCAGTCTATGCATGATTCTGCTCTGACATGAGATCTCATGTGGCACTACTGGCTTCAGAATGTTTATTTCCCTACAAACATGTAACTTGACATTTAAAGCATTATCTCTTTCCTAGTTAAAAAAAAACAAAACAAGGTTTTCATTTCTTCTCTGTTTATTGGAATGGCTTTTGAAGGATAGGTGGAAAGATTCTGATTTGCATAGCGTCCATCATTTCTATGGAAAACCTAGAAATCAAGATTTCGTTTTCAATAAAGGTTTCTGCTGCTAAGACATACAAAGTAAGCATGAAATTACTTATTTATTTTAACAACCCATGTTTGAGGGACCAGTAAAATATCTCCATGGCTTATATTTGAATATTTCCAGTAAGTTAAGTTCATTAAATCCTGCTTTAACCCATTCAAAAATTCCTTTTTTTTTAGTAATACAGTTCTAACTTGTTTTTATTTTATTTATTTTTATTGAAGTATAATTGACCTACAATATCCTATTAGTATCAGGTGTACATCATAGTGATTTGATATTTTTATACATTATGAAATGATCCCCATGATAAGTCTAGTTACCATCTGTCACCATACAAGGTTATTAGAATATTATTGACTATATTTCCTATGCTGTACATTACATTCTCATGACTTATTTGTTTTATAACTGGAAGTTTATACTTCTTAGTTCTTTACCTATTTCACCCATTCACCCATCCCCAAACTCCTCTTCCCTCTGGCAACCAATAATTTATTTCCTGTATCTGTGAGTCTGTTTCAACCTTTTTTTTTTTTTTTAATTTTATTTTTTAGATTCTACATATAGGTGAAGTTATGTGGTATTTGTCTTTCTGTGTCTGGCTTATTTTGTTTAGTGTAACATCTTCTAAGTCCATCTATGTTATCTCAGATAGAAATATTTCATTCTTTTTTATGGCTGAGTAGTATTCCATTGGGTACATACTATATTTTCTTTATCCATTCTTCCATCAGTAACACTTAGGTTTCCTCCATATCTTGGCTTTTGTAAATAATGCTGCAGTGAACATAAAACTGCATATATCCCTTTGAATTGGTGTTTTTATTTTCTTTGAATAAATACCCCAGAAGTGGGGTTGCTTTGTTATAAAGTAGTTTTATTTTTAATTTTTTGAGGAAACACTATACTGTTTTCTGTAGTGGCTACACCAATTTACATGCCCACCAGTGTACAAGGGTTCCCCTTTTCCACATTCTTGCCAACACTTGTTATTTCTTGTCTTTTGGTAATAGCCATTCTGACAGGTGTAAGATTATACATCATTGTGGTTTTGATTTGCATTTACCTGATGATTAGTGATGTTGAACACCTTTCCTTGGGCCTATTGGTCATCTGTATGTCTTCTCTGAAAAAAATGTCTATTCAGATTCTCTGCCCATTTTTAAATTGAATTGTTTGTTATTCAGTTGGATGAATTACTTCTATATTTTGGATATTAACCCCTTGTAAGATATATAACTTGTAAATATCTTTTTCCATTCAGAAGTTTGCCATTTTATTTTGCTGATGATTTGTTTCACTATGCAAAAGTTTTTAGTTTAATCCCATTTATTTATTTTAGCTTTTGTTACTGTTGCTTGTGGGGTCAGATCCAAAAAAAATATTGCCAAGAGCCATGTTAAGAAGCTTACTGCTTATGGTTTTTTTCTAGAATTTTTGTGGTTTCAGGTCTTACATTCAAATCTTTAATCCATTTTGTGAGTTAATTTTTGTATATGGTGTAAGTAGTCCAGTTTTGTTATTTTCTATGTGGCTTTCCAGTTTTTCCAACTCCATTTATTGAAAAGACTTTCTCTGTCATATAGTCTTGGCTTCTTTATAGTAAATTAATTGACCATATATACATGCATTTATTTCTGAGCTTTCTATTCTGTTCCATTGATCTATCAGTCTGTTTTTGCTCCAGTACCATAGTGTTTTGATCACCTTTGTATTATAACTTGAAGTCAGAGAGCATGATACCTCTAGCTTCGTTGTTCTTTTTTTTTTAATTTTTATTTTATTACGTTAGTCACCATACATTACATCATTAGTTTTTGATGTAGTGTTCCATGCTTCATTGTTTGCATATAACACCCAGTGCTCCATTCAATACGTGCCCTCCTTAATACCCATCATCAGGCTAACCCATCCCCCCTAAAACCCTCAGTTTGTTTCTCAGAGTCCGTAGTCTCTCATGGTTTATTCCCCCTCTGATTTCCCCCCGGCTTCATTTTTCCCTTCCTACTATCTTCCTTTTTTTTTTTTTTTTTTTTTTAACATATAATGTATTATTTGATTCAGAGGTACTGGTCTTACACCATTCACAGCACTCACCATAGCACATACCCTCCCCAATGTCTATCACCCAGCCACCCCATCCCTCCTGCCTCCACCACTCCAGCAACCCTCAGTTTGTTTCCTGAGATTAAGAATTCCTCATATCAGTGAGATCATATGATACTTGTCTTTCTCTGATTGACTTATTTCACTTAGCATAACACTCTCCAGTTCCATCCACATCGTTGCAAATGGCAAGATTTCATTTTTTTGATGGCTGCATAATATTCCATTGTATATATATACCACATGATCTTTATCCATTCATCTGTTGATGGACATCTCAGCTCTTTCCACAGTTTGGCTGTTGTGGACATTGCTGCTATAAACATTGGGGTGTGTGTACCCCTTTGAATCACTACATTTGTATCTTTGGGGTAAATACCCAGTAGTGCAATTGCTGGGTCATATGGTAGCTCTATCTTCAACTTTTTGAGGAACCTCCATACTGTTTTCCAGAGTGGCTGCATCAGCTTGCATTCCCACCAACAGTGTAGGAGGGTTCCCCTTTCTCTGCATCCTCACCAACATCTGTCGTTTCCTGACTTGTTAATTTTTAGCTTTGTTGTTCTTTCTCAAGATTGCTTTTTCTATTTGAGGTCTTTTACAAACTTTGGAACTGTTTGTTCTAGTTCTGTGAAAATACCATTGGGATTTTAATAAAGATGGCATTGAATCTGTAGATTGCTATGGGTAGCATGGACATTTTTTTTAAAAATTTTTTTATTGTTATGTTAATCCCCATACATTACATCATTAGTTTTAGATGTAGTGTTCCATGATTCATTGTTTGTGCATAACACCCAGTGCTCCATAGCATGGACATTTTAATGATATTAATTCTTCCAGTCCATAAATATGGTATATCATTCCATTTATTTGTGTTGTCTTCATTTTTTTTTTCCATGAATGTCTTACAGTTTTTAGTGTACAGGTCTTTCAGCCCCTTGGTTAAATTTATTCCTAGTTATTTTATTTGATACAATTGTAAATGGGACTGTTTTCTTAATTTTTCTTTGATTGCTCATTAATAGTGTATAGAAACACAATCAATTTCTATATATTAATTTTGTATTCCATGACTTTACTGAATTTTGTTTATTCTAATATTCTAATGATTTTTGGTGGAGTCTTTAGGATTTTCTATATGTAGTATCTAATCTGTTAATAGTGACAGTTTACTTCTTCCTTTCCAATTCAGATGCCTGTTATTTCTTTTTCTTCCCTAATTGCTGTGGCTAAGATTATGTTGAATAAAAGTAGTGATAGTGAGCATCCTTGTCTTGTTTTTGATCTTAAAGGAAAAGCTTTCAGCTTTTCACCATTGTGTATGATGTAAGCTGTGGGTTTGTCACATATGGCCTTTATTATGTTTAGGAGTATACCTTTTATACCTATGTTTTTGAGTTTTTATCATGAACAGGTGTTGAATTTGTCCACATTTTTTTTGCAACTGAGATGATCAAATAATCTTTATCTTCTGTTAATGTGTTGTATCATGTTGGTTGATTTATGGATGTTGAACCATTCTTGCCTCCTTGGAATAAATTCCACTTATAATCAAATTTTAAGGCTGACTTTATAAAATGAGTTTGGAAGCATTCTTTCCTCTTCAATCTTTTGGGATAATGTGGGAAGGATATGTACTAACTTTTCTTTGAATGTGTGGTAGAATTCACCTGTCAAACCATCTCATCCTGAATTTTTGGTTTTGGGAAGTTTTAAAATTCCTGTTTCAATTTTATCACTTGTAATTGGTCTATTCAGATTTTCTGTTTCTTTGTGATTCAGTCTTAGGAAGTTATGTATTTCTAGGAATTTATTTACTTTTTCTAGGCTTACCAATTTGTTGACAAATGATTGTTCAGAGTAGTTTCTTGTGATCTTTTATGTGTCTATGTGTCAGTTGTAACTTCTCTTTCGTTTTCTAATTTTATTTGGGACTCCTCTCTCTCTCTCTCTCTTTTTTTTTTTTCCTTGACAAATCTGGCTAGAGATTTTATCTTTTCAACAAACCAGCTTTAGATTCATTGATCTTTTCTATTGTTTCTTTTAATCTTATTTATTTCCATTCTGATCCTTATTATTTCCTTCCTTCTACTAACTTTGGAATTTGTTCTTTTTATAGTTTCTTTGGTTGTAAAGGAAGATTGTTTATTTGGGATTTATTTTGTTTCTTGAAGTAAGCCCATGTCACTATGAACCTTCCTCTTAGAACTGCTTTTCCTGTGTCCCCTAGATTTTGGAAAGTTGTGTTTCTATTTTCATTTCTTGCCAGGTATTTTTTTATTTCCTCATTGATTTCTTTGTCAATCCATTGGTGGTTTAGTAGGCTGTTGTTTATTTTCCCTATGTTTGTGTTATCCTAGTTTTCTTCTTGTGATTGATTCCCAGTTTCATGTCATTGTGGTCAGAAAAGATGCTTGATAAGACTCCTATCTTGAATTTATTGTGACTTGTTCTGTGGACTAACATGTGATCTCTCCTAGAAAATGTTTCATGTACACTTGAAAAGAAAGTGTATTGTGCAGTTTGGGGATGAAATGTTCTATATATGTCTCTTAAGTCCATCTGTTCTAATGTCTCTTAAGGCCAATATTTTGTTATTGTCTTTCTGTCTGGATGATCTATCCATTGATGTAAGCATAGTATTAAAGTCTCCTACTATTACTGTATCACTATTAGTGTCTCCCTCTATGTCTGTTAATATTTGCTTTATATAATTAGATGCTCCTATGTAGGGTGCATAAATATTTATGAATGTTATATCCTATTCTTGGATTGATCCTTTTACTTTTATGTAATGCCCTTCTTTATCTTTTGTTACATTCTTCTTTTAAAGTCTATTTTGTCTTAAATGAGTATTGCTACTCTAGCTTTCTTTTTGTTTCCATTTGCGTGGAATATCTTTCTCCATCTCTTCATTCTCAGTTTGTGTGTGTGTTTAGATCTGAAGTGAGTCTCTTGTAGGCAGCATATAAATGGGTCTTGTATTTTTATCCATTCAGCCACCCTATGTCGTTTCATTGGAACACTTAGTCAATTTACAGTTAAAGTAATTATTGATAGGTATGTACTTACTGCCATTTGTTAATTGTTTTTTTTTTTTTTTTCTGGCTCTTTTAGTAATTCTTCTCTGTTTTCTTTATCTCTAGTGGTTTTATGGTTTTCTTTAGTGTTTGGGTTCCTTTCTCTTTATTTTTCTTATATCTATTATAGGCTTTTGGTTTTTAGTTACCATGAGGTTCATATATATTGACCTCTATATTTAGCAATCTATTTTAAGTTGATAGTTGTTTAAGTTCAAATACATTCTAAAAGCACTTCTATCTCTACCATCCTCCTGCTCACCTACCACCACCACCACCACCACTTTTATCTTGAGATCACATTTTACATCTTTTTATTTTGTGTATCTCTTAACTACTTATTGTAGTTATGGTTGATTTTACTATCTTCCAACTAGCTTTTCAAGTGGTTAGTTTACTGCCTTTACTCTTTTTTTGCCTTTACCACTGAGATTTTTTCCTTAATATATTTTCTGATTTCTACTTAAGACCTTTTCTTTTCTGCTTAAAGAAGACCAACCCCTTAACATTTCTTGTAAAGCCAGTTTATTGGTAATGAACTCCTTTAGTTTTTGCTTATCTGGGAAACTCTTTATTTCTCCTTTAATCCCAAATGATAACCTTGCCAGGTAGAGTATTCTTTGTTGTAAGTTTTTCCTTTTCAATACTTTAAATATATCCTGTCACTCCCTTCCGGTCTACAAAGTTTCTTCTGAAAAATTAGCTGATAGTCTTATGGGGTTTCCCTTTTATATGACCGCTTTTCTTTTGCTGCCTTTAAGATTTTCTCTTTAAAATTTGCCATTTTAGTTATAGTATGTCTTCATGTGGATCTTTCTGAGTTCATCTTACTGAGACTCTCTGCATTTCCTGGACCTGTATGTCTGTTTTCTTCCCCAGGTTAGGGGAATTTTCACCCATTATTTCTTCATATAGATTTTTTTTTGTCCCTTTCTCTCTTCTTCTGGGACCTTTGTAATATGAATATTAGCACACTTTATGTTGTCCCAGAGGTTCCTTAAACTATCATCATCTAAAAACGTTTTTATTTGTTTTGTTTTGTTCTTCTGATTGGGTGATTTCCACTCTTCTTTCTGCCACATAGCTGATCTGTCCTGAATCATCTAATCTGCTGTTAATTCCTTCTAGTGTATTTTTCATTTTTGTTATTGTGTTCTTTAGTTCTGATTGTTTTCTTTTTCTTATATTTTCTAACTCTGTTTAAGTTCTCTGTTCTTCCATTCTTCTCCTGAGTTTGATGGGATCTCTATGATCATTCATTTAACTCTTTATCAGGTAAATTACCTTTCTCCATTTAATTAGGGTCCCCCCACCTTGGATTTTATCTTGTTCTTTTGTTTGGAGCTTATTTCTCTGTCTCCTCATTTTGTTTGTCTTTCTGTGTTTGTTTCTATGAATTAGATGGGAGAGCGATCTCTTCTGGTCTTGAAGGAGAAGCCTTGTGTAGGGCTGTTCCCTTTGTAGACTGCATGTACCTGGAGACTTTGGCAGACAAGCTGGAGCTGGTACAGATGTGGGCTCATAGGGGTTTCAGGGCATTCCACATGCAGGCTGCCTTGGCAGGATGGCTGGAGCTGGAGTGGTTGCTGGACATGCTGTGCTAGGACCATTGTGACAGGAGAGCTGGAGTGGATGTGGGCCAGGGAGATGAGTGGTGTGCTGTGCCAGGGCCACCAGGGTGGGATAGTTGGAGTTGGAGCAGGCATGGGCTGGGGAGTCTTGGAGCACTGCACTGAGGTCAGGTGCAAACAGGGAGTCTTGCAGCATGCCATGCTGCAGTTTCCTTGATGGGACAGCTGGGTTGGGGCAGATGAGGGACCTAGAGCATGCCAGGATGGCCCTAATACGCCAGGTAGAACATGCAGGCCCTGCTCTTGCCTGCATTATTGGGGTGGAGGGAAAATATAAAATATTGTGCTGGCTGGCGCCTCTGACCATGGAGAGAGTTCCAGCAGTTCTCAACCCATTTGGCAGGCATTCTAAGGTTATATCTAATGGATCTCCTTCACTTACAGTCTAGTTACTCTTTAAACCACGATTGTTTTCACTGTGCGTGGGTGAGTGAGTCTGTGCATGGGCTCAGTGCTATCCTTCCCTACTTGAGGTCCCTGCATGAGGGATGGGTTTACTGTCATTACCATGTCTCTGTCTCTCCTACCCTTCTCTATGTGGCCCCTCTAGAGTTCATTGTGCAGAAGTTGTTCAATCAATCCTCAGTTCTTCAGGAGGAATTGTGCAATATCTAGGTGTAGATTTGGTATTTCTGGAGAGGAGGTGAGTTCAGGCTTTTCCTACACTTGGACCCTCACTTGTCTTTAGACAAAATATTTCTCTCAGTAGTTTTTGCTGATAGTATCTAAATTCAGACCTTTGGGGTTACATAGCAAGTGTAAACTTTCTGGCTACTGGGATTTATAGCATTTGATGATTAAAAATCATGATCACAAGTGTTCTCTTTTTCAGAGTTAATGATTTTAATCCAACTTTTTGTTGCTGCTAGGTATAGAAATGAAGTTTAATGTATGATCACATTATAGCAATGAGTCTTTGTGCTTATTTCATTAGTTATATTTAACTAGACTGTTATCTCATGAAAGAGCATGTCTTAATTTGGAGATGCCTATTTTCTTTATCCAACAAAATTTAAACATATGTTTTCTAAAACTGAAGTTCAGTTTTTAGAACTCTCATTATTGATGTGTATGGTATAATTCCAAGTAAGCCCTAGAAAACCCACAGCTTTAGGAGTTAGAATCTGAATAGTAGTGCCTCTTTATCTTTAAAAATGCTCATTTTGAGTGTTTTATTGGAAGATTCCAACTAAGAAGTTACTAGTAGATGTGAAAACAGTGCAATAATAATGACTTATAATCAAAAGACCAATAAACATGTTAGTTTTTTATATTTACTGTTGAGATCACTGAAAACCTAGAGCTGAGATTTGTTTTAACTTCATCTGGCTTTCTTTCCTCAGCTTTTTATGGATTTCTCAATCACTTTACTTGTCTGCAGCAGGAGGCTTTTATTTGCTGATAAGGGCTGTTAACCAGTTTCAAAGTTGAGAAATAAAGTTACCATTACACACAAGGCTGTGCATTATACTGGGCTAAACTGATCCTGTCTTTAGTAAAACTAGTAAAGAAAGGACAAAGCTAAGATATAAATGGGAAGCATCCTATAGGGCAAGTCCCACAGAGGGGTAGAATAATGAACTAAGCAAGGGGAAATGTTTTTATAACAAATGAAAGCCGGACTTTCTTGCATCACTTGCTTGTTTTCAGAGTAAAGCCTGGAAAACACTAATTAAAAGATAATTTGTCAGAAACACAAACATTAAAACTTAGCCCAAGCTAGTCTTTTAATCTACTGACCCTAGGGCTACCAAGGAAGTTAATAGCTTTTATGTAACATGATCCCCTACTTTGCTTCACTGCTGAAAATTAATTCTCAAAGAGCCTGTATCTTATTTTGTATTTACTCAGAAAGAAGTCTTGAGGTTCTGCCCTTCCGCCTCCTCCCTCAGGAGCTACCTTACTGGCTTTAATGCAGGTGGCCCTCAAGGCATCATTGTTCTACTGGGTCTACTTTCACCTACCAGTGACTGCTTGCTACTATCACTGCTCAGGCTCAAGAGAGGAGCTACTGCTCTTCTGCCTTAACTGTGGGCTTAGACCCTCCTAACTCCAACCCCCTAACCCCCAGTACACAAGGCAGATTTTTACCCAATGTTTAGCAGTAACTGAAAGAATTTGGAAAATACTCAGAGTAGCAATGAATCAGCCTGCCATTAGCCAGCATGTGTCCTTGACTTGTTCTTGGCTCAAGTCCATGTGGCCAGAACAAGTTTGTTTTCCATGATTAAAAACTGTGAAACTTTGTGCTTCAGAGTCAAGGCCAAACTGATACCTCATTGTTTCTTTTTTTCCTCCCCTAATTTCAAGGAGAGAAGAGGAAATTTCCTTAATTCCTGCCCTGTAATTAGTCTTTTGTACAGGATAATTGACAGAATGAACATCCATTCCCTTCAAGGTTGTAAGTAGCTTTCACACAGTCTGGGTTATTCAGTCTTGAAGAGCACCTGTGAGCCCTAGGAGGGGCAATACCAATTCAGTCCAGTTTTTTTTTTTTCAGCCTCATCTCATCAAAGATTCAAATCTCATCTTTAATAGCCTTATAGAATGGTGAGTACATGAGGAAGGGAGTGAGAGAAGAGGCTCCATCAGCCTGGAATGATAGGATGTATTGAAAGATGGTCTCCTATACAAATTGCCTCCTAAATATGTGTCTATTATTAATAATTTCTCAATATTTCTTCACTTTTAATTCTTATTTCCAATTTATCCTTTCTTTTATTCACTAATATTACCTATCCTTTCCTTTTTGCTTATAAATCATAATCTTTTTTCTTTTTCTCCTATCAAATTATACTTTAGAGATGAAGGCAATATAAGTGATCTATTTGTCTACTCTTCCCTTTGGGCAATAATATTTGTAATTTAAAAATAAAAAATGTTGCTCTTCCCTTTAATAATTTTATTTTGCCATCACCTCAAACCAAGTTTATCTCTTTCATTTATAACACCCTCAAGTCATGCCCTGGATATAATCATCTTCTGCCTTAAAATGTGTAAATGGGAAAAATATTTAATATATATATCAATGGATATAACTTAGAGTTATTATAAGAGCAGTTAATTATGTTAAGGGAATTAACCAAAAAATTCACTAACAAAAAGGAGGCATGAATTTTTCTTTTTTAAAAAAAGATTTATTTATTTGTCAGAGACGACGTGCACTCAAGCAGGGGAAGTGGCAGGCAGAGCAGGCAGAAGGAGAAGCAGGCTCCCCACTGAGCAAGGAGCCCAATGCTGGACTCGATCCCAGGACCCTAGAATCATGACATGAGCTGAAGGCAAATGCTAAACCGACTGGGCCACCCAGGCGTCCCTCTTCTTTTTAAGTATTTGTTGTCAAGACTTATTACAATCCTGAGGAATTTACAAAGTTGAAAATATTTGGAAATACTATTTCCATGAATGTATAAAAGGAAACAATAGCAAAATTTATACACACAGTACCAGGGAAATGCAGATGTATTTTAAGGCAGACATTAATATTTTAAATAAATCTATTTGAAAATGAAAGCTTTTTTATCCCTTGGGGAACATCATAATATTTTCATAATAATATTAAGATGTTAGGGGTGTCTGGGTGGCTCAGTTGGTTTTCAAGGATTTCATGGAACACCATACCTTACAGCTATTGTTTTTCAGTCTTGGTTATTTGGTAAATATTAACTTGAAAATGAAAAAAAGCCTGTTACTCAAACAAATTGACAGTATTTGTTGCCATTGATAAAATTCAGGTTTTGGCAAGCATGTTTCTGCCACCATGAATTTGATAGCTTCTCAGTAGTTAGACTTCTAGGATGAGAATGGTGGTAATATTAATGAATGTGTTTTTTTTAACATTATATAATGAACTATTTCAACATTGAAATGGTCTGTATAACTTGATCAGCCAGTATCTTCCAAATGACCAGTGCAGAATGTGCAGAATGTGCAGAATGTGCAGAATGCTACACATCTTTCATGAGTAAAAAAATGAAAAGTGCACCGAATTTAAATGTGACAAGTAAAAAAAAAATGTT
Source organism: Halichoerus grypus (assembly GCF_964656455.1). Taxonomy (NCBI): domain Eukaryota; kingdom Metazoa; phylum Chordata; class Mammalia; order Carnivora; family Phocidae; genus Halichoerus; species Halichoerus grypus. The sequence continues at coordinate 47,234,755 of NC_135713.1, read as the reverse complement.
CATTGATATAGTTTCAGATTTTACATTGCAATTAATGTTTAAGAAACTATTCCTCTTTGAGTTTAGGTGTATTATCAAAGAAGGAAATCCATAGTTATCTGAAAAGACTATTAAAACACTCTTCCATTTTTTATCTATGTATTCTGCATGAGGCTAGATTTTCTTCGTATATTTCAACCAAAACAATATATGGCAATAGAATGAATGCAGAATCAGATAACAGGGAATCCAGTTCTATTCTACTCAGATAGACATTAAAGAAATTTGCAAAAATGTAAAACAGTGCTACTCTTCTACCAGTTTTTGTCATAATCCTGAGGAATTTACAATGTTGAAAGCATTTGGAAATACTATTTCCATGAATTTATAAAAAGTAACAAAAGAGAAAATTATACACACAGTACCAGGGAAATGCAGATGTATTTTAAGGAAGATATTATGATTCTTTTAATAAAAATATTTGTTAGTCTGTAATGGGCTTATTATTGATATTTAAAATTAATAAACAATTAAAATACTTTAAAAGTTTTAGAATTACAGTTTTAATTTCAAATATGGTCAATATTAATATATTTAACTCACGTAAACAAATGTTCTTTGTAGTATTTAAAAATTAAGAAAGTAGAGAGGCTCTAAGGTCAAGAATTAAGAACCAATGTTTTATATATATATATACTATATTATATTCGAACATGTAATATCTGTCTCTAGATTGAATGGAATAGTTTGTAGCAAACCATTTCTCATGCCTAGAACAACTACAAAACTCAACAAAATACAAAAACAGTAATATGTTTGGAAGAATCAGAGAGTTACCAAGTCACCTAGGAATTGAGGTGTTAGGATTCAAGAAAGAAAGGAAATACATGGAGTGGGTTTTGACATTCTATGATGCTTTATTCCTCAAGGGATCTGCTGATTCATAGTTGGCATGAGTAGAAAGGCTCAGAAACTAAGCAGAGCTTTTAACAATCTTGGGGTCATGGTGAGACAAAATTGGATTTTGAGGCTGATAATTCAGCTCTGAGTTGAGAGGCCAAGATCTCAGAGAAATGGGAAAATATCATGAATCCAATATTCTGCACCAGTTTTCTCCCTGGAGTATTCTCCAGCTTGCAAGGTGTAACTGCAAAGAAACTAAAAAGCAAGCAGAGTTGTCAGCATTCTCTTTATGTTGGAGAGAATAAAAACTGTAGTTCAGGACCTGCCAAGGGAAAGGTACTTTGGTAAACACTCAGGACTTTCAGTTAGTCCTTTCAGGAAGGACTATTCCCCAGGAATAAAGATGAAGCAGAAATGTATCAGCTTCACAAAGACTGAAATTCAGCCTTGATTTTCTTAGTTTTTGATTGGGTGAAGGTAGGAAGTTTCTGCTTTAATTACCTGCCAGAGACTTAAAAAAAATTCTTCTCTGGAGAATTAAAACATTATCCAGAGGTTCAAGTGAGAAAATAGACAGTAGAAACAGACTGGTGATCCAAATAATGGCTATTATCAGCTGCAGACTTTAAAACAATAGAAAATTTTACCATAAATTTGGAATTTATTCATTTTCGTCTTATATAGAAATGACTAAGAACACAACTGATAAGTTTAATACCAGATTAGACATAACTCATCTGGAAGATATTAAATATATCCACACTCAGCTATGTGAGAAAAAAGGACAGAAAAGAGAGAAGAGTCCTATAGGACATGTGGAAAGTCTCACATACTTGTGATGGAAAAGGGGGAAAGAGAGAAATGGACAGAAGAAATATTTGAAAAATATTGGTTGAGAATTTCCCCAAAGTGATTAAACACGTCAAACCACAGATTCGAGAACAATCAGGATAAATATAAAGAAAAACATGTTTAGACACATCATATAAAATTGCTAAAAGCCAATGATACAGAGAAAATCATAAAAGCATCCAGAGAACCAAATAAATAAACAAATACAAAAGACAATAAAATGTCATCTTTATTTTTTAAAAGATTTATTTATATATTTGAAAGAGAGAGAGAACGAGTGGGGAGGGAGGGGCAGAGGGAGAGGGACAAGCAGACTCCCCACTGAGCAGAGAGCCCAATGTGGGGCTCGATCCTAGGACCCTGACATCATGACCTCAACCCAAGGCAGACACTTAGCCGACTGAGCCACCCAGGTGCCCCTAAAATGACATCTTAAAATTGCTAGAATATTAACAATAGCCATTGAAGAATCAAAGATATCCTTTAGATAAAGACATTTCAAACAAAAAATGAGACAATTCATTACTAGGGAACCCACACTAAAAAAGACACTAAAAAAACTTCAGGAAGATGGAATATGATCTTAGAAGCCTAGAAATATAGGAAAAAATTAAGAGCATAAATGGTAAATATGTGGGTAAATCTAGAGAAACATTGATTATATACTACAGTAATGCCTCGTGGGGTTTGAAATATAAATAAAATATATGTCAACATTAGTATAAAATATGGGAGAGACCTAGAGATAAAGCATTCAGAAGTTCTGTATTGTCTGAGAACTGGTAAAATGAATTAATCTACATTAGACTTAATAAGTTAATGATGAATGTTGTAATCTCTAAGGTAAGTGCTAAACGAATAGGGAAAACTAACAAATGAAAAAAAGTGAAATAATAGGGGCGCCTGGGTGGCTCAGTCATTAAGCACCTGCCTTGGGCTCAGGTCCTGATTCCAGGGTCCTGGGATCGAGCCCCATGTCGGGCTCCCTCCTTGATCCATGGGAGGCCTGCTTCTCCCTCTCCCACTTCCCCTGCTTGTGTTCCCTCTCTCGCTGTGTCTCTCTCTGTCAAATAAATAAATAAAATCTTTAAAAAAAAAGGTGGAATAATAAAAATATATTGGATTTAAAAGAAGGTATGGAAAGAGAAAAAGGGGGAACATAGAACAGGTGAAATAAAAAACAATTAGGAAAGTTGTATATTTAAATCCAACCATCAGTAATTAAATGTGAAAGGACTAAATTCCTCCAATCAAGTCAATACTTCTTTGAATGGGGAAGCTTTATGCTCCTACAGTGTGCTGTATTACTATGTTACTTACAAAACTACATGTGGCTTAAAGACACAGATACAAGGGTGCATGAAGATTGAATAAGAGGCTGGAGAAAGATAAAATGTTCCATGTTTGCATGACATACAGGAATGTAATATTTCTATTCCATCTTTTGTAGTTGAGAGTTCTGCTTTTTCTAATTATTTATAGGGTTAAAGGCTTATATCAAAGAAGTATGTCTTGATTTGGTTAAACACGTCCCTGAAATTTCATGTTATATTTGTTTATTTAAGCTTTCTTTATGGAGAATTTCAAACAAATACACAAATAGAAATAATCTTGAATTACAATTGTTAGTATATGGCTAATTTTGTCTTAACTGTATCCCTGTGGATTATTTTGCACAATTCCTAGATAGCATGTGATTTTATCTTTATCTTAGGGTATATCACAAAACATAAGAATGCTTTAAAAATAGACATAATACTATTACCATGCCTTAAAAAATAAACACCAGAGTCTTCAGGTACATTATGGAGAATGGTTCCTCATGGATATGGAGTTTCTCTGTGGAACGATAAAAATATTCTATAATTATAGAGTGGTTGATGGTTGCACAATTTTGTGAATCTATCAAAAAGCACTGAATTGTACACAATAAAAAGGTAAACATTATATGTGGATTATACCCCAAAACAAAAAACAAAAATAATTCTTTAATATCAGATATGGAATTTTAAGTTACATTTTTCAATTATTATTTTATATCCCTAATAATGTTCTCCTATATGGAGTTTATTTAGAGAATGTCTAGGATCCATTGTTGAGGTTTTGGGAAGGGTGGTATTTTTCTTTATAAATAGATACAAACTCTCATAAGATGAATTTCACAAAATACCTAAACTTTGATAGAAATCTAGTTTTCGGGAATGCTAAGACCTATTAGGTATTAATTCTTTTATTTTCCAGTTTATCAAACAGTACTGACTATGGATTTAGAATCCTCAGCCATACTAGAAATGAAGTCATCCACAACTGAAATTGGTTTCCAAGAGTCTGTAATTCTGCATTTTACAGTTTTTACAATATAATGGCAATGACAACAGCTACTATTACTAGCTAACATTTGATAACTTATGTAACAGGTACAAAGTGCAAAATACCCTCCCCATTTTTATTTATTTACTTAATTTTAATTATTAAAATAGAATTGACATTCAATGTTGTATTAGTTTCAGATGTACTACAGTGATTCAGCAATTCCATATATTACACAGTGCTCGCCATGGTAAGTATAGTTACCATCTGTCATCACGGGAGGTTACTGTAAACATACTGACTATATTCCCTATACTGTACTTTTCATCCCTATGACTTCTTTCTTTTATACTGCAAGTTTATACTTCTTAATCTCCTTTACCCATTTTGTCTTTCCCCCTATTCTCTTCCCTCTGACAATCACCAGTCTGTATTTCTGAGTCTGTTTCTAGTTTTTGTTTTATTTGTTTAGATTCTACATGTAAGTGAATTCATATGGTATCTGTTTTTCTCTGTCTGACTTATTTCACTTAGCATAGTACAGAGTATCCTGTGCTAAGTGCTTCAAATTCATCATCTCATGGAGTCCTCATGACTACTTTATAGAGGGACGGTAAAGATATTAAAATAATCTTAATTCCTTTTTAGGTTAGTAAGTGCCCAACTCCAGCATTCAAAGGCTGAGGTGTTCAGCTAAACCTGGCTGGTGACCACTCTAGCAAATCTCTACAATTAACAGAGACTTCTGGTTTCCCAACTTTAGTAAAAAACCCTTTGGGCCTTTTGTCAAGAGTTAATACACAGGAAAAGGGAATATATTTCATGGAAGTGCTGGTTAATACCATGTGTTATATCCAGTAGAAGCATTGAAGCATTATTCTCCTAATCCATTATTCAGTTTCTAAAGCTGCTAGAGATACATAATAATATAACACTCTATTTTTGAATGATTGCATTCTGTGAGAACTTCTTAGTTTAACTCTTAGGCTTGTCCTCCCTGACTCACTGTGCAAATCTTGGGTTCAGTTAGGATCTTACGTAGATGAGAGCCTTGGAAGCATATTTTATGCTTGGCATGAAGTACACTGGTCATGGTGTCAGCAGTGACATGAAAATCCAGTAAAAGTCCAACTCAGCCCTATGCCCAATGTAAATCTCTGCCACTGCCCTCAGGGAAATCCAAGCTTCTGTACAGGGCTATGTAAAATAGAATTTTACTACAGGATCCACAATGCAAGTGGTTTTTTCCTACTTGCCCTCCCACACCCAATTTCTTCCATAATTTGTTGAACAACTTGAAGTAAGCTTTTATAGAGAATAAATATATTATTGCTTATCAAGAGCTTCCACTGTACTAGACTGTTTTAAAGATTCTATTTATTTATTTTAGAGAGAGGGTATGAGTAGGGGTAGGGGCACCAAGCAGACTCTGCACTGAGTGAGGAGCCTAATGCAAGACTGGATCTCACGACCCTGAGATCATGACCTGAGCCGAAATCAAGAGTCAGCTGGTCAACCAACTGAGCCACTCAGGCGCCCTATGCACCAGATTGTTTTGAATGATTGCATATACCAGGGTTCTGCAAACCTCTGTAAAGAGCCATATAGTTGGTGTTTTAGAATTAGCATTCCACATGGTATCTGTTGCAATGACTCAGCTCCGCAACTGCAACTGGAAAGCAACAAACAGTACTTAAAGGAATGTGGTTGTGTTACAACAAAACTGTACTTACAAAAGCATACATTTGACCTGTGGCTGTGGTTTGCCAAACTTTAGCATATACTCTTTTTTTTTTTTTATTGAGGGATAATTGACCTATAATATTACATTAGTTTCATGTGTACAACATAATGATTGGTATTTGTATATATTGTGAAAGAATCACCAAAATGAGTCTAGTTAACCTCTCTCACTAATACATAGTCACAAAAGTTTTTCTTGTGATGAGAACTTCTAAGATCTACCTTCTTAGCAACTTTCAAATATGCATACGGTATTAACTATAGTCACCAAGCTGTACTTGAAATCCCCATGACTTATTTTGTAGATAGAAGTTTGTACCTTTTGACCCTGTTTACCCATTTACCTACCCCTCCCCCCACTGCCTGTCTCTGGCATCCACCAATCTGTTCTCTGTATCTATGAGTTCAGTTTTTGTGTTCTTATTTTTAGAGTCTACATATAAGTGAGATCATATGGTATTTGTCTTTCTTTGTCTGACTTCACTTGGCATAATGCCCTCAAGGTCCATCTATGCTGTGCAAATGGCAAGATTTCATTCTTTTTTTATGGCTGAGTAATATTCTATCGTGTGTGTGCTTTATTCATCTTATTCACTCTTCCATAGACTGATACTTAGGTTGTTTCCATGTCTTGGCTACTGGAAAGCAATGAGCAAAGGGGTGCAGGTATCTTTTCAAGTTAGTGTTTTCATTTTCTGGCACACATTCTTTTTTTTAAAAATATTTTATTTTATTTTTTGACAGAGACAGTGAGAGAGGAAACACAAGCAGGGGGAGTGGGAGAGGAAGAAGCAGGCTTCCCGCCAAACAGGGAGCACGATGCGGGGCTCGATCCCAGGACTCTGGGACCTTGACCTGAGCCGAAGGCAGACGCTTAATGATTGAGCCACCCAGGTGCCCCTCTGGCACACATTCTTAATGTTCACAACAACTTAAGGCAGGTACAGTTATTATCCTCACTTTACAGATATGGATACTGGAGCATAGAATAGCTAAGAAGTTTGCTCAAGATCACATGACTAGGGTATTAGAACTTGGCTTTGAACTCTGGCAGCCAACTGCAGAATCCATATTCTTAAGCAGTGCATCATAGTGCCTCTTTGGTACAAAAGGTAGCAAAACAGTAATAGTTTTATGCTTTACCATACATAATCTCACTTAATCCTTACAACCACCTTGTGAGGAAGATAGTATTTTCCCTTTTCCAATAAAAAGAATTGAATCAAAGTTTGAACTTGCTTGGAGGTCAGACAGTAAATAGAGGAGTCTAAATTAGAACATGGATCAAATTCATAGGTCCACATCCCTTTCATGAATGTTAAGGGGAAGGCAGTAGAGTACACTGATTAATAAACTTTATAGACTTCACTTCCCTCACCTGACAGAGGTAGTGACCAGATCTAGGTATACTCATGGGAGCAAATGGCTAAAGCTGATGGATGAATATACAAAATGCAGAGAAGTAGACCAGGAAACTAAGGCGGTTGAGTGCCACATAATTCATTCACATTTATACTAAAATTTCACGAGCAAAGGTAGGAATAGTAATGAAGAAAATGGCAATGAGCCAGTAACTGAAAGTGTTGGAGAATTTAAGGAAGTGCTGTAGGGATTATTTGATGACAGCGTCAAGGAGAGAGAATAGGTGATATCATCGGATGACATGAGGTTCCAAACTCATTTTTTTTTTTCAACAGAGGAAGGAAGGGAAATTTTTTGGAAGCCAAAATAAGCAAAGAGAAAACCAGCCCTACCTCTATGCCCACTGGGCAAGAAGTATGGGAGGAAAAAAAAAAAGAGCCACCATTTGAGAAGGCTACAAGAGCATCTGTGTTCTTAGGAAAGAGCCAGATCTCATGCATAGAGTAATAGGACAAATGGGTGTTGAGGGCAAATAAAGGAGACCTGCAGAACCCCATGAAGATTAGAGTATGGGAGATGAGGGGTGATCTGGGGCTCTGTGCAGTGATGGTCTAATGAACAGCACAGTGAGATTCGATTTGGTGGATTCAAAGCCTATAACACTGGCAAAATCATGTGTATCAGAGGGTTTGGGGCTCCATCTTAACCCTTCCAATGGGGGTAGAGGGTTTAAGGGGATTTTAATCCTTACACACTGGTTTCTTAATCCGTACTAGGGAAAAGGCAAACTTTGAATGGGCACACTTGTCTTGACCTTGCTGATTGACCTGTAGAGGAGCTGGGTGTTATTCCAAGAGCAGAGGCCTGTCTTCAGCCTTGATGATGGGGATGAAGACCTAAGAGAGGTGTGATCTTTGTCCTAGTTCCAGGCTTCCTTTTCATCTGTGGTTCTGTCCTTTATCCAGTCTTACTCCAGCCTATCCCATTACAAATGGCTATACCCCTTTCTAATTTCCTATAACTTAATTTTAATCCTAAGAATCCTAATTTCCTATAACGATCTCTGACCACCACCTCCATCTTTCCATTCACTACCTCTACCTCTCAATCCCAACAGTCTTTCCAACCCACTTGGACATTCAATTTATTAATCTTACTGCCTTTCACTATACTTTATCCCCAAAATGACCTTGCTTTCCTTCCTAAATTCCAAGATCAGTCATTACCTTTCACATTACACTTGACTCACTTTCATTACCTTGTGCCTGCATCTGTACAGTTGAATGTGGCTTGAATAAAACACATAACTGGTCTGATTTGGTTCATTTTAAGTTCATGACCATAAATCTTTAGGGGATTCTTGATGCTGCCAGGCAAGCATACTATATGATCTCAGTCCATTCACTCTCCCATTTCTAGATAACCATTTTATATCTCATTTTCTTCTTTAAAAGCTCCAATACACCCTCCTCCTCCATCCTCATTCTCAATGATGATCTAGTTCCTATTCCACTAGAAAAAAAAAAAAACACTGAAGTAAGACCAAAGGTCTTCCACTCACTCCTCCACCATATCTACCCATTTGCCAGCATGGACACCTATGTACTCTGCCTTCCCGACTATGACCAAGGATGAAGTGCCCAGGCCCCTTTCTAGTATTGGTCCTTCCACTTCTACATGAGATCCAGTCACCTCTCACATGCTCAAGGACATTGCTACAATATTCCTTCTCACCCACATCATTAAATTTTATCTCTGTAATAGATCATTCCTATTAGAAATGAAATAGGCCATTATTTCTCACATCTTACCAAAAGTTTTCTTGACCCCCCCCTTTTCCTGTCAGCTGACGCTCCATTTTTCTCCCCTTTACAGCAAAATTCTCCTTTGATCGTTTCCTGAGCCTGTTCCAATCATGCTTTTGCTTGTAACATTCTGTTCAATCAGTGACCAATGACTGATGACTTCTCCTTGCTAAATCTAATACTCATTGTTTGATTCCTTATTTTCTACCTATTAGCAGTATTTGGCTCAATTGATCAATCCACCATCTTAAAACCTTTCACTCGGTGTCTGAAATACCCTCTCTACCACCTGCAAGGACTATTTATCAGTCTTGTTTCTTTCTTCTTATCTCTTCAACCTCTAAATGGGCATGCATCCAGTTCTTGGATCTTTCTTTTACTCTATCTATACCCATTCCCCTAGAATCTTATCTAAATCTCTAGATGTCACTCACATGTTGATTGCTTCCAATTTACAATCTGAGTCCAGTCTTTGCTCCATACTGAAGATTGGTCTATACAGTTGTCAGCTTGACCTCTCCCTTTGATGCCTAATAAGTATTCAAGTTAAACATGTCTAAAATTGACTTTCTCCCTCATACCCAACCTGCTTTTCCTACCTAGAATCTTTTCTTTCCCTGTTGATTTCCTTCTTACTATAAATGAGCGTTATGCAGCTATTTGAACAGATTTTGCCCATAACTGGGCATCATGTAGGGTCTGCAGATGTTCATCTCATGGTCTCTGCCCTCAGAGTTTAAAATTTAATAGGAAAGATGTGGCATAAACCCACAGCTGTCTTCTAGTACCCTTTCCCCTCTTTTCCCTTTAGCAATCCTGAAGTTTATCTGGACTCATGGCTGCCTAATGGCCCATTAAGGGTGGCAGGACAACAAGACAGGAGGTATATTATTCCCAGACACTGTGGAACTGCCACATCAGCCCTGGACTACTTACACTGTTATTTGAGAGATAGTGAACTATCTTGTTTAAGCTGGTCTTGTATTTTATAACAGCCACATTGCATCCTAAGGATGGAATTAAGAACTTATGCAAGTGAATCATAGAATTTTCCCCAAATATGAATGAAGGCAGGGAGGTGGGTGCAATTCTGGGACTAGGCAGGTAACTTAATTGAACTAAATAGGCTGGTAAAATACAAAAGGAAGCTGAGGGGACCAGGTGAATTGTAGAGCTGTGCATTGCCTGGAGATTTTAACATTTCAACCATATTCTAGCCCTCAGAGAGTCTGCAATCACCAATTAGAGTGTGTCTAATTTTCATAAACTAAGAGTTACTTTCAAGTATTTTGTTGTTGTTAGCAGCAACCCTCTTTTCTAACTAATCTTATGCAGAAATGGAGTATATAGCACCCTAAAAGCAGATCTGCCCTGGGTGAATGGAAGCCATATTCTGTCTCCCCCTTCACTGCTGTGGGTGGGCTCTGCTGTGAAATAGTTTTTTAAATGACCTGTCTAGTCTAATCTCTTATTTAACAGATGGGAAGTTAGACATTTAGTGTGAAACCAGAAGTATGTCATTTCACCAATCTGGGCTTTGTTTTCCTCCTATTGGAAGCATGCTTGGACTAATGAGTGTCTACTATATGCTCTTCTTGTGAGCAAAGGAGGAAACATGAACAGAAAGAAACTAATGTCTATTGATCTGCTACTATGTGCTAAACTTTGTTTTGTGTTTGTATCAGATATGCCAGCTACATATAATTTCTGATTATTCCAGCAATTATAAGGTCAGATTCAGGATGACAATGAGTTTGTAATGTACCTGAATTCACTCTTCCTAGCAATAGAAATGTCAGGTAACTTTACATACCTTCGTTTCATTGAATTTGCTCAACTCCCCTGTGAAGTAGTCAGAGTAGACGTTCCTCTCCCCCTTCTACAGCTGAGGAAACTGATGGTAACTGCTTTGCCCCCAGTCATAACTAGCAAATGACAGAGCCAAGACTGAAATCCAGGTCTACTGTTCTTTATGACAACTCTCCTTAAATTAGCAGACCTAAAAATGTGAATGAATTCACCCTAGGCCTTATAAATATTAATGGCTCTGGCCAAAATTTTTGCAGGGTGTTTTGTTTTCATTATTAATAGTAACTGCACATAGCTCCTGTCTGTACCCAAAGGTAAAGGGTATTAGAAGGTGATATGGTTGTTTCACCTGGGTATGAGCTACTTGGCTTCTGAGACTAGCTTCAGGAAGTACTAGAGAGAGATTACTATGAGCAAACAAGTAAATAATTCTTGTTTAAGGAGAATTCAGTAGGAGATAGTAAAATCCTATATTTTATCCAAATATTCAGACTTGGACTTAGAATACCCACTCCTCTTAGTTGTCTTCATAACTCTGATATATTGGGGATGACTGGAAAAATTAATCTGTGGCTATTTCATTTGTCTCCTTTTAAAAAGAAAGGCCATTGAACCTTAAACTATATTAAGCATTAAATTTTTATGGTCAAATTGAGATTCTGCAAAAATACAGTTAATTAAATTTGTAGATGATCTACTGTCTGGATTTATATGGGAGCCCTTGATTGAAAATGAGCTATAAAGCACATGTTGAGTGAGCACACCCAGCCTCCACCTGCCAGGGAGCCGTTTCTGGAACAAATGGTCTCTGTGTCCTGTTTCATTGCATAAGTGCATGTTGGAGGCTAAATGAGTTGAGCATGGAACTTGCTGGCTCCTCTCCTGTGTCTGATCTCTAATTGTTACTGCCCTCCAACTGGGTTCAGCCCTCTTCTTATGTCCTCTTTCCAAACTCAGTCCCTACCTGATTGCCCATCTGATGTCTAATGGAAAGTTCAATTAATATGTTTGAAATAAAACCTTTGGTTTTCTAGCACTACAAAGTTCTTCTTTTCTAGACTTCCCCATCTCAGCAAGTGGGACAACCCACCATGATACTCAAGCCCAGAAGCTAGGAGTCACTCTACATTTTTCTCTTTCCACTCATCTCCAGTTGAATTCATCACTACGTTTTGTTCAGGTCACGTTCTGTGGTATTTCCTCCACTGGAACTCTTCTCTCCATTACCCTAGGGCTATCCGGGTTCAGGGGGCTCCCCAAGCAGGTAAATCAACTGTATGTATAGGGAAAAGGGTGTTCCTTTGGAATGGACAAACCATCAAAAGGGTCTCCTTTCCAGCTTGAATCAGCCCTTGCCTCACAGGATTTCAGGGCTTGGCAAGATAGGGGAGGGCTAGATTTTGACTCTCCTTTGTCCCCTGGCTTGGACATATTTGTAGTAGAATCTGTGCAGCAGCACCCCATAGCCTACTGGTCCAGTTTACCATTTTCTCTCATCTGATCTGTGCTAGTCTTCTCCTGATGCATCTGCCCCTCTCTAATCTTGTTTCTCTGCAATCCTTTCTACACACTATGGTAAAATTGATCTTTTCAAAGTATACATCAGATCATTGTGCTTTCCTGCTTAAAATCCTTCTTTGCTTCCCTATTGTATGTAGCAAAAAACCCCTAATGGTTACAAGGCCCTCTACCCCCCGGCCCCTGATCACCACTGTTTCCATTCTCACTCTTTCTGAACACATTAGCCTCCTGCCTAATCTTGAACATGCAAGGTTACTCCTGCCTGGGGCCTTTACACATCTTTAGGTGGTCCTCGTATTCTCATTTAAATATCACCTCTTTATGAAGGTCTTCAATGACCCTGTTCTCTACAGTTTATACACCAAATGCCCTACCCCCATCTCTCTCCTTGTTACACCATCTCCCCATTTTATTTTTCTCTGTAGCATTTAACACAGTCTGAAATCAGCTTATTGTCAGCGTCTCCCAGATTATAAACTTCTTGGGGGTCAAGAAGTTGTCTGGATTCTTCATTGTTATGCTCTCACTACCTTTAAGGGTGCTTATCACATAGTAGGCACTCAATAAATAGATTGAAAGAGGTGGGAGTCAGAGTGCTAAGTTAAGGACCAGTGGGAGAGGATAATGATATGCAGCAAGCATAGTTGGGAAAGTTGTTTAAAAATACATATTCATAAAGTAAACTTGAAAATAATTCCATCTATGCTTCCCCGCCGCCACCCCCCCCCCCCAATCCTCTACCATGGTCTTTCACTTTTGAGTCCAGAAAGTTGATTGGGTATTGTATGTGTGTGCTGAGTCATTAGTTTCCAGGGAACTCTGACTGTTAAGGGGTGTTGAACACCTCTCCTGAGCAGAGAGCAAGACCTTGTTGTTGGGAGAACTTTCTGTGTAAGGACTTTGCCCAGCCTGGCGCCGGGGTTGAGCCTCTTGCTGTCATTTGCTTTCTGGGCACAGTAGAGTGAAGCAGCATTGTTTAACCTTTTGGAAGCTGTGTATGAAATTTACATTAGCAGGGTGTTGCTGTTCAGTTACAAACCGTTTATCCCATGAATATCAATATGACCATTTGCTCTGAGAAATTATCTTTCTGTTGAGAGGAGGTGAGGAATCCATAAAAATGTGCAGAAGATAGGAGAGACAGTCCTGGTTCCTCTGAGCTTGCTGGGTGAATGATTAAGGAGCAAGGTGACCTGTGCACCCAGAAAAAAGCTTTTTGGAAATCCTATGGAAATCTTTCTTTTCCTTCTCCCAGGGTGATTTTAAATAAATACTTTGGTTTATTTAAAAGTATATGAGTGCCTACCACAGAGCCTTGCAAATAGTAGGCATTTAATAAACATCTACCCAAATGAGTTGCTTGATATTTAAGAATACGTATTAAACAGAAAACTCATTGAGTCATTGAGAGGAAATACGAACATGTAATTAAAATAATGGCAACCTAAATCTACAATTTGCCCCTAAGGACTTTCTTTGCAATTCTATTTGAGTAACACTGGTGACCAGAAGAGGAACTTTTAAAAAGATATGAATAGACTTCATTTTCCAGAGCAGTTTTAGGCTTAGAGAGAATTGAGCAGAAAGTGCAGAGTTCCCATATACCCCCCTTCCCCGCCTCCCTTCAGTTCCCCCTGTTAATGACATCTTGCATCAGTGGGGTACATTTTTTGTAATTGAAGAACCAATACTGATACATGATTATTAACTAAAGACCATAGTTTATATTGGAGTTCACTCTTGCTAGGTATATGCTCTCTGGGTTTAACAAATATGTCATGACATGCATCCATCATTATAGTATCCTACAGAATAGTTTCACTGACTTAAAAACCCTCTGTGCTTCATCTGTTCATTCTTACCTCTCCTAACAAACCTCTGGCAACCACTGATTTTTTTTTTTTTTTACTTTTTTTATTATGGTAAAATATGCCACAAGCAACTTATCACTTTAATCATTATTAAGTGTACAATTTAGTTGCACTAACTACATTCAATCACTGATCTTGTTACTGTCTATACTTTTGACTTTTCTAGAATGTCATATAATTGGAATCCTACAGCATTTAGCCTTTTCAGACTGTCTTCTTTCACTAACCAATTATGCATTTAAGGGAGACTGTGGTTTTAATAATTTTATCTAAAGCAGTATTGCTGCTGAGGACTTAAATCATCAGAACTTCAGTCACGGACCTGATCCCATAAGATCTGCTGTCCAAATGAGGCTGGCTCTGGGCGGGTATTCTCAAGAAACTGGGAAACTTGGACTTCAGTGGTGGTCATTTAGCTGTATGATTTAGAGCAGGAATAGACAGAGTAGCTCACTATTTATTTCTGTGTACAGACTTGTGGTTGCTAGTGATTCTTTTTATTTTTTATTTTATTTTTTATTTTATTTTTTAAGATTTTATTTATTTATTTATTTGAGAGAGAGAGAGAGAAACAGCATGAGAGGGGAGAGGGTCAGAGGGAGAAGCAGGCTCCCCGCTGAGCTGGGAGCCTGATGTGGGACTCGATCCCAGGACTCTGGGATCATGACCTGAGCCGAAGGCAGTCGCTTAACCCACTGAGCCACCCAGGCGCCCACTAGTAATTCTTTTTAAACAGCATACCATTATTTCTGTTTTTTTAGGTTTTAAGCTTTATTTCATCTTTTGTATTTAAAATATATTTCCATCTGTTTGCAGTAAGGATTCAAAGTGGAAATGGAAAAAGAAAACTAAATAATTTAATCATTAACATTGAAATTATCTCATAGCAGTTAATTTACTTGGTGAAGGACAAATTTTGTTAGTTTCAGTAAGATTACAGATTAAGCAAGAGATTGCTGACAGACTGAAAATAAAACCCAAAACTAGGGGCGCCAGGGTGGCCCAGTCAGTTGAGTGTCCAGCTCTTGGTTTCAGCTCAGGTCACAATTTACAGGTAGTGGGGTTGAGCCTGCCTCAAGCTCCGTGCTCAGTGGGGAGTTTGCTTGAAGATTCTCTCACTCTGCCCCTCAACTCACTTTCTCTCTCTTTCAAATAAATAAAAATAAATCTTAAAAAAAAAACCCAAAACCAGAGACTGAAAGGTTCATTCATTTCACCAGTATTTGGACGTTCTGAAATTTGCAGGAGGTACAGGGGGTAGGCAGTAGGATGGAAGGAAGGGGAGGCTCAATTGGAGAAAATGTTGAAGGTGACTTGCGTGGCAAATACCCACCTGGTAGTCATAACAAAGCAGGTACATGAACTGTGCACAAACAGGACACATTCCAGTAGTCAGGCCTGCCCTGTGCCCGGCACCGTGGTGGATGCCAGAGATGCGGTGATGGACAGAACATAGCCCCTGCCCTAGTGAGCTGGCATTCTAATGGGGAACCCTATAATAAATAAGAAAATGAAAATAGATTTAGACTTGGGGTGGGGTGGTAGGAGAAATGCTATGAAGAAAAAGAATACATGTTAGAGTGGTATTTCTTTTAGATAAAGTGGTCAGAGCAGGCCTCTCTGGGGTGGTGACATGTGAGTAGAGATTTCTTAGTAATGAGGGAACCAGCTATGTGTAGATTTGGGAGGAGATCGTTCCAGGTAGATGGAACATAAGTGCAAATGTCTGAAGGCTGGAATTAGGTTGGCACATTCAAGGAACCGAAGCAGGTCAGCATGGTTAGAGTAAACAAGCAGAGAAGGATAAAAATTGAGTTTGAAGGAGCAGACAGGGACCAGGTTGTGGAAAAGGCTGCTAGGCCAAGCAAGGAAAGGAATTTGGATTTTATTCTAATGTGTTAGGAAGATACCTGGAGGGTTGGGACAGGGGGATGATATGATCCAACTTAGATTTTTCAAAACCTTACTCTGGCATCTGTGCTAGAAATTGACTAGAGGAAAGGAGGCAAGAATTGAATAAGGAGGCCAGCTGGAGGCAATTTGGACTGTCCAGAGGAGAGCTGAGCACGGCCTGCAGGAGGATGGGACCAGTGGTTGTGGTTGGAAGTGGTTTTCTGTAGGATGGAATATGAAAGGAGATGTAGGGACACCTGGGTGGCTCAGTCCATTAAGCATCTGCCTTTGGCTCAGGTCATGATCCCGGTGTCCCAGGATTGAGCCCTGTGTCAGGCTCCTTGCTCAGCGGGGCGTCTGCGTCTCCCTCTCCCTCTGCCGCTCCTCCCCACTTGTGCTCTCTCTATCTCGTTCTCTCTCTCAAATAAATAAAATCTTAAAAAAAAAAAAGTAGATCTAAAAAGACTTGCCAATGGATTAGGTACTGGTGATAAATGGGACACACAGGGGTTTGGGATTTCAGAAGCAGAGTCTTTACTTCTTGCTGGAGTGAAGTCTTTCTGGGAGAGGTAGGGTTGATGTGCTACTAAGAGGAGTTGGCAGGGGAGGACATTCTAGGTTGGGGAAATGCGATGAGCAAAGGCATGGAGGCAGAAAGGTGAATGTTCTATGTAGAGAAAAGCAAAGTTGGAGTCTGGGGTTCACATGAGGATAAAGAGTGAGATAAGTCTGCAAGGGGACTATTTAGGGCTAGACTGGAAGGGTCTTAAGGACCATGTTCTGATACTTCATTTCCTAGTGTATTGATACTGCAGAGGGGAGTTGTGTCTGTCAGGAGTGCATACAGTGGCAAGTAACTGAAAACTTAGGTAACTTTTTTTTTTTTTTTAGATTTTATTTATTGATTTGAGAGAGAGCAGCGCATGAGCAGAGGGTGAGAGAAGCAGACTGCCTGCTGAGTAGGGAGTCCGACGTGTGGCTCGATCCCAGGATCATGACCTGAGTCAAAGGCAGACGCTTAATCGACTGAGCTACCCAGGTACCCCTGAAAACTTAAATACCTTGAACAAAAAGGACTGTCAGTTTTCTCATGAGAAATCTGGGGGTAATCGGTTCTGGACTGTGAGGCTGCTCATGCCCTCAGGGACCTTGATATTATCTGTTTCTGCTTTACCTTCTTGAATATGTTGGCTTTCATTCTCATGCTTGTCACCTCATGGTGTCTAGTTGGCTCCTATACCAATAAGGGCATTATCTCTTCTCTGGGCAGAAAGAAGGGGACAAGGAGGCAAAAAGAGCTGGGGCCATGCCAGTCTCTTCTGTTTTTATTGTGATGAAATACATATAAAATTGCCATTGAAACCATGTTTAAGTGTACAAATCAGTGATATTAATAGCACTCATGATACTGTACCACCATCACCAGTATCTATTTCCAAGACATTTTTATCTCTCTAATAGAAATTTTAACTACTCTATGCTCTCTGAGCAAGGCACTCTCTTTGAATTTCCATGTGTTCAGCAACCTGGAATCTCTCTGAACCCTGTTTTTTTGTTGTTGTTGTTTTGTTTTTGTTTTTGCTTATTTGTTTTTAATGGAGGCTTCATTTTAGAGGAATGATTAATTAAATCATTGGATATTGGCATTGGTTCAACCTCCATCCCCTCTTCCCACCTTAGAGGTCGGGGGGTGGTGGTGAGACTGCAAGTTCCAACCCTCTAATCCCTTGGTTGGTTTTCCTGGCAACCAGCCCCCATCCTTAGGTGTGGTCCAAAAGTTGTCATTAACAAAAGACATCTTTGTCCTCTTATCACTCAGGAAATTCCAGTGGTGCCCAAAACAGATGAATCCCAAATATACATTTGTTAATATACATTGCAATATCACAGCATGTGTCAGGGATATTTTGATAGATGGTAGGAAGTGAATAATGGAAGGAGAGAAAGAGTTCTGTGCATAATGAGACCAGAGAGAAAAGGGTGGGGAGGGGGGAAGGTGTAAAAAGTGTTATTTGGCATGATACACTGGATTGCCCTTGATCCAAGTAAGAATTAACTCCTAGTTTCAAACTGTATCTCTTTGATTTCAGCCTTTCCTTTTTCTTCAGGTTTTCTTTAGTTAAGATATTATGGCAAGATTTGGCTATGGAATTTTACTTGGGTCTCTGACAGGCAGATATTTACAAAAATGTCTTTTCATCATCTAGGGTTTTTTTTTTTTCCACTTCATATATGTATACATGAGCATATATATTTATATTGATACTCTTCCATGTCAACAAATGTAGGTCTATATTATCATCTTTATCTGTTGGATTGGATTTCCATTATATGTATATCCATCATTTTTTAAAAAATAAATTTTGTTTTCAGTCTTGGGTTGCCATGGTAAGCCTCCGGATACATTCTTGTTGAGATTCTGGTCCAATGATCTCTTGCAGATAAACACTCAGACATGGAATTACTGGGAGAGGTCATGCACCTTTTAAAGGATGTTGATAGCCATTGCTAAACCACTTTCCACGACAGTTGTATCAGTTCATGTTCCCAAAGCAATCCCTGTGTGTCCATTTCCTCGCACCTTTGACACCAATTGCCAATCTTTTTATCTTTCAAGTTTCAAGAGGTAAGAACTTTATGATTATCTGCACTTATTTTGGTCGCCAGTAAGCCTGAGTGTCTTTCCACATATCTGGTGTGTTTGTATTTGCGTGTAGGAGTGAAATGGCAGACTTTGCCGTGTGTCCGTGAGATCCCAAGAATCTTGTGTGGCATATGGGTTTTAACAAGCTGGGCTGAAAATTGTAGACTGCGGGGTACTTGCTGTTGTCTAGGCTTAAGGTGAATTGGGGGTATGCTCAAGGTGTGGTAAGGGGAATAACAAAAAGGCCTGTATATCAGATAATTTAACAAGAGGTCATGAGAATTTGAATGCAGAGGCAAGAGAGGGGAACATGTCAGAGGTGATTAGAAGACTTCAAAGCTTATTATTCAGACAATAACTGAGTCAGAGGAGCCAGGGGAAGAGCAAACGTTTAGAGGAAGATTGGCTTTAGCTGTGGACACTTGGTGACTAGGATGCCATTTCCTGTCCCATCTTTCTCCATGTCATCCTTACCATTCCCACCCCCAATCACAGGGCAGGCACGTATGTCCCCCAAGGAGGCAAGTTCTCATCTGTCTGCAGGATTTTGCACTTAACTTTCCCAACATGGAAAGCCTTTCCCCTCCTTGGACCTAATCACTCTTTTGGGCTTAGGCTTGGATGTCTCTTTCCATTAAGAAACGTCTCATGAAAGTTCATCGACTCCCTTCCTCAGATGTCTTTTCTCAGTGCTGCATCCATGGGGCGCTCTGCTTACCCATATCATAGCATGTGTTACATTGTGAGGTGTTAGAAGAGGTTCAATTTGGAGTTCAGTTTGCCTGGGCTCTTTGCGTTTTAATACCTGGGGGATGTTAAGTGAACTTTCTCTCTTTCTATCTTGTTTTGTATTTCTTCCACTAAAACTGTATTTGCTAACACTCCCAATACTTGGCTATGTCCATCCATTTCCGCATACTTTTGCCAACAAGAAGCATGATACTTAAGGTATCACACAAGTACTGATAACTAGGGCAGTTGGGAGTCTTTAATGAGGCAGTATTTGCAATTTGCTGTGTAATCTTGGGTAAATTATTTAATTGCTCTGTGCCTCACCTTCTCATCTGTAAAATGAGGATAATAACAGAGATTTCTTATAGATTTATTGCATGGAACCCATAATATACATGTTAAGCATCTTGAACAATACCTATTTCATACAAGGATGTGAGCTGCAATGATAATACTAATGTAACACAGCTAATAAGGTGTTCAAATATCATAGTTACTATTTTTGTCAGAAAACTACAAATTTGGAAGGCAAGAATGATGTATTATGCATATGGGATTCCCTGGTACCTAGCACTGTGGCTCCCATGTAGATCTTTATGACTTTGTTGAATGGATGCTTATGAATTTCCAGCATCCCCTTGGAGCTGGGGAGAGAGATGGGGCTGGAAACAAAAGTTTGGGAGGCGGTCAGAAGTCATTCTCCCGGTAGAGAGGGTGGAGTTGTGTGAGTCCTCAGAATTGGTCAGTACCTCCTCTCTGACTTCTCTCCTTCATCACTTCTTTTCTCTCTTGGTCAAAACTTGTGTATCAGCTTTTGAGAGAGACATCCATTGTCTTTTTGGCTTTTTTCTTATTTTTGCATGATGAAAATATTTGGGCATTTTCCCACACTTGATGAAGGATAAAATTGCTTTTCTTTTTCTCATGTTGTGGAGGATTCAGGGGCGGGGGGAGGGTATATGGTGTCAACCAAGAAAAATGCCCAAAACGACGGTTTTGTTTTGCCAGCCAGCACCTGCGGATGTTAGAATAATCCAGGTTTGGATCTGAGCTTTGCTCTTTGCATTTAAGTTATTTTTCTTCTCCAAGCTCCACCTTACTCATTGGTAAAATGTGGCTCTGTTCCCTACCTCTGCTTCAGAGAATTGCATTGTAATTGTTTTAATATGGGTAAAGGGCTTTTACTGCTTTAAAAAATATAAAGGAAAGTCAGTTGCATCTGTGAGATTAGATGAGCTGTAACTGAAATGCAAAAGTGGTGGCTTAAGTAAGATAGACATTTGTTTTTCTCTTCTGTAAAGTTCAGATCCAGACAGACCAGAGATGATGTGGTGGCTCCAGAATCATCTAGAGGGCTAGGCTGCTTCCAGCTTTCTGTTCCTGCCTCCTTAGAAGGGAGCCCCAACCTCATGATGCAAAAACCTCCAGTCATCACACTGATATTCCAAGCAGCAACAGGGGCTGGGAGGGGGGTGGGGGGACACACCCTTTCTCTTTAAGGTTACTGTCCAGAAAGTGCCCCAAATCTACTTAAACTAATTGGGTTGTGGCATAGTCATGTTGTCACACTCAGCTGCTGAAGAGGCTGGAGATTCAAGTTCTCATTCTGTATGTGCCCACCTCAAACCCAGGAATTCCATAGTGAAAGAAAGGAAAGGGAAACTGATATGGGGACAACTAGTACTATCCCTCCGATACAAGATGCAAAACAGCAGCCCTGTGGGGGCGCCTGGGGGGCTAACATGGTTAAGTGTCTGCCTTTGGCACCCGCCCCCCCCACCCATGCTCTCTCTTGCTGTATCTCAAATAAATAAATAAAATCTTAAAAAAACCCACAGCAGTCCTGTCTAAAGTCACACAGTGTATTAGGGTTCTCCAAAGACACAGAACCAATAGGATATATCTATGTCCATACACAGACACATATATTGAGAGAGAGAGGGAAGGAGGGAGAGATTGACTGATTTATTATAGGCATTGGGTCCTGGGAGGCTGAGAAGTCCCCATGATCTGCCTCTGTAAGCTGGAGCCCAGCAAACCCAGTGGTGTAATTCAATCTGAGTAAAAACATCTGAGAATTGAGGGGCTGAAGGTGTAAGTCCTGATCTGAGTCCAAAAGCCTGAGAACCAGGAGTGCAGATGTCTGCAACCCTAGGAAGACAGATGTTTCAGCTCAAGCAGAGAGAGCAAATGCACCCTTCGTCTGTTTTTCTTTTATTCTATTCAGGACAGCAATGAATTTGGATGGTGCTCACCTGCATTGGTGAGGGTGATCTTCTTTACTTAGTCTACTGATTCAGATGCTAAGCTGTTCCAGAGACCTCCTCCCAGACATGCTCAGAAATAATATCGTATCAGTTTTGTGGGCATCGCCAGTGAAGCTGACTCATAAAATTAGCTATTGCACACAGCTAATTAACAGTTGGGTTAAAACTAGATTCCGCTCCCCCACCCCTTTTCTGTTCCACACAAAAAAACCTATTAATTTGAATTTTACTAGAATTTAACAGGCAAAAAAAGATGAGAGTGAAATTGACATTAATAACTTTTAGATAAATATTTCTACCTCATAAAATATGTAATGAGGATAATAATGGACCTTTCTTGTGGCCCTGCTGCATGGAGTCCATGACACATGTCTGAAGCAGCTTGACCAATGCCTATTTCATAAAAGGGTAGGAGCTACCTAGGATGACGCCAATGTAAAAACCTAATGAGGTATACAAATATCAGATTTGTTATTTTTATGACAAGATTATAAATCTTGGAAGGCAGGGACCGTGTCTTACTCATACTGGATTCCTGATGTCTAGTACAGGGGCCCCCGTATCGATCTTTATCACTGTTAAAATTGTTGAATATGAAGAAAAATGAGGTAAAACATTGAACAGTCTGGACTCGTGATTTTTAAAACATCATATTTAAATTATAAGCAGTGTTTATTTGTGTCCTTCTCTCAAACTATTAGGAGCTACTTTTTATACATTTTATTATATTTAAATATTTCTGCTAATGTAGCTGGGGCACAGCATGCAAGGGCACCTGGCTTCCGGGGTCCCACACAGATCAGGTTCAGCCAATCGCCACTGACAAAATCCAAAGGCAGAGAAACCTGTGGTGGTGAAACAAGAAAGGAATTTATTTCTGTGAGGCCACCACAGGGAAGGCAGCAGAAGAGCGTCTCAAAGACTGTCTCCAAAGTGCTGAAGATACTTCCAGGTTTGTATAAGGAAAACACGGGACAAATGTCGGTGGGTCCATACGGGTGGGCAGTAAAAGGCGACCATTGTCTTGGAATCAAGCATGGGCAGGCTTTTGCTGGCTCCGGCCAGTCCTTAGTGCTCCAGGGGATGGTTTCGGTTCCCATTAGGGGATGCTTTGCTCACGAGGTCTTTTGCCTGAGTTAAGAGCTAAGCTGGAAAGCACTTACTCATTTAGAAAGTTTGCGGTCAAAATGGAGGTAGTAGAAGTCCTAGTTCTCTAAGATTTACAATATTTCTATTCCATTTTTCAATCTTAGTTCCCAGAGGGTTTTTTTTTTTTTTTTTAAGACTTATTCATTTGAGAGAGAGGGAGAGGGAGAACGTGAGTGGGGGAGGGTCAGGGGGAGAAGGAGAAGCAGACTCCCCAGTGCCTGATGTGGGGCTCGATCCCAGGACCCTGGGGTTGTGACCTGAGCCCAAGGCAGATGCTTGACTGGCTGAGCCCCCCAGGTGCCCCACCCCCAATACTTTAAATGATTTGTTCTTTTGTTCTATTTGTAGAACTTGTTTTCATTTTCTAGTGCAGCTTTAACAAAGTACCACACAAGCTGAGTAACTGCAAACAACAGAAATTTATTCTCTTACAGTTCCAGAAGCGACTAGTTCAAAATCAGAATTTCAGCAGAGTTGATTCTCCCTGAGGGCTCTGATGGAGAATCTGTTCTCTGCCCCTCTCCTTACTTGTGGTGAAGGCTGGCAATCCTTGAGGTTCATTGATTTGTAGAAGCATCACTCAAATCTCTGCTTTGGTGTTCCCTTGGCTATCTTTCCCTGTGTGTCTCTGTGTCTCCACATGATCTTCTCTTCTTAACATCTCTGTTTTCTCTTATAAGGACACTACTCAGATTAGATTAGGGTCCACCTAATAAGTGTGACTTCTTAACTTCATTATATTTGCAAAGACCCTATTTACAAATAAGTTCGCATTCACAGGTACTGGGGGTTAGGACGTCCATCTTTGGGGGGGTACACAGTTCAACTCACAGCACTACTTCAGAGAATTTCTCTTTTTAGAATGTCATAAATTCCTGTTTTATATCTATTATTTGCTTCTCATTAGCTTTTTTCCCCTCCTTATCTGCTGTGATTATCTCGTCTTCTGTCCTGAATTTCATTTTCAATTATATTTATTCTCTTTCTTGCTGCTTCTAATTTATTCATGAGTTTTTAAATGGTATTATTTTAGTTTGGTTCTTATTCACTTCCTTAGCTTTACCATATCTCTTTATATTTGATTCTGTAATTTTATTGGCTAGACTTTGAGAAGTTTAATTTATTGTTTATTGCTTTTAAGTAATCTTATTAATGTATTCTATTGGACAAAGCACTTGGGAATGATCCTTGGGCTATGTTTTCTATGAAACTAAGGTATTAATCTTTTTAACTGCTTTCTCATGCTGAATTTTCTTGGATATTTTCAGGTTAACACTTTGTTCCTTTTTGCATTACTCCTGCTTAAGAGGGCTTCTCTGTAAACTACCTCGCTTGTCAGCCAGTTGGAGAGAATTCTCCCCAGCCCTCTTTTAACCATCACCCAAGACTTGTCTTACCCTGTAGCTACAGCTAGAAGGCCCAGGTGTGGTGTTCCATCCCCCTCTCTCTAGCCTGCAGGCATGGTGGGGGAAGAGAGAGTTCCACTGGGGTTGTGTACAATCTTTCTTAGAGGAACTGGTTTCTGTTCCTTAAATTTTGTTTTTGTCTTGTGCCTGGGACTGTTCCACTTAATGAAGTATAGGGTAATATCTTCTAGATGGTTCTCCCAATTCAGCGTGGAGTCCGGTAGCCTATGCTTCTGCACAAGTGGGTGGAGGCCGACTCTTCACTTTCCTTTTCATTTCTCCTCACCTGCCAGACCATTTCCTCAGTACTATGTTGGGGTCAAAAGAAACAAAAAGGATACCATTCTTCTTGTATTTCTTGCTAATTTGGGGAGTATTGAGGGACATTCTCAGGACTTTTTTATCCTCTGGGAACAAGATAAGAGTCATCTTCTTTCTTTTGTCTTTTAGAGATTATGACATTTGATTTCCTTGTTTGGTTGTGGCAGATTTTTTCTTTTTCTGGTATTTTTTCCCTTGATTTTGTTGTTTATGAGAGGAGGGGAATCTATGAACCTGTTTACTCTATCTGTTCTTCAGTGTGCATCTTGAGCCTTTCAGTTGTGCCATGATGCCAGCTGGTGATTTCTCTACTAATAAAAAGACAAGATCTGTAGATATTTTTGTAACAGCATTTCCTTTCCCACCCTTCCTGACAGTGCTAATACTCTGAAGTCTAATTTAGAGTATTGCATTGAGACGTCAGCTTACATTGTGACTGGAAGGCCAGGTCGCTGGTCCTTTTTTTTTTTTCCTCCAAAATCAAGGGCTTTTGATGGAAAGTAATAATTATTAAAATACATTTTTCACTTATTTTCTTTTGTTCAGCAGTCAGACTAGATGTCACCAAAGGTTACATTTTAGACCTTGCTGGTTTTAAAACTCTGGTAACTATTAGCCCATTGAAAGTAAAAGAAGCTCTCAAAATGTGTTTTCCCTGCCAATTCTGCCTCAGCCCTCACACTTGCAGTAACCTCATTATTATTCCAAATTGAAGGATTTGAGGTCATGCTGAGAGGTTCACAAACTAGTCAAACAGAGTCCCTGTCCTCATCATCTCATATATTTATCATTTACTTTTCAGGGCTCAGAAGACTAATTAATAAATCAAAGAAATCATTATAGAATAGTTCAGGGTATTTGGGCTTTTACCTCCTGGGAAATAAGTCTTGCATTTTCAAAAGCATATTTGTTTCCATTATATAAGACAAATATCTTGTTGAATACAAATGCTTGTGATATAATGGATATCTTGAAGCCAAACCAGGATTTAGCCAGATCCCCATCAGAAGGGTTTAGAAAACAAGCCAGTAAATGCTATTTTTTTGTTGTTATTTTCCTGTCATTGGCTTTAGGTAGTCCTTTGTTTCCTATGGCTCCAGAACATGAAGAAGATTCTGTGTGAGTTCCTAAAGCAGTCCTCAGGAACTTTGGGGCATCAGATGGGAGCTGGTTAATGGACAACTGGGTGTCAGTATTGTCTTTTCTTACCCTAGCAGAACCCAAATTTGGTTGACTTGTCCTTATCAGAAGCTTTTTGACTTTGTTGGAATACAGGATGTTAGACTTCCTTTCCAAGCCAGGAAGGACCATCCAGTCTAACCAGCTTACTTCATAGATGGAAAGATTGAATCATGGAGAAGGGACAGCTGATTCCCCCACCCCAGGCTTCCCAAACTATCTCAAACTTAAATGCCTATAGGGCCAAGCAGAAGAGTTAAGTGGGCTCACATCTGTCTGAACAAAAAACTTTGCCCTCTTCTTCCCCATAGAAATAAGGGGTTTTCCATTTTTCTTGTTTCAGTCCATTTGGTGTATCTCTTGTTTCCCCAATACAGATACAGAGAAAATTTCTTCTGTTTTTAAAGAACAGCAACAAGACCACAAAGCATGATGAAAGCCCTTGGCCACATGTCAGGGAAACAATGAGAATGAATAAGGGACCAGCTGGGTTACATGCTAGCAAGGTGATGGGGTCCTAGCATCGATGGATTTTCAGATTTTTCAAGAGAAATGGGAAATCTGGGTTTTAAAGTGAATTCTTCACATTTTCATGAGGTTGCTCAAACATCAAACCCAAAAAAAACCTCATCTGTGGGCTAGATAGGGGATTTCTAGTTTAACAGGCTATAATCATTGTACTAAAACTCCAAAGTTTTCTTCTCAGACTTGGATTCTTCTGCCTGCATTTTCTAGTTTGGGCTAACTGATTGGCTCCCACATGATGAGGGAAGGGCCCCTGGGAGAGGCACAGGATTTACATGTATTTCACTCATATGTGGAATTTAAGAAACTGTGTCACTTTTTATTCCAAGGAAAGGGAAATGTTCTGTGAAGCCGTTTGACGGGTGGTATAGACCAGAGGGATTACATATTTAGACTTCACTTGACCTAGAAGAGGTTGGGGAAAATTGATCATTACTAAATTTTCAGTGCTGAGTGATTTTCTGTCGTGAATGTACTAGAGCCAGAACCTTGAGAGGGAAAGTGTCTAGAGGTCTCCACAATCCTGGGAATTTGCCTTCTTTTGTAGACGGGAGAGCTGAGAGGATGAGAGAGCAGTTCTCAGACTCATGGACAAGGTATAGGCCTTAGAGACCACCTACTCTAAACAGCTGCATTTCATACATCAAGAAGGTGAAGCACAGATGGGACAGTGTCCTACTCAAGGTCACATAGCTGGTGACAGAGGACTCCTGATTCCAGCTCTCCTCAATCTTAATCTGGGATTCTCACTGGGGATTGATGAGAAACACGTGCCCGGTTGTTGGATAGCATGGTGTTATGTGCAAATATTCTCAAGCAATAGTGTTCAGGAGGCAGAATAGAATGGTTTCTGCAAGAAAGAGCCTATTTATACCTAGACAGAGTATTTATATCTAGAAAAGAATAGACTCGAGCAAATTCACAGGAAACTAAATTGTTCATTATTTTTAAAAAATTTGAATTTGGAAATCATCTGATTTTAGCGTTCACCACCTGTGTTTCTCTGGTGTATTGTTATGTAATAAGCTTTGCTGGAGTCAGCAAAAGAGGAAAATGCTGTTATAATCTGGAAAAAGAATGTGAATGATAAAGGAGAATGCAGGGATGATACATTGACTTAATCTGTAACAAGAAAGACTTAGGTTAGATCCCCATCAGAAGAGTTTGATGAACTTGACAAGAAGAATTTTCTAAGATTAGAATGTGTTCTTAGCAGAGGTTATGTGATCATTTAAGATCCTATTATTGTGGCTATCAGTTCAAGCAAACGGTCTCTACTATTAGAATTAGTTTTTTAAAACATCAATATGATCATATTGATGGTCCCTTCTTAAAAACTTCTTTTTTATGGTCATTTCCTAGGTTTGACACACAAGTCACTTCATAATGTGATCTAAGATAATTTTTCTTATCTGGGGGTAATCTAAATGTTTTTTAAAAATTGAAAACATCAAAACACGATCTTTATCAAATAAGATTAGGAAGTGTGAGATATCATACCTTTCTTGTGGAGAATCACTAAGCACATATGAAAGGTTTTGAGAAATCCTGAAATTAAGAACAGTGTATAAATCACTCAGCAGAACATGCTTGGAAACTACTCTCGCCATCACTTTACCTCCCATCGATTCATACAGGTTTTGCTCCAGCCCTGCTGAGCTTTGCCTCAGAAAAATAACAACTTACCATTGAACAACATGGGTTTGAACCATGCAGGTTCACTTACATGTGAATTTTTTTCTATAAATACAGTATAATACTATATGTCTTTTAGGACTTCCTTAACATTTTCTTTTTTCTAGCTTTATTCTAAGAGTAGTACAGTATTTAATACAATATATAAACTATTTTTAATTGACTGTTGGTTAGTGGTAAGGCTTCTGGTCAACAGTAGGCTAATAATAGTTAGGTGACTATTTCCAAACAGTGGTGGATATCTTCAGGCTATGCTTAGCAATGAAGTCAAGACTCTTCTACCTGCCTCTTTGACCTTCTACTAACACTTCTCCACCGGATCCATCCAAGCCATGCTCATCTGTCCCCTGCATTAATGCATTGATGTGAATGTCAACCCTTCTCCCTTCTATTCTTGTGACACCCATTCTCCACACAGCTTCCCACCATGCTCCTGCCTCAGTGGCCTCAGTTCTGGTCCTCCAACACCACATAGTTTTTTCCCAGCCTCAGGGCTTTTCATGGATTGTTGCCTCTGCTGGGAGAGCGCCTCTCCCCTTTCTTTTCCAACCTTCTTCATAAGTTCTCCACTCAGATGCACCCTACTCAGAAGGGCCAGCTGTCTTAGCTTGGGGTCCCTTCAGAGCACCCTGAGACAGGAAGCAAACAGCAGCAGTTGACTTGGGAGGTCCAACGAAGGTGGGTGGAAAAGTAGGGCAGTGATACAGGAAAAGGGAGGCAGCCAATAGAGGGTACCCACTACCACAGCGGGCAACCAAACTTAACCCCGGGGAAGCTCCGGGAAAGCAGGAAATGCACATCTCAGAGTGAGTGCCCTTGAGCCTTGAGGGATCTGGATCCACGCAGTCCCCTCAGCCAGGGAAGGAGACCACTTCTGGCTTGTTACTTGTTATACGGACAGAGCAGGGACATAGTGCAGTACTGGCATTCAGAAGCAGTCCCAAAGAGTAGTTTTCACACTTGAGTGTGTGTGCAAACCTTGGGGATCTTGTTAGGATACAGATTGATTCAGGAGTTCTGTGAGGAGGCCTGAGATTCTGCCTGAGAAATTCCCAGGTGGTCCCCCTGCTGATGTTCTGAGATGCTGTGGGCAGCAAACTTTGGAATGCATTGCAAGGATAAGTCAGAGGCAGCACGAGCCCTGATGCTGTGGGCTGCTCCTTCCTCCGTGCCCATCTTCACGGAGGTCTCTTTGGCTTCTCTCAATTTATTTCCTTCGTGTGGCAAAGCACAGGCTGAAACAGCAGTATCTGTAGTTTGGGTGACCTGTTTGTGCCTGGTCTTGCTCATTAGAACGTAAGCTCTGGTGTTCTCTCTCTCTTTCTCTCTCTCTGACAAGTAAATAAAATATTTAAAAAGAAAAAAAAAGGATGTAAGCTCCGTGAAGGCTTCATCTGCCTTATTGAGTGCTGTTTCCCCGGGACGAGCAGTGCCCAGGGCACAGATGAGTGCTTGGTAAATATTTATTGAATGATTCGTAATTTTTCATAGGTGATATTCTCATAAACCTATTCTAGGGATACACTTGTATATAAAAAAAGGCTAGGACCTCATCCCCTGAAAAATTTTCCATGATTAACACAAATCATGCAGCAAAGTTCCAAGTATCCTTCTTAGTTATTCTTTCTGCAGGTTTTCCTGCCCCTTTAGGAAATTGTAAAACTTCGTTATTAAGATGTTCATGGTGCTCTCCTACCTGTTGTGAATGTGATTGTCATTGTGTCCCTTTCTCACATCAGTGGTCTCCCAGCCATGGGGGCCCTATGCCCACTTAGTTGGATTCCAGCCTTTTCTTCCTGAGCTCCTGCTGCGGTAGGTGCCGTGGGGCAGAAGTGGGTGGAGGAGACCTGCCTCCAGAGACATATAACAGAGGGGACGTGCCCCCATAGAAATTTCTTCTTCCTACCCAGTCCTGGCCATAAGGAACAGACCTCCCTCGGCTCATTTCTTCTTCACGTTGTTGCTGGTGAAACTGGGGTTCCCAGCATAGTACTGAATGATCACTCATTCCTTCACTCGCTCCCTTTGTCATTCCCTTATTAAATATTTATGGCAAGCCTATTATGTCCAGGTACTCCTATATGTGCTGGGTCACAGTAGTGAGAGAGGCAGACAAGAGTCCATGCCCTAACGGAGCTTACTTTCTAGTGGGGGGAAACAGTGATCAAGATAAGGGTGTAAAATATAAACTGTACCAGATAGTGGCAGATGGTACAGAGATAAAGCAACGGTGGGAGGCTGGGTGGGCAGGAGGAGGAACTCTACCTGTGCAGGGGGCCATGGGGCCTGGGGGCTGACCTGGAGGGTCTGCGCTTTCTGTGGTGGACAGGGATAAGGGCCATAGCCAGACGAAGCCTCACAGTCTCAGGGTAGAGTGGAGAAAAGGCAGTGAGTATTGGGTGAGAGAAATGGTTGAGGATCCAAAAAAAAACACACATGGAGTCTCTCTTAAGTGTGTATTTTTTAATAGGCAAAACACTTCTATTGGGTCAACATTTAAAATATACAAAAGGATATTAAGTGTAAAATGAAAAGCCTCCCAAATTTATCCCTCTGGAACTCAGTTCCCCTTCTTGGAAGCAAACTTTTTAAAACAGTTTCTTAATATATTCTTTCAAGGATATTTTATTCATACACATGCACATATATATATGTGTATCTATGCATATCTATACAGATACTCATAAATGTGTCTAAGGTGTGTGTATATATATATATATATATAGATGCACACATAGGCATGTATATATGTATACATTACATATATATACATGTATATATGTATACATTACATATGTATACATTATATAATGTATATGTATACATTATATGTATGTATGTATAATGTATACATACATTACGTGTGTATATATATGTGTATCTGTATGCATATCTATACAGATACTCATAAATGTGTCTAAGGTGAATATATATATATAGATGCACAAATAGGTATGTGTATATGTATACATTATATATGTATATATATGTATATCTGTATGCATATCTATACAGATACTCAAATGTGTCTAAGGTGGGTATATATATATAGATACACACATAGGTATGTATATATGTATACATTATATATGTATGTATGTATATATATATTATATATGTATGTATATATGTATGCATGTATATATAATATATGTATGTATATATGTATGTGTATATATATTATATATGTGTGTATATATGTATACATTATATATATGTATTATATATATGTATATACTTACATCTATACATATATTGGGAAAAAAGTTCAAGACTATTCAGGGGGCTCTCACTTCATGAGGATTCTACCAGTTGCTAAGTATGTTTGTATACTTATACAAATCAAATAAGGCTTTAGTAGCTTGCTTGTATATTTCAGTTTTAGAGATACCATGATCAATTAGGCCATACTAAAGATCTCTCCAGGGAAAACCATTCTGATAGATGCTTTAGCTTTGCTTCTCATTATGGTAACTATGCTCATCTTGTGATTAAATGCATAGATTGTGGAGACAAAAAACTAGAAGCAAATCCTAGTTGGGTGTGTGTATTAGCTTCCTATTGCTGCTGTAACAAATTTCCACAAACTTAGTGACTTAAAACACAATTTCGTTACCTTATAATTATGGAGGTGAGGAATTTGAAATGGTTTTCAGTGGGCTGAAATCCAGGTGTCAGCAGGGCTGTGCTATTTCCAGAGGCTCTAAAGAAAAATCCATTTCCTTGTCTTTTCCACCTTCTAGAGATCACCTGTATTCCTTGGCTCGAGGCCACTTCCTTATCTTCAAAGCCAGCAATGTAGCATTTTCTTTTCTTTTCTTTTTTTTTTTAAAGATTTTATTTACTTATTTGAGAGAGAGAGACTGAGAGAGAGAGCACATGAGAGGAGGGAGGGTCGGGAGGGTCAGAGGGAGAAGCAGACTCCCCGCCGAGCAGGGAGCCCGATGCGGGACTCGATCCAGGGACTCCAGGATCATGACCTGAGCCGAAGGCAGTCGCTCAACCAACTGAGCCACCCAGGCGCCCCCAGCAATGTAGCATTTTCAAAACTCATTCTCTGACCTCTTCTTCCATGATCACATCTCTGATTCTGACCCTTCTGCCTCCCTTTTATAAGGACCCTTGTGATTGAATTTGGCCCATCCAGATAATCCAAGATAATCTCCCCATCTCAAAATCCTTAACACATCTGCAAGGTCCCTTTAGCTATGTAAAATAACATATCCACAGGTTCTGTGGATTAGGATGGAGACATCTTTGGGAGGAGGGTGTCACTATTCTGCTTTTCACAGGTAGTCTTAGGAGTTAATTTCTGGGAGTATGTTCCCTTATCTACAAAATTTTCATAAAAAGAATATTTGGAGGAATCAAATAAAACAATGTATCTAATGCTCTTGGCTCATAACCAGGATCAACAACATCTTATGTAGCTCTGGTTTATTAGCTATGTGATCTTACTGACACCATTTACCTCTTGGAGTCCCAGTGTCCTCCTCTAAAACATGGGGGAAAGAATATCAACCATCAAGTTTTATTCATATGACTATCCATTTAATCCAGTGTAGTTCATTAAAGGACCATCAATTTCTTTGAATTGCAGTGATATCTTTGTCATAAATCAAGTGGCCAAAAGGAGTGAGTCTGTTTAAGAATTCTTTTCTTTCTTTGATTTGTGTGTATATTCTTGTGCCAATTCCACATTGTCTTAATAAATTTTAAATAAATCTTGGTATCTTGTAGTGTAAGTTTTCCAACTTTGTTCTTTTTACTTTGAGTTTACCTTGGACCTTTGCATTTGCATACACACACACACACTTTAGAATCTGTCAATTTTCAAAAAAAATCACTGGCATTTTGATAGGGATTGCATTGACTCTATAGATAAATTTGGGGGGAGGTATCATCTCTACATTTACGCTTGCAATCCATGAACATGCTATATCCTCTCATTTATATCTTCTGAAGTTTTCCTTAGTAATATTTATAGTTTTCTCTGTAGAAGATTTGCATATCTGTTAAAGTTTCCCCCAAATAATGATGTTTTCTGATGTTGTTATAAATAGTATATAATTATGTATTTACATTTTAACTTATTGTTTTTTGCTTGTATGAAAATTACAATTGAATTTTGTTTATTGACGTCATATTCAGTGATCTTGCTAAATCCACTTAGTAATTCTATTAGTGTATAGACTCTTTTGTATTTTCCATATACACAACTATGATGTTTGACAAAATAATTTTAGTTCACTTCCAAATCCTATGCTATTTATTCTTCTTTATGTCTTATTCCATTAGTCAGGACTCCTTTACAATGTTTAATAGAAGAGATGATAACTGGTATCCTTGTACCATTGTATATAGCAGGGACATTCTTTCAGAATTTTATCATTAGTTAAAATATTAGATATAATACCAGATCAAGGAAGTTTCCTTTTATTCCTAGTTTGCTAAAGTATTTTTTTAAATTATGAATGGGTATTGAATTTTATCAAAAGCTTTGCTCAGCTATTGAGTTGGTCAGATATTTTTTCTGTCAATGTGGCCATTATTATGATTGATTGTCTAATGTTAAACCAAAGTTATATTCCTGGAATAAATATAACTTAGTCATGATGTATTATCTTCTATATACTTATTGGTAAGTTTGATTTTGCCAATATTTTGTCAAGATTTCTATGACTAAAAACTTAAACATGAGAGAGATTGGTCTTACGTTTTGGCATGACTTTATAAAACCAGTTTAAAAGTGTTCCCCTTTTTCCATTTCCTGGTACAATTTTGTTGGTATTACTGTTATTTCTTCTTCTTCTTTTTAAAATTTTTTAAAAAGATTTTATTTATTTGAGAGAGAGATTGAAAGCAAGAGCGAGTGAGTGAGAGAGAGAGAGAGAGAGAGAGAACAAGCAGGGGGGAAGGGCAGAGGGAGAGGGAGAAGTAGACTCCCTGATGCAGGACTTGATTTCATGATCCTGAGATCATGACCTGAGCTGGAAATTAAGAGTTGGCTGCTTAACTGACTGAGTCACCCAGGTGTCCCCAGAAAGTTCCTCTATACTCTTTCCAATGAATATTCACATCCCCTACTCCCAAAGTAACCACTGTTCTGATATATATCACAGTAGATTAGTTGCATCTGTTTTTGAACTTCATATAAACAGAATCATACAGTACGTATATTGTGTTTGGTTTCTTTTGCTCATTGTAATGTTTTTGATAGTCACCTGTGTTATGTTTGTCAGTAGTGTATTTTTTTTTTAAGTTTTTATTTATTTTATTTGACAGAGAGAGACACAGCGAGAGCAGGAACACAAGCAGGGGGAGTGGGAGAGGGAGAAGCAGGCTTCCCGCCGAGCAGGGAGCCTGATGCGGGGCTCAATCCCAGGACCCTGAGATCATGACCCGAGCCAAAGGCAGACGCTTAATGACTGAGCTACCCAGGCGCCCCTGTCAGTAGCGTATTTTGTTTTTATTGCATTATGATATTCCATTATATGAATTCACCACAATTTTCAATCCATTTTTGTGTTGATGGACAAATCATTTCTTATTTTAAACTATTATGAATAAAGTTGCTATGAACCTTCTTATTCAAGTATTTTTGTAGACATATACACTTATTTCTTTTTGTTATATATGTAGGCATGGAATTTGTAGGCCATAAGGTAGGATATATATGTAACATTATGAGAAACTTCCAAGCAGTTGTCAAAACTATTTGAACCAGTTTACATTCTACCAGTAATGTACAATGGTTACACCTGTTCACATTCCCTCCAGTGTTTGGTTTTGTGAGCCTGTTTAACTTTAGCCTTACTAGTGAGTATGTAATGGTATCTCTTAGTTGTTTTGATTTGAATTTCCCTGTTGAGTTACACTGTTGGGAATCTTTCTTATATTTTTGGCCTTTTGAATACCTTCTATCGAAAGGTGACTTAACAAGTCATTCACTCATTTCTAAAAAGCTGGGCTATTTACCTTTTCTTAGTGAATTATAAGAATTGTGGCACATTATAGATATGAGTCTGTTGTCATATATCTCTATATCTCTGTATGATAGTTTCTCCTTGTCTGTGGCTTGCCTTTTCACTTGGTTAAAGATACCTTTTGATGGGCAGAAGATTGAAGTTTTTTTCTTTCCTTTTTCGAAGTATAGTTAACATAAAATGTTATATTGGTTTCAGGTGTACAATGTAGTGATTCGACAATCCTATGCATTATGCAACGCTCACCGTAGTAAGTGTAGTTACCATCTGTCACCACACAAAGTTATTGTGATATTATTTGCTATATTCTCTATGCTGTACTTTTCATCCCCATGACTTATTTCTTTTATATATTCAGAAAAAATGTTGCAAAGGCCAATGTCTAGGAGATTAGTGCTTATGTTTCCTTTTAGGAGTTTTAAAGGATCTTAGTTTTAATGAAGTCATTTTTTTAAAAAAGATTACAATTTGTATTCTTTGTGTCTTGTTTAAGGAATTTACTTCAGTAAATGAAGACATTCAAAGTTTTATTTTAGAAGCTTTATAGGTTTCTTTAAATTCACAATCTACTTCAAATTAACTTTTATGTACAGTATGAAGTAGAGGTCAAGGTTCTTCTTTTTTTTTTCCCTCATACGTTTAACATCATTTATTGAATAGGCCTTCCTTTCCCAGTTGAATTGCTTAGCAAAATAAAGCAGCGGTTTGTGTATAAATCTACTTCCTGACTCTATAGTCTGTCCCACTGATCTAGTTGTCTATTTTTGTTCCCAACACCACACTGTCACACTATCTTAATTGCTATAGCATTATAGAAGCTCTAGAAATTTAGTAGTGTATGTTTACATTTGTTTTTCTCTAAGGCCTTCATAGCTAGTTTAGATCTTTAATATTTTATACAAATTTTAGTACCATCTTGTCAATTTCTGCAAAAAAAAAAAAAAGAGCCTATTTGGATTTTGGTAGGGATTACATTGAATTTATAGATTAATTTTGGGTGCAAGATAATTGATATCTCAATGAGTCTTCCAATTCATGTGGAGTATATTTTTATTTCAATGGATTTTTGAAGGTTAAACTAACCTTGCATTTCTGGAATAAAGCCCATTTGATCATGATGTATTGTCCTTTTTCATATATTGCTCTATTCGATTTGCTGGTATGTTTTAGACATTTTATGTTTCTATTCATTTCTTGTAAAATCTTTGTTGAATGTTGGTATCAGGATAATGCTGGCCTCATAAAATGAGTTGAGAGTTTTTTCTTTGGTCTCTTTCCTCTGAAAGACTTTGTGTATGATTGGTGTTATTTGTGTATTTGAGTGTTTGGTAGAATTCACTATTGAAGCCATATGGTCAATATTTTACTTTGTGGGAAGGTTTTAAATTATAGATTTTAATTCTTTAACCAACACAGAGATATTTCACTTTATTTTTCTGTGTCAGTTTTGGTAAGATGTGTTTTCAAGCAATTTGTTTATTTTTTTATTTTTTTATTTTTTTATTTTTTTGGGTACCAAATTACTTTATTTGAAGAATGGTACAAATGAAAGAAGTTAAGTAGATGTTTTGGTACAACTTATAGAAAAGGTAAAGGTAACCCCAACATGCATGCACTGCCTTGGTGACGAGGGAAGTCACCCTTGTGGCTATGGGAAGACAGCCTAAGGCTTAGCTCTCACTGTCACTGTTTCCCAAGGTGTGCTTGTCAAAGAGATACTCTGCCATGCCAGATTCGGGAGCCCCCATCTTGCGCAGGTTGGTAACGTGGTCACCCAATTCTTTGATGGATTTCACCTGCTCATTCAGGTAATGAGTCTCAATGAAGTCACACAAATGGGGGTCACTTTTATCAGTGGCCAGTTTGTGCAGTTCCAGTAGTGACTGATTCACGCTCTTCTCCAAGTGTAATGCACACTCCATTGCATTCAGCCCGTTCTCCCAATCATCACGGTCTGGTTTCTTGATATCCTGAAGGAAGATTCGGCCACCTCGTTGGTTCTGCAGCTTCATCAGTTTCTCAGCATGCTCCCTCTCCTCATGAGATTGGTGAAGAAAATATTTGGCAAAGTTCTTCAAAGCCACATCATCGCGGTCAAAGTAGTAAGACATGGACAGGTAGACGTAGGAGGCGTAGAGCTCCAGGTTGACCTGGCGGTTGATGGCGGCCTCCGAGTCCTGGTGGTAGTTCTGGCGCACCTGCGAGGGGGACGCGGTCGTCATGGCGGCGGCTGAGAAGAGGCGGCGGCGAGCGGCGGCTGCGCGGCGCTGGAGCGGCGGCGGGGCCTTGGAGCGGTCCGAGGGCGCTGTGAGGAGATGCGAAGGGCTGGCTCTGAACGGCCGGCCGGGGTGGGGGCGAGCGCCGGGTTCCGGCCAAGCACTGTTGAAGCAGGAAACCGCGGCGACTCTCGACGGAGACTGTCAAGCAATTTGTTTATTATCTCAGTGGACATATTTATTGATATAGAACTGTTCATAACATTCTCATTTTTTAATATCTGAGGTGATGTTCCTTTTCCATTCCTGATAGTTGTAGTTTTTATATATTTTTCTTGATTAGTCTTGCAAAAAAGTTACTTGTTTTTAAAATTTCTCAACTAATTTTTTGCTTTGTTGATTTTCTATTTCATTGATTTCTGTTCATTTCCACTTCCCATTTTATTTTTAGTTTTTTGAGAAGGAAGCTTAAATAATTGGTTTTAAACCTTTTCCAAAATATACATTTAAAGCTATAAGATTTTCTCTAAACTCTTCTTTAGTTCCATTCCACAAATTTTGCCATATTGAATTTTCATTGATTTTTCTTCAAATTATTTTCAAATTTTAAGTATTGTTTCTTTAACTCGTGGGTTATTAGGAAATACATTATTTAACTGTCAAGCATTTGGAGATTTTCTTGTTGTCTTTATAATTGGCTTCTGGTTTACTTCAATTATGTGCAGAGAGCTTCTTTTTTGGTTTCATTGCCTTTAAACCTTTGAGACCTGCTTTACCAAGTAGCTTATGGTCTATTTGGGAGGATGTTCCACGTGCACTTGAAAAGATGGTGTATTCTGTAGTGATTGTTTGTCATATTTGATATATATCAAGTAGGTCAAATTGGTTAAGGGATTGTGCGAAATCTTCTTTGCCAATACCGAGTATTACTGAATAATTTTGTTCTATTGATTACTGCTAGTTCTATGAATTACTGAGAGATGTTAATACCTCCAACTATAACTATAGATTTGTCTGTCTATAATCTATAGATTACTTCTGTCAAATCTAGCTTTAATTTTTGCTTCATGTATTTTTTTTTTTTTTAAGATTTTATTTACTTGAGAGAGAGAGAGAGAGACAGCTAGAGAGGGAACACAAGCAGAGAGAGTGAGAGAGGGAGAAGCAGGCTTCCTGCCGAGCAGGGAGCCCGATGCAGGGCTCGATGCTGGGCTTGATGCTGGGCTTGATCCCAGGACCCTGGGATCATGACCTGAGCCGAAGGCAGATGATTAACGACTGAGCCACCCAGGCGCCCCTGCTTCGTGTATTCTGAAGCGATGCTGTTCATTGCATACACATTTGTAATGGTGTCCTCCATTGACCAACCATTTTGTTATGATAAAATGCCCCTTTTATCTCTCATAATACTCCTTGTCTCCGTGTCTACTTTTTCTGATGTTTATACACAAACTTTATGGTTACAGTGTGTATGGTATATTTTTTTCAAACCTTTTGCTTTCAACCTATCTGTGCACTTATATATGTGTGTCTCTTGTAAACAAAATATAGTTGTGTTTTATTTTTTCCAGTCTGTCTGGAAAAATTGTCTGCCAGATTGACAACCTGTCTTATTATGAACCACTTTATGCCAATAGATGGAGTATTTGTCCATAAAAAATCCAATGTAATCATTGATATATTTGCTTTTATGTCTAGTGGCTCATTATTTTTTATTTGTCCCATCTTTATTTTTCTCTATACTTACCTTCTTTTTGATTAATCATTTGTTTTTTAATCATTCCAGGGTAAGGTATAACATCTTGTTTTTGTTGTTTTTTTTTTTAATGGTTACTTTAGTAAGCATTTAGTACTTTGGCTTTCTCAACCTCATCACTGTTGACATTTGGGGACAGATAATTTTTTGTTTTGGGGGCTGTTTTATGTATCGTAGGCTGTTAAGCAGCATGACTGGTTTCTTCCCACTAGATGACAGTAGTAATCACCCCCCTCCCAACCTGCCTCCCACTCCTCCTCCCCCTGTCCCCCCCCCCCGACCTTACCACCAACCTCCAGCCCCAGTTGAGACAATGAACAAATTTTTCCCTTTGGGGGAAAAATTAGCAAAGGTGAGAATCATGGCTCTAGTGATTACTATATACGTCTTCAATTTATTATCCCAACCTATCGAGATAATTGAATTAGTATTTTACTATCTCAGGAGCAATGTAAAAACTTTCTATGAGTATAATTCCATTTATTCTCTCTCTCTGGCTCATTATGCTATTGATATCCTGTATTTTATTTCTGTATGTATTATGAACCCCTCAATGTATTGTTCTTAGTGTGCTTTTTAATAGCCAATCATTTTCTTTAACTTTAAAAAAATTTGTTTAATTTATGCATATATTTGATGTTTTTGGTGTTCATTTCTTCCTGCAGATCCATGCCGTCATCATAGATTATTCCCTTTCAGCCCGAAAAGCTGGTGGCATACTGTCTCAGCTTTTGTTTGTTTAAAAAGTGTCTTTATATAGGCTTCATTTTCTGAATTCCAAATTTTTTTGTTTTAGCAGTTTGAAAATACCAGTTTTATTGTCTTTTGTCTTCCATTGTTTTCTGATACAAAGTCAGCTATCATTTTGTGTTTTCAAATGTCTTTAGAACTAACCTGTTCTGTCCTTGTATATACTACAAGCCACTCCCCACCCCACCCCCCCCACCCCCACCAAGTTAGGAGTTCAGGATCTAAGCACTGTAAGACTACAGAATGTTCTCTCCGCTTTCCAATTCAGCTTCCATGCCATTTCCACACATTTAGCAACAGTTCCATGGAGGAAATTTGGCAGGCAAGACTACACTGGTATCTGCTCACCTAGAAAGACCTTAGATTCCTCTTTTTAATTTCTTTAGACAACTTTGTGTCTGTAACTCTCTAATATCTTAAATATGTCAGGAGGGTGTGGGAATTCAGTTATCTTTCTAATTTATATGATGAGAACAGTCATCCCTTAAGACCTTCTACATCTTATGTGAAAGCTGGAAGTTACTATCTTTTAAGTATCTCTAAAATCAGTAATGATATCCTTTTTAAATTCTTGATTTTTTTGTAATCAGTCTTGCTAGATGTTTATCAATTTTATTAATCTCTTCAGAAAAGCAAATTTTTTATGTTTGTTTCATAATTTTTTTTGCACTTTAATTTGCTATCCTTTTTCTAGCTTCTTAGGAGGTAGTTGCATAATTTTTCAGCTTTTTTTCCTAAAATGTTTATTTGACTTTAAGTTTCTCTGTAAGCATCACTTTGGCTGTGTTCCACAAATGCTGATATCTATGTTTTCATAATTAGTTGAGAATATTTTCTAATTTGCCTTTGTAATTTCTTCTCTGACTCAGAGATAATCTAGAAAACACTTGCTTAATTTATAAATATTTGGGGATTTTTTAGTTATCTGTTGGTTGCTAATCTCCAACTTAATTCCACTGTGGTCAGAGGACACATTCTTGCTCTATGGCCCATTTTGATCAAGATACCATGTGTGTTTGAAAAGACTGTGTGTTCTGCAATTGTGTGTCATAGTATTCTCTATATATATCAATTAGGTCTAATTAGTTTATTGGGTTCAAAAATATATCTTATTTTTTATTTTTCTGTTCTATCAATTACTGAGAGATGTGAGTTTTCAAGCTATAAATTTTTAAAATAGTTTTGTGCGTTTTGTATATTTTATATATTTTTTAAATTTTTAAATATTTTTTTAATTTTATATTTTTGTATATTTTTCTTTCTCCTCTTAGTTTGGTAAATTTGTGACATATATTTTGAGCCTATGTTATTAGATGTATACATATTTATATTCCAGTCAAATTTATCTTTTGTTATTATAAGCTATGTCTCTATTACTAATACTTCTTTTCTTAAAATCTTTTCAGTTGTATCTTAGTATACCTATACCAGCCTTATTCTGATTAGTATTTGCAGATAGATAACCTTTTATTTTCACTCATTCTGGTTCTTATATTTTAGTGTGTCTCTTGGAAGCAATGTATGGTTGAGTTTTATTCTTTATTTCCCAATTTGACCATGTTTATTTTTGTTGAATATTTAGGCCATTTACATTTCATTTCATTGGGTTTAAATCTATTATTTTACTATGTTTTTTATTTGCCCCACCTATTTTTTTTCCTGCAATTGTTGCTTTCTTTTAAATTAGTAATTTTTGTATATTATTCTCTTTTCCTTCTATTTTCTTATTAACCATAAATTCTTTATTTTATTTTAGATGTTATCTTAAAGATTACAACATGAATCTTTGACTAATTCTGACATAAATTTTGCTTTTACTACTTTTAGTGTAAATAAAGCTTAAAATATTAACTCCATTTACCATTCTCCTACCTTTTGTGTTATTATTGTCACATATTAAAATTATGTATAAAATACATTCAAGCATATGTATATGTGTGTATGTAAAATTTATTCCCACAAGATGTGTTTTATTGAATACTCAATATTCATTTAGATTTTTCCAAGTATTTACCCTTTCTCTTGCTCTTCATTTATTTCTCCATTAGTGTTCTTCTTCTACCAAGGATCATCTTCCCTCTACCTAAAGAACTTCCTTTAGTATTTCTCTAATGTCACTGTGCTAGTGATATATTATTTTCACTTTCAGGAAGGGTAATCTAGAAACATTTTTATTTTCTCTTAATACTGGCTTTCTTGGTAGTCCTGAGCTAATTTACTTTGGTCTTCCCAACCCAGTGAGACAGAATTTCTTCATTCCCATTTTCTGATCTGCCCGTATTCTTTTCTCTAAAAATCGGCCAGGGTAATTTGGAGAGGGAAAAAGAAAACAAATATAAGGGTTTTCTCAATAGATTTTCTTTCTCTTCAATGTCTTGATGAATTGAATCCTGTCTGCTTTAATTGCTCTCTGATGAATATATAACAGTTGGGATTTTTTTTTCCCCTTTTATCTAGCTTTTATAGTTGTTTTAAATAAGAGGTTGAGTCTGAATCAAGCTTCTTTGTCATAGTTAGAAGTAGAACCCAGAAGTTCTTATTTGTTTTCAATAAAACTTATGGATTAAAAAGTTTATTCTCATGTATATGGTGACCTTTTAGATATCTTCCCACAGATCCTATAAAGCCTGTTGAGTTTCATTTCTATAGATTAAATGGCTAAAATTCTTCAGCTCATGTGACATAATCTCCTGACCCCTCACCATTCTGGTTCCCCATTTTTAAGTGGAAAGCACAAAGATTTTGACTCCTGGTTTTAGAGTAAAAAAAAAGGTTACTTTTAAATCCTAGACCTGCCTCATTAATTGCTTGACCATGAACAAGTTAATTTGAGCCTTTGATATTTCATTTGCAAGATAGAGAATATTACCCAAATTGCAGAGTCCTTGTGAATTAAAAGAACGCCTGGATTATAGTAGGCACTCAGTAAAATGTAGCTGCTGCAGTTACTTTCATATTTGTATACTTACTGTTGCCTCAAGAGGGCGTATACGTGGGATAAATTCTTCATGTTACAAATTTGCTGAAATCTTTTGTATATCTATTTTTTTACATGGGCCTGGTTTAGTTACCCAATTCCGTAAAAACTATATGATTAT
Source organism: Halichoerus grypus (assembly GCF_964656455.1). Classification (NCBI taxonomy): domain Eukaryota; kingdom Metazoa; phylum Chordata; class Mammalia; order Carnivora; family Phocidae; genus Halichoerus; species Halichoerus grypus. The sequence goes on along the minus strand of NC_135713.1, from coordinate 47,191,983 downwards.
CTTCAAAGAAGGTATAAATATGAAGATATGTTGTGCTTCCTCCTTACTGTCTCCTTTATCTTGGCTGAACTGACACAAGTGGGAGCAAAGATGTTTCTGAAATAATTTAACTGCAGGATACCATTTAAACAATAAAGTGTTCTCCCCTTCTTTCCAGAATGATCCTTTATGAGGATTTCACTTGGCTTCCCTCTATTTTACAACAGAAAATTAATAAATGCTCTGGATGTAATCTTAAGCCAAGGTCAGCAGCAGCTGCTGTGCACTTGTTTGAAATGCCTATTTTCTTCCACTCATTTCTGACCCTTCTGAATCCCGTTATCAGTGCCTGCACATTTTGGGTAACTGACTGTCATTATATTGTAAGGATGCTGCCTGGACGGTTGCTCCTCATCCAGAGATGTCAGCCAGCTGAAACATACCAGGAGAAAACAAAGGACATTCCTGACCTGGGGAAAACTGGAGCAGGAGAAATTTACATGTGTTTGACATTTATATTCTTTTGAGTAGTTTTTCCTCTGAAAATTCCCTGAACTTACTACTTCAAGCAGAAGAATGGAATCTAAATGCAAGAGAGAAAAGAAAGCCCACTTTGAAGATGGAGAGTGGGATAAAGGACAAAGTAGGATAGAGGTCCTCAATTTTCTGGTTATGGAAAAGGATAGAATTATAAAATTAACAAGGTCACAACAATGTTAGTCTTTGATGTGTTGGGGAATAATTCTATAAAGTCACAGTACATCTATAGGCTTATTATACCAGTGCTTTCTAATAGCCTTTTTCTATGTCTCCTTTGCACCAGAGTGCTAGCACAGGTGTTTTTTGCATTATTGATCACATGTAAATGGAATGCCTTGAAGGAATGTTACTTTACATATGGGGGTCTATGTGTTGGAACATTAGAGGTTTATTTGTATGCTGAGCTTCTGATCCCAAATGGTAGAATTTCACATCAAGAGTGTCTGATAAGGGCGCCTGGCTGGCTCAGTCATTAAGAGTCTGCCTTCAGCTCAGGTCATGATCCCAGGGTCCTGGGATGGAGCCCCACATCGGGCTCCCTGCTCCACGAAAAGCCTGCTTCTCCCTCTCCCACTCACTCGGCTTGTGTTCCCTCTCTTGCTGTGTCTCTCTCTGTGTCAAATAAAGAAATAAAATCTTTAAAAAAAAAGAGTGTCTGGTAAGTCCAAGTGATTAAACCCTAGAGGCAGCACCAGTGCCCTGCCCTCAAACTTTATTTTACTTTCTAACAAACACAGAACTCATCAGATGGTGCATGCTCTGGAGAGTAAGATGAGCAGAAACTAATTTTCTAATGAAGAGTTGGCAAAAGAGGATGATCCTTTTATATTATTAATACATTGCACCGAACTTAGAGTAGCAGGGGTTACCTCTCTAGATGTGAAAGCACTGAGACCTTTTCCCATTATCTAAGAGCCTCGGTACCTAAGAACTCAACACTTGGATTGATGCTGTCTGCATGGTTAGAGCATTTAGCTTCTACATTTTTAAGCAGTCAAAACCTTTTTTCATGTAAGTTTTCTCTGGGACCCCAATATAAAAAATAATTTTAAAAATGAGATTCTGGTTGATGCAAGATACAACTTGAAGTCTGTCCTTTGTCCTCCCTGTCACCATGATGAAGTGATGAGGTCCCTGCTGCATTTCACCAGAACCCCCGGGGGCTCCAGGAAACAGTTTGCAAAACACTAAAGAGGCCAAGGAAACACTTGCATTATCAGAGGAGGATTGCATTGGCTAGACATGACCTCTAGAGGTCAATTTAAGCAACACTGTTATCAGGAGACATGCGCTTTTCCTATTGTCTGTCTTTTCACAATTTTTTTTTTTTTTTTTTTTAGAAATAGATTTGATAGTTTTTAAATTTTTTATTTCCATTATCATATAGCCCCAGAACATTTTAAGTGTGGAAGAGATTGCTAGTGATCATGTGAATATTTTTCTATTTTCTCATCTTTCCAAGTAACTTAGTGTGATTTCTCTCTTAATCTATCCACTCATATGCAGGCATCACTAAAGGGAGTATTTGGCCTCTTATGAATTTCTGTGAATTTTAATCTGGGTTTCATGCAATACAAAAGATATAGCTGACTGGTATAAAATCTGTGTTTACAAAGTGAAGTGAAAAATTTTGTCTCTGCTTATGAAATGTATGGCACATTGGTACAGGGTTCCAAGGAAGACGAGGATCTCTTGAGAACCACAGAATTATGCATGTATCTGGAATTTGAGAGTGATCATTAGATGTGGGCCTAATGAATCCTAGTGAGGAGTTTTTGAGTTTGAAATGACTCAGACATTGGCATCAGCAAAAGGAATGTTTTGGTCCACATAACTGAAAAGTCTGGGAGTAGGGCAATCATCAAGGGTCACGTAATATCATCCAGTTTCTGTCACCTTGCTTTCTGTGTGATTTTTCTCTGAGTTAGCCTCAATTTTTCCTTCTTCACATTGATTCCTCCAGACATCAGATAAAGGGCAAGTTGTGGAGAAGTAGCATTGCTCTAACAATCTCAGGCTTAAACCAACCCCATTTAGCAACTGCAAGTAGGGAGACAGTTTCTTTTACTAGCATCGGATTACAAAATCCTGGGGAAGTGTTTTCTTGGCCAGTTTGGGTCCTATTCCCGTCTGTGGGGCTATCGGTGATCAGGAAGCATGAAGGTATTACTTTTAGTCCTGTATTCCCATCAGAATATTCTTAGCATTCACCTTAATTCCCCCAAGATTCTGGTTGGCTGAGACCATTCTGGCTGAATGGCACTTTACTATGTTACTTCTCTAAAATAATAGTTGTATTTTTGTGGAACCCACCAGAGCTTTCACCCAAAGATTTTGGCAATAAAGACATGATGGCTACTTGGGATGGATGTGGCTCTACCAGGAAGAATAGGAAGCAGAAATCAAAGCAAAACCAAACAAGAAGTCTGAATGGAATGAAACAACCAATATAGTCTTCTCAACTCAATAACCTAGAAATGGCAAATGCTTAACATGTGGACACTGCCCTTCCTATGCTCATGGCAGACATTAGTAATCAAGTATACTGCTATTTCTGGCAAGTCCAGACCTGGTCTCAGAATCTTCTCAAAAGAGCCCTCTAGGAACTCAGTATTGATAAGCAAAATAAGCTTGTTTAGCATCCCTGACATAACCCCAAAGTCTCCATACTTCATCATTCTAACTTGTTCTCCAACATTCAGAAGCTTTGGGGCATATTGAAAGTTCTAAAAAGGTGAATTTAAATTTCCTAGTGGGGTCTGTGTGTTGGAATCAGAGGATAGTGCTCTATTTGTTTTGTCTCATTTAAAAGAATGAGGCAATTGATTATTGGAAGACCCTTAGGATGATGAGACAATAAAGAAGCTTGTTTTTTTTTTTTTTTTTTCCCCTGTTAGCGTTTATCTAAAACCTATCCTTACTATACTGTTACTGGATATTTGGCAAATTTTTATTGTTGTTGAGAAAGAAGCCATCTACCCTCCACACAGCTTACTATCCACGTTAGCATGACTCTACTGTTGTACTGTCTTCATCAGTATAACTTTGCTCTTTCAGAAAATGCTTGCCCAGGAAGATACATATAACAATTTTATGTTGTATTCTGAAGACCCATCAACTCTCCAATAGAAAAAATATTAAACAAGTTTCTACTTTAAGACCCTTTGAACATATTCCTTCAAAATTCTCACTATGCTGTGTCCACAGTCCCAAACTACTATCTCATGATTCTTACCCAATCTTAACCAAGTTACCCACATCTAAGGACATGCTTAAAAGTAGTCTTCAAGTAACATAAATGTTCCCAAATTGCCCTTCCCAATTTGTGAGGCTATGAAGACTCTTTCAAGATAGCGCTCTTTCTTCCCCCAGTAAGAAGAAACTCAATTTTGTCTTAGGCTGTTCAGGTGATATTTGGGGGGAGCCACTATATGACAGTGTCAGCAGCTGCTGAGCTATATAGATTTAAGTTCAGGTGAATACAACCAACATTTATTGGCTGACTTGTATGTGTAATCACTTAGGACTTCAGTGGAAGGGGCTCTAAAGATGAGTAAGATGCATTTCCTGTTCTCTAAATCCTCACGAACTAATGGAGGCATACAAAGCAAGTAAGTGCCATAATAAAGTAATATCTTCAAGATAGTTTTGAGAGAAAGAATTAATTAGGGTATCTCAGAAAGCTTCTTGGAGGGTGGTATGTTTGAATTTTGTGCTAAAACGAGGCTAGTACGTCAAAAGGAGAATGGGTGTGGGGGCGAGCATCTACACTGAAGAAATGGCGTGAGCTGAGGGCAAAGAAGTGGAAAAGGTCCAAGTGTGTCCCGAAAACTCAAGTAGACACATGAGGCTGGTATGCATAGTAAGAAATGAGACTGGAAAGTTGGATACAGATCAAAGCTTTATGCACTTGGAACGCCAGGAAAGAGTTGCAGACTTTATTCTGCATACAATGAGTACGAAGATTTTTGAGCTCATTCTACTTCCTCACTCTCCCCACCCTCTCCCTCCCTGTCCATCTCTCAGGTTATCTGCCTCTGTCCCTTCTCTCCCCTTCCTTCCCCTTCTGCCCACTACTTACAACCCTTCCTCTATCTGACCACTTCTGTTTCCCTTAGCCGGATCTCCTCTTACTAGCTCTCTCATCTTGCCACGCCTTGTTCTTGTTCAGTTTCTTCTCGTCTTACTTTCTAGGTAATGCAGTGCTATTAGATGTCTTACTCCCTGTTTTCCCCGTCCCCTTGCTTCTTGCCTGAGACCCTTGGGCCTGCCCCAGGGCCCCCTGCTTCTCTTGCCTTTACTCATGGTTTTTCATAACCACTCCCCTTCTGTATGTGTGTTGTCTTCATTCTTTCCTACTGCAGCTAATCTTTGTCTGCAGGGCTAGGAGGATGGCGCCTTATTTCTGGACACATGACCCAAAGGCAAGACCTCTTTAGCTTTGGGTTTGTTTTTGTTTTTGTTTTCTCCTGCAGCTTCAAATTGAACAATCCCATGGAAGGGCTCTGGTTGGCCAGTCTTGGCTTGTATGTCTGGATCTATCATGCTGGCCAGGGGTACAGGCACTAATGGTAGCATGGCTCCTTTCCATGCAGGAGCCTGTGGATGGCAGCCCTTTCCAAAACGCAGAGAAATAGGCACCAGTGTTGGACAAAAGGAAACAATTGATGTTCACTTTGTGATTATTATAGTTCCAATTTGCACATGAGGAAACAGAGACCCAAGATATGAAATGAGTTTCCTAGTCACAACTACCCCAGTCTGAATTGACTTCAAACCCATTTCTTAATCTCTGTGTGATGCCCTCAGTTTCTTACCAATTTCAAGTGATGGGTCTGTTGCTATCTCTACGCAAATGTAACCAGGGAATTTGGAGAGCATTTTAATTGTGATAGTCGATCTAGTCTGCCCTCGTTCCCCCTTCCTTCCAATTGCTTACTTTCTTTTTCCTATGTTCCTAAGAGAACAGCTGAGGAGAGGGACCACAACTCTTACCTAATTAGATTCTTCAGTTTACATTTTCTTTTTTTAAAGAATAACATTCGAACATTTATAAGGGCTGGATTTCTTAATACTGAAATGTCCACCTGCCAGGATGCCAGAGTCTAGCTGAGAAGCTTGGTGAGAGATTCTGTGAAGATCAGACAAGAAAATGATTCTCTAATGGAATAGAGTGACACCACAGGCTGTGCATTCTAATGTCTGGGTAAATCAGCAGCATATCATGTTTTTTATCAAGATTAAAACTTTAAGCAGACATAGCATGTGTCAGAACAGAAGGGAAGATACAGTTCACGTCTAAGACCTAGAAAAAAATACCTTTGGTAAACTATAATTTCTTTTTACGTTAGAGAAGAGGTATATTGCTGTTCTTCATTTTAATGTGTCTTTAATGGATTTATTTCTAAATATAAAAGGAGTAAATGCACATTTGAAAAAGTTTGGGAAAGCATAAAACAGTGAATTAGAAAGAAAAAACATTAAGCTTGAGGGATATTTTAGGCCTTTTTTTTTTCTATTAGTGTGTTTACATGGTTCAAAATATGCTACTGTTTTAATTTTGCATCCTTTGTTTTTCAATTAATTTTATATATAAAATTGTAAGATTTGCTACTGTGTCATGTCATTCACATTCTTAGAAAACATAATTTTTAATTATTGTGTAGAGTATCGTATTATGTTGTACCATGATAACTTAATTGATTGTTTCCATGATGCTGGACCTTGATGTGGTTTCTAGGCTTTTCTCAACATCTTAAGGACTAAATCTTGTGCATTTGCTCTTTGAATTACTGTCCGACCCCCCACCCCCATGCTTCTATGATATGAATGGATGATGGACACAGAGACTATAATGCAGCCCTATAAGGAATATTTTTAAAATGTTACAGCAATTTAATTCCAACTCCAGGACCTTACTCCTCTAAGGCTGACAGGAATGGGGCAACTTGAGAATCGAGACATTCTTGACACAGGAAAACTTTAGTTAAAAAAAAAAAAAAAAACTTTTATGAAACATTGTGAACTTTTCTTTAAAGGTCAGGAGCTTATGTAACAAATACCCATTCAGAGTTACTAAACTTTAGCATTTCCTTATATTTGCTTTAGCTATTTGGTTTGTTTATTTAAGAAACCAAACCAGACAAATACAGTCTGAGCTCACTTTTTACCCCTTCCCAGAAGTAACCACAATCCTAAAGTTGGAAAGAATTCTTCCTGTCCATCTACTCATATTTTTTTTTTTTTACCTTTTTTTCAGATATGCAGGTATTCAAAAATGATAAATAGTATTCTTTTGTGTTTTGGAAGTTTTTATTTCAGTATTGTCATTTTGTATGTATCATCTTTATTTTTTATTCCACATTATGTTTTGGGATGTTTAACTGAGGGTTTGTTGTCTAACTACTGTGTAATAGCTTCATTATATTAAAAAAAAACTACAATTTATCCATAAGTTTATTGATGGGTAGCTGTTCTCTTTTGTGTTTCTGTGACAAACCAATGCTTAGTCCCTGTCTGTGCATGTCTCATTTTGATGTGTGCACTTTTGTCTTGGGTACATACCTACAAGTGGGTTTGCTGGGTTCAAGGACAGGCACCCCTGCAACCTTGTTGTCGACAGCCAGACCACCTCCCAGAGTGATGGTAATGCATTACTTCCCACTGCCCGTGTATGACAACTACCATTTTTTCTCATCCTTGTTCATATTTCTTATTGTCAGATTTCCTATGTCCAGCCAATGTGAGAAGTATGCTGTGCTATTTATTTGAAAATTTAATTTGCATTTCCTTTTTTACTGGTATTACTGGTGTCGTGAAGAATCTTGCCCTCAACCTTTTTTTTCCCCCTTTCAGTTGTATAGTCTGTCATTTACTTTTTAACTTATAGGTGTTCATAAATTCTTGATGCCAGTTCTTTCTTGAGTAAATACTTCTTAGTATCTATTTTTTGTCTCAGTCTGTGGATTGTCTTTTTAATTGTGTAATTATTTGTTGTATAGAAGTTTTAATTTTTAAACTAGTAAAATTAGTAAGTTTCTTATTGTTAACATTAAGAATTCCTTTTTATTCTGTTTAAAGGAGAGCATATTCCCCTAGTTTCTTTTTTTTTTTTTTAAAGATTTTATTTATTTATTTGACAGAGAGAGAATGAGAGAGAGAGCACATGAGAGGGGGGAGGGTCAGAGGGAGAAGCAGACTCCCTGCCGAGCAGGGAGCCTGATGCGGGACTCGATCCAGGGACTCCAGGATCATGACCTGAGCCGAAGGCAGTCGCTTAACCAACTGAGCCACCCAGGCGCCCCTCCCCTAGTTTCTGCTAAGTATTTTAAGGTTTGCTGCTCCCATTTAGATTTTCATCTATTGAAAGTATATTGCAGGTGCGCCTGGGTGGCTCAGTTGGTTGGGCATCTGCCTTCAGCTCACGTTCAGTTGGTTAAGCATCTGCCTTCAGCTCAGGTCATGATCACAGGGTTCTTGGATAGAGCCCCATGTTGGGTTGGGCTCCCTGCCCTGCGGGGAGTCTGCTTCTCCCTCTTCTCCCTTTCCCCTCTGCCTTTCCCCCTGGCTTGTGTTCTCTCTCTCAAATAAATAAGTAAAATCTTTAAAAAAAAAAGTATATTTCATAAATTTTCTGAGGCATAAATTTAATTTTATTTAATACTTTAGTACAGGAAATAATGTTCCCAATATCATTTTTTGAATACTAGACATCATCTTTTCCTACCACTTTGAAATGCCACTTCCATCATACATCAATTTTCCATATACGTATGTATTTACTTATGGGCAAAACAAAATTCTGCTCCACCGGTCTATTTTTCTGTCTCTGCTTCCATAAGGCACTATTTTAATCACTGTAGCTTTATAGTAACTCTTGCTATCTGGTAGGTAGACTTCTCCTACCTTATTATTCTTCAAAATTGTTTCAGATATTCTTGGCCCATTAATCTTCTATATATTTTAGTATCAGCTTGTCAAGTTCCATGAGAACTCCAGGATTTTTATCAAAATTGTATTAAGAAATAATAGATTACTTTGGGGAAAATAGACATTTTTGTGATATTGAATTGGCCCATGTAAAGGCATGGAATATCTCTCCATTTATTCAAGATTCTTACGTTCTACAATAACATTTGGTAATTTTCTTTAGATAGAACTTACGTATTTTTGGTTAGGTTCCTATTTAAGTACTTCACAAATTCTGTTACTAGGTTAAATGGGAACTTTCATCCTATTATCTTTTTTTTAATTGTCCTTTGCTTATGTGTAGTACACTATTCATTTTACCTTATAATCATGCATCCAGGGGCACCTGGGTGGCTCAGTCGTTAAGCGTCTGCCTTCGGCTGAGGCCATGATCCCGGGGTCCTGGAATCGAGCCCCATATCGGGCTCCCTGCTCAGCGGGAAGCCTGCTTCTCCCTCTCCCACTCCCCCTGCTTGTATTCTCTCTCTCGCTGTGTCTCTCTCTGTCAAATAAATAAATAAAATCTTAAAAAAAAAAAAAATCATGTGTCCAGGAAGTTTGCTGTACTCTCTTACTAACTTTATCGTAAAGGGCTGTGGAATTTTAAAATTACCTATAAGTTACTTTTCTGAATCTATCAGATGATCAAGTGTGTGTTCTCTCTTTTTCTGTTAGTGTGATGAGTTACAATGGTATCTTTTTAAATGTTAGAACATTTTTGCCTACCTGGAATAAACTCTATTTGATCCTGATATATTTGCTTTTTGATGTATCACTAGAATCAATTTGCATTTTGTTTACTGTGGTACAATTCATATAATGTAGATTTCACCATTTTAACCATTTCAAAATGTAAAAATCAGCATTTAATACACTCACAGTGTGGTGCCACCATCACCACTGTCTAGTTCTAGAACATGTTTATCACCACAAAGGGAAACCCTGTGCCCATTAAACAACCACTTCCCATTCCCCCTTCTCTCTAGGCCCTGACAACCATTAGGCTACTTTCTGTCTCTATGGATTTGTCTATCTGAACATTTTATACAAATGGGATCATACAGTATGTAGTCCTTTGTATCTAGCTTCTTTCCCTGAGCAAGATTCATCCACATCGCAGCACATCTAAGCACTTTTTATGGCTGCATAATATTCTATTACATGCCCATATCACATTTTGTTTCTCCATTCATCAGTTGATGGACACTTGGGCTGTTTCCATCTTTTGGCTATTGTGAATAGTGCTGCTATGAATTTTTTGTGTACAAGTTCTATTTGAGCACCTGTCTTTAATTCTGTTGGGTGTATACCTAGGAGTAGAATTGCATGGTCATATGGTAACTACATATTTAAAGTATTGAGGGAACCACCGAATAGTTTTCCACAGCGGCTGCACCATTTTACATTCCCATGAGCAGTGTAAGAGGGTACAAATTTCTCCACGTCTCTACCAGCACCTGTTCCTTTCTATTTGTTTGGGCATAGCCATTCTAGTGGCTATGAAGTGGTATCTCTTTGTGGTTTTTATTTGCATATCCCTAATGACTGTGATGTTAAGCATCTTTTCATGCGCTTCTTGGCCATTTGATTATATTCTTTGGAGAAATGTCTATTCAAGTGTTTACCCATTTTTAAATTGGTTTGGTGGCTTGTTCTTTTTGAGCTTTTATATATATATATATATATATATATATATATATATATATATTCTGGATACTGGGATTTTATAAGGTATATGATTTAGAAATATTTTTTCCCCTTTTTAGGGTTGTGTTATCACTTTTTTTTGAAGATTTATTTATTTATTTGAGAGAGAGAGAGAGAGAAAATGAACAGGGAGAGGGAGAGAAATCCTCAAGCAGACTCCCCACTGAGTGTGGAGCCCGAGGCTGGCTAGAACCCAGGGACTGGAGATCATGACCTGAGCTGAAATCAAGAGACGCTTAACTGACTGAGCCACCCAGGTGCCACATTATTACTTTCTTGATAGTGTCCTTTGCATAACTTTTTTATTGTGATAAACTTCAATTTGTCTATTTTTCTTTTGTTGCTTGTGCTTTTGGTACCATAGAATTACAAATACTTTGCTAAGAATTTCTGCATCTATCATCATGAGAGATGAAAATAGTTTGGAAACAAAGTTGTGCTGGCATCATAAAAATGATAGCATGCTACCTTTACTATTTTCTAGAAAGTTTTGTGAAAGATTGGAATTATTTCTTCCTTAGATATTTAAAAGAATTCAGTGGTGAACACTTCTGGGCCTTGGGTGTTCTCAGTGGGAAGTATTCAGTAATGGATTCAATTTCTTTAAGCAGTATTGAATTATCCAGAATTTCTATTTCCTTTTGTCAGCATTGGTAAACTGCATTTTTGAAGCATTTTCCATTTCATCCAGATAGTCAATTTATTGGTATAAAGTCACTCATAATATCCTCTTGTTAATGTTTTCATCTGTAGATTCTGTAGTAATGACCTCATTTGACTTTAAATATTGTTAATTTGTGTTTTCTTTTAATTTTATAAATTAATTTATTGATCTGTTTGTATTAATCTTTTCATAAGAACAATTTTCCTGATTTTTTTCCATGCATGTTTGTATTCTATTTCATTGATTTCTGGTTTTATTTCTCATGTTTGATTTGCTGTTCTATCTTCTTGTGGTAGATGCTTAGGTGTTTAGATTTCAGGCTTTTTTCTTTTCTAATATATGAAAGTAAGGTTACAAATCTCCGTATGAACACTGTTTTAGCTGCATCCAGTTACCCTCAAACTTTTAAAATAACAGCTTTATTTAGAGATAGTTGACATACCATAAAATTCGCTTTTTGAAGTATACAATTTAGTAGTTTAGTAGAGTCACAGAGTTGTGCCACCAGCGCCACCATCTAATTCCAGAACATTTTCATTACCCCACAGAGAAACTCCATATACTTCAGCAGGCACTTTCCATTCTCCCCTTTCCCAGGCCCTGTGAATCCCTAATCTACTTCCTGTTTCTATAGATTTGCCTGTTCTGGACATTTCATATAAATGGAATCATGTGATATGTGACCGGCTGTGTCTGGCTTATTTCATTTCACAGAAGTTTTTCAAGGTGCATCCACGTTGTAGCATGCACAGTAAATGTTCCTTTTTATTGCCAAATAATATTCCATTATAGTATGAATCTATACCACATTAATTTTACCCGGTGATCAACTGATGGACAATTGATTTGATTCCACTTTTTGTCTATTAGAATAATGTTGCTGTGAATACTTGGGTAATAATTTTTGTGTAGGTGTATGTTTTTTTTTCTCTTGGGCATTCACTTCCCATTACAATGGCTAGGTCATATGGTAACTCTGTTTAATAGTTTGAGAAACTGCCAAAGTATTTTCCAAAGTGTCATCCCAGCAGCCATGCCATGAGGGTTCTAATTTCTCCACATCCTCACCAACACTCATTTTTTTGGTTTTTATAGCCATTCTCTCGGGTTTAAAATGGTATCTCATTGTGGCTTTGATTTACATTTCCCTAATGACTAATGATATTGAACATCTTTCAAGTGCTTACTGGTTCTTTTTGTATCTTGATCAGAAAAATGTTTATTTGAAAGCTTTAGTCATTTTGTAACTGGCTAATCCATTCGTCGTTCTTTTTTTCCTACCTTCTTGCCTGCCTTCTTCCTCCTAGGGTAACTTTCCTTCTATGAGTTCTATGAGAGTTTTCCCAGAGAGGTCTTCTAGAGGGTTCCCATCTTCTTAGTCATTATGTATATAAAATTGTGTGTTAATGTTTTTCCTGCCCTATCTCTAATGGCAGTTAAACTTTGTAAACAATTTGATCTTGATAATTATGTTCAACCAGCACTCCAAGTGATACCAGCTGATGATGTTTATTGTTGTTATAACACTTTTTCATTCATTGGATAGTTTTTTCTCTTTATACATAATTTATGCAGTTTTATTTAATATGTCTGCATATGAATTTATTTTTATCTTCCTCAGTACCCTGCATGTTAAAATTGAGAATTCTTTTATTCTAGAAAATCTTTAGTGTATTTTTTTGAATATTCCTTCTCCAGCATCCTCTTCTATTCATCTGACACTCCAATCGAACATATATTGGTATCTCTGCATCTAATATCCATCTCTCCTTAGCACTTTAAGAATTGTTACTCCTTTTTCATGCTGTACTTAGCTGAATTCTTTCATACTATTGTCCAATTTACTGACTCTGTTTTTGACTGTGTTCATTCCAGTTTATTTTTTCCATTAACTGTTTGCTTCATGATTATTTTATATTTCTAAAAGTTATACCTGATAATTTCATATATATAGATAACTCTTCTTTTTGCTTCCTATGTGTTTTTCCATCTTAAGGATATTTTTATTTTGAAGATCTTATTTATTTATTTATTTATTTATTTGACAGAGACACAGTGAGAGAGGGAACACAAGCAGGGGGAGTAGGAGAGGGAGAAGCAGGCTTCTGCTGAGCAGGGAGCCCAATGTGGGGCTCGATCCCAGGGCTCTGGGATCATGACCTAAGCTGAAGGCAGACGCTTAACTGACTGAGCCACCCAGGCGCACCTATTTTGAAGATCTTATTACTTATTTTAAACTCTTTTTCAGACTATTCTATAATATTAATTCATCTGCATTGAATTTTGTAAGTCATTGACTTATTGCTTGCCTATCTTAATATTCATTTCCTTCATATGTTTTAGATCTCCCCCCTTCCCCAGCTTGAGATTTTTGTTTTGCTGGTTTTCTCTGACTGAAATGATTTTTTTTTTTTAATCTGGGTTTTCCTAGGACCTCCAAAAGTTTTTAGTCCAGAACTAGGTTTTACATTACTTGCTAAGGCTTCTCTCCCAGAGCAACATCAGGGAAATTCTGAAAGTCTTCTAGGTACTGGTAATGAGGTTGTATCTAATCTTTTTTATGCTGTAGGCAGGAAGCTTCTCATTACCTATTATGCAGACAGCAATCAACTGCAGGCTTTTCTCTTCTCCTTTATCCTTCCTGTCCTTAGTTTTAAGCGTGAGCATATTGCCCTTAGATAACCTCTGTCTGCTGATGCTGGGCTTCGGCAACCCCAAAGTGTTAACCTTACATGCTTTGCACTTTCATTAGTTTCTGCTCTACACTATGTATGTCTTGTATTAGAGGCCATCTTGTAACTGTTTATATTTTTATTTATTTCTATTTCATTTTGATATGTGTTTAAATCAAACCATGGGCCTTAAAATGTAAGCTTATTACATCACCTTGACTGGATATTGAAGCATAGGAATTTCCCCAAGTGGGGGATTCTTTTCCCTGGGGTCCAGCCTCACTTGACAGTCCATGGCATGCCATTATCTTGGCTTCTGAAATTTTAGCCCCTTCTTGGCATGGTGTAGTGTGAAATGTCTGCTACTACTAGTGACCTCTGACGTCTGTCCCTTTCCTATTAATCTTACAGGATCTCTATACTGTCCTTTCTTGTTAGCCTCAAAGGCATTACTTGTATCCTTTGGTTCTTTCATTATAGTCGTTGATGGTCGATTAAAGAAGCCATTCTTAGCACCTAAAAAAAGTGTACTCCTGGAGGACAGATTAATATTCACACCCTCCCAGCAGGTGAAAGGCAATAATTGCATCCCATATGTCTAATTCACAGAAGAAAATGAAGAAGAACAAAGCAGTTGAGTGTTGAGCCTTCCTAAGTAATGAAACTAATGACATGCTACACTTTTCTAAGATCTTTCTTTCCTCTGCTGGCACACTTTTCTTTTTATGTGCCTGACTTCTCATTGAATCTCAGCTCAGATGTCATGTCCTCAGGGAAGGAGTTAATTCAATTACTGTACTTTTCAATGTCTGGAAATTATCTTGATCCTTAGTATGTCCCTTCGCACTAGACTGGAAACTCCATGACATTGAAGGCATGCCTGCCTTTTGTTTCTTACAATTCCAAACACCTAAAAACGTGTCCAACCCTCAGCATTTGTTCATTAAATATTTGGCCAATGAACAAATGGACTAGTCTTGTCCGTGATTCAGAACTGGTCACTCTGATGATAGCTCGCAGAGAACACTGTGTAAAATCATCAGATGTGAAGGTTAGTGGAGATTATTCATCTGACACCTTTATTTTATAGAGGAAGGAGCTGAGGCTTAACATGTAACATGGTCACCCAATTAGTGTCCAGACAGGAAATGAAGTTGACTTTCTTTTATCCATGCTTCATCAACAGATTTTGAAAGTAGGGTTGGAGCCCCTACTGTATGGCTGGTGCTCAGCAAATACAGGTACACTGAACAGATTCTAGATCTGCCTCTCTTGCTTATAAACATGTAAATTTGGATAGTCACTAAGTCTTTCTGGGACTCAGTTTCCCTATTAGCAAGATGATATGTGTGTCTTATTTTATAGGGTTACTGTACAAATTCAGTGGGATAATTTTAAAGAATTATTTGGCAATCCATGTGAAGATCCTGCTTGGCAGTCACAGAAAGAAAAAGAACCATAAAAGGAAGTCACTCCCCTTGTGCTAACTGCAGTTATTATAAAGACAAAGAAAGATTGACGTCCAAGAGCTGGGACAAGAGACATGGGCCTAAAGAAAGAGTTAGGAGGCTAAGAAAAAGTATGAAGAGAGGCTGGTGATATTAACTTACCATCATCACAGAAAGAGTTGGAGAGTGGGCCCCTTCCTGTTTCTCTGTGAAAATATTTTTGTAACTATCAGAATCATTGATAGAGCTGTCAGAGGAATGAAATCAGTAATCCAAAATTTAAAACGTATGTCAGAGACTTTTCTGAGATGCTGTGAAATCACCACATTTTCATCAAAATGGGAAAAAAAAAACCTAAGGAGTGCTGAGTGCTTTGGTTTAAGTTATCTAATATTCCTTGGTAACAGTTCATGTTTCCCTGAGTCCTGTGGATGTCATGGGGCTGTCTGGGTTCCTGAGTCGGATGGGGGTCTGGAAGGAAATAGGTTGGGTCAGTGGATCCTGAGGAGGCCAACCACCATAGTCTTCTGCAGCATGGATTCATGACTAGGTGGTGTCAAAATGGAGAAATAACTGCTGGAAAATGTTGATTTGACCACTCAGAAGTCAATGGCAACCTTTTTAGAGAGCAGCATCATATTAGAGGAAGGGGCAAAACTTAAATTGGAGGATATTTGTGAGTGTGCAAACTAAAGAGTATGGACTGTTTTCAAGAATATGAGTGGTGAATTTTCTTGAGGTGGGCAGGGTTGAGAGAACACTTTTGGGTCTTATGTGTTACAGGGAAGATTTGACTATGTTGGTAGGCAAAATATAGCAAGATCTAGGGAAAAAAAGAGGAGGCTCAAGAAAAAAAAATTCTTTCTTCAGGGAAGACAATCCTAAGAAAGACTAAGTGAAAAACTGAGTGGGGATGCTTGAAGGTTTCAGGAGCCCAGTTTGTTGAGATCAGAATTTACTGGCATTCTTTATGGGAACCTGGTTCTAGACACTGGTCTAGCTTATAGCAGGTCTAGTTGACGCCAAAACCAATGTCCTTCCTCAATGTCTGTACCCGTCACTCTATGTTAAGTGCCTTTCCTATTAAGAAACATAATTTGGTTGGAGAATACCCAATTGGCCAGAGGGGGAAAGATGAGGAAGATAAGTTAGTTGGACCAGTTAACAGTGTATCTCAGACATTTAGCTTTTAAAGAATAGAGAAAGATCTTTGTGGTAATTGTCCATAGTACTGGAGAAGGGGTTAATTATTGGGTTCTGGAGACCTTGGAGGATTATTTCTTATGGAGTCTTTTATAGAAAGGAAAAGGATTAGTCAGATGTTGGAGGAGAAATCATGAATTGCAGTATCATGTGAGCTAAGGGAGGTGGGGTATGATGCTTAGAAATCATGGGAGGGATGGTTTGTAGATCTATCAAATCTATATGAAACTCTTTGAAATTAGAGATAAAGATCTAACTTGACAAACAGATCTGGAACGTTGAGTTGAGCCAGGAAGGAACTGTTGGAGTTTGAGGGGTGAGAGTGAATGATGGTAGCGATGATCAGAAATAATCTTCAAGAACAGACAGCATCAATTACTACTGTCACAAATTAAGGTAACTATCCAACTCAAGTTGTGGTAAAAGTTTTCTTTGGTTTCTTTTTATGTCTCTTAAAAGGGGGAAGGGTTGGGCCCTTCCTCACCTGGTCCTTGCTTGAAATCCAGTAGGGGAGCCACATTTTTATAACCTTAGTGTCCAAATAGAGCTTAGATGTTTGGCCTGTTCTTTGATGTCAAATCTGTAGTGGAGCTTTGTAACCATCACAGGGACCTGAAGAACATTTTCAAAGATCTTGTTCTTCTGTGGAATGGAAGGGGAGGCCACCTTCAATCCCTAGGTATTCTCTGTGTTCAGAGGTCTTTTCAAATTTGACCACTGGCAGACTTGAATAAATGGACTGAAAACTGAAAATTAATTTTTTTTGGCTAAGCTTAAAAATGATTTTTTTCATCCATTTTGTAAAATTAATGGTTATAAAGTGGCTAAACTTAAGAAAGTTTCAGAAAACAGATATGAACAGCCATATTCATATTACCCAAACACCATAATTAAAATATCACTGATTCCTTGTCATCCTTGAAAATACATATATGTATTTTCTTATAGCAACAATTAGCTTTCATGTAATACTAAGTCTTTTTAACTTGCTTGAAACATGTTACAATGTTCTATGGTTTCCAGAATTACTTTAATATATATATATAATATTCCATTGCTTGGATGTGCCATGATTTATTTACCTATTGCCTCTATTTTTGGGGAAAAGGCAAAATCCAGATTTTTTTTCTGTATAAATAACACACTACGGTAAATAATTTTGGACCTATAAATTTTCCTTCTTGTAGACTATTTGTGGGATCAAAGTATGTGTTGTTAATTCTGTTTTATAGAAAAAGAGCAGATACTAGTCTTTTTAAAAAAAAGTTTATTATACAAATATTATAAATACAAGAATGATAATAAGAAAAATATACCTAGTAATGCCACCATCCAAAGAAATCAGCTTGCTTCATTTTTCAGTTTTTCTAGAAGTCTTGATTTATGTTTATACATCATTTTTATATACTTAACATTATATTTTGCCATACTGAAACAAAATCCTTACAACTGTTTTTAAAGGCAGCATGATATTTCATAAAGTTGAAATAACCATGATCTAATTAGCCTTCCCTTTTACCTGGTTAGGTAGTGTTGCTAATTTTTTCCCATCTTTAAATTCAAATCTGCAATGCTTATCACTGTTGCCAACAATTTTTTTCTATTTAAATATTGTTGCTTGGATAAATTTTGAAAATGGGATTACTAGGCTAAAGGTCATGAACATTTTTATACCCTTCTACTTTTTGGAAGTGTATACCAATGTCTACTGCTCCAGTATAGCACATGTAGGTAATTCATAAAGTGGAAAGTATTTTAATTGAAGTTAAAACTCAGTGTTGATATTTGCTAGTAGAATTGCCACAGGCAAATTCCTTAATTTCTTTGAACATTATTTCTGTAAAATGGAGATAATATCTACCTTGTAGGGTTAACCATAGAGTATAAAACACAGCCTTATTACAGGGCCCTCAAAATGGTCACTGTTTAACCCATCTGGTAGGTTAAAAAAAAAATCTCATTGATTTAATTCCATTTTCTTAGCCAAGGGTATGACCATGTTTAACCACATTTATTTGATAGATTTAACCATACTTTATTTAGTAGGATCTAAGTTGGACTTTTTAACATTTCTGAAATCAGATTGTATTTTACAGTCAAGATAAATATTTAATATAGTAGGCATTCTTTTGTTCTCCTTGAAAAGTGGTTATTAATTCTCTGTTACATCTTCCAGAGTTTTAAAATGAAGACAGTGTATATATCTTGCTTGTCTGAATAATGTGCTTATTATCTCTTTTGTTCACTTATTTAGTGGTGTCTTGATTTTCTTATTAATTTGAACTCCTAAAAGCACAAAATTTTTAACCATTTCTCCTATTTCCTGCTATTATTCTTTTTCTAAAAAAAGTTCTCTTGTGTTTGGGGATGGGGCAGGGGAAGCAAGAACTATAGAGTTGCATATGGTTCAGTTCTCTAGTCTGATCTCCTCTTTGCAATTTCATTTGTCATTCTTCCTCTGATTATGGGTAGGTTGTTATTCAATCTCTGGTTATTTTTTCTTATCTTTTTCACAACTCTTCATACTATGTTGTAATTGGCCTTTTTAGATCTCCGTCCACTCCGCTAGACTGAGATATTCAAGGGCAAGGAGAGTGTGTGACTCATTTAGAAGAGAATAACATTTAATAGATGCTAGATGAGCAAATATATTTAACTCTGGTCCACTGGAGGTGATTTAAGGTGGAACTCTAAAGATCCCTCTCCCTACCCGCACACGAAAATTTGCTGATCAGTTTTCCCAGTAACAATCAAATAATAGGTGCAATTTTCGTTGGTTTGTAATAGCATTCCAGCTATCTGCTTCCCTGACACCAAGTACACCCCATCACTGGTTATTTTATATCTGCAGCTGTTTGTTTCATTGTCAAGATTGCCCATTTGTGAGCTGAATGAGCAGATAAAGAAACGAGAAGGGTGTTTTCCTAACAGGGAAATAATACGAAATGTAACTGATCTGTGTTTCTGGTTTTGAAACATCATTAGCTTCATTATTGCTATTTTGTGCTTTGAAATAGTCCTTCATTTTAGTGCCTTTTGGAGAGAATATTCCTTAACTTTTTTTTCCTATTTTATTTTGCCCAATAAACTTTGGATTTATTTTGTTCACTTCCCAGAGAATTTCTGTTGGGATTTTGGTGGAATTTTGTTAAGTGTGTAAATTAACCTGAAGGAAAACAAAATCTTTCCAATGTTAGTCTATTCAGCTAAGAGTTGGTCTCTTCATTTTAGATTTAGCTCTCTCAAAGTTTTTTATGTTTTTTGCATAGGTTACAGCAGATCTCATGGTATTTTTCCTGTGTGCATAACTTTTTGAATATATGTTTGCATGTATATTATAAATAAAATATATGCAATAATTTGTTATTTAATAGCAGAAAAGTTACATCTTGGATAGAATTTCCTACACAAAACTATTTTACTTGTACTTAAGAAACCAGCACTAATTTCTTTTACTTTGTTAATTTTGGTTATTTTTTAAAATTGTACATTTCATGAAGTTTTTCTATTTTTTATCATAAGGAAAAAACATGTTGCTATAAAATATGCTAGAATATATTTTAAATTTTACATGTGTGTCTCAAACTTATATTTATGTTTTCAATTTTTCTGAACAGTTTTGTCGGTTTTAGATTTTTTCAATTTTTTTAAGAGGTAAGATTTAGAATTATTTATATCACTTTATATTGTGGATTTTCGTTCTTTTGTTGATTATTCTCACATCTTAAGTTGAATACTTTGTTAATTCATTTCTTGGTTGATATGTTTAAATGCTTTTATCATGTCAGAAGTCTGCTTTGGCCAAATTTCATAATTTCTAGTGTTTTCAATTATTAATACTTAAATAGGCTGTGTTCCTTTCTCAAATCACGGATTAGATTTTCAGTTCGGAAATTCCTGGGAATTTCTGGTAATATAAAATATATCCTCTATTTCTGTGTTCAGAGAATATAGCCTGAAAAGAAAAATGACATTAATTTTTTTCATTTTGAGATTATATTTCTTTCTTTTATATGATCGTGGGCTGTCAAAGAGCAGTTGCTTTCTTTGATGCCATGTGTAAGAGAGTGTGTGCATTGTCATTTATTTATGCTTTGTCAAGTTGCAAGTTAGGAGATAAAAAGTGGAACAAAATTCCCATTACAGTTATATTTGTCAATTTTCTTCTTATTCTTATATTTCAAAGTTGTGGAGTTTTGGCTTTTATTACTTGTCTGCTCAGTATAATGGTTTAATCACGTCTATCAGTAAGACTAATTTCATCATCATATATTGTTCATCTGACTCTCTCCTAATGCCTTTTACCATAAAGCCTACTTAGAAAAAAAAGATTTTCCTTTTATTTGAGTTGCATGTTTTAGTTTTTGCCCAAACTGTTTTGAAATGCAACCCTTGACTTGGTCCGGTAATAGATTAAAACAGATGATTTAGTGTGACAGCTTCTACTTTTGATTTAGTATCTGTTTCCTAAATTTTGCCACTTCAAAATTGTTACTTCTTGTGAAAATATAATTTGGAAGATTCTGTTCTCACATTTCAGATACCCACTTTAAATTCTAGTAAGAGTTATCTTGAAATATCTCATAAGTATTCTACAATCATGTTTGATTACTTGTGCTAGGACGTTCTGAAGCCTGATCTGTCCATTGATAGGTCATGAGAGTCTTCCTTGGGGGCTGTAAATTAATCATCAACTTTAAGTGGTTGGTGTTATTGAGGGTAATTAAAATTTGGCACTCACCAACTAAAATTAACCTGTCATCGGACTTAGAGAAGCTGATTCAAACCTGTTGTTCACAATGTGTTCGTGTCTCTGCACTGTGATCCCTGTTCCCTACCTTTGGGCTTATTTCCTTTGACAAAGCAAGGCTGGGTTATTAAGTGGGTTACAGAACCTCACATCTTTTTTAAAGGAGTCAAGATTGGAGGAAATGTAAAAGTTGCTGATTTATACCGATTTGCCACTTTAAAAATATTTCTTTCAAAGAAGTAAAGGAATAGGGTTCTTTTTAGCTTTCTGGTATTTCTTCTGCTTTCTAATTTTGTATCAATATTAAGTCAGTCAATAATTTGACTCATCAGTAATAGCCTTTCCCTTTCATTAGTGTTTATTGCTTTAGGGACACTTCAACATTTTGTCCATCAATGCACCAGGTCTCTTGAAGGGTGATTTCTCTGATTTCATTCTCTTTGATTTAGATTTTTTTTTTCTGGTATATTCCCACTCCCCCCACCCCCAGATAAATTGCACCCTGCCTGGGAATGAAATTTTTATTATAGTCTTTTACCTTGAGGATTCTGTAATGCTGCTTTAGTGTCATTTGTAATCAGGAGCTAAATTTCATGAGCTGTAACCTACCATGAAAATATGGTTGAGAATGGACACTCGTTCTATCATGTATTGGATATGTAAAATTCCATTGGATATGTAAAATTTTCTAAGATTTTCTTAGAAAATCTAAGAAAATCTTAGATTTTCTAGATGAGGAAATGACTTCTCTATCTTATAACATGAGGATCAATTTAGATATGTCATTACTCTTTTATAAACTTTAAAAAATGAATATAAGCATTCTAGGGTCCCAGGTTGATAGGTTAATAGATAAAGCATAGTACAATGTAGAATTATGGAAGAAATCAGAACAAATTAATAGGGGAATTGAGGAATAATAATGAAGGCCACTGAGCCAAGATGATAAGGGAATAGGATCCTGAAGGATGATATCCTGGGGTGGGGAGGTGCTAGATGGAAGGGCATTCTAGGTGGATGGGATAGTATGTGCAAAACTCAGCATTGTGGAAGGCCAGGAGATGTGATGAGAATCCTCCCAACATGGAGGATTGATTGTGATGGGTAGATTAGAGTGGTTTTGCCAAAATGCCTTCTAGCATATATTGTTTCACTCATGGCCCCATGTAGGGTAGCAATGCTACGCTATTCTTTGGATGACGATGAAAGCTGATTAGACCAAGAGTGGGCCCCTGGCTCAAAGGTGGCTCATCCATAGGCTGACCAGGAATGCTAAGGTAACCTGATTAAAAAGGTTTTACCTAAAATTGACCAGTCAGATAGGCTTCTTCACTGATTCAAAGAGGGGTGTAGTAAAATGCAGCAAAAGAAGCCTATGCAGGTCATTAGGAGAGCTGTAGAGGCTGGCTGTTTTCCTGACCTGCTCCAAACCCTGGGGACTCTTCCCAGTTCCAGGCCATGTATTAACTTACAATAAGCTCTCTTTTATGAGGCAGCTTGTGTGAATCTCTTCCGGAGAGCCAACATGTCAGGCCACTGATGAAAGAAATGAGGAAGAGAAGTTAATCTGAAAATTTATTTCTGAGGTAGAGTCAATAGGAGTGACTGACTTATCAACTGTGAAAGAGGAATTCCCTAAAGAAGTGGACAAGGGTGCTTTCCTTCTTACCAATCATTATTTTTATTAATATATTTTACAAGACTGCAGTTGAAATAATATTAAATACAAATTTTTTATACAGAAAGTGTAATAAAGTTAAAATAGTTCCTTGTAGTTCATAGCATTATTGCAATGCTTACAAAATTTTTGCATAGAGTGTGCAAGGATTGATGTTACTTAAAACAAAACTAAAAAGCTCTTCCTCTTACATCACACCCAAACCCAGAGAAAAATAAACCCAAAAATAACCCAAAGGCTGAACTCAATTGTTTTATGGGAATGGGGTTCCTTTTTCAAAATCTCCAAGCAAATGGGACTTCTATGACCTCATCTTTTCTGTTAAAAGCACCAGAATCTGGCTTCTCCAGGAGTGTATCTAGCCAGCACAATGATGGATGTCCTCTACCTTTGCCTTTTAAAACATGCCCTCCTTAAGGGATGTGCTTCTCCTTCTTTGTGTCCTCAAAAAGGGAGAAACTTGACTGAGGATGTGGCTAATGCATAAAAACTCCATCCCCCTACTCACCAAAACACTGGATGCAAATTAGGTTAATTTTGTGTCCACCCCTAATTCAGGTGTGCCAACTCTTCCCTGTACTTTGCTTACATCTCCCCTTCTTACCAGAGAACCTGATTTCTGGCTCTGGTGATGTTTGTTCCCGGAGACTCATTAAGGGTACCCGTTTCCGATTTGCCAATCGGACACATAACACCAGTAAAAGAAAATTCCTGAATGACTTACCCTAAAACAGGGTTTTGACATTTTTGAGCTCATGCCTTTACTCAGGTTTTATAGGGTGGTTGAGCCAGAGGAGTATTATAGGACCATGGCTGGCACTGGGGCTGTTGTCTGTTGGGGTACAGTGGGAAGCTCTGTCTCCAACCCCCAGTGGATCACATACGTGCTGCTGAGCAAGCAAGAAAAGCAGGATGAACCCCAGTCTCTCTGCTGCTGTGGTCTCTGAGCTCTGGGTGGGGGCAGAATGACACTAGGACCTTAACACAGGCACACTGCTTTATAACCTCTTCAGATGGTTCCTGGCTGAGTTAATTCTTCAAAATGATTTTAGGTCTTCTAACTCTTACATATCAGACCCTAGTCCCTTTGCTCAGAAGATGAAAGTGCTCCAAAGCCACCAAGTTGTAAGGAACTTCAGATGTACTCATCTTCTCCTTTAGTAGCTGGAATGCCACCAACCTCATTGCTGAATCTAGGACACCGATTAAAATGTATAGGTTCAAGGTTAAAGGGAGCCACTGTTTAGACAAGAATTGGCAAATGGGTCCTATTTCCTATTCCGATCAATTGGTAGTGATGGCCTGAGTGCTTTGGCAAGAAGAATTTCTGCTCATGGAGAGGGGTATGGCCCATTAGTGATGATTGACAAGGTATGGGGTATGGTTCTCAAGCTATTATTAGAGCCAACGTGGCCAGCTTGGGTATTGAATGCATAATGCTGAGTTCTTGCTAGTCCTATATTCTTAAAGGGAAATAGGGACAACAGAGACTGAGCTCCCTTATACTTGATTCTTCCCATAAGTTTTGCTACAAGTAAAGGTCAGAAGTATGATAACCAAGGCCTGACCTAAAATAAGATATTTGTCTTTTGAAGTGAGGAATAGGAGAAGGAGATGTATGTGTGCAGAAATGCTGGCTTGTTTAGCGCATGCCTATAGATCACTGAGTATTACAATTTTCTCTTAAATGTAAGGCTGACAACCCAGGCATCTTTCAATTTGTAAGGACAAGAAGTCTGACTTAACAAGGATCGCACACAAATTTTTTTTTTTTCTGGTTCCAGATTCTATTGTTTAGACAGATCACTTATATTTTCACTGCAGGTATCTCTACTTTAGTACTAGATGCTATCATGGATGAGAGACTATAAAGAGAAGGGACATAAAAGTTTTATATCCTCATCGAGCCAAGAAGGTCTAGTCTCAAAGCTGGTAGGAGACACTTCTCAACAGCTTGAAAAATAGTTTGACATGTTGATGACTTCATTGCATAGTGGGTTGGAGTTAGACCCACATCCTAGCTCTGCCATTATCTAGCTAGTGGCTTTGGGCAAGTTTCCTAATCTCTTTAAACCTCAGTTTCCACATCTGTAAATTGGAACTATAATAGAATTTAACTCAAAGGATTGTGTTGAGGGTGAAATAAGTGAATGCACATAAAACACTTAGCACAATGCCTAGCATATAGTGCTTAACAAACATCAGTTAAAAATTATTATTGGAGAACAGAATCCAACTTTTGCCATATCTTAAAGTAGGTTTCAGGTTCAAGAAAATTGCTTTGATTTTATGTAAAATTTTGTGGGTGCGATTCTTGGGGAGAAGGTTGAGAACTTTGCTCAGATTCTCAAAAGAACCTATAACCCCCAAATTTAGAATCTCCTGAATTGGATGAATATGGGGACTGATACACCAGCATCTTCCTTGTCAACAAATACCATCCTTCTGCCTTAGGACACTCCTTTGCTATACTGCTCCTATGTAACCTAACTGATCAGCTGGGGATTTTTCACATGATGAAGTCTGAGCTAACTCTGATTCCACCAACATAACCCAAATGTAGAAGGAGGCTGTGAAGACATTGGCAGTAGGGGGACTACTAGCCTAGTACGTGAAGAGTAACTTTGAGGTAAAACAGATGTTTCCGTCTTCATGGTTGCTGTATTTATCTGACCTCAGCTAGCGCTCAGTGAGGAAACCAAACTCCCTCATTCGCTACTGAGGGTGTCTACATGCCTAACGGGGCATTTTGGGCTACTCTGGTTTCCTATTCTATAGACAGGTGGATTTGGACTCTAAATATACTTTTTGCCTACAGCAAGTTCTCCTTTGTTCTAGTCCAATTGCCAAACTCACAGACGTGGAACTGCTATTAGCACTTGCTGAGCTGTGATGGAGGAGGAGCAGTGAGCATTGCTGTTGGGACTGCAGACTGTTTAGTGATGGATTTGATACCATCAACACTGTTAGGACATCTCACCGCCTCTTGCATCAAAGGGCTCAGCATTCTGGGATTGCTCCCTTTTCTCAAAGAAAGATGCTAATTTCCTACTCTGTCACGATCTGTAACAGGAAGTGTGTGTGTGTGTGTGTGTGTGTGTGTGTGTGTATGGGGGGGGGCAGGTAAAACCAAAGCAAATAGCATATGTGAGCTTGGGTCACCCTAAACTGGAGATTTTTCTTTCACACTTGTGCTCTAACAATACTCAAAACAAGGACTTCCCGCAAATAGTGATTTTCCCTTTGCCATTCAGCCCTGCCTTGAGAAATTTCAAGGACTCCGTTATGAAGACAGCTTTTAAGAACTGTAGAAATCCCATTGCTTTTGAAAGTGCTAATGTGTGTGGTGTGGTGTGCTGGCTGAGGCAGCAGGCTTCAGACTGCTTTATCTCTCGTCAGTGGGTTTAGCTTTGTGAATGAGAAATTCAGAGGCGACTGTTTAATTTTAAATTCAGATTGCCACAAAGAAAGAGATGCATCTGACATCCCAATGCAGTAGTTTTAACTATTTTAATGGAAATATGTTGGAAGTGAGGGAACCTTCCCCTGAGGAGAAAGTGATGAGAGACCAAAAGAGAGACATTTTTATCTTTGAGATAAAAGGCGTGTTTTCTAAGGTTGTTTCTTTTATTATAACTTTCCCCCCCCACCTGCTACTGGGCCACCATGCAAATGTATCATTCCAGGAACTGCTTTGTTATCCTTTTTGTGCCTAAGATTTCCTGGTGCGGGGGAAAGAGAGCGAAGGGTCTTGTCTTGTTTACAACTTACTTAAGTGAGATTCTCACCTTTCACAGAGCCTTACAAAATAAGGATCAGGTGCTTACAGGGATCTGTTCACCTCTGTGGTCCAAACATCATGCTACCTTTTGCCTAAAATCAACAAAAGCCAGATACTCTCATGTAGCTGCTTCTGTGGATGGCAGTGTTGCCAATTTAATCCTCTTTTGGTTGAATCCAGATAAAATGCAAAAGGGCTCTTTAAGTGACGTTGATTAGGGTCTGGTAAATGGTGGTGGTTGTTTTCATTAAAAAAAAAAAAAGTCTTTTCTGACACGAACACTCATACTAACAGACTCATTCATTGCTGATGCTGTTTTAATAATATTGGATATAAGTATGGATTTAGCAGTAGGGATGTTGACTGAAGGGACAAATCTCTGGTAGGCACTTGCCTTATGACACAGGCAGAGATGTTGGAATTCAAAATAGGTCTTTTTTTTTTTTCTTTTGCATTCCTGCTATACCATAGAATAAGGATCCAAATTATTGGAAACAAAATCAAACTGGCATTGATCTGGTTTCCCCACTAAACACCTTCAAAAAAGATGTTTACTGTATTTTTTCTTCCTACGTATTTTAAGATGCTGCTTCCAGTATTTCTCCCCTCCCCCCAGTATTTATTATTCTTCCAATATTATTGTCCCACGAACCCTTCAGGCCAGGTGGGGACATAGGGATGGAGAATGCACTGGAGGTGTAAATAACTGAGTTGATGGATGTCCACAGGGCCTGTAAGGTCAAAAATATTCTCTGGAGGACATGGAATGAGCATCTTTCTGGAATATGTGATGGTGAGGTGGAAAACCTATGACATTGCAGAAACGGTCCCTTCAGGAGAAAGATTCTAAATTTAAATCATAAGACCTCTGCTTCTCTTCTGGCCCTCCAAGATATTGACCCGAGGAACCACCTCTCTATTAAGGGTCCTAAGAAAAAAACTCTTGGAGGATCACGGCTTTCCTTTTGCACTAAGTCTTCCCCTGATTCCATCCTCCTTTTCCCCAAGAATCCTGTGAACCTGCATTTCTCAAATAAGCGGATCACTTTTACGCATAACATAAGGCTAACCTTTTTTCTATAGGCAAGTATTTATATTCCTAAGCACACATAGAAATGTAGGGTGACTCCATGCTACTGTGGAGTTTGCTTTCTTTCCAGCTGTGTCCAACACATAGCACAAATGATCTCTATGTTGGGGTCAGCAACCTTTTCTGGAAAGGTCCAAATAGTATTTTATGCTTTTCAGGCCATGAGGTCTCTGGCACAGTTACCCAACCTTGTTGTTATAGAATGAAATCAGTCACAGACAACATGGCAATGTGTCTGTGTTACAAGAAAACTTTATTTACAAAGACTAGTGATGAGCCAGGTTTGGTCTAGGGACCACAGTTTGCTGACCCCTGCTCTAGAGTTAAACTTTAAGCAATCTTTGGTCTATGGTTGCTGGATATACAATGAAAATCATCCAAAGGAAACTGACCTAAAGGGAGTTAAAGCCAATTCAAGTTTATAAGATCTATCCGTTGGGTAAAGGAACAATTAGAAAGCCTCATACCAAGTTTCTACCTACAGAGATGTCACCATAAGGGCTTTTGAAAACCTTTGTCATATGCTAGCAGTTTCTTAAGACTGAACTTTTATGACTTATTGAACAGATAACAAATAGAACTGAGTGCTAAACATATTTGGAGATCACTTTTTAATTTTTAAAAATCTTCTGAAGACTATTAGCATACTAGAACTTCTAGAATATTGATTCACTTGAACTCTTTGTTACGCCACCTGCTGTTTAATATACTGGAGTGTGACTGTCTAGAAGATATTATATATAGAGATTAGAAAGAACCTCACTTTTTAAAATTAAAGTTTATCGATTTTAATGTAAAAGATATTTTTTTTCCCAGAATTAAAACTCTCTCTCATGACCATGGACAAATATTCTAGTTGGAGGAAGTTGGGAGAACAAAATGTACATTGAGGAACTCTGAATGCATTTTACTGACTTCTGTAGTCTAAACTGAAATACATAATTTAGTCCATGCCAAGTTTCCTGCCTATTAGCTGGTTTATTGTAGTCACTTAGTACAAATGAAAATCAGAATTTTTTTATCATGTCTGTTCCCCATAGGTGTTTGATTTCTATTCTTGGCTTGCTATTATTATTTTTATCCTATTTGTGATCTGATTACCTTTAGGATTAACGTCTGCAAGTGGGATCACGTCACTCTTTTTTATTGGCATAAAATCCCCAAGGTGCTGATCTCAGACTTGCTTATGATGATTAGAACAAAATCAGAGGAAAGAGGTTCAGGGAACCTTTTGTTTTGTCATCCATAGATTATGTACTTGAGATGGCAAAATGCAAAGATGGGTCTGTCTCCTTAAAAACATTTTGTGTTAAGGTATTTAGCCATGAAGGGCCTCATAGCTACTACTGTTTGTCTCAATGACATGGGGTAGATGTTCCTCGTAGCCAAGGGGGGCCTCTCCTATTTGGCAAAACCCCGTATGTAGTACCTGCAGATTCTGGTAGTATGATCCTACAGGATATAAATAATACCAAACCAGAGCAACTTGATACCTTCTTAGGGTTTTCCTTTTTAGACTTTACTGCTACAAACTAAGTAGCCTTGCCCTTGAACAACTCAATTCTACATGGGATACTGAGGAGGAGTGACTGGAGGGAGTATGGGGTCTGGAAGCCAGCGGGGCCGCTGGTCAGGCTAGGAAACCTCCCCCTCTCCAGCCCCCACCCTCTCCTAAGTGACTAAGTGACACACAACTTGCTTTCATATCCTTTGTAGGCTCAGCCTACAAAGCTTGAGTGTCCTCTCAAAAATATCAAATCTCTTATTCATTTCCTATGACCAATCTTCCCCCACTTGTGAAGTAAGAAAAATTAAAACCTTGTTGAAGAAAACAAAAATGCCATTCAGGCCTACAAATACGACCTCATTTAGGGTTGTGGGGCCGCTGCTTGCCAAATGGTGTCCGGGACTATCTAAGCCGGTTACGCCTCCATTTGGCCTCCTGAGAGTCCACTTCTCTCAGCCACTGGTTTGTCTACCAGCTTTTAAGAGGCCCACTCATGACTAAACCGTTCCCCTCCAATCACCCAAAATAAACTACAGTTGTAACAAGATAAATAGGATGTGCTTCTCCTTGCTGAGTGCATTGACTTAAGGCATAGGCACATTTCCCCCTCTTTGAACAGAGACGGTGTAATCCCCTGTCCCAGCACAAGAGCTGGCCAGGGTGACCCTGTAGCACGATGATGAAGGTGGAAGGATGAGAGGTAGCTGATGGCGGGAACAAGGGAGCTGCTTCCACATACCAAGTAGTGGTGCTGCTGGGCCACGGGAGCACAGCGAGTCCGAGAGAGACACATGGCTCAGTTTATATTAATTTCCAGTGACCATTTCCGGGGGCATGTATTTCACATCTGTGATTCTTGGGTCACTATTCTTGGGAGAAAACATAATGGTGGATTTAGGAATAGGAATATCCCAACAACAAATATATATATATAAATATATTTATATATATATGTATGAAGATGGAAGCCAGAGTTTGTGCATGCCTTTAGAAATAAAAGGCAAGTCTCTAAATTACCTACCAATCCCAAGATACATAGAAAAATTAATTAGGTTTTCTATGCTCCTCTTAATTAGGTTTCTATCCCTAAATGGCTTCTCTTCAGGTGGGGGTTCCTCTCTTGAGGATTGATGGACAGGATTTTGACTAACCTGATCATTTGGGGCTGGAGTCTGCTGGATAAAGTCAGAAGTGAGGATGAAACCGATCCTGAGCCATTTTTTCCTTTAAACAGAGACACATCACCCATTTATTCTTTGCCTGTCAGGCCACTGAGTAGCTTCCAGCCAACTGAGGAGCAGCTGTTACCCCATTTTGTGCTGATTTACAACTCCTATTTTGACTGTGGGATAATAGGTGATTTTTGAAGGAA
The DNA here is from genome assembly GCF_964656455.1 of Halichoerus grypus. Classification (NCBI taxonomy): domain Eukaryota; kingdom Metazoa; phylum Chordata; class Mammalia; order Carnivora; family Phocidae; genus Halichoerus; species Halichoerus grypus. The sequence continues at coordinate 47,161,624 of NC_135713.1, read as the reverse complement.
GATAGCAGGAGTTGGGTGAGCAGTTCAAACTTGGCTGAACCTCATCCCCCACATTCATCCAAAAGCCCCAGTACATTTGGCTATGAAGGCAGAAGAGCCATTTTGTGTTCCTACAGCTGACTTCTATGGCACTGCCCCATCCCTCACTTGAAGAGGGGGAAATGGGCCAGCCTTCCTAAAGCTAAAAATGGAAACAAAATGTCTATTTCAATATGAGGGTCTCAGTGCTTGAGCGTGACTTGGAGATTCCCGCCATCACTGCCCTGTAATGACACTAAAGGGGAAGATATGCGGCTCCTCAAACCTGTTGGTGAATATTCGGTAAGTGTCCGATACACTGTGTGATTTTTGAAGGGTTTGGGGAATATTGGGCCTGAATCAGTATTTTGATCTTATCATGTAGGTAGTGGGGTTGACATGGAAATGATGGTGGATATCACAGGGTCACCCATGGTTCCTTTTGTACTGAAACCTCATTTTATACAGAGGATATATATATTTATTTATATATATTTATATATATTTATATCCACCCACACGCATACACACACACACACACACACACACACACGTGCGCGCGCGCACACACACGCGCACACGGTCTTTGATAGGCTTTCTGTGTTCTAGTAAAAATAGCTGGCAGCCAGTATCTAAAGACAAAAACGGCCTTTATGCTGCCGACAATGTCCACTATGGATGGTCTCTCAAAGGCAGACACTTGTGTTTATCTGACAAGTGGAACCAGTTCCTGCCTGGGACAGGAATAATCTCCCATTGGCGCAGACGCAGATCTCGAAGACCTTCTGCCTCGTTCCTGTAGGCGTGTAGGATCCGTGAGGCAGTCTAGGTAGTTGGATTTTCGCAGCATCTAACTTAATCTAAAGAGAGCGAATAGGAAGGAAAGGGTAGTTAGAAGCTGCCATTTATTCTCTTGACATTCAGAGACAGGAGATGAATGTTCAACCTAAATGAGCACCTACTATGTGTTGAGTATTCTAGGCACTGAGAATTCAGAGATGAACATGACAGATAAAGTCTCTACCCTCACAGAAGCTTATATTCTACCAAGACAATGTCACACTGGTCTATATTAGCAAAAGTGTGCAAAGGTATATCAAGTAGAATATGAACGGAGTCCCAGAGTGAAATGCATTTGGAAATGCTGGGTTAACCATTTCTTTACTACGGGCCTTCAGACCCTCAGCTAGGTCTGTGTGCATGGGAAGACTTCAAGAATATGCAGTACTTTCCAGTCTTAAACGACTGGTAAGATTATAATCAATTCCTCCAGAGGCCGGATTCTGAGAGCTATAATCTGCATAGGTAATGTAGTCACTATTTCTAAATGTGTGTGATCTGGAGTTTGTAGCTGTTTGAAGAGACCATTTTGATAAGTGAATGCTTTATCTGAATAGCTCTTTTAAAACAAATGTAGCAAATGCCAAACCAATCAAAAGGTGGATTTGGTGCACACAAGCAGGTGGAGATGGATAACCTCTAAGCAGATATGAAAAGTGGAATAGAGTTTTGCTTTAAAAAAATACAAAGCTTTTCCTCTATTTAAAAACTCTTAAATTAGAGGTTCACTTCTGAACGTGATGAAGACATTGTTAAGTTTGCAGTTTAATCCTACTTTCTTGGGATTTGGCTTACCGTGTCTACACAAGGGCAAGCAGCTATTCTGTTCACCAAAGTGGGATTATGTTGGGTAGAAGAAGGAATATGTGCAGTCCTCCAACTTCTCGTTGCCTACTCTACCCTATCTTAGTTTTGCCTTGTCCTGGATTGGGGATAGCTGCTGGCTCCCACTCCCCATTCTCAAAGTAGTAACATACAATGTAAACTTTAAAAGCGACTATGAGTAAATTATGTTCAGCTTGAACCAGATGCATGTGATATACAGCTTAATTAGGCTGGCTACGTAAATCTTGCTTTTGGGTGAGAGACAGAATTCAGAAGCAGCATTCATTTTCATAGCCATGTGCATAATTCTGTCGTTGTAGTATATGCTATTACATCAGCACTTTACAAATAATGAGTCATCGCTCCTACATGTTGTGGGTTAGGCTTATAACTGTGCTGTTCGACATATTTGTTCCGGACATAAAACCTTCTGATTGGCTCCTCTTGTTAGAAATGCAGGATCCACTTTGGTGCTAAGGGAGTCTGGGAAAGTTGTGGGGAAGGTTGGCTTGTTGGCGTTGTGTCTCTCTGGACCTACATCCATCTCACCCCTACCTCTCCATCTTTGGACTCCAGCCTCAGCTCGGTTCTGCAGGTGGCTTCCATATTGCCGGCTTCTGCATTGATTTCAACTCCTTTGGGGGCCTCCATCACCAGAGACCGGGTCGGGGACTCCAACCTGAAATACCCACAAGATGAAGATTAAAAACCCCATTTCATTTTTTTTTTTTTTTGGTAAATTTGAGAAGCAGTTGCTGCTCAGAGCATTGACACAAAACGGCATTTCAGTATTTGATCAGGAAATCTTTCCAGCTTTGCTTTACAAACCTGGTCAAGTTTTTCAGGGAGGAAGTAACCTATCTGGGTCTTATCTTCACTGCATATTGAAAAGATTGCAGGAAAGGTGTTCTAGGATCCTGGCTTCATTTTATCTTACATCTACTCAATTATTGCTTTATTGGTATAATTAGCCAAATTCTTACATAAGTTTTGTTTATTTTTGGAGTAAGGCGATCTCGAGTCTCAACTGCACTTTCTAAAATTGGTAGATATTCCTTCCACTTTGTCGAAAGAAGCAGAATCAGATAGAGTTTAAAAAAGGGACCTAGGAGTTAGGCAGGCCTGACTCAAGCCCTGGGACTGCCACACTGTGACCCTGGCAAGACTCTTTGTCCCTTCCAAAAGTTCTCAAAGCCTCAGTTTTCTCATCTATAAAGTGCCTCAGATAGTGCTTGCCACATTGGAAATGCATTATACATGTTAACTATTGCCATTACTGCTGTTACTATTGTTAGTATACCAGCAAATCATAAAGAAATCTCAGGCCTTACTCAACTGGTTGTCAAAAGAAGAGAGGAACAGGTCATTGGTTGCTGGGGGATGGAGATGGTAAGGGATTTGACGGCAAAGGGGCAGCATGAGAACGAGAGGTTCTGGTGATACAACTATTCTGTATCTTGACTGCAGTGCTGGTTACATGGCCCTCTGTGTTTGTGAAAACTCACATAACTGTACCCCCAAAGAGTGGATTTTCTTATATGTAATTAAAAAAGGAGAGAAGGTGAATCAGCTACACTCCATGTTAATTATGATGGCAAAACAGGCTAATACTCCTTAGAAAGATCTTTGCCTAATGCTTTTAATGGGAAAAATGTTAACCATGCCCTGAATAGGCTTGATTTTAATATTATTGTCAAATAGCTGTGGATGAAGATCCTCTTCTCTGTTCACAAAGGAGGTGTCCTAACGTAGGAAGCACAGACTCAGCATGGCTCTCAAACGGCTCTGATTCAGACGAGTTTCCTGTGTTTTATTTGTGTGTCCCCAACTTCCAGACACTTAGAACATGTTAACGAGGAACAACATCCTCTCTGCCAACTGCTGGCTCCCTGTTCTGCTTCCACCACTCCTTACCAACCCTCTTGGGTTTCAGTAAGTGTCAGGAAGAGCTGACCAGTAGGGACACCACCACTGAGCTACCCCAAGTCCCACCCCACAGGTGCCAAGAGACAGCTCTTCACACTTCTCCACTGGTGTCTGCATTTCCCCTGCAGTGACTCAACCAGAGTCCCAAAGAGGAACGACAGGTCTATAGTCCTGGTGAAAGACTGGCTTGAACTTCTGCTGAACTCATTCTTTCCTTTCTGACCTCACCCCTTGTAATAGCAAAAATCCCCTTCCCTATTGGCTCCTCACAAGACCTTCACCAAGGGGATGCTGAGCTGGGGTGGTTCTGCCTCTAATTATGCTTTACTTCATTTGCACGTGGTTTCTCTCATGAAACCATCAGTACAAGGGGGGAGGGTCTTGACACCGGAGCAATAGGGAGTGACGTCTGTGCAGCGCAGTCTTGCCTCGGACCGTCATCCAACTCAGTTCAGCTCCTCCCATGCTCTTGATCCTCTCACTTTTGAAACATGAGGGTGCTTTTGTGCTATTTTCTTTGTTTCTCTCCCACAAAGTCTGGCTGGCTTACACAGTTTATCCTGCATTTTCTAACGTCTTCGGTTTTTACTCAGGTGGATACCTCTCCCCTTATGGTGTAAGTTTCCCTTCCGGTAAGATTTCTGCTCAGCTCCAACTTTGTTCACCTTCTTCTCAATGGTGCTGCTGTGTCATTCACCCTGCCCAGGTGACAGTCCTCATGCCATCTTCTCTTTCCCCTTCTTCCCTCTCTTATTTGACCAGTTAACTTACAACTTCTCCCTACTCTGTACTAACTCATCTCTAACCTGGACTGTTTGAGTGCCTCACACGTTTCGTCACTCATTCTTCCTTTTTGCCCATGTACTTCACACATGAGTCTGTTTCCTGAAGTACATTGGGAATATGTCCCTTCTCTTCTCAGTAGGTGCCGGACACTGCGCCAGGTGCTTTATATGTAGTATCTCATTTAATCCTCACAAAAGTCCTATGACTTCGGTACTCTTAGTCTTGATTGTGCCCACAAGGACACAAAGGTAAGAGACTTGCCCAGGGTTGTACATCTAGTAAAAGGGCAGAGGCAAGCTTTGAACCCAGGTTTAGCCAGTATGTTATCTACTACATCTTATCACTTCCAGAAAAATTGGACTTCTTTCCTGTCTATCTTCACACTGTTCTTTGCAGTTAAAGGCCACCTTTTCATGGAATTAGCGCCTGTATTTCCAAAACCAGTATCTGTCAATAAGGGGAGGGTGTCAGTACTGCATTTGGCTCAGGGATGCAGCCTTCCCAGCACGCAATATTTCTCACTACACTTGCACTTGTGGCAGGTTGAAGCTGCTGGTTCTGGAACCACACTTTGAGAACTGACATCAGTGACATCAAATTCAGGATAGGGTGAGTGTGTCCGTATTTGGTATGTAGCACTCACACTGAATGATTCATACAGAAAGATAGCTGGGGTAAAAAAAGAGCTTGACGTAGAAAAAAATGTACGGAGCTAGGAGAACTTTATCAGAAGAAGCACCGGCATTTCAGACAGGCATTAGAATTCACTCACTCTTGTTCACTTCTGTGGGCTCTGAGATCAGCAGGAGGGCTCCAGGGCCAGAGAAGTAGCTTCAGAATGACTGCTGTCTTTTTCCCCCTCTCAGCCTTGGAAGTACTAAGTTGCTGAGAAAGGGAGCTACTCTGAAACTGCTATTGTGAAAAGCTACAATAAGGTAGAAATGACAATTTCCTGGAAGCAGAGACAAAAAGGTAACTGTTTCCCAGCCTATCTTAACGTCTTTTGCTGTTAGGCAGACTTAATAGTTTGTTAAGATAGATATTCCTTACTGTTAATGTTCATCTTCCCATTGTGGAAAAAAGCTCCTACAAGAGCCCCGTGGGGCCTGCACAGAGCAGGAGGAACGCTCCTGTGAGGTCAACTTCTGACCCTAGATAACCAGTCACAGCACAATGGCTAAAATGGCCTTGAGCAAGAAAAAAATGGGAGGAGGCTCCCTTCTGATGGGGGGCAGCTGAGGGTCCTGCTGGCTCTTGGAAAGGAATACTGCTTCCATTAGAAGAGAGTGTAGCCCTCTTAAGGCAGGACTGAAAAAGGCTCAGAATGGAATAATGACCAGGCCCGGAGGCCCTGGGGTTGGGCCAGGTCCTCAACAAGAGTTCCCGAAGGTGAGCATCAGAATCCCCTGGAGGGCTTGTTAAAACACAGACTGCTGGCCTCCACCCCAGAGTTTGGATACAGTAGATCTAGAGTGGGGCCTAAACACTTGCACTTGTGGCAGGTTGAAGCTGCTGGTTCTGGAACCACACTTTGAGAACCACTGTTCTAAAGCAAAGGTCATAAGCTCAGGAGCCCATGAAGACGAGACAGGTGCTGTAAATTAGTGACCCATAAGGAAGCTGTGAGGAAAACAGTCTCTGGACAATAATACATGGCAAGTGATGGAAATGCTTTTTACAGGGGGCAGCTTCTATTCTAAATGTGGCTGATTACTGATGACCTTGGTCATGTCCTGAGCTCCTTTTCCTCTTCCCACCATTTCCTTTTCTCAAGAGTAACTACTATTATGAATTTTGTGTTGACTGTTTTCTTGCTTCCCTTTATAATATCACTACAGGTTTGCCTCCTTATACAATACATTGTTTACCATTGCGTGTTTTTGAACTTGACGTATAGACAATTCTACTTAGGTAGACTTTCCAGTGACTTTCCCACCTCAGCATTATATTCCTGAGATGCCTCCATGCTGTAGCACATAGCTGTAATTTATTCAGTCTCCTTGGCATTCTCTATTGTGATTTGTCCATCCCTCTGTTGGACATGTGGGTTGCTTCCAGGTTTTTGTTTCCATAAACAGTGCATCTATGCATATTCTGCATGTGGTTCCTGATGCACACATGTAATTTTCTTTAGGACGCATATGTGAAGAGTGGGATTGTTGGCTCCTAGGGTATGTGTAACTACAGCTTTATTAGATATAAGTTGTGCATAGGAGTGTACTGTATACAGTTCCCACTAGTAGTATATAGAGTTCCGGTCATTCTACTCTCTTGCTAGCATTTGATAATATTTTAGTATGAAATGAGTGTGAAATGGGATGCTATTGTCTTTTAAATTTGCATTTTCCAGATTAGTAATGGAGTTAAGCATCTTTTCATTTGTTTGTAAACCATTTGGGATTCTCCTTCAGTGAAATGTCTTTTGTCCATTTTAATTGTTTTTATTGTTGTTATTTTGTGTGTGTGAATTTTAATAGTACTTTATATTCTGAAAAATAATTATTTAGCAGTTCTATGTACATACAATTTCTTTTTCGAGTCTGTGGTTATGTCTCTTCACTCTGTGCTTAGCGTCTTTTCAAGAATGAAGTTTTACATTTTAATGGTGACAAATTTATGATCTTTTCTCTAGGGTTTGTGTTTTCTGTGTCTTTTTTTTTTTTTTTAATTTTATTATGTTATGTTAGTCACCATACAATACATCATTGGTTTTTGATGTGGTGATCCACGATCCATTGTTTTCGTATAACACCCAGTGCTCCATGCAGTACGTGCCTTCCTTAATACCCATCACCGGGCTAACCAATTCCCCCTCCCCTCTAAAACCCTATTTGTTTCTCAGAGTCCATAGTCTCTCATGGTTCATCTCTCCTTCCAATTCCCTCCCCCCATTTTTACCTTCCTTCTCCTAATGTCCTCCATGCTATTCCTTATGTTCCACAAATAAGTGAAACCATATGATAATTGACTTTCTCTGCTTCACTTATTTCACTTAGCATAATCTCCTCCAGTCCCATCCATGTTGATGTAAAAGTTGGGTATTCATCTTTTCTGATGGCTGAGTAATATTCCATTGTATATATGGACCACATCTTCTTTATCCATTCATCTGTTGAAGGGCATCTCGGCTCTTTCCACAGTTTGGCTGTTGCGGACATTGCTGCTATGAACATTGGGGTGCATGTGGCCCTTCTTTTCACTACATCTGCGTCTTTGGGGTAAATACCCAGGAGTGCAATTGCTGGGTCATAGGGTAGCTCTATTTTTCAATTTTTGAGGAACCTCCACACTGTTTTCCAAAGTGGCTGTACCAACTTGCATTCCCACCAACAGTGTAAGACAGTTCCCCTTTCTCCACAACCTCTCCAACGTTTGTTGTTTCTTTCCCTGTCCATTTTTGCCATTCTAACTGGTGTAAGGTGGTATCTCAATGTGGTTTTGATTTGGATTTCCCTGATGGCTAATGATGATGAACATTTTTTATGTGTCTGTTAGCCATTTGTATGTCTTCTTCAGAGAAGTGTCTGTTCATCTCTTCTGCCCACTTTTTGACTTGATTATTTGTTTTTTGGGTGTTGAGTTTGAGAAGTTCTTTATAGATCTTGGATACCAGCCCTTTGTCTGTAGTGTCATTTGCAAATATCTTCTCCCATTCTGTGGGTTGCCTCTTTGTTTTGTTGACTGTTTCCTTTGCTGTGCAGAAGCTTTTTATCTTGATGAAGTCCCAAAAGTTCATTTTTGCTTTTGTTCCGCTAGCTTTTGGAGATGTATCTTGCAAGAAGTTGCTGTGGCCGATGTCAAAGAGGTTACTGCCTATGTTCTCCTCTAGGATTTTGATGGATTCCTATCTCACATTGAGGTCTTTCATCCACTTTGAGTTTATCTTTGTGAATGGTATTAGAGAATGGTCGAGTTTCATTCTTCTGCATGTGGCTGTCCAATTTTCCCAGCACCATTTATTGAAGAGACTGTCTTTTTTCCATTGCATGTTTTTTCCTGCTTTGTCAAAGGTTATTTGACCATAGAGTTGAAGGTCCATATCTGGGTTCTCTATTCTGTTCCATTGGACTATATGTCTGTTTTTGTGCCAGTACCGTGTTGTCTTGGTGATCACAGCTTTGTAATATAGCTTGAAATCGGGCAACGTGATGCCCCCAGCTTTGTTTTTCTTTTTCAACATTTCCTTGGCGATTTGGGGTCTTTTCTGATTCCATACAAATTTTAGGATTGTTTGTTCCAGCACTTTGAAAAATGTCATTGGAATTTTGATCGGGATGGCATTGAAGGTATAGATTGCTCTGGGTAGCATAGACATTTTAACAATGTTTATTCTTCCGATCCATGAGCATGGAATATTTTTCCATCTTTTTGTGTCTTCAATTTCTTTCATGAGTGTTCTGTAGTTCCTAGAGTATAGATCCTTTACCTCTTTGGTTAGGTTTATTCCGAGGTATCTTATGGTTTTTGGTGCTATTGTAAATGCAATCGTTTCTCTAATTTCCCTTTCTACAGTTGCGTTGTTAGTGTATAAGAAAGCAACTGATTTCTGTGCATTGATTTTGTATCCTGCCACATTACTGAATTGCTGGATGAGTTCTAGTAATTTGGGGGTGGAGTCTTTTGGGTTTTCCACATAAAGTATCACGTCGTCTGTGAAAAGAGAGAGTTTGACTTCTTCTTTGCCAATTTGAATACCTTTTATTTCGTTTTGTTGTCTGATTGCTGTTGCTAGGACTTCTAGTACTATGTTGAACAATAGTGGCAAGAGTGGGCATCCTTGACGTGTTCCTGATCTTAAGGGAAAGGCTCTCAGCTTTTCCCCATTGAGGATGATATTCGCTGTGGGTTTTTCATAGATGGATTTTATGAACTTGAGGAGTGTTCCCTCTATTCCTATACTCTGAAGAGTTTTAATCAGGAAAGGATGTTGTATTTTGTCAAATGCTTTTTCTGCATCAATTGAGAGGACCATATGGTTCTTCTCCCTCCTCTTATTAATGTGTGCTATCACACTGGTTGATTTGCGAATGTTGAACCACCTTGCATCCCGGGGATAAATCCCACTTGGTCATGGTGGATGATCCTTTTAATGTATTGTTGGATCCTATCAGCTAGGATTTTGTTGAGGATTTTGGAATCCATATTCATCAGGGATATCGGTCTGAAATTCTCCTTTTTGATGGGGTCTTTGCCTGGTTTGGGGATTAAGGTAATGCTGGCCTCATAGAATGAGTTTGGAAGTTTTCCTTCTGTTTCTATTTTTTGAAACAGCTTCAGTAAAATAGGTATTATTTCTTCTTTGAATGTTTGGTAGAATTCTCCAGGGAATCCATCAGGCCCTGGACTCTTGTTTTTTGGGAGGTTTTTGATCACTGCTTCAATCTCATTACTGGTTATTGGCCTATTCAGGTTGTCAATTTCTTCCTGTTTCAGTCTTGGCAGCTTATAGGTTTCCAGGAAGGCCTCCATTTCATCCAGATTGCTCAGTTTATTGGCATATAGTTGTTGATAATAATTTCTAATAATTGTTTCTATTTCCTTGGTGTTAGTCATGATCTCTCCCCTTTCATTCATAATTTTATTAATTTGGGTCCTTTCTCTTTTCTTTTGGATAAGTCTGGCCAGTGGTTTATCGATCTTATTAATTCTTTCAAAGAACCAACTTCTAGTTTCGTTGATCTGATCTACTGTGTTTCTGGTTTCTAATTCATTGATTTCTGCTTTAATTTTAATTATTTCTCTTCTAATGTGTGGCTTAGGCATCGTTTGTTGCTTTTTCTCTAGTTCTTTAAGGTGTAGAGTTAGTTGGTGAATTAGGGATTTTTCTATTTTTTTGAGTGAGGCTTGGATGGCTATGTATTTCCCCCTTAGGACTGCCTTTGCAGTATCCCATAGGTTTTGGACCGATGTGTTTTCGTTCTCATTGATTTCCATGAACTGTTTAAGTTCTTCTTTGATTTCCTGGTTGACCCAAACATTCTTGAGCAGAGTGGTCTTTAGCTTCCAAGTGTTTGAATTTCTGCCAAATTTTTTCTTGGGATTGAGTTCCAGTTTTAGAGCATTGTGGTCTGAGAATATGCAGGGAATAATCTCAATCTTTTGGTGTCAGTTGAGACCTGATTTGTGACCCAGTATACGGTCTATTCTGGAGAAAGTTCCATGTGCGCTCGAGAAGAATGACTATTCTGTTGTTTTAGGGTGGAATGTTCTGTAAATATCTATGAGGTCCATCTGGTCCAATGTATCATTCAAAGCTCTTGTTTCCTTGTTGATTTTCTGCTTAGATGATCTGTCCATTGCTGAGAGTGGAGTATTGAGGTCTCCTACAATTAACATATTGTTATCAATATGACTCTTTATTTTGGTTAACAGTTGGCTTATGTAGATGGCTGGTCCCATGTTGGGGACATAGATATTTACAATTGTTAGACCTTCTTGTTGGATAGACCCTTTAAGAATGATACAGTATCCTTCTGTGTCTCTTATTACAGACTTTAGTTTAAAATCTAATTTGTCTGATATAAGAATTGCTACGCCAGCGCTCTTTTGAGGTCCACTGGCGTGGAGGATGGATCTCCATCCCTTCACTTTCAGTCTGGATGTATCTTTAGGTTCAAAATGAGTCTCTTGTAGACAGCATATGGATGGGTCCTGTCTTTTTATCCAATCTGCAACCCTGTGCCATTTTATGGGAGCGTTTAGGCCATTCACGTTGAGAGTGATTATTGAAAGATATGAATTAATTGTCATCATGTTGCCTGTGAAGACGTTTTTATAGACTGTCCCTGTAAATTTCTGTTGTAGATCACTCTTGGGGTCTTTCTCCTTTTATAGAACCCCCCTTAATATTTCTTGCAGGGCCGGCTTAGTGGTCACATATTCTTTCAACTTCTGCCGGTCGTGGAAGCTCTGCATCTCTCCATCCATTCTAAATGAAAGCCTTGCCAGATAAAGTATTCTTGGCTGCATGTTCTTCTCACTTAGTACCCTGAATATGTCTTGCCAGGCCTTTCTGGCTTGCCAGGTCTCTGTGGATAGGTCTGACATTATTCTGATGTTCCTCCCTCTGTATGTAAGGAATCTCTTCCCCCTAACCGCCCTTAAGATGGTTTCCTTGGTTCTAAGATTTGCAAGCTTTACTATTACATGCCAGGGTGTTGGCTTGTTTTCCTTGATCTTAGGAGGGGTCCTCTCTGCCTCTAGGATGCGAATGTTTCATTCCCCAGATTAGGGAAGTTCTCAGCTACGATTTGCTCAAATACATCTTCTAGTCCTCTCTCTCTCTCCACTCCCTCCGGGATTCCAATTATTCTGACATTGGAACGTTTCATGGTGTCACTTATTTCTCTGATTCTATTTTCATGGATTCTGAGTTGTTTTTCCCTGGCCTCCTCTTTTCCCTTTTTATCTATTATATTGTCTTCCAGGTTGCTTATTTGCTCTTCTGCCTCAGTTATCCTAGCTGTTAGATTATCTAGATTGGATTGGATCTCATTGATAGCAGTTTTAAGTTCTGCCAATTCACCTTTTATTTCTGCCCTTAGAGACTCTATGTTGCCATTAATTGATTTCTCCATTCTAGCCATTGTCTTCACAATTGCTAGCCTGAATTCCATCTCTGACATCTTGGTTATATCTGCATCCATTTGTAAATCTGCAGCGTAAGTCATAATCTCTGAGTCTTTTCTATTTTGGGGGCTCCTCCTCCTAGTCATTCTGTTGATGGGTGTTTGAGGGAATGTATAGAGTCCAAATTATTGACCAGAACCCAAGCAAGATGCACCTGTTTTCTTGGGACCTTAGGGTTGCTGGCCTCTTGTTTTCCTAGCCTGTCTTCTGCGGGAGGGGCCTGCCGCGCTGTTACTCAGGCAATCCTGTTTGGGTGGTGTTGCCCTGCCCCCCTGTGGCAGGGGATGGGCTCAGTGGGAATCAGTCTTTGGGGCTTTTTTTCTCTGGCGGCTTTCCGCGTCTCTTCTGCGAGTCAGAGCAGAAGATTCCGTTTGCAACCCTCTGCCTCAGAGCAGAGAGACCACAGTCTGTTCTTCAGTGAGCTCTCCAGGCCACACTGTCTCCATTTCTGTCTGTGCTGCTATAAACTGCAGTGGCCTGGGTTGTGCGCCCCTCCGCAGCGCTCCCAGTCCTGCCTCCAGGTTGGGCACATCTCTGACCTTTGGGCTTCTAAAGCTGCCAGCCTCTCCCAGTTTACCCGCGCGCCCCGCCGTCAGGGTTACCGTCCTGGGGGCTGCAGTTCGCAGGCGTGACCCCGCTGCTCCGGGTTTCCGCCCCGGGGGCTGCCCTAAAGTCCTTTCCCCGCCGCTACTGGTCTGCCAGTCTGTGCCCCGTCCGCAGCGCGCGAGGCTGTCGCTCACCAGCGGTGTAGGATCCCCATGGTCAGGCACCCTCCCGCTGCTGTTTATCCTCCGATATCTGCCCGTGGAATCATGGCTCCCTGCTTTGTACCTCAAAACTAACCGCCTGCGATATTCTGTTTGTGGAGATCCAGATCTTCTTACATCTCAGGCTGGTTTCGTGGTGCTCAGAGTGGTCTGGTAGATATCCAGCTCAATTCCGGGGACCAGTTGAAATAGGGTCCCCTACTCCTCAGCCATCTTCCCCCCATGTTTTCTGTATCTTATTTGAGCAATCCTTCTATACATTGAGGTCGTAAAGATATAATATACTGTTTTCATGACTTTCAAGTTTTGCTTTTTCATTAAATCTCTAATTCATTAGGTATTACTTTTTGTGTATGATCTGAGGTTGGGGTCGAAACAGCTGCGGATCCATGATCTCATCATATGTTGAAAAGTCCTTATTTGGCTCTGTCATATGGCATTGCCATATACCTATGGGTCTCTTTGGGGGCTTTCTAGTCTGTTTCACTATTCTATTTGTCTATCCCTGTGACAATAATTAGTTATTTTAGCTTCCTTATTACAGTTTTAAAGACATTTAAAGTCTTTTATTTCATAAGGCAAATCCTCTTACCTTGGTCTTCATGAATGTCTTAGCTTTTTCTCCACATCCTTGCCAACAGTTGTTATTTCTTGTCTTTTTGATTCTAGCCATTTTGATAGGTGTAACGTGATATCTCATTGTGGTTTTGATTCACATTTCCTTGATGATTAGTGATGTTGAGTATTTCTCACATGACTGTTGACCATCTGTATATCTTCTTTGGAATAATGTTAGTTCAGGTCCTCTGCTCATTTTTTAAATTGGAATATTTTGGGTTTGCTTTTTGGTATTGAGTTGTATAAGTTATTTATATATTTTAGATATTAACTTCTTATCAGATATGTAATTTGCAAGTATCTTCTCCCACTCAGTAAGTTGCCGTTTCATTTTGTTGATGGTTTCCTTTTCTGTACAAAAGCTTTTTAGTTTGACATAATCCCAATAGTTTATTTTTGCTTTTGTTTCTTTGGCGTTGAGGAGACATAGCTAGAAAAATGTCAGTAAAGCTGATTTCAAGAAAATTACTGCTATGTTTTCTTCTAGGATTTTTATGGTTTCATGTCTCACATTTAGGTCTTCAATCTATTTTGACTTTATTTTTGTGTATGGTGTAAGAAAGTGGTTTAGTTCATTATTGTGCATAAAACTGTCCAGTTTCCTCAGCACCATTTATTAAAAAGACTGTCTTTTCCCCATTGTATATTCTTGCCTCCTTTGTCATAGATTAATTGACCATGTAAATATGGGTTTATTTCTGGGCTCTCTATTCTGTTCCATTGATCTATGTGTCTATTTTTGTGACAGTACCATACTGTTTTGAATACTACAGCTTTGTAGTGTATTTTGAAATTTGGAATTATGATGCTTACAGCTTTGTTGTTAAGATTGTTTTGAATATTTAGGGTCTTCTGTGATTCCATACAATTTTTAGAATTATTTCTTTTAGTTCTGCAAAAAATGTTGTTGGTATTTTCAAATGGATTGCACCAAAACCAAATCTGTAGATTGCTTTGGACAGTATGGACATTTTAACAATATTAATTCTTCCAATCCATGAGCATAGTATGTCTTTCTATTTATGTCATGTTCAATTTCTTTTATCAATGTTTTACAGTTTTCAGAGTATAGTTTTCACCTCCTTGGTTAAGTTGATTCTTAGATTTTTTTGGGGGGGGGCACAATTGTAAATGGAATTGTTTTCTTAATTTCTCTTCTACTTTTAGGGTATAGAAATGCACTAGATTTCTGTATATTAATTTTGTATCCTGAAACTTTATTGAATTTGTTTTGTGCTTCTAGTAGTTTTTTTGGTAGCATCTTTAGGGTTTTCTATGTACAATTTCATGTCATTTGCAAATAATATAATTTTTTTCTTTTTTCCTTTTTTTACAATATGTATGCATTTTATTTCTTTTTCTTATCTGACCACTGTGGCTAGAACTTCTAGTACTATACTCAATAAAAGTGGTGAGAGTGGACATCCTTTTTTTTCCTGATCTTGGAGAAAAAGCTCTTAGTTGTTCACCACTGAGGATAGTATTAGCTGTGGGTTTTTAATATATGGCCCTTATTAAGCTGAGATATGTTCCTTCTAAAACCACTTCACTGAGAGTTTTTATCATGAACAGATGTTCAATTTTGTCACATGTTTTTCTCCATCTATTGGGATAAGATGATTTTTATTCTTTGTTTTATTGATGTGGTGTATCACATGACTGATTTGTGCATACTGAATCATCCTTGCATCCCCAGAAATAAATCTCACTTGATCATGATGAATTATCCTTTTAACGTACTATTGAATGTGGATTGCTAATATTTCGTTCAGGATTTTTGCATCTGTGTTCATCAGGGATATTGGCCTGTAGTTTTTTTGTTTGTTTGTTTTTGTTTTGTTTTTGCAGTGTCTTTGTCTGGTTTTGGTATTCAGGGTAATGCCGGCCTTATAAAGTGTATTTGAAAGATTTCCTTCCTCTTCTGTTTCTTGAAATAGTTTCAGGAGAATGGGTATTAACTTTTCTTTAAATGTTTCATAGAATTCACCTTGTGAATCCATCTAGTTCTGGACTTAGGTTTGTTGGGAATTTTTTGATTACTGATACAATTTCATTTTGTTCAGCTTTTCTATTTCTTCCTGTTCAGTTTTGGAAGGTTGTATTTTTCTAGCAATTTACCCATTTTTTCCAGGTTGCCCAATTTGTTGGCATATAATTTTTCATAGTAGTCTCATAATCCTGTGTATTTCTGTGGTGTTGCTTGTTACTTCTGTTTCATTTCTGATTTCATTTGTGCCCTCTTTTTTTCTTCATGAGTTTGGCTAAAGGTTTATCAATTTTGTTTATCTTTTCAGTCTCTATTTCATTTATTTCTGCTCTCATCTCTATTATTTCCTTCCTTCTACTAACCTTGAGCTTTGTTCTTTTTTCTAAATTGTTTAGGTGTAGGGTTATGTTGTTTGAGGCTTTTATTTCTTGAGGTTGGTTTGTATCACTATAAGTTTCCCACTTAGAACTTTTGCTGTGTCCCAAAGATTTTGGAGCATTGTGTTTTCATTTTCATTTGTCTCCATGTATTTTTGATTTCCTCTTTGATTTCTTCATTGACCCACTGGCTGTTTGGTAGCATGTTGTTTAGCTTCCATATGTTTGTGTTTTTTCAAGTTTTTTGTTGTGATTGATTTCTAGTTTTATACTTGAAATTGTGACCAAAAAAGATGAATGCGAGGATTTCAATGTTCTTAAATTTATGGAGACTTGTTTTGTGGCCTAACATGTGATCTATCCTGGAGAATATTCTATATGTACTTGAAAAGAACATGTATTGTGTTGTTTTTGGATGGGATGTTCTGTTAAGTCCATCTCATCTAATGTGTCATTCAAAGACACTGTTTCCTTCTTGATTTTCTGCCTAGATGATTTATCCATTGATGTAAGTGGGGGTGCTAAAGTGCCCTACTATTATTGTATTACTGTCAATTTCTCCCTTTATGTCTGTTAATATTTGCTTATATATTTAGGTGCTCGTATGTTGGATACATAGATATTTATAATTGTTATATTCTCTTGTTGGATTGACCCCTTTATAATTATGTAATGCCTTCTTTGTCTTTTGTTGCAGTCTTTGTTTTAAAGTCTATTTTGTCTGATATAAATATTGCTACCTTGGCTGCTTTTTTTTTTTTTTTTGCCTCAATTTGCATGGAATATATTTTTCCATTCTTTCATTTACAATCTGTATGTGTCTTTAGGTCTGAAGTGAGTCGCTTGTGGGCAGTATATAGATGGGTCTTATTTTTTTATTCATTCTACCACTCTGTCCTTTGATTGCAGCATTTAGACCATTTACATTTAAAGTAATTATTAATAGGTATGTACTTATTGCCATTTTGTTAATTGTTCTCTGGTTGTTTTTGTAGTTCTTCTCTACATGACATTTTGATACACATATATATTGTGAAATGAAGCTCCCAGTTAAGCTAATTAACATATCCATCACCTCACATATTTTCCTTTTCCCCCACTGTTCTAAGAACATTTAAGATGTACTCTTGTGGCAAATTTCAAGTATACAATACATTATTATATAGTCACTGTTCTGTACATTAGATCTCTAAAACTTACTCATCATACTGAACTTACAGCTTACAGCTGAAAGTCTGTACCCTTTATCCAGTCTCCTGTTACTCAATATTTGGTTGTTTCCAGTTTGGGGCTTTTTTTGCACAAACTACCATGAACATTATTATACAGATCTCTTTGAGAAAAAAGATTTCCTTTCTCTTAAGTAGCTATGAGTGGATAACTAGGTTATAGGATAGGTGTGTGTTTAATAAGTTTGATAAGGCAGCATCTAAGATGGCCCCTCATGATCCTTGCCTCTTGATACTTATGCCCTTATGTGATTTTCTCCTTAGGATGAGCTGGTTGTAGTGACTTGCTTCTACACAAGTAGACTATGACAAGTGATGACATGTCACTTATGAGATTAGGTTATAAAGAGGCTATGGCTTCCATCTTGGGTTTTTGCTCTCTTTCCCCCGCTCTGAGGGATACCAGCTGCCATCTTGAGAGCTGTCCTATGGAGAAACTAAGAAACTGAGGAAGCCCATTAGACTATGTGGAATCAAGACCCTCAATCCAACAGTCTACAGGAAAATGAATCTTGCCAACAACCACAGGAGTGTGTTTGGAAATAGATCCTCCCCAAGTCAAGTATTTGAAGAGATACAGCTCTGAATCAACAGTTTAATTGCAGCCTCACAATGAATCTTGAGTTAGAGGCATCATCACTAAGTTGCAATCAGATTTCTGACCCACAGAAACTGTGAGCTAATAAATGTCTGTTGCTTTCAGCTTTTAGGGTAATATGCTACATAGCAGTAGAAAAATACAGTAAGAAACTATCAAACTGTTTTCCAAGACAGTTGCACAATTTTACATTCCTACCACCAATACTGATGTAAGTAAAACTATTCTGGTGGCTTAAAAATGGTAGTTTACTACGGTTTCCATTTTTCTGATGACTAATTATGTTGAACAGCTTTTCATGTGCTTATTGGCTATTCAAAGATTTTTTTTTAAGGATTTTTATTTATTTATTTGAGAGAGAGAGAGTGTGAACATGCTCCAGAGAGAGCGCATGAGTGGGGAGAGGGGCAGAGGGAGAAGCAGACTCCCCACTAAGCAGGGAACCCGATGCAGGGCTCGATCCCAGGACCCTGAGATAATGACCTGAGCACAAGGCAGACACTTAACTAGTGACTGAGCCATCCAGGCGCCCCAAAGATGTTCTTTTGAGAGGGATCTGTTTAAATCTTATGCCCAACTTTTTTGCAGTTGGGTTATTTGTATTTTTATTGATTTGCTATGTATTTTGTGTAAAAAGTCTTTTTCAGGTAGATAAATAGTATATGGTATATATCAAGTTTTTTCTCCCACTCCATGACTAGGCTTTTCTCTTCTTTTCTTTTCTCCCCACCGCCCCCCCCTTTCTTAATGAATTTATTTAGTGCTTTTTGTGGCATCTCTTATAAACCAACACTTACTCCAGGTTACAAAGGTAGCCTCTTACGTTTTCTTCTAGAAGCTTTATAGTTTTAGCTTTTATATTAGATTTATAATACATCTTGAATTAGTTTTTAAGAATAGTATTGAGGTTCTATCCTTCCCAGTAGATTTATCCAGTTGCTGCAGCACCATTTATTGAAAAAATAACCCTTTCCCCATTGAAGAGCACTGGTGCTTTGGTTGAAAGTCCATTAATCATCTATTTGTAGATCTATTTCTAAAGTCTATTCTGTTCTGTTTATCTAGCCTCATGCTAATACCGAATTGTCTTGATTACCATAACTTTATAATAAGTCTTAAAATCAGGCAGTGTCAGTCCTTTAACTTTTGTAAAAGGAAAACAGATTCTTTTGGCTCGTCTTTTTTTTTTTCTTTTGGCTCTTCTATATCCTTTCCTATTCCATATGAATCTTTAAAGCCTGTTGGGATTTTGACTGGGATTGTAAACCCATAAATCAGTTTTGGGGAGAGTTGATATCTTAATAATATTGAGTCTTTAATGGATTTTCTTTTTAAATCTAACAGCCCAAATTCACTATTTCTTGATTTATGTGCTATTGTTATATATTTTGGTTTGTATTCTTTAATCCATCAAGATTACTGCTGATACAATGTTTATTTACATGTCCATGTATTTTGTACTTTCTTCACTTATTCTGTCATCTTAAAATCTCCTTTTTTTGTTTTAGACATAAAAATATTACATAATTAATACATCACAATGTATGAACTTAAGACATAATTGTTAAATCTGAGATAAAAGTAAATGGGGATTCATTTACTAATCTCTCAACTTTTCTGTATGATTGAAGTTCTTTTTTATTTAAATTCAATTAATTAACATATAGTGTATTGTTAGCTTCAGAGGTAGAGTTCAGTGATTCGTCAGTTTTCTATAATACCCAGTGCTCATTATATCACGTGCCCTCTTTAATGTCCATCACCAAGGTTCCCCATTCCCCCACCCCTCCAGCAACTCTGTTTCCTATGATTAAGAGTCTTTTATGGTTTGTCTCCTTCTCTGATTTCATCTTATTTTTCCCTCTCTTTTCCTATGATCCTCTGTTTTGTTTCTTAAATTCCATATATGAGTGAGATCATATGATAACTGTCTTTGTTTTTAACATCAAAAAAATCCTTGGTATTTTCTTTCAGTGAGGGTCTGCTGGGGAAAATCCTTAATTTTGTTTTTCTGGAATAAATCTTTAATTTTTGTGCCCTCCCTTGTGGGAGGGATTTTAGCTGGATGCACAACTATGTTGACAGTTATTTTCTCTGAGGAACTGAAGATATTATTCCTTTATATTCTGGTTTTCCGGTTGTGGTTAAGAAGTCAGTTTTCAGTCTAATTTCAATTCTAGAACTTCTATTTGAATCTTTTCTCTCCTACTGCTTTTTATCTTTGGTACTCTGGTATGTTATTCTGATGTGTCTAGATGTGGATTTCATTTTACTCTACCTGATTTTTTTTTTTTACTCTAAATTTGTAGTTTTGTGTCTTTCATGACTTCTGGGCAATACTCAGCTTATATTCTTTGAAAATTGTTTTTGCTCCATTTTCTTACTCTTCTCATCCTGAAACTTGGATTAGACATTCTTACTCCAGCATTCCTGTAATATGTGTCTCCCTGCTTTTGGATAATTTTCATGTTCATTTATTTTTCATCTATTTCTCTTAATATCCATTAGAAGTTTTACTTTTTGAGATTATATTTTCATTTCTGAAAACTCTGTTTGGTTCATTTTCTAATTTGTCATTCTTCTATCCCTTTATCTTTTACTCTTTCAATTCAGTCTTTTGTTTCTTCACTCACAGTAAACATACTTATTTTATATTCTTTCTCTGATAATTCTTGTATTGGAAGCTTCCATGGGTCTGCATTGGCTGCCTTATTTTCCTGCTTGCTTTCTTGCTCATGGTGCCTTACTTGAGTATTTCATATTTTTCAACTGTGGGTTCATATTTTTCTTTATCTGCAGAAATTACTTGAGTCCCGTATTTAGGGTGCTTTTCTCTAGAGAGTATTTGCATTTATTTCCATCAATCATTGGTGCCACCGTCAGCTTGGGCCCACTGTAAACTAATTTCTTTGCTTGAGGTTTTATAACTACCCAGGTAATATACAATCAGGTTATAAATCAGAGTGAGGGCCAGTTTGGAGTTACCAAACTTTGGAGAAATGTTTTCTTTCCCTTCCTTTTGGTGCTGAGATTCAAAATACATAACTTCCCTTGCAATCTTCTGGGTGGAAGGGTTGGGGTGGAGAAGACTACCTAGGTTGAATTCTATTTTGTCCTTATACTGAGGGTTTGGTACTTTGGGGTCCAAGTTTCATTGTGGGATCTCTAATGAGACTGCCCACTTCAGGTGGGCCCTGAGATTTGTTTTGCTCCCATTAAAACTGTAGCTGAATTTCATCTAGTTTAGCAAAGCCTGTAAAGTTATAGCTGGACTCAATGCTCAGATTATTTCTCTAGGCTCCCATGCTATTTTAGTTCTTGGACTCTGAAAAATACCAATTTCCAGCTCAACACATTTAAAATATTTTAAAGATATTTTTATGTTGTAGTTTTAGTTGTTTTCGGTGGGTGGGCTGCTCAGGGTACTTAGCCTACCATTTTATTACACTAGAGGTCCAAGTGTCTGATTTTTCAAAAGAAGATGGAAACTGAAATTGTAGAGTGAAATCACCTCAACTTTAAAACTTGTTAGCTTATTACTATTTTATACCATGAATGTGCCAACTCTTTAAGAGCGAGATCTGGTCTAAGGGTTGCCAATTTGCTAGAAAACTGTCTAGAAGTTTATTGATCAAAGTTCAACCAGAGAAAGGGAACCTCTGTGAATAAAATATATATAGGTACATTATAGGAATTTAACGTGACTTTGTGTCTGATCCTGGGTCTGAAGTCAGCAGGATAGGCAGTCAGGAAGGGAAGATGGATGTGAAGTGGGGGAGATGATGAGCTGGAAACCACCAGGAAGAAGTGGTACGAGACTGTCACAGGTACCAGTTCAAAGGCTCTGATTCAGTGGAGGAAAAACTGTTGCCCTTCTTTATGAAGCAAAGCATGGAGCTGGCACATGAGTTGGAGGGGTTAAAGACTTGGCTGCTGCCCCACACTAAGAAGGTGAGCCGGCAGGTGACCTCCAACAGTGCCTGGTGCCCTGCACCGACTTTCCAGGATAAAAGGAATATACCTGCTATTTACCTCTCACCCTCCAAGCCTCAGGCAGCCATGCTAACCCAGTGAAGGGAATTCCAGGAAACGTAGTTCTAACTTAGCTGAATTGGTACAATATAAATCCACTCCATATCATCCCGTTTTAAATGGTTGCTTTGACTTGAACACACTGTACTCAGTGGAATCAACTTCCAGTACAGAAACTGGTAGAAATAAAATAAGCACCTGTAAAAAGTGAGAAATGTGGGCTTTTCTAATTATATAGGATCTGCTTTTAAGTTGAGTGAGTTACTTTGAATTGAAGCCCCTCGTATCTGCAGTTGGAATTTAAGTTTTACCAATGAAGCTGCTGAATTTTTAGAGATAGCTGTCTTTAAATCCTGAGTTGAAAAATCTAAGCAGAATATTCTAGGTTCTGCTCTGCAGATTTAAGAAATGGAATGGATATTCTCATTTGAAGGCCATTTCTCTCAGAAAAGCAGTGACATTCTGTCCTCTAGAGCAAAACTATTTTGAAGTTTGCTTCTATAAAAGGCAAGTCAGACCATCACAAAACATTCTTTTGAATCAACACTTCTTTTCCAGTGTAGAGATTGGTGACATATTTAATAAACATTTATTACTCTCAGCCTAAGGGGACACAGTGAAGTGGCCTGTATCCCAGACTGGTAGTCTGGGTTGGTCTTGAAGATCCATTAGGAGTTGACTCATTTATTTGGTTAACAAACATTTATTGATTTCCTAGTATATGCAAAGTGCTTGGGTCACAGTTGTAAACAAGATAGTCCTAATCCTTGCCTCCTTAGTGGGTTTATGTGCTAATGAGGATGAGAGACATTAAGCAACTTGTTTTGGCAGTGAAGAGTCCTTGATGGAGAAGTTATAAGGACCTTATAGCTGCGGACCAGGTCATGGAAGACCTGGAGCCTAGAAAGCTTTATGCTGACTCCTGAAGGATGAGAAGGGGTTAGCCTGGTGAAAGATGAGTGTGTCAGAGGGAGCAGCAAGCCTAAAGACTTTGAGGATAAAATAGTTTTTTTAATTATTATTATTGTTATGTTAATCACCATGCTTTACATCATTAGTTTTTTTTTCTTTTAAAGTATTACTACCTTTTTTTTAATTAAGATTTTATTTATTTATTTGACAGAGAGAGACACAGCGAGAGAGGGAACACAAGCAGGGGGAGTGGGAGAGGGAGAAGCAGGCTTCCCACTGAGCAGGGAGCCCAATGTGGGGCTCGATCCCAGGACCCTGAGATCATGACCTGAGCCGAAGGCAGACGCTTAACAACTGAGCCACCCAGGTGCCCCTACATCATTGTTTTTGATGTAGTGTTCCATGATTCATTGTTTGTGTATAACATCCAGTGCTCTATGCAGAACGTGCCCTCCTTAATACCCATCACCAGGCTAACCCATCCCCCCACCTCCCTCCCCTCTAGAACCCTCAGTTTGTTTCTCAGAGTCCATAGTCTCTCATGGTTCGTCTCCCCCTCCAATTTACCCCCCTTCATTCTTCCCTTCCTGCTATCTAATTCTTCTTCTTCTTTTTTTTTTTTTTTTTAACACACAATGTATTATTTGTTTCAGAGGTACAGGTCTGAAAAGAAATTCTAAGAAGGCTGATAGAGAATGTGGTATTAATAAGAAGAGGTAAGTCAGGCAGGGCCTTGCAGAATATGGTGAGATAATAAAGGATTTAAAAGGGAGAGGTGGTGTAGGGGAGTAAAAAGATAATGGACAACATGATCAAATGTCCATGCCGCAACAATGACAGTGATGGTTAATTTTACACATCAACTTGACTGGACTGTGGTATGCCCAGACGTTGGTCAAATGTTATTCTGAGTCTGTAAGGGTGTTTCTGGATGAGATTAACATTTAAATCAGTAGACTGAGGAGACTGCCCTCCCTAATGTGGGTGGGCCTCATCCAATCAGCTGAAGACCTGAATGGAACAAGAAGGCTAAGAAGGAACTTTTCCTGCCCTTAGGCTGGAACTTATACCATGGACTCTGTCGAGTCTCCAGCTTGCTGACTGCAGATCTTGGGACTTTTCAGCTTCCATAATCGTGCAAACCAATTCCTTATAATACATCAAATATATAGGATATAATATAGGATATATGTTTCCTCTTGATTCTGTTTATTTAGAGAACCCTAATACTATATATATATATAGATAGATAGATGATAGATAGATATAGATATTTATTATTTACATATATGTCTACAGAGTGGATATGGGGGGGCAAGAAGATTGCAAAGAGAGCAGACAGGAGTTATCCAGGTGGGAGAAGACAGTGACTTAGATTTGATGATGGAGTGACTCAAAGACATCAAGTGGAAATGCGGACATGTGAGGCTAGAGAATGCAATGTGGGAGGTTATGTTTGATCATCGTTGGCAGTATATTTCTGTAGTGCTGAGTTAAGGGTACTGTGTGCAATGCAGAAGACATATTTGAAAACCTAGTTAGATTCTGTGGACTTGTTTTGACTGGTGAGACTAGGCAGGTGCACTGCAAGAACTGGCTGTCTCAGCCAAGTAACGATGGTGGCATCCTACCACGGTTAACATTTCCTCTGAAATATTCTCTTTCTATAGCCAGAGACAAAGCAAATTCTGGACCAGAGTTCCAAAGTGCCCAGACTCTGTTGCCCTTTGAGGTGGTTTCACAGCTCTTGTGTGGCCCAGGGAATATGACAACAAGAAATGTGGTTGTGTCTCCTAGGTTTATGAAGCCCTGGAGAAATGTTTTCTTTATTGAACCATCATTGTCTGGCCACATTTCTGCATTCATTTGTAACCTTTCCTTCTTTACTCAAATTCCAGTTCAAGTACCTGTAAAACATGGTGCAGCAACCGCGTCCCTTTCTTCCTTGGTTACACTCAGAAGTGTCATGAATCAAAAAACCCTACAAAACTTTAAATGCTATCACAAGGTCTGTTTTTAAAACTCAGGGAATAATTTATTTGCTGTTGGCATTATCAGTTTGTTCTCTCCGTTTCAAGCTCATTTTTTGTTGAAATTGTTTTTTGTGGAAACAGTGATTACTTATCCAGATTTCTCGTTTTCATTTCCTTCATCATAAGAATCTACATTAATCACTTCCAAACCTAGACAAGCTTTTAGATCATATTTTGCTCCCATCCTCAGAGAATGGAGACAATGGCTTTTGTTACTTTGGGGAGCGACCTTCAAAACATCATAAAAACCAAGTAACATATGTGGTAACTCAAACAGATGAGGGTTAATGCCAGCCTCTCTGCAGAAAGAGCATATTCCCGCTAACACCAATACCTGGATTACTGTGCATGTTCTCAGTTTGAGGGAAAAAATGAAATAGAAAAAGTTATGTTTGAAAGAGATATAATTTAGAAAAAGCTGGTGGGTGGGGTTTGTCAAGTTGGTGGTGTTTTTGTTCATTATAGTGGCTGCTTTGGGGGAGCTCTTGAATTGGTTGACGCCATGGCTGAGAAATTTCAATTGAGTCAGAATCACATGGGGAGTGTTCAAAGCTTGGGTCACATCCCACACAAACTAAAGTGCCAGGGCATCTATATATTTAAAAAAAATTTCTCTATGTGGTGATGGCTGAGAACTACTGACTTAGATTGACTTAGTAGATTTCTGGGTGTGTCAGAGATATAGAAACTTTAATATGGCACGCTACCATCCCACTGATGGGAATAGAATGGTTGTGGTATTGCTTCTGGTTGAAAAGCAACCCAAGCTGTGAGACAGCAGCTGAGTTAATATACTTGATAAAATGAAGACCTGCAGTACATACTCTGGGGGTCCAATGTACTTCCCTGGCCAACTGTATTTCTGTGTTGCTGATGTGATGACACTGTACATAAAACGGTAGCAAATCAGTGGGATTCTTTACTCAAGGAGTATGTATATTTCTTGATCAATTTCTTCATTGATCTTAAGTTTACTGGCTCTCTGAAATTTTCAAGAGCTCAAAGTTGAATTCCTATTTCAAGAAAAGTGCTTTAAAAATTGCATCATATTTTACTTGTATGTTTGATAAACACTAATGAACCAACAGCCACTTTGGTGAACTTTGACTTGTATCAGTATAATGGGCCAGTATGTTTAAAGTATATTGAGTATATTTAATACTGACTGACATTTTGATGCCAGACAACTCTTAGAGCATGGTATTGGTTACCATCATGTTTAACACTGGCTCCTTCAGTTTTTAAAACTTAAAAATGTGGGGCGCCTGGGTGGCTCAGTTGGTTAAGCGTCTGACTTCAGCTCAGGTTGTGACCTTGGTGTCCTGGGATGGAGTTCCATGTGGTCAGGCTCCTCACTCAGCAGGGAGTCTGCTTGTCCCTTTGCCCCTGCCCCTGCTCTTGCTCTCTTAAGAAAAAAAAAAAATGCAAAATGCTCCCTCTGACCTCATTCTCCTGCAACCCTTGTGATTCATCCTGTATTTTTGAGTTAAGCTTTTATATAGTGTGATTCAAAGGAACCTCAGAGGTCTCAAGTGAAAGCCCAGCGTCCTGTTCCAGGGACAGATTTAGATTCACATACCATTAGTGAATGCACACCGTATGCCCTGCACATTGGGTGCTTTTCATTTTGTTCCATCTGGTATTCAGTACCAGCTCCGTTTGTGAACAAAAGCCATGGAGCCTCAGAGCGGTGAAATGTCATGGTCCAGACCATGTGCCTGAAGACTTGTTTATCAAATCCAGGCCCCCGGATTCCTAGCCAGTATGTTTTATAATATTCCACAGTTCTGATTGTTGAGAAGTAGTTCCGCCTATTGGGTGGAAGCCTCATTCTACAATCGGCTATGTAATCTAGGACTTTAATAGGTTAATGATCCAAATTTATAAAGACAAGCACCCTAGTTATTCTGTGGTTTTCTTTATCTGGGCCAAAGAAAATCTTCAGCAGATGCTCCAGGGAATATACTGGCGCAACCCTCCTGCTCATCCTGCCTGGAGAAGATGGGAGGTCCCCCTGCTCCATCCTCTAATCTCCTCTTGGTGTGTCTGGTTTCATTTAAATCCCAATTCTTTGGAGAGGCCTTCCCTGACCCCTTCCATCACTGAGTGACATTCCTTCATGCCACTGAACACAATTTGTAATAATTTGTCTGTTTGATTTAATCTTTTCCTGTAGACTAAGCTCTGTAAGGGCAGTCATTCCACTAGACTTATGTCTAGCATCGAGGATTCTGCCTGTTGTTCAATACCTTGCTGTTGAATCGATGTCCCTCTTAGATTCTGTTACCTATCACTGAATACAGTGCTCCTGTTACATTGTGAGCAAGGTTCAGGACCAAAAGAACCAGCCTCTCCCCTTACCTTCTTGGGAGGATTCTGGACCACTTGGTGCAGCCTAATGACATTACAATTTGCCATCACCTTAGTGTTATCTCATACTGAGTTTAGACCAGAAAAAAAAATAACCAAAAACAAAACCCTCAGTGTGTGACCCATTTTGCTGGTAACCACCTCATTCTGTATGTGTGCTGGTAGGGCCATATTTTGGCCCTTGTAATATGTTACCTTTTAGATGTTCTATGAGGGGTCACAGTTTCTCCTCCCCCCCCCCCCGCCCCGCAATATATTCACCTAAATCTCTTGGGAAGGAATATAGTATATGGAATACACACACACCCCAATATAGTGGTTTAAAGCTTGAGATTCAGTATCAGGATTTAAGTCCAAGCACCACCATCTGCTGGATGTTTGGTCTTGGAAAAGGGGCAGGGTGTTTTTGAGGTGTTCAGTAGGGATAACAATCTGTCTTTGAAAGGATTATTATGAAGCTGCCATGTGGAAATGTAGGGTGATGCCTTAGTCAATATATGGTACACAGGAACTGGTGACAAGTGACAGTTTTATTACTGTAGTCATCCAGATAAAAATTCTGTCACACCTATTCATTCCCTCCTAAACTGGTTAGGATGGGTGATCGCGTTTTTCACTATCTCTAATCACCTCTGGCGTTCTTAACGCTTCACCATCCACAAGAGGCATCCTGGTTTACACAGTGGCAATATCACAGCCTTTGCAAAAAGCCTGCATGCCAAGGGTAATTTCAATCCAAGATGTGCACTGTTAGAAGATTTACTAAAATGTCAATCACTTTGAGAGGGGGAAAATCTTGACAGATTCTATAGAATCCATCAGTGACTTTCGCGAGGGGAAAAACTGATCACAAATACTGTGCCTTAGTCTAACAGGGGCTTCCAAATGGTGGGTGGTTAGAGGCTTGGATTGTGTAGCGAATCGTACTTCTCAGAAGCTGGGGTTTCCAGGGTGACTGCATAGGAAACTGCAGCTATCATAACTGCCCGTTCCAGGAACTCTCTCGATAGTTCTTCCTGTGCCCTCCCATTGTTCCCACTGAGAGATTCTTTCTCACGTGAGATAGAAACTAAAGAATTGATTTGAGTATCAAAGAAATGATGTACATTTCCACATTCCCACTTCTCATTAAATGACAGTAATAACGTTCAAGTCTTCCCAATAAGACTGAATGCTCTCAGAACATTTAATGACCCATGCAACTAACCTGACTCTGTGTGTAACAGAGCTAGGCTGTCAATTGTACTTAAAAATGAAAATTAAGGAATCAACAAGTGTTATTTATTAGACTTCCCTTGAAAGGAAATTTCTAGTTTTGAAGTCAGTGTGCAGCTCCAGAAGGAGCGCTGGACCAGGAGTGGATTCTTGTTACCAGGTTTACCACTAGCTCGCTGTGGGGACCCACTCTCCCGTATACACTGAGAGGGTTAGATGGGCAAATGAAAGCGTACTTGTCCCAGTGCTAAAAAACAAATCATGTTTCTCATTGGCATACAGATTTTGAAAGATTAATAGCAAATGAATGTATTGTCTGTCATAAGATTCTAATGCCAGAGATCCTTTGAGTCAAGGGGTGATGATGATTTTTGTCCACCCTCAATGTAGACACTCAGAGACATCCTAAAGACTACTCTGTATGTGTTTGTTTATATGTTGTATACGAATCCCTATCTGTGGGAGCCAAAATAGGGGAGGTACCTCACTCTAGCCAGGCTGAAAAGTGAAAATGAATGCCTCACATATGAATAATATTTCATTCAAGCTTAATATTATAAAAGCTATTTAATAAAAAAATTATAGCTAAAAATTATTGCATACTTACTATGTACTAGGCACTGTGCTAACTGAAACAATTTTAGGAGGAAGTTGCAGAGGGTATTCCAACCATAGCTCTATCACCAGAAACCAAACTTTTAAATGCCACCCTAAAACTGCCTCTATTTACCAAGAATGAGCAAATGTTAGAGTAACAAGATGAAGTTTTAGGGCTCTAGAGGAAAAGTAAATTATAATAAAACTTACGGAGTACCTTATTTGGGCTAAAAGACACTTTGGATGGTATGAATGCATTCATTGAAAACGAAAGTAAATGGTGTCTATTTTAATTGAAATTTTCTATTTTTGGTCCTGCCATGAAATAAGCAATTTGGTTAACATCCAGCCTATATACTTTGCAATTTTTCACAACCCATTCAAGGATCTTCTCTGAGTTAAACTGGTAACACAGGAAGCCTGAAACTGTATTTGAAAGCAAGGTGGAGAGAGGCCAATGGTTCGGTCTCAGGCTCAGTCTGGTTAGCTAGAGGGCTGTATGTGTACTGGAGGCTGACCAGACCTGAGGGCGTGTTTCAGAATGATTTGTGAATGTCTAATAATGATCATTACCACTACATAGAAAACCTACTATGTTTGTGGACTTTCCCGTGGTCCAGGGAAGTATGTGGTCAAATCTCTAGTGAACAGATGAGGTTTGCCCGAGGCCACCCAGTCCCGGACTGATAGAGGTGAGCCTCCAGTAACCAGGACTTCTTGGCTTCCAAGTAGCTTTCTCAAAACAATTATCATAACAATTATCATAGAAGATGAATAAGTTCCTATGGTGCACAGGACCCACCGAAAGGCCAGTGTTTCTTTGAAGTCTTTTGTAGTCAGCTTAAAAAGTTATATGCTTTAGTGTTCTGCAGCATATAATATCTCTATGTAATGGAAAAGTAATGATTTAATTCATCATTGGTTAAATTACTTGGCCTCTCCCTTAAAATCTTTAGGCAAAACATTGTCCAGGAAGATGTGTCAAGTTTGTCCCATGGCTTTCTGTTTCCTAATTGGAGAAGCACTGCACTGGAAAAAGCAGAGTATGTAAACACACATTCTGGGGTCTGACATTCCACTCAGTAGCTGTGTGATCTTGGACATGTAATGAGCTGCTCTGAGCCTCAACTTAATAAAGGTAAGGTTGATGCTTTATTTTTTTTTTTAAAGATTTTATTTATTTTAAGAGAGGGAGAGAGAGAGCGCGTGCAAGAGGGCACGAGCTGGGCTGGGTGGGGGGAGGGAGAAGTAGATTCCCCACTGAGCAGGGAGCCAGCCGCGGGACTCCATCCCAGGACCCTGGGATCATGACCTGAGCCGAAGGCAGACACTTAACTGACTGAGCCACCCAGGCGCCCCGGTAAGGCTGATTCTAATAGATGTTTACAGAGCTGTTACCAAAAAATATATGTTCATTTAGTGCTCAGCAGAGGTGTGGCCTATTCTACCATGATACGGTTGTGAAAGTGGGAGAAGAAAAGCTCTCAAGACTGGTTAATTAGTGGAGATACAGGATGAAAGTTCTTACATACTTCTCTTCGGCCACTGCTTTGATATTTCAATTGGTTCCCTGTTAAAAGTATGCTTTAATTTCAATTGGCCTATGGCCTTTTGGGATTTTTTTGCTCTTCATCTCAGTTTGTTGAAGAACTAAATGGAATGGTTTTAATGTATATAGAAGCTCACAAAGTTGCACAACTCTGGCAATGAGTCTTGATCTGTTTTTACTTCAGAGCCTCTAGTGCAGGAGGTGGGGGTTAGAAGTCCATTTTAGCAATGACTATAGCTGGTGGTGAGAATATTGCACATTTCTCTCTTCCGTGTGTTTGTCAATTTTATCACAAAACAAATACCATGCGATTTAAATAAAAACTCACCCTAGAACTCTGAATCTTTCCTTAGAAGAGGCAGGGTAGGAAGACACTGTAGAGATGAGAATAGTACTATTTATAATATTGAGTGCTTCTTGTAGTCCAAGTGTTGGCTTAAATCCTTTCTGTGTTTCATCCCATTTAATGCTTGCTACAACCCTAAGAGATTTGTCCTATCATCAACTCTATTTAGCCAAAGTGATAGACCTCACAGCCAAGAATCGTGGTCTCTCAGGACTTTGCTCCAAACATTTCTGTTCATACACATAAGAGATTTTCATTTGAGAAATAGAGAATAAACCAGAGTCTTGTTGCAAGGCAAACCATGAGACTAGTAAAGGCATGTGGCCATAAAGAGAAGGTCTTGTTCTCAAAGGAAAAATCACAGTATAATAACGTGCTTTTCTTTACTCAGTCACAACAAAGTAAAAGCTTCTCAGAAAAATCCAAGAAAGATATATAATATATACCATATTTTGATGTAAAGCAAATTCTTTACATGGTGCAGATATCTCTGCCAACAATGGTATTTATCAAGATTATTTATTACAAGGCATTAAAATAAATCTTTTTTTCAATTACTTTCTAATGAAATGTTCCAATTACCTTTTAAATGGTGACCTATGGCTGTAATTTATTCCAGTGGGGATAAACCTTGCTTATACAAGGTTTCAAGGGCTCCCTCATGAACTACACTAATTATGATAATAATTATCTTTGTTTACATCAGTATTTATCAATAAATCCTGAACCTCATTGCAATATAGTTCTCTGCGTTAGATGACATTAATCATCAGGTAATTTCCAACAGTTATGGTGCAAATCTGCTATAAAAGAAATGTTTCTGCAAGCCAGCTGATTTTGGAGCATGTTTATTAATGGGGTTGAATTCTGGGATAACCAGGGGAGAAGTCCTAGAGTTGTTATACACAGTGACATGGGCAAAATAATGCTCTTAAGCAACTGGTGGGTTAACAAATGAATAACTACTACAGGAAAATGTCAACCACTATTTCAAAGGGCTTTATCTGGGGGCTCCTGATGAAGAACTAGGCTTCCACCAGTACCAAGCCTATGAAATGCCTCCACCTTTTGCAATAACTTTGTCCTGAATGGGGTTTTATTTTAGTACAGAATTCAGAGGTGAGCAGGAAGAAAGTACTATCACTGTGAGAAGCCCAGTTTTTCCAGCAAAGAAAAATCTTTCAATCTTATTGTTGAGACCACTTTCTTCCCATTCTATAACACCATGTCACTGTTGGTTTCAAAAGAGCGATTTACCATGAAGTCATTCTTCCTCATTCCTATTCACCTTTTGGTTTTTAAAAACTTCCCCAAGCTTTGGTTTACCCATCTGCTATATGAGGATAATACTAGTACCGACCTCATAGGATTTGGGGGATTTGAATGTAAAACAAACACTTCATGCCTGCCCCATTCTGAGAGTTCAAAGATGTTAGCTATTTCATCATTGATGGAGTCAAACAATTTAAAATTCATGAGACAGAGAAAAACCTGTACCTGTTCTTATTTCCTCAAACTCCCTTCTATATTTTCCATTGAAAGGAAACTTGTGTAAAAGATGGAAGGTGATTTATAAAGGGAAATACATTGATTACCTTCCCTGTTTACATGGTGATGAGTAATTTATACATATACTTTTACTTAGTCCATGGCTTATAATGTTTGTTAGTTTATTCTCATTTTATATGTGAAGAAATTAAGACATAGAAAAAGATTTATATTATAGAACACATAGGTAAGTAGCAGAGATGAAATTCAAACCTAAATCTAGCTTCACAGTTTCTGTGTCGGGGGTGGGGGGGGGGTGGTGGGTGCCTGGGTGTCTCAGTCAGTTAAGCCTCCAACTCTTGATTCATGATCTCAGAGTTGTGAGATGGAGCCCAGAGTTCAGCTCTGCATGGAGCTCTCTCTCTCCCTTTGCCCCTCACCATGCCTGCACACACACTCTAAATAAATAAATAAATAAAAAGAATTTAGTTTCTAGGATGTACATGGAAATAACAATACGCTGACATTCTTTTGTCAACCTCTGCTGAATGTTTACCAATAGTTTGAATCACTCAAAGAAATTGGGGGTTCTTGAGTGCTTAGGTATTAAAGAATTGACCAAGAGGTAGTATGGGTCTATCTACATTGTTTCACATCTGCCTGTACTTGCATTAATCAAATGTTGAACACTGACTATCAGCTGTCTCTTCTCCAGGTATTTATTGAGGCCTTACTATGCACGATGCATTGAGAATATAGTAAGGTACTTTTTAATCACTTTTCCTCTTTTGTATAGGAGGAAACTGAGGCAGGAAAGGTTAAGTAACTTGCCGATGTCCATACAGCTAGTTAAGTAGCAAAACTTGGATTTGAACCTCAGCACTCTGGTTCTAAAGTTGGTGCTCATTATAATACCTCTCCTGAAGAAGACAAACCTGCATACTAACAATTGAAAAGCAGACAGCATTTAGTGTAAGAGAAATAGAATGAGGTGGAAGACATGAGTGGTGGGTGGGGAGAACCTTAGAAAAGTCTCCCAAGAAGAAAGTCAGAGGAGATGGGAAGCAGACTTCTCAAGGTGGAGTAATCACAGGGACTTTGGAGAGTAGGGTAGGGATGGGTAGAAGTCAAAGGCTGAGGAGGTGAGGAAAGACCCTTAAGACCTTTTGGACCAAGGAAAGGAGGATGGAATCTGTCCTTTCAAGGGGGATAAACAGGGAGCGACGTGCTAGGACTGTGTTTACAGAGACCCTCTGATTTCAGGCCCAGAGAAAATACTGCAAGGGGTGACAGACAAAATGGAAAGCAGTCAGACAGGTTTGGGGGTTAGTGTGAAGGGAGATGACATCCAGATTTATGCCTTCATGTTGCCCTTGACTAATCATGAGAAGCAGGGATGGGAATGGGATGGAGCTAAGGCGCTGGCCTGTGGTACTCTCAGGAAAGATGAACATCTTAGTGGGCACTTGTCTTTTGGGCTGAGGTTTAGCATCCTCACAATTACTGTGACAGGCAAGGTCTCTGAAAAAAGAAATAAGGATGCAAATATGTCTGTAATATTTTAGGTATTTTCAGAACTTTTAAGCATAGCCATCTTCAAGATGTGCTGCATGAAGATAACACTTAGAAAAAAAATCAAACATGGACATAAATACAATTGAGAAGTGGAAACTCTGGGGAGAGAATGAAAATTTGAAAAGAAAACCTTAAGATCTCATACTAGATTTTATTAGATGTCAGGTCAGTGACAGAAAATAGAGTAGACAAAGTGTAAGATTAATAATTAACCAAGGAGAGATATGGATATGCAAATTAATAAACCATCAAGATAATTAAGAGTTGATCATAAAGCAGA
Organism: Halichoerus grypus; assembly: GCF_964656455.1. Classification (NCBI taxonomy): domain Eukaryota; kingdom Metazoa; phylum Chordata; class Mammalia; order Carnivora; family Phocidae; genus Halichoerus; species Halichoerus grypus. The sequence goes on along the minus strand of NC_135713.1, from coordinate 47,127,627 downwards.
AAGTTTTTTTTCTTCAAAGATTGGAAGATCATTAATTATACTGTGTTGCAGAGAGTCAGGTCTGCCTATGTCTACTCCCACAATCTCTGCTGTGGGCCACTCCCTTTACTGGGGTGTTTGGAGTAGGGGTGGGCCACTTTGTGTCATTTACAGAGAAAGGGACGACTGCCTTACTTCCAGATGGAGCCCCAATTCCTATTTATGGGAACTATCAGGCTCAACTGCCTTTTGATTCTGATACTTCTGTTTCTCTTGAATACATTTCCATAACCTGTCTGGAACAGACTTCTTTTTAACCAACTGATTCTATGCTAAGACCATCTATTAGTCTTATCCCAGTCTTTCTAAATGGTTTTATAAGAGCATGCTTCCAATATGCAATACTCCTCGATCAAGCTTGACCCTTCCCTGAGACAGCCTCTCATTCTTGGCATCACCATATTAGACAATTCCTTAGAACTCCAGACGTGCATTGTTTATCAGCCCTTCCATTATTGTGTTTCATCTCAGACATCCAGACTCATCAAGTCCCCAGTTTAAGCATGGTACTTCCTCTTACACTGTTCACTATCCCAGTGAGTGGCACCACCATTCTTAGTCACCAGCTAGGATCCTTTCCTGACATTGCAGAAGTCCTGCAGAGCACTATGTGAAAGGCTTAGTAAAAACAAGCACCCTAGCGTATTAATCTTAAAGAAGTTATAGTTTACTGTGATACGTACAAAGGACACATCATCAGCAAAGCTCTCTGCAAGATCTCAAGCTGGAGGATGTTTAAGAAGAGAGATTTCTCAAGTCTCTCCAGATCCCCCCCAGAGGATGGGCTGGTAACTGTGGTTCTCTCTGTTCTCTCCTCCCAGGGTGCAGAAAGCCCCAAATGGGGACTTAAATACTTAGAGCCTCTAAATATCATCACTCTAAAACTCCAGCACAATTAACTTGCCTATTTGAAAACTGTTTTTAGAAAACCTTATCACCTAGATTAACATCCAGTTATGATATTTTCCTATGCTACAGGTCCAACCTGCTCCACATCCAGAAGTTACATAATAGAGGTGAAGCCTCCTAGATGAGCATCACATTCAGTTCTGTACCAATGACCAGTGCCTGGCGGTAAGCAGTTGGTTATCTTCCATGATAGATGACTGGCAAGGGGCCCAGGGAGTAGGCCTGGTGAGGGATTACACAGCTATCTTGTTCTCTCTTGACTTCCAAATTCAAAAAACATGATACCCACTGGTTTTATTTTCTAGATCTCTTTAAATCTATCCTCTTGTTTCCATACCTATTGCTATCATCCTGGCCCAAGTCCCTAAAATCTTTCCTGTGGACCATTGTATATTTTTCTGTCTTCACCTTGGTTCTCTCCAACCCATTCTCTACACTGCAAGGAGAGTTTTTGATCTCTTCTAAACAGAAACTAGATCATGCTATACACAAACATACACACCTGGCTTGAAACACTTGCAGTGGATCCTCACTGTGTGGAGGCTAAAGATGGAAATTCTTAATATGGCCCACTGATCCTTGCATTATCTGGATACTTCTTAACTCTCAAGTTTCATCTCTGACCTTGATCTTCCACACCACCTTCCATCCAGCTCTCACACATGCCACGCTCCTCTCCCACAGACTGCTTCCCAATGTGCTCCTCTAGCCCGGGACCTTCTCCACCACATCTTAAGAGCCCAACTCAGCATTCCTTCCTCAGGAGAGGCTTCTATAGTCATGTGACTAGCTCAGTTCCCTACTACATACTGATGTTGCATCTTGAATCTTCTCTTCATACTGTTTGTAACTATTACAATTTTACATGTATTTGTGGGATTATGTTTTTGCCCCTTTACTAGAATATTAGGTACAAAAGGGGGAAGGATTTTTACCTGATTGTTTTATTCACTGCTATATCCCTTTGGGAGGATGGTGCTAGCAACATGTGGGTCCAAAATCAACATTTGTTGAATAGAAGTGAAGAGAGATGCTCACTGTTGAAACCCTAATACCTAGCTTATAGATGGGAATCTGCAGGCACTGGATAAATATGATTTCATCCAGCTCTAACCTTTCCATTTGATTTGATAGTGCTGGCATTCAAGGGGCTTCTAATCCTTTCTAAGCAAAGGGCTACTTGGAACTCCACTACAAGTAGATATAGTTTCTTTCTTTAATGTTTAATTTACTAGCAGGTAAGGACTACGCAAAAAGCTTTTACTCTGGATGTATTTGTGATTCATAAGCTAACCGGACATTTAGTGGGCAAGGCAGAAGAAACAAGATGGCTGGTTCTCTGCCAAAAGGCGATAGAATGTGTTTGTTGTAACATAAAACATTCCATAAATGGAATGGGCTGCCTTATGATGTGGTGAGGCCTACAGCTGAGGTTGTTTGTAAAGTTTGAATGGCTAGTTGTCAGGGAAGTGACAAGAATAATTCCAGAACTGGATGTAACATTGGATAAGATGACCTCCACTCTTCCTTCTCTGAGATTCTATATTTGGTGTAAAGTACACGTTGCATTTTAAGCTTGGGAAGAGGTAGTAAAACACAGTATGATAAGGGGAGCTGAACAGCCACAGAAGAATTTATTGTGGTGAATTCTGAGCTTGTAGCCCAGGAAACAGAATGAACCCAAAGCCCAGAATAGTGGCTGTACAGATTTTATGACAACACTGTCATCAAGGCTTTGATTATAGTTGTGACAAGACAAAACTTTTTAATGTGTGAGTGTTCACAGCTTTCCTTCCTCCCCATGTCGGCCCCCAAATACACACTTTGCCTTGCCTGCTTAGATTCTCTCTTCCATCCCGTTCTCTTCCCCAACAGAATTTGTCAGAGCTAATAAAAACCAGAGAGAGGGGTGGAGAAGGATCGACCACTCTGTAGACTGCAGTATTGGCAGAGTGGGCTGGAAACAAGTGTGGATTAGCTGCCTCACGGGGGTGACAACATCTGATGGTGGAGACCTAGACTGGTTCCCCATTGTGGAATTCCTTCTCAATTACCCTTGCCTATCCAATGTGATTCTACTCTAGGAATAAGCTATCATGGACTCAAGGCTTATAAGGATTATACATTCTCAAAATAATAATCAATTGCTTCTGTGATCAATCACTCCTATTTTTCAGACGCCTATTACTTTTGTGATCAACGGTGCCTGTTCTTCAGGAGTCCAGCATGGGAAACACTGGTATCAAAAGAGAGTCTTCTTTTTCTTAGTGAAATGGGAAACAATCAGCAGGGAACTTCCTTATGTTCCCACCACCCAACTAACCTATGTCTGTACTCATACTTTATCTTTCCTGCTTTCATTGTGCATGGGCTCTCCTTGCTCCCAGGGTTAAACCCTGAACTTACCCTCTAGATCTCTCCCCTCCTTAGCAAAATCATCTTGCTATTCCTTCTCTGTAGCATAAATTTTCCTTTCTCTCATGCATCATTAAGTGTACAAACCTGCTGCTTAATTTCTCTCCCTCTGATATATCAAAACTCCTAAAATAATTATTTATTGCTCCATTGCCATCATGAGGACAAAGTCAGTGGTCCACTCTCTGTCTCAGTCATTCTCTTAGCAGTATTGGACACTGGTCCTCCCTGCTCCTTCTTGAATGTTCCAACACTTGTCTTCCAGGACATCTTTCTCATTCTTTTCTTTTTATTTCATTGGTAGTTTCTCCTCCTCTCTCTGACCTCATGACTGACTACCCAGATGATTTTAACCAGTGTCCTGGCCTGCTTACCAAATCTGAGTGGATGACTCTCACATCGACATTTGCTCAGGCCTCTCCTCTCAACTCCAGACTTGGGTATCTGCCTACTGAATTTCTCCACCTGGATAGCCACAGGCATCTCAGACAACACATTCAACCGAAACTCCTTATTCCTGCTCCCTGGCCTCTAGATCATTCCCTTCTTGCACCTTTCCCCGTCTCTGTTGACTGCAACCTCATTTCTCCAGTTATTCCAGCCATAATCATTGGGCTTATCACTAATTCCTTTCTCACACTCACACACTACTCCATCAGGAAATGCTGCTTCTCTCTCAAGATTTTATTTATTTTTGAGAGAGAGAACGAGGGAGAAACAGACTCCCCACTGAACAGGGAGCCTGATGCGGGACTCTATCCCAGGACGCTGAGATTATGACCTGAGCCGAAGGCAGACGCTTAACCGACTGAGTCACCCAGGCACCCTCTGCCAAAGCTCTTCACAAAATGCCTAGTGCTACCACCCTGGCCATGTCACCATCTTATCTTCCCTGGATTGTGCAAGAGCCCCTTTACCTGGTCTTGCTTTCCTCCCTGCCCTTCACAGTCAAAGGTGGTGGCATATCTGGGCCAAAGTTACCTTTGAGTGAATTTAGAAAGTCAGTCAACAAACCTTTCTTTAGGAGAATACAGCCCTCTGCTGGATTGCCTTCAGTACTTAGCAGCCCTCATTTCACCGCGGGGCTTAAAACCCCCACGTGGTAAGCATGTCAGCCAGAGCAAAAGCTCCAGTTTTTACAACCCTCCAGAATGCCTCCAAGCACCTGGCCCCCTGCTGCCTCTCTGTTCTCCTCCCTGAACAGACAAAGCATGCAACCACAAAGGGCCTCTGGGACTCTGTTTTCTGTGGTTGTACTGCACCTGCCCCCACCCCAATATACATATGGCTTGCTCCCTTACTTCTGGTGCCTGCTCAAAACTCCAGTGGATTAGAGGGCTCCCCTGACCACCACTCACAACAGGTTTCTCCCCAGATGCTCACCATCCGGCTTATCCGACTATTTTTTCCTATACTTACCTGACATCTGTTTATTAGTTTTATGGTCTGTAGCATCTACTTGCCACACAATGTTCAATAACTATTTGTTGAATTAATGCTTGGTGCCTCTTCATTGAAAGGCTTTGATAAAAGTAATGGATACGAATATGGTATTGCAAAGATCTGTGTCTCTTCAATCCCTGTCACAGAGAAGTTAGGGGCAGAGCTTCTGGGATGACCAGGGTAGAGGCTGGAACATGTGGGATCAGTGTGGCTGGGGCTGTAACACATCTGAACACCCCCCCCCCCTTCCTTGGAAAGTGGAAAAAAAGAGTTCAGAGGTAAATAAGGGATCTTGTGACCTAACTACGATCCAGTTCTGCTTTTTAAAGTCTAATTTGGGGTTTGGAAACAAAACTTAGAGCTAGCAATAGAATGTCCCTTTGACCGCCCTTGTTCCATGTGCCTAGGGCCTACGCTAATCAGGTGTCCTCACTGTTATCTATCCATCCATTCCCCACTCCCTACCTTCTTTAGAGACCTTACAGGGATAGCTGTGATTTGGGAGAACTCTCCTTTCATTGTATGACACGTCTTAAAAATCCCGGGTCCTGGCTATCTCCTATCCATTCATAACTTAACACTACTAAACATTTCGATCGTAATGAAGACCACCATCTACCACTGCTTGTGCATTTAGGTACTGTACCTCGCAGTGCCGTATCTTCACTCCTACTTCAACAGGCAGCACTACGAGACTGAATCCTGCTCTCATGTCTTTAGGTTAATATACCAGTACACGCTAAGTAGATTACCCTTTATGAGTGGGCCTTATCTAATCAGTCAATGGCTGTAATAGAAAAATACTGATCTCCCAAGAAGAAGGAATTCTGCCAGCAGAATGCCTTTGGACCCTAAGTACAACTCCCCCGGGTCTCCTGCCTAGTAGCCTACCCTGCAGATTTTGAAACTGTCATGCCTCCATAACCGTGTGAACCAATTACTAAAAACACCCCTCTCTCTATATATGTATGCATATACATCCTATTGGTTCTGTTTCTCTGGAGAACCCCGACTCACACACAGCCTGATAGGGAAGATACAGATTATTGAAAAATCACGACTGTCAATGAAGAATTATCACAGCAACTACCACTAAGGAGAAGTGCATGGGGTTAAAGAAGTCTAAATTGGGGAGATTCTTCCCTAGTTAGGGAAGTCAAAAGGTGTCCCTAAAGGATGGCTCTTGAGCTGTGATGTCAAGGGTAAGGAGAGCTCAGGAAAACATCAGGGCGGCATGCATACTGAACTGTTTCCTGACTCGCCTGCTACCGATGGACTCAGATGGAAAGGCTGAGTTACTCGCAATTCATCCACTTACTCCTCTCATGTGTACTATACACAAAACTCTGGGCCCTGTGCTAACTGTTGGGAGTTGAGTGACATAGAATCTAGGAAAGCTCAAATGAAGGAACAGACATGTTTGCATGCACAGAAGGAACCTCCTTTGCAAGGGGAAGGCATCACAGAAAAAGTGCCTTTTGAGCTACACTTTGAAAGATGCCGTTTTAATCAGGTATGGAGACACAGAAATGGTGGGCATGAAGGAAGGGTTTGTTTTACTCACAGACCCCTAGACACATGAGGCATGCCATGAGGGGTGGGGGTGGGGGCATATGGGGAAGCATAAGGGTCAGTCTGTGGGCAAAAACCTTTAGTGTGGTTTCCACGGGAAGGAATGGTCTAGGTGGGGTAGGTTTAGCTAGCTTGATTAACTGTAGCAGGCTCTGGGGTATAGGTGCTGTCCCTCGCTGTCTGGTCCTGGCCCCGGGATGACAGGGCAGGAACACAGTGGTCCAGAGTGTGAAAGCCTAACAAAGGAGGTGGTGGGGAGTCTGGACTCTGGGTGGGTTGGTTTGCACATGAGAGGTGTGCCTGCAGGCAGGTGAGTTGTGTGCTATACTTAAGAATTAGCTCATCCCTGATGGGCCAGTGCCTCCCAGCAAGGCCCCTTGATGTCAAAGCATCAGAATACAGAAAAAGACAGGGTTAGTATATCTGCAGAAGAAGAATATATCAGAAAGAGATGGGATGAGGCTGTGTGGGGACGGCCACACCATGGACAGAGCCCCTGAGGCATAAAGGCACCTGGTGGTTTGGGGAATGACAGAGTATGATATATAGCTGGAGAACAGTCTGCATGAGGTTGAGGAGAGATGGAATGGAGTTAAAGTACCTTGAAGAGGAACTTAGATTTTACTTTTAAGCAATGAGGCACCATTAAAGGCTGCGTGATCAGATGTACTGGTTAAGAGACAAAGGGCATGTCTTGGAGGCATCCCACATACAGTGACCACTGACAACCAGCCCAGCTTTTCCTCGCATTGCTTCAAGTGGGACTCCCTTGAACCATAAATTTGCTGTCAACCTAAAGCCCAGGTAAAATGCCTTAGATGTTTGCCTTTTTTAAATATTCAGTGTATTAATTTCACACATGAAGAGGAAGCATATTAAATCTCACTACACAATTAGCCAAACCACAAATACATTTTCAGAAACAAAGATGACTCATGTCATTTCCTAATTAAACCTTGAAAGGTTTAATTAAAAAGCAGCATTTGGAGAAAACTAGTTTAGGAGGAACTGGGGCTTAGCAGCGTGAATGTGTACGCACAGAGCTTCCCTGTTCGGCCTCCGCGGAGGGTGGGAGCAGCCCGCCGCCGCGTGAACAACGGACCAGCCCTTCGCAGAGGGATGCGCTGCGCTCTCCTCACGCAGGACACACCGTCTTCTGAGACAACAAGGGAGCCAGGGACTGGTAAGGAGCAGCATTTTAAGGAAACGAAATTCTACTACTTGGGTGCACTAGATGCCCAGAGAACACTGGCGCACCGGCAACACAGCCAAATACGGGGAAGGGCGGAAGGCGCGCCGAGGGCTTACTCTCCGTTAATCCTGCAGCCCTTCCTCGCACCGCGTCTGGCAAACCCTGGTATGATTCCCAGAGGCGCGAGGCAGAGCTAAGACAGCTTGTCTGACTTCACGTTGCCTCTGGAAATCGGTGGGAAGCCAGTGAGCCCTGGGGCAGAAAGCCCGCATTTGAACCCTGGCTGTGGGATTTCAAGCCTCAGTTGCTCATCCGTGAAAAGGGGGCTAGTAAGACCTTGGAAGGTAGTGGTGAGGTTTGAATAAAACAATGCATGTGAGTGGGCGCCTGGGTGGCTCAGGCAGTTGAGCGTCTGCCTTTGGCTCAGGTCACGATCTCAGGGTTGTGAGATCGAGCCCCACATCGGGGAGCCTGCTTCTCTCTCTCCCTCTGCCTCTCCCCCAGCTTTTGTTCGCTCTAATACATAAATAAATAAAAATAAAATAAATCATAAAAAAAATGCACGTGAGCCTGACACGGAGAGGCACACCACAGACGGCAGCTGTATCTACTGATCCTTAAGCCAGTACACCAGCATCATCATCAGACAAGGTTAGTGGGTCCCAGCGGAATTTTATGACAGAGTATTTAGGAACACTGGGGCGGGGGGAGTAGCTCAGCGGCCAGTCGGCACTGAAGGGGAATCACAATATTGAGGCTGCGCTGCAAATTTTTCTAGTTAAAAAAAGACCTTGTATTGCAGAAAATACATTTAGAACAAACATTGTTTTCTTCTACACAATGTTGTCAGTGTCCTACTTAAAACCAGGCAAAGGTTTCCTAAATGCACTTAAGAATTAGTTTTAAAATCCTTACCTTGGCTACCTGTGAGGCCCCGTAGGAGTTGGCTCACCTCATCCTGTACCACTCTTCCTTTGCTAAGTATATCTTGGCACAGGGGCCACTCTTGTGCTTCTCAGACAAGGACTCCATCTATGCCAGGCACTGTGCGAAGCTCCGATATGCGGATTAGCTCATTTAATCTGCACAATAGCCTTATGAGGTGGGTACTTGTGTTATCTCTGCTTTACAGTCGTGGAAAGTGAGGCCCTGACAGGTTAACTAACTGGCTGAAGACCACACAGTTAATGGGTGGCGAAGCTGTAATGCAGACCCAGCCACTCTTGCACCACGGTCCCAACATTCCAACTCCTCACTCTACCTCATCCCCAGTTTGACCTTGCCTGGCTCTCCCAGCCACCCCACGGAAATGTTTGTTGAATGAGGCCAGATGGATGGTGACACAGGAACATGGCTTAGTCACTGAGGATTGGGAGAAGCCAGCATGATAAGCCAGCCCCATGTGGCCCACAGAGGAGACAGCCTGTACATCGTAAATGTGCTGGTGTGACGCATCTACCTCTCTTTTCAGTTGTCCCCCTCACGTGGTCCTCATTGAGTTTGAAGTTCGACTCGAGGAACCAAATTGCCCTCTGCTGATGAGCTTCTATGAGCCTTCTAGGCTCTAATCTCCTGTCCTTTCCATTTAGTCTAGAGTCTGTCAATTTATAATAATTCCATTGAATTTAATCTTCATTATTTATCTTATCTACTCCTGCCTTCCCCTTTCCATGATTGCTTCTTAATTAATTTTCCGTCCGAGACAAATGACAGGCAATACGATGACTGACCAGACACATTAGAACGAATGTAACATGCTTTCGTGGCGCTTCACTACCATGAAGGCTGAGTGGCTGTGTACCAAATGTCAACTGTCATGGCTCAGGGAGCCCTTTCCTGGGCCTGTCAACAGTGAGCTCTAAGAAATACAAGCTCTTTTGCTCCAGTGAGAACAGCACAGACATACAGCCCCAAGTATTCATGGATGTATATGTAGTTCTCACAAGCCTGATACCAATGATCTGAGATTAATTTAAGACAAGTGATCAAAAAAAAAATTATTGAAAGGATGCACATTTTTCATCAAAGATTTGTGTTCTGAATGGCTTGTTTTGAAAAAACAAAATGCTTCAAGTGAACCTCTCTATGTATGTCTATATATATTTATTGACTATATCATATATGTGATAGGATATATTCAATCAAACAGGTATGAAAATCTCTTGAAGTCTCACTAAATTAATACATGCAGTCTCTTCTCATTATTCACGAGAGTTATGTTCTATAAAGTCCCTGTGAACACTGAAATAGCAAATACTGAACTGTTGCTCTTAGGGGAAATACAGGTGAGGTTCCTGTGAGCCTCTGGTCAACTGATCAATAACCCTGTTTTATGTTTAAAGACATTTGATATGCATATTGTTGATTCATTAACAGTGAACTCACGGAGGGCACCATAACTCATGTCTGGTGAAGCTTATTAACACACATATTTTCTCCATAAAACACAGCACAGCCTCCTTCTGCTGAGGAACACCAGACAGCAGTTCAACACTATGCTTGGGCGCCATTTTAAAGAGCAAAATCACACAAAAAAGTATCAGTAAGTAAACCACAAGAAGGACACATGTTTACAGCATGAGAGCTGAAACAATAAAGCAGAGTTGCCCTGTTAAACCTCAGATGGGAACATGCATACTGAGTGACTCAAATTTTTCACTATTCTGCCCATGTCCATGAATGACCAGAAAAACAACAGCAAGTATTGGTTTAGGGGTTACAAATTTTTTTCATACTTATTTGTATTTATTTTGTATTCATTTTTTTGGTGTGTATTTGGGGTTACATATTTTTGATGTATTTTGCTTTGGGGAGTTTCAGGAAGCCGTTTTAGTGAGTAGGGGAATTAACAAATACAGGATCCGTGAATAATGAAAATTGACTGTAAATATTAATCTTGTGCTTTCAGTTTGAGATTCCCTTCACATATGTGGGAGTGAATAGGTAACTGGAACATTTATTTGACATGAATCTGGACCCATACACAGAGTGATGGAAAGTGGCACAATTATTTAGCTCCTTGAACTGATGTTGGATTGGTGCAGGGATTAGGATCAATTGGTGTGTAATGCACGCCCTCCTTCTTAGTTGAGAAAATGCTAGAAACTGATTAAGGTAGCCAAGTGGTAGTGGATATTGTGGGGAGACTCCTCTAGCTCACAATGGTCCCCTTTAACTGCCTGGTCACCCTTAACTGCAACTAAGCCTATATATTTATATATTAATTCAGCTGATGGGGATATAGTAGTATAGAAGCTCCTCATGAAGCTTATATTCAAGTTTGGGGGTTAGATAATAAACAAGTGAAGATGGTTTCCCATTATTTTAACTGCTATGAAAGAAATAATGAGAGGATAGAGACCAACTGGAAAACTAAGCTATTCTGGAAAAAAAAAAAAATGTGGGGGAACACCTATCTGTAGGAGCCCATGAAAGGACATATGAACCCAAGGGAAGAACATGGGCAAAGCAGGGAGGAGAACAAGGGCTTAGTGTCCATCATCAAGACCTGGGCTCATTATGCCTTGTGGACTGAGGAGCAGGGGGAGCAGATGGAGGAGGGGCAGAGCGAGAAGGACAAGTAGATTCCCTGCTGAGTGGGGAAGGGCTCGATCCCAAGACCCTGAGATCATGACCTGAGCCAGTCAGATGCCTAACTGACTGAGCCACCCAGGCGTCCCAGATCTGCCTAGTTTCTAATAATTGCATCTGATGCTTTTTATCTAATAGGGAAGCTGATTGGAACAGGTAAGTGGGAACATTATCTTGGCTGGAAAAATAAACTTTAATTTATCAAATATAAGTTGATAAAATAATGACTGTCTTATCTGATTTCCATAGCATGCCTGCATACCAAAAGCTCATCTTAAATGTTTCTTAAAGATCTGCCAAGCCTGTAGTGTTACCTTCTTTCGCAACCAACCACTGGACAGACTATTAGGCTATCACACCTCTGCAGAGATACATATTTTTGATGTATTTGACTTTGGAGAGTTTCAGGAAGTCATTAAAATATAAAACCTGATAAAAAAGTGCATGTATTGGATTAAAGCTGAAACAGTAGCTCCCAGGGATCTCTCACTGAGGAAAATCAGGTCAGGGCCTGGGGACAACCTTTCCCTGAAATCACAGCAAGAAGTAAAGTTCAGCAATTACCACTCCTAACAGAGAGGGTCATCCTCTGGCAAAATATAGCAGATTATAAAGCACTTATGTTGATGCTGATGGCTGCCAGAGATGCTTGCATCAAAATTTACTATCCCCCCTCCCCCCCCCACCGCCCCAGCTTCATTTTCCCTCTTATCTCTGACTGCTTTGTGAGGGAGATATCGAAAGATACATTTGCAGGAACTTAATGTTAACTTGGCAGGAAGCCATCCATACTGCCTCAGCGTGTTTACTAAAGTAGGACGTTCTAGAACTCCACCTCTATGGGACAAACTCTGCAAAGCCTCTTAGAATATTGCTCAGAGTTTGGAAGGTGAAGGCACTTCTTATTTATTTTTTAAGATTCATTTATTTTAGAGAGAGAGAGAGAACACACACAAGAGGGGGAGAGGGGGATGGAATCTCGTGCAGACTCCCCACTCCATTGAGTGCAGAACCTGATGTGGGCCTCCTTCCCAGGACCCTGAGATCATGACCTGAGCCGAAACTAAGAGTCAGACACTTAACCAGCTGTGCCACCCAGGTGCCCCCAGAAAGTGAAGGTACTTTTTAAAGTGCCTGGTGAAACCAAGTGATATTGCCCCCAGGCCAAACAAAATTGTTTTTCTCAGAGAGGCAAAACTTTGGCTTGTTTTTCTAAGGGTGTTAGAATTGGTAAGGGTATTCAGTCATTCACGGAGTATTTACTGAGCATTTGTTCTGCATCATGACTTGGTCTATATAGAAATATGCACAACTTAAAAAAAAAAAAAGTAAGCTTCTTGGCTTTTTCCACCACTACTCGAGAAACCAGTGATAGAGTTCCAGAGAGAAGAATCTCCATATCGCGGGCACTTCTATTCATCAGGCCCACATTATGGCCTGTAATTCCTAGTGGAGAAGACTGACAAGCAAAAGGGAGCTTATGAAGCAAGTACACTTTCCCCAGATGCCATGGCTGCAATGCTGTATGAGGGCTTTAAGAGGATCCTTCCTAAACTGTGCCTCTCAAGCTCTTTTATCCAAAGTCCCTAATGGTTGGCAGGCTGTGAAGGTGGGGTTTAGAGATGTAGTCTGCTTTTCATGCTGACTCCCTTCCTGGCTCCCTAGTGTAGGGGGAAAATAATAAAAGTGACTGGAAGTTTCAGTTGCTCCAGTCTTTGCCCATAACACCGATCACCAAAAGAATGGATTTCTGCTCTTTCTTAACCCAAAGTTGCTCGCCTCACCATGTTGCTGATGGGTTTAAAAAAAAAAAAAAAAAGGGAGAAATAATAGGTGTGCAAGAACGTGATTCATTGTTTATACAAGTTGTGGCTCAGGTGAAGAAGAAACCAGTTCCCCAGCAGCTCTCAAATGTACAGGATCACTGCAATGCTTTTCATATTACTCTGAATTCTTTCCCCCAAAGACTTCCATCTTAATCTCTGTCTTCAGTGCAAACCCCTTCCCCTCTGCTGCTTTCCAGATTTTCTCCCAACGTAGAGCTGGGGAGGCTTCAAATTACCCTGACTCGAATTGCTATGTACTTCATATGCATGTGGCTTCTTTCACTACAATACTGTTTGCATGGAGTGGATGTTCATTACCAGGTGAATGAGAGAGTGGGGAGGTAGGAATAACTCAACCTTACTAAAACCCTCTGCTCCTTTTGATCAAATTTCAAAGTGTATTTGCGGCTAGTTCACTTTTGTGTTCACAATGGGAATACTCTGCAATTTTAAACTCTTCCTGTTGTTTTTGTCACCACTTGGTCTTGGTGATCTCTGCAAGTGTCCTGAATTTTGGGACGTTCCATATTCTATACCTACTAATCTAACTCGGATGACTTTCCCATCTGCTCAATTCTGCCCATTCAAACACAAGCAAGACATGTGTTTGAAGACCAGTGTTTTATCTTGCAAAGTAATGCAAATTTGGCATCCGTTTCAGAATATCTATACTTATATATTTATTATGTGTCTGTATGTATGTATGCGGCTGCTGTAATCTTCAAGTAAGGCTGATGTTCTAGAAAATGTGTCTTGTTTATATTCTGAAGCTTATCGTATCACTTTGCACTCTGATTCATAAGCTGAAGGGGGAGAACCTAGCTTACAGCATGCTGTCCTTCACCTTGACCCAAACCAGGATAAAACAAAACATAAATTGGACTCTTTGAAAAGTCCTTTTAGGTCATTCAGCCGATGGTGCCAAAAGTTTATTCATGCATATCATACCCGCCCTAATATTTACTTATTATGTTTTAATGAATACTTTTCTTAAATTTTAAAAGGCTACTCCGTTCTACTACCATTAATGGAAAATCAATATTCCTTGCCCCAAAGAAAATACCAAATAATTAATACAATAAAAACACAAAGTTTTTTCCAGAAACTATTACATACTAAAAAGTTCTGAATTTAAAAGTTCTGATCTCTTTGTTTAAAAAGTAGACGTATACAAGAAAATAATACTCAGCCATAAAAAAAGAACGAGGTCTTGCCATTTGCGACAACGGGTAGACCTAGAGGGTATTATGCTAAGTGAGATAAGTCAGAGAAAGACAAATACCATATAGTTTCATTTTTATGTGGAGCCTACAAAACAAAACAAAGTAGAAACAGACTCACAAATACAGAGAACAAACTGTTGGTTGCCAGAGGTGAGGGAGGATGGGCAAAATGGGGGAAGGTGAGTCGGAGGTATGGGCTTCCAGTTATGGAATGAATAAGTCACGGAGATGAAAGGTCCAGCATAGGGAATATAGTCAATGTGTTGTATGGTGACAGATGGTAGCTACCTTGTAGTGAGCATAGCATAACATATATACTTGTCGAATCAATATGTTTATCTGAAACTAATTGTGTGTTAACTATAATTCAATTTAAAAAAAGTAGAAGTAACACCAAGTGATTTCAAAACTAGCACTAACAAGACTTTATCCTTGCCTTAATCAGGATGGTAGAGTTGAAAACAGAATGGCTCTGTTACTCTATATTATTTAATATACCACCTACTAGTGGTATTATCTGCAGTGACACCAGTGGTATGCTTTCTACACTATGGGAAACATTGACAGTGCTGTTCCTTCTTCTATTGTTGAAGAAAATAACAGCTCAAAGAAACTAAATGAATTGCTTATTAATGACAGAGCCAAACTTAGAATCCCTTTTAGGCCCTTAATTAAGTGCTTTTTCAATTACACAATTCTCATTTGGGAAAAAAAATGACATTTAAACATTATTTCTTGGTCTCCCTGTCATGATCATTTACCATATTGATTCAATCTACATCATTAATAGCTTGTCCAATAATCTAGCTCAGAATTCTTCTCATGTTAAGTTCATCTCTAAAAGGAGAGGAACAATTGTTTATTTTCAAAGATAAATATGCATAAACAAGGAACTAATTCACATTCATTTGATTGTGTTCATTTTGGTTTTGTTGTTTTGTGTTAGCTCAAGGGCCTGTTATCTAGAATAACCATGAAACTTTTCTTTTTAAAAGAGAAAAGGTGGGGCACGCTGTAAGATCTGATAATGCACTAAAATGTATAAGATTTGAGTACATTCAAACATTCTTCACTGAGAGTAATAATTACAATGAGTGAAGAGGATGTGAGTCTAAAGAAATAATTTTATCGAATAGGCATGAAACCTATTGTTTCATGATGTGCTGGTTGGCATAGACCTATACTCCGAAACACCATCCTAGTCTGCAGATAGGAATAGATGGAAAGACAAGTGAAAGCAAATACTAATTTTCATATAAAAATGTCTGGCCTTTGGTCAAAAGATGCTCTACCAAGATGCCAAAGTTTGTGTTTTGTTTATGACTACGTATATATTTTTATATATGTATCTGTGATACAATAATACCTTGATATAATAATGATAGTGCTTTTTTTTTTTTTTTTTTTTTTTTTTTGGAATACAGGCTACTTCTTGTTATTCTGTAACTCTTCTCCCTATTCAGGTAACAGGTATTGTATTCCATACAAACTATTTCAAGTAAGAAGTGACAGAGCAGTATGCAGGTAATGAGACCGTCAAGTTCTTGGTTTTTAGATCTCAAAAAGGCTAGGTCAGGGTATAAATAATGGGTTCTTAAAGAACAGTGGAAGAGTCAAAGTAACTTGATCAACACTCTCCCAGATGAAGGAGAGGAAGGGATAAGTTACCAGAAAAGGAGAAAGTTTAGACAATGAAGAACTTCTGAGAATGGGCCCCAGTGTCTATTTCATGCCCCATGAAAGTCTAAGTGCAGGAGAGGGCAGACCATTGAAACCTCCAGCTAAGCTTGGAGACTTTGAGAGCAGAAAGAAATTACCCTCATCCTTTTCCAAAGTGTCAAGAACCCAAGAAGAAATGGTTGCCTGATGGGTCCAACAGACACAGTGAGGGCATGTTAGTGTGCCTCTGAGCGGGGCACAGGAAGGAGCGAAATTTTTTCCACCATGTAAGTGCAGCAGGAAAGTAACATAGAGAATGGAAGGAGTGCAGGGTCTTGTTGTCAGGATTAGGGGGATGCAATAAGATACTGCCAAAACCAGTGAGTGAGGATCAGGAGAAATAAAGGCATCTTGGCAGATGTCACTATAAGTGGAGAAGGACAAGGATTCAAGTGCCATTACCCAGAAGCCTTGTCATGATATTAGTACTCCGTCTAAAACTGAGACATACAATCACAGTGAGAAAGATGGAAGATAATGATATACTGAATTAAATAACAGGTCTATGCTATCTAGAAAAATAGATGTTCTATATAAATGGAAAGAAAGGTCCATTTGTTTTTTATTCCAGGTTGGAATTATACCTTCCATAGATAAATATAATTTGAGATTTTATATCCAGAAGATAGACAATACATTATACCACTGCATCCTTCATAGAAATGGGAGAAAAATAGGGTTTAAATATATCCTTCAAGTGACTTTTACCTTAGAATTTCTGACAAAATTGAATATGATTGCACCAGCTTGATGGGAGTATTTTAGTAAACATATTTGAACTCACCATGAATAAAAACAAGATACTATGAAATAGTGGTGAAGGGCAAGATCTAAGTCACATCACTATTAAAGGACTGGCCAAGACACAAAATCAAATATTAGAGTTCTTTAAAGTAAATTAATAAGGGACTATTCAATACCTGTGATCACAGAGTCATGACAAAGAAACTCATCTTCTTTGAGGGGTATGCAATGCCTGGGCAGAATCGATGCAAACTAGTCACACACAGCTCAATGCCAACACTCAAAATATTGAGTTCTTCCTAATTAGTATAGGCTATAGACCTCTGACTTTCTGGTGGGAGGGGCTAACAAGGCTCTTTTGATTTCTAGATCAAAATGGTAATCGCCTTTAAGCTGATACTATATCCTTTTAAATCTTTGGATTTGTTATCAATTGGCTTAAGTTAAGGTATGCTGCAGTAACAAGGACCCAGAATTTCAATGGTTTACAAAAGCAATGCACTGATATCATGGCAGAAAGGAAGAGAGAGGGGCGCCTGGGTAGCTTAGTCGGTTGAGTGTAAGACTCTTGGTCTCAGCTCAGGCCTTGATCTCAGGATTGTGAGTTCGGGCCCTCTGTTGGATTCCACACTGGGTGTGGAGCCTCCTTAAAAAAAGGGGGGGGGAAGAAAATAGTAAACCAAGAAATGGCCAATGGCTCTTGAAGTTTATTCATATTTCATTGGTCAAAGCAAATCATGGGATTCCTGATATGGGTAGGGCCGTGCAAATCTTCTCCAGGGAAAGGTTGCAGATTTCTTTTTTATAATAATACAATCTACAATACATATTCTTATTTCTATGATCACAAGGGGATTTTTTTAGCAGCCTACCTATGAAATTATTTTAAGAAGATGGCTTGATTTATAAATTCGCACTTTAACTTGTGAGAAAAGAAGTACCTACTTTGATTAACTATCATATTAATGATGCCTATAACAGCATTTTATATGTAGAAGTTTTTAATAAAAGTTTGCCAAATCATTACTATGCATGGATTATTATAAATGAAAGATCTTCAAGGAATAACTAAAATTTCATTTCTTTTCTTCCAATCTATCTCAAACTTTCACATCTGATTTGGTTCTTTGGTTGATGTTAACAGAAAATATCTGGTGTGTTTTTGAGACTCATAATTTTTTTAACCTAGGTAAGCCACCACCAGATGAATGGTGGTACCTGAAGGGGAACTATATAGACATCCTTCAGGTATTGTTAGCTGCATTAAAAAAATAATAAGATGTGGGAAAATGTGCAGCTAGCTTTCACTATATTTGAATGATGTTATGCAATTCAGACCAACATTTAAAGCAATATAAACTTGAAGATACTGTTCTTTATCTTGTCAATCATTGTTTAATTGATACCTGCTTTACTAACAGACTTGAATAACCTTCTTTCCTATTATAAGTATTTGGTGATTTCAAGAAATGTTTATAGTTTCTACATTTGAACATTTTTAATAAAAAAAAGACCTTGAGGTAGACAGTAGACATTTGTTTTTTTCTGTTTGCCTCCATTCATCTAGTTACGGTGACCATAATTTATTTGGGTATCCACCCCTCACATATATTCAGGCAATATGATTTGGATGGCTCTGTCTTGACTTCCAACCCAGGAAGAGTCACATGACCCATTCCTGGCCAATCTGAGTATTGTACTCTCTTGGCTACTCATTACTGGTTCAGGAATAAGTATATAATCCAAGTCAGGCTGCTGGGGTTTAATTCGAGGATTTTTATTAGAACAGATGAGAAAAGAGTTTTTCTTTCTTCCTCTGGAGTGAATTAAAGGATGGGATGGAATACTGGGAGGCATCTTGACAGAACTATAGGAAAGCCTTCCTGAGAATGGAACCCACACCAGGGAAAATAGCTCAAAAATGGAAAGAGTCAAGTAATGTTTTGGTTACTCATTTGGGTGCCTGGACCCAAAAATGTGTCTGAAGCATATTACTCCCTGGGCTTTTCAGTTATGTGAGCCAGTCATTACTACTCTCCCCTACCCCCCACCATCCTTTTTAAAAGTCTGTTTCAGTTAGGTGTTATTCCACTTGCAACTAAAGTTCTTACTGATACACTTGTCCTTCTGGTAGACATAGTTCATTCCCCTCTCTGTATATGAAAATGACCCAAGAGGGGATGGTGGGTCGGAATCACAGGGTACCATATCATTTTATATAAATCACAAAAGCAGTACAAAGTCATGGTTTGTGGAAACCTTGCTCTCTGTGAAGTATTAATGGTGGAAGAATATAATAAAATCCATTCTGGCATGGATATTGTCTCATCTTTACTTCATTATTTTATATTCATTTACGCCTGTGCTTTATAGGATGAAGAATTCCTTATTTCTGTATCCTCAAGATCCAACACTGTACCTGGCCCAAATTACATATGTAATAAATGGTTGAACAAAGGAATGAATGAATATTCCTTATTAGAATTGATGCATAGTATAGCAAAAAACGCTATCAAAGTTGAATTCTTTTATTTCAATCAGTTTTGTAGCATGAGCCATTGACTTACTAAATGTACTTTAAGAAGTAGTCCTATTCACGAAACTTCCCAAATGCCAGCTTGCTGAATGGCTTAGAAAATATGTGGAACACAGGAAATTCCAGGAAGAAGGAACAACTTGAGTAAAGTAAAACAAAGAAGTCTTGGCAAACTTAGAGATATACATTTCCTGTTCCAGAATCACCCACTACAGATTTTAAGGCAGCATTTTTCCTTTCAAAACATTATTTAAAAGTGTCTCTTCCACAGTTATCAATAACTATAAAGAGTCTGAGGTTTCACCCCAACTGCAAGCTAATAAGATAGCCTGCTACAATTTCCTATGCTGGCAGAAGACATGGGATGCCTACGTCAGAGACAAGGGACTCTTACTCATGGCACAACAAGCAGCATAAGCATCATCATGCCTCTGTCAACTTTCCTTGCCCCAAATCCCATGCGTGTGGAGCAATACAGATGGTCCCAGATGGATGACTGCAAATGCAGTGGCTTATGTTACAGGAGGAGAACACTGAGCTTAGGGAACCCAAACCTTTTTTAATGGGCAATAATTTGCCTGTGCTTTGCTCTGGAGAGAGATATTGTTATTATACTGGAGAGTTAGTATGGCTGCTCTCTGCTCTGGAGGAGATGCTATGCTATCTATTTCCTAAAGCTGTTCATCATATAAACTTCCTTGAAAAGAGAGTTTGGAATTGAAAGCTAACCACAAGACACACAGTAACACAGGAGACCCATGAGAATTGCCTCTTGCCAATAGTAACAGAAATAACAGAAAATCTAAATCAAAACAGCAAATTCTGACTTTATTAAACTTTGTATATTTAACTTCCCTTCAAATAGAACTCCTACAGAAAGGGAAGTTACATAAAGCCAATTTGACTCTGGAGTGTCCTGAAGAATAAAAAGCAAAAACCATATTGCTTTTTTTTTTTTTATTTATTGAGAATCATTTTCCAAAGAAAGTTAGATTCTTTTGAGTTTGGTTTCACTAGGTTGAGTTTCAATACGTTTCTTCCTGAGTTTGTTTGGAGAGGACTTAGGGAGGGAAGACATCCACATTTTTGCTGGGACATTAACTTGATGCCCAGGTAGAATTTATGATAAAAGAGTAAAAGAGTTCATGGAGAAAAGGAGGTTGAGCTGAGAAATGAGTTGTTAAGAGGACTGGAAATACAGGTCTGTACCTTTAGGAGGGGAAAATTAACCCAAAGCAGAGGGCCCATTGGCATGAATGAAGTAAATTTTAGTCACCTAGCCCTTAAACACTGTTTTAAACAAGAGTTGAAGTGTAAGTCAACATTTTACTACTAATAGTATTTTGTAACACCAAACATGAGTGCTTCTAGAGCCAGAGAAGGATCAGGAGATTTCAACCGAGAAGAGCCTTACCAGAATATGCCTTGTTCATAAGTAAGGCAAACAGAGGGCACAAGATCATTGGGTTTTGAGACTCAAATCACAGACGCAACCCTAATATAATCTTAAAAAGGGCTGAATTGGTTCCATAGATTTCATTTTATCTGGGTAAATTTCTTTTGGATTTTACCTTTTTGTAAAAGTATAAAGAATTAGGAGAGAGTGAACCTATTTAACACCACCTTATTTAAAAAACAAACATAACCAACACATGCAAATGCTATCATTTTTAGCTTTCTTTGTAAACATAAATGACAACTGTAGTTCTTGCATATCTCCATGTTCTCAAATTCTAGAGGGTACTAGAAATCCTGTGACTATGTTCTTCCAGGTCTGAATGTATTATCAAAACATCATTTTAGAATGAAAATCTGGGTAAGTCCCCTTTTAAATCTCTTCAGAGGCTTTCCATTTCACTGAGGATAAAAACCCACCTCCTTAAAAGCACAAATGGGCCCTTCCACAAGCTGGTCTTCCCTGGGTGCCCTGCCTCACCTTGATTAGATGATTTGGGGGAAATAAGGGATATCATTTGACTTTGACTGGAATATAGAAAATATAAACAGTCATTGTGTAAAGCAGGAGGATGAGTTTCCAGGCTATTATAATAATCCAGGCAAGAGATGATGGCAGCATGGGGCAGGAGAGCAGTGGTGACAATCATGGGAGCTAGATGTTATTTTTAAGAGAAACAACAGGATTTTTCTGACAAACTGAATACAAACCTTGAGAAAAAGAGGAATTTTTATCTGTTTGTTTGCTTTTTTCATTTTGGCTTGAGCAACTGGAAGAATGGAATTTCTACTTACCAAGATAGGAAAGATCATAAGAGTTCAGACTGGTGGAAAAAAATCAGGAGTTCAAAGTTCACATTTGAGATATCTATTAGGCACCCAACAGGGAAAACAAGTAACTACTTAGGCATAAAAATCTGGATTTTAGGGGAAAAGTCTGGGCCAGAGGTAAATAATTGAGAGTCATCAGCATAGAGCTGGCATTTAAAACCACAAAACTAGATGAAACCATCAAGGGAATGAGTGTGGATAATGTCCTAGGTTGAGTCCTGGGGAACATTAGAGGTCAAGGAGATGAGGAGAAATAGCCAAAGACACTGAGAAGGAGAGGCCAGCAAAATAGGAGGAGAACCTAGAAAGGAGCAGTTCAATAAGGAAAATTTTAAGAATGAGGGAACCACACCATGTCAAATGCTGCTGACAGATTTAGTAAGAAAAGGACTAAAGACACTGACCATTAGATATGGCAACACAGAAGTGAAGGGTGAATCCAGGTTTTGTGGGAACCAAAGCATATACAATTTGGGGACTGTTAGACTTACATATAGGGCCTTATCTCTTGGGACTGAGGTTTAGGGCCTCAAAAGGGCTTGTGAAAATGAGGATCACTGAATCTAACCAAAGAGGCAAGGGATCTGTACTCAGAAAACTATAAAATACTCATGAAAGAAATTGAGGAAGACACAAAGAAATGGAAAAATGTTCCATGCTCATGGATTGGAAGAACAAATATTGTGAAGATGTCAATGCTACCTAGAGCAATCTACACATTCAATGCAATCCCCATCAAAATACCACCCACTTTTTTCAAAGAAATGGAACAAATAATCCTAAAATTTGTATGGAACCAGAAAAGACCCCGAATAGCCAGAGGAATGTTGAAAAAGAAAAGCAAAGCTGGTGGCATCACAATTCCAGACTTCCAGCTCTATTACAAAGCTGTCATCATCAAGACAGTATGGTACTGGCACAGAAACAGACACATAGGTCAATGGAACAGAATAGAGAGCCCAGAAATGGACCCTCAACTCTATGGTCAACTCATCTTTGACAAAGCAGGAAAGAATGTCCAATGGAAAAAAGACAGTCTCTTCAACAAATGGTGTTGGGAAAATTGGACAGCCACATGCAGAAGAATGAAACTGGACCATTTCCTTACACCACACACAAAAATAGACTCCAAATGGTTGAAAGACCTAAATGTGAGACAAGAGTCCATCAAAATCCTAAAGGAGAACACAGGCAGCAACCTCTTCGACCTCAGCCACAGCAACTTCTTCCTAGAAACATCACCAAAGGCAAGGGAAGCAAGAGCAAAAATGAACTACTGGGACTTCATCAAGATAAAAAGCTTTTGCACAGCAAAAGAAACAGTCAACAAAACCAAAAGACAACTGACAGAATGGGAGAAGATATTTGCAAATGACATATCAGATAAAGGGCTAGTATCCAAAATCTATAAAGAACTTATCAAACTCAACACCCAAAGAACAAATGATCCAATCACGAAATGGGCAGAAGACATGAACAGACATTTTTCCAAAGAAGACATCCAAATGGCCAACAGACACATGAAAAAGTGCTCAACATTGCTTGGCATCAGGGAAATCCAAATCAAAACCTCAGTGAGATACCACCTCACACCAGTCAGAATGGGTAAAATTAACAAGTCAGGAAACGACAGATGTTGGCGGGGATGCGGAGAAAGGGGAACCCTCCTCCACTGCTGGTGGGAATGCAAGCTGGTGCAGCCACTCTGGAAAACAGTATGGAGGTTCCTCAAAAAGTTGAAAATAGAACTACCATACGATCCAGCAATTGCACTACTGGGTATTTACCCCAAAGATACAAATGTAGGGATCCAAAGGGGTACGTGCACCCCGATGTTTATAGCAGCAATGTCCACAATAGCCAAACTGTGGAAAGAGCCAAGATGTCCATCGACAGATGAATGGATAAAGAAGATGTGGTATGTGTGTGTGTGTATATATATACATACACACACACACACACACACACACACACACACACACACACACACTGGAATATTATGCAGCCATCAAAAGGAATGAGATCTTGCCATTTGCAACGACGTGGACGGAACTGGAGGGTATTATGCTGAGTGAAATAAGTCAATCAGAGAAAGACATGTATCATATGACCTCAATGATAGGAGAAATTCTTAATCTCAGGAAACAAACTGCAGGTTGCTGGAGTGGTGGGGGGTGGGAGGGATGGGGTGGCTGGGTGATAGACATTGGGGAGGGTATGTGCTATGGTGAGTGCTGTGAATTGTGCAAGACTATTGAATCACAGATCTGTACCTCTGAAACAAATAATACAATATATGTTAAAAAAAAAAAAGAAGATAGCAGGAGGGGAAGAATGAAGAGGGAGAAATCGGAGGGGGAGACGAACCATGAGAGACGATGGACTCTGAAAAACAAACTGAGGGATCTAGAGGGGAGGGGGGTCAGAGGATGGGTTAGCGTGGTGATGGGTAATAAAGAGGGCACATATTGCATGGAGCACTGGGTGTTATACACAAACAATGAATCATGGAACACTACATCAAAAACTAATGATGTAATGTATGGTGATTAACATAACAATAAAAAATTTAAAAAAATGAGGATCACTGAAGCATAAGCTTTACTAGTTTCAAAGCAAAGTCGCCTCTGGTGATGGTCACTGATGCATGAGGAAAGTATGCTCTGGAGCGGTCAAGAGAGCCTTCTAGTGTGAATCAAGAAAAAAATGGGAAGGGAGGAAATGAAGACAGAGAGTAGAGACAATGCTTTCAAGGAGTTTTCCTATTGGGGGCGTGGGAAATGGGGTGGTACCCAGGAGTAATATGGCGGTTAAGGGAAGGTTTCTTTTTCTTTTGTTTTTCTTTGTTAGGAGAGGAGAATATAAAAGTTGAAGATGCAGGTGCGGAGATGGTGGCCAATTGTTGGACTAATATCCCTGAATTGGTGCAAGGGAAATGGGATCCATTGCAGGAGTGGAGAGGATGCTTTAGAGAGAAGCATGTTATTCTGGTAACTGGAGGAATGTAGAAGATAAACACAGAGCTAGATGTGGTCAGAATGTGTGGAAGTTCTCTTTTTATTGCATCTATTTTTTCCACGTAAAAGGAAACAAAGTCAGAAGAGAGGGAGGCATAGAGTGGGGTCTGTTGAAGGTTTGGAGAGAAAGACATACAAACTCTCTAGGGTGCTATGACAGGGAATGGACTGAAGACAAGTTGGGATGATTTCTGGACTGTACTTACAATCCACTTGATGTTAGGGCTCACAACCTTAGAGAAAGACTGGCTACTATGACTGTATTTTTCTCTAGCTATTGTCTGCTGCCTCAGTGAAGACAGAAGGTAGGTAGATTGTTAGATTAACTAAGGATTGGGTTTAGTAGGCACTCATGACAGGATGGGAGAGGCAAAGGTCAAGCCCACTTTCAACAGTCCAACTAGATTAGAATTCTTTCATTTCTTCATGATGTTTTCTCTAGATCTTCCTCTACTCCCCTACTAAACTCAGTCTCCCACTGTATCTTGGCTAATTACTGCTTATCTTAATGCCACTTCCTCAGGGAAGTCTTCACTTGCAAAGACTAGATTGTAGAGGGCTCTCTGCCACTCTGACTTCCTTCTTCCATAAAAGACACTCCTTATTCAACCTATGTCCTTCATATATGACCGAGAGTTTCCCAAGACCAGAGATACATTTGCCTCACCCACACATCTTGCCTCCATGGCTGGCACAAAGCATGGCTACATGTGGTCCAGTCACATGATTCATGTGTCTAATGTAAACACTGTCATGAGAACCAAACTCCTGCTTCTTGGGCTCTAGGATGCCAAGGCCCGGGACTAGCAGTGGCAGCGAGTGAAGCCACAGTAACAATGACCAAGAAGCAAGCGGCTACCTTCTTTTCCATAACTTTCTGAAGAAACAGTTCCAATCAAGTAAGATTTAAATTTAAGTTGAGCAAACATTTATTGAGCATTCACATGGTACTAGGACCTATGCTATGTGTTTTTAGAATTATTATATCACTTAATTCTTAAATATCCTTAAATGTATTAAGACTGTAGAGACTTAACATTAAAAAAAAAACTCTCAGGTGAGCAGGAACATTACACTCACTGACTGACTCACCTTTAGGAATTTAATAGTTACTTAAATACTGAATGGTTTGGCTGCCCAGATCTATGCATTTAGATAGCCTTTTGTTCCTTCTTTTAACTCAGTGGATATCAGACCTTTGAGTGCATTAGAATTATTACACAGGTTTGAACATATAAAACCATGTACTATAGGTACAATTTAAGAGATTTCCAAGGGTAATTTTTTTTTTTACTATAATTTGTTCTCTCAATTCTGCTGGCTTTGAAAACTCATTCCTTTATAATTTTCTGTTCCTTAAGTATAACTCAATAAGTATGTGTTCAGTGAAATAAATAAATAAATACTTCAATTAGGGTAGTTTGCTTTCTATCAGAGGTACTCAACAAATCCATTATTGGGGAGTTATTAAGTGCCAGGAACTTGAGGGTACAAAGGTGGAACGCACAGTCTCCTGGGGATAAGTGGGCAAGCAGGAAGTTACAAGATAATACTGCAGGCTACCTACAAAGGTACAGAACTAAGACGCTGGGGGAAGTCCAGGAATGGGTGGTGTTTCAGGATAAGTAGGAGTTATCCTGATAAAGAGAATCAGGGACTGGGATTACGGGTATGCCAGGTAAGGGAATAATGGGCTCCAAAGGACAGGGTTAAGGAGAAATAAAACCAGTCATTACAATTGTTCTAGGAATTACCTTACTTCATTGTAGAAAAGAAACCTGGGTTTCCCTAAAGTTCTTCCATTAAAACAAACAAAAACACAAAGAGAGAAAAGAAGAAATGAAAATCCTTTATCTTCTTCCTGAGTTTGAAGATGCCTCCATCCAAAAGAATCAGACCTAAATGTTTTTTTTTTGCAGTTGGACCCAGTGATGTAACAAGATGAAAAGTTGGTGACCAGAAAGCAATGGTCCTACAAAAAACTTCAGGGCCCTCACTCTTGGGTTATTGGGAAGCCCATTTCATGTCACACTTACGTTCAGCCCACATGCACAAGATGTGCTTTAAATTAGGTAAGTGACTCTGACTGAGATCTGGATCAATGTCATTGAGAGAAATGCTGAGAAGTCCTTGGCCACCTAAGGAGTACTCTCACATATTTCTCAAGAGCTCTGTCCCCTGTAGCACGTAGTCACTTTGAAGAAACAGGTTTGTGTGCTAACTCATCTTTCATCAAAACCTCATCTTTTTCTTGGTTTGCTGAATTGAGAGCTAGACCCTAACCCTTGGCCCTTATTTGTAAGGATACCACCTCTTGATTATAATGCAAGATAATTCAGAAAAATCAAGAACAATGGTCTTTTGTTTGAGAAGAAGGAGCCAATTGCTTTTAGAGATCAGGCAGAGATTCCAATTATCACCTTGATGAGCTAGGTAATTTCAAGCTTAGAAGCAGAAAATAAAAAAAAACAACACCCAAAATCACAATTGAAGTCATCAAACTCTGCATGCAGGTACTCCCAATAAAGAAATGGTCTTTTCGTTCAAACGAATTGATCTGTTTAATTTCGTGTTGTGTAGTGGTACTCATGAGCTGGTACAGTAGGAAGAGGGGCTTGGCAAGCAAGATGACCAAGAGGCACAGACAGAACCTTTAAGAAGTTTTCACCTTTTTCTGTTCCACTTTTTATTAAGAAAATGGAGTAGCCCATTCTATGTCATGATTCACACACACACACACACACCACACACTCTCTCTCTCTCGACAACTATCAAGCAACTTCCCATGCATCGCTGTCTCTGCTTAGTAATTCCTCAGTCCTAAGTTTCTTTAATTCAGAATGAGTTTAGGGTCCTTCATTTCAAATCCAGGTATAGTCATAGGATGCCATACATGTTAGAGTAAGATACTAGCATGACTTTGACAATCATGGTAGCTGTAGTTTATTCTGTTCTTGACCTTTATTTGCAACTATTAGTCTTAAAACCCTTTGAGAATTTTTTTTTTTTTTTTGGTTTGATTTTTAAGCTACTACTTATTGGATATTTCCTATGTGCCAGGCAACAAACACACTGAATGTTTTGTATATATTTTCTCATTTAATCCTCATAACGAGTTAAGTATTATTGACCCCCCTTTTGTAGAGTTAGGAAAATAAGGCTTCGAGAGGTTAAGTAATTAGCCCAAGGACACCCAGATGGTAAGGAGCAGAGCCATGACTCCAAGGCTGGTGTGTCTCCCGAACCGCGTACTTGAAGACTCTGCTCCTCTGAAATTAATTTTCTATGCCATCATACAATAGGGAAATCAGCTGTCTCCTGCAGTAATGAGCAATCATCGCTAGAGATGCACAAAGAACAAACTGAATACCATCTGTTCAGAACACTTATACATTACATAGCATGTTGGACGAGGTAGCGTCTGAAGTACCTTCCAACTGATACATTATGGTAAAAAGTTGGCATATTTTTGAAGTTGGATTTGGGATACTGAGTTGGTGGCCCCATTAGACCATTGTGGGTGTCATTAGGGAAGAAACAGATGGAAAAGAAAAAAAGCAGTCACTCAGAGAATTCTTCAGTTTTTCAACATGTTATCCCTGCTTCTAGCTTGCTTAAAAATTGTCAGTCCTACAAATAAGCTCTCATTCTGTTTGGTCCTGTCCTGGTGAGTGATTTTATGCCTTGAAAGAAAATGTGGGGCACCCCATTTGAGCTGCAACAATGTCTCTAAATGGTCCGACACATACTGCCATCTCACTGTTCTGTGTGAGAATACAGCTCCCCCACCAAGTTGAAAGATGTTCTCTAATTTATAAACAAGCAGGGAGAACAGCAGGACAGCAGTGCTAGGTCAATTATAATAGCAAATGTGGATGAGCTACTATCCCCAGAGAAAACCTTCATTACACACCACTCAAAAAAACCTTAAGATTCTGAAAAAACAGAATGACCGATCTGAATACTAACATCCTCACCTTTCTCTGTCTCCTCACTTAAGTGGGAAAACCATCTTCTTTGTAACTTCCATCAATTTTTATTCCATGACAGTAAAATTCTAAAATGTATATTAGTAGTTAGGTCATCCATCCACCCATCCATCCACCCATCCATTCATTCACCCACTCTGTACCGTCTTGTAGGCACTGTTCTGTGCCCTGAGGATATATAGTGGGACACAATGAAAACGATTCCTGCTCTTCCAAAGGTCACTGTCTAGTGAGAAGGCAATTATGACAATGAAAGATATGAATACATGGCAGGGGCTCTTAACTCACATTTAGCTGATCAAAGCAAACTTCATGGAAATAGCTAATGACTAAATTGGTTCCCAAAGATGAGTTGGAATTCTCTAGGCCAAGTATATATGTATGAGATTTAGGGGAAAGGACACGGGGTGCCTAGAGAATTTCTTAGTATAGGAAACATATGAGGAAGACAACAAAGTACAGGGTCGGGGGAACAGAACACCTCCTAGTAGTTTCCATGCATCCCCTCAGACACACCGTCAAAGGTCCCAGAGAGCTAGGTCATTTCTTTCTTTTTTAATCTAAATTAAAAAAAAAAAACAACCCAACTATATTGAGATGTAATTCACCTACCATATAATTCACTGATTTAAAGTGTACAATTCAATGACTTTTATTATATTTACAGAATTGTACAACCATCACCATAATCACTTTAGAACATTTTCATCATTCCAAAAAGAAATCCCGTCCTCCCTAGCCGTCATTCCCTAAGGCCATCAGTTTTTAAACATGCAAGTGACCTTCAGAAGTAAAAAAAAAAAGAAGGCGTTAACCGTCACTTGCCATCTGTTGTCCAGAAACCCAACTTGTGGAATCAAGCATGGCTTGCTATGTCTTCTTCGATGGTGAGGTCTCCGTGTGTGTATACGTTTGTGGAGGCAGAGGAGAGAAGATGGTTTTAAGATACCCTAGAATAATGAGTCAGATGCTCCATTTTTAGCTCTAAAACAGGCTCATGACCTGTTTCCAAATAGGTCAATACCATTTGGTCATTGCCACTCAGGTACCAGAAAGACCTAGAATTTCTCATTGTGATCTTTAGTTTACTCTAGTACTAGAGTAAAGGATACCACCTCTTGATTATAATGCAAGATAATTCAGAAAAATCAAGAACAATGGTCTTTTTTTGAGAAGAAGAAGCCAATTGCTTTTAGAGATCAGGCAGAGATTCCAATTATCACCTTGATGACCTAGGTAATTTCAAGCTTAGAAGCTTGCCTATGTCCCAGGGCTCCAGGATGCTGGACCAAGGATCATAGGGTCAAGCCAACTGGAACTCCACATAGGTTTTGGGGAAGGTTCCCCAAACAAAATTAACCACTGCTTAGTTTTACTGATAGTACTAAACTAAAGATCTCAATGAGAAATTCTAGGTCTTTCTGGTACCTGGGTGGCAATGACCAAATGGTATAACTAGGGAAATAATTTTCCCCCTTCCTGGCCACATCAGGACAGTTCCATAGAGTCTCAAGGAGAAGAGCATCTTAAAATTTCCCAAGTACCCCAAAGAGGGGATATATAGTGAAGAATTGACTGGTATTACTTGCGAGGTCTTGCGGTTGAAGAAAATATAAATGTTTCAGGTCCTTGGGATAGGTACTGGTGACTAAAACTGTGGCTCATCTCAAGAGACTGGACACATACTGATGGCCACGGATCAGACATCTTTCTCTAAGGCAGGAAGATACAGAATTCCTCCCCATAAATTATATGTCCCTACCAACATTAGTAGGGAATCCCATTAGTTCAATCCTTGAAGACTAAACTTAATTACTATTTCTTTATGAAAGCTTTACCCTAACTCAGAGTCATCTCTGCTTTCTATAAACTTGTAGCCCTTGACTATACCACTTATTTGCCACCAAGAGACTACTCTGTATTGCTCATTTTCCTTTGATACTGACTCACAAACCGATTGTGACTCCACAGATTATAGTCCATTTCAACAGCAGAACATCCTGTGTAAACACTGGATTAACATAACCCACTGGAGGTTCAGAATCCTGGCTTTGGAGTCAGGATGATCTTTTGATTCTTAGATCTACTATATCAGCAAATAGTCCAGTTTCTCTCAGTTCTAGTTTTCTAGTTCTATGAAACAGGTAGTTATTCACTTTACTCTGGGTGTTGTGAGGATTCAATGTGACAGGATAGTATTGTCAAACATTTACCAATGTTTTATCTGGGTATTTTCTTTCTTATTCTGGCTATTCCTTTAATCTAGGAGCCAGGCTGTTTTGCTCACTGTCTCAGAGAAGAAATACCATGAGGGAAAGCAGAGAAAACAGGAGTCTTATGGTGCCTTTTGTGTTTGAAAAGCTTAGTAGAGAGGGTACTGGAAATGACTCAAGACATGATGAGGAAGAGTGAGCTTTCCCCATTTCTGGACCAGAAGAAAGTTGATCACACTTGGGGAGGGATGAAAAACAGGTAGGGGGTGATAAGTTAGGCACTGGCCAGTTCCTACCCCCCGTTTCATGAGCTGAGCCTAGAGAAGAGGGAAAAAATGAGAGAGAAAAGTTTGTGCTATCAAATGTATCCCAATGTTGGAAAGAACCCAGGAGGGGCAAGACTCTGGGTAAGATTAACTGACTGATGTATTCAGGCAGTAAGACTACATACTGTTTTAAGGAGTTTGTTCTGTCCCCATGTGATGCAAGAATAGAACAATTATCAAGAGTGGCATGCAGATAGCAGAAAGCATCTTTGGACATGAAGAAGCCTTTCAGACCATAACTCAGGATTATCTCATTAGTGATCTGTGATGACCAGGGACCCTGAGACAATGGACACCACATTGGATATCAGTGGGACGAAGATATCAAGTGCCATATGGACATGCTCCCTTTGTACAGGAAGAGCCCTGAGGAAGTAATTCTGGGTGTCCCAGCTGGTAGTTTAAGTTCTGTCATTCTGTTTCACTCTGGTGGAATGAGAGCTAAAATTAGATATGAAGTTGCTACAGAAAAATAGGGATCCTATATCTTAACATTTGTATTATACAAATATTTGTATTAAACAACTCAAATTGAGTTGTGGTTGAAATGTATGCACATTACATGCCAAAAAATGCTTGGGTATATGATGAATTCTCAATATTTTAGCTATCAATCAATAACGGTTCTGGAGTGCAGATGGGAGGTCTGAAGCTATGGCACGTCAAATCTGTCTCACCCTCCATTTTTATAAATAAAGTTTTATTGGAGAACAGCCATGCTCATTTTTTCCCCCCACATTTTCTATGACTGCTTTTGAGCTACAACAGATCTGAGTAGTTGTAATAGAGATCCAATGCCCTTCAAAACCTTTTGTTCTTTATAGAAAATGTTTGCCAACTCCTGGTTTAGAGTCTTAATTGCTTTAGCGTATAACACACAGACACATACACATATACACACACAGACACATACACTGTATTAGTCATTAGTCAGGTTTCTTCAGAGAAAAGAACCAATAGGATGTGCATATCTGTTTGGGTGTGTGTATTTAAGGAATTGGCTCATAAGATTATGGAGGCTGCAAAGTTCAAAGTCTGCAGGGTAGGCTGACAGGCTGGAGAAGTGTTGCCATTTGAGTCCGAAGGCAGTCTGTTGGCAGAATTCTCTTTTCTTCTGGGAAGGTCAATCTTTCTCTATTAAGGTCTTTGACTGATTAGATGAGGCCCACCCACATTATGGAAGATAAACTGCTCTATTCAAAGTCTACTGATTTAAATGTTAATCTCATCTAAAATTATACCTTCACAGGAACATCTAGAATAATGTTTGACCGAATATCTGGGTAACATGGCCCAGCTAAGTTGACACTTAAAATACACCACCACACACACACGTGTGTGCACACCCCCCCCCACCCCCAGCAGTGCCCTATGAAACCAAAGAGAGGGCACTCTGCTGTCTGTATTCCTTTGAAGACCCTACTCAACTTCTTTTGATTGGTTTGCAGTCAATCAGGAAGAGAGTACACGATCCTGCCCAGTACTCATTTCCTCAGTGCTCTGACAAAGAATATATTTTTTGCTACAAAAACTCAAATTTTCTTCTAGAGAATGAAATAAAGGTAAATGTTTCACATTTCACATCTTGGTCTTTTGGTGTGCACCAGTATGAAAGGGCTAAATCCAAATGGATTTTTATTTAAATCAGCTGGCATCAAAGATGACACATTCCTTTTTTCTCTGTGGGAAAACTAGATGGGCCTAATTAATAAAATGTATCCTATCAATCTTCAATTATGTCTCAGTGGGGAGGGAGAATAGTGGAGTCTGGAAGTCTTTAGGCCTTGGAGAATGATGTTTTAATTAAATAAACACATTTTTATTTTTGTATTTAGGAAGCAGCTTTTAAAAACAATGTATCAGGGTCTGATTTTAAGGGACAAGGCCGAAATGTAAAAATCTTTTTAAAGAACATGCTATTTTCCCCTGAATTTTGTAAAATAGGATGAGCAATACATGCCCTATCTTTCTCACAAGGTTAGTGTGAAAAGCAAATGATATTTCAGAGAAGTTTTTGAAAATTGTAACAGCCTGTACAAACAGGATGATAAGCAAGTGGTCAGAACACTTTAGTTGGCTATAGTTCGGATTTGAGTATTAGTACCCAAGAAGTTAAAAAAAATCTTCAGTGAATGGCTAAATACCAAGGCAAAGCAAAAGCAGGGAGGTAAGTAAACAGAATGCAGGACTCCAACACGCTCACCTAAACTCTCAAATCCAGGAGTCAGCATCTCCTCTGAAAATTACAGTGACCTGGGTGAAAAGGTTAGTCCTGTAGTTTGGACACCCAAGCTCCCACTGCTGGAAACCTTGAATGAAAAAACATATTGCAACTTAGCTGTTGGGGATGTTATATTTTACCAGACAACCACAGAATCTCCGAGACCTTAGAGTACATAAAGTCCAGGTTATAATTGCAAATGTCTCTGGAGATGAGGCAGGGAATGTGAGTCCCGTATGTCAGAAGTCACTGCAAGTGCAGTGATTCTAAATGGCAGCTGGTCCTCAGCCTCATTGTTGGGAAGACAGAAAGGAGTGGTGGGGAATGGGGAGAATAAGAGACTACTCATCCCTTCTTTTCTTTCATTCTTTTCTTTCATTCTTTCCTTTTTTCTTTTTCTTTCTTTCTTTCTTTCTTTCTTTCTTTCTTTCTTTCTTTCTTTCTTTCTTTCTCTCTCTCTCTCTCTCTCTCTCCCTCTCCCTTCTTCCCTCCCTCCCTCCCTCCCTCCCTCTTCCTTCCTTCCTTCCTTCTCCCTCACTCACTCACTCACTCATCCTTTCTGAAGGCAACACCTCTATTTGGAGATTCCCAACTCTTTCCATGTTGAAACAAGGGTCCAGAAAAGATTTGAAACCTCCCAATTTCAAACACTGGCGGCTACTTTAAATTTTAAAAACCACAACCCTCGCTGCCCCCATAATCCATATGTTAAACCAAACACTGGCAAGCTGTCAACTGCAATTTCTTAAATAAGTCATGGGGATGTAATGTATAGCATGGTAACTACAGTTAATACTGTACTGTATATTTAAAAGTTGCTAAGAGAGATTTTTTTTAGATTTTATTTATTTATAAAGATTTTATTTATTTGAGAGAGAGTAAGAAAGCACGAGCACAAGCAGGGGGAGGGGCAGTGGGAGAGGGAGAAGCAGACTCCCCACTGAGCAGGGAGCCAGATGAGGGACTCAATCCCAGGACCCTGGGATCATGACCTGAGCCAAAGGCAGACGCTTTAACTGACTGAGCCACCCAAGCACCCCAAGAAAGTAAATCTTAAATGTTCTCATCACAAGAAAAGTAAGTTAGAGCTATGGAGAGTGACAGATGTTAACTATACTGTCATGATCATTTTGCAATATATACAAAAACTGAATCATTCTGTTGTATGCTTGAAACTAATATAATGTTACATGTCAATTATACCTCATTAAAAAAAAAATGGCGATTTCTGATAGTCTCTCCTTCTGATTTTCCTGCCGAGAAACAAAAGCAGAGAGAAGTGAGCAGGGAGGGGCAACCAGCCGGTCAGGGGCCAGGTGCTCCTGCCTCTAAACCATCTCCTTGTCATTGCCACATTGTGCCGGCAGATGCACTCATGTCTCCGACATTTTGATTATTCAATGTGAATGTGTAACTGCCTCCAAACATTCCTGAGGTTGAGAATATTTTCTCATTCTCATTTCCATCTTCCTACCCATTTCTTAAGATAGAAATGAAACGATCGTGAAGATCCTAAAGATGGTTTTGAGGTCAGATCCATGTACTACTACTTCTTTTTTTTTTTTTTTCCCCAAACAAAAGGTCTCACGTATTTATTACTGAACAATCTACTGGTGCAGAAGCAGGGTAACAGGAAAATCACTTCCCCTCATAAAATAAGTCTATTGTTCAGGTAGTAGTGATGTTTACAGAGCTATAGGATAGGAGCAAGTGACCTTCATGCAGCATAAATATGCGTGCCATCTCATATGTGATCCCTTGTAGATCCAGTGTCTGATTTTATTACCAGTTTTCATCCAAATCCCTGGGGAAAGGGACGATTCTGCTTTTGTTTCTTGGCCAGGAATCACTTGATCCTGAAAGTCTTGTGAGGAGACATGGTGAGGAACAGTCAACTGCACACACCACAATGGCAGAGAAAAGGACAGAGAGATCCATGCATTTCTTTGCTCAAGTCTGGGGATGTAGGATGCACTGGTCTCTTTTTCTCCAGGTGGTCAGACCATGTAACAAGATTTCCTGCCTTCCTTATTTCCGTGGTCAGAAATATTAGCTCTGAACTCACTTGTTCCCCTCCACATCTCTCTTCATGGTTTTTGGCAGATGAATCCAAATTTTGTGCAGCTACTGGACTCAGGTTTCAAAAACAACTTGAGAAGAAAAAGTAATTATCTCTGAAAGGGAACATCAGAGTTATGCTGAATAAGGTAGACGAAGCTTAGGTGTATTGGAAGGCATGTTTCATTAAAGCAGAAAATTATTCCTTTAATTACCTTCCCCCCACCCCCCCCCCACCAGCTGACTGGCCCCAGTCTGACTTGTGACAACAATGTCTTACTGGGCTCTGGATGAACGGAGGTAACTATGCAGAGCATGATGTCTGGTGCATGGTTGGCACATGGCAACTGTGAGCTGAGCCTGAGGATACAGCATACGTAGAAGTGCAATACTATAAATCAGGTCTTTGGACATGTATGTGCAAGAATGATAGGCTCAAGTTTCTTTTTATTTATTTATTTTTAAAGATTTTATTTATTTATCTGAGAGAGAGTGTGCACGAGAGGGGAGAGGGTCAGAGGGAGAAGCAGATTCCCTACTGAGCAGGGAGCCCGATGCGGGACTCAATCCCGGGACTCCAGGAACCTGACCTGAGCCGAACGAAGGCAGATGCTTAACCAACTGAGCCACCCAGCCGCCCCCAAGTTTCTTTTTAAATCAACCATTTTAACCCTTTCAAAAACAGCTTCCTCTGATTTTGCCTTCACATTACACACTAAGCAACACTGAACAATGTAAAAGGTTTCTCGTATAACAACAGAAGCACGTGAGGCAGAATTAGAAACTGGTCAAAAAAAAGTAAAAAGCTCTTAAATGCTGTGATGTCTGTGATCTGCTTCTAAATAACATGGGGATGAGAAAGTGAAGTAAGGATTGGCTAGGAAAAATTGATAATTGTTCAAGCTGAGTGATAGGTACATAGGGGCTCATTATACCATTCTCTCTTCTGTATCTATTTAAATTTTTCTGTAATAAAAGGCAAAAACAATAAGCTCATGTATAGTAGAGTCAGATCTTCAAATATTTCAAAATTGAGTATTTTTTCCACCCCCTATATCACGGTGCTCATAGAGCAGTGGCAAACACTTGTGCCACATGTCCTCACTCCCTCACTCAAGGCAGATGTTAAGGGTCAATCATGACACTCCTCATCCTCCTGGCTCTCGGCAGCTACTGTCAATAAGTGAAAGTTGGTAGAGTGAAAAAAAACTCTTTACTGCCAATGTCTTATAAACAAGGAAGGTCATTAGTGTACTTAACTGATTTTTTTTTCTTTTTTGAGGACCTTGTTGAGTCTTGGCATGATTAGTGCTTAAGATGGCAGATACTGATATTTCAGGAAATTGGGCTAAATAAGAGAATTTTTTTTTTACATTGAATATCTAATTTGATTTCTATATAGCAACACATCTAGTTAGCTAGTCACAAGTTGAGATTCCAGCATATTGATGTGAATTCTACACATCAAAATTTCCTTTTCATCATTATATATTAACTGTCTCCCTTTTTATAGTCTAACGCAGCTCATGTAATTTTGATGTCTGTTTTTATCTGACTTGCATTATCTATTTGGATGATGAAAAGCAGAGGAAACTCAGCGCTGATATGTATTTATTTTAGACTTTATTCTTGTCCAGCCAATCTAGCACACACAGACGCCCAGGCGTGCGTTGCTTCTGCTCCTGAGATCCACAGTCTAGAGGCTGGTAGACTGCAGCCCTTTGGCTAAATCTCACCTGACACCTGTGTTTGTATGGCACATAAGCGAAGAATGGGTTTTACAGTTTTAAATGGTTAAAATGAAATCGAAAGGAGAGTAATGTTTCATGATGTAAAAAATCACGAAATTCAGGTACTGCTGTCCAAAAATAAAGTTTTACTGGAACACAGGCATACTCCCATTTGTTCCTGTATTTACTATGGCTGTTTTCAAGCTACAATGGGAGGGTTGAGTAACTATGACCCAGATCGCGTGGCCCACTGAGCCTAAAATTGTTACTATCTGACCCTTTAAAGAAAAAGTTTCCTGATCCTTATCTCGGTTCAAGTCTGTATAACAAGACTTCATGCAGTGATGGAACTGGTCTATATCTGCGTGGTCCCGTAGAGTAGCCACATGTAGCTACTGAGCATTTGAAGTGTGCCTCATGTGCCTCAGGAGCTCAATTTTTAATTTTATTTAATTGTACTTAATTTAAATTTAAATAGCCACATGGACCTAGTGGACAGTACAGTTCTTGTCTGTCCATAATGGCAACTTGAGTCCCATTTTGACCTACAAAGATTATAGAATCCTGCCATCTCCTTAACCTTCTGACTTTATCAATGGTCCCATTTTTTCCCCATACAGCTGACCTTCAAGTTACCAAACGCAGTGTACCATTCTTGATATTCATTTTCCTTGGCATTTTTTCACTTGAAACCAATTATTTTCTTCTTCCCATGCTTCTGAAATTTCTTCCTCTATTTATTGCGGGCTCCTCTTAAAAAGTAGGCACTTACTAACAACTTGGCCATGTCTTCTATTTATAGTTGTTTTCCTGACAATAACTTCCACTCTTGAGGCACCAACTGTCATGACTAAGCAGATGGTTTTCATATCTGAGTGGTGTTCCCACAAGGCTGCCTGCTGGATGTCTCTATTTAAATAACTCACCAGTGTACAAGCTCAAGCTCCTTTTTTGGCCATCCCTCTCCCTGAGCACACCCTCTTTTCTTAACTTTCCAGAAAAACTTCTGGTTGCAAGACTCACATGCTTAGATTAACCCTTTAGTTTTCCCTCCTGCATCCCCATCTGTCTTCAAGGAGCTGTCATACTCTTTATATAGTCTCTCCCATCCATTCCTCCTCTCTATTCCCACTGTTGTTTGAGCATGACCCATTTTATCACAACTTTTAAATAATAAAATAAAATAAAACAGTGTGTTAATAGCAAGAACTCAAGCCAGGATACCTGGGTTTGAGTTTCCGCTCTACTCTTTACTAGCTCTGTGACCTTAGGTAAGTTACCTAAACTCTCTGTTCCTCAGATCCCTTATCTGCAGAATAGGGCTAATATGGTAGTTACTTCATAAGAGTGCACAATATGAGGACTAAATGGCTACATATTTGTAAAACAATCTATCTATCTTGTAGGCTCCATGCCCAGTGCATAGCCCAATGTGGGGCTTGAACTCATGACCCTGAGATCAAGACCGGAGCTGAAATCAAGAGTTGAATGCTTAACTGACTGAGCCAGGCAGGCACCCATACAAAATTCCCTTTTTTTAAATGTAGAAATTATGTTCTATGAATGATAACCGCCGTTTGATACAATTAAAGAGGGGATGATCTTTTGGCAATCTTTTACCAAGATATCACAGATGACTACAAGCAATGAGCCAAATTCCACATCTAGTTTGCTTCTCCAAGCTGCCATAAGTAACAGCAAGTGTTTGGTGCCTCGTCCAGATAGTTCTCGTTATTTGGATAAACAGACTTACACTGATGACTATTTCTGTGTTTAAGACACAGAACTGATTTGAATTATCTCTTGAGTTTTGAATCATCTTCCCACCCTCTTTCCTGCTTGCTGCTTCTCTACTCTGAGTGTCTCCTACACATCAAGTTGAAGTACACGTTCCAGAAACAGCTTTGATGACATCATCTGGATGCCAACAGAGAGGAGGAAACTCCACATTCTCAGTCTGGATGGTCAGGTTTTCCATGTGTCTACCTCATTCACTGTTTCAGTATCACTCTTCTCTTATGATCCAGGGATGATGCTTCCTACTTCCCTCTCCTTGGAGATCCAAATCCCACCCTTTTCCATGACCAGCTCCAATGCCACCTTTGCTGCAACTCTGTCCCCAAATTTTCTTGCCTCGTCTGAGCTTTCTGAACATCTTGTCCGTCCGTCCCATTCCTTTCTGGTACAGTGACTGCTCTTTCTGAACAATTTCTTTCCTTGGTACAGAGGCCGGGATGTCAAGTTTTGTGAATTCCATAGTGTTTTGCATATAGAAGGCGATCCATAAATGTGTCACTTTGTCCCAAAGAAGCCTGAGGAGAGCTATATCACTCAATAAAGATTTAAACACCAAATATCTCTATGTGCCAGAACTGTGCTAACCATAGCAAACATTTCAAAATAATTATCAACACAATTCAAGTCTGAAATGTTCTACAGAGAGGTGGCGAGTGTATCACTAAGTGTGCATGTGTGCATGCTGGGGGCACTGGGAAGAGCTGGGAGGAGATGCCAGCAGGATTGTTCATGCTTCCTATACTGGCTGAATCTCTCTCTCCTGGTCACTAATGTGCTGAAATCCATATCTGGGAATTAGTCTTGTAATGATGATGGTTATCACCTTTCTTCCCTCCATCAGGCAGCAAAACGGTGAATAGCTTGGGAGAGGCAGGACCTACAGTCACTGGCACTAAGGTAAGTTAGTTTTCTTGGCATGTTTCTCTTGTGCTGGAACCAGCCTTGAGTTCACACCAGCACCACCTGTCAGCAAATAGCGATTTATGACATACACTGAGGCAGAGGAAAAGGAGGGTCAGTGAATGGAAGTGTCATATATTCTCCCGGCTGGGGCTGCCTGTTTTACCAGACACATTACCTCTGTCTTCTTCAATGTGCAGCTTTGATAACAGTGACATTTTGGGTCCATTCAAAGTTGAGGGAAGAGAGTCTCAGAGAGCTCTTTGGTTCAGTGACATGATGCTGGCCCAAGTTGAATTTTCTACCTCCAATAAACAGCTCACCGCCCCCTTCCTCTTTGTTCTGTTTCATGATCTTTGCTAAATGGTTTTTAAAGAGGAAAAGAAAATGATATGGAATGAAAAGACGGGGAAGCAAGGGAAGTTTTTTCCACTTGAATGTATGTCTTTTTAATTCTACTGATTTCCAGATTGCCTCAATCCAGAGCTAAGGCCATCTTGCAGTCCTTGAGAACCACCCTGACCGGCACCCCCCAACCCCCAGGTTGCTCAAATGCCAACTCCTCTTGCTAGGCAGGGGGTGGGCGGGCCGTGTCAAGATGCTACAGCCATGTAAAGTGCTATCATTGTGTGGGTTAGTTTCCTGGAATTTTGTCTCTGGGTTCCTCAGCCTCTGGTCATCCCTGCTTTTTCTGTTAATCTGCCTTCTCACTTTGTCACAGTGATGTGTTTCTCTAAATCCATTATTCCTCTGCATGCCAGGTCCTAGGAGGCTGCCGCATTGTCTGGAGAGGTGTTGAGTGCATCTGGAGCTGCTGATTGCTGGAGCAGGAGCCTCTGACAGACGGGCACTGCAAAGAGCTGCTTGGAGCCTGGGATAGCTTTAAAAATGGGACTGCCCCCCAAAGGAATCAGACATGTTAATAAATCACACCACAGTTGTAAAATCCTGACAGGGGGTTCACAATGAGAAGAAGAAATGGTCAGTTTTAAAGACTGGCCCTGGAAAGTCCTTCGGATCAAATTCCCTTGTGGCTTTGGCTTTGCCTATAAAATTCCCTAAAGCA
Organism: Halichoerus grypus; assembly: GCF_964656455.1. Lineage (NCBI taxonomy): Eukaryota > Metazoa > Chordata > Mammalia > Carnivora > Phocidae > Halichoerus > Halichoerus grypus. The sequence goes on along the minus strand of NC_135713.1, from coordinate 47,086,815 downwards.
CAGCTGAGCAGAGATTCAAGAAAAGCCATCTCCACTTACTCAGAGGAGTTAATTAAATTGGTTAATCTTGAAGCACCATGTTTATATCGCTCGGTGAATCTAAAGCAAATTGAGTGATTGGGTAGAGCTTTGTTCCCTGGACACTTATAAACCTGTTAGCAACCGGGTAAGCTTTGTGTCAAGAATGGTGGCTGTTCCGTGTTCAGCAGGGATCCTGTTTAAGGATGAAGACAGCTGAGGGCTGCCGGTATAGAACATACTAGCCTGCCTAGAAGACTATCAGGCGTCTCCTGACAAATGAGGCAGTGTCTGTGCTAAGTACACCAACCACCCCGGCTTCTGTCAGGGCTGGTGGGCAAATGAGGACAAAGGTAGGAGTAAAGTGCTTTTGCAGATTACCATAATCCTGATTTTCCCTGGGTATGTGCCTTCTGGAGATGCTGAGAGAAGAGTTGATCATAGAAGGAACAGTCTAGCCTACTGGTCTTTGGACTCAGACAAGCCTGAGTTCAAATGGCAGCTGAGCCATTTACTTGCAGCATGATCTTAATAAGTTCCTCCAGGTCTCAGTTTCCTTATCAATGAAATGGGGATAAAAATGGTACCTCCTGGAATTGTTTTAAAGACGAAATGTTTTATACAGGGCTTAGGGGATCGTAGCCACTATTCTTAGCAAATTCACGGAAGAGTAATCTTTCTAAAGTGTTTTTTCACCCACATAGAAGAAAGAGTGTGAAAGTCAAGCCTTGTGGCATAAAAGAACATCAGCACAGCTTGACTTCACTTCAGTGAACATTCCTTAAGTAGCTAATGTGGAAACTGGTTACCGCCAAGACACTGAGTCAATGACAATATCCCTGTTGTCTCCCCAACTGTACTATAAACTTCTCGACAAGGCACGCATACAGGAAGAAAACAGGAGGGTTCCAAGGCAGCACACAAGTGAGCTGGCAGTTCGGTGGACACAGAAATACCGAAATTCCTCGGAGCTACCCCTGACCACTTGGTCAAATGGTTGGGAAACCACAAAAGCATCCCATGTGACCACATGCCCCACTCTGCTTCCCTGCAAGAAAGTAGGAGAAGGAACAAAGAGGATTCGGAGACAGAAGAACACCAATGACTTGCTAGCTCAGACCTCCCTCCCTCCGTGTTTCCTCCACTGTCTTCCATCGCTCCATTTTCAGTGCTGTTCACAGGCGGAAGTCTGACTTGTCTCGTTAACAGTTGCCCTTGGCTGAGCGGCCCATTCCAGCTTCTGGAGCCTTCTCTCCACTCTGGCGTGGTAGCGGTGGTCTCCGTTCCAGCACCCACTTCCTTCAGCACATGCCCTTTACTTTAATGGCTTTTTCAAATTCCATATGCAGGATTTGACCATCTCTACTCTTTTGAGAAACTTTTTTTTTTTTTTTTTCCCTTTTTGGCTTCTGTAATGGAACTTCTCTGTCAGCTCCTTTTAAGCGTATGTATGTCTTTTTTCACCCTTTGTTCTCTGGAGATGTCATCGCTGCAGCCCTGCCTTCTCGCTTCTGCCCTTGGCTTCTATTGCTTACTGGGTATTTTCATTCATCTGACTCTCTGTTCCTTCAAAGAAAACTAAAAACTGAAGTTATTCCACTTTAAGCCCCAACCACCCCCAACCTTCTTATTTCTCTTAGAACATTCTGAACATTATTTTAGGCTTTATACCTTAGAATGATGGTATTTGTTCAGTAAATATGATTAATATGTTCTAGAGGCTGGTTGGTGTGAACGAGGTAGGGACTGTCCCTGTCTCTCCCCAGCCTGGTAGGGGGAAAGGAACATTTCAGCATGGACCCATGACAAAGAAGAATAATTGCTATGATTGTGTTCAAGACTGGAACCAGTTTATGGGTTCAGAGAAACTGCACAGGAGGAAATGATGTCTAAACTCAGACTCAAAAAATAAGGAGCAGTTATACAAAGGGGAATATGGAAGTGTTCCAGGCAGAGGACTATTCAAAGACTGAGTGGGAAGAAAAGGAATTTGAGAATCTTCAAAGAATTCACCATTTCTGGAGTCCATAGTGCAGGCAAGCAAAATGGGTCAGGGCATGAAAGACTATTTAGTCTCTATCAAAAGTATCCACCATGACCATGACCACATGGACTTGGAAGCCCACCCTTTCTTATCACTGCATTCTTACTTCATTATCTTACCTCTCCCTTTCTTGTGCTCACCCTTGATGGCCTGAACTCTAGTGTAGACCATAAAGTGCTCTAACTAGTGTTTTAACTAGTACTCTAATGTAGACTGTAAATTACTCTAACTAGTACAACTAGTACAACTAGTATGACTAGTATGACTAGCAGTTTGGCAATTCGTAATGTCTTACCAGGGACTTCATTCATCTACTCATTCATTCATTCATCCACCCAAGCCCCCCCCACTCATCCATCCATCCACCCAGTGTTTATTAATCACCTACTATGTGCCAGGCCCTGTGCTTAGTAGCACAGGGGAGTAAACAAAATGGAGTTTGTCCCTGGGTTATGAACTTAGAGTTTTGGCAGGAGACAATCAACTGGTAAACCAGTGAGTTATAATTTGCCGCACTGTTTAGGGTATTCTATTATTTTAAATGTCTCTCTATGCTGGCCCCATGGTTTGTGTATCAAACCTCACAGAGGTGTTATGAAGTGAATCTATTGTGATTTTTCTTTTACAGTGTGGTAAGGCATCCAAGTGGTTAGGTGATTTGTTGAAGGTCGCATGACGAGTGTGATTGCATGACTGAGCCAGAGTCTTAACTCAGGTCTGTATGAGCCCAAAGCTGAGAGCATTGTGCAGGTGTTTGGGTGCTTCGTAAGTGCTGGCTTTGTTGTTCTTGTTAATTAAATTCTCAGGGAGTTGGTTTTTTTTTGGTTGAGTGAAGACATCTGGACCTACATCAGGCACGATGAAGTGTGTGAGGTTCTAGAATCTAGCAAAATATAATTGTGTCTATAGGATTACTCACCTCCTTTCTTAGGGTTAACAATAGCAGCTGGCTCTGATTAATCTTCATTTGTTTATCTTGCATTCAGTAAGTATTTAGTGAACAACTACTATGTGTTGGCATGTGGTAGACACTGTTGGTAAAAAAGAAAGAAAGCTGCCCTGCTTCGTGGTGCTTTTGGCTCACCAGGGATACAGAGATGAATAACACGTGCCTAAAAGTGAATGTGCAAGCGGAAACAGAAGTAAGTGCTATGGAGGAGAAATGTGGGGCTGTAAAAGCTTAGGGCACAGGGTGGGGTATAAGGAGGTGATGCTTAAGCTCAGTATGGAATTATATCAGGCAAAAAAGAAGGGAATCTATGAATTCTTCGATGGGAAGATCTGTGTCTGTTTCACGAGCTTATATAGCTTATCGAGTCAATAAAACCTTATAGAATGAATCACGGAACACTACATCAAAAACTAATGATGTAATGTATGGTGAATTAACATAACATAATAAAATAAAATTAAAAAAAAAGAAAGAAGTAGGGTTTTTATTTTGGGTCCCCCCCCCCCACTTTTCAAATGATAAAGCGAACTGACAATCGAGGGAAAAAAGAAAAAAGAAAAAAAATCCAAACAACCTGTTTCTGCTTTGTTTGGGACTTCATTCAAGGTTGTAGGCAGCATTCAGAATTGCATTTCAGAGTGTTCAAAGCAGCACTCTCTTTTGAAGTAACTTTGATATGAAAAAATAAAATCGTAAAATATGTAATGCAAGCTATGTTAAGAACCTTTCACATGTAGAACAATAAAAAAGGAAACAAAAATATTCATTACAGTTTACATTGTAAAGACCACCTGAGCATAAAACCCAGATAAAAACAAAATAAAATCATGAACCAGAAAAAAAAAAACTTACAGAATGAAGATATTCAGATATTTCCTTACTGTCCCATGTGGTTCCCTTACTAGGTGTAAACATCTCTATATGCTAGGCAGAAGTGCTTTTGAGACTTGTGCTTGACTGTCATGCACTCCGATGTCTACGCCCCCTGCTATCAGAGAAACACGAGTGGAATCGTGCCTTTTCCTCCTATATTTTATTGCAGGCTTTGGCACTTACCTCCTGCACTGAAATGGGTCAATTGTTTTAATACCTTTTGACTTCTTGGGGATTGAGTTAAACCCATGGAAATGTGCTGCGAGGAGGATGCACAGGGAAGGGAAGGACTTTAAACACCCATTAATCCACCACGTGCGTGTGTACATTCTGTGTCAACGCTCTTGAGACCCTTGGCGCTGATACTGTCCCCAAAATCATTAAGTGCTGTCAAGTGTAAAACTAAGCTTCCCCCAGTCCTTGACCCCTAATACCTCAAAGCCACAGAGAACCCAGCCCCTGCTGGTCAGATGATGTCCTCCGTCTCTCCGCAGTTGGACATGCTGGTTTCTTCCTCCATTTCCAATTAGTTTTCTGCCTTGTACTTTAACAGTCCACGCCCATGTCTTGGTTACTGTGTTGAAACGCTAAAGCACCTATGGTATAGCCTGAAGAGAGTGCCTTTTTGGCAGAAGCTGGAAAGATTTTGGCATTTACACCTTTTGATTTTGGCATTTATGCCGTTTGATTTTGGAGAACAGGGGTGAAGCACAAGTCAACAATTTTTTGTTGGTCTTTTACGATCCCAGCTTTAATGTTTTCCACAGAATTCTTTCTTGCTTTACTGGCCCATACTGGAAGCTATTCGACGGGTCCACTTGTACAGACGCCTTCCAAAATTTTATTTTAGAAATTTTCAGCTGCCCATCACATCTCATGAGAAAACGTAACATTGTATTTCTCAATGAGAAGGATCTACAGACTTACAACTTAGGTGTTTCATGTCATTATAACGGTGCTGCATCTGTTTCTGATATCTGTTTTTGAGTGACATTTCCCAATTATCGTTTCTCTTTTTAAAATTACATACCCTTGAATAAATCGGCCACGTGTGTCAGATTTGATCCTCAGTAAGTAAAGTCCTGGGAGATGTAACAGAGAGAAAATGCACCTAGCTTTTCACTCTTTTTATATATACTTTAAGCAGGTTTTCATTAAATCCAGTGGCAGGGAACATGTTATTTTAGCTACAGTGAACTCCTTCATTACGCAAGCCCTCAATTAAATAAAAGCCTGCTGAGATTATATTTTCATCCTCACGACAGCATTTGGTTTGGCTACTTTATTTGAGGCAATCCATTTTCAGGTGGACAGCTTAGAACTAGAATATTTTTCATCAGTAATCCCAAATTGAGAAATAAATCAAGAACATGGATAACAGTCAAACATTAAAAACATCACTGCAGGGGCGCCTGGGTGGCTCAGTCGTTAAGCGTCTGCCTTCGGCTCAGGTCACGATCCCAGAGTCCTGGGATCGAGTCCCACATCGGGCTCCCTGCTCCGCGGGAAGCTTGCTTCTCCCTCTGCCGCTCCCTGCCACTCTGCCTGCTTGTGATTCCTCTCTCTCTCTCTGTGTCAAATAAATAAATAAAATCTTAAAAAAAAAAAAAAAAATCACTGCAGTGATTAATATGGTAGTGCTTCTTTTGTTTTATGATTATGTTTGCTCTCCCCCATCATCTATAGGTTAAAATCCAAATTGATTACCATGGCATTCAATTCTTTCCATCATCCATTCCTAACGTACCCCTCCAGCACTCTCCTATGGTTCCTTGTCCCGAATGCTCTGTTGACATTATCAGCACACTTCTCCCCTACCGTGCAAACGCTTTCACGTCTCCATGCTGTGCCAAGTGCTGCCACCTCTCCCTGCTGGATGGCTCTCACCTCTTTCCAGTGAATTCTTACTCATCTTGGAGACTCAGGACATAGGTCTGTCCATCTGTGTTGTTTTGGTACCTTTTACACAGCCTGTTATAAAACTGGCTTTCACATTTAGTAGGTGATGTATTCATTGAGTTGGGGACTCTGATTTATTCATCTTTGCACTCTGAATATCTAAGCATTCGTAAATATATGCTTACTTGGTTGGGTGAATGAAATACAGGATTCTAAAGCACTTAAAAGCCTTCTGAAACCCAAAGAGTGCCGTTCAACCTGGATTTTCTTACTTAGTGGTATTAGCACACCCATTTTGCAAATGGGAAAACACAAAGCCAGAGAGGGTAAGTCCCTGGTCATAAGTGGCAGGTTTAGGACTGTCTGAGTCTAATGTCAAGATTCTAATAGTTACGATAGCAGGCTGGCATGTGAGCAGAATATAAAGTATGGATTATAAATTTTAAGAGGTAGTCTAGTACCAAAAATTATCTAGGCCTGGGAATCAGGATACTTTCTTTCCAGTACTGAGCATCCCGCTTCGCTGTGGGGTTTGAGGCAGGCTGCTCTCTCTTTCTGGGCCTAGACTTCCCCGTTCATAACATGGCAGGACTGGACCTGGGAATCACAATGGCCATCTGCATCTTCAACTCTTACGAATTCTCCTCCCTGAATGGTTCCTCCCTACTTATAGCCTACAGAATGCTTACTAAGTAGAAACCAGCTGCATACTGAACAACTCCTAATTCCCGATTAAATATGTGTGGCAAGGTTAAAAAAAAAATCTTAGTCCTTGCTCCGGAATTTATCTTAGGGAAGGAATTTTCTTTGTTTGGGAAAATATTTTGATATGAAGCTTGAGGGAAAGACAAGACCCCAAGGGCACAGGTCTCTGGGAACTTGAGTTACCAAGAGTAGCATTAAACTAATTGATAGGCATCAGACAGAATCCAGATAGCTGGGGGTGGAAAGTAGAAAGTAGAGCAGAAAGAAGGAAAGATAGAGAGGGAGAGAGCAGGTAGAAGGAAGATAGCGAGGCCAGGAGTTGTGATCTGGGGACTTTAGGGAACAGGAATATTTACGTACTATTGAATTTTAGTGTGTTTTGTTTTAAAACTTCAGTAAAATCTGTACGTACCAGAGCCATGTGTGAGTAGTATTTTAGGTGGAAATTAAATGAAAAATGCGGAGATCCAAATTTAAATCAATGTGTTATGACACAGAAAACTTGAGTAAGACGGGGAGATGCCCTTTCAGAGTATGTGGTGTGCAGGTCGTGCACTGCTCAAGGGTGACACGTGTATGCATATGTGGAGGGGCAATTCAAATCTTAGGCATCATGGCTTTATGCACTTGTAATTTTCCAGTACATGTCAATAAGTGTTTTGTTCTAAAAAAAAAAAAAAATCACCATATTATGACACTTTTCTGACATATGGATTTGTTGTGAGGAAGGGGCATCTTTTTCTAACCTGTACAAAAGTCATGTATGGTCTATTGGCGGTACTCAGTCTTAAACCAAACACATTCACAGAAGAGAAGTTCAAAATCAGAGGTGATCAGAGGTCATCAAGAAACTTGGCAGAGGACCTTAGGACGGGCATTACGTTTTGCCCAAACTGTCAAAAAGAGTTTTTGTAACAATCATTCGTAAGCAGATATTACAGGGCAGGATAACTTTAGCAGCCTTCCAAGGAGCCTATTGACAAAGTGGTAGTAGGTACATCAACTGAAATCCATACAAATGCTTTCTCCATTGCTCCCTATTATATACACATACTTGCTTCAACTTTTACACGAATAAGAGCTACAAGAAAACCTGGTGCACCCAACGTGGCACCGGCATTCCACAGAAGTATCCAGGGGTGGGATCAAGGCTGTCACAAGGAATTGTGGGTTGCCCAGGTGTGGAAGATACCTCCGTGTCTTTCTCCCACCCCCAATTAAAATGCGAATAGGGCATAAACTACTCGCTCTGTGCGTTTTTTGCATTTGGAGGACAGAGGAAGAATTCTCAATTGCTTGCATATATTTCCCTTTTACTGCTCGGTTTGCAAGCAATCATATCACCCCTCACAAACTATAATTTCCTCTTTGTTATCTTTGCTTCCTTCAGACAAACATGATTCACTGAAGAAATAATAATGAACCATTACCTTTGATGTAACGGCTGTCTGCACTGTGGAGATGGAAGTGTGCCAAGACTGGGGATTAATGCAGTATTAAGGAAGGCAATGTAAATTCCACTTCTAGATGATGTGAGCACCCTGCAGTTTGCTGTTTCCTTTTTCATATACTTATCTAAAACCCCTGGCTTTTTTTTTTTCTTTTGGCACAGTCGTATGTAGAAACTGTTGTAAGATCAACTGTGAACTATTATCTAATAAGTACCGTAAGAACTTGCTCAATTCCAATAATTGTTATTAGTTTCTTCATTCACTCACTCACTCACCCATCCTTCCCTCTCTCCACCTACTCACGTATTCAGCAAACATTTGTTGAGTATCCACTAATGTGCAAGGCACTGTTTCAGAGATTGTAATACTCAGAGCATGTACAGAGATGAGGACACGTGACACAGGACCTGTCCTCTTGGAACTCAGTGCTCAACCTTGGCGACACTCTAGAATCACCAGGCATGCTCTAAACAATAACAACACTTAAGTGGCACCTCTGGAGAATTTGATTTAATTGCTCTGGGATGATGAAGAAGAGTCAGGATTATTTTTAAACTTCTCAGGTGGCTTTAATATGAAGCAAAGGCTGAGGATCACTGGTTTAGAGTTTACAACCTGGTAAGGCAGACAAAGAATAAGTAAGTGAACAAAATAATAATAATAATTACATGAAACAAAAGGCCGTGAAGAGTGCTGTTTTATGCTTTCTGGTGAGCTCTAACAAATCTCCATTCCAAGATAAAGCTCAAGGGTTAGCTGGCTGTGACTGAAAAGTAAATTTTGTTGATCTGTATCTTCCTGCATTTTTTTCCTTAGAGGGGTTGTGTTTGTAACAGACATCTCCCTTGTGGCAGATTATCATTGAGGCAATGGCCAGAAAGCTGAACCTTTGGCTTTTCGTACTGTGTCAAGTTACTTTTCCTGATCAGAAAATCTGAAAGCCTTACTAAATAAATGCAATTGAAGGTATAAGAAATGAAATATGGACATCAAAATTCCTTTTTTCCCCTCACTGAGAGCACATTCCTTAAAAAAAAAAAAAGATTTATTTATTTATTTGAGAGAGAGAGAATGGGGAAAGAGGCAGAGGGAGAGAATCTGCAAGCAGACTCCCTGTTGAATGGGGAGCCTGATGTAGGCCTTGATCCCACAACTCATGAGATCATGACCTGAGCCAAAACCAAGAGCTGGGCACTTAACTGACTGAGCCATCCAGGCATCCCAAGAGAGCAGATTCCTTTTGCATGGTGGTATGGTTTAGCAGGAAGAGTATAAAGTCAGGCAAAGTGAGATTGTTTTTCCTGGCTCCCTGAACACCTTTGTACAAGACCCTGAACTTCTGTGAGTTTCTGGTCCCTTGTCCAGAAAATGGGAATGATTACAGAGCTTCCTCCCAGAGGTGCTTCTTCTGATATGAAGATTAAATGAGATAAGACACACAAAGGAACTAGGCTGGTACTAGGCATAGGAATGTGCTCCATAAATGCTGATCCCTTTGTCTAGGTCTTCAAGGTCTCCCCTTCCAGAAATAAGCTCCATGAGGGCAAAGGCCATACCTGTCTTGGTCATCATCATATCCCTGGCACCTATGTCCAATGCACAGCAGGCATTCAAGTATTTGTAGAAGAACAATTTCATATGGGTTATATTTATTATATTTATATAGCCTAGCTAGAACCCTAGCCAGTGAGGTGTCCAGATTCTGGCAGCAAATGTCATCTCAAAAACTCCTGAATGGGTTCAACTTGTGAAATGGCACTCTAAGCCTGCTTCCCATTGTCCTACTTTATAGGCGGTGTCCCCAGATCTTAGCAAGTTTTTCCATTGGAACATGGGAGTGTTGGTGAACCAAAGGATCAGCATTGCCCATGGCTAATACCCTTCAACTCCATCTTAGTGCTACTAAGCTTAGTCCATAAGCTTAACTGACTTAGTGCTTACTTAATGCAAACACATGGAAACAGCATTTCAACCTGTGTGCTATTCATCCACTAGACCTCATTAGTAGTGTCTGGTCAGGTGATACCAGCCTTTTGAAAATTACTGCTGAGGTTTGCTTTTCATGGCCACAGGGTGTCTAACTAACTATTATTAGCCAAGAAAATTAATTGGACTAGAAAATCCACAGCACCCACTCTATCTTGCAGGTTCATCTGGCTGGGCAATGGGTTACCCATGTGTTTAATGACAGTAACTACAGTGATGAGATAATAATCCACGTAAGCCACATGTAAAACAGGAACCCATTCTGGCCTTCAGGGGGAAGGAAACGACCTCAGAAGGGTACAATTTAATGGAAGAGCAAAACCTTTATGAATATATCTAAAAATAAAGGGGTGAGCTCTAGGATGATACAAAAGACTCCATGTGAAAACTGAAGAAAGAAACCTCATTAGGATTTCATGTGTCATTTCATTCCCCTGCTGGGGTTAGGAGAGAGCCACTGTTTCCTGGTGGCATTCGACAACCAGGATGAAAGGTACCCAGATGAGGCTTCTTGTTTCTGGGATTTTGTCTGGTGTGTCCTCCAGGGAAGCTGGTCCAAGCCTATGTCTCCTTTCTAGAAATGGCTGAAGAAACTAGGAGGGGGAGTATTTTGGTCAGTATAGTGTGAAAGTTAATGGATTTTTTTGTTTGTTTGTTTTTTTGTTTTTGAGAGAGAGAGTGCAAGTGCTTATGGGAGGAGGGGCAGAGAGGGAGGGAGAGAATTTCAGACTCCCCACTGAGCGCAGAGTCCCCTACATGGGGGGGCTTGATCCTCACGACCCTGAGATCATGACCTGAGCTGAAACCAAAGTTGGAAGCTTAAATGACTGAGCCACCCAGGCGCCCCAGGAGTTAGTGGATTTAAAACGTTTTGATATTTAAGCGCTATTGTTTTTCCTTTTTAAACAATGTTTCCACCCCTGTCCCTCACCATATTGCAACTAAATTCAGAAAAAGTTCAAAAGCTATTTGGGGTCTGAATGCTTATAACATTCATCTTTTCACCCATAATCACGCTTACTACTTCAACATGTCTCTGTAGTGCAAAGTCTCAGTTTTCCTTTCCTTAGGACAAGGTTTGCCTCTCTCATGCCTTCATATAAAAGGCAAGTGGCTTTGCTCTAAGAAAACTTCAAAAGCTGGGTTAAGGTTCACTATTAATATTGGTCAATTTGATTGCCTCACACTTTTATTCTTTTGATTATATTGACTTGTACAAAATAGGCTATTAACCCACTGCTAACCATTATCTATGGGAGGCAAAGGATAGAGCAAAATTATCCCCTCAATGGGACAGATCTCTTGGCCATAATCAAGAATGGGTAATAAATCCGTTGCTTCAACACCAAAGTCCCTGAAATTAATATCTGAGCCCTGCATTCTAGTTAATGGTTGAAGTTATTCATATATGTCATGCTATTTGGTTCTCATAAGTCCTTCTGAGGTTGGTGCTGTTCTTATCCCACTGTTCACAAGTGAGGGAACTGAAATAGAGGTTTTAAAACCTTGTCCAGAGGCATACCCTAGCAGGTAACAAAACTAGGATCTAGGGTGCAGCGGTCAGGCTCTAGAGTTCTGCCCCAACCTTTACTGTGTACTGCTGCCCTCTAACACCTCAAAATCTCAGTGAGATCTGAGAAAGGAGAGCGTCTTTTCATTATGCCAAACAGAGAGGTGGTCTATATTAACCCCCCAGTCTCCTCATCTGTACAAGGGGGAAGAGGCCAAGCCCTCTTGTCCCACTTTAGGGAGTTTTTGAAGGAGTATTTATGAAAGTGCTTTGAAATTTACAAAGCACTGCCAGAATCTGAAGAATCTGAATTGTTCTCCAAACACCCAGATTACAAGGAAAAACAAAAGGGAATCAATCCATGTTGGTCACAGACTCTGTCCTTCAAGGTTATATTCAAGGTCAGATCACTGAGTACAGCTTTTAAAAGGAATTTAAATGTAATGAGAGGTCCCCGGTAAAATCAGATCCATGAGCAGTACTTTGAAGCCTGAGTCTTAGAATCCTGACGTAAGAGCAGGTCTGAAAGGGCATACAGTTAAAATCTTCCCTCCTTCTGATGCATGATACACCTCTATAATAGTCTTGGTATGACAGTCCCCCTCACCTTGAGTCTCTCAGTGGTGAGAAGCTCATGACTATCAAAGGAGATAATTTACCACTTCAGAGAATTAGAAACTGCTTTCTTATGTTGCATGATCTCACTTAGGGCTCTACTGCCCTCACTCCTTAGGCATTCTAGGTCAACAGAATAAGTAGCAAAATTCTCTTTTTGTAAGAATATCACACCTTGCACAAAGAGAGGAAGACTGTGCCTTCATCTGTTCACTTAATTTAGTCACTGCATGACTCAAGCTCTAGTATTATTACATGACAAGAGGCAAAACTTTCCATGCATCCTTCTCTAAGAACTGACTTCCAGCTTCAGAATGAGCCGCTGAAGGACTGAATGCATTGTAATAGCTCCTCAAGTGTCGAGAGGGGGACGCGTCCAATCCATTATGGTTGTGTCTCACAAATGGTCCTCGACGCGCAGCCCAGTCATTTGCGGGGTGGGTAATCCAGAGAGGACCGATGCCTCCTGCTCTCCATTTTAATCCCACTCGTCAAGCACATTTTCTATAGACATTTGCTCTCAAAGGCTGAAGGGTGTTTTCCTCATTTCCCAAAGAGCTTTCCATGAGGACCACAGGGAGAACCATAAACTAATAGACAGATGCATCATGTTAAGAAGGATGTCAACACTTTCCTTTAATCAGTACACAATCAATATTCTCCATCATGAATAACTAATAAGTTTCTGAACTCCTTTCCTCAGATGTCATTGCAAAAATCTGAGGAATGTCATCTGCACTTAATGAAGGGACAAGCATTATAATTAAGTTTTAAGCTATTTCTTCTGCATGAAGCTGCCATGAAGTGTGAAATGACTATAATTCACATTTTTAAGACCCTGAATTTATTAGCATCTATGTTCTATTCAAGGTTAGGGGCATGGTACTTGAATTGTCAAAGGATGCAAATTGCTCTGTGCTATTATTCTGGAGTGAGTGTGCCTGAGCTCAGATGCCAGGCCAGGAAAACAATCATTCATGACTCAGGTTGTATTTCTGGGAAAAAAAAAAACAAAAAAACTCAAAGACCTGGAAACTCATTTCCCTTGGTGAATAGGAAGTGACAATGACATGTATAACTGGGGGAAAGGGAACTTTGCAATCCTCTATGAATGATGATCACCATGGTTGGGAAAATGAACAGGAACTTCAGGCTAGAGACTTCAAGTGAAGCACAGTTCTGCTGGAGTGTGACTATGGTACAACCCAGGGGTGAAAAACGAATCTAAAGTTTTGAAACGTCCCATAAGAGAAAGAGGAATGAATTATGCTCTTTTGGAAATGACTTATGATGGCTAGAAGAAAGAAAGGCATGGGATAATAAGAGGCTCCAGGAGACTTCGATGGCTCTCTTTGACAAACAAATGTGAAGGAGGCAATTACTCATGTGTTTGCTGGCTGAACACATACTTTTGGAGAGAATACATTTGTCATGATCCATCTAGCCTAAACCTCTTTGTGGTTGTGGGCAATGGCAAATGTGGAAGACATCTCAGCCAGTGAATCTGAAAGGAAGAAGTGGAGGGGCTTTGTGTGTTTGTAACAGGTAGGCCATATGAGCGGGGAGGGGGGGGGTATGCCCAAAAGGGTTTCCTGAGGAAGTGCAGTTTAAGCTGAGAGTGGAAACATGATTTTGTAGAAAGAGAGTACAAAGAATGTTTCAGGACAGGGGAATTACAAGGCTCTCAGTGAAGGCTCCAAGGCACCCTGAGTGAAACAAAGAAAAGGGAGAACGGGTGAAGTCTACAAACAGAAGAGAGAGGACTTCTGACTGAACTCAATACACAGTCTACCTCTGTTCCTCCCTGAAATGCTAATGCAATGATTGTAAAAGGACCCTCAAAAGGCACAGACCCAGAGGGACAAAGAAAAAGAGAAACAACACAGGTGGAAGAAAGACGACAACCCAGTTTTGGAAGTTGAAAAGCAAACCGCAAATAGTGACTTCATTAGCAGATGCCAGAAAGCTGAAAGCTAAGAGCCTGTGGGTTTGGTGAAGACCAAGCCAACAGCGAGCTCAAGCTGCATAATCCTTGCCAGGTGTAGGCCCAGAAACTAGCCCGTGCCTCTGTGGCTAGGAGAGTCTGGTGGAACCACAATCAGAAGACGGGTTGAGGGCTCCAGGAGAAACTGTCAGACTCCTAGGCTGTTTCTCCACTGCATACACCCAGGTGACCAGGACACCCTCACTGTCATGGACTAAGTGTTTGTGTCCCCCCCTGCCCCCCCATTCACCTGTTGAAATCCTAATCCTTAATGTGATGGTAATAGGAAGTGGGGTCTTTGGGAGGTGAGCAGGTGGAGCCCTCATGAATGAGATCAGTGCTGTTATAAAACAGATCCCAGAGTTCCCCAGCTGCTTCCGTCATGTGGGCACACCGCAAGAGGATGGCAGCCTATGAACCAGGAAGCAGACCCTCAACAGGAACCTGCCAGCACCTTGATTTTGGATTTCCCAGCCTCTAGAACTGTGAAAAATAAATTTCTGTTGTTTATAAGTCATCCAGTCTATGATATTCTATTATAGCAGCCCAAATAGATAAGGATGCTCACGAGAGAAGACCTGAATTCTGGGTTCTGTGAGACAAGGACAGCTAAGGGTGGCAGTGTAATCCTGAAAACAGGGAATGAAGTGAAAGCCTGCATATTGAAGAAGGAGGCCTTGTAGGCTCAACCTGAACACACTGGCCCCCAGACTCTTCCCCAGCTAGGGACTAGGACACTAATCAGTCCTTGATTCTCATATTTGCGGTCACCCACCTAAAAATCCCAGCCTGACCATCCTACCTCGAAGCCCACCATCCAACAAGCACCATTCATGCACACAAAATGTGCCAAAAGATTCTTTGTGCCTCACTCTTAAAAATAGACATCTGAGAATCATCAGCCATTTGAAAAAGTCCCAATAAAAAATTAGAGACCTGAACTATAATTTAAAAAGCAGAGAACAGAAGAAATTTGAAATGATCACTAATATAATCAAATAGTAAAGAGTGAATAGTAAATCTGTGAAATTAATACAGAGTATTATAGAAGGGAACTGCTACAGAATAAAGTGTGTTTAGAAATTGAGATGTGAGAGCAGGAATTACAAGTTTAATGGGAGGAATGGTCAACAGAGAGGAGGAGAGCAGAGGGAGAAACAAAATGAGAAAAGGTTGGAAGAGGGGCAAGGGTGATGGGAGATGAGAAGCCAGGTCATCACCCAGGGCCACATCAACCAATTGAAGGTGACTTGTGAGTGCTTTGTTTTTGAAATTTCATCTTCAAGCCAATGGGAGCCACTGAAGGATAGCAAACAAGTGAGTGACATTTGGCCCAAGTTGGCCCATAGTCCATGGCCAGGAAATCCAGCAAGATTACAGAGTTGTCTCTGAGATCTGATGGTCTTGATCTCATTTATATTCTAATTCTGGAAAATTCTGGAGTAAGAAAAAAAATGATATCCATTGGTTGATTTTTTTTTTTTTTAATTATGATTCACTTCTAGTCCTCAACTTATTTCAGGTAAAAACTGTTGTCAGCTTGTTCCTTTCAACTCCCATTACTCTTTGTTTTGAAAAGGTTATAATTGGAATAAAACAAGGCTGGCTTCAAGCCAAAATCATGAAGGGTGTAATTAAGCAAGATTTTCTGTCTATGCACCCAGCAGGGCCATCCTACTGAGGGGAAAAAAAACGGAGATTCAAAAGCAATTGTATGTTTTTCAAGAATAAGAGAACAATCTACCCCTACACACTTTACATAATAAATGGCAGCTGCTGACATTTTAATCAAGATAAAAACAATAATAAAGTCACAGTGCTCCTTTTGAGGCAGAAGGTAGTCCCAACTCAGGAATTCTGGCAAACATACACACATGCCCATTCTGTTCTAAAAGACTGAGAGGTTAGCACTTAATTTATGATATCATGCCTGCCTTGACAACATGGAGAGAAGTGCAATTTTATACTCCTCCCCATTATGAGTTTATCTTTTGAATAATTTTTTTTTCATATTTTAAACCCTTATGTTAAAAATTAACTTAAAGGATATAATTTTAATTTTTAAATAAAAGCCACTTGTCCTACATAATGATAACTATGTGTCACATTGCCTTTCTCCAGTTCAGATGAAAATGGGCCAGCCATTAAGGGACAATCATGTAGGCACTAAGGTGCCTCACTGCACATGGCTGATGGCTTTAGCTTTCAGAGATAGTCTGGGAATCATTTGGAGAAGCATGTGAAATGTATTGACTATTAAGGCATTTCCTCCAGTATTTTGTTGGTTTAAAAGATTACAAATCTAGGAACACTTTCTGGGAGTATGTTTCAAGCATCAGGGCTGGGCTATAGTTTCAATCAATGCTAGTTCAAGACTTAGAGACACTAAAGCAGTACTAGCAGGTACCTGATGATGGATTCTGACAGCATTTTTTTTTCCTTATGATCATACCCAGTGGTCCCTACAAGACACAGAGGGGAAGACTCATGGCCTTTGAAGCATGGCAGTCAGCTAAGATGTGATTGGCATAATACCTCGTATTGCAGGTCGCCCAAATTTATAAATTGTGAAAGCAAATGGCATTTCTTTATTGTTCTTACCTGACTTAATTTTTCTCTCCACCTCATCCTTATGGATGGTTAGGAAAAACTAAATTTATTGTGGCCTTCTCTCTGTGATTAAAAAGTTTTAACTTTTTCATGAGGATAAATAATTATCTTCTCCCTCTTTATGGTATCATAATGGACATGGGGGGATGGGGGTTATGGGACATCCTGGTGACAGGAACAAAGAAGGTTCAGATTCCAGATGTGGTCCTGATTGGCATCAGGCTAGCAGCCCACACTTCTAAGCCCTCCGTGGGTGAATTCTGGTTATTTCCCACAGTGCTCACTTAGGGCCACCTCATCAGGTCTGAATGGTGTTTGTAGGCCCTGAGGTCTGGGTATGTTTCCTACCGCACCCCCAAACTGGACTGTCTGGTTTGGAGCCCTCAGTCCCACTGCAGGGAAGCTGCCCAGGAGCCTGCTAGCCTGCACCACCATCATTAGCCATCTGCATTGCTCAGTGGGACCCCACGTAGATTCTTTCCTGCACTGGCATCCCCCCCCCCACCCTCCCAGGAGCTGAAGGAAATTTGAGACTGCTGACCCAAGTCCCCTTTTCCTCTCTAGCCACATGACAGTTCACCCTGCAAGTTGGTTTCCTCCTAGAGTCCCAAATGAAAATGCATGATGACCCTTTGCTTCTGACTTTCCTTGAAATCTAACTGGTTTCTTCCCTCCATAACTCAGAGAATAAAGGTCATCAGGCTATATATTTTACCACTTGCTTTCCCTGCATTTCCTATCTTCTTCCTACAATTCACCAGAAATCAGAAGAGATAGGTTTTTAACTTCCTCTCCCTGTCGGGGTGGGACTTGCTCTATATCCTAGACTCCTTGTCCCCCACGATGTTATCTTCCATTTATCCCTCCCTGGCTTCTCCTGGCAGAATTATACTGCACAGAGGAGATGCCTGTGGGACGCCTAGGTTTGGTAGCTTTATAATATACTCCCTATCACATTTGTAAAACACAAGCTTTTGATCAAGAAGGCAAAGGCAAAGATGGAAATAACCTCCAATACTGCAACCTCCCTTTTCCTGTACCCCTTTTGTTTCTCCTTCTGTAACCTAAGAGAACCGTGGTGAAAAGGACACCTAGAGAAAGGTGGAGCTAAGGGAAAAAAAGAAATATGCAGATAAATTCAGACTATGTATCGATACTAATGAAGCAAAGGGAAGAAGATGAGAGGATCTGGAACTCAGGAGGAAGGGAAAGAGGGAGAAAAGGGACATATATATGGACTCACTGGTCTTCAAAGATGGGCAAGATGTCTTACTGTGAGTTTTCAAGCAAGACAACCTTAAAATCAGGGGGACTTCTTTAAGCCCTCACCTGTGGCTTTCAGATAGCTGTTTTTTTCTGGGCGGGCACTGCAGAATGAGTGAAGAGTTGGCACTAGTCACTAGTGTCTCTGGCAAATGAGAAAATGGAGGCAACATGATGACATGCTAATACCGCTCAAGGTATGCGATTTATGGGCTGTCTTCCATCCCAAGGCTGTGCCCTCTCTACTCTTTTAGGTGAAATATCCTTATCCTTTAATATAAAATGTTAATGGTAGATGGAGGCACACAACAGCCTTTTGGTTTTGTCCTTCATGGAAAAAGAACTGTCAGTCACCATGGTTTCACAAACTTTTTACTGGCTGATGAAATTGAACACTCTGGGAACTCCTGTCTGAGGCCTGGAGCCCCGTGAAAATGAGCTGCTTGCTCCTCCTAGGAGCTAACATTTGTTGAATTAATGTCCACTGAGCTTTTCCCATGTTCTAGGCACTGGGCGAAGAGAGCTTAGGAGACTTGCCCAAGTTCACAAGGCAGGTTGGCTTTGGGGCCAAACTCAGCCCCAGCAAAGGACACCTTCAAAGCATGGCTCTTGATCAACATGGACACTGCTTCACTACTCTTCTAGTTTGGAAGGCCCTTGAGCACCTGTGATATTATCAGGCCACTACACATTTTCATTTCTCCTTTGAATCACTTCAATGTTCATGCTCTGTGATCAAATAGTTACGAATCTCATACATGCAAAACAGGTACCAAACACGTCTGCAAAATGTTGAAAGAGGAGAAAATTTAAAGATTTCTTTCATAATGGTATTGCCCCATATCCCGTGTGCCCATAACTATGGAGCACAATCTATAGCCCCTCTCCCTCCCTCCTCTCTCTCTCTCTGTGTCTCTGTCAGTCTCTCTATATGCCTATATATGTAAAATAGGTATGTATGTGTATATATGTTTTGATATATGTACATATGCACATGTGCATATATGTAAAAATATATGTATAAAATGATAAAAATAAATATTATATTTATATAATTCAAAAATCAGACTGCCTCTCCAAATTTGCTATTGTGACTTTTGAGGGGGACAAGGGAAGGGAGAGGGATTACCGAGTATTAATTGAACTGTGATGCTATGACAGACTATTCTGGTAGCTTCAATTTATAAATCACTGAGAATCAAATAAATATTTGGTTGGCTACAGCCATTTTAAAATAAATTTTAAGAAATAAATTCATTTTTGTCAACTTGGAAGTGGTGTCTGATCCTTGTTTTCCTGTGATATACACAGACTTTAAATCTCACACATTCCCAAAGAGTTCAGATTAGTATCTATTCATTAAGAAAAAAATCCTACAGAATATTCAAGTCATATCAGGGATACCAGATATATCTTTGAATTTTCTGCTTTATTATTATTATTATTTTTTTAAAGATTTTATTTATTTATTTGAGACAGAGAGAATGAGAGAGAGAGAGCACGTGAGAGGGGTGAGGGTCAGAGGGAGAAGCAGGCTCCCCGCTGAGCAGGGAGCCCGATGCGGGACTCGATCCAGGGACTCCAGGATCATGACCTGAGCCGAAGGCAGTCGCCCAACCAACTGAGCCACCCAGGCGCCCTCTGCTTTATTATTAAAACTCTGGTAATGTTGTGGGGGGAAAAAAACCCCACAGTAACAATGCCTTATTTATTTGAGGCTGCAGAATGGGTTTGGTATTAGTGACTGTTTCAGTTCTGAATGATGTTATGGACTGAACTTTGAAACTTATAACAATCATTAAAGTCTTCTGTGATCATATTTGAGATTGCCTTCACGTGATTTATTAAAGAACACAATTGTCATAAGGAAATCACAGAACCTCATTTTTGTAAATGACACGGTAATATTCTTGGGAGCTACAGAAATCCATTGGCCTATTTGTCCTTGCATTAAGTGAACCTAGGTAACCACGCTTTTTAAATTCTGAGGCTCACTTACTGTTTTTTTCTTTCATCTTACGAATAAAGATGGGCAGCCTTACCTAACCGTCTCAGGTAGAATCCTGTGTGTCATTCCCAGTGTTTCCTCTGGCTTTGTTCATATATCTATTCTATCACTTATATTACCTTGTATTTTTGGGTGCCTTTCTATCTTATTCTCCTTAACTACAAACTAGTTGAGTACTCATTTATTTATCTCTGTATTCTAAGTATTTAGCAGATGCCTCGACTCCTAATAAGTGTCAATAAATTTACCTGGCAAACAGTTCCCTGAGCTGTGATGAAACGGAAATCAGGTCATCACCCTTGTCATAACTGTATGCAGAGTAAGAGCATGTCGGCACATTAGCTGATGAAAAATTCTTTTATAAAGACCTTTTGGCTTCTTGCTCTTTTGTGATTCCTTCCAAGCTTTTAGTGATATGTAGAGGAACAGAGTTGGCTATATGTGTTCAGTGGTCTATGTAACCTTCTCCCATTTTTTACATTTGCCCTGGCATATGTCTGGGAAATAAGATTTTGCAGTCTATTTCCTATTCTTGTAGGATCAGAATCTTACAGGGAAGCTTCACAGTTGAAAAGAATCTTAGAGCAATGTAGGCATTCAAAGGTAGCTTCTGTTCTTACAGAAAATACATATACAAAACTAAATGGCCCATTTCCTGTCTCAGATCATGCACAGCCTGAGATCAGGGATTTTTCCATTTGTCTTTATATATACAGACACCAGGAAAAAGAAATAATGAACAAGCGAACATTTAATATATTCAGATTGTGAATTTCAGATCGTGAATTTATTAAAATCCAGTTTCTATTCCAAGTTAGTTTTTCTGATTTCAAGAGATAGGCCAAGTGCCTGGTAGATGTCTTCAGCAGAGTCTTGAATCTAGAGCAACATGTCATTATTTCAGAATTGTCCTACAGGGGCAAACTCAACAAACCGCCCGAGTTGGATGCTGGGCTCAGACCTTGCTAACACTGATTATTTGTCTGGAGAGAAGCAACCCTCTTTTGTGATTTTCAACTCAATCCTGGATTATTTACAAACATCTTAAGCAAACACTGTGAATACAGTAACTATAGTAACTCTGAAAAGGAAAGCAGTGAACCGAAACTTGAAACTCTAGCAGAGAAGAAGCTACCACTCCTTGAGCTGAGGGTTGAGATCTTCTAAGAAGATGTGCGGGAGGCCTAAAATTTCCTTCTCATTAACAAGCAAGAAAGCAAGCGAACAAACAAACAAAACAAAACGAAAAACCTTCAAAAGCCAAAAACAGACGTTGGAAGAAAGAAGTTATTCCAACAGAGAAGGTCTCTAAAATAGATGGTATTTTCCCATGTTTGATTTTTTGGGTAAGTGAAGGACATGGATAGTTTTAATTTTTGCTTGTTCATTGCAGAAGATGGTCTATGTATAAATAACCTGTAGTCTTTTAACTCAATTTGCTTCCCATTGACAAGTTAAGACCAAGAAAATCTGGGTAGAGAACATGATTTAAAAAACAAAACAAAACAAAACACCTCTCATTAAAAACATTCCAACTTAACTGCAGTGGGAGTTTTCAAGATCCATTAATTCATGTCTCAACAAATAACTTTTCTGTTAAACTCCTTTTTTACACATTTTCTGGATCTGTAAGAAATTCAGGTAACTGCATCCTTTTCAGCAGATCTTACACAAAAATATTATGGGGCTACAATGTTAATTTTTTAGTTTTGATACATATATCATGGGTATGTAAAATGTTACCATCAGAAATACTAGGTAAAGGGTTCAGAGGAGTAATCTGTATGATTATTGCAATTCTTTTTTTAATCTAAAATTATTTTAAAATAGAAGTGAGCCTAAATAAAATAACGTGAGCCTAAAGTTTGGAGCTGAGAGTGACCTGACTATGTATAGACATCAGGGCTCCCGGATTAGCTCAAGGCTACATAGTGTGTTTGCTGTAGGTATCTGCCCCCCAGCTTGATACTCCCCCAACTCTGTTGTGCGGCTCCTGAGGAGTGAACCACTTCTGCTTCACCTACACAGCTCACTCAGTGCTACCTGCTGGCACAAATCCAGGGATTTCCCTCAGATTATTCTACTTTCCTGAGACTAGAAGACACACGGGCACAAATGAGCTGGGTCAGTACAATTAATCCAACTGTAAAGCCAGAGGCCAGAAAACGTTCATTACTTACTTATTCAATATCCAAGGTCTATACCATTCAGTTGAATAGAGTAAAATGTGGCACCATTTGCTGACAAATGTGAAATATCCACAGACGCACTGGTCTGGGCTAATGTATCTACTACATTTGATTATCTTCAATTGGTCACACATTCTCCCACAGAGTGCCATTAAAATAAAAAAAAAAATCATAAGGATGAAGGGGCGAATTATCGCATTCTAGGCCCTGACTCACTTCAGGCTATCAACCATCAACACAATTTGAATAGGAGCAAAGAAAAAAACAGTTGAGGAATTACATATTAAAGTGTTTGTATGTTTCCCGTAAGAAAATTTTATTTCTAGTCTCTATAGAATATGTCTACAACTTGAGAATAAACAATGGAAATGCAGCAACTACCAGAAGTCCTTATTTGTTGCACTTAGGAGATTCACTTCTAATTTTGGAGATTCAGTTTTTTCTAAGGCCAGTTCCCAGGGTTTTCCACAGGGTCTACAGACAACCGTTAAGTACGGCTATTGTGCTCTATGAGCAAATCATCTGTTCTCAATTTTTCAGAATATGGATCTCTAAAAAGAGTTGTCTTTTTGTTTGATGTGGGTTAGGTTTGTTTTTATCCACAGAAGATTTAGTTTTTTGTTTAAAGCAAAGTTAGCCTAAATTCTTGATTCTTAAATTTTCCATGCCTTCCAGGTAATGGAGAGCTTATTCCATGGGGGGGGGGGGGTGCTGTATTATATTTAGAGGTCAGTTTCTTTTGTTTTTTATTTATTATTTTTTAAAATTTATTTTTTTAAAGATTTTACTTACT
The DNA here is from genome assembly GCF_964656455.1 of Halichoerus grypus. Lineage (NCBI taxonomy): Eukaryota > Metazoa > Chordata > Mammalia > Carnivora > Phocidae > Halichoerus > Halichoerus grypus. The sequence goes on along the minus strand of NC_135713.1, from coordinate 47,063,915 downwards.
TATTTGAGAGAGAGAGAGAGAGAGAGAGAGAGAGAGAGCAGGGGGAGGAGCAGAGGGAGAGGAAAAGCAGACTCCCTGCTGAGCATGGAGCCAGACATGAGGCTTGATTTCACAACTCTGAGATCATCACCTGAGCCCAAATCAAGAGTCCAACGCTTAACTGAATGAGGCACTCAGGCACCTCTAGGTCAGCTTCTTTGAGACAGCATCTTTTTTTGGATTGATCAGCAGTTATTACTGACTAGTTGTGTTAAAAAGAACCCTGCTCCTAAGGAGGTCTGTGAAAAGACAGGGAACCAGCCCACATATTAGCTTGTTTCAAAGGGCTCTCACATCACACACATGAAGATTCACTGCATTCTCAGAGAATGAGCTTGCTCTCCGAGTCCTAAAATACAGGTGTCCTTGGGTGGATTTGCTGCAAAGATTCCAGCTTTAGTACCTAATATGAAACATAGGATCTGGCTGACAGAGAGTCAGGTAACTCTGGCAGGTAGCAGCCCTGAGAGGGAAGCAACTCTTCTAGGGAAAGTAAAGCCTTGCAATGGGGCATATAATGTGAAAACTACAGCCCACTGTATATGGGATTTTGATAAGAAAATGTTCTCTTTCTCTATGAATTATCCTTTTCCAAACACATTTGCTAATGTTTGAGGTCTACTATTAAATATGCAATGTTATTGATGATGATTTATGATGGGTTTTAGTTAAAAGAACTACAAGAAATGAAGAAAGCCAGTATGTGCTGAATTGTTCATGACTATAAGTGAGGCAGGGAAGCTGAAGGGACTCCACTTTAGAATTGGCTCCATCTCTGCTGTTTTTCTGCTAGGTCCCGTTTCTGAATAAGCCAAAGAAGCTATGTTCCCACTTCAAGCGGGAAGCTAGAAAGTTAATCATTCTCTGAGTTTTGTCCTAGGTCCCAAACACCCGATAACATCTAAGAAGAGCCGGATCCCAAACATGTCCCAGGACTTTAGCTTCTGACAAACCTTTGCCAACGATTGCATCAACACTCCCTACCTTCAGTGATTTGTGGAATGACACCTGCCGTTCGCCTGACACTTGCCTTTGATCAGACCCTACTCTGGATTCCTGGAGGAACACACACCTTAGACCCCTTTCCAATATAAGCCCCTAACCCCAAGTGACATTGAGACTCATTCTCCTTTCCTTTCTGAGTCTCCCAGAAACTCCATTCCATCTGCTATTTTCTGTTTGTCCCTCCTGCTATTCAATAAATTCTACTTTCACTCCCCCGACTCGCATTTGATTCCTATCCTGCATGAAGCCAAGGAGCCTCTTAGCTGGGTTTTGCAGGAGCCCCCTCTGGCTGCTGGCCTACCTGCATCGTATATAGCAAAACATATAGTTATATTTGTTTCAAAATACCGTTTTTTTATGTGTTTCCTTTTTGGAGCCAGGGATGGTTTTTAGGTCATATCTTTATCTCTGTTTGTCTGTCTGTACCTATTGTTCTTTTTTGTTTTCCTTAGTTGTTGGTGCTAAGTACACAGCATCTCAGAGCCTTTTTCTGCTAAAGGCAGCACAATTATGGATATTTGAAGATTAACACCAGTACATGGAATATTCACAGAAAGTAGTTCTAGTACCATTAACGGTCCAAGTGATGGAGAGCTTGTCACACACAAGCAAAAATCTGTATAGTTTTTAGAGTTCAGTTTCTTTTAGGTACCACTTTTCTTTGGGCTGATCAGCACCAATTACTGACTAGTTGTGTAACTGGTTAGGTTTTGGGTACCACAAAACACAGCAGGAAACAAACACTGTGAATGAATGAATCCCGAATCTCCTAATTACAAGGCTGGCAACCTCTTCCTCCAAACCCTCAGTCTTCTCAGAGAGAATTTTCTCTTGGATGTAGCTCATCTTCACACCCTTTCTAATCTCTACCAGTTTGTATATTCATGTTGTGACTCTGTTACATTCCAAACACTCAAAATGGATCATCAGCCAGTTGCCCAAAGGAAATAGCCACTAATCAATGCAAACCATAGTCAGAAGTTTACCTTAGTTCCTTGAAGGGGTCTGCCCTGACATTAGGTGTCTCTATAGATTTAGGAAACACTGTGCCCTCCGCTCCTGTAAACAAAAGAAAAAAGCAAACAGAGGTTGGAGAGTTTGGACATGTCACCTGGGGGCACAAACAGCACAGTGAGTGGAGCTAAGTGTAGGGTGAATCCTTCACATAACCCAAAGCGCATATTTTGCCCTTGGCTTTCACTCCACGATAAGGGAGCACTGAATCAACTCATGCAAACAGCCTTTGAAAAAACAAGGTACTTCTTTTGAAAGTGTTCTTGCTGAAATCAGAGTGAGGCCATGAGGCAAATACCATGTTGACTTAAAAAAAAAAAAAAAAAGATGCCTAAGAAATGGCACAATCTAACTCTTGTCTCTCATCAACTATTAATAGTCACCCAACTGGAAATGTTTTGAAAAGCAGCAGCCGAAGCCCTCTGATTGCAGTGCAGGGCACAAATCACAGAACACATCCAATATCTAGGCAGTGGGTGGATGGTGGAGGACACCCTAACACTTTAAGGTATCCACCTAATGACATTAAGGAAACAAGTTTTCAGTAAATAAAGTTCTGCATACTATCTTGAAAAGTTAAACAAAACAGAACACTATGAGAGATCATTTGGCGTTCATTGCTTTTTACACTTTGAGTATTATTTAACATTGATCCCCGACCCAATCTAGATATTTAGCTCTTGACTTTGCAATAAGCTTTTATCTTTACAACTTGTCATCACCAGCTGAACCCTCCCAGCCATAAAGATGGTGATTATCTGATTTGTCTGCTCCCAGAGTGTTTTCAAATCATTTAAGCCTCAGTTTATCACAGACAATTGCACTGGATATTAGTTTTTCAATTAAACTTAGCCAGGCAGTATCCTGCACTTTGAAGGAAAGGTGTTTATTTTTATATCTTTTTTGGTGTAGTTCTTTGATGCCACAAAAAGGGGCAGAATAACATCTTGTATTCATGTGCCAATTTCTAGAATTGTCTTGTAGTGTTATGTCTAGAAATCTTCCATTAACCACGGTTATTCCAAATCCAGATTTATCCTAGCACACTGATGTGTCTAGTTAAATGAACTTGTGTAGCAACTATAAAAGTATTTCATCTTTTTTTTGGAAAGTATTTAATCTTTTTGATACCAGTAACAGACTACTGCAAATCAAATCAGAAAAAAATCCTTCAACTTAACATTATGTATGGTCATTTAAAAGAACGTCCTAGTGAATGATAACTATTAATCTAAGCTAACATTTTGAGTAAAACCATCACGTGTACTCCAGATGTACTAGCTAAATTCTCCCCTGCAACAACCCTACAGACAGTTGCAGTAGGCAAAGAGACATTTCATGTGGGCACATTTAAGATCTTTTTCTGCCCGTAGACACTTTTACTTTTTAAGACCCCAAACCACATCATGTCAAATAGATCAAAATGTACCCATAGTCTGCATTAAATACAACTTTTTTGATGTAAATTTCATAAGAATGTTGTCTTATTATGCACATATTATTTTGCCCTTGTGATTTAAACTTTATTGTGTTCTTTATACATGTGGTGGTTAATTTTATGTGTCAACTTGACTTGGATCATGAGGTACCTAGATATTGGGCTAAATATGGTTGCTGGGTGTGTCTCTGAGGGTGTTTCCAGATGAGAGTGGCATGTGATGCAGTGGATGTAGCAGAGCCGATGGCCCTCCCCAGTGCAGGTGGGCATCCGCCAATCCCGTTGAGGGCCTGAATAGAACAAAAAGGTGGAGGAATGGGGCGCCTGGGTGGCTCAGTCATTAAGCGTCTGCCTTTGGCTCAGGTCATGATCCCAGGGTCCTGGGATCGAGCCCCACATTGGGTCCCTGCTCCGTGGGAAGCCTGCTTCTCTCTCTCCCTCTGCCCCTGCTTGTGTTCCTGCTCTCACTGTGTCTCTGTCTGTCAAAAAAAAAAAAAAAAAAAATCTTTACAAAAAAAAGGTGGAGGAAGGAAGAATTAGGCCCTTCCTGCCTAATTGCTTGAGCTGGGATATCAATCTTCTCCTGCCCTCAACACTCCTTGTTCTCAAGCCTGTAGACCCAGACTGAAATCTACACCACTGACCACTGGTTCTTAGTGAGCCTTGGGACTTACTCTGAATTATGCCACTAGCCTCCCTGGGTCTCCATCTTACACATAGCAGGTCGTGGGACTTCTTAGCTTCTATAATGACATGAGCCAAGTTCTTAAAACGAATCTCTTCCTACATGTAGATCCATATTGGTTCTGTTTTTCTGAATAACCCTACCTAATACAATAACTGAATAAGACTGGATTGGATTATAGACTATAATATGGCTTTTGTTACTTATATATTAAATCTGGTTTTGCAGAGCATGCATTCCACATCTCCAACATTTTTGTGATCCTTTGAGGAGCACCTAGACCAAAGGTACTGTGGAGGATGCCTAGTGGGTAAAACAGGTTGGCAGAAGTCACAGGACAATGAGTAACACATTGGGATGTGCCTTCTAATTGTCTGTAACCCAAGAGCATGGCCTCAGCCACCACCTTTCAGTACCATCTCAAACCTGTTACTAAACAGCTCCCATCCATCACTACTACAGTTAACAGGGACTTCCTTTGAGATCCCTTCCCCTTCTATTTCTTAAAAATGCTTATTCTTAGCCTTAGGAAACTTTTTTTTTTTTTTTTTTAATAATTAAAAGGAACATTAATACACCAGATTAAGGCTAGGACAGTTATTTCTGTTTATATACATTGTATACACTCTTTAGTTCTAGCTCATATCTCCCCTTCCTCTACTAAGAATTCTATGAAAACTGCAAGAGAAAGAGCATTACCTCTTTTGAAATCAGCCTTAATTGTGTGACTTACCCACATGGCAAGTAGTACTGCTCATAGACAACCTTCATTATTTGAACTGATATTAAAATGTTAGGAAGCTTTATGTTTCACTGATATCTCATGCACCCTCCTATTATTTTATAAGGTCTCTGAAGCCAAAGGATACCAATTTCACAACTTGTGACTATGTAAAATATATACATATATAATGACATATATTGCATTTATTCAGTCCAATTATCCAAGAATGAGGAATGACATTTTCTTATGTAAAATGAACCTCAAAAGCCTGTACCGTTTTCTTTATTCCATCCACACTTTGTGCTGAGCCTGTTTCTCCATTTGTCAGTTACACTGACAACACCTCACTTGCTACTTAACATCTGGCCACACTAAGCTCAAGAAGGAACTACTCTATTGCAGCCAGTGGCCCCTAGCTCAGTCATCCTTTTAGAGCAATTCCAAGGGGGATAAAAAAATGTTACATAAATGCTACATTTGTGGAAGGACCATGGTCTCCTCTGAACACCTGACTTGGGTCCTCAGCTTTCTCAGATGGACAATCCCATTTGCCCAGTGTTTTGTAGGAGTGTGTCTTATTCTCTGTCCTATCTCCATTGCCTAGCACAGTGTAGGTTCTCAATAAATGTAACACAGCTATAACACTTATGTGGCACTGAGCACACACTACCTGGGATTTTTATTTACCTTACAGACATTCATCCCATCTCTTCAATAAGATCCTAGGCTGTATGTGAACAGGGGGAAGGTCATATACAGAATACAGACAGATTCAATTTTAGGTTCTGAAGATTTCCACTAGACTTATTTCTAGTTGGTACTACCACTTCTATGGGAGTACTAATTTATTGTTATAAAACTGCTCATGTATTACATGACATATTTAATGAATGTCCAAAATTCAACCTATTTTAACCTCTTAAAATAAAAGAGCTATGTTAATAAAAGAATATTATTTGGGCTAAATATAAATATCTCTTTAAAGTAAAATAAGATTAAGGCTTGTAGTTTCTTCCCCAGACCAAGAAAACTACTTATCCTACAAGACAAGTGGTGCTAAAAAACATGGGGCTCACAGTCACATGGCTAGTGAGTGCTAGAGCTGAGATTCACAGGCAGGCGTCCGACTCCAGGACCCACTTGTAGCCATCATGCCCTAGTGCCTTGTTTTCTGAATGCCCGGACAGTGTGGCACCCACAAAATGGCAAGCCAGCAAAACCCAGGGGTCTGGGCTCTCACAGTTAGAGGACGTAGGTGATGGACAGGCTCTGAACGTGTGATGAAAGTGAAGGGCAAGACACTCAGGCTCCCTTAGCTCCCACCATCCACCCGATGCCCTCTTTGTTTTTGATGGACTTTTGTAACAGGGGCCCATATGTGCCATCCATCCATACTGGAAAACAGGCTCATAGATATGACTTCTCAGGGGAATGTACCACAATTTCTCATTATCTGAGTGTCCTTGGGCATGAAACCCAATCTCTAAGATGCTCAGATTCTTTCTCTGAAAAGAAGGGATATTAATAGTAACTTTATCTCCTAGGGGTCTTGGGAGATTGAATGAGATCTCTGACATATAGCAATCAGCAGATGATAGTCAATAAAATATTTCTAGTGGTACTAAAATATTTATGAATCCTATTCTTTCCTCCTCTTATCCAGGTCCTTTATGACTCTTAAAAAATAACATTTTTAAAGCACTTACTATGAACTAGAAACTATTGAAACTATTTTAATTTGATCATCAGAATAACCCTATGAGGTAGGGACTATGCATATCTGTTTTTATGGATGAGGAATCTGAGACTCAGGGAAGTCAGGAAATTTTCCTATGGTTGAGCAGCAAAGAGGGGGAGTCAGAATTTGAACTCTCTTCGTTCTGGAACCAACGCCTGTGACCACTACTCTAGACCATCTTTTTCAGCAGATCATATCACTCCCTACTTGCTCATCTTTTTATGAGATACGAACAAATATCAATGTTTATACCCTCAAGTAACACTTGCCAAATCTCCCATCCCCTCTCTTCTAAAAGCAATTCACATGCGCAATGAGAGGAGATATTAATACTTTCACAAAGACCATTTCTTTCCAAGTCCTATCAGGCTTCTGATTTTCACACCATTTTTCACTTTCCCAAAAGCTGCAGAGTGGACAAACATTCATCAGGATGAATTCTCCCATCCTATCCCCTATCCATTCTAAGATAATAAATTATTCTCAATTTTATTATTTCAAAAAGGTTTCTATTAAAGCCATACCTACTGATTCCTTCTTTTGACACAATATAATTTACTGGCAATAAATGTTCATAAACAGTTTGAGTGAAAAATCCATAAAGCCATTTCAGCTTTATTTTAAGTTCCATTAATGTCCCTCAAAAATGATTTTGTCAATGTGCTTCCATTAGCTGGTTCTCTGCCCAATAACTTAATTCCACACAATCAATTAGGAACTTATAAATCATGTGACAGGATCTATCTAAAGTGTTTTGAATCACCATAAAGATCAGCTCAACAGCTCTTTTTTTCCTTGTGGTACAGGTAGGGGGTAAACTTGTCAAAAAATCTCAAATGCACTCCATTGCCATAGTAACAAAAAGCCAGCTTCTCCTCTCTGAAAAGTATACTCAGCTTTGGTGACTTTCCCCTCAAAGTGTCCTGGATGTGAAGAGACCTGAGATCCAGTCCTATCTCTGTGATCTCATGCAAACCAGAATTCTTCTCTAACCCTTAACTTCCTCAGCTATAAAATAAGAGAGGATGAGAAGTATCAGGGCTAAACTGTTTTCCCCTCCAATTGAAAATTTCATCAGGTAACAATCTAATCTAAACAGATGATTGTCTTGAGCCACCTCCATTTCCTACCAGGAAAAAAGAGCAACCCTGAAGTGGAGATATATTTTATTTTATATATATATATATATATATATATATCTTGATCTAATTGGCATTTTTCTTTTCTTTTTGAAGATATATATAAAAATATATAAATATATAAATATATATATATATCTCCTAAAAACTTTCTTAGTGTTTAAGGAGGAAACAAAGCAAACAGACTTTTGTCCAATTCAAGCTGCATTTAATTGGAAAAACTACTCACCAGAAAATAAACCTCACACAGATAAAATGGTTGACGGCAAAATTTAACTGAAAAAACAAGAACCTGGTTCATAACTCTTTAAAACTTCAAAAATTGGGGAAAATTCAATTTTTATAAAAAATAATAAACACTAAAGTGCCTAAGCGTGTATATGTTAAACACAGCCATGAACCAAATCCTGGGATGCAGAGTCACATCTGCAAAATGTGCTACAAAAAAATTGGACTTGAGAAAAGCATTAGACACAAAGGAAGAAATACTATGCTACAAGTTATGAATAGTAACTGGAACCAGAAAAACTGACGATGAATCAAATCTTTGGTGTACATGGAGAGGAACTGATCTTTTAGACGATAATTGCAAGAAAAACTTTCCAAAAGGTCAGAAATGGCTTAAGTGTGCTGTTTAGAACATTGATTAAGGAATTAAGCTAGCTTAATGGAGTTTGCTCTGGTAAGTTCTTTCTAGATGTACTTTCATTAAGATTGGCATAATTATGATTAATGTTTTGTATTAATGAACATAGACTAAAACTCATCTTTGGGTTTAAATCATGGGGCCAAAATACTCAACAGGTTCAAAATGCAGAGTTAAAATAGCTAATCACCATTGTCTGAAGTCAAAGCATTTTAAGCGCTCTAATTCATGTGCTCAGGTAGATATAACCTGAATGACAACCCTTAACAACAACCATATTTTACTGGATAAGGATATATTTTTATACCAATATTAGATTAAAAAATAGAGAAAGGATTTCAATCTAAAAAATGGTGATAAGAAACATAAGAGAAGGAATGATTTGATTTCTTTGAAATACCAGAGAACCGAAAAACCAAAGACCTGATTTTTAGTGCTGATTTTCTATGAGCTTATTATATGACCTTTGGCAATTTGCCCTCTGGTCTTACTTCCCCATTTGTTATACAAAATGGGGGTGGGGATTAGATGATCTATAAGGCTGCTTCCAGCCCTACTGTTTTATAATCTTCCAGATAACTTGGTTGCATCAACCCAATGGACCAGGAGAGGAACATTGGTTTGGGTTTGATAAACCCAACATTCAATTTACTTAATAAATATGTTTTGAGCAGGAGGCTCTAGACGTGAGCCAGAGAGACACAGAGTCCACAGTCTAGAAGAGTGTAGTGTACTCTAGTAGTGTACGTTATTACTTTAAATAATTAGTTATTAAATAATCCCACAAATAAAAATATATAATACTTACAACTAGTGATAAAGACTTGAAAGGAAAATAAAAAATGTCTTTGCAATACAACTTGGCGTCACATCCTGGTCTGGCACGTAAGTTTCCCTGAGAAAGTGAAGTTTTGTTGATATTTGTTAAGTGATTATGAATGAACTAGTTAAGAGGAGGAAGTAGCAGTAGAAAAGATAATGTGAAGACATCATGGTTGGGAAGTTGAAGTTAATAAAGATCAGTGTGGCTAGACCATATTTTGCAAGGGTGAGCAGCGTGGGATGAGACTGGAGAGGTGGGTTGACCTGGGTAATTCAGAACCTTGTGGGTCACGGTGAAGGTTTTAAGCAGAGATCTGGCTTGATCTAATTGGCATTTTTCTTTTCTTTTTGAAGATTTTATTTATTTATTTATTTATTTGAGAGCGCACAAGCAGGGGGAGGGGCCGAGGGAGAGGGAGAAGGAGAAGGACAAGCAGACTCCTCACTGAGCAGGGAGCCCGATGCGGAGCTGGATCCCAGGACCCCAGGATCATGACCTGAGCTGAAGTCAGATGCTCAACCACTGAACCACCAGGATATGACCCCAAATTGGCATTTTTCAAAGATCACTGTGCCAGCGTGTTATGGTCTGTGTGTTTGTATCCTCCTAAAATTCACACGTTGAAACTCTAACCATCATTGGAACCCCACCATGCTGGTATGCTGATCTCAGGCTCCCAGCCTCCAGAACAGTGAGAAATTCCTGTTGATTAAGCCATCCAGTCTATAGTGGTCTGTTACAGCAGGAGCAGCTGACTGAGACATTGTACCATGGAAAAGACACTGCAGGAGGGCAAGGATAGATAAGGTGGCGCAGGGAGAGGGTGGGTGATAGGCTGGGCTAGAGAACTGGCAGCACAGATGGAGAAATGTGGATGGGTTTAGGAGATATTTAAGTGGAAAGCCAATGGGATCTGGTGATGTGCTGGACAAGAAAGAGAATGATGGGTACCAGAGGGCCCAGGGGAAGAGCTGAAATGGATGGTCAAAACCAAATGATTAATACTCAAAGTCAGAGATGCCCATGGCAACCTTATACATGTCCAATGAAATCCAGCTTTTTTCTTATTTGATATTTTAATTGCAACTGAAATTGCCTTTACTTGAAGAAGGTGCTCTGAATCCGACTACATTTTTCTTATGGGGGTGTAGGCAATGTGACAAAGAAAATTTAAGTCTCCCAAAGTATTTATAAGCAAGCAGTATTTAAAAACAATTATGAATAATATAGTAATTTATTGAATAATGAACATTGTCTTCTGTGTAACATAATTTTCTAATTACTCCAAAGTTTTAGCTAAACACATATTCATATATCTCCTATTGGTTAAAAGCTTTCTAAACACACAAGATAGGATTTTTACCTCTCCAAGTCTAGGCTAGAGAACATGGTTACATGTTAATATTTAAATATTCTTTAATGTCTGAGGCCTATTTTCCTGAAAAGCAATCTCTATAGCATGTTATCCATGGTAGGTGTAAGAGTCTATCATGGGAGCACTTATCATGGGAAATTCCTCAGAAACAGTGGTTTTCTATTTATTTCATAACATGAATTGTTGGCTTTCTCCAAATGGTAATATGCAGTGAAAAATTCTTTTTAAGGAAGTGAGTTGGGTTATGTCTAATCTCGGATTTAAAATGCACTGAGTAATGAGCGAGGTTGCAGAGTTTTCACAAATTTCAAGGTTAAGCACTTTGAAGGTGGTTGTCAGCTTCTGAAAACCTTTCCAACGTGAGCAACAGACTGATGCAAGACAGAAATTTTGAGTGGAAAAAGTCACTTGAAGTAATTTAATCCCATTGTGTCTCCCTGGCTGCTGGTGGCATTTAATAAACCACTAATGCAAAACATTTGTAGTCATTACAAGTCGTTTCCAGGATACATAGCAAATATTTTCTTTTTAGGAATTAGGGCAGATTCTCCTGACCAAAAAGTACAGATAATTAATTCATTTAACAAATATTTGTGGATGGCCTACTCCATAAATGGTTTTGTGGGAAAAACAGATTCAGACTTTTTCTCCTTATAGGCTCACAAATAAAAACTTCAAAAAAATATATAAAATCTCTAGCCACTCTATGTGTGGTAACATTCACTGTCTATAAACATTTAACAATTACTTACAATGTACCTGGCACGGTACTAAGGCAATACTGAGTGTGAAGATCTGATCTGTGCCCTTATGGACTTTTATAGTGGTTAGACAGACAGATGCTAGAGAACATATTTAAACTGATTTTTGTAATGACAATTATTGTAAGTCATGTATTCTCAACAGGGGCGAGGCAGCTCCCAAAGGTACAAAAATGGGTTCTTGAAGGCACAAGAAATCTTTCTCTAAGTACAAAGTCCAGATGTACATACAATACACACAATGATATACAGTGTATCTGTGGTACATAAGTTACATGGGGGGGAAGTGATTAGGAAGAAAAAAGCATGTCTGGAATGATTCCTTAAAAGGATGATATTGAAAAAAAGCTTGAGAAACACTGTTGTAAATGCTTTGACTAGGACAAGGAGCCACTGGAGCTCTGAGCAGGCATCTTGCCCAGGCGTGGAGGACCCTGAGCGCTGCTCTGGGGAAGTGACAGGCACTTGAGATCTCAAGATGGAGCAGGACTTAGTCCGGCAGAGATGGTTTGGATGGAGGCTGGTGGAGAGAGGGCACCAGGAAGGGGGACACAAGAGCTGGCTCGCTGCTTTTAAGGAGATGTGTGTAGCTAGAGTGGAAAGAACGAGACTGGCATAAGATAAGGCTGGCGAGGTAGTCAGGGGCAAGGTCACACAGGAACATTCAGGCCAGGGCAAAGTTTGAGAATTTTATCCTAATAGGAAAAAGAAGCCATTGAAAGGATCTAGACAGGAGAATGATTATGCTCAGAGATGTGTTTTTTTAAATACTATGGTGGCAGATACTACGGATTGGCTGCCCCCATTTTAAGCGCAGTGCATCCTCCCTTGCATCTGTCTACCACAGAGGCTGGAAACCCAAATGGCTGAACTTCTCAGACTCCCTTTGCAGCATTAAGTGGCTGTGTGATACAGCCTGGGCCAGTGAAATGTAGGTACAAGTGTCTGGGGAGCTATTTTCTTCCCAAATGAAAAAAGCAAAGCCTAACAAAGAAGGCTTTTTGTTCTTTACTCTTCCTTCTCTGAAATACAGAAGCAATGCTTGGAGGCACAGCAGCCCTATGTGACCATGAGAATAAAAGCTACATTGCTGAAGGCGTGCAAGCAAGAGGGCTGAAGGATTCTGGTTCCTTTATGACGCTGTTCTGCTGTAAGCCCTACAGAGCATACCTCCGGAATCATTATTACATAATAAAAAGAACCCCCTGACTTGTTTAAGCCACTGTTTGTTGGGTTGTCTGTTATTTCCAAATGAATCTAATGCCCATAGTTACAGGATCTGACTCCACTCTGTAAGATGCAGTACAGGGGATCGAGAGCAAATGCATGCAAATCAGGGGACTATTTCAGTAGCCAGGTAAGAAAGGATGGTGGCCTAAACTAAGTAACTCATAATGTGAAAAATGGCAAGGGTGAACATGAGAACTACTGAGGAGGTTAGGATGATATGAGGGGTGAAGGGGGTAAAACATGTTCAGGCTTGGGCACAGAGCACAAGTTCAATGTGGGTTATGTGGAACCGAAGGTATCGATGGAGTTTCCAGACTCAGGTGTTCATGTAGGCAATTGGATACACAAGCATGTTACTCGAGGCAGAGTTCTAAAGCACTGGTAGAGAGATTTTTGGAATACAGGTGATTATGGCAACCAAGAGAATGGGTGACATGATCCAAGAAATGGTGAGAGTGATATGAAAAGAGAGCCACAGTCAGAATTTTAAAGGAGTCCAACCTTTCAAGGTGGGGATGGGATGGGAACATGAACTATCAAAGGAAACTAGAGAGGGAGGAAGAAGACCAGGAATGGGGTAACACAGGCAGCCAAAAGAAAAAAGTCCTTCAAAAAAGCAGAAGGAGTTACTTATGTTAATTGGTGCTTAGGGGTAGGACAGGAATTAAAATGTCCATGAAATTTAGCAACATGGAGGTCTTTTATACCATAGCAGCCATTCTACGAAGAACTGGAGGGGAAAGGAAGAAATGGTTATAAGCAAGAGCTATTACTTTTTGACAGAAGAACTATAGTAAGACAGCTGAATATTAGATATTGGATATTAGATATCAGAGTTTAAAGATCCAGCTCTGGTTAGTAACCAAACTTTTATAGGAACAACAGTCTGCTCTATGGCACAGGCTGGGTAGAGGGACATGTGCTCAGTTGCCCGGATGCAGGTATGCATAATGTGGATATTTGGGTTCATCCAGAGTGGGGACTTTAGTAGACATGTACATTGAATAAAAATGTAACAAGTGCAGGGCTGTACAGGAAGACTGTGAAGAGGAATATGACCTCAGGCAAATTATTTAGCTTCTTCTAGCCTCAGTTTCCAGATCTGTGGAATGGGGATAATAACAGTACATTACTTTGTGTGTGTGTGTGTGTGTGTGTGTGTATGTAGTGTGGAATGGGGATAATAATAGTACTACATATATATGTATATATATAATATATATACACACATGCACATATATATATAACACTACATATATGTATACATATGTAGCGCTATGCATGCCTAGTACATCAAAGTGCTCACTAAATAATATATATTATTTATTATAATAGATGATGTTGATGATAAGGACAGAAGATAAAGCCAGAAAGACAGAAGAATATCATTAAATAATTTGTATGGTAACCATACAGGAGAACGAAATAAGATGTGTTCCCTTTTAAATACTCTAACAATTTAACTGAACTGGCCATACCATCAAGGTACACGTTTTATATATTTTTGTAGAATGTGAAACCGCAGAGCAATTTAAAGATTCATGTGGAAAAAATATTCTGGCAAGATATGAAGAGACAAGTAGTTTAATTAAACAAACTCTACTTTAGAAACCAATAGACCAGAACTCATGCTTGGCGTATCATTAAGCCAAAACTGAAAAATATAAAAGGAATCATCCAAGCAGCAAGCAACCTCATTTCAGTTTCTTATGACTATACTATTTTTGATAGTAAATAAAACCACACAGTAGAACAAATAACTTCAACTCACTGGGTTTGTGTCACAGAGGTGGGACGCCGGAACAGGCGGGCTCTGAGTCAGGACGGTATACGAACACCGGAACACAGGCAACACACTGGGGAGGCCGCTCGGCAAGAACAGTGGCAAAGACAACACACTGTGTGTCCCATGAAGGAGATGAATGCGGCCCTCTGCCCATATTCCCGTCCAGGTCCCCTCCAGGGACAGGTGGCCAGAATCAGGCCAACAGGGCAGGGAGACGGGGAGGGAGAATAGATAGGAACTGTACGCGGTCAAGTTAAGGCCAGAACTCATGCTGCCTGCCCTTTCACCTGGGAGTGAGTGTCAAATGGGAGCCCTGAATACACTGTTTCCTTAGGCAAGATCTCAGTTTCCAAGTGTCTCTCCCAGTGTGAGAGCAATCAGGACTCTGAGACTCCATGGATGCTGGTAAGACCTAAGAAAACAACACACACATGATTTTAAGGGCTTCCTGGTCATTGAAAAACACGTGGAACGCTCTGTTCCTGTAGCTGAGGAGGTGGGGGGTGATGCTTTCCTACGGAGAAGGAAATTGAAACATTAATTGAGAACCATGGAGAAACACAGTCTAAAAAATAATTGGACGGACTTATAAAGTCATTTACAGGGGATGAAGATGATGAGGACTTGAAAAGTGAGGGCCAGCAAGTTGAAATCTTACTAGAAGTAGTGGATGTCTCAATGCTTTAAAACACTGGAATACTTTAATTTCAGAATACAATCTTATTATGAAAGCAAGCCTCAAAATAGGCATATTTTACAGGTGACTTAAAGGGTAATTTTGATGGTATGATTTTTACCTTATCCCTAGTATGGATAGCATGTTACTTATCAACATCCATTTTCCCCTGCCAACAAAATATTGCTATTATTCATGGAAGCAAAGTACCCAGCTAAATAATTGCTTTCCCAGACTCCCTTGAAGCTAGGGGTGGCCCTTATGAGCCAGTTTTGTCTAATGCCATGTAGATAGAAACCTACTAGGGAGGGGCATCGTGTGAGCTATCTCTGTTTTAATAGGAAGGTACAGATGTGGTTGGTTCTACTCTTCTCTCTGATTATCAACATAATCTGGAGCTGTGAGAGCCACCTTCCAACCATGAGAAAAAGACCAAGAGGATTTCAGATATGTTGACCCAGACGCCAGTAAGCCACCAGCAACTGTCTCTCATTGGACTTCTTCTTTTTATTTTTTTAAAAGATTTTATTTATTTATTTGAGAGAGAAACACAAGCAGTGGGGAGGGGCAGAGGGAGAGGGGGAAGAAGGCTCCCCACTGAGCAGGGAGCCCCACGCAGAGCTCTATCCTGGGACTCCTGGATCATGACCTGAGCTGCAGGCAGATGCTTAATCGACTGAGCCACCCAGGTGCCCCTCACTGGACTTCTTATGAGAGCTAATCAAGTCCCTAGTTATTCATTTGAGCCACTTTATGAGACTTCTGTTACTTAGCCCCGCCTAAGGTTCAATACCATTCCACCCAAGACCGGGGAGAGAGAAGCAAACTGACCCTTTAAGATGGTCATACTCTTCACTTAGAACTCTTGCCATAAGCCAAATGATCAAAAGTTGGAAACCACTCTTACTGTACCTTCCTAGGAAGTATCTTTTCATTGATTGCTGAGTGGAATGGTTTTCTCATTCCATCTTCTCAGCCAGAAAGTACTTTTGTATGTTTGTTTTTTAGTGCATCAAAATCTTTAAGGCCTGGCTCAAATGCCTCCTCCATGACGGAACTTTCCCTGGTCCTCTCTGTTATCACAGATTGCTCCCTCTTTTGTGCTTCCCTAATGCGTAACTGATATGCTGGCTGAGCACTCATTCTACCTGGTGAGACGGTTCATTGAGTGTGTGTTGCCTTCACCATAATGTAAGGACCAGGTCATGGGAGTCTTTGTTCTTTCCTAGACAAGGAGCATGAACTTCGATGTTTTGAATTCAATTTCAATTAGGCAGGAAAAGCTGTGGAATGAAGCAGAAACTTCTAGAGGGGAGAGGTCTGAGCTGGTCAGTAGCAGCTACACCACTGTTATAGCCTGATACATCTTTGTCCAGGAAAGTAAATTGTTAAGGCTGTAGCTATGTGGTCTCCATGGTATAGTCTCCCTTCTTTCTAGCAGCTCTCTTGTAACCTTTCCAATTTATTTCTGTCAGTGCAACTTCCCAGAACCCAAGTGTCCCAGGTCTCCTGTCTGGTTTACAAGCTTTGATAAGTTCCTGTTTCCTACAACAAAAAGCCCAACATTTTACCATGATATCATCAGGCTTAGTCAGCCTCTTTATCTTTTGTCTGTGGCTTGATAATTTTTAAAAATATTGATTTGTGTTTGTTCTCTCCATATTTAAAAAAAAAATAAATTTATTTATTTATTTGACAGAGAGAAAGGGAGGGAGAAAGAGAGAGGGAGGGAGAGCACGTAAGCATAAGCAGGTGGAGAGGGAAGCAGAGGGAGAGGGAGAAGCAGACTCCCCACTGAGCAGAGAGCCGACGACATGGGGCTCAATTCCAGGACCCTGAGATCATGACCCGAGCTTAACCAACTGAGCCACCAGGTGCCCCTGTTCTCCCCATATTTTTCTCTCTCCTCAACTTCAAGCAGATAGCCAGACACTCTGCATATCTTTGATGTTTGTTTGTTTCCATAAAGTAAAAAGTACTATTTATGGTACATAGTTCTATAAGTTTTGACAAATACACACAGTCATGTATCTACCGCCATAAGCCATCACAGCAAATTTTAGCACTTTGAAAATTCGCTTCCCTTGCACTACCCTTCTGTACTCAATCTCTCCCTCAAGCCCTTACTCCTGGTTCCCACTGTTCTCAGGCCCTACAGTGATGCCTTTTCCAGAATGTCATAAAAATGGAATCATTCCGTAGATAGTTTTGGGTTTGGCTTCTTTCACTTAGCAAGATGCAGCTAAGTTACATGATGGAAGGTTTTCAGTGGATCAAAAGCAGAGCTGCCTTAAATCAACAGCTATTCCTGCCCTTGATGAAGGCCTAATCCTAGTGGAGAGTGTGCTGGCTACCCTCCCAAGGAGAGGAAAGAGAAGAGTGCCTTGGAGGGACGCCAAGAGGAGAGGCAGATTTTGCCCCTGACTTAGAATAACTGTGAAACGTAAGGTCCTTTGAGGACCAGAATCATCCCTAGGGAGGTGGCAAACTCTCAGAGAGCACAGCTGGGTCAGGCCCCAGGAAGGCAGGACCCTTGGCACAGGAGGCCACAGCCTCAGCAAAGATTCCTGGGCCCTCTCCATGGCATGAAAGTTGGGAGTTGACTTCCCTTCAATTGATCACACAAGCTGGAAAAATGAGGATAGAAGAGGGGATCTTAATGGACCAAGATTGAATAGTCTTGCCCATATACTTTTTTGAATTTTATTTATTTATTTGACAGAGAGAGAAAGAGAGAGAGCACACACAACAGAGGGAGTGGGAGAGGGAGAAGCAGACTTCCCGCTGAGCAGGGAGCCCGATGCGGGGCTCGATCCCAGGACCCTGAGATCATGAACTGAGCAGAAGGCAGATGCTTAACCAACTGAGCCAACTAGGAGCTCCCACCTCCTTTTTTTTTTTTTTTTAAAGATTTTCTTTATTTGACAAAAAGAGAGTGGGAGAGACATATTTTCTTGACACTATATGTGCTTTCTTGATTCTTAAGCAATCCAGTCATGATGGAGATAGAATTTCCTACCAGACTATTGTGGGAGTTGCAAATCACATTGAGGGAATGAAAGTCATTTCATTGGCTGATATCTATTAAGTGCTTACTATTTGCCAAGCATTTTTCTAAGCACTTCACATGGATTAACTCACTTAATTCTCGCTGAACTCATTTGAGGCACATGCTATTATTATCTCCCTGTTTTCAGATGACAAAACTGAAAAGAGAAAGGTTTCAGAGAGTGACTGTGGGAACCAGGATGGGAATTTAGGTACCTCTAGCTGCAGAGCACATCCTTAACTTCTTGCTCAATGTGTTATTTCTTCCATCGTGAGCTTGGGAATGGAGTCATATTCTAAAAATCTCCTCCTCCAGGAAAAGACCACCAAGGAGTAGTGATGATTGGTTATAGCTGATTCTCTGCTGAGGGGTTGTCTAGGTGCTTCTGTTTGAACTGCCACCTGTCCACACCTGACCAATCAGATTCTAGCTTGAAAACTGAAGCCAAGCACCCCAGAGGACAGTTTCAGTGAATGATAGGTACTAGCCAATAGCAACTCACACTTAACTGACAATCATGCTAAGTGCTTTCACAGAGACAGTCCTTCCCTTTTATCTTCATGACAACCCTATGGCTGAGAAATATGAGGCATAAGGAGGCTAGGTAATAACTTACCTGCTGTTACAAAGCTAATTACTAATAGAGCTATGATAAGAAACTAGACAAACCAGTCCCCTGGCTTACATTTTTAACCTTCAAATAGAGATGTAGGGCTGGCAGCCATGTTGAAAGGTATGCAAGAAAGAACATCTCCAAGGGAAAATGTGAGTGAGCGGAGCAGAGTAAAAAGAGGTCACATGGCCTCTGAGGTGCAGGGGTAACACTTGCATTCTGGGAGCTTCCCTGACACAGATCTCAGAACATTTGACTAAATGTAGATCCACAGCCTGAAGTGAGCTCTGCCTCTTTGAAGAGAAAATGCCACTCGGGAGGAAGTTCTTCATTTGTGAATGGTGATGGAGACATTCCAGTTCACTTACTTTGCTACATTAAATCCAAGCCACAGCAACCGTAACGATCTTACTGCCCTTTGGCTTCAATATTTTATAACAGGTATCAAACCCTGACTTGGTACTCAACCAGGGTTAGTCAACAAAGCTATGGAGAAAAGACCGGGCAACTTTAAAAAAAAAAAAAAAAAAGGAAGTTTCATTTTCACCTGTGTCCTTCGGTCATTGCAAATCGTTGAGACTTTAGCAAGAAACAAAGTCTGAAGAAAGAATTTCAAGAGAAGATGTCCCATCTGTGCATGAGGCAAGGGAAAAATGTTGAATGGTGGCAATGTCTTTGTCTGTTTAACATTCCTTCACTCCCCTTCTGACACTAGAACAATTATTTGCTTTGGGTCAATGTACCAGGGTTGAGAATCCCATGGTTCTCCCCACACACCCCACAAACATACGGAAAGGAATGTGACCCAGGGTGGCCAATCAGAGTGTCTGATTCCCCAGAAAGAGAGTTTGCTTTGAGAGCATGTTATCCAAGCAGGGCCCATCACCTCTCTCCCCCCAGTGATGGCTATGGCTGTCTGGACAAGGGTGTTACTGTCTCTCCCTTCAGATACTGTCTGCTAAGGAGCTGCCCGAAGAAACCCTGTGCCCAGGATGAGATGTCAAAAGCACCAGAGTTGGCCCTATCTGGAATTTTCAACGATGTGAGTGAGCAAGTACCCTCCTTCTTTTAAAAAAAAAAATACTTTCCTCAACCCTGATTAATTTTGCTTTCTGTCACTGATAATTGGAAGCACCCTGAATAATGCATGCTTTTCCTGTTGGGTGGAGAAATCTCTGTCATGATTGTCCCTACCACTCCACATCATGAAAGCAAGGAGCACTGCTCTCTGGAGCCCACAAACAAGTCTGCCTTTTGCAAGAGATCATTATTCCTATATGACTCCACTTCAAATGCCTGCTCAATATGAAATGGAAATCCATAGGGCAACAGAAGCCAGTCAATTTTCACTATCAGACAAGAGTTGTGAAAGCGAGTGCGCTCAAGTGGCCGTCTGGGCTGAATTGGTCTAAGACAGCTTTGAGGGCATTTAGCATCTCTCTCTATCTCTCTCTCTGTTTAACAGTCCAGGGGCAAGCACATTTTGAGAGACTTTTATAGCTTTTTCCTCTATTCCTATAAACAGTGCCAATGTCACACAGGGAAAAACAACAACAACAACAAAAAACGGTGTCCATGAGGTCTGAATTATTCAGTCAGTGCCAAAGAGTATGTTCTTAAATACTGAACCGATTATCTTTTAGAGGGGGTAAAAAAAAAAAAAAAGCAAGTGTCATAACCCAAATCTGTAGAGCTTTACTTGGTTTGGGTATTTCCTAAGTGTATCTTGTGCTGCTTTGTCAATCCAAGTGACAGTTAATCAATACTAATCTGATGCCAGTTGATTCTTCCCTTTCCATAAACAGGATCAAGGTATACTACCTATGAATATATTTTATCCCAGGCTGTAAATCCATATGTTTTAGTGTAAATGCATTAGCATCTCTTTTTAAATGGAATGCCGTGTGTATACAAGAAAATAAAGATGAATTACCAAGTTGTCCTGAAAAATGCCTTTCTGTTCCATTATGAAAATGTTTCAGCTTTCAAGGCAGTAGTAAGTAGATCAGGCATTTCCCATTATTTTATACTGTGATCTATATCCCCGTCTCTGGGGCTACCTATTAAGTTAACACTCAGAATATTTTATGGACACACCGTCCTTCCTGGCCTGGGCAGGGGGATTTTTTACTTATTTTTTCCTCTGTTAGTTTGTTTATGCCTTCATTCCTCCTTTAAGTCAATATTTATTTAGTGCCTACTGTGGGTCAGGCGATGCCCTAGGGACCAGAGAGAAGATGCTAAACAATCATCTACAGACCTCCACCCCCAATTTGCCCTAATATTGGCTAATTTCTCCACAGCCAGCTGGGGCAGTACACACCTAGGGTCTGATACTCCTGTGCTGGACCACTTCAGTCTGTTCATGCGCACAAGAGTTTGGTCAAAGCAACAATGACTTCATCTTTTAATGTCACTTTACAGTTGATGGAGATTTTCATACGTACTTTTAAATTCTAATACACACATATATGAAGGGAGTGAAGTTGAGTATAAGTGACTCATTTAAGGTTGAGCATTTAACGAGGCCAGGACTACACCAAGTACTAGTACTGGATGAGCTAGGATAGTACCTACCTCCTAGTTTGTTGTTAAGGCCTTGCTGTTCATGACAGAACACAGGGAAAGCACTCTGCAAAGTGCCCGGAACACAGTAAGAGTGCAATGAATGTTAATGGTGATGTTCCTGTTTAGCAACAGACATAAACCACTGTCTATCCGTCCATCCATGTGTTGTTCTGTCTACCCACCCATCCACCTATCCATCCTTCCTTTACTATGCACCAAGCATTACAAAAGATACTGAAGATTCAGTGTTGAGGAAGTCCACGCCCTCAAACCTCTCACAATCCAGGCGAAGATTTTCAGTCTTTGGAAATCATATTTGGTATCAGATTTCACAGACAGAGTGATGAAAAAGTAACAGAACCATAGCCTAGACCAGAGACTAGTGAACTATAACCCTAGGGCTAAATCCCTTCCACAGTCTGTTTTTTTTTGTGTTTTTTTAAACAAAGTTTTCTTAGAACACAGTCAAGCAAAATTTCATTACATGTTGTCTGTGGTTGTTTTCCCACTCTAACGGCAGAGCTGAGGAGTTGAGCTAAAGAACCTGTGATTCACAAATCTAAAGCATTTACCATCTGGCCCTTTAAGAAAAAAGAGCCCTGGCCTGGGTTACTGTATCTTTGCATCCTTCTCTCAGCCATTCTACCTTAACATCCCTTGGAATTTAAGAAATAAAAGGTGATGGGCTTGCCTTGTATGGGCCCATCAGCTTGTTTACATCTGATAAGCCCTAAATGCAGAAAAGTCCTTTATGATTTTGACACTACTGATTTCCCAGGGGAATCCTTTCTATTGCCCTCTATGGGTGGCTGGATAACCTTGTGAACATATTCTTCCAAAGCATGAACTCACTCTTCTGTGGTCCTACTGCTCTCCTCCTATTTATTGTTCTCCTTATGATGCAATCCTTGGCTCCCTTATGATCTCATGCTTGGCCCAACTTTTTTCCCATTATGTGATTCACTGGGCAGAGAGCACCATTCTTGTGTTTCTTTGCTACAATTCTTTTTTCTTTTTTAAAACAGTATTACTTCGGCTTTTATTGCTCAAACTGTTTGTGCCGGTTGATATATTGAGGAATTAGAATTTTTCTTTTGTAAATATTATTTGCATGGGTATTTTAAATATTAACTACTGGCTTATAGGAAATGTTCAAGATTCCTTTTTTAAAAAAGATTTTATTTATTTATTTGACAGAGAGAGAGAGAGCAGGAGTGGGGGGCGGGCAGAGGGAGAAGCAGGCTCCCTGCTGAGCAGGGAGGCCAATCTCATCCCAGGACCCTGGGATCATGACCTGAGCTGAAGGCAGAAGCATAACTGACTGAGCCACCCAGGCACCCCGAAATGTTCAAGATTCTAAGAAGAGCAATGATTTGGTAACATTACTCAGGAGCTTTCACTACATCATGCTATTTTATCACTGCAACAACACAAGTTAGATACTATTATTATCTTCATTTGCAGATGGGGAAACTGAGGTTTTGACAGAGATGATTAATTTTCTAAGTGATAAAAAATAGTTAATTTATTGAGAATTTAGTATATCTCAGGAACTGCGGTAAGCTGTATATGGATTCTACTACTTAATTCCTACAGCGACTATCTGGAAAAGCAGGACTGTGCACCCACTCCCATTGTGTACCAAAGGCTCGGTGGGGCTGCTGACTTGCTTATGATCCTGCCTCAAGTAAGCAGGGGCACCAGGACTTGACACTGAGATCTGATTGAGGTCTGGAAGGTGCATTTTGAGGACTCCCATGGAAAGCCTATTCTGTGATACATTCAAACACATCTACCTCCTCCCTCTTCTCCCCACTGAATCAAATGTGGGGCCTGCATGTAGCTCCCTTATTTGAGTAAGGAGACTTCAAAACATTCTGGTTAATTCCTTTCTGTGGTTTGGTGATTGGAATGGTAGAACAGCTGAGAGAATGGCAGAAGGAAAAGACAAAAGCTGTCATGGTGATATCTTCTGCTTAATGGCAATCAACTTTAAGCTCCCATGGATGCCTGATCCCAGTTACTATTTTTTTTTTTTATGCTATCTCTTATTTTAAAAATAAACCCTAGTCCAAGTTCTCATCAGTAATGGAAGAATAATATTAAAACTCCTGTACATTAAGAAATATATCCTCTACCATCCTCATCTTGGATTTCCCACCAAACTTACTGTGTGATTCTATACCTTTTAACTGTTCTGGGCTTAGTTTCTGCATCTATAAAGTGAGCATAACCCAGTGCCCAGCCTATGGCTCAAGTTTATCATGAAGACCAGATGAGAGGTGAATGAGCTTTTCAACTTAGATGGCAAAGTGCAAATGCTAGTGACAGATGGTCCCAGATCAGAGAATCCCCCTGGATCAATAAAGACTCCTTTTTACTCTTTACAAACTGCCCCTTTTGTAAGAATGTCCTCTTAAAGTCAGATAGTAAACTATATATGATTAATTTAAGATTAAGAGCAAGACTTTTATCTAAGTCATTAAACTCTCTCTATACATATTTCTAAAGCTCCCCAAAGGTCCCACCCCAAGGTCCCATTTAGGGACACTGGATGCTAACAAATCAATAAGCCCAGTGTCATTTTTTCTGAATGTTCTTACTCAGGCAATGCAAAAACTCCTTCCAGATTTTCATGACAAATGGAAACAGCTCAAGGAGAAAGCTCCCTAAATGGATGAAGCTGACATACCTCTAATCCATTAGAGCAAAGGACTTTCAGAGACCCAGGGACCCCACAGAAATCATCCTCCCACCAGGCAATTGATCATAACTTGAGGAATCATTTCAGGCTTGGGCCAAAGCAGCCTTAAAGGAAGAGAAGGAAACGCCACCAATTTCAACACATCTCAGAATTTTAAAGAAACAGATCCAACTCTGAGATCACACCTGTATTACTAGGGTAGTTTATAGGGCATGCTTCTCACACATAACACACAACTCAGCATTTGCCGTTTTGAATGCCTTGGATGACAGATGCAGCCGATCTTTTGTCCCAATAACAGGTTTTTATAACAGAGGAAACAACCCTGGTTCTCAGTGGAAAGGAATGTAGGGGGAAGCATCAAAAACAAGCAATGTAATGAATGTGAAAGGTACATATTAGTGCTAAGCACATATTAGTGCTAAGTATGTAGGTGCTTAACAAAGTCAGCGATTTCATAAATGCCTTTTAAGGTCTACTTTAACTACGAGATTACATAAATAAGGGAATGGATATCCATCCTCTATGACAGGCATAATTTATGCTGTTGTCAAGAAGAAACGGAACTTCCTGTTAGGGATGCCTTCTGTAGGCTGCTCAATCCCTGACTTCACAGACAAAAGCAGGCCATCATGCTGCTCTGAATAGGAGGCAGAGATTCAAACTCTACTTGGGTCATTTCTCTTTTCCCCATGCCAAAAAGCCATCCCCTGCAGCGCTCCCATCTTGAGTTCCCTGCTTCTGCCACTACTTTGGAGCCAAGCCCTAAGTTAGAGAGGCAGCAGGGTCACCCCGCACCACCGGCTAACACAGCACCCCTGCTGTATGTATGGTCTGACATCAGGCACTGTGGAGGGTGGAAGAATGTAACCTACAACCAGAACCAGGGCACAGAACCAGACACACATGAGTTTATTTACAGCGGGACTTCAAGTGCTCTCTATACCTTCCCTCTGGTTCAAGGCTTCTCAAACTCTGTATTTGGGGCCAGGTAATTTTTTGTAGTGGGGAAGCTGTCTTGTGCACTATAGGATGTTGAGTAGTATACCTGCTCTCTACCCAGCAGATGCCAGTAGCAACCCCACCCACCCAAGTTTGTGACAATCAAAGATATCTCTAGACACTGTCATGTATCTCTGGGTTGGCGGGGTGCAAAATTGTCCATGTTGAGAACTACCATCTGGTCCTAGTGTGTTGTGACACCCTCCCCTATCAGCTCCAGGCTAACTCCATCCCCAGAATTTAATGACAGAGCTCTGCATGAGACAGGTGGTCCATGATACTAAACATGAATGATATGCTATGAATGATATAATATGATATGATACAGACATATCTCAGAGTTTGGAATCATGTCTGATTCTTGTTACATTCTAGCTAAATCCCCAGTTTAACATAGAGACTGCACATAGTAAGTGCTCACTAAGCATTAACGTTAAGACAGGGGACCTCACCTGGAGATGCCAAGGATTCACAGAGATAGAATTCAGTAGGTCTGTGAACTTTGAAAAGGCAGATTTTACATCATTATTTTCACTAATTTTTAACTGAAATATAGCATTTCCTTTGATTAGAATGTAGAAAATAATCTGTAGTAATTATTACTCTGGGACTCTCTCACCAACAGAAATCACAGATTATTTCCTATGACAGTGAAGTTGTAGCACACATCTCAAAACATCATTTATACTCATCAGTACTTTGAAATGATGGTAATTATTCTGCCTATAACTAGAACTTTTTAGATGTTTTAACAAATACCTAAGTTATTATATCACAAAATCGTATTTTATATGTTGATAACCGTGTGTCATTGGCTTTCTTTGGTCATCCGGCAGAATGGGTTAAAAATATAATTCTGAGAAGAGATCCAATGTTTTCAAAGGGGTCTATGGCAGAAAAAAGAAAAACTCAGAATGACCACCTAACATAACTATCAGGCAAATATTCAGAGATCATAATCAGTCTCTTAGAACTTTCTATACAATCCCTAGTGGTCCTTGGGGGAGGGCCATACTCACAGCAGAAGCCTGACCACAGTCAATGAGAGGTATGAGTTTGGGGTGACTTATCCCACTGCAGGGCATGACATCAGGGCAGAAATACACTCTCACTGGGTAACCTCAGATGGGCGGTTTTATTCCCACAGGCTTCCATCTCTTAATTTCTAAGGTGGTGACTTCTTTTCTTTCTTTTTTCCCCCCTCATCCTGAGTACCTTTAAGGGTGGTTTTGAGAATCAAATAAGATGGCAAAAAACAAAACAAAACAAAAACAAAAACAAAACCGAAACCAGGAAACCAAAACCGAAACCAGGAAAAACCCTGCACAAGTATTCCGATCTAACTAAATGCTACTATGCAGAAGGGGATTATACATTCAGTTCCCAAGGACTGCATTCGCTCTTGTGTGTCAGCTCACTTGTGATTTGTGGTAGCAAAGACATTCCCCCACGCTGGCTTCTCACACTTGTAATTGGTCTGTCTGAGGATCACAGAAGGAAAGAAGGCAGGAAGAAGATGGGAGAGAGAAAGAGGAAAGGGCTCATTTTAACAACCAGTCAATCCAACTCCCATACCGTAATTCATTTTTTATCCCCCAACTGTTCAAGTGACAGGACTAAGTTTTTGAACTAAAGTTCAGTTGCCAGGCTGTACTAGGAGAGTACGAATGGCTTTTGACATGGTTTCCTCCCAACAAGAAGGGCTTCCCCTGTTTCCCCTAACGTCACACACTGACATCCTGCAAGGGCTAAGTCAAGTCTCTACTTCTCAGGGAAGGCCTCTCCTTGGAAGGTGTATGGTCCCGATGTTCTGGGCCACTGTCAGGGTGCACATCCTTGCACACGAGTGTCTCTGGTACATTTCTCACATCTGATATTCTAGCATAAGTTCCTGTTCCCAAAGGCAAGGAGAGACCATGCCTTCTAAATCCAAGGCCCTGGCACCCTTCCTTGCCCCACCAGACATCTGTGATCTGAATCTGCTAAGGAGAGACAGATTTTCAGAGTCCTGGGAGGAAGAATTAGGCCAGAGGAACTTTCTCAGGCTCTCATGCAAGGATGCTCTCATTAAACACAGCTGAAGCACTAGAGCCTGAACACTTCCCAATAACCAGTCAGCTAGACAGATAGGAAGTTGAGAGGGAAAGTCATTTTCCTTGGCAGCTGAGATGCATTTAACAGCCAAGGAAGAAAAGCACATTACCTTCCTCCATAGCTCGTAGGCACTCTGCATATTGATTTCATATCAGCTCTCTCCTTTGTTTGGTTAAATGCAATCTCTGCCACAAGCCTATGATACAATACAAGTACTTTAAATGTGCTTTGACCTCTGATCAGCTCCCATCAAGCAAGTTAGTGGGAATAACAATGAACTGCGTTAAGAATTCATTGGCCATGCTTGCGCTCTGGCCAACTGGAATAATCCTGCCCTTCCTCATATACTCAGCCTGTTTCCCTTGGGCTGAGAGTAAAAATGGGCAAGGTGAGCTATCTGTGAGCACTGAAGGTCTTGGAGAGCAGGCTGCATAACTCTCTCTTTGGAATGTCTTTTTGAATTAAACCTCCAAGCAGAGACCTCACAGATGTGTCTGGTCCCATAAACAGTGGATTTGTCTGACCCACCCCCGAGCTCATCCTCCTCACACTGTCCTGTAAATCATGAATCGGATCCTGTCACTCCCCTGTTTGAAGCCCTTCAATGTCTTCCCATTACCCTCATGTCTAAGTACTTTAAAAGGATACACAGTGCCCACGTTAACAGTATGGTTTTATAACGGTATACATACACACATCTCCACGATGATCCATGCATATGTAATGTTTATCTATATATTTAACTAACTTCTATAATGTGTGTATGTTTACCATACATATATATGCCACGTGACCTACATAACAAATATATATACAGGTGAAAAATAAATATGAACATGTGTATTTTTGCTACATATATGTGATATATGTTAAAAGAGTAGGCTCTTTATACTAAAATACTGAATTGCACACTTTAAATGGCTGAATTGTAGGCTGAATTGTGAATTGCATCTCGACAAAGGTACAAAAAAACAAACCAAGTTTACTTGGCTCTAAAGTCTGATTATCTGGATTTGCATCTCACTTTAGCCACTGAACTTGTACAGAACCTTGGGGAACTTGCTTCTGCATTGGTCTGTTTGTTAATATGTGAAATGAGCATAATAATAAAACTTATCTTAGAGAGCTGTCTTGAGAACTGAGTTACCACATGTAAAGAGATTCCAACAGTATCTGGTAGAGAGTAAGCATTTAATAAATGTTAACTATCATAATTATGGCCTGTCTCTTTTCATGGCTGGGCATGCTGTTCCTTGACCTCCACTCCCCGGCTGAGCTGGAGTTGTAAAACTTCTCCTGAAAGGTCATGCTTCCCCA
Organism: Halichoerus grypus; assembly: GCF_964656455.1. Lineage (NCBI taxonomy): Eukaryota > Metazoa > Chordata > Mammalia > Carnivora > Phocidae > Halichoerus > Halichoerus grypus. The sequence continues at coordinate 47,035,489 of NC_135713.1, read as the reverse complement.
GGACTTTGTACATGTCCCTCCACACCTAGCCTTCTGACCCCATGTCCTGGACTAACTTCCATTTATCCTTCCAGTCTCGACTGCAACATCATTTTCTTTGGGCAGACTTCCCTCGCTGGCAAAATGAGGTTAATAACTCCTAATATTATGTTTCCATGACATCTTGTACTTCCCCCACGATAAGTCACATTCTTCTCATGTAAATGTTAACAACACCTGTCTTGCTTGCTTGGCTGTGGAATCCAGAAAGGCGGAGTCCCCGTGGCCCTTTGGTCAGCAAAGCAGTTGGCCACAGTAAGCGCTCAATTTGTTGAATGCAACTGAATTTCTTTTTAAGTAAGAACTGCCTAAACCATGGCTTAAATAATGCCAAGAACCTTCCTGCTGATGTTACTCCCTTTCTTTTTTTGGACCCATGAAAGTTCTTGCATCATAAATAACTCCCAATTGTCTAAGACACTTTTGTCTTTGCCTTAGAGAATCAAAATCCTATCAAATACTTCCATTAACCGTTCAGCCACATCCTGCTCAGTACACTGCCGAGAGGGGAACATCCTGGCGAGGCTCTAGCAGAACCCTGAGATGTCTCCTTAACTCAGGCTTTGGGGGAAGTGAGCAATTCTTGTTTATTCTATGCTGATAATAATCTCTTCCCCAAAAATAAAGCCAACACATCTGCTGGAAAAAAACAAGGGCAGCTCACCCCACTTCCTCTCTGGCTCTGCTGATCCTGCACTTTGGGAGGCTGTAGGTCATTCCCCTGAATCTGCTAAGTCAACCTTCCCCCCTTACACTTTCCCTCAGTTTCTCCTCTAGGAAGTTCCCTGGTCCACCTCCGTTGGCTTGGCGTCCTGCCCCTGTTCTCCAGCATTACGGGGAAGTCCTCTTAGCACCTAGCGCAACCAAGTGCTAGCTTCTAGATTCTATTTAACTTCCTAAGAACCATTTCCAGTGCTATTTAATATTTCACTGCGTATGTGCTTTGACACCCCTACTAGCCTATAACCTATTTGAGATCAAGGGAATTTTATGCTGTGTCCTTACATCCCTGCATTGAGCTTTGCTTGGTGATTGTTGCACAAATGGTGCTCGGTAGGAATGGGTAGAAGGAGTAATAGTAATAGGCACTGATAATAGTGGGCGCTTATCATGGGCTTAGCACTGTGCCAGGAACTTTTCATATATTCTATGCAGGTACTTGTACTACCCTCATTTTACATACGGGCAACCTGAGGCTTTCAGAATTTAGAAACTTGCCCAAGGTTGTGCCACGAGAGCCAGGAGAGGTGTCCAGGCAGTCTGTCTCCAAACTCCATACCCATCTAATGAGGCTGCGATCCTACCGTCACAAAGGGTACACAGGCATTTGCTTCTATCCTGTGCCCTGAAGGGTTCTGAATAATTTCTCCTCTCTCTCTCCTGATTTCTTCTGTTTGATTCACCCTTGCCACCTTACCCATCATTCCTAGGGAAGTCAGGGTACAAAAGGGGTTAAGATTAGAAGAGTAGTACATAGCAAAAGCATAGCGCAAGGTGGGAGGAGAAGCATAAGTCGCTGAGGGAAGTATTTTTAGCACTCTTTTCTCCCACTCAAATAAGCAGAATTAAATTCAAGTCCCTCCAATAAGGGAGAATGAAGTTAATTTCCTTCCCCAGTCTGCACACTGAGAGTTTCTTATTCACATTGTCTCATTAAATTCCTGGTGTCACTGTGAAACACCAACATTCCCCTTGGTCTCTGCTGGGAAGAGAGCGGAAAAAAAAATCAACTCAGGTGACTTTTGGTTGAGTCAGAATATTCTGCAAGAGTGAATATAATTAATGAGAAAGGCGACAATATACCTAGACTATATGGACAGCCTCTTGACATTGAAGATGTCCTGGCAGAACTCTATCCGCTCATTTGAAAATACTCTGTTCTTGGTATTAACCGCCAAGAAGAAAACTCTGATGATAAAAACAAACCAACAGATGCCCGAAAGCACATTAGCTGTAGCCCGACAGAGAATTTCAAGTCGTGTTGGTTCCAAAGACAAAAAAGCCGAAACATACCTCCTCCCCCCTCGGTAAGTGCTGGAATTGGTTCTCTAGAAAGCAGCCAAATAGTGAACCTCATCAACCTTTAATCCAACTAGAAAGCTCACAAATGTCCCCAACTGCCTTTTCTCCTCCTCCCACCCCCTCCCCATATGCAAGTAAGGGAGACAGTGGCTCAGCGCCTGGGGAGGTCTGCTAAGGCAATGCTGCTGGGACAGCTGGTAACGTGTATACAGTACGATGGATCCATCACGCTCATATTAAATCATATCTCCCTCTTGCCAAAGGGAAAAATGTGTGGGGCCCAGCAAATGCTTTTGCATCAGGAATCAACCCCGCAAGCTTGGGGGATGAAGGCGCACCCTGAACCGTGGCCGCTTATGATGCCTGTGCACATGGGTGGAGGGGTACATGAAACGAGGCGGTTGAATCACCTAGGCTTTCGGATGGGCTCTTTTTTTACTTTTTGGAGAATTATGACAGCCGTACGTAGCATTTCAGAGGAGACCCCATTATTATTTCTCTGTTGTAGAATTGTGCTTTTTCTCATTAAGTAGCTCTGGTTTATTAAGGTTGGGGTTGTTCATCTGAGACTCTTTTATACTTGGCTTTCTTGCTGCATTATTTATGGGAAGTGTATCTTTATGACCGACTGTATTATTCCTGCATTCCTGTAAATAATAAACCAAGTTTGGAATGAGATGCCAGAGGAGAACTGTACAACAGGCAATTCTTTTTAAATAGTTGAATCTCTTGGAGATTATCTCTGATAATGATAACAAAGAGCAGAAAGAGGGTCCTTGCAGGTTTCAGGCTCCTCTGACTTGTTATGCAAATGTTCCTATTAGACTGGGAGGCTCTCATCTCTCAAGGATCAATGTCAGAATTACTCAGTTTTCACCACCACGTAAGAGGCACTGTGTTCCATTTTTACTATAACCCTTCAGCCTCTCTCCTGCTTCCTCCCATTCAATGATGAGATATGTCAGAAAGGAAGAGAAACAAAAAGATGGAGGGCAGAGAAGGCGGAGAGGTTATTTAGAACCGTACACATGGCCTACGTGATTAGAGTCAAATAGCCAACCTCACCTGGCTGGTCGGTACGGTGGAACCAGTTGGTCACCTTCTAAAGCATTGAGTTCCTTCTCATGGAGAAAAGCAGAGTAGATATGAAAAAGCATCCGAACATGGGAACGTGGGATGGGGACCTCAATGTCTGAGGATGACTCTGGGAGGGCGGTCACAGCCTTGATAAAGGAGCCCTGGAGGTTCGTTCAGCGGAAGTAATGGGCGAGGGGTTGTTTGGGGGTGCTCAATTTGAGGAGCATCTCTGAGTTCTTGCTCTGGGATGTCCTCCTAGGCCATCTCCTCTTTGGAGTCCTTGTGTTCAAACTGTATGGATGACTCTTTGACCCCCTGCTAGTGGACCATCTCCTGTGGGCTTTTTTTGCTGGTGTTTCCCACTGGACACCTGGCCTCTCCCTTAGGTGCTCAAGCAGCAAGACCCAGGGCATGTAAAACTGAACCATTTCTCTCCAATCCCCAACTTGCTTTGTTGCTCTGACACAGTTTTGTTAATGCACTACAAGGCACACAACACCAGAGCCGTCCCCGACTGCCCTTCTTGACCCTCCACATGCACTTAGTTGCCAAGTTTCATTAGTTCTACATCAAGATGCTCTTTCTCATTTGTCCTCTCTTCTCTTTCCATCCTGGTTTAGGCCCTTATGAATCCTCAACGAAAGCATAATAATACTCTCTTAACTTGGGTGAACATTCTCCCTCCCTCCTGTTCTCTATACAGTCAGATTGGTTATCAAACATTCCAATGTGCAAAATCTTTCCACCTATTTTTGCAACAAATATTACTGAGCAGTTGCTATGCAGTAGGCACTATTCTAGATTCTGAAAAACAAAAGTTTCTGCTATCATAAAGCTTATATTCTAACCAGGAGGAGAGAGTGAAAATAAACATTTTTCATGAAATGAACATTTTATCATCACCATGCATGTTGTGAGATCTGCCTTGAAGAGGAATAAGGCAGAGTAAAGACACAGACCAGGAATATGCAAACTTTTTTGGTATAGTGCCAATTAATAAATATTTTAGGCTTCATGGGCCATATGATCTGTCTCAACTACTCCACCCTGCTATTGTAGTGTGAAAGCAACCATAGATAATACTTAAATGAGCACTGCTGTGTTCCAATAAACATTACAAAACTAGGCAGTGCATTTAGCCTCACTGGCCCACAGGGCTACTTTGCCAATTCTTGGTACAGACAGTGAAATCAGGAATGTGCTATTTTTATAAAGCGGCCAAGGATGTGTGGTGAAGTGACATTTAAGCCATGAAGGGAAAGGTCCTTTATGCGTAGATTGGAAAGAGCATTTACGTGGAGGGAAGAGTAAACATAAATGCTGGGAGGTGAGAGAATGCTTGGTGATGAAGCGAGGAGGCCCATATCTGTGGAGCTGAGTGAGCAAGGGGATGAGAGCTTGTAAAGCATCTTCTGCTGTCTTCACAATTCCTGGGTACCACAGTCAGGCACAGCTGTCAGGATTTTCCATGGTCATACCTTTGATTTAATGAATATTTGCTGCTTTTTGCCCAGCATCCATTCCCTCTCTTGGACACAGCACCCCAATTTCCCTTTGGACAATGGTCCCCTCTAGTTCATTCTTGGTCATTTCCAACTTTAGCTCTAGCAGTGGGGATATGGTCCAGGACCAGCAAACTCCATCATTATGGTCACAACGACTAGTTCAAGGATGGGCATATGGCCCACGCCAGTCTAGTAAGAGGAAAAACCCAGGCCTTTGTTGGATTTATATTCAGAAGGTAAGGACCCTTTCTGCTTTTGAAGACAAAATGCATGATTGTATAACGGAGCTCATAGGTGTTCAGAGAAAGGGAGAGACTGAATTGAGGTTACATTATTTGAGCCACTGAATCTAGCCTGACGCCAACTACTGATGGACTTTTCTATCACAGGGGGCAACTGGTCTCCCCACCTCCCAACCAAGTGAGTCCTGACTGATAAACACGTGTTGTTCCACTCATCAAGCAAACACTCCCCCTATAGGTTCTGATGCGCCAATGTGTACTCAAGGTCTACTTCAAAGATACCCGATTAAGCAGCTATCTAAACTCTCTCTAGCATACCACCCTACTGCAGCCGGCTTCTGTAATTCTAGTCACTTTGTTTCTGTCCTTCTAAGCAGTTTGTTTTCTGCATGCGTGTCTCGTTTCCCTGAAGGGACAGAGAGCTTCCTGAGTAGGAACAGGGACACACATCTGTGTATCTCCATGATGCCAGCTGTGGTGTTTTAGAAATTCAGGTTTATAAGTATATATATATATATATATATAGGTATATATGACACACACACATCCATTTAATGAATGACCACCACTAAGAACACCCCACTCCTTTCATCATAATTATCAATTGCCAGGTTGCAATAGAAAGTTTCATCAAAAACTAATTCAAAAGGCTAAATGTATCATCTGATGTCTTCCCCCCAAAATTAGCATCAGACCACATTTGAATTTCTATAAATCTTCTGCTAATTTAAATGGCTTTAGAATTAATTAAAAATGTTTTTCAATCGATAATAATGTAACTCGGATAATTAGCATCAAGTAGCATCTAGAGGACATATTTAAAAAACTAATCTAGAGTATAAATAGACCTAATTAACAATTAGAATAACACTTTATAATTACACTTTGTTTATAAATGCTAGAATGTCTGATTCATTGTTCAACGAAATTGGTCATTAATGAAAATCAAAGTTATTTTTCCCTGATGTCTCCATGAAGATGTCTCTAGGATGCACTGGCTTTTATGTTGCCTATTTTCTTGGTGATTTTTTAAAGACCACTCCTGCCCCATATTTAATAACTTTGTTCTGCAATTAAGCTGAACAATATCATGCCTTATCTTGCACACTAACCTAGACCTTTTTGGTAATTAAACAGATGGGCCTGACTACAAACCTGAATTCTCTTATGTCTGACCTAAAGAGATAACTTTGCAGTACAGAAATCCCAAGGGTGGCAAAGACACCAGGACCATAAAAAGAGAGACAGGGCCTGGTACTTGCAGGGAAGCAAAGAGACTAGAGGACCTGGGCGCCAGGAGACTAGGAGAATGACAGCCCCTATCAGCAGAGTTAGGAGGTGGGCTCTGGAGAGGCAGGGAGTTTGCTGGAGGACACCCGGGCTCAGCTGCACAAGGAGGAGTGCTGGAATGACCTCTATGCAGAAAAGTGCAGGCTATTTGCTCGGAATTTAGAATTCGAAGTGAGAAGGCAGTTCAGAGCAAATACTGACTTAGGGTCATCTGAAAAGAAGCAAATGTTGAAGCCGTATGTAAGAGTGGGATTTCCCACAGAAATGTGAGCGAGACAAACAAGGACTGAGCCTGGAGGGAGTCTACACCTGATGCAAAGGGTGAGTCTAGGTTACTTACGAGGTGAAAGAAGGGAGGGAAGCAGAGGAAAAGTCAGAGATCTGGGAGGACTGCAGGAACAGTGGAGTATCTAGAAGCCAGGAAGGAAGGAACAGCTGGAAAACAGGTGCCTGGTTCTCCTTCCCTCCCCTCGTGGTGCCAGTGTGCTATGGAGCTCGGGGAAGATTCCTAAGATAGAAGTCACGTGGGTAGTGGGAAGACTGCCTAGATTCAGATCGTGACTCTACCGGTTTCTCTCTGTGGAACTTTGGGCAAGTTGCACATCACTCTGTGCCTCAGTTTGTCCCTCTGTACATCAAGGTGATAAGCCAGGGCCCTCCTACCCAATGTCTTTATTCACGGCGATTAGTTTAGCATTTTGCACAGAGAAAACCCTTAACATGTGTTAGCTATATTCATACTGTGGCTTTTCTGGAGCAAAGTGATAAAAGCTGAGCCTGAGCTCAACTGAAAGCTACCAGCAAAGCTGGGACAAAGCTGGGAGGGTCTTAGGTCAGTGGCTCTCACACGTGTGCATACATCAGAGTCACCTGGAAGGCTTGTTCAAGGACAGCTTGCTGAGCCCCACTCCTGAGTTTCTCCTTCAGTAGGTCTGGGTGGGGCTTGAGAATTTGCAAAACTAACGAGTAGACTAGAACTGATGCTCCCCATTCAGGGACCCACACTTTCAGAACCAGTGTCTTAGTGAGTAGAGGAAGAGACCCTATAATTTTGGGAATTCAGCCCAGGCCTTCAACCCCTCCATCACATAAGTCCTTTTTGAGAACACACATGCTAGCAAGACCAGCTTCATGTGTACCTGGGTGAAGTGGGCAGTGTCATATTCCTTGGCAGTTAAAGGCTCTTCCTCTTCTGGCCCTTCCTATGTCCAGGAAATCCACTAGTCCAAACTTAACTGATATATGAATACTTCCACAGGTTCTCTGCCAATTTCTCTGAGTACCTTCTTAAGTGAACATATAGGGTTGGGTAAAATTTTAGAATGTGATGGGTGCCCTGAAGCCCAAGTGGACCAACAGAAACCATCCCCAACATGATGGTTAGCATCTACCAAGGGCTTCCTGTGTACCACCACTCTGCTATTTGCTCTCCATACACTGTGCCATCCAGTTCTCCCAACTAGTGTGACAGCCAGGCATTCTTTTCTTTCTTTTTTTTTTTTTTTTTTTTACGATTTTATTTATTTGAGAGAGAGAGTGTACACAAGCGGGGGAGACAGGCAAGAGGAGAGGGAGAAGACGACTCCCTGCTGACAGGGTACCCCATGTGGGGCTTGATCCCAGGACCCCGGGATCATGACCTGAGCTGAAGGTAGATGCTTAACCCACTGAGCCATCCAGGCGCCCCAACAGCCAAGCATTCTTATACTATGTCACAGAGTAGAAGGATGCCTCGTAGGGTGAAGCGACATCCTAAGGCCCTGGCTGATGAATGACAGAAACCAGGATTATTGGCCAGTGTCAACTCTACAACCTGTGTTCTCAGCCACTCAGCTACGTGGCTCTTGCCTGTTCTCTTTTCCTCAGGAAAGATGTGCATATATGATAGATCAGCAATAATGGCCAGCCTATATTTATCCCCCCCCATATCTCTTCCCAGATAAAAATTTCCAGAGAGTTGAACCTCCTTTATGAAGCATGGCTTCTAGTCCCTTTGTCATTCTATTCAGGGTCCTTTGAGTGTGCACGAGGAAGTCACCTTCCTGAAAACTGAATAGATGGGTGTGGTTATCCAGAGAAGAATGTAAACAACTGAGTTAAGCTACTATATTCTGGAGGCATTATCTTCAGGCTTATTCCTTATTACCTTCTACTGCTATACCTACTCAACTATCAATAGAAATAACTGATTAATTAACATATGTTTCTTGTTATATTCATTCATTCTTCCACTCTCCATTTTGTTCCACCCTCTTTGTTTTATGTGTGTGGAAACTAAGGCTTAGAGAGAAAAACAGACTTGGGTAGGGTCACTCAGATCCTCAAGGTGTGAGCAAGGATTCAAATCCAGCTACGTTAGACTCAACCATGAAATATGCATCCAGATTCAAACCTCCCAAGAGTTTGCTCAGTCTGATAACTCAAAAAGACAAACCTCTCATTAAGCTGAAAATGAAATTGCCTAAACTTCTCGTTCCACACCATATGGCTGAATCCCAGCTGACAGGAAGCTCATTTCTGCAACATACCAGGCTCATTTCACTGAGTAGGTTGATGCGAGATTTGTGGGGTGGTCATTTCCTAATCTTTCTAGCATTGATAGCAGCAGTGGTATTCATTATGATGCTTCCTTTCTACATTTTAACATAAAAAAGCAAATGTTCCTAATGATGGAGACAGATTTTGTCCTGAATTGTTCTCTAAGTAAAATATCACAAGCAGACACAATGACAACAACAACAAAAATATCCACCTGCCTTCAAGTGACCAAAAACTACAATAATCTTCCAGTCCTTAGTCTATTGAACAGTGGGGGTGGAGGGGGGAGGGAGAGAGTTCTTAAATGATACCATCCTGGAGTTTTTTACACAAAGATTAAGCTGAAGTATTTGGATATCTAAAATGATCTTGAATCTTTCCAAAGATTCAGATTTTAACGAAGCGAGGTGACTCACGAAGTGTGGATGCACTAACGGGAAGTGCTCAGATCATTTGTACAGAATGATCTGAGCATGAGATACCATCACGTTTTCTCCTGGGCAATTATTCTACAGCTGGTATACCAAAGTATTCTGGAACAAAAGGAGAGCCTGAAGTTTTTGTGTTTGTTTCCCCCACTGCCCCCCAAAACCTAGAACTAATATGGAAAGTGCCATTTCTACACATAATAGAGAAAGACATTAAGTGTTAAGGGTTGGCCATGGTCTGAGAACGTATTTATGCGCATTTAGATGCACTGAGGCTGGAGTTCATGGGTAAGGATTTGAACAGTCCTACCACTGGCCCTTGATCTTGGACAAGTTTCTTCACCTCTTCAAGCCTTCATTTACTCATCTGAAAAATGGGACAAATTTGAGGAGGTAGCAAAGTATAGTGCTCTAAAGTGAAACACGCCAAATTCAAAATACCTGGCTGATACAACATGAACTCATTTAACCCTAGGGACCACTTGAGATGGTAGATGTTCTTAGCTCAACCGAGCAGGAAAGAAAACTGGCTCAGTGAGGTCAGTACCTTGCCCAAAGTCACACAACTAATTGGTGACAGAGCAGGGATAAGTGACAGATTAGCTCCAGCACCAGGACTCCTAAACCACCATACTCGAGCATTTCAGCATACAGCCACAGAAGACTACTTTGTTGTGTGCTCAAATCCAAGGAGTCCAAGAGTGGCACCATAGATATTCCTGCACATGTTTTCACAAATAAATTCTTGGGCCCTTCCACCAGAGCTTTTAATTCAGTGAGTCATGGTTGGATCTGTGAACCTAAACTTTTCAGAAATTCCCTAGGTGATTCTTCATTTACAACCAGGTTTAGGAATCTCTGAATCGTGTATATAGGTCTTGACTGCTTCTACCAAGAGTGCCAGTCTGTGAGGATAGGATGTGCTCCGTTATACTTCTTGGCATGAATATGCATCCCTACCTGAAGCTCAGTGTTGACAGTCATGCCACAAAAACTCATGACTTGAGACATTTTCACGGGGCTGGGGGGCGCAGGTTCTGAGGTAGGCCGTGGGGGAGTTCATCTACCTTGCTTAAGAGAATCCAGGTAATAGACCTAAATCTCTCTTCTAGGCACCATTTCATTTTTCCTCTAAAATGTATACATTGGCATCAAACCAATTAGATGATTAAAGTTTCCTTACCTAAAACTCTTAATCTCTCAGCTCCTACCACCACTTCATTGTTATCTGCAGAGAAGAGCAATTTTCCAGAAACTGTCTTTACTTCAAACTTTTTGCCATAAGCTTCTACAGCTTTTGGACCTAGAAGGGAGAGAGAAAGGGAGCGAGAGAGAGAGGTTAGTCTCATTGCATTCATTTACAAAGAGCTTTTCGCAGAACATACACATCTGACTAGATTGTATTGGACTTTAATGTAAGTGGATTGGTTTTCAGAAGCCAACCGTGAAAATCAGTCTTGTGACTCTGGCCATGTCTTGTCAATTACTTTTAATCATATGCTCTTGGGCTATGATTTTAAAGACCATCATGTCCCTTCTTCAGACTAATGCTTGTATGAGATTTCCCTTAGCTAGCCACCAAATTACTGTCAAATACTTGTAGACTTTGGCTTGAACATATCAAGGCACAGAAAGCTCACCACCTCTTGAAGTAATCAGTGTATCTTTGGCCAGCTCTAACTGTTGGAAAAGGTGCCTTCAAATTCAGCTGAAGTCTGTCTCACTCTGTATCCTTAACCCAGTGGCTGCATGTGACACCAGACAAGTCTATTTCCTCAGTATATAGATCATTTCCTGGCAGAAAAGGCTATCATAAATTGCAATTAATTGCTAGAAAGTTGTTGAATCTTTTATGCTAGAATTTCATTCAATAAATTTTAGAGGGTTTATCATATGACAACAGATGCTATCCTTGAAGGGGGGCTATCGTGGTGGCATCTTCTGATGGAGACAGATGTAAGTTTAAACACCAATGAATCAGAAAATTGCAGAGTTTTGCATACCATGGAAAAAATAAAACAAGTTAATATGTTAGAATTCCTTTTTAAAACAACAACAACAACAACAACAGGAGACATTTCAGTTTCTCTGAACTAGAACTACCTGAATACCTCAAGTTCAGGTGGCTCTCAAAATCTGCTCTGCAGAAATGCATCAGAATAACCTGCGGGTGTAATCATCCTCACAGAACCTCACTCAGAGCAAAAGGAATTTATCTTTTGGGCTGGAAATTCATAAAGAAAAAAAGTTTTGAGGTTAGAGCCTAGAAATCATATTTTTCCAAAACTGCTCAGGGGATTCTGATGGAGCATTTTTGTTTCTAGTTATTTTTCAAGACAGTGTCAACTATAAAAAGTAGTAATGAAAGGGCCCTCAATGCCTTCCAGGCAAAGACCAATGGGAACATACGTGTAGGTGAACAAGTTGGGTTTGTTATTCATTGCTGTGATGGAGAACACACACCATGGGCAACCACACGGGGCATCTCAGTAAGAAATACAGTATTTGGTTTTATGTTAGGTTATTTTGGGACTTGGTTTCAGGAAGCAAGGCTTTGCTCTGGATTAAGTGCTATTGGAAAGTGGGAGTGATTTTACAACTGGCATGTTACTATATCTTCCTAGAGGTAGGGAAGACCAGAGTAATGCTAAGACTGTAAAGCCTAATGAAACAGCAGTCACTGATATTAACCAGGATTGAGGGATGTTCGGTCATTTTAGTGGTTTGGATAAATGTTTCCATTTTTGTCTGTATTCAGACATGATTAGAGTTGTCTTCGTTTTTTGTTTTGTATTGATCCTTCAGGACCAACCGAGTGGCCTCGTCTGGTGTTGATGTTCGGCAAAATTATTTATGTTCGAACAGGAGAGCACAGAGGCTTGGCTCATGGTGCCAGGCCTACTCCTGTACATCCAGGCTGTTGTCCTCATTGGCAAGACCACCAGACTAAGAATCAGAAGAACTAGGTCCCAGCTTTCACATTCTCTAGAAATGTGACTTTGGGAAAATCCTTTAGTCTTTCTGAACCTCATTTTCTGCATCTGTAGAAGTGTACTATCACCATCTATCTATTCTGTTACCTTGTAGAAAGGTTAAAAGGATCAAATTATTCTGTGTTTATAGAAAGAACTTTGTAGGTGGAAAAGTGGTGTGAAATGTAGGGGACTGCTCTCGTGATTATCATCATTGTGATCACAACCCATCACCATTTTTCTAATGCAATGGTCCCAACACATTGAAAATAATTAATGAAAATCACCTCTCAGTGCACTTGCCTCATTCACAAAATCATGCCAATTTGGCAGCCCTCATCTCCTCCTCTGACAAAAGGAAGGGCATTGGAAAGGCTTCTGAATGAGTGGGAAATTGAAACAGACATAGCAGACACTTTCCAAATGGCCTGGGACCTAGCCATGACTGCCTTCATGCTCTAGGTGAGAAGAACAAGTGGGAGCAGAGCTAAGGGCTCTCTCAAGGTCAACAGCTCAGCTACTGGAAGATCTGGGTCTGGAACTAAGCTCTCAGAATTGTTCCATAGAAGAACAGGGATGTGTATTTGTCTAGAGAGAGAAGAGGGTTGGAGTCAACGCATGAGGAGCAGCTAGGAGGGGAGCTTTAGAGGATGGTGAGGGGGAGTGGAAAGCTGGAGACAAGGACCAGAGTGCAGTCCTGAAAGAACAGAGATGGACAGTGAGGGCTTTGGATTAGACGATTCTGGGAGGGCTCAGATGTGGCTGTCTTCTTGATCACACCAAAATTGTAAATGAAATCTATACTACTTGTTAATATACTGGGATTGTTAACCCTTTTTTTTAGAGGGGGGAGATTGGGGATCAGGAGGTGAAGGAGTGTTAATAAATGAATGAATGACCTCAGGATAGGCATGGGGTGAGTACTGTTTGCCACTCTGGATCTAGTCAATGGCATAATGGGGGTATGACTGGGGACCAAAAAAAGCTTGGCCTCTGCCTCCATGGACCTGGGCAGTATCATGAGATAAGGCCCTTGAGGAGTCGAGAACACCTGCCTGGGTAAAGCCAGTCTGCTCTGAACTTATGACTGTTTTGTGAGACATGCAAGAGAATGTCCTAAAGACACCGAAGCAATCAGAGAACTCAAAACACAATTAAGTTATCTTGCTTTCCAGGGCTCCTCAGAACACAAAAAGGAACCTACCAAGGGCCAGAGCCATTTGCACATACAAAGCTCTGTAGTTGGAAGTTTCAGCCAAAACCCCACAGAGCAACTGCCGGCTCAATGGTGCAGATGGCTTGTCCTTTTGTTGATTTTACCTGGGGCTGCCAAATGTCCTAGACGTGGAAGAAAGAAAGAAAGAAAAGAAAGAAAGAAAAGAAAGGAAGGAAGGAAGGAAGGAAGGAAGGAAAGAAGGAAGGAAGGAAAAGAAAGGAAAAGAAAGGAAAAGAAAAGAAAAAAGAAGAAAGATTCTGGAGGGAAATGCAAATGGAACTGGAGACTGCTTAGGAGGTCCCTTGGTGAACCCATTGTTCTCTGGGATGGAAAAAAATCATTACTTGTAACCTGCAACTACTCTCCAGTTAAGCTCCCTCGGTGCATGGTGGTATGTGCAGAGTACTTCTTTAAATCCTTAATGCATCTCCTACACGGGGAGAACTGGAACCCATCAGGACACACCAGCAGGCCCCCAGTCATGCCAATGCCATGAATCTGAGAGCTGAAAGGGGGCCATCCTGCCTAATTCCTCTCCCCCCAACCCCCTTGATCCTGAGACCCTTCCCCGCTCTGATGAGATGCCATGAAAGGCTCATTACAACCCTCCTCCATGCAGGCCGGAGGGCTTTCTCTATGGGCCACTACTGAGTGGGCACTAAATCAGCTGCAGGGGGGGGCCAGATGTGCTTTTGTGGCCTCGCCTGGCAACTTAACTATCACTGAAAGTCCTCTTCTGTGGGAAAAATTTACCTGGACTGCTAACACTGGAATTTCTACTGGGCTTTTGAGACATTCTTGAGGTCAGCAGAAGTCTTGGTCCTCAGGATTGCCTGTGTCAGCCTGGCTACTTGGACGAGAGTGGTCACTTGCTCTGGGGTAGGCACGCCACCACGGAGAACAAGTTTTAGCAGACCCTGTCTCCTGGAACTGCTCTGTGCTTTCCACCATGTGCATAAATGCAAAAGGAGAAGCCTGAAGGAAAACCTGACGGGGTGAGCGTGCATGCATCTATGTACTTAGAATTATATTTTGAACCATCTATTATCCTCTCTAGTGATCATCTTGAAAGGCTCCTGTCAGCTGCTGTTAGAGTGGCTTTTTGCCCATCTCATTCTAATATGAGCTCTCTTGGGCCTCACTGTGAGAGCTCCGGAGAGGGGTCTCAGCTGCCAGGAGGGCCTAACTTAGGCAGGGGAGACAGGAAGAGAGAAGACAAGGAAGGAGGGGGAGAAGAGAGAACGGAAGAGAAAAAGGAGAGAAAGAGAGAGAGAGAGTGGAGAGATGGGGGAGAGAGAAGGAGGAGGAAAGACAGGGGCAGAAAGAAAGAAGAGAGAGGGGGTGGGGAGGGAAGGGGAAGAAGGATGGAACCGGAGGGCGGGGGAGGGGAGACAAGAGGAAGGGGTCAGGAATTTGGGGAGAGGAGGGAGAGGAGGAGGTTGGGATGGGGTCGGGGAGAGACACTGACTGAAGAATAGTCATTCGGGCACTTCCAGCTTTATCAAAACAAAATCTCTCAAGTAAACCAAACCTCCCATGGCAAATAAATGGCAAATGATCAACAGACTAAATAAGTTCCTTTTGAACAGAGGAATCAGGGAACGGGAGGTTGGATTTATTTCCCTCCTGGAGGCAATTTTCACACACGCTGCTTAAATCACTGCTTACTGAAGCTGTTTATTTAATTATTTAGCGTGGTGACTGCAGGCCAGATGTTCTGTAAGCAAGGCTGACAATCCAGCCGCACACTGGAACATGTTAACGGATTAGGCGCCGCGCTGTGCGGTGGCTCCTTCCACCACTGCTAGATGGTCCAAGTCACCCCTGGCTGTGACTCTCCAGACATCAGATGAAGTGCTCCCGCAGGGCACAGAGACCCTTTCCCCGGCAAGCCTCGGGGCACAAAGCACCTGTTTCCCCGTGGCGTGTTTATCAGTGGGGGCGCCAGATGTTTCAGTCACAGTAACGTTTCAGGGTATTTGGGCAACTGGCTTATCAAAATGTCCATCTGTATACTTCTCTCTCAGCCCTGAAGCCAAACAAATGGCATTTTCTCTCTGGAAGTGTAACAATGCTATTCAGACGCATACCGCTTTTCCCTTCCGCTGTGGGGATGCATAATGGCTCCTGTTTACTGTGGCTCGTAACCTACATTGGGGGCATGGGTCAGACCGCTCAACACATTTCCATGACCGTAAGGCCCAGGCTTATCATTATAATCATTACGTGAATAACCAATCCTTGTTTAAATTTTAGGAATATGCAGCTTAAAGCCCAGTGGGTGCTTTCCGCAACTGTTAGGAGCAGATCTGCTCAGATGAAAGGAACCACACAAACATAATCAAAGGAGGTACCTCTGCATTGTGCATTTGAGTCAGGTTCAAAGTCAGCACATATCGCAAACATGGCATGGATTCAAATTACCTTTAAAAATCCCCTTTATGCCCCATAAAGTCTGTGTGCAGCGTTTTGTGTATATTGTGCTCTCTCTCTCAATTAATCCAACCCAGCCAGCTTGTCCTCGAGCATGGGAGCAGAGAGCTTTCCTGTTATTGAGCACCAGATGAAGCAGATGGCTTATGTTTAGGAGCCGTGTTACATGAAAAATAGCTTACTGCCCCTCTAAATGAGTATTGTTGGATTTGCATAAGTTAAATGTGTGTGTGTATATGATGAGCCTTTACCCTTTAGTAGAATCATGGCACACATGCTACCTTCTTCTCCACCCTGTAAAACATGTCAGTGCGCATTTCTTTCTTTAGTTCACGTGGTATTTCATTCAGTCTTTGGCTCTATGTTTTCTGAGTGCTTAGCGTGGACCGGGCCCTGCCAAGTCCTTTAGTTTCTTACCTGTGATGAGCTGAGTTAGCACTTTAGTCTGGTCATTGAGAATGTTCACTGTAACATTTCTGGCTGATTTGAAATATAGGGCATTACCCTGTAATAAGAAAATAAGAGAAACACATGAAAATGGCAAATTTCAAAACAAATAACTGTAACCACAACTCTCCAAGGGGCTGAACTGGTCTTCACCAAGTGCTAACTGATGTGTCTTTATTTAAAAACTCCAAATGTCTTCATGATCCCCACATACATGATAATTGGCATTCATCCAAAACGGATTTCCTCCAAAGAGACCCACAGAGACCAACACGCACTCAAAATAGATTTCCCTCACACACACACACACACACACACACACACACACACACAGAGTTGAATCAGAGGCAACCCAGCAACAAAGAGTCCTTTAGATCTTACTACAGATGTAAGTTACCTTTGGTACATAGAATGATAAGGAATGATTGGTAATCTCCTAATTTCACACGTTCTAGTTTGTAATTTTTCCAAAGGAACCTTGGAGAGTCCTAACCGGAGAGCAGAAAGCGTATGGAAAATACCCAAGGTCAGCCCCTCTGGCCTCTTCCCTGGCTGTGAGAATCCAGGTGCAATTCAGACCGAAATGTTCCCTGTGCCTTCATCCAATGTTTTCTTTGTCAAAAAGAGCACCCCAGTCCATTTCACACTGTGGCAGGCATTTCTGAGAATGACTCAGAGGTGGGGGGGGGGGCATACTTTTTCTACAAAGGGTCTGATAGTAAATATTTTGGGTTTTGTGGGATGTATGGTCTCTGCGGTAACTGCTCCACTTCTAACTGCTGTTTTGGTGCCAAACCATCCCAGAATGTACACAGACAAATGGGTATGGCTGTATTCCAGTAAAACCTTATTCATGGACAGTGACATTTGAATTTCAAATAGTTTTAAATTTAACATAATCTTACTGTATTCTAGAATGTTCGTCTTCCTTCTTTCCCCTAATCATTTAGAAATGGAAAACTCTTATTTCATTGGCCAAATGAGAACAGGTAGAGGGGCCAAATTTAGCCCACAGGCCACAGTTTGTCAACCCCTGACTTAGAAGTTCTCCCTGAATTGCTGCCAGAACACCTCAGTATCCGGATAGCTGTTGTCAGAAGAAAGGAATGTGGGTAGTCATTCTCTTCTTTCTAAACCTTTGTTACCACATGACATTTATCTGCCCCCAAATTCTATAATACCACTAGGCACTGAGTCCCAAGCCCAGAAAAACCATCGTCCTAAGAGCGGTGTGGAAAGCAAAGATAAGTAAGACTCCTTTTTATTTTTAAAGTCTTAGGATCTAATGGGATCAATAAGATGGACACACAAATAATACTAGACGGAGAACCATCCCGGGTGATTAAGGAGCCACAAACAAAGTGTGTAGGGAACTTTCCTGAAGGGTAAGATTATTCATAGCTTGAGGCTATGGAGTGGGAAGCAAAGGAGATGTTTATGAATGCTTCAGCTGAGCCTTAAAAAGAATATAGTTAGGTTTCACCAAGATGAAATGAAAAAAGGAGGTCATGGAGGTAGGAAGGTTGTGGGATGAGCGTCTCATGTCTTTTTCCTTCTAAAGCTGGCAGGGCGTAGGAGGGGATTCGTGAGCTCAGCCGAGCAGCTGCATGTGGCAGAGTGGCTGGCTAGCAGGGACAGGGAGCCACCAGGATGGCATTCCTTCCATAAACTGAAAGTCTGGAGTCCTGGTCTCCCCACCCAAGCCCCTGTGGGGGACTGCAGTGCATCAGGGGCTGCCCTGATGAGACAGAAGTCATCATCTCTCTCCCTGACACTAGGACAGCAGCTCTGGCCCAAGGTGAACTTCTAAAACGCATAACCTATACCCATGTCCTGCCCAGGCCCTGGAGAACCAGATCCCCTCGGGCCAGAGCTGTTGTCCGAGTGTCAGGAAAAGAGACGGTGCCTTCTGTCTCATCAGGGCAGCTGCTGATTCACGGGAATCCCCTTGCAATGGCTTCAAGTTAAAATTCTGCCTGATGGTAAACTTTTTGCTTTGTTTTTTAATTAGCTAAGAGAAAAAGAAATTTAATACTGTCACAGGCTTCTATCTTCTGTCCATTACGTAACAAATATTAGCCTAAAATAGTTTCTTTGACATTGCTTTTGGCACTGTCAACAGTTCTACTTAAAACTGAAAATCAATTCAAGTAATGTAAGGATTCGGAACCTGGAACCCAGACAGGAGGTTTTATGTTTCTAGAAGTTAATGTACTAATTCTTCTTATATTCAGCAAGCTGGCACTGCAGAGAGAAGGGCTATGTGGAGTGAGAGAATAGGATATATTCTGCTGCCACTGACCGGTGTGTGACCTTGAGCAAATCACTTAACTGCTCCGTGGGTCATTCTGCGCACTCTCCACCATCAACATGGATATGATCAGCGAGCTCGCGGCTGACACAACCGCACACTCACTATGTGTCGCGTGTGCAACAGAAGCCCCGGAGTCAGCCTGCTTAGCTTACCATCCCTGCTCTACCACTTGCCAGTTGGGTGCCTTTAGGCAAATTAATAGTTCTAAGCCTCAGTTTCTTGATATGTATAATGGGACAAATATTATTGAATTATTAAAGTTCACATATTAACTGAAATTACTAAATTCTCTCTATAATTATTAAAACACACGTGGTCCAGTGCCAGGCACACACTAAGTCCTCCAGCAGTTATGGGAAATGGGGGAGTTGGGAGGGGGGGAGCAGTGACAGAGGCAGGAGGAGGAGGGGGAAGGACAGGGAGGAAGGAGGAGGGGTGGAAGGAGGGAGGGAAAGATGGAGAGAAATGAGGAAGACCCCCTTGGCATTACCAATCTTCACAACCCATCTGGGCACAGAGTCAGGGGCTTCTTCCATTTCCAGCAACTTCCATCTCCATATTTCAAAGGATCTCCCTCTATGTGGCTGGCTCACCATTATTTTTCAAATCCCACTTTCTTCAAATGCTACTTGCTTGCCCTTAATATTATTCAAATAATTCCACAGCAGAAAAAAATCTCCCAACAGCTCTGCTCAAGGCTTATAGCAAGAGATATAAGAAAGGCACTCATTCCTTTTTATTGCTATGTCAAAATATTATAATTTACCATTAATTGTTCTAATATGCTAAAGTCCTGGGAAACAAAGTCTTTGCTATGTCAGGGTTTAAACAAAAAGCCTCATTCGAGCCTGGGAAGTATTGCTGCAATCTTCCCATAGACCTTGATAACAAAAAGATTACCAGGTAAAATGCATGAAGCAGCTAACAGGCTCCGAAGGGCCTCTCATGGCAGCTGGTCAGTGTGACTTTTATTTGGCTGTCTCTGCTTACTAACACTAAACCAGGCATATACCAGCCAAGTGAAGCATCCCTGGGGTCTTTGCAGTATTAGAACAAGTAAGGGAAATGCTCCCCTGTCTGTGTCCCTCCTACTCACTACTGCAGCCTCTGGGGTAGGGGAGGTTAATTTCTGCCACAGAGGACTCCGCCCTAGGGCTGGTGAATTTCACTAACTGACCTCAATGCAACCATCTGAGGATGAGGATATGGGGCCTGCAGGGACCTGCTGGCAGATCAGTTCTGCGGGGCAGAAAGGAGTCTGGCAGACCCACGGCTTCTGATGAAGATCAGAGCTCTGGACCAGGTCAAGTCAGTCTGAGGCCAGTCAGCCCTCGATTCTTCTGGCCCCAGGGTGAGCCTGACTGGGAGATGGGGAAGGGAAGCAAGCACCATTCTTCTCACACCGGGAGCGGAGGACAGTCCACATGGGTACTCTCCCCCAAATAACTAAAGCTCGCAGCAGAATCCCTTTCACATCTGTTCCTCTAAAGCAGAACAAAATCAAACCTTTTCTGGATCACTCAAGACCACTGACATGAACATTATTTGTTCTACAATGCCCTCCAGGGGCTATCGGAGGCACGTGGCTGCTTGAACACGA
Organism: Halichoerus grypus; assembly: GCF_964656455.1. Taxonomy (NCBI): domain Eukaryota; kingdom Metazoa; phylum Chordata; class Mammalia; order Carnivora; family Phocidae; genus Halichoerus; species Halichoerus grypus. The sequence continues at coordinate 47,015,366 of NC_135713.1, read as the reverse complement.
AATGGCTCCATCAGGCTGACATTTTAAAATTAGTGTGTCTTATTTCTTTTTTTAAAGTATTATTTATTCTTATATCAAAACAAGTATTAAACATTAAGTATTTATAAAGCTTCTACTCAAAGAGCAATGGCTCATACGTCTTACCACTGCAAGAGCTTTCAACTTGCCAGGATGTTCCTCCACGTGTTTCTCTCCCTGTGGCCCTGAATATGCTTCCACACTATCTCTTGATTTATCAACTTTAGACGTTATCCACTGAATTTCTGCAATGGTATGGACTCGTCCTTACAACTTCGGTAAAATCAATATTCAGAATCTACATTACTATGATTATGTGTACACTGTCCACAGCTGTGCCAAGTAGTTTTCTTTAACTACATGTCCTTTGCTTTCTTGTACATTTTTTTTCTTTCCCTGGAGCCCATAAATGCTTCATTTAAAAAAAATGCTTTATTTTCTAAATTTTCTTTTTTTCCCTCCTACTGTTTAATCCTTTTTCTTTAATTTCTATTTTTGGGGTCATACTTTAAGGTTCAATTTTTCTGTTATTTTTAAAAATTTTGTACTATCATACTCTTAGTTTTCTAGAGCATTTTTGTATTTTTTTGACCCTTCATTTTTATGCCATTCCTTCCTTGTTTGATGGATGTGCTCTTCTGTCTTCCATGAGAATAAAAAAAGCTGGCTGGAAGCTCTGTGTTTCTAGATGGGTGAACCTTGCCATAGGGCACAGTAGTGGGGGTTTGGCTAACTCAGTGGAGAGTGTCCAGATGTCAGTAGCAATGGGCAGTCAGTACCTGTGGGCTAATCTCATGAAAAAAGAAATCTCTAACTCCTGCTAGGAAAGTGGTGGGTGTAACTTTTGATATAGGAGTTCTGAGTGTCAGAGGAGAAGGGGGCTGGGCATTTTGCTATTCAGGGACAGACTTTTAGTTAAACCCATTTTCATGCTTCATTCCTGACCTCATCTATGCCGAATGTCTAGGGCTCAGAGGTCCTCTGGTCAAACTTTCTCTTTCTTTTCTTTTTTTTTTTAAGATTTTATTTATTTATTTGAGAGAGCGAGTGAGAGAGAGCACGAGCAGTGGGGAGAGGCAGAGGGAGAGGGAGAAGGAGACTCCCCACTGAGCAGGGAGCCCGATGGGGGACTCGATCCCAGGACTCTGGGATCATGACCTGAGCCGAAGGCAGACGCTTAAGTGACTGAGGCACCGTGGTCAAACTTTTTAGAAAACAATCTTCCTATCTTCTGCGAGGTTGGGAAGAGGTACTTATTATGTAACTGGGTCAACTGGGGATGGGAGCTGGGGAAAGATGGAGAGTCGAAGTGAAGGGTCTTTGTGCAGAGTTTTGACCAGTCCAGGTCCCTGTTGACTTCTGCAGGCCCCAGACACTGTACTTAAAATGCCTCATGGATAAGTGGCCCTGTCTCACTTCCTGGAGTGGGTTTCAATCCTAGAGGCATGTCTAGCTCTCATCTACCTGCTTTCTCCGTCATTCTCTCTCAACTGTTTTCTCTCCCTTTCTCTGTGACCATGTATGTTTACCCCTTTTCACTTCTGTTCTCCATTCACTGTCTTTTTTCAGTGGGGTTTTTGAATCTTTTTTTTTTTTTTTTTTGAGAGCAAGAGCGAGAGAGCAAGAGAGAGACAGAGAGAGCGAGCGAGCATGCAAGCCAGGGGAGGAGGAAAAGGGAGCAAGGGAGAGAGAGAATCTTAAGCAGGCTCCATGCCCATTGCGGAGCACAACTCAGGGATCGATCTCACAACCCTGAGATCATGACCTGAGCCAAAATCAAGAGTCAGACGCTTAACCGACGGCACCACGCAGGCACCCCATCGGTGGGGTTTTTGAATGAAGCAGAGACCTACCATTCCTCACTGCTGTCAGTCTGTCTACCTCTAGAGCCACTTCATACTGCTGCCTTGTTCAGAGGAAAGCAGGTTAAAATTGTGTGTAAATCAAGGACAGGCAGTCTCTGCCCAGGACTCAAGAGCTTTCTTAAGCATTTTACACACACTACATGAGTGCCTAGAACATACACACTGTCTCAGGCCCTGGAGAATGTGGAAGATACGACCTTTATCTTTGAGAAGCTCCTTGCCCAGGGGGAGACTGAATCGATGCAATATAACCCTGAAAACACTGTGATATCCCTTCAGTGGACATCTGTCCTTTCTGTATGAGAGGCAGGGGTTTGAATATTTGTCTTTGATGGCAGCTCTCTCACCCCAGTCTGTTCTGAAGGCATATGGCTTCTAGAAGTTACTTCTTTTGATAATCTTACATGGTAGTAGATTTTGCTTGCTCTCTGAGGAGCTAACAGTCTGATCTGGGCATTTAGATAAACGGAAAAAACCATAACACAGCACATCAGCACCTTCCACAGCCAGGGAAGGCTTTCAACGATCAGCGTGAAGTTCAGAGAAGGAAGGGATCAGTGTGGCTAGAGTTCTGAGAGGCCTTCCAGGGTATGGTTCACTGGCTTTTGCCCTTTCAGGGTGGTTTGCAACAGCTATATTCCACCTGGTGTTAGCTTTGCTAACAAAGGAGGCTGGCCCTTGTGTAGCCAGGGTTCAGGGTGTGAGCTCTGGAGTCAGACAGATTTGAGCAGGAATCACAGCTCTGCTTTCTTACTGTGTGGCCTTGGGTAAGTCATTTTTTTTCTTTGAGCCCCAGTTTCTATACTTAGGAAATGAAGTCAAAGGCTACATACTAGTGTTGATAGGAGGATTAAGAAAGACAATAGGTACCAAGTGCCTAGCACAGTGGCTGCCAAAATACCTCCATCAACTATAAGAAAAAAACCAAACAAAACCTCCATAAGGAGGGCCCCTTGGAAAATGCTGATTCTAGAGCTGAGGCATGAAATATAAAAGATGACCAGGAACATCTTGAGTGCCGGAAAGAAAGGAAGTGCTCAAAGACCAAATAAAAACACCAAACAGAAAAACACCTCATAATTAACGGAGCAGGACAAAGGGACACAGGAGACAACTGAAAGAGTGTGTAATAGCCAAAGCTGGAATAATTTCAAGAAAATATAGAATGTAGTATTGAATTATAACCCAAAGCATAAAATAAATGTCCATTAGTCCAGACTGATATAAATAAGTTATTGAATAAAGAAATGGGAGCGAATAAACACATCTCTCATGTACAAGAATTCCAAAAAATTTTCATAGTTAACACCCTACTCCTTAAAGGTGGTTGCACCTAGTGACTTCCTTTCTTCCAGACCTTTGGGAAGAAACTTCAGGAAGCCAGCCTTCTCTGAGTAGGCAGGAAGCTTACTCCATTATGGACATGTGATCTCACTTTAGGGTTGATAACATTAATGGGAGATTCTCCCTTAAATCCATTTCCACGGGATTTTATCTTTAGGAATACTAAAATAAACAATGGTGGGCAGGTCTCTCACAGACAATCCTCCTTCCAAGGCTCTCTATACAGTATCATCCTTCCCTGGTCAGCTTACACAAAACTGTCATCAGTGTCATCAGTACCTCTTTGCAGTAGATATCACAATATACTGGCTCCAGATCAATGTTTATTAAGTAATAACACTCTTGATAAGACTAGGAAAAAAAACAAACTGACACCAACTTAGATTTGTCATCAAAATCATCTCCGAAGGGTAGTTTGTAAGTTTATCTTTAGCAAGCTTCCAATGTCTCTATTTATTAATCTGAACAGGATGCTTTAGTTGTCTCTGAATTGACCCTTTCAAGAGCATGACAAGTATTTAAAAACAATAACAGAGTATGGTTATTTTTTATTTTACTTAAGAATATCTTTTCATAATGATGCTTGGGTAGATTTCTATTGTTCTGAAGAGTTTTCCAGTCCTGAATAATGAAGCCACACTCGGAAGCACTTACTCAAAATAAGCTGGGAACTGGTCCAGCTTTGGCATTGTACTGTGCCTGCTCAGTCACTCTCTGCGCTGTGCCCAAATTTGGGTGCATTTAGGCTTCTCTCAATATTTAAGTTGAGCTGCTCTGTTCAGTGACTCCTTTGACGTGTCATGTTAGCATGTCAATGCTGGAGGGGGAGTGCCAGATTTTCTAGTGCCTGGCACATTCCTGGCACCCACTAGGTTTGCAATAAATATTTGTTGAATAACTGAATGCGCAGATCAAATTAAGAGTCAACAGAGAGTGAGAGCTGTCAACAAAAGAAGCAATTAAATGGAGGCTGACGCCAACTGTCAAAGAGAGTTTTCAGAAGGCAAGTCACTAAACGTGGTTGATGTGATAGTCCAAATATAGAAAACCTAGGGTGGTGGGAGGAAGCAGGATAGATATATAATCAACGAGTATCTGTGTACCACCTAATGCAGTGCAAGGAACTGCAGGTGATACAAATGAGAGTTGAGATGTTGAGTCTCCAGATGACAGGGAGAAGCAGGAACACAAGTAATTACCCCAAATTCTTGCTGACATAAAGGTTAAGGTATGCTGGAATCTTCCCTACGCTCGCAGCATCCATGTAGCATGTGGTATGGGATATGTCCTCTTTCAATTGACCCTCCTCAACTCAGTCTGTTAACATTTTAAGGTGTCTTCTAGGCATAGAGCACTGTGCCAAGTCCTGAGCAGGTGGCCTCTGCTCTCCCGGAGCTTACATACCACCTAGTAGGGGAGAGGGACAACAAGTTCAGAGTTCCACAAATGATTATCTACTTGCAACTGCAAGGAGTGCAATGAACACAAAGTAGAAGGTGAAAGGAGAGTGCAGTCAGGGAAGGCCTTTCTAAGGGAAAAACATTTTGACTGAGATCACGGGTATGAGTAGAAACTAGGTGAATCAAGAAGAGAAAATGTTTTAGTCAGAACAACAGACAAGTATACCAGCCCTGAGGCAGGAAGGAGGTTGGTATATAAAAGGGATAGAGAGAAAGGCCAATGTGGTTGGAGACTGATAAGCAACGGATGGAGGGAAACAGGTCCCCCAGTTCTGCTATCAGCTGTGTTCCCTCTGCCCACACTGTCCTCTGATGAACGGGGGTATTTAACTTTGATGTAAGAAAATGATTTGTTTCTCCTTAAGGATAGTTTCTTGGGATTTTGTAAAGAAATCCTTGCCTGACTCACTTCATTCTTTATATTCTCTTCTAAAAAACACTTGAGTTTTACTTCTCTTACCATGTCTTTATCGTCCCCGGAATCCACTTTTGTACATAGGTGGGAATCCATAGGAAAACCTTTTTCCTCAACACTATCTACCGAGAGAATGCTATTTTCTCCACTGATATGTGGTGCCACCTTCATCATATATCAATTCCCAAATATACATGGATCTTAGAGCCTTCTGGTCTGTTCTACTGTCTGCCTGTTTTGCACCAATAAGTACTGTCCCCCCCCCCCCCCGCCGTGGTTTGTGATATGCCTAAATAGCTCATAGATCTGTCCACCCTCTTTGCTCTTATGGGCCATTTAATTGATACTTGCTGTATTTGGAAAGACAACACTTAGCACTCAAGTAATAGTCCAAAAGCATTATGAGATCAGAGACAGACTATGCAGGTGACAGTTGTCAATGTCCAGGGCACTCTCCTATATATTGTCCTGGGTGACAATTTCATCTTCACAGTATATAAAATAACACCAGCTTCAGTGACTGTCTGAACCTTCCTTCTGATTTTTCCTAGTGTTCTGTAGAAAACTCTTCCATAGTATGTGAGTAGCCACTCTTACAAATAAAAATCTGCCCCCAAAAAGTTTTTTTGGGCAAAGAAGCCTAGGAAATTGAACATACCTTCCCCCTCCTTCTAGCTGCACAGCACATGGTCAGCTCTGAGAAGTCCTATCTCAACATAATTTGGTTAGCTTTGTTACCAACAATTCTGAGATTTACTTAATCATAGAATTTTTTTTTTTTTTCTTAAACCACATGTGAACAGAAAACACTACAGGACCTATTTTTGGAAATGCTACCTTATTGACTGCTTTATTTTTTAATTTTTTAAAAGATTTTATTTATTTATCAGTGAGAGAGGGAGAGAGGGGTAGAGAGAGAGGAGCAGAGGGAGAGGGACAGACTCCCCACTGAGCGCAGAGCCTGATGTGGGGCTCGATCCCAGGACCCTGAGATCATGACCTGAGCCAAAATCAAGAGTTGGTTGCTTAACCAAATGAGCCACCCAGGTACCCCTTGACTGCTTTAAATACATATGCTCTTAGATATCTCTGGCTTTATCTCTTTAAAACCATGAAAGGGCTTGGCAGAGAACCTGACACATGATGGGCTCTCAATAAGACCTGCCGGATTGGCTCATGTCTATAATGCTAGTGAGCTAGTGAGTCTATAAAATTGCCATTTTATAGATAAGAAGACTGAGGATAAGTGTGGGGGCCATGAGTTGCCTGGGCCTACATGATGGTAAGTTGCAGAGAGATTGGACGCAGGACTCAGGATTCCAGACCTGAGCACTTCTCTCCTGTTCTACCACCCTAGAATGTGTAGTCTGAGCTGTAAGGGACTTAAGTTGTGATGGAAGGAAAACTTCGGTGCTGGTTGGCACAGTTAGAGAAATCTTCATAGAGGAGATGCAGGATACAAAGAGAGACTGCAGCTCAAGGGGGGCAGCTCAGGCTTTCCCCTATGAGGGCAAGCTAATTCTAATATGACAGCATTAAACTCAACAGCAACCCGGGCAAGAAAGGCTTTCCTATACTACATTACACAAAGGAATAGAGACAAAAATTGTTCCACATTGTTCTTTGCTGCAGAAAGTCTGTAGGCCACAGTTGTCTGGCTTTTGTCCACAACTGCAAACAGGGCTCTTCCACCCGTGGTGAACTTGCAGGGGCCCAAGAACACCCCCAGATCTGGGAGCACAAGCCCGGGCTTTGTGGCTGGCCCCCACACATTCCTTAACTCCATCCGCACATGTTTCCCTCCTTCCATCAGTGAGGGCCTTTTGCGTTGGATCCTGACCTTTCACAGAATGGCGCATGGCATTCTAGGGAGTCGAAAGCATCTTTCAGGAAGAGTCTGAGTGAAGATGACGGGAGCCTTTCAGAGAAAACCCAGTGCAAGCAGAGGCTGGGATTGCTAACCCAGAGAGAAAGACAGTCACTGCACCGGGCTGGCTTATGTTGTGGGAGCACTGCGATGTGATTTGAGATATATGCTCAGCCTAATGCGGACTGACTTGGTGGAGGCTTCACCTCAAAAAATCTGAGTGACACAGCCCAAACTTCTAACCTTGGGGTGACTGTAACCTTTTTTTGGGATGTGCTATCATGGTTATGTTGGGCTTTGGAGGCACACGGTCCCCAGTTGAGACCCCATTTTTGCCATTTTTGAGCTAGTATCCCTAGACTACACAGCCTCAACCTCCCAACTTGGAAAATGGGAATAATAATGTGCAAAATAGGGGTTACAACAGTACCTCCCTCACAGAGCTGAAAAGATGAACTACAATAGCACATGTAAGGAATTTAGCATCACGTTTGTATCTTTAAACATGTATTTTTTGAAAGGGTGTCAGATCACTGATGTCGATGATTGGTAAGCTCTGTCGGCCCTAAGAAAATGGCAGACCTATTAGGATGTGAAATGTTTCTGCTGCATCCGTGGTGGTGAAAAGCCTGATTTGGGGCAGGTAAGCTGGGCAGGGAGCTTGGCTCTTCCACATGCTGGCAGCGTGAAGCAAGTGGGTAACTTGCTCAGGTAAAGTGCAGGGAGAAGCGCGCCCACCTCAGGTTGCTGTGAGTAGTAAGATAATATATGTAAGACGTACAGCCTATGTTATGGTAACGTGCAGTGATGGTACCCGATGATAGTAAAGAATAAGAAGAGTGTCCTGCATAGCATTTTGTGTCTAGGCAGGGTCGATGGCTGTCAGGTGTGATGGAGGAGGTGTTGAAAGGCACCAGGACTACAGAAGCTGTCTAAAGTTCCAACGGGAGAGGCTGTTCCTTACATGGAAGCCTTTCTCACTAGCGGCCATGGAGTGGCTGGCTTGTGGAGAATGGAGACAGGCTAGGTACCTGTTGATTTAATGTGAGGACAGAAAACACTAATTCCATGTGGAGTCCTAGACCAAGTTTGCCTGCATGGGGAATTCATGAAGTGTAGGCAGACAATAAAAGGGAGAATTCAAACAAAATATTTCATACGTGAGGCAGAGTGTCTGTACTTTGTATCCACGTTAATTATCAGATTCATAGAAGGGTGAAGCAGTAATAATCCCCAGGTCACACAGAACCTGACCTAGGACCCAGGCTCATAATTCAAATGTAGTCCTGGGACCTTCATGCCATGACCCCCGAGTCCTTACAGCTCTTAAGAAGTAGCAGAAAATGTGATTTCAATGTTCTTGCTCAAAAAATAAAAAAATGCATCTATTATTTTCATAACCATAAAAAATCATGAATATACAATATACTCATAATGATGAATATCATGAATATAAAACATAAAAATAAATTAATAAAAGAACATGACATTATTAAATAAAAATGTATTGAAAAATATAGGCAATATGTGAGTTTCTAAATTATTTTTGTGTGCTTTTAATTTCCTTCTTGGCAGGTCAGACATTTCTAATTTCTTGGGCAGATCAAAGGGAGAGAAGTGATTTTGTTGTTGTCACTAATCCTCTGAAAAGAAAGCTCAGTTCTTGCAGAAAAATCAAATGCATTTTCTACTGCCTTCATTTAACTAAGTAATGTCTGCGTTATATTAATGTGATTGCAAAGAGGAGATGTTGAAGTTGGAAACCAGCTGATGTAAACTTTGATTAAATTGGTGTAAGTCTATACTAGCTCACAAATATATCTCCTTCTCCATTCTGCAGAAAAGTAATAGTGTCATGTAGTCAGGTATAGTGGGTGCTTAACTCAGTTGTCCGCTGAAAAAAACATGGCTAGAATTGACATGAGGTTCTAATCAGAATGGAGACATTGAGTCATGCTTTGATGTGCTTGTGCTCCATTACTGTAGAACAATGTTAGTGTAACAACAGCAGTAACAACAATAGCAAATGGAACACCAGTAAGTCATAGTTGGCTTAAAAAGTCAGGTAACCCTTCACCATCACTAGATGGCAACCATCATCATCATCATCACCATCACCATCATGATCATCCGAAAATAACAAGTGTTGGCAAAGATGTGGAGAATTGGAACTCTCAGACATTGCTGGTGGGAATGTAAAATGGTGCAGCCTCTACAGAAAAAGAGTTTGTCAGTTCCTCTATAATCAAACATATAATTACCGAATTACTCACTAAGTCCACTCCTAGGTATACACCCAAAAGAAATGAAAATAGGTGTTCAAACAAAAACTTGTACACCAATATTCACAGTAGCACTATTCATGATAACCAAAGGGTAAAAACAACCCAAATGCCCATCAACAGATGAATGAATCAACAAAATGTTGTCTATCCATACAATGAAATACCATTCTGACATTGAAAGGAATAAAGTGTGGATACATGCTACAAGCTGAATGAACCTTGGACACATAATGCTAAGTGAAAGAAACCAGACACAGAAGGCCACATATTACATGATTTCATTCACACTAAATGTCCAGAATAGGTAAATCCATAGAGACAGAAAGCAGATTAGTGGTTTTCAGGGGCTGGGGAGAGACAGTACTGGGGAATGACTCCTAAGGGATATAGGGTTTCTGTTTAGGGTGGTAAAGAAGTTGTGGACAACTGATAGTTGTATGACATCAGACAGTGCTGATGGTTGCATGACGTCATGAATGCACTTAATGCTGCTAAGTTGTACCCTTTTTTTTTTTTTTTAAGATTTAATACACCCAAGATCAAGAGTTGCATGTTCTTCCAACAGAGCCAGTTAGGCACCCTTGAATTGTACACTTTAAATTGATTAAAATGTAAGTTTTATGTTGTATTATGTGTATTTTACCACAATAATGTAGATAATCATCATCATGGACCAGAAAGAGAGGCACTAAATGGAAAACGGGATAGAGCCACAGGCCTGCAGGCACAGAGGGCTAGAAGCAGGCTGGGGTGATTGTCTGCTTAGCTGAAGAAAGTCAAAGGACCCTCAAGAGTTTTCTGTGATGTAAGAGAACACAGCCAAACTCCTGCTGGGAGGTGTGTGTGTTTGTGGCTGGGAAGAAGGACCACAGAAGAGGAGGAGCATGTGCTAGGAAGATCAGTGGATAGTAAAGTGAACTGATGTCTGTATCATACTTAAGAGGGAAGATGTAATTACCTAATAAGTATACATGTTAAAAAAGAAAGTGGTAAAAAAAATGAAAGTGGTCATTAAATTAATTGCAATACAATCTGTGGTCCCGAGACCTGAAGAGAGAAGAAATAGAAAAAAAATTAATCCACCCGAAAGATAAAAGTTAAAAAAAATAAAATAAAAAATAAAGAGAATAGAGAAGATACACAAACCACCAAGATGGTAGAAATTAAAACAAATCCATAATATGTATATAAAAAAATCAAAGAAAATGTTATTTATAAAAAGTATTTGGAAAGGTTGAAAATAAAAATATGGCCAAAAGATATTCCACACAAATATTTAACTAAGAGAAAACTGGTGTATAAATATTAATTCAGACAAAGTAGTATATAAAGCAAAAAGCATTAATGCATAAGTAGGAACTACGTGTAAAATTAAAAATCTAAAAAGAAGCTATACAAGATATACAAATCATCACCAGACATGTAACTATACATGGTACATGTAATGATGTACCAAACATGTAACTATTTAACAGGTAGCTTAAAAACATTAATTAAAACTTGTCAGAAGCATGAGGTAAATTTGGCAAACTATAGTGTGAGATTTTAACAAAAATCTATTAGAAAATTATAGACTCTGTCAACCGAACAATAGCAAGGATGTGAATGATCTGAATAATAATACTTAACTAGTTTGAACTAATGGATATGAGAACTCTGAACCCAACAAATAGAGGATCTACATTATTTTCAAATACACGAAAGCATTTGCAAAAATTAATGTTGGGCTAGTTCACAAAGGAATTAAAAAAAAAACAAAAAACAGTGTCATACAGAACACATTTTCTGACTGCAGTGCAATTAAATTATAAATCAAAGAAAACAGATAATTAAAAGCCAGCCTATCTTGGACATATAAAAATAGCTGTTGTAGTCCATATTGATTTCCCTGCTTTCGCTCGTGCTCTCTTAATGTCTATTAGCCCCAAAGCCGCCAGAGTAATCCTTTTCAAATTCAAACAGATTATGTCACTCCCATGGAAAAAAAAAATCCTTCAGTTGCTTTCTATCACAACTAAGGCCTGAATTAAGATTCCTTACTACAAGACTCCACATGATCTGCTCTGCTGCTGTCTCTCTAATCTTTATTCCCTACCAGGTTCTCCTCAATCCCATTGTCATTTCTACTCTAGTGACATTGGCCTCCTTCTATTCTTTAAACAAATCAGGTGTCAGGTGCCTTCCCCTCCTGGGGGGGGGGGGGCATTTGCACTTCCTGTTACTTGTGGCTGCAATTAGCTCCCCCCAGATACCCCACTGGGCTAACACTCAGCCTCTTCATTCTCTAGACTTTGGAGAAAGAACAGAGATGCTTTCTTTTTCTCTGTTAATTTAGCACAACCTAATGTGTACTATGTATCTATTTGATTATGTGTTTGTGATCCGTCTCCTCCTACTTCAATAAAAGATCCAGGAGGACAGAGCCTTTGTTTTATTCACCATTGTGCTGTCATGCCTAAAACAGTGTCTCATACAAGGTAGGTATGAACAATGTTTGTAGATGAATGAATATCAAAGTCAACATGAATTCATTGAGTTAGTTAACTGATTGCCGGAAAGATCAATACTCTTAGATTATAGTACCTCAAATGTTGAAGAACAGGAAGATGGTCCTACTTCACCATGGCCAGAGTGCATCCGAAATACTGTGTTCAGAGTCAGACCCTACACTGTCTCCAAGCAGGAGACAGAAAAAGGTCAACAACCAAGATGGTAAATACAATATGGTCCTAAAATAAACCTTGATGCATATACATAAAAATGGCTTCATGTATTATTTTACTACACATCATGTGCTCAATGACATTATGAATGTTCAACGTGTTGTTCCTCACTAGCAATGCAGAATTCAATGAACTGAAAAATTGTAATCAGTGTGGTGTAGTAACACATTTTCCTTAACCTTGCACGTGTATCTGTAATGCGTTGTTTCAGATAATTGATTCGTCTGTTTTTTCTTGAATAAACCTACACTTAGAGCATATCAGAAGAGTCCACTGCACATGTTTAAGCATCCAATCCAGCTAGAGACATGATTGACAAGGCAGTCCTTTGCCACCTCCCACAGGATCCTGTTGGAACCAATCTGAGTGACCTTCTAACCAGGCAAATATGGATATTAATTAATTAATTAAATGTTCAAATAAGTCAATTAGTCACCTATGTTTCCAGAATTTATGGTCACCCTGTATATTCTACAATGCTTTTCATTGGTTCAATGGGAGTAGAGTAGGGATTAGGGTCAACTAAGCATTATGATATGGACTCTGGAATCAGACTACTTGAGTTTGAATTCTATCTTTACCTCTTAGAAGCTTCACATAAACCCAAACACATTACTTAACTCCTCTATTATGCAGCTTTTGCATCCATACAATAAAAATGTGATGCTGTTTCCTAGGTAATTCTGAGGACTGGATAATGTCAGAAAAGCAGTAACAGTATACTCCATATCCATGTTAGCTATTATTTTGACATGGTTAATAATAAATGTAATATCATTATCATCATCTAACATGCATCAGTGACTGACTACCATCTCTAAGCTGCTTAGTTCAAATTTTCGGACAATATTGAATTTGTCACATGTGGGGGTCTACACATTCCAAAAAGTTGTATATCATACTTTGAATGAATTGTTCACCTATTCTTAGCTTATTCTGTTAATCATACTTAATGCATGATGCTATACAAACGGCAGTGTGATGGTTAGTTTTATGTCAACTTGGATGGGGATGAAATTTATATTCAAAGTTTGGGACTCAGGGGTAGGCAAGATGACTTGGGGAGTCACAAAGCACGGTGCTACATATATGAAAGTTACTGCCTTTCAATTCTCTTCTACCTTTCACGATGTTAAAGACAATGTCTCATTTTGGGCCCACAATGACAATACCTCTGCAATACTTCCACATTTCCATTTTTATCAAAGACAGAGTTGGTTTCAAGCTTACTCTCTCACTATTTATAGTTATTCTCTATGCCTTCCTTCTATTCATGGGACATCATGGTTTTTCCCATAGTGTTAAATTTTTCTTCGAAAACATCAAAGGAAAACAGAGTCCTATAAAAGGGAAATAATAAGTAAAACTAGTAAGGAGGACCCAAATCATGCCAGGGGTGTACAGATGACTAAAATTTGAGTAACACAGGGCAGAGGGCATTCCATCAAAGGCTAAAGGACCACTGACCACCACGTGGATTCAGCCCAGGTTGAGTGTAGGGACCAGATAAACTTTAAGATACATTTCTTCCATTTGCGATTTGATTCCATAACATGGTAGGCCCTTTAAAGTTGGTGTGATCTTATCCTAATAATAAAATAGAATGCTGTTATTTAAAACATTTATAATAAGCCAAGTAAGTAATTTTCAGAAGTAAATACTAGAAATCTTTTTATTTTGGTAAACATCTATTCGTTTTTTCGGAAACTGAGTTTATGTAAATTCTATTTTAAAAGGAAGTCTGAATAAAACCCCAAATAAAAAAGAGATGTTCACTTCTTTGATTCATGTAGTTTGGTCAACGGGCATGTGTGGGACCATAATGATGGACAGGTCTATGATATGAGTTGAAAGAGAATAATCCAGGGCTGGCAGGTTTTTCTTTAATTATTGAAATTGAAATGGCTTTCACTTGTAATTAGTTGTATATATTCTTTGAAGAACTGTCAAAACATTCCCCTAGGTGATTATTTGAACAGATCTATTACTCACCATGGAAAGTAAAATTTTCACTAAACCTAAATACAACCTAAAAAAGCAAATTGTTGTGCAAACAAAATGATTAGCTTAATTTACGACAAATGAAACATAACAAATGAGATGAAAATGTACAGTGGGAAACACTCTACATTTATGAGTCTATGGAAGGAAAGTCAACAGAAATTTCTGTTCTGTGAACTATGGGACTTTCCTGTTAATTTAGACAAATCAGTTACTGAGTCTCTGAGCCTTCAGATCTCTCCTCTACAGGGTTTTAGAGCACGACACAGTCCTACTTTGAGTCCTGACTTGATTACAAAATGATGCAACCTCTAAAATTCAAGCAGTTAAGTAATTGTGCTATAAGAGCTTTAAAATGGGTTTTGACTCATTAGCAGATACACAGGCAAATGAAATGTTGTGTATACAAACAATGGAATATCATTCAACCTTTATTAAGAAAGTCAATCCTGACACATGCTACAAAATGGATGAAACTTGAGGATATCATGTTAATGAAAGAAGGTAGTTACAAAAAAAGACAAATACTGTATGATTCCACTTACGTGAAGTACCTAGAGCAGTCAAATTCAGAGAGACAGGAAGTAAAGTGGTGGCTGCCAGCAGCTGGGGGAGGGGGATGCAGAGTTAGTGTTTAATGCGTACAGAGTTTCAGTTTTGCAAAATGAAGAGTCTGGAGATGGCTGGTGGAGGTGGCTGCATGACAACATGGGTCCACTTAATGTCACTTATGTGTACATTTCAAAATGGCTTATACGTATTTTACCATGATTAACATTTTTTTTTAAAAGCAATGTGACCCACATGATCTCAGGGTCCTAGGATCCAGCCCTTGAGCCCCTTGTGGGCTCTCTGCTCAGTGGGGAGTCTGCTTCTTCCTCTCCCCCTGTCCCTCCCCCTGCTTGTGTGTGCGCACTCTCTCTCTCTCTAATAAATATTAAAAATAAAAGGCAATGTGGCCTCAAAAGAGTTAAAAAAAAAAAAAGTGTTTTGATAGAAGTCTTTGTTCCTTATTTTGTCTCATTTTCCAATAAATCAATCTGCCAACCAACCAACACACCAGCATCTCAAAGGACAAATTTCCTCTACCATTAAGCATCACATTTAACTTCCTCATTCTTTGATACTGATTCCAGACAAAGATACTGAGTGTGGCAAACCTCTCTTTGATTTAGTCTGAAAAACTTGAGGCAGTGAGGAGAGAACTGTCTTTAGAGAACTTCTCACACTGTGTGGACCACCCTCACAGTAGAGCTTCAGATTCAGACCGACTGGGTTTGATTCCCAGCTCCACCACTTAGGAGACGTGAGCTCTTGGCTCTATCACTTGGTGTCTCTATGCCTCACACTCCTTATCTGTCACAAAAGAGGTAAGAGTTATATCTACCTCAGAGGGTTGATGGGTGCTTCACACAGTGACTATTTCAGAGTAAGTGTTAACAACTTTCATCACTATCTTCCCCCTGACATAACTCTCTAAAAGTTAACTAGGTAAATATTTTTATTACAATCCAAGAACTAAAGATAAGTGGAAAGATAGACCTTTATGGTTTATTCAGAATCTGATCCCTTCTTACCACCTCATGGCTCAGACCACCATCACCTGTTACCTGGAATTCTGAACAGCCACTATGTGGTCCCCCTGCTTTTATCCTTGCCTTCCTCTTCCCACTCCCTGTACCACTATTGTCCTAAAATTGTCACCTGAGTGGCTCTTTTGAAACTGTGTCAGATAACATGTTTTCTTTACTCATAATCTTCCAATGTCTCCTCCACCCTTACCCTCAGAGTAAAAGCTAAAGCCTTAACAATGGTCTGCAAAGCCCTACATGGGTCTGGTCCCTTCACTTGTCTGGCCTTATCTCCTACTGCTATCCTCTGGGTCACTCTGCTTCAGCCACACTGGACTCCCTGTTGTTCTTCAACATGACAAGCATGTTCCTGCCTCAGGGCCTTTGCACCTCAGCCTGAAACGCTCTTCTAGCAAATATCCTCATAGCCATCACCTCCTTCCTGTCATTACTCAAATGTCAACTTTTCAAGAGGCCCACCCTGACCATCCTACTTAATTTTACAACGTCTCCCATTCACCCTGGCCCCTCATATTCTGTACACTGTGCTACATTTTTCTTCCCCCCCCCCCACATCAATTATTACTTTCTCACACAGTACATAATCTCCTTGTTTTACTCTGTATATTGTCTATTGTCTGTTTCTGCCCACTAGAAGGTAAACTTTACAGGTATAGGGTCTTGGTCTGTTTTGGTCTCTAATGTATTCCAAGTAGCTAAAACAGCACCTCACACATGATAAATACTCTGTACACAGTTCTTGAATAAAAATAATAAATGCATATCTATCTATCCATCCATCCATGTATCAAGTGCCTGCCAAGTACAACATATACACGTGAGGCTCTGCATCAGTTGTCTTATTTAATCCTCATGTTGATCCTTTAACATGAATAATATTATCCCTATTTTTAAGACAAAGCAATTTCAATTCAATGAAAGAAGTAAAATAACTTAGCCAAGATCACGGACATGGGAGCTGGGATTTAGACCTAAGTTCTTGATTCTAATTTCAGCATTCTTTCCATAAGACCACATCTTCATATGCCAATGGGAAAAGTATGTGATGTGTAACAAAAATCGGTCCATTTGCAGATTGCACCCCTGCTGGAAGGAATGACCTGAGGAACCTGCTCATGCACTGGAAAACCACTTAAGTCCATTCAATACCATTAGATTAATTATTTCTACCGTCAGAGAAGCCTGTGTCAGTGACCCCTATCCTAACAGGGGCAATTCTGATCTATGTTTCTAACTCATCAAAACGAAGTTATCCAAGCCTGAATAGTCTGAAAATCCTTCCTAAGAGTTTCACTACTTTGCTTATTGGACTAACATAAGGTCAGATAAATTCCAGCCAGGCTCTTGCTATTCTGTTAGTTAATTCTTTTCAAATGAAAAACCGTTCTCTCTTTTGACATATTAAGGCAGAGATGAGTATTTCTACCAATGGCTTCAAAAATGGCCTAGACCAATTCTGGGAGAATCTCTAGAAGCCAGATCTGAAGGGATCCTCAGAGGTCATCCACTCTGACTTCGCCATCTGCAGAGGGGGAAAACTGAGGGCTAGAGTTGCCAAATGACTTCTGAAAAGAACCAAATGTAGAAGAATCAAATCTTGTCAATAGAAGGACATCACGTTCTGTACACAGGTGGGAGTTATGAAATGAAACGTCTCTCCACATTTTCTTTAATTCATTCTTCTTCTTCATTAAGACTGGCTTTACCTGTGTGTTTCTGTCTCCCCTGCTGGAGTCAATCCTAATTAATGAGGTTGTTACTGAACCTCCACAGCTAATAAATAATTGCAACGGCAGTTACTGAGTATATGCTATGTGCCAGAGTAAGAGCTAATAACCGTCTCATTAATTACAGATATTACCCTCATCTGCTTTCCAGGTGAGAAGACTAAAGATCAGGGGTGTAAACGGACTCATCTAAGGGTGTAAACTGGTCCTTCTAGAGAACCACAGGCAGAAGACAGAGTGCAACTGGTCAGAAGTCTAACTCCAAAGCCAATGTTCATCATCACTTCACTACCCTATATTGTTTCTTATTGAAATTACCTTCAGTTAATTTCACTTGCCTGAAACACAGAGGATGGAGGAAAAAATAAGAAGTATTACCCTAACCTCTAACAATTATCCAGTATTAACTTACTAATGGCTTATAAATTATATCCTTCTCTGAATTTCTATTATAAAGTCTTTTGGTTTTATGGATTCCACGAGCTGCCTTCATCATGGCATAGATACAGCCCACATTTGCGTTAATGCCACCACGATATGGAAGCGCATGTCAGCACCTAGCAGGATTTCTGGGTGTAGCCCACAGTAACTTTGAGAAAAGGGAGGCTTTCTTTCCAGATTCCCCTCTCCGAATGGCTGATGCAATATTATTTAAATTTAATTACATTTCATGAAGGATCAGGGCTTTTCCACTTCGAAGGGGTTTTTGTTAGGGCTCTGCAGCTGAGAATTTGGGGGAGAATGGGGTTCTGGTGGAGGGAAGAAAAATTACATTACAGCTTATTTGCTTCTATTATGAGATGTAAGAGGAAACTGTTAACATCTGGCTCCATTTCCTTGCCAAATTCTTTAATTGTTTTATAATTTGAGAAAAAAAAGTGATGAAAGAAAACTGATAGAAATAACTAACCATAAATAAAACAAGATCATAACAGAATCCTAACTCCATCACCATGGCGATGCATATGCATATTTCTTTTTTTTTTTTTTTTGCATATGTATATTTCTAACCTCTGACCTCTGTTACCACTGGAGGCTTTTTATGGAAACTTTGGATATTGACCTTGTTACTCTTCTGTTGGAGGGAAAAGTATAAAGAGACGGATAATTTCTACTCCCTAGGCTTGATTAATATCATGAGATAGAAACAGACACAGCCTTAGAATAATGCAGTGTTCTTAGTACCTTCAGATTTCTAGAGCTAGAAATCCTCTTGACACATATTGGGGGAGGCAAATCCCCTTATAGAGGCATAGATCTCGGAGAGACTCAAAAGTAGAAAGGGCACGTCCGTGTTTCCCATGGAGGTTCAGGAACCCAGTATCCTGCCTGACAACTACTGTTACTGAGAACCACACAGAGCCCTTTCATTCTCATGGTACCCCAGACAGAGAGGCATCTGCATCCCCACTTTACAGATGAGGCAACGGAGGAGAAGCTTAGGACTCTTACTCCAGTTCTTACTGCTAGAAACTGGCAAATTTGAAACTTTTTACTTTCAAAGCTGTGTTTTTAATTATTGTTCTATTCTGCCTCTAGTGGAAATATTTGGGCCACCATAGTTTTTTATGCAGAAGTAGCCTCAATATCTACTGAGACAGCACATTTTTTTTTTTTTTTTTAGATTTTTATTTATTTATTTGAATGAGAGAGAGAGAGGGAATCTGAAGTAGACTCCATGCTGAGGGCAGAGGTTGACGTGGGGTCTGATCCCACAACTACAAGATCACAACCGGAGTCAAAATCAAGAGTCTGATGCTTAAGGGACTGAGCCACCCAAGTGCCCCATTTTTCTGTGTGTGTGTGTGTGTGTGTGTGTCTGTGTGTGTGTGTGTGTGTGTTTGTAATGTTCCAACATGTATTGAACCCAAGTTCCACTTTGCAAGCTTAACAGTACCGAGACATTGCTGTCTGGCCTGTAGATATCCTTCTCCCATTGCACAGCCTGGAGAAGCCACACAGAGACTAAGCCCAGGTATGGGGAGAGTGGCAGATGGGGGAGTCCCAGCTCACTGGCTTTGTGATGCAAAACCTCCTGGTCTGAGAGATTCAGGGCAGCTTTTGAAAAGGAACCAGTGTTCCTAAGGCTAGAGGCTAAAACCAAGAGCACTGCTCATCTTCCTTCCACTAGAAAAAGGCCCACCTCAGTGCATTCCTACTTGGCATAACTAAACAAAATCTAGAAATGGCCTTTGCTCTTCTCCATATGTAACTTCTACCCCCATTTCAAAGCTAATGTTTACTTAGTTCTTACTATACACCAGGCACTATTAAACACTTCATGTTATCACATTTGATCCCACAACTACCTGTAAAATTGATATGACCGCTCACATTTTATAGATAGGAAAAGTGAAACAGAGAGGAGGGAAAGGGGCTGCCCAAGGTAATCTAGCTTGTGAAAAGCAGGCCTGGGATTTAACTACTGTCTGTCAGATTCCAGAAAAGGAGCTCTTATTCTTTGTATGGCAAATGTCATTGGCATCCATCCGCCTACTTTTGCCTTCCAGGGTACTGTGGGTCCTATCACACAATTGAAGACCAATGAGTACCAAACTTTTCATCAAGTCAGGATACCTGAATGATTTTGTGGTTATTGTTGTTATTGCTCTGTTCTACTAGGACCATCTGCAAGTGCGGACAGAAACAGTGTCTCCAGGCACAGTGAGGATTTGGAGCTTTCTCTGTTAACAACACGGGGTTCCTTGATTGCTATCTGAAATTCCTCAGATAGGGTACCATTTCATTTGCTCAGGCTTTGGTTCTCTCATCAGAAAAATGTACCAGGAAGGGCAATCATCCTCAGTGACTATCAATCTCTGACGCCCACCCCCTTTGTGACTGAGCAGTACGCATCATTTGCTGAAAAATTTAAGGATCATAATGACATCAGATCCATCTTTCTATCCCCACTGATTGGTGCAATCAGTAGGAGATAAAATCTTTGGTTATTTGTATGAAGGATATCACCATACAAATACACAAGTATTTCTATGCAAGTCATAACTTGGAAGTATGTGACATGATAGGGAGCTGACTTATGATGAAAGGAAATGGTGAGAATCACCAGTAATGGCGACCATGTATTGAATACTTAGTACCTGTCAGTGCTGTGGTGAAGCTTCGCATGGATAATATTTTACTCCACAATGACATAGGAGGGATGTAATATTGTCATCTCCATCTTACAGGTGAGAAAGACTTAGTGGGAGAGGATAAGTAACTTGACCAAAGACTTGGAGCTCACAGTAGTGGAAACGGAGTTTTAGGTCAAGTAACTGGAATCCAGAGACCACACATTTAACCACTGCCTTTAAAAGAGAGTCACAAAATAGCTTGTTCTTTTTATTAATAACTCATTCAATCCATTCATTCACTCACTCAATAATTCTTGAGTGCATTCTTTGCCCTAGGTACTAATAGGGATATAAATAAGGTAGAGCCCTTCCCCCAAAATGATAATGTTTCCTTTTTTGCTGGACTACTATCTAAATCAGGACATAATGTGAGAATTTTCACAGGTTTAGAGAAAATAGCAATCACAGAAATTATTTTAGATATTAAGTTATTAAAGATAATAAGATACATGTAGTAATGGAGACCTGACCACAGTATTAGAGGACAACAGGAAAAGGGCCTTATACTCAATTGGATGGGGAGCACAAGGGAAGTGTCACAGAAGACTTCCTGGAGGTGGTGATACTGTGTTGTTAGCTAATAGTTGTAAATCTAAAATGGACATGGACCTCACATGAAGGTCATATAGATCTAGTGACAGTACAAAATGTTCTTCTAATCATTTTCTAGTACAAGGATAGGAAAACTTTACACAAAAGGATCAGATAGTAAATATTTTAGGCTCTACAGGCCACATAGTCTCTGTCATAACTATCTAGTTCTGCTATGTCCTGAAAGTAGTCACAGACAATATAAAAACAAACGGGCATGGCTGTGTTCCAATAAAACTTTACTTATAAAACCAGGCCACAGGCTGAATTTGCCTGCAGTCTGTAGTTTGCTGACCCTTGTGCTAGAATGAAAAACCAGAACCCATGAGCGTTGTGTTAGTTTTAACTCCCCTCAAATTTATGAATACCCACATGGCCAGTAGGATGTATTTGGGGCAGAAATTCTGGTAAATCATATCAGCTTCTGATCCCAGCATGCAATGTGCCTAATTATGACTAACACCTCCCATTTTTATCTGAGAGAAAACATTCTGCGAACAACAGATGGTGTTGCTATGGAGTCTTCAACATCCTCCTCAGCTGCAGATGTAACTATGCGGGTTGCGGGCTGAAAATGATCAACCAAGTGATGGTTTCTTAGGAAAATATTTAAAAGATGGAAATATTCTGCAGATGGGAAATTCAGAACCATGGATGATTTTCTCAAAGAAAGAGTACCCACTAGTAGAAAAAAAATCAAAGGCATGCGTACTACACAGCTTTTTAGTAAAAAGTGGGGGAACTATGAGCAATTAAGAGTAGACACACCAAGATGACATTATCATTCCCAGGGTCTTCTTAATTTAAGACCCTGTGAAATTGGATATCCAAACAATACAAATGATTATATAGTAAAATCATACAACTCTGTATTTATAAACATGACCCTCTGGTATATAACCTATAACTGCAGTTTCAGAAAAGTGAAAACTTCCTCTAGGTTTGCAAAACTTCTCATATTAAGTCCTTGTTTTTGTAGTTGTCCCTCAAAAAAGAAGATGTTTAGGAAAGGTCTAACATATTTCTCAGTCAAACCAAGAACGAAATGTACATAGTTTGACTTCACATTGATTCTTACCTTACCTTAATTAAACTAGCTTGGGTCCAAAGAGAGGACTCTGACCTTGTTCGTGTCACAAATATTTTATTTAGGACACACTCCAGCAAGAGAGAGGAGGTAGATGGGTGCAAGCATTAACTAAATAAAGTTATAACCTATGAGAACATCCCCATTAGCTGGATACCATTTTAAGCCATTGTTAACCATGCGTAATTCCCCTGCTCTGGAGATTAGCATTAGATTCCTTTGGTACACAGAGAGATACAATGAAGGAGGGAAAACTCTGGAACATGGCAGCAGGAGGGTAGTAAGGAAGGGAAGATCTGCGTCAGATATCAGGATAGTGTGAGTCTGGAAAATCACAGGAAAAGATAAATTCTGGTAAAGGATCCTTCAAAGGAGGGACAGTGACAAATAACCAGGAACAATTTAATCTTATGGTGTTCTCTGCTCTACTAAGGAACAACAGTGAGACTGACTAGGCTTAGCTTATTTGGAGGGAGGTAAACGAGTTTATGGAGCCTGACTCTGGGCCCATCCCTGGCATCTGCTTTGCTTTGTTTTTCCTCATTACCTATATTAAAGTGTTTTAGATATCAGATGTATAAGTCACTGTTCAGACAATTAAACAAACATTCTATTGACTTAAGAAATGGGAAATTTCAGGCAGAAAAGATGAATCTTCAAAAAGAGAAATACCTAAAGCTTAAAGGAATATGGAAAACAATTCCCCCAATAATAGAATAATAATGATAAACCACTTAGTACTAAATTTAACCAAAGAAGCTTAAGACATGTACACTGAAAACTACAAAACTCTGTTGAAAGAAATTAAAGATCTAAATAAATGAAAAAAATCTGATTTTCATTAATTGGAAGACTTGCTATTGTTAGGAAGGTAATACTCTCCAAATTGATCTAGTTTCCACACAATCCCTATCAGAAGTCCAACTGTTTTTTTTTAAATCAGAAATAGATACATAAAATTTATAACAGAAGGCAAAAGATTCCAAATAGTCAAACAATCCTGAAAAAGAACAAATTTGGAGGCCTCATACTTCTCTATCTCAAAACTTACTGAAAAATTACTATAACCTAGTGTGGCATTAACACAAGAATAGACATGTAGACTACAGGAACAGAATTGAGGGGCAAGAAATAAACCCATACACTGCGGTTGTTTTTCAACAAGGATGCCCAAACCATTCGGGGAAAGAAGGGTCTTTTCAACAAAAGGTGCCAAGACAATTGGATATCCACATGTGAAAGAATCAATTTGGCCCCTGTCTCACAACATATACAAAAATCAACTAAAATTGGACTGAAAACCTCAATGTAAGAGCTAAAATTATAAACAATTATAACAAACCATAAGGTGTAAATAACAAGGTATCAGGCTTCTTAGATATGACACTAAAAACACAAGCAATCAAAGAAAAAATAGATACACTGGACTTCATCAAAAAGTAAAAATGTTTTTGTGCCAAAGGACACTATCACAAAGGACAACTCACAGAATAAGAGTATTTCCAAGTTGCGTTTCTGAAAAAGGTCTCATATCCAGAATATATACACACGTTTATAACTGAACAATCAAATGACAAGCCAATTAAGTGGACAAAGGATGTGAATACACATTTCTCCAAAGAAGATGTACAAATGGGTAATAAGTACACAAAAAGATGTTCCACATCGTTAGTCATTAGGGAAATGCATACAGAAACTGCAGTGGGATGCCCCTTCATACTCATTAGTATGGCTATATATAAAAACAACAGCCAGAAAACACAAAATGGTGATAAGGACAAGGAACACCTGGAACCTCATACATTACTGGTGGGAATGTAGAGCCATACAGCCATTTTTCAAAACAGCTTGGCGGGTGGTTTCTTAATGAGTTAAACATAAAATTACCATATGACCCAGCACTTCCACTCCTAGGTACATACCCAAGAAGACTAAAAACGTATGTTCACAAAAATACTTGCACATGAATGTGTGTAGCAATGTTACTTAGCATAACCAAGAACTGGAAAGAACTCAAATGTCCTGATGAACTCAAATGAACCGATGATCAATAAACAAAATGTGGTACATCCAAACAAGAGAATATTTCATTCAGCCATAAAAAAGGAATGACATACGGGTATACGCTATAATATGGACGAGCCTTGAGAACATTATGGTAGGTGGTAGAAGGCAGATACTAAAAGCCATATGCTGTATGTTTCCATTTATGTGAAATATAGAGAAGAGACAAATCTACAGAGCCACAAAGCGGATTAGTGGTTGCCAGGGAGTTGGGGGAGGGGGCAGGAGAGAACAGAGAGTGACTGCCAATGGGTATGGGGTTGCTTTTTTGGGGTGATGGAAATGTACTGGAATATGATAGCAATGGCTACACAATATTGTAAATATACTAAAAACCACTGAAGTGCATATGCTTTAAAATGGAAACTTTTATGTTATGTGGCTGGTATCTCTATAAATAGAAGGACTATGAAAATATGAATGGGATGATCATAGGCTGGTCCTCAAATGGGTAAAACAAGGGACCTTCATAAAAGTGTGCTAACAAGTGACTTTAGGGCATCTAAAAGAAGAAATGCATTTGCATAGCTTGGTATCCTTTAAGGTGGAATAACCTAAATATGAAGTTAGGTTTGGTAAGGGTTTAGATAAACAGATTGAAAGGGGATTCTGAAAAAACAAGTGAACTAACAAACAACCAAAAAAACTAAAATATTTTGGGCTGACAGAGAACACAGAGGACAGCTCAGCTCTACTGTGAAATGGCCCGTGCTATTCTTATCATCATCAGTAATATTACTGCTGCCTCAGAGAGAACTAAGGGAGAGGGATATCCCAGGTTGACAGCAGGAGGATATTCTTCTTTTCCGATGAGCTGATCCTTACTCTTAAGTAGGTTGGGACCTCTTCCCCCTTCACAGGGCCTCCAAATCCATTTGTATTTGAACCATATCTATATGGTAGATAGGAAAAGTTCTTCTGTTTGGACTTGGTTCTAACAAAAGGCAGATGATTAATAGAAGCGTACTTGCTTTAAATTAATCAGAAGCACAAACATGGGATGTTAGATCTACTAGGATCGGGATGGCAATCATGAAACTGTGGTACCAACAGGTCCTCCTACTCTTGTGCCCAAGGCTGGCAGGCATTGCTCATTGATAAATGCACACTTTCTCCCTTGGGCTCAGCTTCTCTTCCCAGTTTCTCTTAGCACGGCACTCCAGGCAGAAAGGACCTAGCCAACTGAGCTGGTAACCAAGGGAAAAGTATTAACACTTTCACCCTACAGGCTCTCCCCGCTCCTCCCTGTGTCTTCAGGGAAGCAAGAGGGAAGAAGAGTTAGAAACATGTGCTTGTCTGTCTGTGGCCTAAGTTCTAGTTTACTTTCAATATTTGAATGGCAGATCCATAGAAGGGAAGACTTACTTACAGAAGCCCATGCTGTGGATAAAAGCCTGGGAGGTACATCCCAGATGCCACCTCTTAGGGTTAACTAGGCTGAATTAAATGCCCCGGTGAGAGTGGTTGGGTCAAATGAAGAGGCAAATAAGGAACTCTCTTCACCCCTAGTAATCAGGAAAAGCTTTATGGTGAGATGACATATTCATCAGGCCTTTGAAGAAAGGGGAGACCACGGTGGCAACTATGGGGAAAAGCAGAATGTGAGAAAGCATGGAATGGACAAGTGAGGACACATGGTCTGTGGCAAGGCAGACATGGCACCTATCAGCAAGCATTGATGGAGCGGTCGCTAGACCAGGAGAGATGTGTCTCTTACAGCTAGAAGGCACTGTGACATGGTCAACTGAACAAACATGTTGTTTCCATCTTTCTTCCTTCTCCTTTCCTTCTTCTCTCCCTTGTATCCTTCATTCTTTCTGTTTCACAGATTTTCCCACTTGCATCCATTAAATGACTACCAGATTTCACCATATGCCAGGCACTGTTCTAGGCATTGGAGATAAAGAACATAAAACAGCAAAGTCCCTGCGTTCTTCCCCATGGACAGATACATCAAGGGGGGGGGGGAGCCAGAAAGGACAGACTTGACAGGGACATTATGAGAGCAATATTCTGGAAGATCACAGAAGATCCAGGGGCGGGCGGGCGGGCGGGCGTGTGTGTGTGTGTGTGTGTGTGTGTGTGTGTGTGTGTGTGTGTGTAGGTGTAGGAAAGGAAGGGGAAAAGACATACAGAAAGTAAGTACTTAGTATGCCGAGTAGTGATAAGTACTAAGAAAAAAAGGCAACAAGGTTCAAATATTAAGAAAGGCGATTTTTTCCCTGGAAGGACACTGATGTGAGAATTCTGGCAGAGATCTGGATGAAGGGAGGGGATGTGTCAGATAGATATCACAGTTGCAATTTTCCAGGTGGCAAGAAAAGTGCCAAGACCCTGAGGTGGGGGTTGCTTGCACCGTTGGAGGGCTAGGGCTAAAGGCTGATGAGGAGAGTACGGGGACAAAGTCAGAAAAGATCTGGGGGCACGGTCATGTTTAGAGATGAGGAACAAGCATCACAGCTGAGTACAAGAAGAAGGACTGGAAGGACAAGATGGCCAACTCGAGAAGGAATACAAATACAAAGTGAGGCTCCTCTCTTGAACAATGCCTCTTTTTATCTCATGACTATTTTCTTCATTGAAGCAAAGAAGACGACTCACAAAGGCAGAAAAACAAAGTGAAAAGTCAAGCGCCATCTTCATGTGGCATGCTAATTCTTGAATCTTCGCTACTGCCCTTAAAAGTATTGTGCCCCAATTAGTAAATTCCTACTTGCTAAAAAGGACCTTCTTTTCTCCATGGAGAAGTTCTCCAGCAGGCCCTGGCTTGGGCTTTAAGTCAAACGCAACCATGGGCCAAAAGAGGGCATCTAATAGTGATGTTTTATTTCAAACGACTCCTCCACAACTGAAGCCACTTGTCTGCACAAGCAAATGAATAAAATTGAGTCATAAACCTCCCTTCACTGACTCTGGGAGCAGGAGTGCTTGGTGATGTATCTGTGGTCTGAGGAATCTGAGGATAAATCAATGGACATAAAGTCAGCTCTCATGGGGCTGCCTGTGTGTCCCAGGCTCGTCCTCCATAGGCATCAGTGACGGCAGTAAGGTTGGGGGAGGGTAGAGAGAGCGAAGCCATTTTACAGCTAATCACCAAAGCAACTAGACTGTGAAACTATTACCAGCATCTCATCCCCGTCTGCTCACAGCTGAAACATCCTTACCTGGGATGCCGGTTTCCCCAGCTCTGAACAAACAAATCCTCCCTATTCCTTAAAGACTGGATCAAATCTCACTATCCACCCCCCTCCAGGTCTTCCCTATTTACTTAGATAAGAAATACAATTTATCTGTACTTCTCTTAGGATCTGTGCACTTATAACTTGTAGTACAGTTATGACATGAAGCACAGTGGTTATGAGCTATAAGAGAGAGACTTAGTGGCTTTAAATCCTGGATTTAGCTCTAATTCTGGGTATCACCTTTTACTTATATTTTCTGCACCTCGGTTTCCCCAATCTGTAAAACTGATCTAATAATGACAGAAACCTCATGGGGCTTGTTGTGAAGATGGGACGAGGTTATGTATGTAGAATATTTGGAATGTTTCCTGGCTTCAATATGCTTATTGTTTTGATGATGATGATAACGGTTATTTGTGTTCAGTTTCCACTCTCCTATGAGACAGTAAATTTCTTGATGGCAGTGATTACTTCTTGTCCACCTGTGAAGTAGGGCTATTTAGCAGAAAGTCAGAATTAGACACAAGATTTTCAGTCCAACCACCTTTTAGCTCTGAGTTTAGGCAACGGCACAGAAAGTCAAGATCTTGAGCAGCAACTAATGAATATTTAGCATATGAACAAAGTATCTAAAGATCATGCAATTAAAGAAAAACTGATATCTCCATTAATAGTAGACACAGTGAACATAGCATAGTGCAATGAGGTGGCTAAGTGGATTAGACAAAAAAACACATATTTCTATCTAGCATATCCTATTCTGAGCTCATTTTACTTGAGTAGAATACAAGCCCATAAGGTGCTAATGCTTCTAGGTCTCTATCCTCTACCCCACCCAGGAATGTCGGTATAGGCACCAAGCCCTGCATGTAATAGGTGCTTGACAAATGTGTGTTTGATGGAATGAAAGTCTGTAGCCAAGTATGTTAAATAGTAAATAGGTTTATAAAATCCAGGGCTATAAAATACCACCACATTTGCATCTAGGCTCACAATCTGAACACATCCTGCTTTGCTGATGGACATACGTACTCTACATCCTATTTTACTGAAAAAAAAAAAAAAAATCCCATGGAACAGATGTTTTCCTTTAGCAACAATCTGTGATCAAAGATGATACTGTACCTTGTGCAAGGTAATACTGTATTTAAATGCTCATGGAACATTAAATACTCCCAAAAGCATGACACATATTTCCCATATTTGGATTTATGTATTCACTTAGGAGTTTCAACAACTGATGTTTGTCTTTTGACACTGGGAAGGGAAGGGGGTGGTGAAAAAGGAGACAGGGTCTAAATAACTTCTGGTCTGGGCTGGCACATTTTTAAGTTGCAAGCACCTTTAAGTAGCTCAGGGCAGAAGTAAATTTTAAAGTGCTGTGATGCTTACCCAGAGATATGGAATTTTAGAACATAATTTAAAGTTCTCCTGGATGCTTTAGAGCCAGTCACTGCCTCCTACAAGATCACAGGATCTGCTCTTCTCCTCAGTGGCCTCCCTCTACACCCCTGCTCAGTGGTAGTCGCATCACCCACCACCACCAGTGACCGTTCATTAAAGCTCTTCAACGCCCGTCACTTGTGAGTGTTCACCGCCTCACTTGATTCTCCCACCAGAGTTAAGAGGCAGGGCTTATTCTCCTAACCTTATAAATAAGGAAGACAAACAGCGGGCAACAGCGATTTGACTAAGATCACACACCCAGCAGGTGGCAAAGTCAGCTCCGTTTACAAGCAAGACCAAACCTCTCAAATCATAACTTAATTACCAATATTCCATTTCCCCCACAATTATAGTCTTTGGCCTTTCATGATTTTTTTTTTTTTCTCCCTTGCTTGCACGGCAAATTCTTCCTTTGGATGTTTTCAAGAACCAGCTTCTATTCAATTTGGGATTTTCACTAACCCAAACACTAAATCTATTTGAATGATGATTAGCTCAAAATGCATGAGGTACTACCCCAAATTCACCATATGCCATACTAATCTGATGATCTCTTTTCCTTTCAAAGATTGTGCAGGGAATGCCATGTTTAAAAACCCAATATCCACTCCATGAAGGTGGTCTTATCCATATTGTCAGCAAGAGGCTCAGGGAGTGGGGTGTAGGGTAGGGTGTTAAGGCAATTGGGGTCAGCAATACATGAAGAGGGGTTTTCTGAGGGTTCCTGAGGAAAAAAGCATTCTTTTTTTTTTTTTTTAAAGATTTTATTTATTTATTTGAGAGAGAGAGAATGAGAGACAGAGAGCATGAGAGGGAGGAAGGTCAGAGGGAGAAGCAGACTCCCTGCCAAGCAGGGAGCCCGATGCGGGACTCGATCCCGGGACTCCAGGATCATGACCTGAGCCGAAGGCAGTCGCTTAACCAACTGAGCCACCCAGGCGCCCCAGGAAAAAAAGCATTCTTTAGTGAGTCAGGCTATTTATCGACCACTGGACACAAATAAGGAAGCAGTTAGACACAGTTGCTGGTGGATGCCGTCCTAGAGCCCGGAAGGGAAGCTAATTTTCAGTTTTCCCATTCTTTATTTATACAAAAATCCTATCAACAATGCCTCCATCTTTTAGTACAGTGATTCCTTTTTATACAACGTCTCTGTAAGAGCAGGGTAATTTTATATCCCCCAAGGGACATCTGCCCTTGTCAAGAGTTATTTTCAGCTGTCACAACTAAGGAGTAAGAGTGCTGGGCGCCTGGGTGGCTCAGTTGGTTAAGCGACTGCCTTCGGCTCAGGTCAGGATCCTGGAGTCCCAGGATCGAGTCCCGCATCGGGCTCCCTGCTCGGCAGGGAGTCTGCTTCTCCCTCTGACCCTCCTCCCTCTCATGCTCTCTGTCTCTCATTGTCTCTCTCGCAAATAAATAAAATCTTAAAAAAAAAAAAAAAAAAAAAAGGAGTAAGAGTGCTACTGTCATCTAGTGGGTAGTGGCTAAGGAGGCTGCTAAATATCCTATAATGCACAGGACTGTCCCCACAACAATAGCTTATCCATCCCCAATGGGTCAATAGTGCTGAGGTTGAGAAACTTGCTCTGGAAGGATGCACGAGACACCAGTCATTATAATTGCCTCTGTGGAGGGAAAATGGTAGCTTCAGCAGACAGTACACCCAAAACTAAAAGATTACTTTTAAATAAATCATTACATTAATTATAAAGTATTAATAAAGGTGGGGGATTTTTTAAATTAATAAATAAGAGACAAATGCAATTTTTTCTGGCTTGAAATCTGATGTATTTCTTCCGGTAAGACAGTGCCATACTTTAACCAGTCACCTATCCTGGGATTATACCAAAGGCCTCCTGCTGATTTTACCTCTCAGATCTCTCTCCACTAAATGCATTTTCCCCGTGCTATTTCTTTGCTTAATAACTTATGATGGCTGCTAGGGTCCACTAGTCCAGATACTTTTTCTGCCCTTCAAATCCTGGCTCCATTCATGCCTGTTCCATATTATTTCTACCTGACAACATCATACTTCACAAATTTTCAAGGTCTAGACAAAATTTCATTTCTTCCATAAAGTTTAATCACTTCAGTCTATGATGATGATGATGATGATGATGATGATGATGATGATTATTTGCCTTCTATTGCATTTAGTGCCAAAGAATTCAATGGAATAATCTGGAAATCATTCAGCATTAGGACTTCCCTCATGGATACTGAAGTCCACAATGGAGGTTAAAGAGCTAGATTTTATATTGTTCTTCCACTATCCATAGAATCTACCAAAGTACTAGGCACACTGGCATCCAAAATACACATGTGCACATACAGATGTATACATGGCTGCTGGTCCTCCAACTGAGGAGGTAAAGTTAATTTTCTGTGAGAGAAAAAGAGAAGAAAAATGACCCCCAGCACTTGTATATGTAACACAGTTTCTGATAGCAGATACATCAGAATCTCCTTCTATATATAATTTCTCAGAGAACCACACTATCTAATCCTGAACTCCCCACTTATGTTTTGAGATGTTAACAAGGATTCGAAAAAAAAGGAGTCCCATGGGCAACCTAATTTGGCAAATAAGTTAAACAAAATTGAATGTGTTTCTCTATTTCAGAGCTTCTCGGAATATGCGAACACTAATATCTAAGAGGGGGATAGAGTATGCTGTGTTTCTTAAATGGATACTGCTCAGACATTTGGAAGAATCCTTGACAGATAGTTTTATAAAAGCTGACCTAGACTAAGGCTCCCATTTTTCAAAAAGAAGCTGGCACTCATGTGACACGCTAGTTAATTAGTTACAGAACCAGGAGCTGAAGCTGGGTTTCTTGCTGCGGACTCCTTCCTCATTGCCTTTATTCTGTGATCTCAATACTCTACACCCTCTACACCCTCCACACCCCCCAGTGTAGGACTCTGCTACCCACACAAGCTTCCATCTCCAAATCCTGGATGACAAGCTGAGCATGTGTGATCCTCATTTGCTAGATGTCAAAACTGAGGCCCCAAGAGGCTTAGTGCCTTGGTCCCAGCCACGGCTGTAGTGACAAAGCTGAGACCAGAAACCTGGGGCTCTTGACTCCATGTTAATCCACTGCTCTTCGTACATTTCTCTTTCTTTTTCTCTGTAGCAGCAGAAATGACTTTTTGATAAAGCCTGGGTGTGGGGAGGCATAGTCCCCTGGTGTTAAAACACACAGTCGTCTCATTATATTATTAAGTATTTCATTTCATGGGATATGTTCCTAAATCAAAAAAAATAACTACTACCTAGAATGATGGGATACTAAAGCAATGAGGGGCCCGAGGAACTATCTAGTCCAACCTTATTAACACAGTCAAAGGAAGTGACGTGCTCAAAGGAGACACGACAGATACAAAGTTAGTGGGAGAGCCAGCACTTGACCAGAAGACCCCATGCACCAGCTGTGTGACCTTAGGCAAGTCACCTCATCTTGCTTAGATCTTCCCTTTCTTAAAAAGTGAGGCTATTCATATGGAGTGCTCACTGTTAAGATTAAGGGAAACAAAGGAAAGGCGACTTAGCATGGTCAGTGATAAGAGCAGTGATCAGTTTTACTGCTACTATTATTAGCTTTATGCATGTACATGTTGAAATTCATAACTCAGAATAATATCAACAGTCTTCATCAGTGCCATTAACCTCCTAACAGAACATCCCCGTGCCCATATTTATGGGGGATATGTTGTCCTTGTCTAGCATAGTTACTTTTTCTTTGGCTTTTTCAAAAACCTACCTTTTACCTTCTTGGCCGCGTGTAAAACCAGCCTGACCTTTATTCTTGTTTTGTTACTGCCAACATGCCCACACTGTATTTACTTCACACTGGGTGGGAACAAAACTCAAATGTCTTCATGGGCCCAACAACGGTGAGTGGTGATGCCTAAGGTTGCTGGCAGCATACACGTGTACCCAAAAACCTTTCAATTCAACATTCGCAAGACAGTGGGATGGCAAACACACTTCGTGAGAGCCTCGTGCAGAGGCTGAACCTGAGATGCCCAATAATGCAGAACAAGTCATTTTTACCTTCACCCTTGCTAAATGTCCTTTTGTTCTCTCCTCATTCCTTCCTGGATTCTTCTTCCAGTCCCTAGACAACTGTTACAATGCTATTGTCCTGTCCCCATCTGAGGGTGTTACAATTCAGAGAATTCTACTTTTCGGAAATGAAAAATATCTCCTCTGATCACCCGCAGCCCACCCCTTGCTCTGAAACCTTTGGAAGCTCTCGCTCTGGATTATTTGGGAGGCTTAGAAGGAGAAATGTGGATTGTAGGGAGACTACCATCCATGTCTGGATATTCTAGACTTGCAGGGAAAAAAATGACTGGTAACTGAATTTCATAATCTGGCAGTTCTCAAGTAATTCTCTTGAGAGGTAAACTGATATCCAGGTAGGCTGAGTGAGCTGCCCAAACTTCCCACAAGAAATTACTTACAGGGCTGAGGATTAGAGAGCCAGTCTTTACTCGCAAGGCTAGCTCTTCGCTGGACAAAATTCAGATTTCTCCCGTGATTAGGGAGAGGAAAGATAGTGATACAACTTCCCTGCTGCTTCTCTTTGATATTCTTGCTAATATCAACTAGACCAGGGAATATCACTTGAACTAGGTAACCACTCCTTGTTAACTTGAAGTTGAGGTCTCCTTTTTTTCACTTCTGTAATACACACATATCTTGTTCCCCAAAGAGGAGAATTAATTTAGAAAATCTCTCTTCACTGGAATACACCCAGCTGAGCTTTCCAAGCTGCTTCTTGAAGAGATGCTGTTAATCTCTTAAATCCCTTAATGACAAAATTGTGGTGGAAATGGAGCCAGTCCACCCTTTGGACAGACTCCACAGGGCCTTCCAGAGTTTGTACAAGTTTCCCTGTGATCACAGAACAGCTACTTCACTGGTCACTTTGTGGACACTTGTCCTGACAGTAAAGCCATAGAAGTGGGTTCAGCAACTGCCCGCTCAGAGCATCAAAGACTATCTTTGGGTCCCAGTGGATACGACAGATGTCATCTATGATAAGGACCACTCAAGGACTTACTGTGTGTGGAGTCATGAGACTGGCACTTGGCCTAGCCTCTTACTTTTATTATCCCATTTAATCCTCACAACAAACCCATGTGTGATATTATTATCTCTAGTTTGCAGAGAGGGATCCTGTGGCTTAAAGAGAGTTAGTGACTTGCCCAAAGTAAAGATGCCCAAACTCTAAATGGATTAGACTCACAGCACATGTCCTCCACAACGGTGCGATACTGTCCGAAGTTTCTAGATAAGTACTGTAATTCAGGAGTGCTGTTTTCCTGAACTTTTCAATGAAAAGGACCTGTAATCACATGATATTTAAGACTGAGTGGCACTTGGCAAGCATCTGTTGAATGAATGAATGGATTCTCTTGCATTCTTTCTTCATCTACATCAGTGCTTGTCAACGGGGGCACCCGATTGTCATGACTGGTGTATATGTGTGGTGTGACCTGCATCTACTGGGTAAAGGCCAGCGATCGTACAATGTGCTGGACACCTCCTTACGGTAAAGGATTTTCTGACCCAAAAAGTCAATTGGGCTGAGGTTGAGAAATCCTAGTCTAGATGAAGCCAGCCAGGGTTCTTGCTGATATAAAAGCAGCTGTTTCTGCCTGGAGACGTTTCTTAGAATCAGAATCTCCTTTGGATTCTGTATCTATGACCTGGCCTTGCCTTTGTCTAGATTTCAGGCTTTGGTTCTACACTTTGGATACCTGCCTCTATTTCCCTGAATTCACATACCTAGGTCCCATGGTCCGCAGGTTCTACTCTCCAAAGATGGAGGACTAGTACTCAGGTCTCCTGTTTGGGAATTCTTGCTCTGCAGTTGCCCAATTTGCTGTGATTCTCTGGATAATTCTTTCTTTTGAGTCAGTGCTTCGAGGCAGCCAAGCAGAGGTCATGAGGTAGGTTATTATGAAGGAGAAGGCACAGATTAGAGCATAAGGCTTGCTCTAAACTCAGAGTGCCTAAGTGGAGTGCTGATTGTGTAGCTTATTAGCTTCAAGACAAGTTACTCCATCTCCCTGAGGCTCACCTCACTGTTGTCTTACCTGTAATAGAGGGATAACAGTGCCGACTTCCACTGGGTTGCTGGAAGCAATACATGAATTAATATGTGTAATGCACATTACCTGACAGTATATGAAAGAGTGCTTAACTTAATCTTTTCCAGAAAGCTGGTCGCACTTATACAAGCTGGTTCCAGAAAGTCAGGTTGCACTCCTATAATGCAGATAAATCATTCTGATAAATTCTGGCATTTGGATGTAGCATTCAAAGGTGACTATGTTTAATATATCCATTGCAAACTAAATTACCTTGAAAGGCAAGCCAGTTATTGTAAACAGGAGAAATGGTTGGATTAGGAGAAAAAGAGGTAGCAGGGGCTATGTCAATCTGAGGATGGCATACCTTGCTGAAAGGCATTAAAAAAATTAACATCCTCTGCTTCTTCCCAAAACACACACGTTTTTTATATGCCTGCATGTGTGTGCACATACACACACACACAGAGTCCCTCCAAAGTGAACCTGTTGTCTTATAATTTGTTAACTCCTCCCCAAAGTTTTAATAACTTTTAGTCTATAAAGGTATCCTCTTTTCCACAGAAGCTTCATCACTTGCCCAAGGGAAAGCTGCTCAAACTGTAAGTGGCCTAGACCCACAGTAGTCTGACCCAGAACATGTTATAAACACATACAAAGCCAAACAGAACAGAAGTCATCTTTTCAAACACAGAATGGAATCCTTTGACCAGCTTAGTATACAGTGAACTCTCTCCCTTCCTCTCAACTCTTCCAACACCAATTATTTGGCAATCAGTCCTGGAACTTGTGTTAGCATCCTTTTGTATGGCTTGTGTTTAAAAGTTTTAAATATTCTGGGGGGATGGGGAGAATGTATGTTTTCCATCACCAATTTGGCTGCAAATATACTGGGGAGGAGAGGGAGTGCTTGCACACAGTAGGCATGCAAATAAACCTGGTCCCCCCCCCCCGCCACAACTTTGCCATTAATATTCTGTCTACTGTTGTGATCAACCCACCTTGAAATACACTGTACTTTTTAAGTTCATCAGCCTTTGAAACCTTTGGCATTTCAATAAAGGCAAATGTTTGCATTGATGATTAAAATCTATCACTTAACCAGTTTATAATGAATATTCAAGAGATGACTAGCATAATGCTAGTCACCTTTCAAGGAATAAAATATGGAGCTATGTAGCACTATCTCATTCCTCAGAAATAGCACGCTATTGTAGAAAGAAATGTGACTTGAAGAATGCAAAGATCTGGTTTCAATTTCTGGTTTCCTCATTTGCCAAGTCTGTGACCTTTGGATGAGTTGTTTAACTTCTCTAAGGCTTCATTTCCTTGTATGTAAAATGTGTATGTCATGATTTTTACTTTGTACAAGTGCTATAAAGCAGAAGATTAAATAGCACATGCAAGGTTAGCAGAGCTCCTGACACACTTTAGGAGCTCCATAAACGGGAGATTTCATTTCCCTTCCTTCTTGTAGTGCCTTCCTCCACTACCCTCCATCCATGCTAAGGATTGAATTTATGATCTCGGCAAGACCAACACACTTTTTAAAAAAAGCATTCCAACAAATCCAAGAATCACAACTGATTCCTCTCTTTCTCTTCTCCCTGTGGTCCCAGGGGTTGTCTCAGCAGCTCCAGCCAACTGTAAATCCAGATTACTTCCATGTTTCCCCATTCCCCATCTTCTCTGTTACCATCTTCTCAATTTAGAGTTGCCCAAACCACTGAGCAGGTCTCCTCCAGTCTCCCTGCTCCCACTGTTATTCTCTCCTGTGGTACATTTTATACATATCAGTCACAAAAAACAGAATACATCCTTTCCCAGCTTAAAATCCTCCCCTGAGGGGCGCCTGGGTGGCTCAGTCAGTTGAGTGTCCGACTCTTGATTTTGGTATGGGTCATGATCTCAGGGTCATGAAATCGAGCCCTGTGTTGGGCTCTGTGCTGGGCATGGAACCTGCTTAAGATTCTCTCTCTCTCTCTCCCTCTCTCTCCCTCTCTCTGAAAAAAAAAATAATCTTAAAAAATCTTCCTATGACTCCCTAGCTCATTTAGGATAAAGCCCTAGCCCATCAACATTACCTACACAGCTTAGCTCATAGTTGTCACAATCAACAAGTTGTACACAGCTTGTACAATTCTTTCCTTTCCAACCACATTAGCCTTCTTCCTGCTCCTTGAGCATATCAAGCTTTTTCCTTAGAGCCGTGCATTCATATATCTCTGGTTTGAAATATTCTCCTCCTTGCTCTTGCCACAGTTAACTTCTTTGGGACTCAGAAATATTCTCTATGACAACATCTCAATTAGACCCTCCTCTGTCATCTGTCAGCATCTCCTTATACTTTGTCTTCTTCGCAGCTCTTAAAGGCAATTGATATTTTTTGTTGTTTATCCCTCCCAACTAGACTGTTAACTTCACAGAACAAGAAAATGTTGATCTTTGGAAAAACTGTATTCCTGAGCTCATAGTCTCCTGCTCAGCACGCTATGGGTGCTCAAGACAGCTCTGTGGAAAATGTGAACAAGTGACCGCCATCCAAACTATGTATGGCCAGCATGCTGGTGACAAGGCCAATGGGTGAATATACACTTCAGCATGACTGCTTCTATTGTGGAGAATGTGGCCCATCAGGATTTGACCAGCACTTTGGTATGTGATGAGACCAAGCAGCAGACTAGGATGCAAAGTAAGGATCAATACTTTTTAAACTGGTCATGAGTTTAAGGTCTACCAAGGCACGGAAGCATTTAAGGTCTAGGATTATTAAGTAAGTGTTCAGGGAGAAATAGGAGTTCAATGTCTCCTTAAGTGATGTGGCTTAGGGGCTCCTGGCTGGCTCAGTTGGTAGAGCATGCGGCTCTTAATCTTGGGGTTGTGAGTATAGGAGCCCCACGTTAGGCAGAGAGATTTAAAAAAATTAAAAAATTATGTCATGCAGCTTGGCTAATGGTATACATGCAAAAGGGAAGACATCTCTTGGAAGACATCCACAGGACTGCCACAAACATAGGTGTAGAGGAAAAAACAAAGCCAAACAAAACACATTTAGAGTACCAATTACTTCCCTCAGAGAAAATTTTGTAATTCTTACCACTCCCTTAAATAACTTGCTATTAAATAGAGGGAGAAATCATAAATAAAATATAATAGCTTCCTATCATCTGAGTGCCTAGCATGTGCTAAGTGCTTTACATACATACATTATTTCTACCCTATTTGTAGCCATACCAAGTGTGGGATAATGAAACAATATGACATCACGACCAAGGATATGAAATTCGGAGCTGGGAGTCTAGGGTCAAAATCCTAACTGTTTCTAAAGCTTTTGGCAAATTAATAACCTCTCAGAACCTGTTAGTCACGTTTTGAAGGGGGTACTGTATATGTAAAAGAGAAAATATATTATTCACTTAATGTTCTACATGGTGCTTATATGAATCTTGACTCCATGAGCTCTATTCACATTTTACAATTGAGGAAAATGAAGCTTTGACAGGTTCACCCATTTATCTGGGACCTATGTGGTCCCAAAGACTGTGGTTTTTCCAATATACCTTGTTGCCCTTTAAATGAAATCCATCTTTTGAAATATGTCAGATCACGAACTCATAAAAAGAGGGAGACCCCAGTGTGCCAAGTCAAGCAGGCCCATTTCCCTTTTTCCGATGGCTCTCAGAAGCACCACTCAATACACAAAGGTCAGACACAAATATTGGCAGAGTAGGTGGTGTCTTCTTTGCTATGATTTTAGAAGGATGGCATGGCACTCTGTCAGGGTCTCCCTAAAGGCTCTGCTAAAGGGCCAAAAATTACTATTTTGATTTTTGAGTCCCCTATAGTCCTTTGTCATAATACACATACCAACTGAGTTTAATATATGAGATTATTTGCTGTTACTTACTGCTTGATTAGAATTAAATTCCAGTTAGGAATTACTTAGAAAAGAATTAAGAATGGAACAGAGAAATTGAAAATGATGAAGGGATAGTACAAACCTTGAAAATTTGGGCTAGGGCAAGACACACAGCAGAGGGCAGGTCTCTTTTCCCAAGTTCCTTCCTTCCTCTCTTTCCTCCATTCCTTCCCTCCCTTCTCTTTTCCTCTACCCATTTATTCAATAATAATTTATGGAACATCTGTTCAGTGCCATAAAACGTATCCAAATGTTTAACACAATGCTAACCAAACAGAAGCAGCTCAGAGACTTTTTTTAAGTGTTCCATAAGAGGTGATGCAGGACAGGAAGAAATGAAGGTGGCTTAATTCACGTGAAGTCTGCGAACTTAATTCACATTAAGTCCACAAACACTTTCTAAGTGCCCATTCTGAATAAGAAACCGAGAACAGAACAATCACAGAGCTCTGAGAACAGACATGAGAGAGTGAAATGGCAGGAAACTCACAGGTGGCCTCTCCAATCCATCATGAAAGGAAAGTCTCTAGGTACAGGAAGTAAAAGTCATTCTGGACCCTCATCCTTGAATACTCCAAGATAATAGAGTCAGTCAGCCGAGTAAGGTATCAGGAAGAAGGCAACAAAAACAAAAGCAGGGCATATTCAATGCTAAATTCTGGTCCGTTCTATCTGAAACACCACCTTCTCATTGCAATTTTTCTCATCTGCTCTTCAAATACTTGCTTTCTTCCTTTACTTTTCTTTTAAAGATTTATTTATTTATCTATCTGAGAGAGAGAGAGCATGCATGAGCAGGGGGAGGGGCAGAGGGAGAGGAAGAGAGAGAATCCCAAGCAGACTCCCCACTGAGCACGGAGCCTGATGCGGGGCTCAATCCCACAACCCCAAGATCATGACCTGAGCAAAATCAAGAGCCAGATACTTAACCAACTGAGTCACCAGGTGCCCCTCCTACCTTTTTTTTTTTTTTTAAGATTTGTTTATTTATTTGAGAGAGAGAGCAAGCATGCAAGCTTGCTTTCTTCCTTTAAAAAAATAAAGTGAGGGGCACCTGGGTGGCTCAGTCTTTAAGTGTCTGCCTTCGGCTCATGATCCCAGGGTCCTAGGATTGAGCCCCATGTTGGGCTCTATGCTCCGTGGGGAGCCTGCTTCTCCCTCTCCCTCTGCCTGACGCTCCCCGCTTGTATATGCACACTCTCTCTCTCTCTGCCAAATAAATAAATAACATCTTAAAAAAAATAAAAATAAAAAAATAAAGTGAATTGCTCTAAATGACATCACCCTCACATCCAGTGGAATCACCTTCAGCCAACCACTTAGCTTACCTTGTTCAAAGGCAGTTATACCAAATGTATTATTCTAAAGACCCTGGGGATCTGAGAAAGCCAAGGAAAATTTATTAACCAAGATTCCTTTTGGAAGTACACCAAAACCGGCCCACAAAAGCTCAGTAGCAAGGGAAAACACATCATCTCTCCTTTAGTTAGGTCTCACAAGAGGAAAGGTCAGTGTGCTTCTTCAGGCCTAGAGCAGGGAGATGGCAAGGAAAGGCATGAAGGCAGAAACACCTCTCCTCTGGCCACTGACATTACTGTTTCACTTTCTACTCACTTGGGCATCCTGAATGGGCATAAACAGTTTCTTCCTTCCATCATGTTGTCAAGAACCTATTTACAGGGGCACCTGGTTGGTTCAGTCATTAAGTGTCTGCCTTCAGCTCAGGTCATGATCCCATGGTCCTGGGATCGAGCCCCGCATCGGGCTCCCTGCTCGGCGGAAGCCTGCTTCTCCCTGCTTGTGTTTCCTCTCTCACTGTGTCTCTCTCTGTCAAATAAATAAAATCTTAAAAAAACAAAGCAAAACAAAAACCAACCCTCTTACAGGATAGAATAGAACTAGTTAAGGCTGTACTCCTACTCATTTAACCCTGAAAGTCAATCAAAGAAAATTTTTAGGAAAATATTAAAAATAAGGTTTCATATAAAATGGAAAATCTGAGTAGATTTTAGTATCTAACTTAATACTGAGTTAGTATTAAGGAGACAGAATCGCCCAACAAACAAAAGTCCAGGACCAGATGGCTTCACATCATTGGTGAATTCTACTAAACATGCAAAGAAGATTTAATACCTAGCCTTCTCAAACTCTTCCAAAAAACTGAAGAGGAGGGAATTCTTCCAAACTCATCTTCTGAGGCCAGTATTACCCTGATACCAAAACCAGACAAGGATACCATTAAAAAAAAAAAAAAAAAAGATTATAGGCCACTATCCCTCATGGACATAGATGGAAAAATTCTCAACAAAATGTTAGCAAACCAAATTCAAAACGCAATCCAACAATTAAAAGGATCTTTCACCACAGGTGTGATTTATTCCAGGGATGCAAGGGTGGTTCAACATCCAGAAATCAACCAATGTGATACACCACATTAGCAAAATGAAGGATAAAAACTACATAATCTTCTTAATAAAAGCAGAAAAAGCATTTGACAAAATTCAACATCCACTATAAAAACTCCCAAAAAAGTGGATATAGACAGGACGTACCTCAAAATAATAAAGGCCATATATAACAAGCTCAGAGCAAAGATTATACTTAGTGGTAAAGAGCCGAAAGCTTTTAGATCAGGAATGAGACAAGGATACACACGCATGACACTTTTATTCAACATACTATTAGAAGTCCTAGCCATATCTATCAATTAGACAGGAAAAAGACAAAAAAGGTATCCAAATTTAGAAAGAAGTAAAAATGTCACTATTTGAGGATGACATGATTTGATACATGAAACCGTAAAGAAGCCACTGAAAAACTGTCAGAACTACTAAACAAATCTGGTAAAGCTATAGGCTAAAAATCAATATGCAAAACTTTTTGTGTCTTTATACACAAACAATGAACTATTAGAGAAATTAAGAAACCAATTCCATTTACTATTACAAGAAAAGAAATAAAATACCTAGGAATAAATTTAACCTAGGAGATGGAAGACCTGTATACTGAAAACTATGAGACGTTAATGTAAGTAATTGAAGACAGAGATAGATGGAAAAATATTCCATGCTCATTAATCAAAAGAATTAATATTAAAAAATGATCATATCAACCCAAAGCAATCTATAGATTCAATGTAATCCCTATCCAAAGTCCAATGGCTTTTTTTCACAAAATTAAACAATCCTAAAATCTTTAAAGAGCCACAAAAGGTCCTGAATAGCCAAAGCAATCTGGAAAAAGATGAATGAATCTGGAGGCATCACACTCCCTGATTTCAAACTATACCACAAAGCTATAGTCATCAAACAAGTACGGGATTGGCATAAAAACATACATCAATGAAACAGAACAGACAGCCCAGAAATAAACCCATGCATATATGGTCAATTAATTTATTAGGAACAAAGGAACCTAGAATATAAAATCGGAAGGACAGTGTCTTTTATAAATGGTGTTGGGGAAACTAGACAGCTATATGCAAAAGAATGAAACTGGACTACTATCTTACACCATACACAAAATGAACTCAAAATGGATTAAAGACTTCAATGTAAGACCTGAAACCTAGAAGAAAATATAAGCAGTAAAGCTCCCTGATACTGGTTTTGGTGATGATTTTTTGGATCTGACTGCAAAGGCAAGGGCCACAGATTCAAAAATAAACAAGTGGGACTATATCAGACAGAAGGAAACCATCAACAAAATGAAAAAGCAATCTGAACAGGAGAGGATATT
The DNA here is from genome assembly GCF_964656455.1 of Halichoerus grypus. Lineage (NCBI taxonomy): Eukaryota > Metazoa > Chordata > Mammalia > Carnivora > Phocidae > Halichoerus > Halichoerus grypus. Next base: position 46,972,797 of record NC_135713.1, on the reverse strand, counting down.
TTCAAATCATGTTTCTGATAAATAGTTAATATCCAAAATATATGAAAAACTCCTACAATTCAGCAACAAAAAATAATCTGGTTAAAAATGGCCAGATGATGTGAATGAACCTTTTTTTCCAAAGAAGACACACAGATGGCCAACAGGTACATGAAAAGCTGAATATCACTAATCATCCAGGAAATGCAAATCAAAACCACAATGATATAATACCTCATACCTGTCAGAATGGCTATTTTCAATAAAGAAATAACAAGTGTTGCTAAGGATGTGGAGAAAAGGGAACTCTCATGCACTGCAGGTGGGAATGTAAATAGGTGCAGCCACTATGGAGGTTCCTCAAAAATTAAAAGTAGAAATATCATATGATCTGATTTCACTCACCTGTGGAATTTAAGAAACAAAACAGGAGCATAGGGGAAGGGATGAAAAAAAAAAAACAAGATGAAATCAGAGAGGGAGACAAACCATAAGAGACTCTTTTTTTTTAAAGATTTTATTTATTTATTTGAGAGAGAGAGAGAGATCATGAGCGACAGCGCACAAGCAAGAGAGTGGCAGAGGGAGAGGGAGAAGCAGGCTCCCTGCTCAGCAGGGAGCCCAATCCTGGGATCATGACCTGAGCTGAAGTCAGGTGCTTAACCAACTGAGCCACCCAGGTACTCTAAGAGACTCTTAACCACTGGAAACAAACTGAGGGCTGCTGGAGGGGAGGTGGGTAGGGGGATGGGGTAACTGGGTGATGGGCAGTAAGGAGGGCACATGATATAATGAGCACTGGGTGTTATATACAACTGATAAATCACTGAACTCCACCTCTGAAACTAATAATACTCTATATGTTAATTAATTGAATTTAAATAAAAATAAAAATTAAAAAAAGAAAACAAATATCATATGATCTACCAATTTCACTTTTGGGTATTTATCAAAAAATAATGAAGATACTAATTCAAAAAGATATATGCACCCCTATGTTCACTGCAGCATTATTTATGCTAGCCAAGATAGGGAAGTAACCTAAGTGTCCACTGATGGATGAACAGATAAAGAGGAGGAGCTTTATGTTTATAGTGGAAAACTAGTCAGCCATAACGAAGAATAAAGTCTTGCCATTTATAATATTTATTTATTTTTTTTTATTTTTTATTTTTTTTTTTTTAAAGATTTTTTATTTATTTATTTGAGAGAGAGAGAATGAGAGAGAGCGAGTACATGAGAGGGGTGAGGGTCAGAGGGAGAAGCAGGCTCCCTGCCGAGCAGGGAGCCCGATGCGGGACTCGATCCAGGGACTCCAGGATCATGACCTGAGCCGAAGGCAGTCGCTTAACCAACTGAGCCACCCAGGCGCCCTAAAGTCTTGCCATTTATAACAACATGGATGAAACTTGAGGACATTATGCTAAGTAAAATAAGTCAGACAGAGAAAGACAAATACCATATGACTCACTTATATGTAGAATTTAGAAAACAAAACAAATAAACAAAGCAAAAATAATAGATTCAGAGATAAATTGGTGGTTACCAGAGACGAGGGTGGTTAGGGATAATTGAAGGGGATCAACAGGTATAAACTTCAGGTTATAAATAAGTCATAGGGATGTAATATAGTGTATGGTGACCACAGTCAATAATATTGTAATATATATTTAGAAGTTGCTAAGAGGGTAAAAAGTTCTCATCACAAGAAAAGAAGTTGTGACTTTGTATGGTGACAAATGATACCCCAACTTACTGCGATTATTTTGCAATGTATACAAATGTCGAATTAATATTAAAAACAAGGTTTTAACCAGGCATCAAGATGTAACTGATGTGAGACTCCAAAGTAAAATATTAGATCAAAATAAGCAGAACTGATGGAGGAAATATCTATGAACACCCCTCACTGGTTTCAAGAAGATGCAAAGGTCAAGGGAGTGGAGGAGAGGGCATTTGAAAATAGTTATTTTTGGAGGGGGCTGCTAATTTCTAACCTCAAGCCCAAGGATAAGAGGCTTGAATGAATCTGATCTGAGATTTTTTTTTTTTTTTTTTTTTTGGTGAGCAGCAAAGCAAAGTTTATTGAGAGTGCAAAGCTCCCAAAGAGGGAGGGGACCAGAGAGGGTTGCCAATTTGGCGTTTAAATCTGGGGGTGGTTTATGGGCTATTTGGTGTGGGCTGTTTTAATCTGATTAACCCTCCATGTGCCTGTCATCCAATCAGGTATTTGTCCTTGCGCTCATCTACCTATCAGGTAGTTGCGTAGGGCTCCTTCCAGGGTAGTGTTTTGTAGCTTCCAGTATGAAGAGGGCGGTGGCCGCCAGTGCGCTAAGGCATGCTGGCCAGCCACAGGCCACCAGTCCAATCTGAGATCTTGCCATGTGTTTCCCATCACCAGGGGAAGGTGGAGGATACTGGACGCAGATGAGAATTGCTCTCAGAATCTGCCAGGGGAAGGGTACAGATTATTTTTCAGAAATAAGACGTGGGCCCAGTGGGATAGCGGGAGCTGTCCTGGTGATAGGAGAAGCCCTATCCAAGGGCACTTCCTGGGAGATAAGAGGTTTCTATGTGGAATGGAAGGGGGGGGTGAAGCACCCTGTCCAGGAATGGAATGCTTCGCCTGTTTTTGTTCATAGGAGTTGTAAGAGATGCATTGTGCTTCCAGGGCTGAGAAGCTTAAAAGAATCCAGAAAATGCCTCATGAGGGAAGAAGTCAGCTGAACCGTCTACTAGTCCTAGAGGGCACAAAGTCACCAGGACAAGTAACAACTGTCCCACCCTCTACCACCACCACTCCCCTAAGGAGGTTCTAAAACTAGAGCCAGCAGCTCGCAAATCAGAAGGTGAGAGTAGAGACCTGAAAAGAGCCTTGCTCCTCCTTCTCAAAGTTGGAAGCCACCAATAAAGACTAACTAGGGGAACAAACCCAAATATTTAATTCTGAATGAGGTTTAAAGTGTTGATAAATATCTCAGATGAGATAATTAAAATTTCCAAACTGAGCCTGTATTTGTCTCTTAAAATATCACCCTTATGCTTATAATTTTTAAATGGGCAGAAAATCCACTAGGAATTGCCCAAGTTTTCATAGGAGGGTTAGAGGAGAAGAGCACCTTTAACTTGTGTTTCGAAGAAATAGTGCAGACAAAAATAAAGTTGGTGAGTTGTGTTCATTTAGGAGATCAGTCACATATGCATTCAACAAATATTTGTTGAGTGCCAAGTGCTGTGGTAGACAAATGAATACAATGGTCAACAAATCCTACAACAGGACTCCTGCCTGCAGGGAGCTCACAAGGCAGTGGGACAGATGGGTGCTGCCTTGATAGAATCTGTTCTCCAAAGCAGACTGATGTTGGGATAGGAAACAGGCTTTGGGATAGTTCATATCTGGATTTGAACTCCAACTACTCCACATAGCAGCCGGAGAAAATTACCTAATTATTTTGCACTCTAGCTCTCACCTATAAAATGAAGATCAAATGATCTACCTTTAAAGACTGCCAAGAGGATTTAAGGAAAATGTACGGGAAGCACATGGCTTGTAATCCTTTAGAATCAAACAGACAAAACAACGGATGTTACTATGAACTATCCCCATCATCAAAGTTAAAATGCAAGATTTAGCAGAAAGAATTCATTCTTCCTAAATAACTTGTGTCTCACTACTCACTACTTCCTAAATAACTTGTGTCTCACTACTCACTACTTTCTTATACTCTATAAAACTTCCCACTCAACCGACTGTGATATTTTTTATTTTTTGAACTTTTATTGTACAAATAATCAGTACCATATAGTCTAGGATTTAATCATCTCATTTCCTATGCTTTAATTGTCTTCTTGCACGAAGTCTTATCTCCCAAATTATATTGTAAGAACTCACTGAAGACAGGGGCAGGCAATAACATTTTGAAATATTTGCTAAAATATTTTAGATCTTCAACAAATAGAATAGAAAGGACTTAAGTTTTGAAATTTGTCAATGTGCAAAAATGCGGCTCTTCTGAGCCCACTGTAAGCACAAACACAAACAAAGCAGTCTTTGTAATCTCCTCTTAAACTGGAAAACACTCTCATGGCCAAAGCAGAAACACTTCTTGATACTCGAAAAATACCCTCTGACTGATGAGAAACTTCTTTCGGGTTCCATACATCACAAAGACAGGTAGGGAGAGAACAAACTTTTTCAAACAATTCTTCAAGTTGAATTTCAACATGGAATCTTAGTGAGTCTGCCGATGGCATTTTGAAAAGAATTTCATTAAACGTTGCTAACATGTCATAAGCTCCCTTAAATGGAAGGGTAATGGCTCATAACATTTGTAAGCTTTTTAATTTCATGGAATATGAGCAGCATAATCAGGACGTATTAAAGTCAATCAACTGTGCCAAGTGGGGTTACCTACCTTTGCTTTTGTTTCTATTTTTCCTTGTGGGTACACCCCGTGAACCAGGAGGCAACAGCCCCGGTATCATTCTTTAAGGCTAACATTGGTGTGTAATATTCTGAACAACCTCTGATGAAACCATCACAGCAGCATTTGCACGTATGGGTTGGACAGACACCTCTTGGGAAATGGTTTTTGGTTTCTCGGTAAGAGAGATTTCCCTTTCCATTTGCTTCAGCTCAGAGGGTGCAATTTTGATAGGATTCAAAACCAGTCATCTGACCAATGTAAGTGGAATTAATAAATGGAGATGAATATAAGGAACTTATTTATATTTTCAATGACACAGTGGTACCCAAACTACCAATCCTTTAAGACCTGTCTCTGGGTTTTCTTCTACCATGAAGCTTTTAATTATAATAATGCCTATCTACAGGGGGCAACTGCCAGGCACTCCTCTAGGCACCCTGTTTGTCTTCTCATTTAATTTTCAAGGCAACTGTATGATACCATAGTTACTCCATATGATGGAGAGAGAAACTGAAGTTTGAGACCTCCAGTAATATGGGCCAAGTTACAAAGTAGTGAGTAGCACAGCCAGGCTTCAAACCCAGTTTTAGTCTGACTCTAAATCACATGCAGTTTTTTACTATGCTATATTGCCTTCACAATCACCCTGTTTCAAGGCTTCCAATGGGATGGCAATATCCAGAGAGAGTATTTCCACATAGGGGCTAGAGGAGACCAGGGAGGGTGATAATCCAGGATGGCTGAAGGCCACAGAATCAAATAGGGAGAACTCCCCCCACCACCGTCAAGGGAGAATGTATACATTAAAGTTGGAGGAGTAGAACGGAGTGTAACGAACCAGCTTAGGGCAAGGCCACAACAGAAGGATGATTTAGAAGTGAGGAAGGCCAATAGCAGGTTCAGGAATGGAGTATAGGAGGGGCCAGGGCAAGCAGTGCAAGAGTAAGACTGAACACAGAGAAAGGTTAAATACACCAAGGTTGTGAACACATAGGGAGTCAGAGTTCCACGTGTATACACTGCTCATGTAGTGCGGGGCATACCGGATGATTGCCAGATGGAGGGGGGTAGGACCAGGCAAGTTCATCGTGTGAATTTTCACTGTAAAAAAAACAAAACAAAACAAAAAAAAAAAACCCAGAATGATGGACATGTATATGGTGTCCAAATACAGTGTCTGTATTTAATTACAAATCATACAAATGGTCAGGGAGACATTCAGTTATTCTCTAGGCTGTCATTAATGACTACCGGACCAAGAAAAATATATAAATTAAAAGTGTTACACTGACTGACATGCACACCCACCATAATACCTGAAGGAGATGAAATAAAATTGTTCATCTTACAAGAAGAAGAAAATTTTGTCCCAAAACACTTACGACGCTGTAGGGGTACTACTGCAAATATGTCAGTTTGGGTTGATAAGAAATGAAGAGACAATTCAAGGAATAAGAATGGTAGTGCGGTTTTGTACTTATTCTATTTGAAGAACGGTGAGAGAAGTTGAATTTAGAATGAAGACGAAAGAATCCTTTCTCCAAAGGTGTTCCTGGAGGTAATGAAGTCCTAATGCCCTAAGACATCCATTATATATAATAAATGAACTTCTCGCCTATGAATCTAGGATGCTACCGGCTATTTGAAGAATTGGAAGAATTGATAAAATAGTCACTCATATTTTCTGTGTTCTGTAGTTTCAGATAAGGAACCAGAGTTAAGAAAGGCCAGATCTTGGAAAATTTGGAATTTCTATATATCTTTGTAACTTTATATTTGTTTCATTTTTATGGGTTCAGAATGAGAAACCAGTAACTTGTAGTTTAAGATTCCAGACAAAATCACAGCTATAGAACTTAAGATATTTGGACATCACGGGTATTTTCCCAGAGTCAGATCTAATCAATTAGCACATGGGTCCTCGGTTATTTCTAAATAGATACTGTAATACCATTCTAACAGAAGGCATGGCCAGAGAAAAGTATGGTGTAGTAGGAGACTGGTGGTTTGAATGGGAAAAAAACAATGGCCTTGAAAGGAAGCTAAGATTGTATGATGCAGACCTATAGAACAGAGGCCAAGTGAAGGGGTCTAAGGAATTTCCAGAGAAACAGCAATTGACAACAAAAGAAAAATAAGACGCTTTCCTTTTCATGAAACTGACAAAGGTCCTGCATGTTTTTAAGGGTTGCAGGGAAAGAAGGTCAGGTAAACAGCATAGGCCAACATCTAAGTACTGCTTACTATCCCAAGGTAATATGCATCACAGTTGAGAATATGGGTGTTCACGACAACATGGGTTGGAACGTTAGGGGTGTGTTTTCTCTTGACCCTTGTATTTGCTCATCTCTAAAGAGAAGATCAGAATGATAGATTCCTTCCAAGGTTATTGTAAGGGACACATGAGAAAATTTTACATTAGAACTATGGCTATTAGCTTTTACAACATGAGGGCCTAATCACATACTATTTATATTCAAATTCAACACACATTTATGAGCAATTACTCTGGGCAGGGATCTGTGCTAGGTGATTTTGCACCTATTAGTTCACTTAATCTCCAGAACAGTAGATCTTTTAATATGTATTAAAGTTATAGATATTCAATATTAAAAGAATACAGCCAAACCCCGCGGGCACTCAGCAATGCTTTAAAATTTTCTAACCACTCCCCATCTCCTGGTAGCAATTTGTTAGGACCTGGACAGAACAGTCCAGGCATCTGCAGAGTCTTTTACTGCTCCAGTCAGCCTAACCTCAGTGGTTTTCCTGGCCTTAAGTTTACTGTACAAGGTTGGACACACAAAGCCATGGAAACTACACTCTGCAGTGATGTAAGGCCATTTCAGGGGTGATTTTTAAATAGATGCACTTTTTGCCATATGAGCCAACTTTAAAAATCAAAACCAAGTAACTTTGCCAGATAATCAACATTGCTGGATCCCACATGATCATGAGCCCTGTGGCCGGCTATGGTGGTAGGAACCCTGAGAGCAACAGTTTCCGCTACCTTCACCCACGGAGAGCAGGGAATTGCCTTGCACAAACCACAACTGTGCTGCCTCTGGCCATCTTTTTATCTTAACTCTGTTGTAATGTCATCAAATTTGGTCTTCTTTTTGTGAAACTTTTTCCTCTATCTCCCTAAACAGAGTGCTGCTAAGATGTGACGCAAGAAACATCAGGTGGTTCAGAGAAGTCTTTGTGGCAGCAGTCAACAGCATGGGGTGAATACCACCTTTCAGGAAACTTGCATGGTAAGACCAGCCAAAAATTACTGAGAAGGCTAAGAAATGAAAAACTCTGGTTTATGAACAACTGAAGTGAGAAACAAACATGGAAACTCTATATCCATCCAATGATATGAGTGAGTGGTCATGCATTTCTCATCTGTTAATGGGGTGCTACTCAAGGATAATTCATCTTCCCCTAACATTCCTCTCATATTTCTTAACATAACTGCCTGAGCCTTAACTGAGTGCTAAAACCCATCTACACAGTTTGAAATTGGGAAACGGCAATTAGCAGACCATCTGTACTTATCTATTACTGTAGAGAGATTTTTTTGGTTTCCCCGACCCTTGATGTTCCAAAATGAAAGTTGTGGCTGACCAGGTAGAGAAATCTACCCTCACCGCACATGGTGAGGGGAAAAACAGAGTAGTCTGCTTGTCCCATTCTTTCAACATGGTGGGTTTTATCAGTCTACCTCTTCCTCTTCCTCTCTCTCCAAAATGCAACAAGTACATCTGTAAAATATTTATTAGTCTTAAAAACCCCATTTACTTCACGGACCATTTGGTATTTGCCTAGAGGCAGAATCACTGCTGATAAAAACAGAATCATTCATGGAAATGGAAAGTCCCCCACTCATTATTTAGGCACTGCCATTTAAAACACCACTGGTGATAATTTACAGAGCACTGCATCAAAAGGTCACCCTCAGTTGCTGATGGGGATCACAAAATCAAAGTAAGAGTTAAGTATTTCTTATAATTTCATATGGCAAAGAAGTGTTTTTTTTTTCAGCCTCTGAAATTATATCTCCTGAAAAATTATCACTGTTTTTGACAAATGAACAATTTCTTAAAATTTAAGACTAACAATGCAACACACCCACAGCAATTATAAACTCCTGGGTATGATAAAAGTTGCCAGGAAGAGCATGTTTTGATTGAAGCAATTTTTTTAAAGTGATATTTTTGCCAGCCCTTTAGGAGTGAAGAACAATACAACTTTTAGGAATGTATTAAAACATCTTTCTTCCTTAAAGTTGGCTTCTCTCTCTCCATTATACTCCCCCAATCCTCAGCACGTATCACTGGCTGTGAGATGCCACCTAACTGAAGTAGGACTCTTCCTACCATTAAAGGAACATAAACCAAACCACAGTAGACTCTGGTGTGCACTTCTGCCTCTTCAGTGTTATTTAGGAGATAAGCAAGAAGCAGTCTTGCACCAAAGTCATTATAGGCAGCTGGGATGTGCCCGAAACCAGGAGTTAGACAATGCTGATATGCCACAGTGATGATGAAGAGAAGCTCAAGGCTGTGAGGGGCTGGAAGTGCTAATTTTATTCTCTTATACTTTCCTGTCTGTAATACACAGCTCCACTCTTGGGAGCTTTCATCAGCCCGTGGATGGCATGAATCAAATCTTATAGCTTAGCCAAACGGCAAAGTAGGGAAAGATGGGCTTTTAGTACCTTTCATACCACTTTTATTTCTTCCATTTAGTCTGTCCCACTTCCCCATGGCCTCATGCCATGTAGCCCTTCATGTCCTCTCGACATAATAGGATTTGTGGTGTGTGGCTGGTACAGATAATCAATCTAGATGGTCCTATAAAAGAGAACTTTCTTTGTCTCTCTACCTGAGATGAGAAGCTTTTATAGAAACTTTGAGCCAGAAGTATCCTGAGAACATTCATTCACTTATTTTAACACACACACATACACACACACATATGCACACACAATCTGCTTTACCAGTGACACACACTAGTCTAGAAACGGGCGCAGTGGTAAACAAAGCAAATAATAAATAATTACGTTGAAATTTCATATAGTGCTCTACATTCAAGGCACTGTTCTATAAGCAGTAAAATTTACACAATTATGTAAAATAAATTAACTCTTCTGATCCTGTAATAAGCTTATGAGGTAGTGCTATTATGATGCCCATTTTACAAATGAGGAAGTGAGGCACAGAAAAGGTCAAGAAATTGGCTTAAGAGTCAGGATATTATTCCAGGAAGTTGCTGCTTCAGAGCTTGCTCTTAAACATCACTTAGTAACTACCTTTCTATGTCCCTGCCATCATGGAGATTATATAGTAATAGGGGAAGCAAATGGGGAAATGTATAATTATATAATAGAATACATATAATAGATTGAAAGAAATACACCTGTGTAATTCATATGATAATACAATGAAGGAAAATAAAGCTACTAGGTAAGGGATTTATTTAAGATTTTATTTATTTATTTGAGAGAAAGAGAATGAGACAGAAAGCATGAGAGGGGGGAGGTTCAGACGGAGAACCAGACTCCCTGCCAAGCAGGAAGCCCAATGTGGGACTCGATCCCGGGACTCCAGGATCACGACCTGAGCTGAAGGCAGTTGCTTAACCAACTGAGCCACCCAGGTGCCCAGGGATTTATTTTTGATGGAGTGGTCAAGGAAGGTGTCCATGAGAAAGTGCCATCTGAGCAGAGACGTAGGTAAAGCAAGGCTGGGTTTTCATCCAGTCTGGCAGTTCTCAGACTGCTCTGCGTGGAACCCTCCGGGGCCTAGGCATCATGTGGTGACAGGGAGACTGGGTGGGTGGGGCAATAGGCTGCAGCGCTCTAGCCCTGGCCCAGAAACAGCAGCTGAGCTTCCATCTTGTCTGGATTTTGGGGTCACAGATAAATTTGGCTTAAAAAAGATTCCATGCTTAAAAAAAAAAAAGTTATAGAAAACCAGTGTCCATGTCCCACCTTTTTAGTTCAGAGAAAGAAATTGAGGGAGAAGAGGAACGACTTGCTAAGGGTTCACTGCTGATCAGGACAATAAGAAGAAAATTCAGATTCCTTAACTTTGAATCTAGTGTACTTTTTAGAACACTGAACTGCCACCCTTAACTCTCCTCCCCATCCAGGACGTTGTGTCATCTCTGGAGGGCAAACATAGAAGGTTTCACCCAACAGGGTGTGTTTCTCTGGAAACGTCATAATCAAACTCCAGGCTTAGGAAGAGCAACTACAGAGATGCTTTAGCCTGTCTCCTGTGTTCATTACACTGTCCCCACCTCTACCTTTTATTCTAATTTATATTTTTCCTGACCTTAACCCATGATATATGTGGTTACTATATTACTGTAAATAGTTCTTGTAAGCTACCTCAAATCCTTGTGGAAGTATGTATGGGCACGGAGTATTTGCAGTAGGAGCTTGGCATGACTACACATTTCTGAGTCTTCGAATAAATGAGATCTGAATGGTGGACCTGTGGGGACCACAACAGGCAAGAAGGAAGAACGTGGGGCAGCCTCCCTGACCAATAGCCCTCAAATCAGACAATCAGATGCCCATCCAGAAGAAGTTTGGAACTACTTCTACCAAAACTGGCTGTTACAGTTCTAAGTGAGATCTGACCAAAGCCCTCAGTAACTCTTATATTTCCAGCATGACCCTCATTTAAGAAAAGTACACACAGTCAATTTCTCCCAAATTAAAGGAAGAACAAAAATCCTATCGGCCCATGTTAATTCTGCAGCAACCAAAAGCCCCTGAACCACTATCTGTTTCCCAGGATCAACAAACAAACTGACCATAGTATGAAGCGTTGATCTATTCAAGATTGTCTGCTTCAAAGAAAAAAAAAAGAGTAAGCAGCTTATTCACACTATTGTCCATGATAAATTACAATACATAAAAAGATAGATGCATTTCAGGAACGGCAATCAGCTTCACAGGGCAGATGGGCTTATAGATGACCCTTCCATTTTTTATTTTTTTATTTTTTTTTTTTTTTTAAAGATTTTATTTATTTATTTGAGAGAGAAAGACTGAGAGAGAGAGAGCATGAGAGGGGGGAGGGTCGGGAGGGTCGGAGGGAGAAGCAGACTCCCTGCTGAGCAGGGACCCTGATGTGGGACTCGATCCAGGGACTCCAGGATCATGACCTGAGCCGAAGGCAGTCGCTTAACAAACTGAGCCACCCAGGCGCCCCGACCCTTCCATTTTTTAATAATCTCCATAATTTATGTGTGAACAAAGAAATGTAAAGATGCCATATGCACCCCTCCGACTTAGTACAAATCACTTTTATTTACTCGGGCAATACTTCATGGTCCAGTTAACTTCTTAATTAAAGACAGCAAGATGCTCATGTTCCATGCAAGCGGCATGGAACATACTGCTTTATGTGCAATATGTTCAGCTGGGAGTTGAAGCTGTTTTGCCTACTGAGGAGGAGCCACCGGAGTCTTGGTTTGGTTTCTAAGCGAACCAGAGACACGGCTCCTCTCATCGCCACTAAATTGTCAATGAAGCCTCTTCAGACAAAGCTTGCATTTGTCTGCCATCCCACAAAAATTATTTTATTTATTTTTTTGTCTCATGCCGAGAATGCTGAATTAATTTTCAATGTTCTTTTCTCAATCTGCCTCCTCCCCAGTCACGCTCTGTAGTGGTTAAAGAAGCAAGACAAAAAGAAAGGCATGTTCTAGAAGACTCGGGAAGGGGAGAATGGCTACAGTGGGCCAGAGCCTCAGCCTCTGGAAGCTCTGATGCTGCTATTCCATGCCGCTGGGCTTGCATACAATTTCAAAACCATAGGAGCCAGACCACTAGGAGAAATTGGGGCAAAGAAAGAAAGAAACAAAACGCAAAGTGAGGAATAGTGAGTCTTGAGCGACTATGAATCTTTTTTTTTTTTCTTGAGTGACTATGAATCTTAAGATGCCAATCTAATTTCTGAACTCCTGTATGACAAGATACACAAATTCTCAACTTCATAAATCAGGGGCAGCAGGGATCCATCATATAAATGGCTTAAGTCTGGGTATGAGACGATAGCACCTGGTGGAGACTGTGGCCAAGCGGAGAGCAAATGCCCATCTAAAAGAGGCAGCTTCTACTCAGCTCCAGCCCCGAGAAATATCAAACCACTCTCCAGATTTTCTGTTTTTTTAATTTGTTTGTTTTTTAATTTTTTAATGAGAATCAGAAAATGTAGCTTTTTTTTAAAAAATGTGAAATCTTCAGATATTTAAATATTAGAAAAAAATCATATTAAAGGAAAAATAGTGTGTGAGGAAGTAAATTGTGTCTGTGGGATGGATTCAGTTTGCGACTTCTGTCGTAAGTTTTCATACCAAGCAAGAGCTTACTTAATAGCTTATAAAGTGAGTCATTGAAGTTACCTCACATTAAATTTCTGAAGTAGAGAATATCCTCTCAGTGACTAGATCAGGCATAGTTAAGCTTGCTCTTGTTGCATTATCCACTATTGTTTCTAGTTTCCTTTTTTTTGAGTGCTTTTGAATTCCCTCAGGAACTTGACATACCTTCCAGGAAGTTATTCCTCAGGAGAGGGAAATGGCCACACGTAACTCAACTTACTGTACCAAACAGTGTCATGAGAAAATCATTTACCATACAGTGTGTTGCTATGGAAGAAGACTGGAATTCTGGATTTTCGTTCTGACTTTTACTTGGTAAAACTTGGGTACATACGCCCTCCTTTCTGAGCCTTTGGGGCCCTATCCGTTAAATGAGGTGACTGGTCTAACTGACTTCTTAGGGGCTTTCAACTTCCGGCCTGCATATGTCTCGGTAATTCAGGCTGGTGGAATAAATCTTAATTCACATGATAGTAAAATCAAAAATGGAATTTAAAAAACTCATCCTTCCATAAAACAAGAGATGACATATCTAAATGTAAAAACGCACAGTGAGGATGACCAGCTCAGACTTTCAAGGAGAATACAGGAGTTTCTCAACTTTCATAACTTGGACACCCTCAAACCCCATTTTATATGTGGAATTCAGGCTTTCATATGAACCAGCCCTTAGCCTGGTTTTTGTACAGCACTGGCGGGTGTGTGTATGTTTTCATTTTGAAATATTTTATTACGTTTGGCTCTTTCTAGATCGAAAACCTGTGGAAGTGTCATTACTGGATCAAAGTGTATAAACATTTTTAATGTACTTGACATGTACTATAAAACTATTTTTTTTTTCCAGAAAGACCAGAAAAAGAAAAAAAAAAAGACTGTGCCAGTAATAAAACACTTTAAGCAGAAGAATGAGAAAAAAGTGAGTTGAACATTGGAAGAGTGTAACTCAGTGAAAGAAAAATTGAAAGCTAAAAGCTACTTAACATGAAATGGGTTCCCTGGGAGGGCAGTGAGTCTGTCATTAAGATGATACTCGAGAAAAAGAGGACAGACCATCTGGTTCGGAGCAAGGTCAAACATCAGGTGAGATGTGGGCCACAGGATGATGATGCTGAGGGTGAAAATTTCTGTCACTGTCATGGTCATCGTCACTGTCATTGTCCTCATCAGCAGGGGGTGAGAGCAAGAGTTACCATTTTGGGAACACTCACTTCACGTCAAGTTCTGTATTAAGCACTTTACCAACATTATCTTACTGACAACCACCATGATGTAGGTATTAATATTGATGTTACAGGCAAGGAAACAAGGATTTGCCAAGTTAAGAAACCGCTCAAGGATCACTCATCAGCCAAATGGTAGTACTAGCTGCCATCTGAGTTCAACAATACAGCATGTGGCTTAAACCACGGTGCAACACTGTCTCTTGGCACGGCAACTGTTAAGATCCCCACTTAGATATAATACCACAATGATAACAGGTTTCAGTGAGTTTTTATAGGATAAGGAAATTTAAAAGACATATAAATCTCAAGTCGTCTACAATAATTTTCTACTTGATTCTTTTAAAGTAACTTCATTTTTTTTTTTTATCCTTCTTCCAACTTCTTTTTCTACTCCTCCTCTCCTAAACTTCTAAATTCCACATAGCAATAGGCTATATGGGACCCACCCCAAGTAGAGTTTGAAGTGAGTATAGAAATAAATTCAGGGGCGCCTGGGTGGCTCAGTTGGTTAAGCAACTGCCTTCGGCTCAGGTCATGATCCTGGAGTCCCTGGACCGAGTCCCGTGTCAGGCTCCCTGCTTGGCAAGGAGCCTGCTTCTCCCTCTAACCCTCCCCTCTCTCATGTACTCTTTCTCTCTCTCATTCTCGCTCTCTCAAATAAATAAATAAATCTTAAAAAAAAAAAAAAAAGAAAGAAATTCACTGTGCAGCTTTCAACATACCCAGCCTAGCTGCCCAAGAAATGCTAGTTGCCCTTGCCTTGTCACTTCACATTAAGTCACGTAAAAGCACCATCTAGTTGCAGTGTCGTGGAAAGTAAGGTAAGCAGTCACTCCAAAGTAGGGATTCACCACTTTTGTTCAAAATGATACTTTATAGTTAAGGGTCTCCTTAGTATTCATTCATTCAACCTATCTACTAGTAGCTCTGGTCAAAATTTTGTAGTTGTATTTGGCAATTAAAAAGATGCCTATCACACTGAAGTGGGGATTTAAACACAGAGTTCTTTGGCAATAGATCCCCTAACTTTACAACATTCTGTGCTAAATGTACGCAAGTAGTATTTCTAGAGACAGGCTGGTCTTTGGATGTCATGGTAGGATAGTTAATTTAGTGCGTGTCCTTTTCAATCTATTTTCTGAGCTACACGATACATACAGAAGCTATGCATCCATATGGCTAAAGCCAGCATGCACTGGGACTTTGGTTCAATTCCCAGATGGAAGTTTTTGTAGCGATGAACATTTTCTCATTAATTAATCTTCCAGGGTGATTGCTATCACACTAATCAATTTGTAGTGACTTTACAGGATTGCAACCTTCAATAATGAAATCTGATACAGTATTGAAGATTGTGCGGATTGCTTAACCAATCCCAATTCCTCTCAGATCAATGAAACACAAAAGCAGAATGAAGTATTACTTCATTAGTTATCCTTGCTCAGAGGGGCTGAGTAATCTTGTTCAACTGGGCATTAATCTCTTTTTGATGGGAAAAAGAAATAAAGGCAGCTGTGATCTATAGGGAAATGATAGTGCAGATACTTCTTCTGAGAAGAGCCTCCCAGAGGTGGTCTATAAGCAATGGTCAGGTGCATCAGAAAAAAACCAATAAGCTAAAACTGCCAGATGGGAGAGGGGCAGCTGTTACATGTGAGGGGCATGTGAGCACCTGTGAGGTTATGACTCAGTCAATATGGCAAATCCTACTGGTTGCCTATCCAACAATCCTCCCCCACCTTCTTTGCTACCAGAACCCCAATTCTGTTAAGCTAGCAATTACCCCTGGGCTTGAGGGAAGGGGAGCCCTATGGACTAAGTTACCAGGTTCTGATCTTGTTCTTCTGCCTTTTTGATCCAGCATATCTGTTTTCACTTTTTGTGAAAATCCAAAGACACTAATTCTACCTTGGCTTCTCTGCCTAGTGTGCTATTCTCTAGTCCCTTCTCAGTGCTCTGACATCATCTAAAAGGGAAATATTCAAGGTCTATGCCCTGAGTCACTTCTGCTATCTCTCCCCAGGCAAGCCAAGACAGCCCAGTTGCAGGCAAATTTCTTCTTTAAGTTGGATATTAAATAAATGGTTAAGAGATCTTGATAAAGCCATGTAGACAATGTGTTCTTAAAATTATTCAGATATGCAAATTTTATGATTCCATTTATGTAAAATTCTAAGAAATGCAAAGTAATGTGCAAGACAGAAAGCATACGACAGAAAGTTGGTTGGGGACAGGGTGGAGGGACTAAAAAGGGGCATGGGAGAAACTCTTCAGGGTGATATGTTCATTATCTTGATTGTGGTGATGGTTTCATGTGCAAAAACATATCGTAGTACACACTTTAAAGAGGTATAATTTATTCTATGTCAATTATGCCTCACAAAAGCTCTTAAACTGTTAAATATTATTTAGACACAGAAAATTTACTGTTAATATATTATTTGGAGGAGAAAAGGTACAGAAGAATATGCAAAGTATGGTTTTATTTAAAAAATATACTTGTGGGAAATGCCTAAGAAAGTACACTGACCTGTTAACAGTGCTTGGCCCTGCAAGATAGATTTAAGTGATACTTTATTTTTAACGATTTATTATTCAATTTCACAAGTATCTACTGAGCACATACTGTGTGCTATAGTAGCAGCAGGGCTTGGGAATATACTAGGGAAAATCTGCACAATCTCCTGATCTGCCCATTTATATTCTTGAGCAAACAAGAATGTCAAATAATGACAGTTAAAAGGGGGGGGAGAACCAGGGTGATGTTTTATATATGGCTGTTGTGCTAAATGAGGAAGGTCTTTCTAAAATGGCAACATTTAAACTGAGAACATGATGACCACAAGGAGCCCTCTATGAAAAACATCTAGGAGAGAATTGTATAGGCCATTGTGAGGAGTTTATTCCAGGTGCAATGGGAAGTTAACAGAATCCTCTATAAAGGGTGGAGAGACTTGACATTTCAAAAAGCCCACTTCGGCTACGATTTGGATGATGAGGCTACAAGAGAAAGGTATTGGAGAGGGAGGAGGCTATAGCAGTGATGCAAGTGGGAGAGGGTGCTGGCTGGAGCCGGTGGGTGGCATGTGATTTGAAGAAGAAGAGGGGATGAGGGGACGGATATGGGCACCGTTTCGGCGAAAGCTCATGGGACTTACCGGTGGATTTTACTGTATATGCATTTCTGTGTGTGTGTGTGTGTGTGTGTGTGTGTGTGTGTGTTTCCTTCAGTGAGAAAATACTTATTTTGTTGTCAGAAATATTTAAGCTAAAAGAGCTTTATTTACTATTTATTTTTTGGAAGGAAAATACTTTTTTTTTTTTTAAAGATTTTATTTATTTGACAGAGAGAGACAGCGAGAGAGGGAACACAAGCAGGGGGAGTGGGAGAGGGAGAAGCAGCTTCCCACCAAGCAGGGACACGGGGCTCAATCCCAGAGCCCTGGGATCATGACCTGAGCCAAAGGCAGATGCTTAACCGACTGAGCCACCCAGGCACCCCGAAGGAAAATACTTTCTTAAGAACAAAGAAAAACAGTGAATTCTGACACTTTATTTTCCTTAAATGGTGATGTGAAAGCATTGCATTTAACTCACTGATTTTTCAAGATTAAAACAAGCTTTTCTTAAAATTTATTTGAGAGAGACAGAGCACGCAAGCACATGAGTGGGGGAACAGGCAGAGGGAGAAGCAGACTCCCTAGTTGAGCAGGGAGCCCAATGCAGGGCTCAATCCCAGGACCCTGGGACCATGACCTGAGCCAAAGGCAGACACTTAACCAACTGAGCCATCCAGGTGCCCCTCTCAATTCCTTTAAATTTTTTTTTTCCATTTTTTAAAATTTAAAAATGTGTATTTACCCATTTATTTATTTCAATTTCTTTAAGGACTCTACACCAAGGAAACTTCTCTCAGCTATTCTACCCATGACCTTAAAATCTACTCTTGTACCACATGCAGTTTAGCCAGATCATCTATATATTTATAGAAATATCACTAATATAGGTTAGAAGCTTGGCAAACTACAACCTTCAGCCTATTTCTTTGGTGGCCCTCAAGATAAGAACATTTTTTACATTTCTAAGGAGTTGTAGAAAAGGAAAAAAAGTCTAAAATATTTGCTATTTGGCCCTTTACAAAAAAAAGGGAGGGGGCAACACCAGTAGAAGGAAATTATCAGTCCAAACTTGTGAGTTAAATAAGTTTAATACAGAATAGGAAGATGTAGTACACACACACACACACACACACACACACACAATGGAATATTATGCAGCCATAAAAAGAATGAGATCTCGTGCCATTTGTGACAACATGGATGGACTTAGAGGATATTATGCGAAGTGAACTAAGTTAGATGAGGAAGCCACACACCATATGATTTCACTCACATGTGGAATGTGAAAAAACAAATGAATAAACAAACTAACAAAAAGCCGAATCGACCTCTAAATATAGAGCACAAACTCTGCCTCAGGGGAGATGAGTTAGGGATGGGGAGACGAGTGAAGGGGAGAGGGAGGTACAGGCTTCTAGTTCTGGAACGAATAAATCACAGGAATAAAAGGCAGAGCAGAAGTAATATAGCCAATGATATTATAATAATGTTGCATGGTGACAAATAGCAGCTACACTTGTGGTGAGCATGGCATAATGTATCAACTTGTTTAATCACTATGTTGTACACCTGAAACTACTAGAACACTGTGTCAACAATACTCAAAAAAATAAAGCTTAATGCAGATAAGATTAATCTAAAGTACAACTAATAACTCAAAAGATAATTTAACTAACCAACTTGCCAGGTTGGGAGAAATATAGATTGCAGCAATGCTCATAAGAGTGATTTCTTAAATGCTTGAAATTGACGGTCTCCATTCTGTTCAACCCAGAATCATCACTTGACTCTCATTATAGCTTTATCCCATGATTCCTTCTAGGATATGATTTCTGCAAGACGATGGATATATTTATAGTCCTCTTGATACTTTCCTGCCTAACCCAGTGTGTGATGAGTTCCAGTTAAATTTTATAATCACTAATAGGGTGGCTGATTTGCTCTTTTTGATCATTTTAACATCATGGCTCCCTCCCTGTTACTAGGCACAGAAGGAAGTAAAGGTATTGGTAATTCAGCAGTTGCACCCAGTTTAATATAATTCAGTTGTTTAGATAGCATTCAGATAAAATTACCCACTGCATCGAGTTGCTGAATTTCATTAATTATGTTCATCAATGCACATTTATGCAAATAAAGCTTTGGGGACCTTTCACATTACTTTTTGCTTGCATGTGGACATGAACCAATCCCAGCAGAGCAAATGCATTAATAATCCTTTTCAACCAGCAAATCTCACCACTCCAACAAACAAAAGACCAAACAAAGCCAAAGAAACTGAAAAAAAAAAAACCACTCAAAACCAAAACTTAATTTTGATAATATTGGTTAATAAAAGCGAAATATCTAGAAATCACTTCTATCGTGACAAAAACAAAGAATGAGGGTAGAAGGTTAGGTAGCAGACTCTGGTTAACAGAAAAGCTTTAGAACTGGATTTCCTGTGTTGAAGTTCTTGCTTTATTACTTCGTAAGTATGTGGCTCTGAACATAGTATTTCTCTAAGGCTCCATTCTTTAATCTGTAAAATTGAGGCAACA
The DNA here is from genome assembly GCF_964656455.1 of Halichoerus grypus. Taxonomy (NCBI): domain Eukaryota; kingdom Metazoa; phylum Chordata; class Mammalia; order Carnivora; family Phocidae; genus Halichoerus; species Halichoerus grypus. The sequence continues at coordinate 46,953,121 of NC_135713.1, read as the reverse complement.
ATAATTGCCAACCCTGGGGACCGATGTGTGGATTAAATTAGGTAACAACGCACACAAAGCAACAAAGTGCATGGAACAGAGCACATACACTAGAGTGATTATTTAAATACCATTTCAGTGCAGGGTTGTTGATAACTGAAGTGATTCTAACCAACCTTGGCTACACTGTCCAAATTCTTAATGAAAAACAAAATTCTAATTCTTTCGTTCCATGTTTCCAAAGACAGCATTTAGAGCACTTGACAATTAAAAAAGATAGCAATACTTTCTTGGATTTGTATAGTACTAAAGCATTTCCACATTTACTTTCTGGGCATATTTGCAGCATAATCTAGAACAGTTCATTAACAGAGGTTATTACCCCCTTTGGCAGGAATAAAGGCTCAGAGAGGTCATCACAGTTCCATACAGTACCACAGCAGGGATTATGCTCAAGACTTCAGATTTGATCATATCTTACTACCTATATTACCATTCCCTCCCATGATGCTCTATACTCAGCTGATGGCTGATGATAAATTTCCCCAGATTTAGATTCCCAAGAAATCACCATTCCTTTTTCTCATGGCAGTACTTACTGGTCGGGACTGGATTTCTTTGGCGTAGAGAGGTTGCAAGAATTCTGAGTCTCCTTCTAGTTTTAGACCTTTGTCTGTGATTCTCAAATTCCCCATTCCATCCTGAAATAGAAGCACAAAGATAACACAGAAAATGCAATTAGCCAATATTTCAAAAAAACCTCAGGCTTTCAAAAATTGAAACAAAGTTACTACCTTTTTTCTTTTTTTTTTTTTTGAGAGATGGAATGAGAGGGGGTCCAATAAAATACTGGGAGGTATTGTTCAATGCAATTATGCATATTACCCTCTTTGCTCACTTATTCTCAGAAAATTCTATTCCAAACAATCTGTAATGCCCCCTAGTCATTTACTAGCACAGATGAAGAGGGCCCTTTTGCTAGGTATTGCAGACAGAATGGAGGCAGGAGGTAAGTGGGAAAATGATAAAAGGATAATTCCCCAGGTTAAAGTACATGGTCCAGTTTCCAAAACTTTGTGCAAAAATTGCAAAGTGGCAGTCTCTTGGTCGAATACAGTTTTTGGACACAGTGTGTTTTGCTCTCAAAATATTCAAGAGGTCAAATTAGTTGCTGACATTTTTACTGATATTCTATTATGGAAATATTAAAATATATACAAAAATAGAAAGGATAAATAGCAAACACCTGTGTACTATCATCCGTCTTCAACAACAATCCATTTATGGCTATTGTTATCTGCTATACCCACCACACCCACCTCCTTTGGTTAAATATAACCATAATACCATCACCACCACCACCATCACAAAAATAATAAAATCATTAATATCATCTAATACCCTGAGTCAATGTTCAAATTTCATTCATTTTTATTTTCTCTCCTTAGATTTCTTCCTTGAATCAAGTTCCCTACTACAACTGGTCGATACATGAAATAGTAGGCCATCTCCTAAAAATCTCCTAAATCAGTCTAGTTCTCTCTCACAGATCCACATACACATCCATCCTTTATTTGATGAGCAGAACATGTCATTTTTCTAATAGCACTGCTCAGCATTTACATGTGGCTGAACATTCCCCTAATTTCATACAACATGTTCTTCTGTCCCCTATACTTATTGTAAATTGGTAGTTAGATCAAGAGGCCTGATGACATTTAGGCTCTGTTTTCTGGGAAGAACACATTCCAGGAAATGGAGTATATTACTATTCTATTGCTACCATCACAAATAACCACAAACTCCTTGGCTTAAGACAACGCAAATGTATTATATCACAAATCTGTATAAGTCTGACCCAGGACTCAAAGGGCGAAAATCAAGGTGCCAGCGGGGCTGCTGCACTCCTTTCTGGAGGCTCAAAGGGAGAACCCATTTCTTGACTTTTTCTAGCTTCCTGAGCCTGTCCACACTCCTGGGCTTGTGGCCTCTGTCATCTTCAAAGTCTACAATGACTGGTTGAAACCACCTCATGTCTAATCACTCTGATGATGAGTCTTCCACCACTCTCTTCCACTTTTAAAGACCCTGGTAATTTCACCTGGCATACCTGGATAATCCAGGACAATCTCTCCATTTTAAAGTCACCTTATTAGCAACCATAATACTACCCATAATGTTAATTCTCCTTTGCCACATAATGTGACATTTTCAGGGGTTCTGAGATGAGGACATTGACATCTTCGAAGTGGATGGCATTTTTCTGTCTACTACATACTCTATCAAGAGGCATACAATGTCTTCTGCTGTGATGTCATCAGACATTGGTGATCTCTGCCTAGAAGATCTATTATTTCACTAGAGATTTCAAATTGGTGAGAAAATAATTCTATTGTTTCTTAATTTATTAGCTGGGGTATTCTATCAAGAGAAATCACATTTCATCAACTGTGTACCCTAAATTACAGTTTATAAAAACCTGAAAGGTGCATGATTTTTCCTCCTTTATTTATTGATTCTCAAAATATTGGTTACCTAGTATCCTCCAAAGATAACCAATTGTTTTTTTTTAAGTATCATTTTTTTAGTATCATTACAGACATTTTTTATTTGTTTCATGCCAGTGCAGTTTTTACTGCTACTGAAGTTCTAATTTTCCTACCCTTGCTCAGTGGGAACCTCTTCAAGTTGGCTCCTAAGTCCTTTTAATGTGATCCAGCAGTCTTTGATCGCCCTTTTGCTTCTGGTATGACAACATGATCTAGGGTTATTGCACACATGTCCTGTCCCAGGCCTGGAACCAGCCATTTCTAGTAAAAATGCTTGGTTCAGTTTTGTGGCAACTAGTGTTGAGAGACCACAGACTGAGCGCTTTGGGTGCTCATTGCTACTGGAATGACCCTTGTTTCTATGGACAGAGCTGGGAAAGAAGTTCTGTATTTTTAAAATAGAATACACCATGAATTCCCATTAGACTTCCTTTTTTTAAAAGCTTTTATTTATTTCTTTGAGAGAGGGAGAGCACAGAGGGAAGTGAGAAGGAGAAGCAGACTCCCCACTGAGCAGAGAGCCCACTGCGGGGTTTGATCCCAGGAAGGACCCTGAGATTATGACCAGAGCTGAAGGCAGATGCTTAACTGACTGAGCCACCCAGGTGCCCCATCCCATTAGACTTCAAATTGAGGACATGAATGTTTTCATTTAATCTCATGGATCTTACAGTGTTACTACCTTTCTTGCATACCAAAAATCTGTTTTCTCAACACCAAAATGATTACTCATTTGATTTAACCCACAGTACACAGAGCCACTACTATTCTAACATTATGATTAAGAAAAACAACTTAAAATTTGTCTTGAAAGAGCTTTAGACCCTCAACTCTATGGTCAACTAATCTTCGACAAAGCAGGAAAGAATGTCCAATGGAAAAAAGACAGTTTCTTCAACAAATGGTGCTGGGAAAATTGGACAGCCACATGCAGAAGAATGAAACTGGACCATTTCCTTACACCACACACAAAAATAGACTCAAATGGTTGAAAGACCTAAATGTGAGACAAGAGTCCATCAAAATCCTAAAGGAGAACACAGGCAGCAACCTCTTCGACCTCAGCCGCAGCAACTTCTTCCTAGAAACATCACCAAAGGCAAGGGAAGCAAGGGCAAAAATGAACTACTGGGACTTCATCAAGATAAAAAGCTTTTGCACAGCAAAAGAAACAGTCAACAAAACCAAAAGACAACTGACAGAATGGGAGAAGATATTTGCAAATGACATATCAGATAAAGGGCTAGTATCCAAAATCTATAAAGAACTTATCAAACTCAACACCCAAAGAACAAATGATCCAATCACGAAATGGGCAGAAGACATGAACAGACATTTTTCCAAAGAAGACATCCAAATGGCCAACAGACACATGAAAAAGTGCTCAACATTGCTCGGCATCAGGGAAATCCAAATCAAAACCTCAGTGAGATACCACCTCACACCAGTCAGAATGGCTAAAATTAACAAGTCAGGAAACGACAGATGTTGGCAGGGATGCGGAGAAAGGGGAACCCTCCTACACTGTTGGTGGGAATGCAAGCTGGTGCAGCCACTCTGGAAAACAGTATGGAGGTTCCTCAAAAAGTTGAAAATAGAGCTACCATATGCCCCAGCAATTGCATTACTGGGTATTTACCCCAAAGATACAAATATAGTGATCTGAAGGGGTATGTGCACCCCGATGTTTATAGCAGCAATGTCCACAATAGCCAAACTATGGAAAGAGCCAAGATGTCCATCGGCAGATGAATGGATAAAGAAGATGTGGTATATATATACAATGGAATATTATGCAGCCATCAAAAGGAATGAAATCTTGCCATTTGCAACGACGTGGATGGAACTGGAGGGTGTTATGCTGAGCGAAATAAGTCAATCAGAGAAAGACATGAATCATATGATCTCACTGATGAGGAATTCCTAATCTCAGGAAACAAACTGAGGGTTGCTGGAGTGGTGGGGGGTGGGAGGGATGGGGCGGCTGGGTGATAGACACTGGGGTGGGTATGTGCTATGGTGAGTGCTGTGAATTGTGTAAGACTGATGAATCACAGACCCGTACCTCTGAAACAAATACTACATTATATGTTTTAAAAAAAAAAGAAGATAGTAGGAAGGGAAAAATGAAGGAGGGGAAATCGGAGGGGGAGACGAACCATGAGAGACTATGGACTCTGAGAAACAAACTGAGGGTTCTAGAGGGGAGGGGGGTGGGGGATGGGTTAGCCTGGTGATGGGTATTAAAGAGGGCACGTTCTGCATGGAGCACTGGGTGTTATACGCAAACAATGAATCACGGAACACTACATCAAAAACTAATGATGTAATGTATGGTGATTAACATAACATAATAAAATTAAAAAAATAAAAAAAAAAGCTTTAGAGTGTATCCTTCTAGGCAGGTACAGGAAATGACTGGGTCTCAAAGCCACTTGAACTAATTCCATTCTGTATGGTTATGCCACCAACCTGCTGTCAAGTCAGGTTTAATTGTTTCATTCCTCCCCACCTCTCAATTTTTCATGACAGCTTTTTTAACATTTAATTTTGTTATAGTTTTGTGAACTATTTAGAAGGCACCAAAGTCAAATCTACAAAACAAGATACATTCAAAGAGGTCTAGCTTCTATCCCTGTCCCTCTACCATGTTTCCTCTTCTCCACATAAGTGTGGGCATGTATCTGTATCAGTCAGGGTTCTCCAGGGAAATAGAAAAGGGTGTGTGTGTGTGTGTGTGTGTGTGTGTGTGTGTTGAGGAACTGGCTTCAGCAACTGTGGAGGCTGATAAGTTTCAAGATCTGCAGTTAGCAAGCTAGAGACCCATCTTAATAAAACAATCACACACACACACACACACTTTTTACCAATTTATTCCTACATTTACCCAAACACATTGTCAGATAAAAAAAAAAAGCCCAACATACACACAAAGGCAAAACTCCTTAAAAGGTCATTGACCACTGGATGGAGAAAGAGTTGCAAAGTTGTTTTGCAATGTGTCCTTATCCACACAGACATGGTTCTGGTGTGCAATTTTATGCACTGCACACAATCTTATTTTGGTGTGATCTTGAAGAAATGGGTTTGAGGTATAGGCTCTGGGGTGAATCCCAAGAAGGAAAATGTTACTATAATTATGTTAAATGTTAAAATATCCTAAAGAGCTAACTTTAAAGTGCTTTAAATGTCTCTTTCTTTTCCATATAGTAACTTTATTCATCATATTGTACACCTGAAATTAACGTAGCACTATGTGTTAACTAACTGGAATTAAAATAAAAACTGTAAAAAAGATAAATAAAAATCTCTTATCATCAAAAAAAATGAATATTGAAAGATTTGAATGAAAATTCCAGGTTTTCAGCTTCTTGTGAAATGGGAGGCCCTGGGAACTCTGAGCCTGCCTTCTCGCATGGCCACCACGGGCTGGAGGCGAAAGCTGCTCCCCTCGGTGACTGGATGAACCGTATGCTCTCCAGTTCACCAGTTCCCACCCAGCCTATTTCACGAAATTACATTTCTGCAGACTCCTGAAATCTCTCACTGGAGTTTCCCATTTCTTCTCTCTGGCATTGCCATGTGCTCTGTACTTCAATACATGCAGACAGGCACCACACTGGGGGTACTGAATGACCAAGTGGGAAATGGGCACTTTTCCCCATCCCTCCTCCATCACAGCACTTCAGCCTCTGCATGAGAACCGATTTTTCAGGTCAATATTGTCCTTTCAGAGATAGTATGCCATCTGTATATTTCTATTTTTGGTCCTTGTGGGGACAGCTATGCCAAAAGGGCCCCAGACTGGGCATTCAGACCAGTGTGAGAGGCAGTGGGCTGGAGGGTATGTTCATATAACACTAGCAGCAGGTAGACTCCACAACAAAAGGAAAAAAGAACAAGCAAATATCCACCCAACCCTTCCCCCACACCCACCCCCCAAAGGATATGTCAATGATCTTGTTTTGGATAATTCCTGATGATTTGTGTTAGTTGGAGAAGCAGAACTTTTCATAGAAACACATACTAAATGTTTTCATAGAAACACATCTATAAACTGACGTATCTGGTTTGTTTGTGTGATACACGTTTATAAAATAAATAAGAAGTGCTAAAAATTCTTACATAAGAAGATTATATTTGGGGTAATTAGTAAGCCTATTTCAAATAAAATATATCTCCCTCGCCTCTTATAGTATACAGATCCACTATCCATAACATTTACTGATGGCTTACTAGGTGCTCATTACTATACTCTGTGCTTTTCATCTTCTTAATTGTTACTGAAATCTACCATGTTACTTCTTGAATGTAATCATAACAAAATAATCCTATAAATGTGAAATTATTTGGCTATAGGCTTATCACCATGCCAGTTATGAGAAAAAAATTAAAATTTAAAAAACTACCTAAAAATTTTATGTTAAAATAACTGAATATGATATAATAGAACATGATGTGGTCCTGTAAAGGAATAAGAACATAGGCAAATGTGCATAATCCATTATTAATGAAATAATTAATAAAGACACATATATTTTATGCCATTTTAAAAAAGATGTCATTTATTTATTATTTACTTACTTATAGAGCATGAGTGAAGGGAGGGGCGGAGGGACAGGGAGACAGAGAATCTCAAGCAGACTCCACACTGATATGGAATCCCATAATCCCAAGATCATGACCCCAGCCAAAATCAAGAGTTGGATGCCGAATGGAATGAGGCACCCGGGCACCTGTTTTTTATGCCATTTTTATATAACTATATGCAAATATTCATACACATGCATACATACAATCATATGTGCACATAAGAAAAATTCTGGGACAAATTTCATAGGGGAAAAATTCTAGAAAGAAATATACTTAAAAGTTAATATTGCAAATGAGTGTTTTATTTTCTTCGTTTTGCTTGTCTGTACTTCATCATTTTCTGTAAGTAGCCATCGCAATTAAAAAACTTGTTATAAAACATAAGTTCTCACTGATTTATTTTAAAAAGCAACATTTGTCAAGAATCTCTGTCCTACACTAAATGCTATATACTATTGTCTCATGTCATCCTCTCAATGATCCTATGAGATAGTCTTTATGTTCCCTATTTCCCAAGTGAGAAAATTTATTGGTAAGTAACTTGCTCACAATTGCATAGCTAGTTAATGACAGGATCAGGAATCTGAACCCAAGTCTTTCCAATTCAGACTATATGCCCTTACTCATTATTTTAACCTAATGTAATGTAGTAAAAGCCATCTATGTAAGGTATCTGCTGGGCTTCATAGGGCCACTTTGATTTTTCACTTGCTTGGGGAGGGCACTCAGCGATGCTAGAGAGGGCCCTCTCTAACCAGGAGAATAATGCCCTCTGTTCTTATGGTCAAACACCTCTATTCCACCTTTCCGGGGTCCAGAGGTTCTTTATTACAACCCAACTGCTTCCCATGCCACGGAACATAAGCAAAATGAATCCTCTGCTATTTCTGGAAAGCTTACTGTGTACGTAATTGTGTGCTGCAAGCTGTGGGGAGTCAGAAAAAAAGAAGGCCCTCCCCATCCTGTCCTCTGAGACTGTTTATAACACAGGTGACACACAGGCAGAGAATAGTGAAGGAGAAACCAGAAGGATCAACGTTTGAGAAATGTTCCTGTAATCCAACAGGCAATGGACTCCTTTACTTAAATACCTCTTAAGGTAGGGAACTCACCACAAACTTGCCAAATCTCTACCATTTCATTAAGTTAAAGGTTCTTCCGGTGCTTGAGAACCATCACCTCACTTTTCCTGTCCCACTCCCCAGGTCTGCCCAACGATATTGGTGGGAAAGGTCTATCCAATAATATGAATTTACGTTAGTGACCTCTATTTCCTAAATATAATACAAAGCAGACTAGAATGGCCGACTACGTACGTTCCCACATTAGAGTCTCCTTTCTGGCTCTGGAACAATCAGACTGGATTAGATACACATCAAAACAACTTGAGAATCGCCTTATTTAAAACCATTTTACCTTTAACTACAGACATAAGAAGCTCTCAGTATTCTTAAGATAGGAGTTTTAGGTCACTTTTAGAGCAAAATTTCCCTCCCAGTAAGATGCAAAAGAGACATTTAGAAGATTTACAGTCATTCCCAAAGTAATTAGGAGGAAAGAGACCTTCCCCTCCCTTCCGTGTTCAAATGGTAAAACTTCAATATTCTTAAAGGCAAGCATAAAAATTCTAGCAGCCAGAAAGCTGGGCTCAAGGGAGCCAGCTCTGTCCAGTCAGTGGTCCTAAAGTCTATAAAGTACACTCAAAACGAAAGTAGGAGGTCAGGATCCCACTGTCATCCCTGTGAGGGCAAGGTGTCAGCCCTCCCACACACAGCAGCACACCAGTGCCGACCCATAAGCCTGTCCCGTGGAGCTTTCACAAATAGATGAGGGAATCTCTGTATTTTCCCAGTCCAATTTAGAGTGGCCTCCCTGTAAAGTCTTTTGGGGGAGAGAGGGCTGGGGTGGGGTATGGGAGCAGAGGTGGATCAAATTTGGAGAATCTGCCTTTGGGCTAGTCCAAGGATGATGGCATTTGCCCTTTATTTTTTATCTGGTCCACACCGTCTGGCCGGTTGTTTCGAATGGACAGTTTTCGACAAAATGAGTACAGAATAAATAAAGAGGTTTCAGAGTGGCAGGCCAATAGACTGAGATATTAATTTGTTTCTTTCTTCCTATCTCTCATGCTGGCCCCTGGCCCCTTTTCATCACCATTTCAAATAGGTTCCTAGGCTTTGTAATTATGTAATTATGAGGCTTAGAGATTTTGAGAGCAAAGAAGCAGAGGCAGCCTGAAAGCAGTGGGGTTTCTTTTGTAAAAGGTGACCCTCACTGAATGGACAGTGCCAGTGAGTTAGGAAGGGAGGCGAGAAGGAGAGGAGAGGTGAATTCCAGAGACCACTGTCCTGCCAGTGCCCCCAGGAAGGGATTAGGACTTCAGAGGGAAATGGCTGAGGGGCTCCAGCTTCCCCAAAGTCTCCCCTCCACAGGAATGGTGGAGAGGTCCCTTTCCCAGACCTAAATGGACCACGTGCTTGGGATCACAGTTCTCTCAGCTACTGCCAATGAAAGACAGTGACTGGCTTTCCACATAAAGTATCATGTCATCTGTGAAATGAGAGAGTTTGACTTCTTCTTTGCCAATTTGAATACCTTTTATTTCTTTTTGTTGTCTGATTGCTGTTGCTAGGACTTCTAGTACTATGTTGAACAATAGTGGCGAGAGTGGGCATCCTTGACATGCTCCTGATCTTATGGAAAAGGCTCTCAGCTTTTCCCCATTGAGGATGATATTTGCTGTGGGTTTTTCATAGATAGATTTTATGAACTTGAGGAATGTTCCCTCTATCCCTATACTCTGAAGAGTTTTAATCAGGAAAGGATGTTGTATTTTGTCAAATGCTTTTTCTGCAGCAATTGAGAGGACCATATGGTTCTTCTCTCTCCTCTTATTAATGTGTTCTATCACATTGATTGATCTGTGAATGTTGAACCACACTTGCATCCCGGGGATAAATCCTACTTGGTCATGGTGGATGATCCTTTTAATGTATTGTTGGATCCTATTAGCTAGGATTTTGTTGAGGATTTTGGAAGAGGCAACCCACAGAATGGGAGAAGGTATTTGCAAATGACACTACAGATAAAGGGCTGGTATCCAAGATCTGTAAAGAACTTCTCGAATTCAACACCCAAAAAACAAATAATCAAGTCAAAGAATGGGCAGAAGACATGAAAAGACACTTCTCTGAAGAAGACCTACAAATGGCTAACAGACACATGAAAAAATGTTCACCATCATTAGCCATCAGGGAAATTCAAATCAAAACCACACTGAGATACCACCTTACACCAGTTAGAATGGCAAAAATGGACAGGGAAAGAAACAACAAATGTTGGAGAGGTTGTGGAGAAAGGGGAACCCTCTTACACTGTTGGTGGGAATGCAAGTGGTACAGCCACTTTGGAAAACAGTGTGGACGTGCCTCAAAAAATTAAAAATAGAGCTACCCTATGACCCAGCAATTGCCCTACTGGGTATTTACCCAAAGACACAGATGTAGTGAAAAGAAGGGCTACATGCACCCCAATGTTCATAGCAGCAATGTCCGCAATAGCCAAACTGTGGAAAGAGCCGAGATGCCCTTCAACAGATGAATGGATAAAGAAGATGTGGTCCATATATATAATGGAATACTACTCAGCCATCAGAAAGGATGAATACCCAACTTTTACATCAACATGGATGGGACTGGAGGAGATTATGCTAAGTGAAATAAGTCAAGCAGTGAAAGTCAATTATCATATGGTTTCACTTATTTGTGGAACATAGGGAATAGCATGGAGGACATTAGGAGAAGGAAGGGAAAAATGAAGTGGGGGAAATCAGAGGGACAGATGAACCATGAGAGACTATGGACTCTGAGAAACAAAGAGGGTTTAAAGGGGAGGTGGGTGGGGGGATGGGTTAGCCTGGTGATGGGTATTAAGGAGGGCATGTACTGCATGGAGCACTGGGTGTTATATGAAAACAATGGATCGTGGAACACTACATCAAAAACTAATGATGTACTGTATGGTGACTAACATAACATAATAAAATAAAAAACAAAACAAAACAAAACAAAAAAAGACAGACAGTGACCAGCGCCCCCAGAGCCCTTCCCACTGGTGCTGGCAAAACACTGGGATGTCCAAAAAAATTCTGAGATGTAAAATGCCCTGCTGGCCTTTTTTGGGGAAGGAGCTGGGAATTAGCAGTATGCTGATTTAAAGAAAGTATTATTTCTTGCTCCTCTGACTTTGCTTCGCATTAGCATCAAACAGGTTTTTAATCCCTTCAACCTATTTCCAAGCTGGACATAATGCCAAGTCCTATTTTAGAATGCAAGTTGCGAGCCTATCTCTTGATGGAGAGTTTTAATGGCAGGCATTATTTAGTTTTTTTCTTTTTTTAAAGATTTTATTTATTTATTTGACAGAGAGAGACACACAGAGAGAGGGAACACAAGCAGGGGGAGTGGGAGAGGGAGAAGCAGGCTCCCCGCGGAGCAGGGAGCCTGATGCGGGGCTAGATCCCAGGATCCTGGTATCATGACTTGAGTCGAAGGCAGACGCTTAATCGACTGAGCCACCCAGGCGCCCCTGGCAGGCATTATTTAGTTTTGATCAAAGAGTGAACCAATTTTATCTGCGGAGATTGCTTTAGAATGTAAGCTTCATGAGGGGTGGGACTTTTGCTCACTGTAGTCTCAATTCTTAAAACACTGCTTGGCTCACAGTATGTACTCAGCAAGTATTTGTTAAAGGACAGAATTCCTTCATTCTAAATGCTGTGTTTTGAAGGGTACTGAGGGGATTATAAAATGTTAGAACCTAGGCTTATCCCTCGAGCAGATCACAATGTATCAGAACATGCATTCGCATGTTGGGTAATACAGTCCCCAGTGGGTGAAAATTGGTGATTGGGGGGGGGGGGGAGTTGGGAAAAACCTTACTCTTTTATGTATAAAGCAAAAATAATGCCTAGGTATAGAGTGTATACACAGTTTATCTGTAGTATTAAAATTTCATGAGGGGGTGAGCAATTAGGAAAAAAACTTGTTTAAAAATGCTCTTGGGGGAAGGGAGGCAATGAAAAAAGAGGTTGAGAAACACTGCATCAGAGTGTCAGAGATTTTGAGACTGCTCTAGTTTTTTTTCCCTTTAATCTAAAAATGGTCACTTCTGCCAGTCATATATTGAACCATCTTCTCTGGAGCTCCTCAGCCTGTAAAATATGACAGAACAGAGCAGCATAGGTAAAAAGCAAACTCCTTAATGTAATATTTAACACCATCTTCATCTGACACCTGCAGACTTCTCCAGACTTGTGTCTCTCACTCCGGCACAAAACATGCTAGTGATTTCTCCAAACTCTTTCCCTTACCACGTCTTTGCAAATGTCCTTCCCTTGGCCGGTCATGCTTTTTCTAACCTTTCTGTGCTTCTGTCCAGCCCTTTGGGTGTGGTTAGATATATTTTCTGGGTCTGCGGCGCCTGAGGTCTCCTTATACCCTGTGTGCATCTCTAGTAGAGTATTTATCACATGTACAACAGTGATTCACTTACATTTGTGTCCTTCCTTGCTAGACTTCAAATTCTTTGAGATGAGGAATAGTGTGTCACTCATGATTCAATCCTCATGGCCCAGTATACTGTATCTTTTTTTTTTTTTTTTTTTTTTTTTTTTAGGATCGGGGGAAGGGGCAGAGGGAGAAGGAGAGAGAGAATCTCAAGCAGGCATGCCCAGTGCAGAGCCCAATGTGGGGCTCCATCTCACAACCCGGAGATCATGACCTGAACTGAAATTAAGAGTTAGATGCTTAACTGACTGAGCCACCCAAGCGCCCCACACTATATCTAAATATGTGACTGCAAGAGCCAAAAAGAAATAGGCTAAACTAGAGATGGTTCAGAAAGCATGCCTTCATACAAATATAAAACAATAATATCACAGCTACTGTTTTCGTATGCATTAGACAAAGCACTTTATTGACATCATGTCCATTAATCTGCACTGTTAGCCCGTTTCTCAGTTGAGAAAATTATTGCTCCAACATCCTGACCCATCAGCTCCTAAACAAAAGTCCTTCATCACCATGCTCCCTGCGTCACTGCTAAGCCCTAAGTGTGTACCCAGCCCATGCTAAATGCCAAGTGAGGAGACATGAAGACGGAGTCTCCCTTCTAGGAGCTCCTAGGCTAATGGGGGGAAAAGAAAAAAAAAAACAGAAGTAACACACATGATGGCAAGGATGTGGATAACAGAAACCCTCACACCTCACTAGTGGGAACACAGCGTAGGGCAGAACTTTGCAAGAAGGTTTGACTGTTAAAAAGTTAAACCTAGAGTTACCATATGACCCAGAAATCCCACTCTTAGCTACTTGCCGAAGATAAATAAAAACACATGGTCACCCAAAGACTTGCATGTAAATGTCCACTGGGGTAAAATTCACAATAACCAAAGAGTCGAAATAAATCAAATGTCTATTAACTGACGAGCAGATATAATAGTCTATATCTGTGCAATGGAATACTATTCAGCAATATAAAGGATTAAATGCTGGCACATGCCACAACTTGGATAAACCTCAAAAACATGATGCTAAGTAAAAGCAGCCAGACACAAAAGACCACATACAGTATGACTGTGTTTCTATGTAACGTCTGGTGAGACAAACTGATGCAGAATGTAGATGAACAGTTGTCTGGGACCAGCAGTGAAGAGGGACTAGAAATAGCCTCAATGAATCTATTGAGGTGACAGAAATGCTCCAAAACTGGACTGTGTTCATAGCTGCATAACTCAGTAAATTTACTAAAAATCACAGAAATGTATATTTAAAAGAGTGAATCTTATAGTATGTAAATTTGACCAGGTTGTTTAAAAAATAAAGGAGTAACAGACATATAATAATGTTCATGGAAACGAGGAATCTAGTTCTGGAGACACATGGTATTACATGCTTTGGAATTCCCCAAATCAGCAGAGAAGCAATTTAGAGATATACGCTAGGAGAAAGAGATAGCAGGTTAGATAGAGTGCCAGTAAGAGACAACCCTATTATTTGTCTACACCTGGTATGGAGTTACTAAAGATACAGGTTGGCAAGTGTTGGTCATCAAGGGCTAAGCACAGGGAAGGAGGAAAAGCCCAAAGGAAGACAGAGCTGAATTAAACCCAGAACCTGTTTCTGTGGTCAAGGCAATTACATTGTGGGCTAGGCTCTGGTGGTTACTAGTGATCTTCTTTATCAGGGAGCATTAAAAATGGGACCATCATCAGTCCTGCATGATTAACACAGCAGCAAGAGAGAGGACCAGATGACTTCTCAGTGTCTAGATCACAGCTTCTGATCGTTTGGGTCAGATGCTATACGGTCTCAACTTCATCCATATTCCTTCTCTTTCTTTTTTTTTTTTTTTTCATTTATTTATTTGACAGAGACATAGCGAGAGAGGGAACGCAAGCAGGGGGAGTGGGAGAGGGAGAAGCAGGCTTGCCGCGGAGCAGGGAGCCCAATGCAGGGCTTGACCCCAGCACCCTGAGATCATGACCCGAGCCGAAGGCAGACTCTCAACGACTGAGCCACTCACATCCTCTTCTTTTACCATTGATATCAATTTATCGAATAGTTTTTTCTTTCTTCTCCTTATTACTGCCAAGTTACCATAAAACTAGAAGTTCATGGACGGATTGTTTAGAACATTGTAAATGTATATGCGTGTGTGCACATGTGAGAGAGAGAGAGTGAGAGAAAGGGGGGAGGAGAAGAAGAGGGGGAGAAAGAGAGAGGGAGGGAAGAGAGAGGGGGAAGGAGACAGGAGGGGCAAGGGAGAGGGATGGAGGGGGAGAGAGGGGAGGAGGAAGAGACAGAGATGGAGAGACAGAGAGAGAGAGAGAAGAAGAAGGAACAGGAGGAGGGAAAAACAGAGAGAAGAGACAGGGAGAAAGAAGGGGGATATAAGACATATGTAGTTGTCAAATTGCTTTGGTGCCTCAGTGGGTAAGAGTTGTGATTTCTCACATTTTATAACATCTCATAAAATTTCTTTTAATGATTTATAGATCCAAGGCCATGGTATTTCCTGGTTGCCAGTAGTAATATATGGATGGACATTCTTTGCTGTATACTTTTCCTGGGGGTTCAGGAGCCAAAGGGGGGGTTCCTCCCACACACATACACATAGAGAATAAGGCTAATTCTCTTTATTTTCAAATTGCTTTATTCCTACTTGTCCTTTAGGGCATACCTACCAGTTTCTTTGGGAAACCTTCCTTGATTCTTTTCAATTCTTTATAAAAAAGCTTTCCTCAGTAACTGAAACACACAAACATAGACAGACACACAGGGCATTTCATTATAGGGCTAAGAGTATGAGTTCTGCAATCAGAGTGTATGGGTTAATTGTTATTCTACCACTTATTAGTGGCCTTTCTACTTCTCACTCTTCCTTACATAGCCAAGATAATGAGATCTTCTAAATTGAGGATTAAATCAGAGAGACCAGGTGTATAAGTCAGGAGAGGTTAGGTTGTACCATGGTGAAGACAACAAAATTCTCAGCGGTTTCGAACAACAAAGATTCATTTCTCACCCCAGCTGTAAGTCCAGAGGCATAACAGTCAAGTCAGCTAGGGACATCAGATGATCGAGCAGCCATGATTTTAAAATTGTGCTGCTCTCTGTCTTTGGGCACATGCAGGATTGTATTTCCCCGCCCGCTTATGGTGGTTGGAGCCGTGAGATTTGTTGTAGCTTGTGAAATGTGAGCATAAGAACAGCCAGGGCATGCTTGACCATAATCTTTTTTTTTTTTTTCTCTCTCTCTTTCTCTAGATTGAAAGCTTCTAGCAGGCAAGGGCAGTATTTTAGCTGTTTTTTTTTTTTTATCTTAGTCACCTTCTGTAACCCGTACACAGAGCAGATAGGTAGTAAATTTTGACTGACTGGATGAAAAGTATTCTGTCAGCCACAGAGAAGTGTGACTAGAGCCCCCAGAGGAAGTCAGGTCTGGCTGAAAAGTCAACGAGCCCTCGCTGGGGTACCAGCTACTCAGACCGGTACCGTGCTTGCTGGCCACCTGGGAAAACAGCTAGATCACCATGGGGATTGTTGTATACCTTTAGATATTAATTAAAGAGTATCCTTCAAGAATGTGTGCAAGGAAATGTAAGCATATCTCATGGAACCATAAGGTTGGAGCACTTGGGCGCTGGCCTTGACCCTTCTGCTAGCTTTAAGGCAAACTCAGATAAGCCTAGCCAGTGTGAACCGGTTTCCTCCTACCTCATGATGGTTAGATGGACAGCATAAACATGACAATCTCCTCCACTTAAAAAAGTCCTGTGTTATGATGCACAGGAAACAGGCCGCTCTCTGGACAACACCACATCACAGCTGTCACCAGGAATTGGTGCCCACGACCCCGAGGAGCCACCACGAGGGCATCTTGTGTGACTCGAAGTTCTGCCAAGGGAATGCTTTCGAAACCTCTTACAAATTCCTCCAAACGCACACCCAGATTTGGGGAGGATTTAGGCACGAAATCTACTGCCAGCACATTGTTCTGAAACAGAAACTTGTAAGCAACCTTTAAAAAGAGACTTCAGCAGAGAATTTATCGATCGTTTGAAGGGAAGAAAATGAGAGATGGATCATAAAGTACAAATTGCTACAGCCCCTGTCCCAGGTGACACATGTGAGCTTACGAATCCTGAGCTATTGTTGATAAAGGAGGGAGACTCATTTATCTCAAGCAGACGCATACAAGGAAATAAGTGAAATAGGATGAGGCCTATGCCAAGTGTTCCGATGAAATTCCTGCCGCGGCAACCCCCAAGGCTCGCTGAGCACTTCCCACCAGCAAAGCCCGATTAAGACGCTGGCCTGAGTGAGATTAAAATGCACACTGCGAAAATCTCTCCCAAAATAGATTCTTACACCAGGGCATCCACCACGAGGGAGCTACCTGTCCTGCCTTCTCTCTGTTTCATTAGGAAAAGTTGTCAGCTGTCCACGACAGTGTCTTTTATGAGACTCCAAGTTACAGCTTCAAAGGACCCAGGACCTTTTTGATACTTGTGAGAAAGGTTCTGAGGAGAAGTTCAGAAAAAAGCAGGCTAGGGCGTGCGCTCCGAGCACTAGAGCTGTCTTACCTATTAATTTGGCCCCTCAGTTCATGTTTTGATGTCCAAATTGGCCTTCCAAAGAATGGCACCACATACACCCTGCATCGTTCAGATGGGTGACCAATTTCCACAATTACCTTCAGCCTTAAACTGACAAGGAAAAGCAGGTGTCCAGAGGCGATGTCTGTTGCTGCTTCCCTTCCTTCACCCCTGAGGCCTGATATTCTTCCCACATTTCATGCATGTATTCTCAAAAGAGTGGCACAACTCAACACAGCACAGGCAATCACTGAAGCCTTGGGAAATCCCGTCTGCTCAGAGAACAAGGGCATGCACTGGTCTCTCTTTCCTGGAGCATTACCCGGCCAGAGCCATGAAGGACTGGGAAGAAGGAGGCAGGGCAAGAAGGGGGCTGGGGGTGAGGAGGGAAGGTAGGGTAGACAGGAGGTTCCAGAAGTTGTCTCTGAGGGGGAACCCAGATGAAGTGAGGGAGCCAGTCATGGGAAGATCCAAGGCAAGGGGAACAAGTGGGGCCCATTTGGGAATACAAAGAAGGCTAATGTGACTGTAGTGGTGTCACATTTACCTCTCCAGAAGACAGACAGCAGTAGGAGATGAATTCAGACAGGTGGGGAGGGACCAGATCAATAGAGCCTCTTGGAGAAGATGCTATTCGAGTCTGATTTTTATTTTATATCCGGTCTACGCCAATGGGATGCATTAAGGAAA
Organism: Halichoerus grypus; assembly: GCF_964656455.1. Taxonomy (NCBI): domain Eukaryota; kingdom Metazoa; phylum Chordata; class Mammalia; order Carnivora; family Phocidae; genus Halichoerus; species Halichoerus grypus. The sequence continues at coordinate 46,935,151 of NC_135713.1, read as the reverse complement.
GGAATGAAGGGAAGCGATTTATACTTTAATTTAGATAAATTCCAATAAGACTTTCATGAAAGGACTGAACCCAACTTTGATAAATTCACTACCTCAGAATTAATTCCCCAAATAATTTTCTAATAAAGGACTTGCTGATAATAGATTCTGTGATTTTGCTCAACTGAAATGTTTTGGAATTCACTCCCTGCTTCCTTTGTTGTCTAAATTCTGAGAGCACAATAAACATGACCATGGGTTTTGGAATCCAAAAGACCTATTTTGGGGTTCAGATCCCATCACTTACTAGTCATCTGAACTTCCTTGAGCCTTTTACATCTGTGAAATGGGGATCAGGGTATCCCTTTTGAGGACTGAGTGCGTGTGTGTGCATTTGATCTGCTCAGCACCATGCCTGGTACACTGTAAATACTCAACAGCACCCTGTGCTGAACCATCCACCAGCCCATCCCCTACCTCCCGCATCCACCTCCTCCTTCCTTGAAATGACTACCTTCTCTGATCTATGGCAGTCACACTCTGCCACACACAATTTAGCACTCCATTGATTCGATATGCTCTGAGAGTCTTGTGTAAGAAGAAGGGGAAAGAGGGTCAATGGTGGAGCTGCCAATGTCAAGTGGATGGAGAACGAGGGAGGTAAGGGGCAAGATGAAGCAGCAAAAAGTTTGCCACTGAATTTGAAGAAAGGGAAGGGATTAGCATTCAGCCTGTGTCTTCCAGCTAGCAAGGAGGGAGGAGAGGGAAGGAGAAGGGGCGCTCTTGGGCTTGCCAGAATTGAAACTGCCTCCCTCTCTGGACAAAACAGTACTTGAATAATTTTAACTGCAAATAGTCAAATCATCAAAAAACAAGAGACTGAAATTGGTTAAAGGGATTCCATTTGCCTCTTACTCCCTTTGAATCACCATGCTGGATATTACCCACATCCCTCTAACCACCTCTGAAGAAGGGAATATTTTAAAGTCTGAATAGCTTCAGAGACTAAGAACAAGGATAATTCTCTGGGCAAGAAGAGTGGATAGCAGAGATTAAAAATCCATAGCAAATGGAATCACAACCATTCTTTAAACCTTGTTTAGGAGAGTAGTTGTGACAGTGAATTTTATATGTCAGTTTGACTGGGCTGGGGGGTGACCAGATATTTAGTTAATCGTTAATTCCGGGTGTGTCTGTGACAGGGCTTCTGGATGCAATCAACATTTGAATTGCGAGACCAAATAAAGCAGAGTGTTCTCCCTCATGTGGATAGCCTCATTCAATCAGTTGAGGGCCTGAATAGAACAAAAAGGCTCACCCCCTCTCAAGGAAGGGGGAATTTCTTCAAATTCGAACTGAAACGTTGGCTCTTCCTGGGTCTCCAGTCCGCTGGCCTTTAGACTAGAACTGAAACATCAGCTTTCCTAGTTCTCAAGCCTTAGGACTCAGATGGGAACCAAATCATTGACACTCCCGGGTCTACAGCTTGCTGACTGCAACTCTTAGGACTGGTCAGTCTCCATTATTGTGTGAGCCAATTCCTTATAATAAATCTCCTTCTATATACACACACAAACACGGACATGTGCACACACAGCCTATCGTTTCTGTTTCTCTGGGGAACACTGACTAATATAGAAGTAGAGAAGTTTATCCCTAAATTCAGATTATTGAACTGTCACAACAAAGCAAGTGAGCATGACTTGGAATTAAAAGAAACTTTCAAAAAGAATTCATCCATGTTATGTAATCTCCACCTGCACGACTCATCTCTTAAAGATGTGAGCCACTCTCTCAGAGAGAACATAAGACTTTCTTAGCCCTTGCTTGGGAACAATAGCCACCACTGTCCCTTCTGCTTCCCATGAGAGGGAAACCCCATTATGTGACAGTATCAGGAGTTCGCAAGCACCAAGTTAGAACTTTTGCACGGATCTCCCCCAGAACTGGATGCCAGGCTCCAGATGACTATGTTGTCAGGTAAGAATGAGCTATGTCACAACTACAAAGAGCTTAGGGTAATCTTGACCTTGATGGCAATGGGGCTACCAAAGTTTGCTGAGAAATTAACTACTTAATACAATGTAAACTTGCTGGGCATTGTTTGGTCTGAGTTTATATTTATGGCAGTCATCTAGAAGTTGGAAGAAGGGTGCTTCTTCTTGATGGTGTGGATTCCACATGCTTATATAAGCAACTTAAGAGATTTGCCTATAGTTATTAACGGCTCTCTGTATGCTTTGATTATAAGGAAGACATAGTAAGATTCACTTTTTCCTGCATTCTCTTTAACACAAGTGTGTCTGAAAGGTTAACAAGAAAACTCCCTCTCTCATACTCAAAATATAGGAAGAAAGAGATGCATAAGATGAGTAAAAGAATACAGCATCCCTCAGGCAGGTCACACTTAAAAGGTACAATGGAGGAGATCTAAAGTTAACTGGAAAACGTTCATCTGAGGTACATTTCTGGTTTTCAGGAACCTCAGATACAAGCAATATGGTAAGGACTTCTTACACTTTTAAAACTCTTTATATTAAACAAAAAAAAAAAAAAGAAAAGAAAGAGAACTTGTTCCCAAAGGTTATGTGGCAGATATTCCTCATTTACTTTACTAGCACTTTCAATTTTGGCTCAAATTCTATTATTCAGGAGATATGAATTGGCCAGTGGGAACACTTCCAGCAACAATATTTCAGAATTAAAATCTAATTTAACCAAGATGACCCTGGAAATTACCAAGCTCAGGTAAAAGGAAACCTTTTAACATAAACGGCCATGCGTTATTCATTCCATCCAGAGGGTGCTGGGAAAACTCTCCATTTTTATTTTATTTTTTTATCATCTAAGCCACCTTTCTCATCATACAATGCCGTGTAATGGGCAAGCTTTTTTTTTTTTTTTTTTTTAAAGGATATGTCACCATCACTGATGTATGTGTAAGAATGAGACCAGGTCTGGGAAACACAGAAAAGCCATTTCGGAGTGGCTGAATAAGGGGGGAGTATGAATAGTTCGAAAAAAATGCACAGTCTAACAAATAATTGTACCATAAAGATGTCAGCTTAGGGAGTAACTCAATGCTTTCTTAACTTCAGATTTAAAAATATATATTTTTTTTATCAGAAAAGTACAATACAGCAGCTGAATATCAACAGACCTTTATTCATAGGCCAGTTCTAGTCTTTATTACCTGTGTGACCTTGAGCAGGTCACTTGCTATTTTGCCCCTCGGTTTCCTCTTCTATAAAATATAAATACACTGCCTAGGCGGATGGACGTGAGCATTCAACAACATTTAAGTTGCTTGGTATAGAAAGTAAAAAGCTGTGGATGCTTTGTAAATGTTACTTCTTTTCTTTCAGTTAAAAGTAGAAAGAAGTTTGGCCTTAATAGGCTCTGTATTTTTAGGGGGGGAAAAAAGCCTTCTGTTAAGGGCAGGGATTTTTAAGGGCAGGATTATTTCAGGTTTTCCCTTTCTTTCATAATAACATCATGCACTAGGGAATGAGTTCTTTAGTGGATCCAGACTAAAGCCTGTGGAGTTATTTCCCTTAGGGCCAGGTCTGACATGTGGGTCTCACCAGATTTAGTTTCTATATCCTGGAAAGACCTGGCTTCTGGGATGTCAATTTCAGACTCGTGGAAGCATTCACAGAGTTTCTTTCTGCCCTTAGACGTAAGCTTCAAATCCCGAAACACATAACATCTGGGCCCAGATGGCCATTCTAACTGGCATCAGGTTATCCCCTCTCCCACCTGGATTTAGTTCCAAAGTCTGGGTTATAGTGCGATGACACTTACTCGAAGCTCTGCCCCCAAGTTGATAAGGATGTTATTAGAGGTGGCCCAAAGCTCACTGTAATCTCCTGGAGGATGCCAATTTCGCAAACTTGAAATAGAGACACACTATAATGAACAGCAGGGCTTTACCGAAATTCAGTACCTAGAAACATGCTTGCTGCAGTCATTTCAAAAAACATAAGTAACATCAAACGAGAGGTGTGAAACAAAGTAGTTGGCCTGGTAGATAGAGAAGAAGACTCTCAGTTAGAATGGGGGAAGTGGCATTTGGCTTCTATTTTGAGGGTCACAACATACTTTATTCACCAAGCAGCATGGACACGGTGCCAAGCTGGTTACAGAGGCTACTGCTCTCAAGATAGAGGTTAAAAAATACGGAAGAAAAGAAATAACCTGAATTTCCCCTGAGGTTGACTCTATAAATGAAGCTGGGGGACTCCTGGATGTCCCTTTCCTTTCGGTTGGGCACGTGCAAGGACACAAGACAGGTAACCTGTGGACAACTCTTGTGAGCGGCAGGAGTCAGTCAGCATTTAAGATGGGCATCCTATGTCAACTGCAATTTGTATCCGTTCCTTCTCCTCAACCTCAGGGTGACTCCCTTTACAGTCAGACATTTAAGATTTGTTGTCTTCTAAAAATGTCACAGTCTGATTCCTGTTAAATATCAAGCACAAATAAAAGAAAAGAAAGCCTTCTGTCATAGACAAGCCCAGAATCTTGGGGGCTCCAAGCAAAGTCAGAAGAACCTAAGTCTACTGCAGCCACACTGGTCTTCCTGCTTGTCCTCTGAATACATCAAATAGATCCAACCACAAGGCCTTTATGCTTGCTGTTCCCTCTGCCTGGAATGCTCTTCCCCAAGTTCTCTGCACAGCTGGCTTCTTCCTTTACTTTGGGTCTCTGCTCAAACGTTATCTCCCTCATGGGGCCTTCCCGTACCATGCTATCTAAAATAGCACCCTCGCTCCAACTATGCCAGTCCACTGCTTAATACCTAACAGAGTTCCTTTTGTTCACGTGGGGATGGTTGGTGTTCCAATCTAGATCATAGCTCCCTGGAGAGAAAGACATTGCTTCGCTTACTGCTGGAACAATACCTAACATATAGTAGGAGGTCAATAAATAATTTTTCAAAGTAAATGTGTTATCCTAGACAAATCACTAAAGCCAAGTCATTTTTTTCCTTTGTAAACTGAAATAATGATATATAACATCATAAAGTTTTGCAAAGGAATTAATATACTTTGAAAAACTACTCAAGAAACCATAAAATGCACTGAAATCTTAGTCATTTCTATTATCCCCGTTACTGTGAACTAGCTCTTCTATCAAAGCACCAGGTAGTGATGGATTTTGAAGCTGTGGCTTAGTTTATAAACTTGTCCAAGAGTGGGTGAGCTCCTTGAAAGTAGTCATCATATTTCATTGTTTTTTCTTTAGGCCTGACTTAAAGTAGACACAACAAATTCTTGTTGGATAAATAGAGGGATGGAGTAAATAAAATGCCCTAGCAAAGGAAAGGAGAGGGGGCCAAATGTCCAGTTCTGACTCATAAAACAGGGAATGAAGGCAACACACTGGATATGGTAATAGACCAGAATCCTAAGGACCCCAGTCCAGAGGTCTAAGCTGAACCACTGGCCCCAAATCAATAAAACTGTCATGATTAATCTAATGTTCATAAACAGGAGGTCAAACCTGAGCCGTGAATCCACTCTGTTAAATGACAACAGATACAAGGCCCTAGGGAGAGACAGGAATTCCTGAACTATGGTCAGGACTATGGTCAGGGCTATGGTCAGCCCAAGGCCGGAAGCTATCAGGAGCGGCATTTCACTAGGATGGAAAGAAATAAGCTGCTATAACTGGGGTCACCACTGTGTGGTCAGAAATGGCAGTGGGTTCAGCCACGGGAGGGTCTGGGCACCACAGAACTCATGCAGTAAAATGTACATCTCTCTGATCACATTTATGGCTCACATTTCGTGAAATCCACGGTAAATATGGGAGACCCACTCAGGCAAACAACTTATAGTTGGTGATTCTGTTTCATAAAGATAGATTAGATCAGAAATGAACTGAATGTATATTTAGACATAAAATGAAAACATTTCAGAGCAAGAAGAAACCTTGGAGGTCATGGTACCCAAACTTGCCATTTAACAGAAAAAGAAATTGGAGCTCAGGGTCTACGACGACTTGCTCACAGTCACACAAGTAGTTAGCGGCAGGACTGGAACCACGATTTAAGTCTCCTGACTCCTCATTCAGTGCTCTTTCCACTTTACCATTCCAGTAGTACTGAACCATGACTAAGTCAGTCAGACCCTTTGAAAGTGACCATGGAACAGAAGGATGCAAAATGTCAAGCAATGAATTAAAATAGGGCCTTTCCCTCACTTCAGAGTTGTGTTTGCAGAAACCCAGACATTTAAGTCATCAGGAAGAACATCCCAGACATCTAAAAATCTCAACATTCCTCCAATAATTTAAAACTTATTTTAGAGCCAGAAGGCCCCTTAGCAATTATTAAGTACAATTCCCTAATTTTACAGATGATGAGCTATGCCTTAGAGAGGTTAGTTTCTCAGTAGCATACATCTGGTTAAAATGGCCCAAAGTGTTCATAAAGTGATACTTACACTATTCTATATAGATAGTCTCAACTGTCTGGGAATGGGTCCCAGGGATGCTTTGAAAAAAAATCCTTGTCATTCTCATCAAACCAAATGGACATGCTTGCATAAAATGGTACAGTGGAAGCAAGGACACCTAGCATCTAGAAAAACACTCTGGAGGTGATGCCGTTTGCTGTGTAACAACTGAAAAACAATTATATTTTTTGTCTGACATGTGAAACACACCTAGGTCAAATGTAATCCCCCAAACCAGTATTTAATATGGGTCTCAAGGCACTGAGGGAACTTGCCCAGGGCCTGACCTAGAGCAGACAACTTAATAAATTCTTGTTGGTTGGTTGGTTGGTTGGTTGGTTGGATGGATGGATGGATGGATGGATGGATGGATGGATGGGTAAGTAGGTGAACAGAGTAAGTAAAAGGCCTATGGCAGAGATAGAAAAGAAAAGGAAATGGGGCCAAGTGTATAGCTTTGATTCATGAAACTTGGAATTAAAACAAAACAGTGGGTGGGGGGGAGAAACACACTAGTTAAGACAGACAAAAACCCCAAATCAGACACCTCGAACAGTGCCCCCAACAAGCAGTTCAAGCTGAACCCTTAGTTCAAAGGAAGAACTAAGGTCTGTAATATAACAATTGATATGGTGCATGGGAGAGAAGGGGAACAGAGAAAAAAAACCTTGCTGGGGTAAATCTAACCCTTGCATTTAGTAAGTGAATAGACTCGGAAAATCACTTTGGACCAGCTTTTTGGAAATCACTTTAACTGGTCTTGGGTTGTAGAATTTTGGACAAGTAAGCAATATTGTCCCAAAATGTTCTGATTTTTTTTTCCTGATATTTGAATATATAAATTGTACCTGGTAACCGTAAGACTAAGATTTTGGAACAAAAACCAGTCAGTGGGGTAAATTACTGTGGACTGTTCAGAAGGCCCGATAGGCCAACTGGATGGTGATGACCAGCATGGATGCTCGGACTAACTGAGACGATCCTGGAAGAGCTGGTTCCCATTAAAATTTGAGAGGCCCCCCACAACAAATGTGGGTACAAATGTTAGTAAGACTCCAGGCAAGAACCTGTACCTATTACACAAATTTAGTTGTCACTGAAGGCTTGTAAAACATTACTCAAGATACAAACACCTCTGACCCAAGTTTGTAACAGAAATGCATTTATCCCTTTGCTTAGTGGCGTTAGCTTTCCCCCATTCATCCTCCTTTCTGAGATATTCTCCTTCTATTCCCCTGCATATCCCTTCTGCTAGCCCCCCATGCCCAAATCACAGTACTCTTTCAGCCTTTTTGGTCCCACCCTATTTTACTCCTACGAATATCAAAGGACAGAGAGCAGGCTTCTAGGCCAAGCTCTTCTGCTCACTATAGTATGGCCCTATATGAATGGTTCTCAACCAGCAGTGATTTTGCTCTGCAAGTGGAAATTTGGCAATGTCTGGAAACATTTTTGATCATCACAATTGGGGAGGAGGATCCTTAATGAGAGCTAACGGTATCTAGTGGATAGAGGCCGGAGTTGCCACTGAACATCCTGAGATGTGTAGGACAGCCCCCTCACAATAAAGAATTATTTAGTTCAAAATGTACAAAGTGCTGAGGTTGAGAAACCCCGTCCTAGATGATTCAAATATTGCTAAGTCTCAGTTTTCTAACTGACCAAAAAGATAATACTTACCTGCTCTTCCTAATTCTCTTGCATGGAGGACAGATTGGTAATGTGCACATAAGCGTTTTGAAAAGTACTTTATAAATGTTACTTTTCTTTTTAGCTCTTGATACTTTTCTCAGATTATCCAAGGAGGCTTAAAAGGTGCTTGTAATATTACTCATTCACAATACAATCTTTGTACTTTGACTTTAGAGAGGATCTTTATTCTAAAGAGAATACAGAGCAGAGCTTTTTATTTACCAAAGCCTACTGAGCAAGCATTACCACCCGTTTTTGAGATAAAAGAATTGGCAGAGGGAACATCTGACCCTTTCTGCAGGAAAAAACAACAACAACGAGTTAGTTATTTTTTTATTAATTCAATAATTATTTGATGTTAATATGTGTAAAACAGTAACAATATAATGAAAAATATTACTATCGATCCCTTACGATATCTCAATGAGCTAAATGTTTTAGACACACTGACTGCTTACAACAACCCCTGAGGTAGGTCCTATTATTACCCACATATGTAAAAGATAAAATTAAGTCTTGGAAGCAAACTATCTGCCCAAGGGCAAATAACCAATAAAGGGTGAAGCTGGGATTGAAATCAAGCCCTATCTAACTCAAATGGCTGTGCTAGGAAACACTATGCCATACTGTGCTTGGCACCGAATGTGCATCCTAGGGGATCGGAGGGAAAAAATAAAATATGAATCAGATATGGATGCTGCCCTCATTAGCTAGCAGTCTCCTAGAGGAGATCAGAAGTAAACACAAAGGGAGATAGTAATAAGTGTCAAAGATGTACCAATGACCTTCCAAAATGGGATTCTAAAATTTAGAGCTTGAGGCATATGGATTCAAAGTACTGAAATCAGATTTAGGGAGAAAATAAAGCGATCGAAAGGAGGTGCCCAGACAAAGTGGGTTCCTCAAATGGAGACCAATACTTCTTTATTTTTAGTGCTTATAGAATTGCTCTAAACTCTGAGAGGCTAGCCTATACTGATTAGAACACTATGATGATGAGATCAGAGTCTCTGGGTCACCTTCCCAATGGTTAAATTTCTTTTGCCACAATTCAAGGCCATACACTCAATCAAGGATGGCAAATGTGGCCATGTGTGATGCTACCCCTCATGCAGATCAAATATCATAAACAGGCCACAGCACCTTTTCCTATGTTGTTGGGAAAAGCCTCAGAGTCCTTTGTAATGCTCTGCCCCAGTCCTTAATGTAGCTGAATGGCACCTGAAATAAACCTATATCACCCTCTAGGGTTTTTCTATCTATATGCTATACCTCACTTAAAAACATGTTTGTAGGTGGGGTACATAACGTCAGGTAAAGCAAGAGCTCTGAGCAACAGAGCTTATTTTATACATGGAGAACCTGAAACAGAACAGTTAAAATTAAGGTCAAAAAAGATCCGAGTATTAAAGAAGATGTAATACACACACACACACACACACACACACACACACAGGAATATGACTCAGCCATAAAAAAAGGAATGAAATCTTGCCATTTGCAACAACATGGATGGATCTAGAGAGTATATACTAAGCTAAGTGAAATAACAGAGAAAGACAAATACTGTATGATTTCACTCATACGCAAAATTTAAGAAACAAAACAAACAAAGGAAAGAAATAAAGACAAAAAGAAAACAGACTCTTCACTACAGAGAATGAATGGTTACCAGAGGGGAGGTGGGAGTAGGATGGGTGAAATATGTGATGAGCTCCCGAGTAATATATTGCTGAATTAGTCTATTGTACACCTGAAACAAATATAACACTGTATGCTAACTACACTGGAATTAAAATTAAAAAAATAAAAAAAGGAAGGTAGCATCATTCTATGCAAGGTATTTATAAAATAGTATTTGATGCATGCTAGTTAGTTTTTCTGATGCAGAGTACAATAAACTCTGCCTATAATTTAAGAAAAAAAAGATCCAAATCTGTTATCAGAGGATGATTTCCTGTTAAACTTAAGAGTTTACTAAAACTAATGACCAGATTTACCTCTCAGTTTCCTGGCAGCCATGGCAAAAAGAGAAATACTACTTAGGGGATATTATTGCCATTTTTTGAAAAAAGGAAAAGCTTATAATTAGTTACATTTTTTTTCCTTTTAGATGGCACTGAATCACACAAGAATGCTGCTGCATGGTTCCTTATTTAAGGATAACTAAGTAACTGTTAATAAAGGGCATGTACTTCAGAAAAAAGTATTGGACGGGACTTGATGAACAAAAGAGACGGATTCAGGGCAGTTGCACTGTGTCACAACATGTGCTTTTCGCCATGGGGAGGCCATCTTTGAGAGTGCTTGTATGGCTCACTTCAAACTCATCCCTAATGGTGGAAAAAACAGCTATAGAACATGGTAGGCCTGTAGGTCAAGGAATATTCTTAGACACTTAACCCCTGATACAATGCTCTTTCTAATGGACAAGCATGATGTTAAATTCTAAGGTCAATGCATAAAGTGAGACTAAGTCAAAAAATAAAAATGACTCTTGAAAATCTCCTTAGTTGCCAGGGGCCTGGGTGGTGCAGTAGGTTAAGCATCTGACTCTTGTTTTCAGCTCAGGTTGTGATCTCGGGGTCCTGGCATCAAGTCCCGCGTCAGGCTCGGTGCTCAGTGGGGACTGCTTAAGTTTCTCTCTTTCTCTCTCCCTCTGTCCCTCCCCCTGCTCTCTCTCTTTAAAATAAATTAATCTTTAAACAAAAAGAAAGAGAAAATCTCTTTAGTTGCTCATAAAATAAGATATGGAATGCACAGTATTTGTTTATGACCCTATGCAGTATGTGCATATAAATAGAGGATGCTTACTGTAATGTATAGTATACAATAAAGATTACATAAAATATTTAGATTGTTCTTCATTACATGAGAGTCTGGATAATTAAAGTAATGTGAGTTAAAAGTGCATTTGAAATAACTTCTGTATATAGAGAGGTCTAAACTGGTGTCGTCCAAAAGAAATGCAATACGAGCCATATATGTAATTTAAAATTTTGGAATAGCTACATTAAAAAAGTAAAAAGAAACAGGTGAAATGAAATAGAACATTTTATTTAACCCAATATAGTCAAACTATTCTCATTTCATCATGTAAACAGACTAAAAAATATAAATGAGATTTTTTTTTTTTATTAAGACCTCAAAATGTGGTATCGATTTTACATTTATGGCACATCTAGATGTGGACAAGACACACTTCAAGCACTCCAGAGCTTCACATGAGGCCAGTGGCTCCCATATTTACTGTATCAATGCAGATTTAGGCCTTTTCTACCCTTTGGCCTTTTTTTTTTTTTTTTTGAGATTTTTCAGTAATGAAAACTTGCCGCCAGAACCCGAGTCACTGTGATCGTTTGGACTGTGGTGGTCTGCACCACCTCCCCCAACACCCCGTGGCACTGGAATCAAAGACTCGATCCCCTGGAGTTGATCTTGTCTCAAAGACTGATAGTCCCAGCAGCTGTTCTGATCACCCCAGTCTGACACCTCATTAAGGCCTCGAGAGTGAGACTCGGTGGCCAGGCTTGGAATTGGGAAGGAGGAAGCGTCTCTGGCGAGAGGCCTGGGACCAGATGGCCTGCTCTGTGGGTTGTGCTGGTTCTTGAGTCACCAGATGCAGGGGCTCCAGCAGGGGGCCCAAGCAGGTGGTGTGTGCTAAGTCAGGGTTAATGAGGCAACAGAACGCCTAGGCCTCTTCACAGACTTGCTAGTAGAGGCCAAGGGGAGCCGAGAAAGCTGATCTTGGGGCCCCACCCTGGCTTCTGTGCCCAGGTGTGCCCTTTACCCCAGGTGCTCTATAACACACACCTCTTTAGCAGTTTCTGCTTCTGATTTGCCTTTGCAACAGATTTGAGACTCACTATAGAAACATTTCCACTCTTCTTCTGCCCTAAATTCCTGTGGGGGCAGGTAGTAGTATTATCTCCCTCTTCTGACAGATGCAGATAAGAAAACCCCAGGTTTATAGACTTCAAGAGACCTAAAATAGCACAAGTTTCAAAGTAGGTGCCTGTGGGGTATTTTGGGCCAGCAGATGTAGTTCTTTTGGATGCACCTAGAGTTTTAAATTAAAAAAAAAAAATGAAATAAAGAGTTTTAAATTAAAAAAAAAAAAAAACTAAGGCATTTGGATTGTGGGATTGTGGATTGATGATTTTCCTTTTGCAAATCATAAGATTTAGCAATAAGGCCCCAAATTCCTACATGATTACAAGTGGCCGAGCCTGAGTAGGCCCTTCCCTCTTCACACAGGGACTCTAGGTCCAGAGCATCCCAGTCCCCTGACCCTCCCAACAGTCTTACCCTGTGTGTCTTCATTTATTCATGGCTTGCCAGTCCTGGTAGATTTGTGATTTTGAGGCCTTAGCTTAGTGCATTAGAATTTAAGGGTATGTGCATTTTTTAAATGGAGGAAACTTTAAGCTAATAAAGGTCCAAAGTGGAATTTCAAACACCAGTACTCTAGGGAAAAGAAAAATACTTATTTTTGTTACGGAGCTTCTCTAGGCTTTGATACCATGGGCATTATATCTCAATCCTCTTCCCAACATTATGGAATCCATTCTAGTATGTTCTCAATTTATCAGATGACAAAACCAACGCCCAGAGAGATTGAGAACTGGGTTCAAAACCATGATCATGTAAACTGTTAGTGGGTGGGTTGGATTTAGCATCCTGAGCCATGTTCCTATTACTTTATAGTGTTCCTCTCACTCAATTCTTAGGGAATACTGTGACCTTTTACCTACATAGTGTTCTGTAGGCATGGCTTTTGAAAGCAGTACAATCTGAGCATTAATACCTAATGGGCCTCTTAAAACTTTAAGCAGGTTCTTTAATCTCTTGAGAATCAGAATTTTCTAAAATACACAACACATTTTCAGCAGTGGAAATTGCCAGGTAAGTGAAGTACCCAGCATTATTCCTGGGGGAGAGCTGAGTTTCAGAAAATGTTGATGTCTCTCCCCCCAAAATCTAGTTAACTAAATAAGCTATAAGAGCAGCTACTGCAATTGCCCACCCACCACGTGTGTTAGCAGCCATGCAGTGTGAATAGATGGGACTCCTTTCCCAGTTCCAAGGGAAGACCCTGATGGACTCAAGCCCATCAGGGTCATCTGATCCCCCTGGCACAGTGATTGGCTCAGGTTAGGCATGAGAAATAAGTTGGTCCAATTGGAGTGAAGCCCCAGGTTTTGTTCGAGGTGAGGGGGTGGGGCAGAAAGAGGCTATTTTATGCTCCGGATGTGTAGTATGCAATTGCAACAGCTGCTGCCATTTTGCTATCAGGAGTGAAACCATTTGAGGAGAAGCCAACTTCACGTTTCTACAAAAATGAGGGAATCCCAGGAAAAAATGGAACCCAAACTGCCATCAAAGCCTCACTCTCTTTGGGCTTTTACATTTTCTACCAGCCCAGGCATTCTCTCCAATCCAGGCACAGCTGTCACGTATACTTGAAACCCTCTTACGAGGCTTTCAATTTAAGTCCAAAACGACGACTAGCTGATAACCTCGGGACCAAGGGAGCATGCTCACCAGAGTACCCCCCACTACTGACTGGCTAGCGTATCTGTAATAGCGACTTGTCTGGCTGGTGCTTCGGCCATCCCCGCGGGGGTGGGCAGCTGGAGGGCGGGCTGTCCCATCCACAGGGGCTCCTCCTGAGCTACCACATTCTTGGAGGTGTCGGCTTTGAAGTTAGAGCAACTTTGGTATTTGGGCCAAAGCAGGACCTTCCTCATGCAAAGTGTTGAGAGAACCAGGAGACCAGAATCTGGCACTCGCTCTAATAGCAGTCAGTGACCGATGAGTGGGTGCTTTGTGTCAACTGTGCCTTGAACCTTCGCTAGAATGACACAATCGTACAAAGAGAGAAAAGGAGTGAATCATGCTAAGACTTTCAGAAAAGCCAGTACTGTTTCCTGAGTACTTTTTTCTATATTCTCTATTCTTACGCCATTGTACTGGGGCAAAAAGGGAGCTGTAGGGGCTCTTGGAGCTGTGAGCACAGGTAAGGCACCCAAATGGATTTGAGCAAAAGGAATGAATCCTCCTCAGGTCTTAGTGCTTTAAAGTATAAGGCAGGGTCCCAAACTCAAATGCCCACAGAGGCTGGCAGGTGACTTTAATGAATGGACACCCAAGCAGAAGTCTGGAGACTGCAGATCTTGTCAGGGACAGGTCTGCTCAGCTCCGGTGGAACATTTTTGATAATAATTTTGAAAAAAAAATTTTTTTAGTGTAAAATATCCTTAACTTTAATTTTTCATTCTTTTTTTTTTTTTTCTTCTTCTTCCTCTCTCAACACCGAGAAGATCAAATAAAACACTTGGGTGGATGGATTTGGCTCTCAGACTAAAGACAATTGAGGGAGCTGGCTGGATTACCAGAAAGGAATAATAGGTGGTAGCTTTTTGGTTCCAAGGAATCCAAGTGGAGAGTGACTGAGCAAGGTGGGGAAAGTGGTTGGAGGGATGTGGTTCCCCCATGTGGGTTGAACACAGATACCTCAGGGGATGGGGTTTCCAGTGGGATGGCTACATAGATTCCTGTAAGGACTGAAGCTAACCTTAATAGTTTCAGGAGTTTCCACAAAGATTCCTACGGCTGAGAGTAGCAGGAAGGGAACAGAGCAGCCGGCACAGTTACTTGGATCTCAGAAGGACCTCATGGGGGGTTGATAGCACCAGTAACCACTGTCAGGGTTTGTAGCCAAGGCTGTCTCCCAGCTTGGGGAAGGGAGCCCACTCAAATTCCTGATGTGTGCTTCTCATCAATCTCAGTGAAGTACTCTCAGAAATTAAAGAAAGGTCACAAAAATGGAGAAATCTGACATAACACGGAGTAGTCATAACTGCTATGGTAGGAACTGTCATTTCTACATGAGAAATAAGGATCAGAAGTGTTCTACAACACTCAAGATTCACATAGCCAGTCAAGGGCATCCTTTGCACTCAAACCCTAGACTCCAGTTCCCACTCCCCCCCCCCCAATGATCCAGGCTGCTTCTCCAGGTGTTCTTCCTGTATTGAGCTCCCCTCTCTTTATTTCACTATCCTTTATATTTTCCATACCACCTAGTTGACAGTGGCAATTTGATCCAGAAATTGCAAGAGTATGTGACTCAAACATCTTCTCTACTGTCTGTGAACTGTCTATGGAACAAGTATTCCAGAGAACATACTTTGAGAAATGCTGCATTATGCACCTAATGACAGAAAATAAATGATTTCAAGGTAAATTTCCACTGCCCATTTTACCTTCATCACTATTAGCTCAGTTCATTAAAATGAAATTTAGGTGAAGTGTCTATGGCCATGACATCGCACTTTTTGGTTGCTCTTGAATATTTTTAAACTCTTTGCTGTGAGATTCCAAGTCCAGTTGCTAAGCAATCAAAGCCAGTTTCCAGCAGAAGCTCTCTCAAATTGTTGAATACCATGCCCTCTAAAATTTGTACCCATGGGATGTTAATTTATGGAGGTGATGGACTGGCAGAGGCCAATGCCATCTCCTGAGACCAAGGGGCACATGCCATATTGTGCAGGGCCACGTGGAGAAGCACCAGGTTTGATTGGGCAGGAGGGGATATGTGTGTGTGTGTGGGGGGGGGGGCTGGACTAAAGCCTTCAGTGGGTTTTCCCCAGGAAAGGCCAGGCAGGGTCAACAGTTTAGGACTGGTCAGTTTGAATGATTCTGATGATCTCTGGGCTACAGGGGTGGTCTCTGGTTGTCTGGGACCTGGCCTTTGGATAATTTAGGGCAGGGGACACTGGACTGGTGTGAAGAGAGAGGTAAGGAGGTGGCTGGGACTTGACCTAGGATTGGTTGATTTGCCTCTGACAGGTATGCTCCGAGGCAAGTTGCTACTATTTTTAGGAATTAGCTAGCTCTGGGAGGGATCGTCTCCCCCTGAGTCTGTAAAGTCCCCAAATGCCAGAACATCCAGAAGAGTGAAAACAAGAAAATATAGTTAATACAACTAGCCTTGTTTTTAAAGGGACGCCAAGGAGACAAGTACAAAACCTAAACAAACACACTCTTAGAAATTCCTGGCAATCAGGAAGATGTGGTTGTCAGTATGAAGGCACCAGCTAGTGAGAGGCCCCCAGGAGGTCCTCATGAAAGAAAGCCCTGTAAGCAGAGGCCAAGGGCAGAGAACACTGGCACCAACTACAATAGCCATAGTCGAGAGAGACTTTTCTGCCCTCTTTCCTCTTCTCCCTTGGAGTTACTGAAATGAGATTGTTTTCACGACTCAAATTGTTCAGATGACTCTTCATTATCTGACTGTGACCAGAAAAGTCATGGGGCCTGCCCTACATTTATTCAAGGACAGGGGAAACACTGGGTGGACCGAGTGGGTTCTAACAGGTTATACTGTGTTTGAGAGAATCATCTTGCTATCTGACTGCATCTTATGAGTCTTATTTGTTTAGTGGACTGGTTCCACCATAGTATTGTACAAAAACATACACATAACTGAACAGATACCGTATTTTGTTGGTTCCATTCTACTCAATGGGGCTCAACAATACCAAAGGATTCTTTAAAAGTAAAAACAGAATACAGAAGGCAGTGAGTCTGAAATGTTCTTGCAAACTACTTTTCAGTTCATTTAACACCAACAATTGTATGGGTTTTCCTTTCTTTTTATTTCTTTTTCATTTTTCCTTCTAAATTCACGGAATTAACACTCAATATCTAAAATAGCTATTGCTTGCAGTTCAGGATATTGTGAGTTCCAACAAAGCTTCCTGTAGGTCCATAAAACATCTTTCTCCAAAAAAATAAGAAACAAAGAAAGAAAGAAAAAATCCCTGCTGAGATCAGAGTGCTAAGATCTATTTTGGGACTAACCTGTTACTTAAATTTGCAATTTCAGCTGGTCTGGGTGCGTATTTTTAAAACAAAAGGATTTAGTTTACCTATCAGATGGTACTTGATTAGGATTCCCAGAGTCACCATTATAACTGAAGCAGCCAGGATGGGTTCCTCCCTCGGGTGGCAATTTTCCTCTACAACGATCCTGCTGAAGAAGTTCGGGATTTACCATTCACTGCATTCCAATTCCCCCGTGTGCAACATTTAGCTACAGAAGCATTACACTATGCCCTATTTTCTCGAAGGCATTTTTCTTTTCTCCAGTTCCAGATACGGTTCTTCTCGAAATTAATTCCAAAGGCCTGTCTTCAAAAGTTTTAAACTTCAGGTCTCCTTATGGCCACATTCGAAGAGAATGATTACACCAGAAGTTGGTCTTTCTGGATGTTGGGGTGAAAATGGATGATCATGGAGTGTTTTATTGTTTCTCATCCACCGCCTTCTTTAGCTACTCTATCACAGGAATTCTGCTCCTTCTTTGGCTGCTCCTGGCTATGCATGTTCAATTCATGTCCGGAATGGTCCCCCCCCCCCCACACACACACTTATTTATGGATTTTTACTAATTTTTCAAATATTAACTCAAAACTCACTCTTTTTACTGGGTTAAAATGCAAACCAAGAAGAGACAGATAGGCCTGCAGATCCCTACAGATTCCCAGGCTATCTGCCCACACCACAAGTTCAAAAACCAGTCACGCAGGGGACTCCTTGGAAGTTATCCAGCTCTTTTACTGGTTTGATGATAAATCACGGGGAGACAAGGGCTAGCCCAGCCTGCTTGGACATTAGCGATGAGGAAGAGGCTACAGCTGACTGTTGCCGGCAGGTGAGGCAAATCACAACTATGCAGACGGACTGCTTCTCTCCTCCCATTTCCCACTCCAAAGCCCCGGGGAACTTAACCTTCAGGCCCCAGCGCATCCTACTCCAAAACATGCTGTTGCTTCTGCATGTCTTTCTTTTCTCCTTTCTGCCTTTCTCGGGTTTGGCCACCTCCTTCCCTAAGGACTTCCTGCCTCAATCCTCTAGGATTCTAGCAGACTTCCTCATAATTTTAGCATGCTGAATTGGGGGTCCGAAGCTGCCAGGGAAATATCCACTGCTCCAGGAGTTGTTTGCAGCTGTCTGTAGGTCTGCCAGTATTTGCCTGGTTGCAATGGGACTAGCTACCAGTGCTGGCTTACAGAAGGGGCTGGAAGACAGGGGAGTCATAGAGTGTCTTGTCCCCTCCTATCTTTTGGATGGATTGAAGTCCCTTTGGAGAGACAGGCTTGAGGAATAAGCTGGTAGAACAAGTTCAGCACAGATTTCTAAATAGGAGAGAGGCTGCTTTGGGACCCACCCATAAGGCACAAAAAAGATACAGAGTTGCAAGGAGATTTTTCTTCTTCTTTTGCATGGACCTCAGATGTGCTCTGACCTCTTCCATCACAAGGTTGCCTGGGGAGAAGCCACAGCCTGAGCCAACAGTATGAGCTTTGACATCTGAAGACATGCCATGACAGGGGGGGACATCTCCGAATGGGTTTGTGGATAGGGGAGGTCAGCTCAAGTGAGACAGGTCAGAATTAGGGGTAATGGTGGCTGCAGCTGAAAGGCTGATTTGTGCAGACAAGGGTGGGACTCCCTTGTAGATAATTAAAATAATGGATGGGGGTACCCTGAAGAGAGCCTACAACTTGCACTAATTAAGGCAGGAAGGACCTGTGCCAACATACTGTTGGTATAAAAAGTAAGGGGCGGGAGGAGGATGTCCTGCATCACCAGAGGCTGGTGGAGCCTGGCATAATTTGCAAGTTAATGGTGCAGGATGATAATAGCTAATAGCTATCATTTGGTTAGTGCTGACTACATGCCAGTCACTATGCTGCAATCTTTCTTTATATGCATTAGTTTATTTAATCCTTATAACAACCCTATAGCCTTGGCACTATTATTATCACCGTCTTGTAGTCGGGAGACTAAAGCTTAGAGCAGTTTAGTAAATTCCTGAGGTCATAAAGCTAGTAAGTGCTGAACCCCTGAGACCCAAGGCACCGATGGCAAGTTAATATTACTCTAATAGCACAGTGACATAGGCCAAATGGGCTCTGTGCACACAGTAAGCATCCATCCTTCCTTACATCCTGAGTTACGAGGTTTACTTTCTACCTGTTACCCCAATTATCCTTTTAAGAATCCCAAATTAGAGAGAGCACATCTCCAAACTGGTTTCGGCTTCAATCAGGACCAAAATTAAGTCTGTCTCGTTTCAGACCCAGCTGGTTACTCTTTCTATGGCCAGCTGGAGCACCCCTACCTCACCAGAGAGA
The DNA here is from genome assembly GCF_964656455.1 of Halichoerus grypus. Classification (NCBI taxonomy): domain Eukaryota; kingdom Metazoa; phylum Chordata; class Mammalia; order Carnivora; family Phocidae; genus Halichoerus; species Halichoerus grypus. The sequence continues at coordinate 46,915,812 of NC_135713.1, read as the reverse complement.
GCTGCCAGCAGCCTGGGGTGGCCCATAGTCAGGGCTCCCTGGGCTGCTGCTGGCAGATGCTGTGTCAAAGAGATGAGACAAACTGCCATGGAAGTGTGAAGGAGTCGGGTTGAGCTGCCTCCCGGAAAGGAACGGCTGCAGCCAGGCCTCAGGTTCAGAGCCAGGAGGACAGTGTAGCCTCCAGAGCGTTTGCGGGAGATCCTGACACATGGTGCTTACCCAAGCCCAAATCACATTGAAGACGATCTGGGACTACTTCTCCACAATGACTATCCCATAGTTTCTCCACCTTGCACTGTTGCCACTTGGAGGGGCTATCAGTTCTAGGCTGTGGGGGCTGTCCTGTGCCCTGGAGGGCATCTAGCAGCATCCCTGGCCTCTACACACTAAATGGTAGCCACCATGCCCCCTACCCCAACTTGTGATGCCCCAAAATATCCTCAGACATTGCCAAATGTCCCTTAGGGGACAAAATCACCCCTGAGTGAAAACCACTTCACTTTCCCATCTTGACAAAGCAGTGGTTGGATAGGGAGAACTGGATGAGGCTAGGAGTCAGGAGACATGAATTCATCTCTCACTAAATGGCCTTGAGAAACTGTTGTTCTCTGGGCCTCAGCTTCCACACCTGTAAAATGCAAGGCTGGGAAAAATGGTCTTTTAATTTAGGCTACCCTCTTTCATTGCTATCTGAAGTTTCTAATAGTGTCATACAAAACAAAATAAACCAAAAACAACTAGCCACAGTCCAAAACCGGTGTCAGAGGGAGTCATTCAAACTCATCCAGTTTTTTAAACAGTTTATTTCTTGGCAAACACAAGTGAAGCCTTGTGGATACCACAGAAATGATTCAAATATGATATAGATCAGTGTTTCTCAAAAGGTGGTCATTGGACAATCACCTGGAATGTTCTTTAAAAACATAGATTCCTTGGGCCATGCCAAATCTAACGAACCATTCTATCTGCTCGGTGAGGCTTGGCAATCAGTATTTTAATAAACTCCCTGGTTAATTTTTGTGCATATTAAAGTTTGACAACCACCAATGTAGATGACATTCCCAAGAAATCTGCAATCTCTTTGAAGAGACAGAAACCAATTTTAAAAACCTAAAAAGCCATACATCCTTAAAGGTGGTTAAGTGCTGGGAAGTTGCTAGGAGCAGAGGATATGGCTGAAATGCCACCAAACCTTCAATGAAATTTTAGGGAGAATTATCAAATTTAGGCACTGGGTAAATGGTGGTGGCGATGATGACAGATAACTGTACATGAATTCTACCAGCCCTCTTACTCCTTTTTCCTTTTTCATATAGGAATGTTTATATTCTGTAAAATGCACCAATTTTGAGTCTATAATTTAAGACATTTTAATAAACACACACATTGATGAAAGAACCATCTCAACTAATACTCTCACTCCTAAAAGTCCCCTTGTTTTCCTTTCAGTCAATGCTTACGGCCTACAAACATTGTTTCGATTTCTATCACAGATTCCTTTTGGCCTGGTCTTGAAATTTACATAAACGGATTCACAGGGGAGGTCCTTTCTTGTGTCTTTCCCTCAACGTGGTATTTTTTTTTTTTTTTTTTTTTGCTATTCATCCGTGTTATTGCATCAGTACTTCTGCATTCTTTTATTGCCGAGTGTATACATACAATTTATCCATTCTTTTGTTGATGAATATTTCCATTTTTCAGTTATTTTTAAAAGCTGCTATAAACATTCTTTTAAAAAGTCTCCTTGTGGACATATATTTTCATTTCTCTTAGTTATTTGGAAGGAGAATTGCTGGATCATAGAAGCGATGTATGTTTAAGTTCATAGGAAAATACGAAACAGTTTTTCTATGAGTGTTTACACTCACAGCAACACCATAGGAGAGTCCCAGTTACCCCAGACCCTTAACATTTGGTGATTCTGATATGTGTAGAATACTATTTCATTGGTATTTTAATTTGGATACCACTAAGGACTAATGATGTTGAAGACCTTTTCACGTGCTTAATGGCCACACTCATAAATCTTCTTTTGTGCAATGTTTAAGTTTTTTTGCTTATTTTTTGAGTTGTCTTTTATTACTGATGGTAGCAATTCTTCATGTATTGATATAAATCATTTCTCAAATATATATATTGCAAATATTTTGTTTCTTGCTTGCCTTTCCTTTTTCTTAATATTATATTTTGATGAGAAGTTTTTATTTTGATGAAATCCAATTAATTATATATTCTTTTATGTTTATGTGTTTTTTATGTCCTAAGAAATCCTTGCTATGACAAACTTATGAAGATAATCTTGTATTCTTTCTTCTAGAGATTTAATAGTTTTAGTCTGTGATCCATTTCAAATTAATTCTGCTGTGCAGGGTGAGGCAGGGGCTGAATTTCTTCTGTTTAAAAACTAAGTTTGTTTTTGCCAGCACCACTTATAGAAAAGACTTTCCCCTCCCCCTGCCCATCAAATGGCCTTGGCACCCTTGTCAAGAATCAATTAACTGTGTAAGTGTTGACTATATATGCTTGAGTCAATTTCTGGACTTTCTTTTCTGTCCTATCACCCAGTTTGTCAGTTCTTTTGCCAGTATCATACCCTGTTGGCTCTGCAGCTTTATACTAAACTTGGTAGTGTAAGATCTTCAACTTTCTTCTTTTTCAAGATGGTTTTGGCTATTCTTACTCCTCTGTACTTCCATATAGATTTAGAAATAATGTGTCAGTATCGTAAAAGTCTCTGGCATTTTGATTGTAATCTCATTAGAACTATAAATCAATTTGAGGGGAAATGGAGAAGGGCATTAAAATACAATACTACTCAGTTTTCCAGTCCACAGATATGGTATATCTATTTAATTTCTCTTCTAAAGAGTAGTCTTTCTTCCCTCCCAGGCAAGTCCTGCTGTGTTTGTCTATGGTAATGACACTCATAGCTTAGCAAAGGGTGAGAAGTCTCCTAGCTAACATCGTTCAATCAATTCCCTCTTTTAGGAATTTGAATTTGAGGGGGTGAATTCTTCAGATTCAATATCCAAAAAATAAGGTTTACGGCTTTTTGAATGAGCTCCCCAGAGATGATCAAGCTCCTGCATATCTATAGACTTCAGCTGTGAAGGTTTTTCTTTAATTTAGTGAGTGATTCAATATCCTTTCAAACATTTCCTTCAGGAAGGTAAACTGTTGCTTGTGACCAAAAAACTCTAATGCAACATTTAACATTATTAGATGTGAACATAATTTGAATCAAATTAATCCTTATTATGGTGACTTTTGAGATATTTTATGTTTGTTCGTGTTCAAATGTTTGGATAGGATACCAATTTGTACCTAGGAAAAATGCCTTTTTGAGAAAACTCAGAGCAATAAAAATGATAGAAAAAATCTTAAAACATCAGCCACTTCATGAATTTTATAGTAATCATTCAGAGTTAATTAGAAGCATAGCCTGTGGAATAATTCTTCTATTTTAGCATTCTTCTCAAATCATATCCTGGAAGTAAGGGGAGAAGATAATAGTGAACATACACTTATTTTCATTTCTTCTAAGGTGCTCAAGAAAGAAATGAATTTGAATTGAAAAAGAGCTTGATCACATCCAAAAAGAGGGTACTTCCCTCTATAAGCCAACTTCTTTTCTCAAAGCCCTCGGCTCCCTTGCCTGGCTTCAAAGTGGTGCGTGTAACTTAGAGGTAATTCCCTGGTAGAAGCTGATTACTTCAGAAAATGTGCCTCCCCTTATGATCATCATACTCTCTGGATTTAATAAACCGTATAAACTTGGGAGACTCCAGACCTAGCAGCATTAGAGACCCCCACTTGACCTGCCATGTCTGTACTTCTCTGGATGGGTTTTTCCACATCTCAGGCCCTTAGAGCATCTCTCTCCTTACAGCAAGCTGAGTCAAATCGTCATTACTAACAATAGCCGATGGAGTCACTTCTGTTTTTTGCAGCTGCTTTCCAGGCCCCCTTAAATGGATGTCTAGTGCCACTCGATACCAACCCACAAAAGGACTGATTTCAATCAAGAAACCAGGCACAATTGTGAATTATCCCGGGGTTGTGACAAGGACCAAATGGCATAGTACATATAAGTTACTCTTCAGAGAGTACCCTGGAAAATGGTAAACTCATATTAGCTATTGGATTTTATGTTTTTACCATGGTGATAATCACCCAGAATCAGTGGGGAATGAGTTATTTCACTTATATTGATTTTCCAAAGTACTGAAATTCACATCTCTAGATTAATTTCATTCTTTTACATGAAAATCGGTTCTTTAGTATTTGGAAATCTCACTAAAATACATTACTATATATCCTTGGGCATCTTCTTAAATATGACATACTACTTTAAGGGAACAAGTTCTTGATAACTAGGATCATCATCATAAGCAGTTATGATACAAGCTATAGCAGAGACCTTCAAAGCACAGGAATGTTTGTATAATGATACGATTTATAAAGTCTTTTGGGTTGTGGATCCCTCTGAGAAGTGGATGAAAACTTGAACATTTACTCTGGAAAAATGCACACATGACAAAGAAAAAAATTAAAAAAAAAACAAGCTCTAGTACACACAAGTTATTATACACAAGTTATTACACACAAGTTTTTAAAGAGGATACATGTGCTCTTAAAGGGCACATATCTCAAGCGGACCCCTGAAAACACATGCCACACTAAGCAATGAGGAAGAGGAGAGGGAGAAAGGAGATAAAACTTTACAATATGGCAGCATTTCGCACTATACCAGGATTTATGTGCATTTTCATATTTAATATTCACAACAGCTTCATGAGGAATATTCTACTTATACCCATTTATATTAATTTATCAGATGAGGAAACTCAGGATCAGAAGAATGTGCAGTATAGGGGCACCTGGGTGGCTTAGTCCATTAAGCATTTGACTCTTGATTTCAGCTCAGATCATGATTTTAGGGTGGTGAGATCGAGCCCCACATCTGGCTCCATGCTCAGTGGGGAGTCTGCTTGAAGAGTCTCTCACTCTCCCTCTGCCCCTTCCCCTGCTTGTACTCTCTCTGATAAATAAACAACCCTTAAACAAAAGAAGAATGTGCAGTATAATATAGCTAGTGATGGGACAGAGGGGAGATCCAAATTCCAGGGCCCAATGTTTTAGCACCGGTGTTTTCTAGGCTGTCCCTTCCCTGCTGTCCTTTTCCCCAGCAGTAATTATTCCTACTTCTAATAGGAGATAAAGTGCAACCATTCACCGAGCACTGATTTCAAGTCAATCAATCAATAGGGGGCCTTTACAGTAAAATCTCAGTTAAGCCTCTCAGTTGTCATTCATGATGTATAAATACATATTCTTAATCCCAGCTGATAATTACAAAAACTGAGACTTACTCTGCCTAACACCAGAGTAAGTGGCAGACTCTGGATTTGAGTTCAAATTTACTCCTAAAGATGTCCTTTCCCCTTCTGTTTCCTTCTCGAAGCCATTACTATTTCGTATACACTGCCAACAAATGTGGCCATTTGTTTCTTAGGCCCAAACTGATGTGAAGGAAGGTTCTGGCTCCGAGAGACTGGATAGGGGCCTTTTTTTTTTTTTACTGCAGACAAGTACATATCTTTAATGCATGGGGTCTTGCCTACTGCTAGTTTTTGGGAAGATCTTCCTGCCCCTCCTACATAATTATTAAACAACCTCTCTCTTTAAGCAACTACCTAATCTGCCAAAGGAATCACAGGGAGAGTGGCTTCAAATTACAACAGAGAGTTGCAGAGCATAACTAGCTATGTTGTCAGATAACACTTGTGTTTATGGATTTGTATACATACACGCATTGCTCCTCCACAGAGACTGTTTGCTTTATGAGTGTTTCATTTTTCCATACAAACTGGTCTCTCAGAACATCGAGGTGTGACCATAGATTTTGTTACCTTATGCTTGACTTCTTTCCTTAGTATAGAGAGGAAAAATGTGATGGCCTGTTTTAGTTAGAGGAATCTTGAATAACTGAGACTTTTATGGGGTTTTTCTATTTGGCTGTCTTGAATACCTCAAGGTATATCACTTATTTCTTTCCCCCTTTAGCTCACATTCTCCACAGGATAGTTCAGAGACAACTGAATGAATAAAATAAAAAGTCATTTAAATAATCTCAATAATTATTAAGTCAGAAGCCAGCAAATTAAGGCCTAAGAACCACATCCAGACTGTTGCCGGTTATACATAAAGTTTTATTGGAACACAGCCATGCCCATTAGTTCATATATTATCGAGGGGGGCTTTTGTACTACACTCCCAGGGCTGAGTAGTTATAACACAATAGAGACTGTCTGGCCTGTAAAGCCTAACTAATGTTTACTATCTGGCCCTATTCAGAAAATGTCTGCCAACCCCCAACATGCTTCCCATGTGGCAGTCACTGTGCTAAGGGATTTATAAACATTTAGGGCCCACTGTGACTTTTGGGGGGTCCAGGCATTTTTGCCTTTGTGTTCCTTCTTTCATAAAAAACAACCAAAATTATATTTTGTGACTACATTGACATAAACATAAATACACTGCATATGAAGAGATTTTCTTTGATTTTTAAAGTTCATTTTCTTCTGATTTTAACAGAAATTAAAATATTTTTGTGGTGTTCCAGAAATATCGTGGGCACTGTGTCCCCTATGCCTAAAGAAGTCAGCCCTGCCTACATCGTAGGATTTATACTTCTCAGCAGCCCCTGTCAGAGAGATGAAGAAACCAAATGTGAGAGCATGTGACGTCCTCTGTGCCACGCAAGCTCACACAGCTAGCAAGAACTGAGACCCAAGAGGGGTGAACTCTTAATCCCTTCATCATACACTTTCACTGCTTTGCCTTGCCCTGCTGACCACGGGGAGAGTTAGGTAGATGACTCCAGAACCACCCGAAATAGAGAAAAGCTTTTCTATTAAAGCACTTGGGCTAATTGAGTGCCTTGTGGTCCTCATTATTCTTAAAGCTAGTAGGCAGTTTAATTAGTGTTTGTAAAATGTTGTGAAAATAAATAGTTGTGGACAAGGATTAGATATGTTTATTTCTTGGAATGTTTTCGCTCCCTAGAGTCTTTACCAGGAGCAGAGATGAGATGACTTCCCTTGTCATCTGGTCCCTCCCCTATAGTTCTCCAGTTAAGGAAACACTGAATTTTTATAGTTGTATCTGTTCGCTAAAATATATGGCTTGGCATTTTCACTCTCAGAATATATTGAAAAATAATTTAAGCTGCCTTCCAGTGTTATCTAGAACTTGTATAGGACATTGCTGGCTGCAGAGAAAGCTTGGGAGACTACCCAGAAATGAGAGATTTGAAAGATATTGTCCCAAAGGGGAAGAAAGGAGTATATTACTTTCTTTTTCTTTACAAACATGTACCAGCAAAGAAAAAACAAATTAAAAAAAAAAAGAACTTCTGAAACAAAAAGAAAATCTCAGTTAGCATGGAAGCCTGAGAGTCTAGAGCAACAAGTACAAGTGCCTGTCTGCTGAGCAGAGAGCAATTCTTCAGTGAGCTCCACCACTGCACTCCAAAACCAACACCACTGCACCATCATCTCAGGGATGCCGGGAATTTCCTCTGCTCCCCAATCCCTCACCATCTAATTTCTTCAAATCATTTGTTTTTGGATCAAGGCTTTGAATTTGTTAGACTGGGACGAGCATGAGAGTAAGGTTGTGAGAGTGTGGGGCAGGCCACAGGTAAATTTTGACATGGGCTAAGAAAGAGAAAAATGGAGAAGTCTTAGAAATATGGGACCATATGGAAAAGGAAGAGAGATGTTCTCGGAGGCCTCTGGGGGAGAACAGCTTGAACAGTTAATGACTTGGGGAATAAGAGTTACAAAAAGAGAGAGAGAGAGAGAAATGACCACGTGGAGTATGTTTGTATTTCAGGAGATGTCTACCATAATTTTTGCCAATTTCCTAATGTTCTTGTGAACCTTACTATAACTAGATGTAGTAAGTTGTCCAAGGATTCTGTTTTTCCCAAGTTGACATGCTACATCAGTTCCTTCTACTAGGATATAGGAAGGTCCTTCAACTATCTTGATTCTCAAAATACAGTGGGTAGACCAGCAGTATCAGCATCACCTGGCTCCAGCCCAAACCTACTGAATTTGAATCTGCATTTCACTGGCTCTAAGTGACTGATGCACACATTACTATTTGGGAAGAACTGTCTAAGGACACATTTGAAGCACTGTAAGGCAGTAGGTGGGCCATTCCCCTAGAAGGAGTAACCCTGACCCCCTCTCTTAAACATAAGCTTCCATAAATTTCCTGCACTACGGGTAAACATCCAGTGACATCCAATTCATACTCACATTGTAGCTTAGTCACTGGAGACTGCTTCAAACAGAGCTCAACAAATCTAAAATGTGCAGAATGACCTTATCTTACATAGCATTTCAGTTCAACTACAGAAAAATGCTGTAATTAATGTTAGAGCCAGGGAACTGCTGGAGTTTTGACTTAAAAAAAATCAATAGCAATACAAAAGCTTTTCAAGTATTTGGGGCCCCAAATACCTCTCTACACTCTGCCCACTCCTAAATGTCATTACATTATTTGACAAACACAACATGGAACATTCGTGAACTGTAATGTGTCGTACAAGCCATATTTGCTCCAGGGAAGGATAGCTGGAGGAGGAAGTAAGAGCAAATGATGAATCTGTAATCAGGTCCTATGACAATTAGGCTTCCAGGCACAATTTTTCTATTACTTCCAGTTTGCCTCTAAAAAAGAGATCGGGGGGCGCCTGGGTGGCTCAGTCGTTAAGCAACTGCCTTCGCTCAGGTCATGATCCCAGGGTCCTGGGATCGAGCCCCGCATCGGGCTCCCTGCTCAGCCAGGAGCCTGCTTCTCCCTCTTCCACTCCCCCTGCTTGTGTTTCCTCTCTAGCTGTCTCTCTCTGTGTCAAATAAATAAATCTTTAAAAAAAAAAAAAAAATAAATAAATTAAAAAGAGATCGGGTCAATCAAGTACCATTTCTTGCTACTACCTTGATTTCAACAAGAGCATTTAAGAGGGTTGCAAAGAAAGAATTCCCTGCATTACTGTATATGTCTGTTCTCAAAATGCTTTCATATACAACATGGTAGTTATGAGCATAGATTCAAATCTGGGTCTTCCACTTCCTAGCAGGATGATTTGGATGCAAACGATATCATTTTTCTTAGACTCAGCTCCCTCATCTGTGAAATGAATATCCTAGTAGTAGCTACTTCATAGATTTGTTGTGACTTTTAGAGATTTTATTTATTTATTTATTTATTTATTTAGAGAAAGCTCACGCGAACAGGCCATGAACAGGGGGAGGGGCAGAGGGACAGGGAGAGAGGGGGAGGGGGAGAGAGAGAGAGTGAATCTCGAGCTGACTCTACGCTGAGCCTGGAGCCTTAGGTGGGGCTCAATCTCATGACCCTGAGATCATGACCTGAGCTGAAACCAAGAGTTGGACACTTAACCCACTGCACCACTCTGGCGCCCCTTGTTGTGAGTTTTAAGTGAGATAGTGCGTATAAGTGATGAGCACAATACCTGGCACCTAATAAATGTAGCTTAAATTTATCATCATCACTGTCATCAGCTAAGCAATTTTTATTACCCTCACTTTGAGTAGAGAAAAGTGAAACAGAGAGAAACTCAGTGACTCATGCAAGGTCCTATGCTTTTAGGAAGGGGGGGGCAAAGATCTCATTTCTTCCTTGTTGCTCCCTCTAAAAAACACCACACTGACCTCAATGCAAACTGTATCATCTCTATGTAAATTCATCCAAAGGTATATGCAGTTTGGGTAAAAAATTGTGCCTCCAAGCCTATCATAGAACCTTATTACAAACTTGTCATTTGCTCAGGGACCAAGAATTGTATGTCCGCTCCCTGAAAAGGACTTCTCTGGGAAAAGTCAACACATTTTCTTTGCCACTGTTAATACACATTTTACTCTGATGTTTCCCAGGGTTGGTCACTCTCTTTGAACATATCCATACAATCTCTCCAAGTGAAGGGAAGCATTTGAAAGAAGAGAGAGATGGACTTAATACTTCAGAGCTAACTTTTCTGAAAAATAATAACCTCTTGATGAATCAGAATATAATAAGAATGCATATTACTCAAAATTGTCTGTTATTCACAATTCTGCATAAGCCCACGTCCTAAAAATTACATTATAGCCTTCTTTTCTTTAGGAACATTTCTGTGAAAATAAAAGTGTATGCATTCTAGACACTTGTGCTTTATTCATACAAGAATGCATTCCTTACTCCTATCTTGGCTGCCACCTCTACCCCAGACACTCCAAGTCCACTTGATATTCCTTTATACAAAAATATAACAAGCTTGGAATCTGATTTCTAAACACAGTGGAAAGACACTACATTAGAATTAGAGAGTCAAAAATTCTATCTACCTTCCTCAGATGCAGTAAAACTTATTAAGTCATTTCCTCCATGCGTGGGTCTTGATTTTCCCAACAGTGAACAAGGATGGTTAAACCAAATAATCTCCTGAGTTTCCTTCAGTTCTATAATTATGTAATCCTATAAATTTCAGTAGAGTGACATCTCAAGGAGGGAAAGGTATCAGAAGTGAGCAGACAAGATGAAAATAAAAAAATAGACACATATGTAATCTAAGGTAACTCTGAAGTTTTCTTAAATTTCCCCTTAAAGCTAGGAGCTGGACTTTTAGGAACATACAAGTTCAGAATTAGCTTTTTTCATTTCTATTTGTGTTTTGGCTGTGGATTCCTGGTCCATGGAACTACAAAGGCCAAAGCCTCTCATTTGAACAGGGGGAGGAACACAGACGATTTGTTTCCTTCTTCTCACCTCTTCCCCCAACCCTTTCTCTTCCTCTGTGTCAGCATTATATAGTCAAACTTGGCTATATAAAATTTGTGTATGATGCTATTCTACTGTATACAGTTTTTCACATATTTCTTCCTTCACCTGCAGTGTTACCCATGGCCCAGATCTATAATATTTGTAACAACTGTATAGATGGGTAGCTCAAGGTCTCACAGTACAATTAGGGCCCAAACTTTCTTGACTGAATATAGAGCTCTAAGGGCAATGCAAAATGGATTTATCCAGGAAGGAAGGAAATAGGAAGTGCACTTGGTCAATCACAAAGGATATTTTCAGGAGAAGAAAGTCAAATAAGTATGGAATTCCCACTCTATGACTCCCTTCCTCTTAAGCAGAAGTGAAAGGCCCAAAGTGTATTACAATAAAAGTGACTTGAGATTTAATTATTTGAAATACGATTGTGAAAATAACTCCTGAGTAGAGTCCCTGTCTGTCCTAGAAGTGAGAGAGCAAAGGACCAAGAAAAAGAGTGAAAAACCCAGGGCAAAAATGGATTTACTAACAATATCTTATATATGAAAAGTAATTTGTAAGATGGAAGCTTTTTTCCCTAAGGAAATTGAATTTCATTATAGTTGTCTTTAGTCAAAAATTAAAATATTTTATTTTAGTTGATTTGTGTTATATTAAAGTTTACTCTCATTTGATAGTAATAGGTTTCATTTTCTCTTTTCCAGAATTTCTGATAATGCTATGCTGTTATAGAAACTCCAATGAGAATAGGGTGCTTATTTTGACATGTGTTGGGTTAACTAGACAAGTAAGTCCAGACACATATTGCCTAATTATATATGATTGTTTTACCATTAAAAAACAATATGTTTTTGAGAATGCAATGCACACTGTATGCCTCAGATTCTGATATTTTCAGAGGCTTCTTAGAATTGACATAATGAAGGGGAAGAACTGTCATAAATGAAAAATACGGACTAGGAGAAAGCTCACACTGAAAGGTACTTGGAGATTTAGTAACAGCCTAGGGAAAGAAAACATTTTTGTGAGCACTTCTCAAAGTATTCCCTGGAATACTTTCCCTAGGAGATAACCTGGAAAAATGAAATCTGTACTCTGTATCTATCTACCTATCTATTGGTATATGTGTGTATAAATACACAAATATATAATTAATTTATTTCTTTCTTGGCCAAATCATCTTGGGAAATGCTCTATTAATTTCTTAGAAAATAACAAGGCATAATAGTCTGTTTCAAAGTTCTCAAAGGGCTAAAATAAAAGTGATCTGTTTAACTTTATCCCGCTACTTTGAAAATGTATTTGGCTACAGAACTTCTTTTCCTGAACCATCTTTATTATCCTACAGATCATACCACAGAAAATGCTATTATGACATCCCTCATAATTTAGAAATCTGAGGTTAGAGTGTCCTAGACTGAACAATCTCTTAGCTCAACCATTTTAGACTATGGAACGAATGATTCCCAGAATAGCTCTCAATCATTCATTCATTCACTTACTTACTCAACAAAACTGAGACTGTACCTCTGACCTTTCTCATTCTTCAAAGTCCTGGTCAAATCCTCTCTCTTCAGTGAATTACAGTGCACTGCCTATTAAAGAATGGATCTTTCTTTTCTTTGAACTCCAAAAGCATTTAGCATATCCACAATTATGAAAATGATTTCTAAATCTTTTAATATTTTTAGGTCTTGATTTGATACCTAAATTTTTTAAGCTCTTCAAAGGCAGGGTCTATATATCATATACTTCAGACTTATAGACCTAATATGGTCCTGTTTTAATAAATCATCATTCACTTGACATATACAGAACACTGAACTCTCTACCCTTATAAATGACATCATCCTAGATGGCCTGCAGTTGAGGACAGCTGTCCCCCTCCTTGAAATGCAGCCATAATAGTGCATTTCCAAGTCTGTGTTTATAAACAGGAAATTAACTGCCTTCCATCATTGTTCTAATTGACCTTCAGCTCAAGTTTGAAAGGAAAGACCTCAGCCAAATAAGAGGTTTTATTGATGGTATCAATCCATTAGTGGTGCCTTTGGTTTCATTATAATGATGCCATATGCAATAAAGAAACACATTTCAGTAGTGTGGTTTGGGGGAAGGGCGGTGTCTCTAAAACAGGTTTCCCTCTAAAGAAGTAGGGAACCTTTCAGGCCAAAGCTTATTTCTTGCTTGAATTCAAACCTCCAGGGGACACAGAAAGGAAATCCTAGCTAACCTGCAGAAGGAAACAGAAGTAGGTAAACACATGCTATCCAGTTCTAGGCCTTTCCAAATCAGTGTAGTTAATCCTTAAAAACTGACTCACTTAAAAAAAAAAAAAAAAAGTCAAGATGTTAACTGGCCTATGCTAACTTTCAATACAGTCATGGTGCATTAAATGCATTTTGCCTCCTTCTTTAAATCACCAAGTAGTTATCAAAGAGCTAATATGTATTTGCCAACAGTTCTGGAGAGCACAGACATAGCTGGAAAAAGACAAGGGAAGAAGAGAATCTTTAAAGACATACAAAAGGCTCCTCGTATCTTCCTGTGTAAAATGTAGCTGCTGAGTTAGTTTCTGAGGCCCAGAGAAGACAAGTCCTCCAAGGACACATAGACACAATGGTAAATGCCTGCCACATCTCGACTTTCACTTTGTCCAGTGTCTCTTAAACTAAGAGACATTATTTTTTAAACAAATCTTCCAAGTGATTCTCCTGCACACCAAACTTTGAGAAGCATTATTTTAAGGAATTTGAATGACTGAGAGAATAAAATGGATTATAAACTCTCCACTTAGACTGTAATCTTTCTTCTAGACAACAGGACACTTGAAAGCAGGGAACTTGTTTATATTATGTCTATATGTCCAAGCATTCAGAAGAGTGTGAACTCTAAAATGTACACATAATTATATACTTATGAAATGGTGAATGGGAGGAAGGAAGAACAGGAAGGGCATAAGAGATTATTTCAGCTAGGGTGCTTGGACAGGGTTGATTATTTTCCTTGAGTTTGGCACCCAATCAAGAGCTCCCCTCCCACCTCTTATATGCTATCTGTTGAATGTAAAATAAGATAATCTCAATGTCTTCTGAAAGGTTTTCTTCACGATTCAGGTTAAATCCTTTAAAAGAAACACACACACACACACACACACACACACACACACCTTAGCCTCTAATAACCCCCTGATAAAATTGGCATCTTCCTAAACAGTTTTAAGTTTTGAGAGAAAGTAAGAAATTAAAATGTATTGAAAGCCTACCATGTGCCAGTTATTGGGTTCAACACTTTACATATGATGGTGATGATGACGAGTGTGTTCTTATAAGGTAGCTATGTTTATCCTTTATATAAATCATCTCATCTAATTTGTACATCTACATGTGTATATATATACATATGTATATATATACATATACACACACACATATATATTCACACACATACATAATATTTTACAAATAAAAATCTGAGGATACTGTATGGTGACTAACATAACATAATAAAAATAAATAAATAAATAAAACATACTAAAGGAAAAAAAAAATTCTGAGGATAGAGACGTTTATCAAGGTACCGAAAGCCACACAGCTAGGTTGTAGGAAAGCCTGGTGCAGACTGAAGGTCTATCTCCATTGCTTGCACACACATACCCCAAATGAAGAAACAAGGTGAGAAGGGGTCAGTAGTCTCCTGCTCCTAAGCTCCCAAATGGGGAATGCACGTCTCCCAACCAACCATGAAGTACCCTTTCCTATCACTACCTAGAGAGTCACGGGGCAAGGATTCTATTTTTGAATCTTCTGAGGTTATTCTGTGTGTCCCAGCCTCAGACACCACAGGGAAAGGGACTTTCAGGCAAAGGTAGATATGACAGTGGGGTTAAAATGGAAAGAATTTTATATCACATCCAGGGATGTGATATTTGATACATTTTTGGATCAATGTGTCAAATATTTACTGTTTTGTGCTTTTTATTGGAATGGGTTTCTTGTTTACTTAACTTTTTAAGATTATAAAATTAATTAAAATTCCCCTGAATAACTACTCTATATTTAATCAGTAAATGTCAAGTTAGCTTTTTATATATGCCAGAAATTATTTTAGGGGACTAAAAGTATAGCAGTGGTGACTAACTTGAAGAAAGTAAGCAGGTTTAAAAAAAAAAAAAAAAGATCTTCACAGAACTATTTGTATTATTAAAGAAAAACAAGGTGTTCATACTGAAGTCTTTACTATTTAGAATAAATACAGCTTCTAAGTGGGGTATAATCATTAAACACAGACATGAGAAAGCACATGAGAAAGCAAATAAGAAAGTTAACAAATGTGCTTTTAGTCTGTGTTCCAGTAAACTGTAGATAAATGAGCAATGCAAAAACCTAGGAACTGAAAATAACTGAAAATATTTCCTGAGGCAGTGGCTCTAATCAAGACATGTTCACTAGGACCAAATTATTTTTGGATTGATGTAGTTTTTTATTACAATATATAAAATGCAATTTTGTCTATATTCTAATAAAGCAAATGTAATTACTAAATGTGCTTTAATTCAAAATTTGAATTGATGAATGAAACTTGCCATGTGTATTCTTTTCCTAGAGCTGCCAGAACAAAGTAACTACTAAAGAGGATGCCTTAAAACAACAGAAATGGGTTGTCTCACTGTTCGGAGGATCTAAGTCCAAAATGAAGGTGTTAGCAGGGCCATGCTCCTTCTGAAACATCTAGGGGAGAAGCTTCCCTGCCTCTTCTAGCTTCCACTTACCCTAGGAGTTCCCTTTTGCTTCATGGTTCAATCCTCAGTTTATTTCCTTTTGCATTTTATTTTTTTAAAGATTTTATTTATTTATTTGAGAGAGAGAGAGTGCATGAGCAGGGGGAGAGGCATAGGGCGAAGCAGACTCCTCACTGAGCGAGGAGCCTGACGACACAAGGCTCAATCCCAGGACCCTGCAATCATGACCTGAGCTGAAGGCAAATGCTTAACTGACTGAGCCACCCAGGCACCCCTCCTTTTGCATTTTAGTACAAGCAGCAAGAAGAAACCATGCTGTACCTTCCATACTTGCTTGGAAATCTCTTCACCTACATATCCAAGCTCACTGCTTTTAAGTTCTACTTTCCTTCCAATAGCAGAACGTAATTCAGCTGAGTTCCCCATCACTTGATGGCAAGAATCATCTTCCCTGTAGTGTCCAATGGTATGTCCCTCATTTCTGAGATCTCACCAGAAGCACCTGTAACATTCATATTTCTAGCAACACTCTCTTCACGACAACATAGGCATTTTCTAAGACAGTAAAAGCTTTCTCTACAACTCTCCTTTCTTCCATCTGAGCGTTCACCGGGGTCATCTTTAACATCCATATTTCTACCAACATTCTCTTCAGGGCAATCCAGACTTTTTGTATCAAGTGCCTCAAACTTCTTCCAGCCTCTACTACCTAATTCCAAAACTACCTTTGCAGTTTTAGATACTCATTACAGCAGCACCCCACTTACTGGTACCAAATCTGTATTGCTTTTCTAGGGTTGTTGTGACAAAGTAACATGAACTGGGGGGCTCAAAACAACAGAAATTTATTTCCACCGTCTTGGAGACTAGAAGTCCAAATTCAAAGTGTCAGCAAAAAACATGTCTCCTCTGAGACTCTGGGTAGAATCCTCCCATGGTTCCAGGTGTGGGCCTCCATCCCTGGCATGAGTCCAATCCCTGCCTCTGTTGAGGCATGACAAGGGTTGGACTGCCATGTGTCAGTCCAATCCCTGTCTTTGAGAATTTTTATCTCCTTCTAAGGACACCAGTCATAGTGGATTAGGGCCCACCCTGAAGACCTCAATCACAGGTACTGGCAGAGAGGACTTCAACCTAACTTTTTGGGGGGGTGCAATTCAATCCATAACAATGAGTGCAAGTATCAATTAAGTCTCTCAACTCCAAGTTCATGCTTTGGTACATGCTTTTTAATGATGGCCACAATTTCTTTAGGCATCCCTTCTTTACGGTGAAGATGTTGTTGAGTTTTTTCCTGGAGGGACCATGAGGGAGGAAGGTCTTTTGCTCTTTTTGCCCATTTCACAGTGGATCGGCACTGTGGGTGTGAGGACTTCTGGCGGAGCTCTGACACAGCCACATGCCCACAGTGCCTAGTCCCTTAGCAATACTGCAGCCTCTCCCTGGCCTGACAATAACCCATCAGTGGCTCTCTTGACAGGGACACTGTATGCTCCAGATCTCCTGCCCTCACAGAGCCCTGCTTCTATCGGCCCACACTCAGCTTTCTCGCAATCAGTTAGGTCCCCACTCTTACCCCTGTACCATCATTCCTTCTGGAGGTCCATGTTTGGCTCCCTAGTACCCTGGGACCTTCTCTCTGTGCATACTCACACCACCAGCTATTGACTGACTGCACCCCATTTGCACTCCAGAAGGTTGCCTGATGCTTGACCAGTGACTACAGACCAGTTCTGATCTGGACCAATAGGCGAACTTCTCTGCTATCCAGTGATCAGAACTCCACCTTGTCCTACAAAGTCTGACGCTAACCTTGGAGAGAGGGTTCCCTTCCAAGTTTGGCCTTCCTTAGGTGCTCTCCCTCAGTCCTAGGGTTCCATATGGAGTTTCCTAAGGTCTTTGAGTTTCTCTTTCATCAGCATTTAATAACATTAAACTTCTCCTCTTTAACTTCCTGCATGGTCTTTATCTCATGATTGGATCCATACTGATATAATAAGTTTTTATACAGATTTCTTTTGTGTCCACTAGATGCATGACACAATGGATCTGAACGATAAAATAATAGCATCTTGGAGTTGGGAAGCAAAGTAAAAGATCTTGAGTTCAGTCCCTCCTAATGTAACATATTCTTTTTTAAAAAAAAATTAATTTTACTCAAGTATGATTTAAATTCATTCAAATGCATCTTTTTTAAAGTATACAATGCAGTGAGTTTAGTCAACTCTATATACCTGTGAAAACACCACGCCATAATCAAGATGCAGAACATTTTGATCCCAACACATTCTTCGTGACCCTTTGCCATCCATTCCCTCCCACCACCCTCATCCCCATGCAACCACTGATGTGCTGTCACTATATATTAGTTTTCATTTTCTAGCATTTTGTGCAAATGAAATCATGCAATATGTCTTTATTCCTTTGTGTCTGGTGGCTTTTGCACAGGGTACAATTTGGGGACTCCTCCATGTTGTTGCATATATCAGCAGTTTGTTACTTTTTATTGCTGAACAACTCTGCTGTACAGATGCACCATCTTTTGTTTATCGCAGGTCTTTCACCCTTGGCCCTACTGCCATGTGGGCCAGATAATTCTCATCCTCTGTATCATAGGATGGTTAACAGTCTCCCCAGTCTCAAGCCAATGGATGCCGATAGCATTCCCTTTCCCCACTGGGACAAACAATAATGTCTCCAATTGCCAAATGTCTCCCTGGAGAGCAAAACCACCCCTGGCTGGGAATATTGACTTACCCACCCACCTAAATGATGGACATCTCGGTGGTCTCCAGTTTTCAGCTACTATGAATGAAGCTACTGTGGACATTCATGTTCAAGTGTAGCACTTCCTTTTATAGCACTCATGATACACAATTTTCTGGTCTCTAACTGAACACTTTTGATGGCGGGGTACTCGCTACTTTGTAAAACAGCTAGTTCTATAACTGGACACTGCAATGTGGTTCCTATGACGGGGAAATCTATCCATTTGCTCTACACTAGAGGCTTCTATGGATGATCCTGTTTTCTCTTCTATGTGACAGTACTTCCCATGGTAGATTATCTTATTTCTCCTCTGATTTTTATTTTTTCTTTTCAGGATAAAAAGTTTTAGTTTCTTCAGCCTCCCTTCATATACGACAGTGCTATTCTGTTTGTCTTCTCCAGGACACAACTTCAACTCAGCAAGGATACTTTTAGTATGCAATATTCAAAATGAAGTAAAAAACTCCAACTACTATCAAACAGTATAAATAAAAGGAGGAATGTTCAGTCATTAAGTAAAATTATCCTACTTATTATAGTTCAGGATTGAGTTGGTTCATTATAATTTATGGTTAAATCAGCCTATCTAGCTTTTTCTACATAAAGTACTGTTAATTGGGGTCTCCTTTATCCCATTCTTGTATGACTATTTTGGAGACAGCATAAATACAAGATTTCACATCTCTAAATTACCTTTCACCTTGTTCATATGAACCCTCATTTCAACAAGTCATTGTTCATCTGAATCTTGATTGTGTCATTCAGGGCAGTATCTTGGTTTTGCAGCACTCAGATGTTATTTAAAATAATGTCTAACTCTTCTACAATTCAAGATGTTGAAGATGAAGAGCCTAGGGCCCTGTTGGCTTCCGTTGATCTGGTGTGTTTTCTGAAAACCATGGTGGCTAAAGAAAGGAGAGGCTGTTGTCAGGGTCACTTAGAAACTATCACAGAACATTTGGTTCCTGCAGAATTAGGGAGATGTTTTCCACGTATAAAAAGGGACTTTGTTTCTTCCTGTCAAAAAGTTAGTAGCTTAAAAAGCCTGTTAACTGTGTAGCACAGTCTGAAAAACAGGTAGAAGGCAAGTTGATAGTGTGGGCAGAGAGGAATGTAGAGACTTGTAGCTTATGTTATGCCAACAGCAAGCATCGTGTGAGAAGGAAATGCCAGAAAAACTTAATGAGAGGCTATACCTCGAGCCTGGCTTCTGAAGGACTGCAGGGACCATGAGCTTTCTGTGATGAGAATGAAAAACTGTGATGCCAAGAAGCAGACCTTGGAACCCAGATGAGCATGTGACTAGCCTCCAGCAATGGGAACACAGGTGAAGAAGAGTAGGTAAGGCAGGGTGAGGCAGTAAAGGTACTGTGCCTATATGTAGTGACCTACACCAGGATTCAAATCCATACCATACCCTGTATCAGCTGTGGCCTCTCTCTGCCCTAGTTCTCTCATCTATAAATCCAGAATACCTGTCCTACAGGGTTTTTGGGAGAATAAATGATATGTCATTAAAATCTTCAGCAGTGCCTGGTACAGATTAAGAGCTCAATAAAGGTCAAGTGTTTTATTATCCACCAAGGAACAAGGTACAGACATTCTTGTTAGCCATACTTAGTTGAGTATGTCAATGATTTCTCTGTGCAGATAAAATCAAGTGTAAATAATCACCATGTACCATGTTGTAGTTTGATGTTCTAGTTCACAGTCAGGTTAACTATTCATTCAACTCAGTACTACACTCAGCACTGATTCAACTAACTTTTCAGTCCTTTGTCTTTTTGGTAGAATCCTTTGTTCTAAAAGCTCCTCCAGATTTTGTACCAAGTCATAGCCAAGTCCACAGCAGTTGCGCCTGAGATTGTGTCCACAGCAATTCCAAGCCCACCGGCCCACTGTGAAGACTCCATTCTTAGAAGATTGCTCCATCATTGGCTCATGGACTTCCACTGAAAACTGCTGTTAAGATTTCGGGATTCAGAGTGGACAGATGGAACACTTCTCCAAAGTCCCTTAAGAAGGTGTATTCCTGGGTAGTGACTGAGCATATTATCTGCTAAACATACTTGTACAAACACCACTGGGACCTCCCTGTTGGTTGACATCCATGCATTAATCAAGGCCCTTAGGGTACAACTGTTCAGCCAACTGTGAACTCACCTAATTGTCCTGCCACCTAGACCATATTTCTCCATCTTATCCACAAGTATGTAATAAGAGACTTTGTCAAATGCCTCACTAAGCCTAGATCCAAAACATCTATGGCATTAAACTGATCTACTGATCAAGCCCATTAATTCTTAGCTGAAAAATGTTGTTGGAAAATGGTGTGACCTCACTTAGAAAGAGTAGATTATACCAATCTGTCTGCCTATCTCTGGAAACAGAAAAAAAGAGGCTAATTTCAGGAATGATGAAATTCTGAGTAAACTTTTATTTATGTTTTGCTCATTTGCTCTTCAAAAATTTCTACAGTATGTCTGTATTACCTTAATATAAAAAAAAAGTTTTCTCCAAATTCTAAATATATGGGTAGATAGAATTTGCTTCTACCATTAAGTTCTAGCTACACATCTCTTAATTAGTTTTCATTTAAAAACTGAAATTCCACAAAATATCTAAACTATATGACTTGAAAACACATGCTAGTGTTTTGTGAACAAGATTCTCCTAGCCACTCAATAATAACAGAAAAGAATAAAAATACTGTTTTTTCTAATCTCTTAATCTGGAACACAATCATTCTTTCCAAAGAGGAGTCAGAGTTAATCCAAGTGATCTTTTGGTGAATGTCTCAGCTTGCTGTGTACTGTCTTTGTTATCTGACTTATTTGCAGTTGCAGGGAATATGGAGAGCAAGTTTTGGATGACTTTTTAACACAGGATTAAGAACTCTATGAATTAAATTCCCTGTCTTTAGCAACTTTATTCTCGTCAAGCCTTCCCATCCAGCGTGCACAGCACACCATGTTAGAGCCTCGCCAGTCTTTAAACACCTGTCCACATTTCCTTGCTCTGCACCTGGGTTCCCACTGATGGTGTGGACATGAAAAATGGCCTGTTTTTGGCAATCAAAACAGCCAAGCTGCCAGCAAAGGAGGCAAATCCAATCTCCAGGAAAAAAAAAAGGGGGAGGGGGACAATCAAAGTTGTAGGCCACCTAAATTTTCTGAGAGGAATAAGACAGAACGATATTGAAATATGGTATCAAGTGTTTACAGGGCTGATCTGACCAGCTGCCAGGGTGTGAAGGATAGTGAAAAGAGCAAGCTCACAATAAGTTGGCTCCCAGATGCTCTCATCCTCCCTCCCATCTGGAGAACACACCATTTCAGGTTTTCAGAACCTAAAAATAAATATAACCATCCATCTTAACGAATCTAAATAACCCCAGCCTTGTACCCACAGAATTTGGAGTACGCCTAGCTTTGGAGAAATTATGAAGTTAGTCAAGTTTCTTTTTTATTCTCTTCATCTTCCTTTTTCTTTCCTTCTCATGGATTATCATTAGGGCTCCTCCTTATCCTTCCTTGCCGAACTCCCTTTTCTTCATTCCTTTATTAACTCATTCATTCATTCATTCATCCAATTTGCAAACACATACTGAATGTGCTAGGTGAAGAAATTCAGACTCAGTTCTGCCCTTACAAAACTTAGTCTAGTTTGAAACAAACATGACCCAAATAACATGACAAATAAAGATAAATTAGAAATTGAGAAGACGTAAAGAAACTAGCTTTATTTAGTTTAATCAACTTATCTGATCATACCACCCTTTTTTAGAGTAAAACCTACTCAATCCTACTGACCTGATCTTTTGGACACACTATTAGCAACTGAGGGCTCAATCATGTACAGATGTTCTGAGTGCTTTGATAAGGCCCTTACAAAAAGCAAAGGAAGGATTTGAAGACTTCTTGCACATTTGAAGCACTCCTGTTCCTTCCCATTTACATTGCTATGACAGTTGCCCATCCTTAGAATGGGCAACTTTTAAGTTTGTGTATATGCTGAAATGTCCTGAAAATGTTCAGGCAATGTGAGGCTATCTTAAGCCTATCTTTCCAGTTCATGTTGCTATACTCTGTAAAAAGATAGCATTGCCAGCGGTGTCCCATCGAGAGCTTGCTGCTTAGTGTTGTACCATAGACCATACTAATAGAGAAATTAAATAACTGCTTTCTGTCGTCATGCTCTGATTGAGAAATCAATATAATTCATCCCCAGTAGAGTGTTTCTAATTAATGTAATCTCATTTTACTTTGTGTGGACTCAGGTAGCTGGTCAAACTGAAACTGAGGTCTATGCAACAAGTACAGCACAGGGCTTAGTCAACGCACAGAGCTGGAAAGTGAATGGGAGGGCTTTGGGGGTGTGAAATTAGGACAAGCTTTTGAACAGTTGGAACCACTCAATGATAGTCACACCACAGGTAGTTCCAAGTTCCAGTCACTGGGGGACTTCAAACATAGAAAGGATGAGTAGTGTTGAGGGTGTTATAGAATGGGATTTTTCAAAGTCAGAATAGAGTGGACGCCAGAAGTATAGACTTATATTCAGACAGACCTGGGTTTGAATTCTGTCTCCTAGATTCGATAACTAGTTTGACCTTGAGCAAAAGTGCTTAACCTCATTGACCCTATTTTCCTCTCCTGTAAAATGGAGATTAAAAGCAATGTCTAAGAAAACAACCTGATTAAAAAATGAGCCAAAGACCTTAACAGACACCAAATAAGATATACAGATGGCAAATAAGCATATGAAAAGATGCTCCACATCATTTGTCATCAGGGAAATGAAAATTAAAACAATAACAACAAGATACCTATTAGAAGGGCTAAAATCCAGAACACGGCCAGCCTCAATTAATAGCAAGGATATAGAGCAACAGAAATTTTCATTCATTGCTGGTAGGAATACAAAATGGCAGAGCCACTTTGGAAGACCATCTGGGTTTCTTAAGAAAAAAAACAAAAAACAAAAAACTAAACACACTCTTATTGTATATGATCCAGCAATGATTTTCATGGTATTTACCCAAAGGAGTTACAAACCTACACACACACACACACACACACACACACACACACACACACAACTGGCACAAGGATGTTTACAGCAGCTTTATTCACAACTGCCAAATCTTGGGAGCAACCAAGATGTCCTTCAGTAGATGAATGGATAAAGAAACTGGTACACTCAGACAATGGGATATTATTCAGTGCTAAAAAGAAATAAAGTATCAGACCATGAAAAGACATGGAGGAACCTTACATGTGTCTTATTAACTGAAAGAAGTCAATCTGAAAAGGCTATATACTGTATGATTCCAACTCTGTGACATTCTAGAAAAGGGCACAAATGTGGAAAGAATAAAAAGAATAAAGAGGTCAGTGGTCTCCAGAGGTTGGGGGTTTGGGGAAGAGGTGAGGAATGAAGAAGAAGAACATGGGGGATTTTTAGGGCAGTGATACCATATACGCATCATTACACATTTGTTCAAACCCATGGAATGTACAACACCAAGAATGAGCCCATATCAAAAACTATGGACTATGGGGGACTATGATGTGTGAATGTAGGTTCAGCATTAATTGCAGCAAATGTACCCTCTGGTGGAGGAGGATGTTGGTAGTCGGGGGGAGGGGAGCTATACAAGTATGGGGACACAGGTATATGGGAAATCTCTATAACTTCCCCTCAGTTTTGTTGTGAACCTTAAATGCTCCTAAAAAATAAAGTCTTAAAAATATATCTACACCTCATAGGGCAGCAATGAAAATTAAATATAATGTAGATAAAGCATTTATCATGATATATGACTTACAGTAAGTACTCAATAAAAGGTAGTGATTATTACTTTCAAAAAATTTCAATGTTATCTTTCTTTAAATAACATCTAGGTTGTCCATTAGGGTATTTATATCGACAAGGCATGCCAGCATTACAAGAGAAAGATGACTTTTGATTAGGGCAACATGACCATAGCAGCACCAGATAATGCGGTTAGGGGATTCAGGAAGTATGAATTATTCCTGGTCACACTGCTGTGTTCTTAGAATACCAAATAAGCACTCATTTGTGTGTTATACTGCATTAGATTCAATGTTACAGAAATTTCCATTTCAGTATGTCCAAAATGGTCAGATCCCGACAATTTTCTATCTCTATGGGGATAATACGCCCCAAATCTACCTCCCCATCTTATGTTCTAAAGAAAGATTTGATGGTGGGTAGAAGCAAATTAACTTCATTGAAATATTTACCTGTGTGATTCCATAGGACTCCCAATAAATCACTGTAAATTTCTTCGTGGACAATTTAAAAAGTTTCTTTATCCCATCTCTGGAATCATATCTGTATTTGTTCAATACCAGTTATGTGTTCTGGATACTATTCTGGGAATGGTGTATGTGATCTCTGCCACTGCTTGTGGAGACATGGGGGGGCTAAAGCCCTAGGTCAGTCACTATTTGATGCATAACCTTAAGATACATGTTTAATTTACCCAGGCTTCAGTTTCCCCATCTATAAAATGAAGGAGTTGGAGTGGAGGCCTTCCAGATCTCGGCCAACTCTACAATTCCTTAATTCTATAGCTGGGCTCTCATGTGAGGAGCTTGGGATTCATATTCTTTCCCACACTATCTCATCCTCATAAAATCATTCCATCCCAGGAATTTTACCAAGGGCTAATTTGCACAACAACTATTCCTACTCAGCCAGCCTTTTCCTGGATCCAGCTCTTTCGACCAGGGAAAGGAGGTAGAAGAACACTGACCATCTGGCCCTCTCCACTACTGTCTGTATTTCTGAGTGGGCACCTATGATAAATTTAATCAGGAAAGTAAACCTGTTGGGGAAAATCACAAAACACATTGCAAAACCAAAAAATAAAAAGGGGATTTTGAGTAAGATTTGTTTTCCTCTACAATCCTGAAGTTGGCCAAAAGCCTGGGCTTTCCCTTCTTTTTCACCTTGCATTAGTAGCGCCATCTTGGTTGTCTTCAGCCATCAAATCTCCCCCTACCCTAAGGTCCATCAGAATCTTCACGCATACGGCAAATTCTTCTTACCCCTACCCCTAGGCAAGTGTCTTTTTGACTCACTTTGTCTTATGATACCTGTTCCCAAACATCCCTAACTTTTCTTGTGTCTGTAAAGGACGTTTATTTTTCCTGCTTAGTACCTGTTCTGCCTTCTTTTGACAAAACAAGACCATTTGCTTTGGGGTAACATCTTCTATGTCCATGTTTCCTGGGGCGCTGCAATGGAGCTTAGGACCCTGGATGAGCTGGTTCAATTTATCCGGTCAGCAAATCTCTTTCTTAACATCAACGATGTGCCAGGCACTGAGGATGCTGGATGAGAATGACAAGGCTCTTGCTTTTTTGTAACTTGCGTTTTTCTAAGAGTTCCTAGAGACTGGAGTGATTTTACATTTTTTCAGGTCCAGCAGCTAGCATACTACCTAGTACACAGTATGTACCTCCCAAACAATTGGTTAAGGAATTAATGAACGAGACTATCTCAAGTGCACAGGATGGTAAAAGCATAAGGTGTTTGTGTGTGCATGCACATGTATGGCATTGTGTTAGGACTGCTACAATTGTCAGGATTGCTCCCGCCCTTTTACATCAATAAGCTCATTTAATCCTTACAGCAATCCTACGTGATTGATGCTATTATGATGCTAGTCTACAGAGAAGGAAACCAATACAGAGAGAGATTAAGGGACTTGTCCAAGGTCACAGAGGCAGCAGACAGTAGAGGCAGGACTTAAACCCAGCAGTCTAGCTCCTTTGACCACGCTTACAGTCATGCTCCTGTGTTGTCTCATTCTCCCTCATGGACACCAGACTGAGGGCAGTGACAATACAATAAAGGTCTCCCTCTCCCTTCTAATCTGAGAGGTGATACTCTGTACATTTTCTTCTCAACCTCAAATCAAATAAATACATTTCAAAGTAAATTTCTATTTTGTAGCCACATTGACTCTATGGTTCGCATTTTACCAGGAAGATGGAAGGTCAAGATCTAAAGATCTGTAGTTTGGGCCAGATGTAGTAGTTTTGACAAAAACACAAAAGAAACAACCAACAGGAGAGATCTAAACACATCATCAGTGAATAGTACACACACACACATACACACACACACACACTAAAACACATAACACAAAGTGAGATATTTGCCACCTCCTTAGAGGGCCCCACAAGCTTTCTAAAATCCTCTGGCTCACAGAAGTCACAGATAAGGCCTGGAAACCAGGAGAGTTTCTAAAGTAAGCTTTTAAGTTAGGGCCTCTTTGTGGCAAAGCAAATTCATCAGTTAGCATTCCGTGGAGTCCTGTTTACAGTCAGCAGGAACATTCATTGGTCTATTATGAAGAACGCTAATGCTCTCAATTACATCTAAATTAAGATAAAGCAGTAACCTAGTTACTGTAAAAGTGGTTTTATTTATAGACAGCAATTTAATCTTTAATATGCAACTACCATCTGTAAAACTACTTAGCCCCATCTATCCCATTTATGTCTTTATTATCCTCTTATAAAAACACATGGAGCATTCTCGGTTATACATGCGAAATGAGTTCTTTCTGTAACACTTCTTTTAAGCTTAAAAATGTTGATGTAATTACAGTGGAAAGATACGTTTTCATGCTGAATGTTCTTCATCCATTATATACGATAATGAAATTAACCACAATCGCTACAGAAAGGAAAAGCAATTTATGGGAGTTGGAGAGGAAGACCATTTCCCTCCTCTAATAGAAGTATTTGGGTGGCAGGGAGGTTTGGAGGAGGGGGTGGAGGTAGGGGAGGCGCCGAGACATTCCCATGCTCAGCATCGTCAACCCTTCCAACTAAAATCATCTCTCAGAAGAGGGCAAGCCTCTAAGCACACGGAGCCAGCTGTGTTCCTTCAGCCAGCATCGTTGGAGGCCCAGCTTTGAAAGTGCAAACTGTCTTTGGTGTCAGAACACATCTGGAAGCTGAGCCAGCTTCTAAGCTTAGCATTGCAGCAGAGGCAGCCTGTCTATCCCAAAGGAAAGAAGTGCAATTTTCTGAGCAGGGTTCCCAGGCTCTTGAAGGGCTTTGCCAAGCCTGACAGTTATAGTCACTCCTTTAATAATGATTAGTTGGCAGCTGGAAAGAAAAGCCAACAAACACACACAAACAGAAAGAAAAAGTTTTGAAAACCCTGGTGGGGCTTCCAAAAGTCAGCAAGTATCTGTTTTGTTTAGGCTGATCTTTAACGTGCAGAAAATGTCAATGAACTGAGGTTCTCATTGATAAAGGTAAAAGATGTTTGTAGCTAGTTGAGGACTAGAAAGATGATCTAATTTGGGGTCAAGAGTGCAAGTCAAGAGTACAGGCTTCACCTCTCCCTTGCCCACGGTGGACATAATCATCTGTGGCAGCCTTTCTCACGGGGCCCCGATTCGGTGTTCCACACTACCAACGTCTCAGGGAACGCAATCTAGAAGCCACTGCATGTCAAATCATCCCCTCCTTTTTATATCTGAGGAGCTGAATCCCAGAGAAGTTTAATGACTCTCAGTGACACACAGCAAGTTAGTGCCAGAGACCACAATGCAGCCCAAGAGTCCCCCTTTCCTGGTCCTAGAGTCTTTACATGTCACAAGAGTGTTATTTACACACAATCAGCAGTGACACAGAGCATAGGAAAATGTGAGCCTACAAATGGAATGGCAAGAGATGACCACAAGTTCAGACTCTAATCAGCCTGCCCCACTCTCTAACACTCATGGTCCCAGACAATGGCGATAGAGGTTCAGTCTAATGATTCCGCACGTGGGACCACAGGCACACAACCAGGCATTGCTATGGCTGACTCATTCTGGCAAAACTGTTTCTGATAGGAATTTAGTCATGCATCCTACCAAGGACCCGGGAAAGTGTTACTATCCTTTGCAATATTAGTCTTAAATTTGGGCATATGTTATGAGCAAATTAGTTTACAAGAAGATGGATAGAAGGCTACATGTATTGCCACATACATCCTCTATAAAGTGGGTCCACTCTCTCTTTTACTCCCTCACAGATGTCCATTTCCTTCAGAAATGCCACCCACATTCTGAAATCACTTTATTTGTTGCCTTGTTTGCTATCTGACTTCTCTTCTGGAACATAAATCCCATGAGGGCAGGGACACTTTCCGTCTTCTCTCTCATATTCCCAACATCTTGTAAGGTACCGGAGTCAAGGTAAGTGCTTGACCTACATCTGTTAACTTAAATAATGAATAAAATTCAGAGCATTTATAACAGAAGACAAAGGGCTTTTACTTAGATGGACAGTTAGGGAAAGAGGGCTTATAAGGCAAGAATATAAAGGATCATTACAAAGATGACTTGAAAACTTAGGAAAATGCTTGTAACATAGAATGGAAAGAGACAGGTACAGGCTATGAAACTGCATCCATACTGTGGACTGAAATACATTCTTGTACCTTTGAATTTTATCCTCTGGTGCATATGAATTTCCCTTGAAAATGAAATAATTTAACAATCACAAAAGCCATTTTTTGACTCCAATCTTCTCATTGCACAGTTAAGAAAACTGACTTACAGAGATGTGGGGACATGTGAAAATGTCTAGAGGTCAGGAATGGTAGAGATGAGGTTTAAAAGAGGGTCTCCCGATTCTATTGGAACGCTTTCCACTCTATTTGCCAGACTCCTCAGGTTAAGAGTATTGGGACAGTCCTTCTTAACACAGTCACACGTGCAGAACACAGACAACTGTTTTGAATGTATTTTATCAGCTCAGAAAATAAAGAAAAACAATACACAATTTCTTAGCACAATTACACTCAATGACTATCTGCCCCCTAAGAAACAACCCTGGTGCCACATCTTGAGCTAAATCTATTATTTCTTCCTACCGAACACAGTTTGGATGCCTCTGCCATCCCAGAAAGTGCACCATGATTCAGGGCCAAAGTAGATTATCACATTTAGCAGCCTTCTATTCTCAAACAGCAACCTGCTACCTCCCTGCTTGGATAAGAAGTTCATTTCACAGTTAGGAAGGTGCTCTTATGACAGTGCAGAGTCACAAGTCATACCTCCCATCCAAATCAGCCATTTCTAACGTGGGTGACTGTGAGCAACTCGCCCATTTGCAGCACTCAGGGAGTGCATAAAATTAACCCCAAGGCTGAGGACAGCCTACTAATACATTGCAGGGAGCTGAGGTCAGAGAACAGCCTTGGCTGGATTCCACGCACGTTTCTAGGTGAACTTTCCCTGTACTTATACAGGTGACCAATGGGTTTCTTATTTTAAAATCCATGGGGAAAGACACTGAGCTACATGGCAACGGCAAATTTTGATTGCATAGCAGGAGGTTTATCTGTGCAATCATCTTTCAATTAGTCACAGTAAAAGAGAAGAACGGTTGCACAGATAATGCAGAAGCACTGAATGTGGGAATGATCATTCATTCTGGTTTTTTTTATCATATGTAACGATTAGTAAAGAAGAAAGTAATACCTATTAATATAATAGCTAACAATAACATTTATCAAGCATGCACTATATACCACATGCTGTATTAAGCCATTTATAAAAATGTCCTCATGAAGGAGAGTATTATCATCCTTTCTTTACAGAACAAGAAAACCAGGAGGTTCATTAACTTGCCCAAGGACACAGAGCTGGCGAGTTAAGTGCTGGGTTCAAACTAAGATCTGTTTGTCTCCAAAGCTGTACCCATGACCATGTGCTATACTTGTCAGAGATTCATCTTCTACATGCCCAGAGGAGCTTTATTATGTTCAGCCATTATGTGGCTGATGATGTGTCAACTGGAAATACATTGCTACAAGGCCCCTCCCACCAAAACTAGTGTTGACCCACCTTACTACAGAGCCTGCAATCATATGACTGAAGTTTCCATTTTTCTGGTTAAGGATTGAATAGCTACAAGCAGCCCATTAAAATGCCAGCATCTCAGATATGATACCAAAAGCACACGCAACAAAAGATCAGTAAATTGTACTTCACCAAAATTAAAAATTATCGTTCTTCAAAGTACACCATGAAGAAAGTGAACAAACTTACAGAATGGGAGAAAATATCTGGAAATCATTTATCTGATAAGGATTTACTATCCAGAATGTATAACCAATTCTTACAACAATAAAAAGATAAAAAGCTTGAATTTTAAAAAATGAGGAGGGATTGAAAAGACATTTCTCCAAAGAAGATATATCAAATGGCCAACAAGCACATGAAATACTGTTCAACATCATTAGGAAAATGCGAACCAAAAATACAATGAGATATCACTTCAAGTAGGATGGCATTAATAAAAAAGATGAACAATGAGTGTTAGTGAGGATGTGGAAAAATTGGACACCTCTTAGGTTGCTAGTGGAAATGCAAAACAGTACAGCTAATGTAGAAAGAGTTTGGCAGTTGCTCAAAATGTTAAACCCAGAGTTTCCATGTGATCTATCAATTCTACTCTATACCCAAGAGAATTGAAAACACACCCACACAAAAATTCATCACCAAATTATTCATAGCAGCATGATTCCTAATAGCCAATATGTGGAAACAACCCATATGGCGATCAACTGATAAATGGATAAACAAAATGTGGTGTTAGCCATGAGAAGGAATACCATCTGACCACAAAAAGGAATAAAATACTGATACATGCTACAACATGGAAGGAACCTGCTAGGTTAAGGAAACCAGACACAAAGGCTACATACTATATGACTGAATGCATATGACACATTTGGAAGAGGAAATACACAGAGACGGATGCAGACTGGGGGTCGCCAGGGGCTAGAAGGGACAGGGAATGAGGAATGACTGCTTAATGGGTACAGGGTTTTCTTTGAGAGGATAAGAATGCTTTGGAATTCGACAGAAATGGCAGTAGTGCAACATTTTGAATATACTAAATGCCATTGAATTGTTCACTTTGAAATGGCTGGTTTTAGGGTTATGTGAATTTGACCTCAATAAAAATAAAAGCAAATGATCTTCTGTAAGATGGGTCTCCTATGAGTTCTGGACCTCAAAAGATTGAGTGAAAGGGACAGAAGGCAAATCTTGCTCTCTTCTATTTTTTTCAGAGCAATCTGATACACAGGCAAAGTATTCAATAAGGGCACAAACCTAAAGGATTCTTGGCTAATTAAGTGGAGCATCCAGGACAGTGAGCTTTTAGTTGATTCAAAATTTTACTGTGCATTGCTTTTCAAGAGCTCATGCCAAAGAACTTCAAAAATGGGGGCCTGGAAAGATTCATCTATGTGTTGTAATTGGGGGCTAGATTGTCTATAACTGCCAACAGAATGAAAATTGGTTTGTGGTAGCTTACATTTCTTACTCTTTGCACACATAAAGCAGAGATATACATATAGTACATAAACAGATTTATAACATATCTGTGTATTAACATAGATGGGGGGTGTAACATATCTGTGTATTAACATAGATGGTGATTATGAAAAAAGACCTGAATAGTCTCCTTAGTGGAGCAATGAGAAAATAATTGAGAAGCCCCACCCTAGATAAAGAAAACCAGGGAAAATTCATCTCTCTTGAGAAATGGATAATAAATGATATTTTTTTACCACCCCAGTAAGTATCAAGTATGCCCTGAAGACAATAGCTTAATGGTGCTTAAGAGAACAGCACCCCAGCTGGTCCAGTTACTAGCTGCATGACACAGAGCAACTCATAACCTCTTTAAACCTAAGCTTCCTCAAATGGAAAAGGGGGTTGGAAAGAGCTCCGCCCCCCTCCTGATTGAGTTATTGTATTAAAAGGGACTATACCTCAAAGGGACTTGGCGCAGTGCCCAGAACAGTCTACCTTCCCTATAAAGGTGAGCTGCCGTTCCTCATCTTCCACTATGGGAAGAGCCCAGACGCTCACCAACAAACGAATGGATAAAGAAGATGTGGTACATATCTACAATGGAATATTACTCAGCCATCAAAAAGAATGAAATCTTGCCATTTCTAGACATGGATGGAACTAGAGGGTATTATGCTAAGTGAAATAGGTCAGAGAAAGACAAATACCATATGATTTCACTCATATGTGGAATTTAAGAAACAAAACAGAAGAACATAGGGGAAGAGTAGGAAAAATAAATTAAGATAAAATCAGAGAAGGAGGTAAACCATAAGACACTCTTAACTATAGGGAACAAACAGGGTTGCTGGAGGGGAGGTGGGTAGGAGGATGGGGTAACTGAGTGAGGGACATTAAAGAGGGCCCTTGATGTAATGAGCACTGGGTGTTCTATGCAACTGATGAATCACTAAATTCTACTCCTGAAATTAATAATACACTATATGTTAACTAAATTGAATTTAAATAAAAAATTAAAAAGAAAGAAAGCCCAGTGGTGCGAAAGAAAGGACCACGGAGACGGAATACACGGGCTTAAGTATTCTCTCTGACTTTGGGCAGCTTACTTAACATTTCCTGTCTTCAATGCCTCTCAAATGAAGGAAATAAAGGTAATTCTCAGGGTTGTCTGAAGATTAAATAAGGAGCCCATTCCCGGAAAGCTGAAACGGCATCTGCCACGGAAAATGCATTTGACAGATGTAAGTTGTTATGATCGGTGTCACTGCCATGATGACTCTGGCAGCAATTATGACTATTAGCCTATCTGGCCATCACAACTGAGTTCAGTGCAATAAGGGGTACAAAAGACTTTCAAAACTGTAGACCCTTTAAAATGGGACCATTTGGTTAGGGTTCCCTGTGAGAAATGAGAAGGAGAAGACGACTCAGTTGAGTTACAGGGCAGGAGAGACGAGTGGGACAGTGGGACGTCACAAGTCTATCAGCAGGGGGCGGGGCATGAGCTGGAGGAGCTCAGGAAAGCTTTCTGCGAGAGACGGGAGCTGAGGTGAACTGTCTTTTCTATCACTCACAAATAGAAACACCTCTCTTTAGCTCTGGTCCCCTTGCCACCGCACATGAAAATCTTTTGAAAGAGATCTTTCCATCTTAACTTCCCACAGGCTTCCCTCTCTTGCTGCCAATTGCCCACCTGAAAGCACAGAGGAAACAGAGCCAAAGTTCACCTCACAGAATAATAGGTCCTTAAGCTACTGTGACTGCCAGAAAATGCCAGTTCTCAGAGCAGGAGCATATGGTGAAAATGGCCGAAAAGGCAGTGGTAAGTTTTACAGCAGGTTCTTACTACAAACCTCCTTTGAGAGGCCAATTCACAGCTTGTCCTGAACACTATATTAACTCATTTATGGTTTTCCAAAAATGCTCAATTTCCTACTGTCCCTAAATCTGACAAATAAGCTCTCCTAATTCAAAACCCTCATGGAGGGGTGCCTGGGTGGCTCAGTCATTAAGCGTCTGCCTTCGGCTCAGGTCATGGTCCCATGGTCCTGGGATCGAGTCCTATATCGGCCTCCCTGCTCGGCGGGAAGCCTGCTTCTCCCTCTCCCACTCCCCCTGCTTGTGTTCCCTCTCTCTCTGTCAAATAAATAAAATCTTTAAAAAAAACAAAACAAAACAAAAAAACCCTCATGGACATCCTTAAACTCCCAGTTGAGTGTGGTGCCATTTCCAGGTGGTAAATCCAGCCTTCCGGGCACATCCTCTAGGTAGCATAAGCCTTCAATCCCTCTAAATGGAGTTTTCTTTTGGTTGCCAGGACTCTACTAGGCTTCCCTGTGTCAGACCTAGAAAATGTGCAGCTGGAAACGATTTGGAGTGCTCAAACTTCCCCTTGTAAAGGGTCCAAGTGGTGATTCTAAACCTTGGAGTAGTTATCGGTTCCAAAAGTTAAAATATACATACACATAGAAAAATATAAATATGTATATATCCCTATATTTTTAAAAATTTATATATCTTATATATTTCTATTTATTTTTACATATATATATAGAATTTATATGTGTGTGTATATATACACACATATAGTTCCTTCCTTCTCCAAAAGACTGACATTAGCTATCTCCTTTTCATCTTTCCCTAAACTGCCCTCTCCTCTTAGTCCAGATTTAAATATCTAGCAATCAAATTAGGATTCCCCTTTGTTGCTAGATAACTATCAATCATTTGCATCTGTTCCCAAGTCTCTGTTTTCTTGAAAATAATGTAAAATTTAGATGCGAATGCAACACTGTCTGCATTGTTTAATCACAGCAATGAAACAGGCTTTACATGCTATAAAATTTGCCAGGCATACAAAGAAACTTTAATTTCTACCTTAGCAACCTCTGTGCCATCTGTCATTTCTTTAAAATAACCAAATAGCTCTGGGCATGATATTAACATAGAAGATTGTCAAATGTGCCTTCTTGGAGATAATACTGAAGAGGAATTAAGATGACTCTAGGATAGTACCTTTATTTTCATTTAAATTAGACTATAAAAAGATTTCTTTTGGAAGTTTACGGATGCTCCCCTTCGGGGTATAAAGGAAAGATCACAGAATCCAACTGAAATAATGAGGAGGTTGTATCTCAAAGCACGATGCACGTACCACTGATTATACATAAGATGACTTACATGGTACAAGGATGGCATTTAAAATAATATTTTTAAGTGTGCATTAAAGGAAAAAAAGCTAGCACATCAGACCTGAGATTCCATATACACTACTATTCAGGATGAATCCATTATTTTTCTTTTAAAGTTCAGCCAAAGGAAAATGTTTAGTATTTGAATAGAGCAAAAATTGTGATAAATGAATGGGAATAAATAACAGATGGGCACTGTGGATGAAATGATAGTGGGCTAAGCTCCAGGAGGCAAGGCTTCCTAACTGTGAACTTGAAATCATCAGCACCCTGACATTTTGATAAGAACCTCTCCATGAATTAGACTCGGCTGAGTTGCTTAGCTAAAAGGAAAAATCTCTCAGGGGGGAGGTGGATGTTAGTTATCCGGGCACTATAAAAAAAATGGATGTGTTTCTAATTCTTTATAAAACAGGAGAGAGTTTGGATCTTTGCTTCAGAGGTGGGGGCAGCAAGACTAGCTTTGCTCCCCACCATGTAGACCACGGCAGTGGGAGCATGATGTAATAGGAAAGGCAATGAACTTGTTTGAAAGCCCAGGTTCTGATTCAGTCTCTGCCATGAACATGCTCGGTGACAGGCAAGTGGTCGATTGGAAGATCTTCAAGTACCCTTTTAACCTCTGAAATTTATTACTTCTAAACTTCAGCAGCAACAGGTATAGGAAAGGGGCTCCTATCCTAGCAAAACTCTAAGTCAAAGTCCTTAGGAATACTCCTACTACATGATTTTTTACTTTTTTCTTAGGATCAGAATTCAGTTATTCATGCATTCATTCATCCCGTAAGTGCAAATTGGGTACTCTGTGTGCCTGTCTGTCCTTCAGGGAGCTGTGAGGGTCAGAAAGGGTTTTCAGAACTTACAGGGTATAAGAATCACCTAACAAGCTTGCTAAAATACACTTTGTATTTCTTCCCCTCTGATTAAATCTGGGTAACAGCTAAGAAATTTGAATTTTTAAGACAATCCAGGCGATTTTGATGTCAGTGTGCCTGGACCACATTTTGAGGAACTTTAATCTGTTGAGAGAGGTGGGTAATCAAGCAGGCTACTTTAAATCTAAAAGACAGTTGCCAGGATAAATGGAGGGTTATGGTGCCGGGGCAGGTACGCAGACAGGCTCCCTGGGTGGCGTGGGATCCATGGTTGCCTACTTAGAGGAAAGAATATTCAAACACACACTTAAAGATGAAGAGAATTTCACCAGCTCAAGGTGAGGATGAAAGACATTTTGGACAGAAAAGAGCTGAGACAAACATGGGGAGCCAGATGTCTCCTTTTCAACTCAGAGAGAAGTCTCCAAAGGCCTCAATTAACAGTATTTCCCACCTCTCGCTCCTCTTCAGAAGTATTTGTAGGATTAATAAATGGGTGGAGGAACAGACAAATTAACTTCTTGAGTGGTTAACAACTCATGGATGTTAGCACAGTTGGAGTCCAGTGACATACCCTGGTAGGAGGATACAGAGCTTGTGAAGGAATTCCTGCATCTCTACATTGCTTGCCAGAGAGATTCAAGAGTACGAACAGAAAATAATTTTAGTACTTGCTGTAGCAGGAACTGGTATCTAAATAGCCCTCATCTCTTCCAGCACTTCCACACGTACCATCCCATGCCAAGAAATAAACAGTCTAATTGTATTTGTCCATCGGGTAGATTTTTCATTTTCCTCACAATTACGACTAGATCATAATCTTTTCGAGATAACGGTCTCTCTGTAAAAAATGTCACAGGACGTGTTTAGCCTAGTGACAAAAGGAGGGGATACCTTTTGCAACACTGAATTCACAAGGTACACACCATTGGCCACACAGAGAGTCTTATACCAAAGGCACGAATTGAAGTGTGCTATGCTGTGTAGTCTTGAGCGAGTGGTAGAGCCTCTCTGTGCCTCATTTTTCTTGACGAAAATAGAATGACACGAATCAGACACCTCCTAAGAACAGTTTCTATTCTGGCAGTCCATGAATCAAAGTGAAAGAACATTCTAGAGGAATTAATTAATCCTCTGGGGATAAAATGAGATAAGCATTTGCTTTTACTCTACATTGCTCTGCAGATGATCTCTCCTTTACAATAATCAGATCTGAAGAACAAGGGCCATGTGATATGCTCAAGTGTAACCAGACTGTTTTCTAAGAGATACGGTAAATTGAGAAATGATTTTGCGAAGCCCAGATGACTTGCTTGGCAGCTATAATTTTACCTCCTCAATGACTGAGCCAATTTTCTCCTCCAACTCTCTTACACACCTTTAATGAATACATGTTTCTTTGATTAAATTAACATTTTTGCCTAGCTAATTAGCCTGAAAAACCTATGCTGAACTGATCTGGTAGCAACTTCATTACAGCTCATCGGTGCATGTTTGCGACCAATCACTGTCAGCTCAATCGCCTAATGATTAGGGGAACATTAAGTTTGGCTAATTTGGCTTTCTGTGGCCATCATCACGTTCCCAGTGAGGAGCCAATGCCCACCCGGAATCGACCCCGCTTGACAGTGACAGATGTTTTAATCACAGGGTTTCATTCATTAATGTCCATCAGCATTGCTAGCCAGGTTTGCAGCAAATACGTTGATTTGAAACCAAAACTAATTAAATACTATCTTCATAATTACTTTATACAGTTACCCTTCTCTAAGTGGGCCAATATGACAAGAGCTGAAAAATAAAGCCCTAAATGAGGTTGGTGAGGGAGGGAGTCCCTGCATTGCTGAGTCGCATTTCCCGTCTGCATGTTTAATAAGTGGTGTGAGTCTATGGGGAGCTGTCCCTCCCTCTAAACACAACGTGCAGAAATGCACTTCTCAGTTTTGCCTGTTACAAACCAGCCACGTTGTGGAACACATTGCTTTCTTAGATCTATGATGTTTTAATGAGATTATTTTGTGCACACAGAGCACTGAGAGGATGCCACTAAATCTTCATTACCAATGTAATCACCTTTCTTGTGTGTTGGCCACTTGGAGACCCATACTTCTCACACTGCCTTTCCAAGTGGTTCTGATGGTGTTGGCTCCACCCGCGGTTGCAAGGGTGGCATGTGGCTGGGTCATAGCCAATGAGCATTGGACATGTCCTAGTAGAAGTGATTTATGGCCGGGCATGATACCCGATGAGGCCAATCACAGGCAATGACTCTTAATTCTGGGAATCTCAGCTTGAGCTATGTAAGAAGCTGCCCTTGTCTTTCCTGAGACATTTAGCACTCAGAGACATCAAGGTCTGTGGGGGCTCTAAGCCATCCTATAAGCACAAAGGGAGACCCTTTTGAGAAAGGGGTTTACATGAAGGAAAATGGAACCTGAAAGCTGGTCAGGAAAAAACCACCCTGTGTTGACATCATTTTGGCTTTTTCATCCAAGCTCGCTATGTTGATAGACCTACTCCTGGAATTTTCAGTTTTATTTCCTTGATGAAAGACCTTTTTGCCAAAATACACACATAACCAAAAAGGCAATACCTGATATATAGGTCCTTTTTAACTACTCAACATACTCTTACATTTGTTTTCTTATATAGCCTCCAGAATAACACTGTACAGTTGATAGGGAAGGCACTGTTAGTCTCATTTTTGGAAATAAGAGGTCTAATGCACAAAGAAACAGGGGCTCACTAATGCATGCCAAGCCAGTGCTGAACTTGGTCCACCAACTTGGCCCTTTATTCTCCTGCTGAGGTCTTGGTGACTTGTTCCCCCCCACCTGCCTCACTCCAGATGACCATCAGAATAGTGTTTTGGGATGACAGTAGAACACATGGATAAGCCATGACTTTGGCACCTGCTTGATTCAAATCCCTGCTCCACCATTTCCTAGTTAGATGACATTTAGCAAGTTCAACATGGATAAGCACTGGTGTCCATACCTACAACGGGAATAAAGCACATAGAACGCTCAGCACAAAGAGCACAGTTCTTTCTCAACTAGAGAAAACTGCAGCAAAGAGGGAACATTTTTTAAATTGATTGCAACACAGGAGTTAGCCCAACTTTGTATTCTCTCCAACAAAAAATGTTAGGTTTTGCTCTCTGTGGTTCAAAATACCATCACCTAAGCAGTTTAAGAAAAATGCCCCTTGCTCAAGACTATCGTGATGGCCACACCCTATACTTATGTCAACTTAATTAAAATTTCTCCCAGAAAACTCTTCCAACATAAGAAAATAACAGGTCAAGCAATTTTCAGAAAAGGCATAGATGGTTAAATCCTCTGTGTCTAATTACTGGAACAAACCTAAATTGATGGCAGAGAGTGTGTCCATTTTTAAAGGTGATCTAAAGGAGAAACTGCTTTCTAGGAAGCTTGAGGTATACTTTGGCTCTTTCTCTTTTTAGCTCTGTGATCTGGGGCAGGCTACCTCTCTAAGCCTCAGTTTCCTCATTTTAAAAAGAGATACTCTCATGTGCTTTCCTGCCGACGTATGCATAGACAACGAAAACAAACGTGCAGCAAAGAGTTAACACAGCAGGCTTGACTGCTGTCATTTAGAAGGCCTGCTGGTAAGGTTGGCTCTTGGCTGGTGTCTGAGAACTTGTTCTTGGGGAGGGTTCCCACTAGTCCCGGGACTGATAAGACTATGTCACTATTTCTAAACTCTGTGTACAGGCAATAGGGTTTTTGTTGACTATCTGCTTTCCTTCTGGAATTCTGTTATACTACCCCTCCCACCCCCAGGCTGCCTATGTGGCCAGCCCCGTATAAATGCCCTGCTCACTGAGTCTCTAGTGAGCTTCTGTGTCTGGGAACATATTTAGATAGGTGTGGTCAGAGCTGGTGGCTGGGAGAGGTGCGTGCATCTGGTGGGGCTTCCTTGAGGGAGAACTCTGGACCTGGCCCCATGCATCTTTTCCTTTGCTGATGTCATGGGCTTAGTGGGCTTTTGCTGAAATATAACATAGTTGTGCATCTGACTATATGCTGAGTCCTCCTAGGGGATTACCAAGACTGAGGGCGGTCTTGGGGACCCCTGGTGCATTAAACATCTAGCATATTATGCAGCATATAAAAACGTCCAACACAGAGATGTGTATAGCACTGTCGTCCTCCTGATACCTTGATGTTCTTGCTCTGAATGAAACTGCCACACGAGCGGTGTCCATGTGGCAAGACTGAAAATTTGAAATGCTCTCCTACTCCAGCTTCTGTCTGACAGCAATGTGTGAACAATAGATACCCAAATAAATTCTCACATGTTTTGTAAAGGTTTATCAATGAGGATATGCATGATTATGTTATTTGGGGAGAGCTGGAGGCCCCTGGGTTCTCATTACTGGGAGAACGCAAAGGCAAAATGCGTTGCTGGACATCACTGACCATCGTGTAAGTGTTAAGGAGTATAGGAACTAGCAGCAACAGGCTGAGTGGAGAGGAGGAAAAAACTGAATACAGCACAATGTCACTGACACAAATTAAAGATAACTGCGTACAAAACAACTTCCGTTTTATAAAAACACGTAAACAGAAAGACATTCGAAAACTACACTGGAATGATTTTCTAGGGTGGGGGAAGAGGGGTGGAAGTAGGGTGTGGTAGTGAAAGGTGGTAAATACAATACACGCAAAATAAGAGGAGAACCCTGCTCAGACCCACAGTGAAAATGTGCCATTTAGAGAAGAGTATGATTCACTCCGCTTTCTGCGCCTGGGATCCCAGAGAAACCTATTTCACACTCTATGATGACAATGATGATGCTGACGATAGTCTTATGAGCTAACATTAATTGGGCAGCGCTGTGAAAATGAAGGGGGGAAATCAGAGGGGGAGACGAACCATGAGAGACTATGGACTCTGAGAAACAAACTGAGGGTTCTAGAGGGGAGGGGGGTGGGGGGATGGGTTAGCCCGGTGATGGGTATTAAGGAGGGCACGTACTGCATGGAGCACTGGGTGTTATATGCAAACAATGAATTGTGGATCACTACATCAAAAACTAATGATGTACTGTACGGTGATTAACATAACATAATAAAAAAAAGAAAAAAATCAGGAAAAAAAATCAAAAAAAAAAAAAAAAAAGGGAAAAGAAAGAACCATGACAATGATCTGTGTCTTGACAGGGGTTTTCCTCTTACAGGCATGTACATTTGTCAAAACTCACAAAATGGCACTTAAAATTCATGCAATTCACTTTATATAAATTTCACCTAGGAAAAAAGCATTGTAAATAAATCTTGAACTCTGATTAACGATAAGTGTGATGCAGTGTTTAGGAGGGTAGTATACTGGTGTCCTCAACTTACTTTGAAATGCACCAAAGAATGGGATGGATTGGTGAATGGATCAGGAAGGTGGGTAAATGTATAGCAAATATAGCAAAATGCTGATTGTATAGTCTACATGGTGGGTATATGGGGTGTACATGTCTCAATCTGTTCAAATTTTCTACATGGTTGAAAATGCTCATAATAGGGCGCCTGGGTGGCTCAGTTGGTTAAGCAACTGCCTTCGGCTCAGGTCATGATCCTGGAGTCCCTGGATCGAGTCCCACATCGGGCTCCCTGCTGGGCGGGGAGTCTGCTTCTCCCTCTGACCCTCCCCCCTCTCATGTGCTGTCTCTCTCATTTTCTCTCTCTCAAATAAATAAATAAAATCTTAAAAAAAAAAAAAAAAGAAAATGCTCATAATAAAATATTGGAAATAAAGAAAAAAAATTGGGCATCATGCAGCAGGTACACACTTCTCAATATTACCTTATGTAATCCTCACCATGAATTCTACCAGGTATGTTCTGTTGAGAGGCCCACCTTACAGATGAGGAAGCCAAGGCACCGAACAGAAAAGGAAGTTGCCAAGGTGACACAGCTCAGAGGCTTTCAGCGTCAAAACATGAACCCAGCTTGGCGTACAGCCATCAGGTTAATTTAAGGATGCGGAGGTTCAGCCTGTGCCTACATGACCACCGGTTTTGGTGCTATTCCTGAGATGCTATCCTCCCTTTCTTTTTCTTTCCCTTTAACTTTCTTTTTTTTTAAGTATATACTAAGGGCCAGGCACTATTCCAGAAAGAGAGAGAAAATCCTCACAATCCAAATTGTGACATTCAAGAAAGAAAGAAAGACACGAAGCATACTTTCTACCTCCAAGGTGCCTGGGACTCCAGGAGACCCATAGCCTCTGCCAGTTTAATACTTCCTGTTCCTTGTGAAATGGAGCCTTATGTACTTTTGCTAAGACCAATCCCGCATCATGAGTCTGGTGTCTGTGTAAATCAATCCCTTTGTGAGTAAACACCGCGGGCCTTCTAGTATTCACAGTGTGCGGATTTCTTGGTCTCACCTTGCACACAATTTCCTGTCAACCCAGGAACCTACAGAAGGACATGTTTGCCTCACTATACATAGTGGTTCTTGACCAGCACAAGGGGAGAATTTGCCCCGCAGGGACATTTGGCAACGTCCTAACATAACGCTGGTTACCACGGTTGGGGAGGAGGCTGTGCCCCTGTGCACCTAGTGGGGTAGAGACCAGAGGGGCTGCTTCCCATGCTATAATATAATGCACAGGACAGTCCCTCCCACCAAGGCTCACGCGGCCCAAACTATCCGTAATGCTGCTGAGATACTCTCCTTCATTATAAGGAAACTGAAGAAACCCTATCCTAGGGCATTTGTGAACTTGGAGATGTGCGAACATGTCAAGTTATCTCGCTTATGAACACCAAGCGTCTAAGGTGCGTGTACGTTTTCAGTGATCCCTTTAACA
Source organism: Halichoerus grypus (assembly GCF_964656455.1). NCBI lineage: Eukaryota > Metazoa > Chordata > Mammalia > Carnivora > Phocidae > Halichoerus > Halichoerus grypus. Next base: position 46,873,173 of record NC_135713.1, on the reverse strand, counting down.
GTCTGCTGTCATGCTGTTGCCATCGATTATACTTGAACGGAAGGTGAGAAAAGCAAAAGAGGATCCCTTTCCAGCTGCCTGTTGGAAAACAGGCTGCACTCTGATGTCAGAGAACCGGAACGGAAGACGGAAGAAAACAATTGTGACTTTGTTATTGGGTCAGATCATTGACAGAAACGGAAGGTCAAATTCCACATTTGGGGAGCTAACTGTGATCCTGTTTTGGACGTTGTGTTCCTGCCTTACACAGCCTGATTTTTATTTTTACTTAGGTTCCTACTCACTGCAAACAGTTCCCCCAAGTGAGCAGTTCTAAGTCCTTGAAAAGCAATTGGAATGGGAAAAAGAGGCCCAGTGATAAGATCAAGATATGAACTCTCAACCCTGGCTTCTGGGTGGTAAGTTTAACTTTCTGACCTTCACCGGAAACCACATTAGCAAAGTGCTGATAAAACACTTTGAGCTGGGGTGGGGGAGGGGGTGGGGGGAGGTGTATGTTTCCAAAAGCACTTTGTGGACTCACTGGCCTAGCGTCACACGAGGCTGTACTTAGCTCTGTCATTGCACGTTTATCCCAAGTGTGAGGCTGGGTAAAACCTCGCTCATTGGGTATTGGGGTTTATCCTTAAATCTCATCAGAAAACTTTCCAAAGGTAATATGGAGTACGCAAAGGAATTCCCCAGGCTTCTGTAAGGAGCATCTGTGATATCACAGTGGGCCTTTTCAGGCTACAGCAGAGGACTTCAAGTGCCACCAAAGACTCTCATTTCCGTAAGGGCCATTTTAGCAATTCAAACTCTCTGGCTATTGAGATGTGACCTGTCTGCTGATGCGGTCACCCACTCTCCAACTCTCAAGTTCCGTCCTTCATCCTACATTTCCAAGGCTTTACTTCAGAAGCAACTGTACACGTAGGAAGATGATGATATGGAACTAAAATCACATGTGTGGCTGAGTGTCTTTTGTCGCAGGGATGGTCCTACTGATCTCTGGTCATAAAATTCATTGGCTGTTGTGAAGAAAGCCGTCAGCAGTTTGGGAATAAAACAAAGATAACTCCGTCATCTGGTGCCAAACACCAATACCAATGGAACAAACAGGGAAGGGGAAAATGTTACTTTCACATCAAGTACCAGAGTTGCTCTCAACAAGATGAATATCAGTCCATGAGATGATGCTTCATGATCTGGACTGAAGGACAGTGGGGCTTAGCAATATGGGGGAAGGCAGACCCTCCAGAAAAATGGGGCCAGCTGGGAATTTCTGTGTGTGTGTGTGTGGGGGGGGGGGTCCAGCTAAAGGACTTTTCACAGAAAAATATTTAAATTTTAAGTAACTTGTGATATAAGCTATTTGTGTCATCCTAAATCACACGTAACCATTTGCTTGACTCCTAGTCTCACGTCAGTGAAACTTTGGAGACTAGCGGTGTGAAATGTGTCGGGTGTACAGAACAGGGACAGTGTGAGTTTCAAAGTGAGAAGACTGGGGCACCTGGGTGGCTCAGTCGGTTGAGCATCCTGAGTCCTGGTTTCGGCTCAGGTCATGTTCGCCAGGTCCTGGGATCGAGCCCCGTGTCAGGTTCCGTGCTCAGAACAGAGTCCGCTTCAGATTCTCTCTCCCTCCCTCTCTGCCCCTCCCCCGGCTCGCATTCTTTCTCTCTCTAAAATAAATAAAATCTTTAAACAAAATAAAAGTAAGAAGATCCATTAACTGTACTAATAGAGCAAAAGCAAGAATTCAAAGCCAGAGTGGGAAAAACAAAGCTAATTCTTTTTCCCTAGGGAGTCCTAAAGACACCAAAAGGGATGCTGAATTACTCAATGGGCATACAATAGGAGGTTTTATTTAATTTATATCTCAAAGGGCAGTTTGCTTCAGCAGACATCTGGGATATAAAAACAATATTTACTGCAGTGAAGCCTTTTTAGAATATAAGCTTCATAAAGGCAAGGATAGGACCAGATTTTTGTTGTTTTGTCACCTGACTTCCCAATGATTTCTGCAGAGCCACATGCATAGCAGGGACTCAATAAATGTTTGTGTACAGATGAAAAGTTCCTTAATCAAACAGAGGTACCTCTAATTTACAGATATAGTAGCCAATGCTACTATGAGATTGGCAACTCATCCAAGATCATAGTATTTGTAAATCCATGGTGCCAAAGTGTTGTTCTTTCTGCCACACCACAAAAATGTCTAGTTCTGCAACTTAATTATTATGATGCTTTAACTTGCCCAATCTGGTAGAAAACCCTTGGAGATGCTATGTGATCTGGGCTGCATTATTATCCCCTTTATTAATAACTGTTTAGAGTGCATGAGAGAAATTACATTTCCATTCTAAACCCCTCCATGTATTTTTCTTTTTGCCTTTTTGTAAGTTTGCTGTCTAGTGTCCCGTTGGGACCATTTTGAGGTTTTTTTTTTTTTTTTTTTTTTTAAGGCGTTGCTGAACTAGCATTTGTTATTTAGGAGACCTAACAGGTTTCAAAGAAAGTTATCGGGAAACTTAAACATAACAGATGCTTGTTTGCAGACACCTGATTGAGCGGAATTGAAAGCCCCAGCCTAGATCCTAAAAGCCATAAATGTCAGTTGACTAGAATTAAATCATAACCACTTTGAAGCATGCATCACCAATAGATGGCCATTTTAGAATCCTAACATCCAAAATGGCTCTTCGTCTTGTCAACACTACTGAGGACTGACATAATTCTTACAGTGGGAAGGAGCTTTCATTTCCAAGAGATAGTAACTGTAGCTTGCAGCTAATTGTCTTGGCAATCACATAGCATAGAGTCTCTTTAAAAAACTATGGTAGAAATACCATCTTGGTTTCTCATCTCAGCAAAATCCTGAACACCGTTGTGCCAGTATGCTGAGAAGAGGCAGAATAAGTTTCTTTGTAAGGTAGAAATTGAAATCAGAATCTGGCCTCAGTTGAGATGGAGTTTTATGTAAATTGTATAGAAATTATCAAGGAAAGAAATTCACAGCTCTGTGAAATTCACACAGATTAGTAACTTGAGTTATTTGGAACATTGTAGAACATTCTTCCAATAGTCTCTAAACTCCTAATGGTCTGGGCTTAGTAAAAATGCCCCGAGAACAGATTTCATTTTGTACTTCCCTCATGCTTCGCATATATATTATGTGCTTCACCTTTGAAATAGCCTCTCTTGCATTTATAACATACTAAACATTTTCATATGTAAAGTCACATGGCAGGAATTTCTTGGACATTTTATATTTGACTCTATTCAAACCATAACGATAGGTCCATCAGTGCTCTGGACTCAAATGAATTATGATGTAAGTAATACTTAGAAGGCTTGAGCATTGTGAAGAAAAAAAAATGGTAAGGTTGAGGGCCAAGCTGAGTAAATATTTTGGCAGCGTTACTGTGGGAAGAGGTTGAGAAAGCTAAAACAAGATACGCTAGGACCAATGGACTGTATTCATATGTTTGGGAGGAGAGAGACCGAGGTGGGGAATGGGGACAGAGCCATGTGACAAGAGTCTTGTCTGTTGGTATGGAGTTATGTTTGGCAAGGATGAAGAAAATTAGAACACTGTTTTAGTCTTCAAGTTTATTCTCAATGTTCAGTGCACACTCACACATATATTCACCTTGGCAACTATCAGTTATAGAAATGGGAAGACCGCTCTGTTGTATAACCATGGAAATGGGCGTAGGTCTTAGTCCAGAAAGAGGTGTTAAAAATAGTTCAGTAAAAGATCAAGCACATGGATCAAGACAGATTTCTGTTTTTTCTTGTCCCTCTGTGAAACCAGTACATGTTACAAATGATAGCCACTAATTCCTAACTCCTCTTGCTTCCTGAAGGCCAGCCCATTACTGACCCATAACCATGCTGTCATTACTTCTTGTTGGCAACGAGGACAATTTTATCACAATTTTATCACATTCTTAAACTGATCCACAAATAGCAGCCAGATGCCATTGTGAGTGGCAGTATTCCTGTTTCGTAAAAACTATAAATCTGATCCTAAAAAAGAAAGTGATAGAGGTGTATGTGTCATAGACTAAATAAAGAATCAGATGCTATCTCACCAACAGAATATCAGTTCCTCAACTTCAACTTCCTTTTGTGACTATACTCCCGGCTATGGTTGAGGGCCATGGGCTGTACAGCGAAAGGTAGGATGCTAAGAATTCTCCACAGACACATAATCTGGAACCGTAACATTGCTGTCAACAAACTCTCATTCTTTTAGTTAAGGTAAATACATCTCTTGCTGTTGAAGGGAAAGGTAATTACAACAGTTACTTCTATTTTAGTCAAATCCACAAGTGAAAAAGTGAACCCATGCAATCAAATTCTGTATCATTTTTTGGTAGCAAGATCATGAATGACAAATGTGTCTGAATTCTGTGGGTGGCTGGAAAAATAGCCCAGAGAATGCACTGAGATATGCCTCTTAATTGTACTAAGCTAACAAAGTAGGTTAATAAAGTCCACTTTTCTTCTGAAGCACTCAAATTGCTATGCCTCTCTAGAACCACAATGGGAATAGAAGGCTGAAATCAACATGTATAAAAGAAGAGAATTCAACACGAGATTTCATTCTGAATGGGAACATAATGGGAAAATAAAGGGTAATGCCAAATGTACACTAGTCTAGCAGTACACCAGAGGGCCCTAGGGAAAGCTGAAACATGAACTTGAAATGAACCTACCTCGGCACAAAACATTTTCAACTGTAGAAGCTCTTAGGCTAGAAACGGTAGCAGATATTAGTTTTTGTTTTGTTTTGTTTTGTTTTTTTGGATATCCTGCATCTAACCACTTTCTATCTTGAAGTATCCCTCATTTATATGTGGAGATAGGGTCCATGTTCCCTGATGGAAGATACAGGGGCAAGATCCTTCCTTTTTGGTCCCAGGCAGGAATAAGTGCACGATCTGTAATAGGATGACTAGACATCTCCTTCTTGTCACTCTGACAAGACAAAGGACAGTCTGAATTCATTCCAAGTGATGGTAGTGGAGACTGTGCCCTCTGGCAGCAGGGATGGGTGTCCTGTAAATGATGCTGCGGGTACTTCCCACTCAGTTGCTGTTGGGAGCCACACCCCTAGTCACCAAACCAAGCCCTCTCCTCTCCACTGATTCTGTGAGCCCCCAATATCCTTTTGGTTAGGATCAGAGTCAATTTGTATTTTTTGCAACCACCAATGTCCTAACTGATGTTGACTTATCCCATAAAGTTGGAATTCATTTCCATACAAACTTTCATTTGAAATACAATCTCATCCAGTCCCATCAGAGCACTCTGATGCTTGTCAGAGACCTCTAGGATCATATGGATAATGGATTATCAGAATGACCTATGGAAAGGCTCCTCATCTTTTTGAATCTCAGTTTCTTCACCTGAATATCTGGTTGTAAGTTTTGTGTGGATGATTTTTGAGATCTGTGAGGCTATGATCTTGTCTGATCCTCATTACTGCCTTTTTATGTTGATAACGCAACAGACAGAAGTCATCCAAACCCAGTCCTGAATTTTTCCATCAATTTCATGCTTCTCGGAGTGGAGAAGATTAGGAGGACTTCTGATACTTGTGGAACAAAATTGACAAAGGGTCAGGGCAAGAAAGCATATTGTGAAGTTGACAACTGAGCTCCAGACCAGCAGCAGTTCAATTTCTGAGTATACACCGTTAGGAACTGAATTGTGACTCTCCCAAAATGTGTATGTTGAATCCCTGCCCCCCACCCCCAAACACATGATTGTATGGGAGACTGGGCATGTAAGGAGGTGATTATGGTTAAATGAGGTCATAAGTATAGAGCTCCGATCCTAAAGAATGGGTGCCCTTATAACAAAAAGAGAAAGAAATAGCAGAGTTCTCTGTTCCTCCCCTGTCATGTCAGGACACAGGAGGAAGCCTGCCATCTGCAAGCCAGGAAGGTCTCACCAGAAAGCAAACTCTGATGGACCTGGACCTGGGATTTCCAGCCTCCAGAACTATGACAAAACCAATTTCTATTAAGTCATCCAGTCAGTGATATTTTGTTACAACAACCCAAGCGGACTGAGACAACACCCAGGCATTCTCTGAAAATCCCTTGTAAATATTAAGCAAACTTCAAATAATTCATTTGTTTTCTCCATTTCCCTGTGAGGTATTCTTGTCATCATTATCCCAAAGTGTTTATATAGCATTTTGCGTTGAGAAGTGCTCACAATCATTTATTAATGAGTAGAGAGGTGTGCTACTGCCTTGTTGCTGGGGATATTATTTCCAAAAGTGAAATGGGGATGGAAATAAACATGTGGCATTTGGAACAAGGGTAAAAACAGAGAAATTGAGGATTTTACTCGGGGAATGAGATGAAGTAATTCAACTGAAACATTTGAAGCATTGCTGCATTATCAATGTGCAATGTGTTGTGGAAATAGTTTTCTCAAATAATTTTCTCCCCTAAAACGAATTTTTTTAAAAGCATTGTTCTCCTCTGCCCTTCCTTCTACTTCCTACTGCTACAAAATATTTTTTTTTTTTTTTTAGCAAAGAAAATCTAAGAACATGATATGGAATTGAAACTGCATTTGACTTAGAGTCAAAACTGTGCATTCTTCAAACTTGCTAATAATATAAAAAGGAAAAAATAAATTAGGTGCCATTTTCACTCATTTCAATGACTAAAATTTTAAATGGACACAAAGCCCTTGCCGGTAAAAGTTATGATGTCATTAGTGTACTCTAAGACTGCTGACAGCATTGCAAATTTGCCTAAAGCTTTTGGAAAGCAACTTGACAATATGGATTCCCAGGATCTGCCTGAAGCTGAGAACTTCCTGTAAATGATTTTCTTATAAGATCATCAGGACAAGGGACACCAGAGACATGAAGTGGTTTGCCCAAGATCACACAAGTTAGTGACTCCTGCATTCCCAACACGTAACATAGGACTTGCCATAGTGTGGGGCCCTTCTTACATGTTTGTGAAAGAACAAACAAATTTACATGTTAAAGCGCTTTATCCCCCTCCTAGAAATTTCTCCAGGATAGTTAAAAGGAGGAAAGGCTTATACGCCTAGTGATGTTTAATCGAGAGTTCATTATAACTGTGGAGAGATAATGGAATGATTATAATTTCTCTAAAATAGGAAAATAATTAATTTTGCTAGCAACTTAATAAACAATGAGACATATAGTGACTAAATATGTATTTGCCAAGCCCTGATTTTTTTGCATTTGAAAATACAAAGTCTATTTTAGTTGAAAGTTTTAAAGAGAATTTTCTCTAATTAGGAGTAATTAGAAATCATAGCTTTGCTTCATTTAACTGCTTTTAAAATCCCGGGAATACAGACTTCACTGTTACAGAAACATTATGAGATGGGGGAAGTATGTGCCCTGGGATTCTGGAGTCAAGCAGAGGGCAGGCCCTTCAATGCCTCAAAGTTGAGTTTCTGCTTCCATTTTTATTAAAATAAGCTCTAACCTGAACTATGTGTTAATTCTCCTGTTCTGTCAACTAGACTTGGAGGGTGAACCTACAATATAAATTACGTCCATTCATTTCATATCGAGAACAGTCAAGGATTTGAGCCCTACAAAGTACTCTCAGTCTGATCAACAGTGAATCATGAAATCAGAGAACTTCAGGATCAAAAGAGACCTCACGTATTTCCAACCACTGATCCAGTGCTCAAATTCCATCTTCAACACTGCCATCAGGCAAAAGATAACCATGCAGAACAGACGATTAGACAGCCTGCTTTCTCCTTTCAGCTGTGTGTATTAACGTCATTTGATAGAAGTAAGGGCATCTTCTAATCTAGTGCAATATCATGCAAAAGATGCTCAATGCCCTGCTAATGCACAATTCAGCTTGCAGAGAAAAAGCAGACCAGTTATATACCTCAGGTTTTGTTATATTTTAAAATGTGCATTCCCTAAGGATTTGCATCAAGGCTTATCTTTTTCTAGAATATGAGATCAGAGTATAACTAAAGCCAGAACTTTGCCTGATATCTAAACACTCTTCAAGACTGAAAACTTGTTCTTGATTGAGGGTGGTTATACTCTGTTCTTCTGTAAATTTAACTAGTTTAATTCCATATTTCTGGTTGCTGTCTCCAAAGAATAAAATACCAGCAATTGCTCTAAAGCCATAGTAAGAATAGAGTTGATGATTATTTATTTGGGCTGAACCACCCAGAGTTAGTGTGAAGTGTGATGTTTTATTCTTCAAAATGGAAGTACCTTCCTGGTTTCTGCTGATTATAAAGGCAATTATTGCTTATTTGAAGATATCAAATGCTGGTAAAAGCACGCCATTATTCCATTCCGAAAATATAATCAACATTAAACAATCTGGTATACATCCTTCCAAATATTTAATTATTGCTTAATAATAAATTATGTCACACTCTTGGTAGTTTATAATAAGGGTCTGTACACCACAGCCTGTGGGCCCACTGCCTGTTTTCATAAATAAAAGTTGTATTGGAATGCTGCCACACTCATTTGTTTACATATTATCTACGGCTGCTTTCACACCAACACAGCAGAGAAGAGGAGTTGTGACAGAAACCATATGGCTTGCAAAGCCTAAAATATTTACTATCAGGTCCTTTACAGAAAATGTATGGGGGCCCTTCCTGCAGAGCCTGCATTTCCCGTCAACCTTAAATCAGGAAGAGCCTTTTATGATAATGCTATCTCATCTTGCCCATTCTTTTTAAAAAAGACATATTACTAAACTTTATAGAATTTTAATCATTTAACTAATACCCCACTCATGGACATTTAAAATTATCGTTATAGGTCGAGTTTTTAAATTCAAGAAACAGAATCAATGAAGCATCTAAAAGTCGTGGGTGGTAGAGATCCACAAGCAACTTGCTTTAGAAAACTAGGAAACTATAATGAAAAATGTCTGCAGAGCCATCTGATAGTGGGTTTTCCCTTCAGTTCTCAGGGACAGTTTAATATTGATATTACTCAAAGTATTTCAAATATTCTTTCAGAAATCCTGGGAGCAGAGAAAGGGACTGCCAGGACACCGTACGATGCCCCCTATGGAGGAAATGTGTTGTCAGGCAAAGTTTGAAGTTTAGCCTTTCTGGTAGCTCACACATCTTGCATTACCTAAATCCAAAGGAAGCGGGTTTCTCTCTCATCCAGCGTCATTTTAAAAGCAGCAGTCCATATGCCCCCGTCTTTGAATTCTGTGTACTGTGTTCTCCATGTCTAAGTCCCAAGCTCTTTGCTACAATACTTGCTTCTATTAAAAAAGCTTCCTTTCCCCAATTCTCTTACTTCAGTTCCAGGAGGCTAACCTGTAAGAAAGCCCTTTTGACTGTCCTGGCCAGCAAAGACAACATCTGCTAAACACGCTGAGAAGGCTCAAGAATGAGGTAAATGCTAGCGATGTGATTGGGCAGCTACTGCAAGAAATTCAAGATTTCAACTGTGACGAGAAAACTCTCCACCTCCATCCTGCTGCGAGATGCTTTTTCTGCCTTGCTGGGTTTAAAGGGTGAAATGCCTTCTGAGTCCAAAGTAATGCATTAGGTTTGGTCTTTTCTCTATCTGTGTTTCTATTTAAGAGCTAAGTTGAGGTGTCACAGATGTGTTAGGCTACCTCCTTCTCTCTTTGGTTTTAGATTAAATGTCACCCCTTCCAAGAAGTCTTCCCTGATCATCCAGTTCATATAGAGTCCTCCCTGACCCTTTATTCTCCATCACAGCACCTGCCAGTTTTAGTTACAGCATTTATCACTAGGTGCAATTATATTATTTCCTCATTCATATGTTTATTCAACTACCCACCAGCCTATGAACTCCGGGAGGGCAAGAACCAGGCCTGTAAGGTTCCCTCTAGCACCAGCCCCTCCATGATTTGCCCCACCTGACACACAGTATATGATTACTACATATGTGCTACAGGAAGGAATGAGTCAATAGTAGAATATGGAATTGCTCCATATGGCCATTAAGTTCATGGACTCTGGAGACAGACTGCCCCATGAAAACTGACACCTCTGATTATTATCCAGGACTTCAGTCAAAAGTAACTTAAGATCTCTGTGCCTCACTGTCCTCATTCGTAAAAGGAAAAACAAAGACCCTAGTTCATTGGATTCTTTGAGGTTCAAGTTAGTTAAGTCATAAAGCACAAAACATCTACGTCTGTTGCTATTTTTATTTCTATGTTGTTTTCCAGTTTAGAAACATGGGTGGGAAAAAAAAAATGGCTGTTCTGTTGTATATACTTATGAGTACTACAGTTTTTAGAAGCACTTTCATATATGTACACTAATTTTAATCCTTGTAACTCTGGTCAGCTAAGGGTCATGCTAATCATTTTGAATGGAAATGATGAGGAAACAAAAGGCCTCCACACCAGTGTGTCTCACCCAGGTAGGATGTGGCCAAGTTCAGTGCCACCCTGACCCCCACCTAGTCTAATGTTTCAACATTCCATTTCCCTAAGTCACTTTAAAAAGGTGAACAGAGGGGTGCATGGGTGGCTCAGTCGGTTAAGCATCTGACTCCTGGTTTCAGCTCAGGTCATGGTCTCAGGGTCCTGGAATTGAGCCCCGCATCAGGCTCCCTGCTCAGCGGAGAGTCTGCTTCTCCCTCTCCTTCTGCCCCCCCACCTCTACTCCCCTCTCTCTCTTTCTCTCAAATAAATAAATAAAATCTAAAAAAAAAATTAAAAAGTGAACAGAAAACACAAAGGTGAAACAAACATCCTATCAAGGGCCATTCTGAATGCCTGACTCAAAAATGTTAGTCAAATTCCAGACTGCCTTATTGAATTTTCCTCTTTAGGGAACATAAAAATTGATCAGGTCTTGAAAATTCAAAGTAAAGGGACAAAGGTAACTTTCAGACTTTTTTTTTTACCAGCTGTCAGGCAGGAAATAACAAAAACAGCCCTAACTCACAGGTGTACTTTATCACATTTTCCTCCTGTTAAGCAAGAAGAAAATAATCAACTTTTAAAAATGATTTGACAAGAGGCCTGAATGTAGATGAGAAGTTGTTCGCCAAGTGTTTGGCGTATGCATCAATAATTTCGGCAAAATGTTCTCTTCGGGAGGCATCCGAACACCTCTGGGACTGAAGAAAAATCGTATTCAGTGTCCACACTGGGCCAGGAACCATCCTAGGAGTTTTTATACAATTTCTCCAATCTTACAATAGTCTAGTAGGCAGATACTATTATCTCTCTACTTTTAATATTGAGAAACAAAGATTCAGAGAGGAGGACTGACTTGTCCCAAGTTTCAAAGTGCGTAACAGGCAGAACCTGGATCTGAGCCCAATCTTGTCTGGCTCTAAAGCACCTTATTCTTTCCACCGTAGAGAGCTCTCCCTGCTTCATTTCTCAAGGCACCTTTGCGGATAATAATCTGAACCAGGATTTGACAAACTTGAGCCTACTTTCAACTCCCTAGTGCTCCATCTGACCGCTACCTTCCCACTTAACCCAGAAGGGCTGCCCACCTGCTTTCACAGTTTACAAAGAGGGTGGGAAAGGAAATGACTCATGAGCTAATTTCTGCAAAGCAGATGGAACCTCTTGGAGGGAAAGGTTCTGTGCAGGGGCCAAGAAATAAATGGTGCAACCTAAGGATCAGATGGTACATAAGCTGAAAATTCCATGAAAATCAACCTAGGAAATCACCAACAAGAGTTTACTGAGCTTTCAGTGTGTAACAGCTCAACATCCATCTCAGCATTATAAAGGCAACACAAGCAACAAAGAAAAAGCCATCCAAAAATGTGTATGTGTGTGTATAAACAATACTATTTTAAAATAATGTCAAATACCATAAAATCATTTGTTAATGTAATGCATTTATATACTGAACGTGACAGAGTTCCAATTTAACTGGCATAGTAAGGTCTAGATACCTTCTATCTTTTGACTTCATCAAGTTAGACTTGATCAGGTCCTGGGAGAACAAGAGGGATTGGTCAAGAGGGAAGGAGAAGGGATTGGGATTCCAGAAAGGAAGACTTGGAAAAATAGCAGGGCAGAGGCTGAGAAAAAGAAGGCCCCTGATGTGGGTCACACAGCTCACGTAGGAGGATACTAGGAAGTGAGACAGCAATGGCAGCTGAAAGGTCAGGTTGCGGCCAGACTGTGGATGAACTTGACTGTCCAGCAAAGCTTTTAGGAGTGCATTCTTTGGGTTACTGAGAGCAGGGCACTGATAGAATATCCTGCTGCTACCATTTACCAAGTGTGAGCTCTGTCCTAGACACTGTACTGGGGGGCTGATCACTGTAATCCCTACACCGGCTCTGCATGCTGTCTGTGACTATTTGGATATTTAACTTGAGGCAATTGAAACTCAAAGAGGTTTGGAAGTCAGACCCAAGTTACCCAGCTAATAAGCAGCAGAATGAGGATTTAAGCGAAGGTCTGCCAACTCCAAAGTCTACACACTTGTCATCTTACTTCCTGAGCCTTCACAACTGCACTGCAGTAAAACTGATCTGGTATTTGTGGATGGAATCTAGAGCAGGAGATGGGGGAAAGCTGGAGGATGCACAATGATAGGATTAAAAATGAGACCACTGCTTCTTGTTCTGGTAAAAGGAAAAATAACCAAACAAGGAAACATAACCCGGGGGTTGGGGTGGTGTGGGGCAGATAAAAAGAACTGTTTAGTACATGAAGAGATAAGACTAGCTACTATTTTGTTTAATCTTCACAATAACTCTTAGAGGTAGCAACTATTATGATTATTATCCTGATTACGGATGAATAAACCAAAGCTTAGACCAGTTTAGTTGTCAAAGGCCACACAAATCTTACGAGGCTGGGCACAGAGATGATGCAATTAATCTGTCTGCAGAAGGGGAGGAAGGTGGAAACAAGGAAAATCCTGCAAGCAAGGATCTAATAGAGCCTGGAGACTGGTTGGGAGTGAAAAAATAAAAGCAATGAGCAACTCCAAGTGTATGCTATGTTCTGAAGCTCAGGAGACCAGAAGTGTGTGATCCTAAAAAAATAAAACAAACACATAAAAACAAAACAGAACAAAAAAACAAGGAGGAGGCCCTTAGCTGGACAGAGAGAATGTCCAAACATGTTCATCGTTGTTTTAAAACACAAGAATTTGACAAATGTAGTATAAAACACTACAGAGACATCAAGAAGGAAAAATGAACAAAGGCTATTGGATGTAGAAAGTAGGTGATGACCCACAAGAGAACAATTTTGACAGAGAGAGGAAGAGTGGGGTTTGTAGTGGGCTAGGGGGTAAGTGAACTGGTGGTTAGACAGGGGAGGCCGAGAGGAAGGGCTTCTCTTGAGCTGCAGACAAAGTAAAGTGAGAAAGTAAGTAGACTTCAGGATGCAGTGTCAGAGTCAAAGTTCATTTCTTTCTAAGGATAAAAGAACCTCAAATACATTTTCAGGTAGTTTTTATTATGGTTGGTGTTTGTCTTCCTGCTGCCAAGAGGGTATAAGCTCCATTCATTGGGGAGAAATATGCAGCAGCAGAGACTAGGGATGCAAGCAAGAGAGGGGTCACTGGCCCTTTTCTATAGACGTGGAAACTGAGATACAGAGCTGCATGGGACCTGCGTAAAATCTGTGTGTGCAAGCCGTGCACCTGAGCACAGAGCTCTCGGTCCTCCCCTGTCCTTCTTCGCTAGACACAGAGGTCTTCCCCTTGAAAAGACAGGGCACAGCTTCCTCTGGGATGGAAAAGGAGTGAATGCCTCAAGGTGAGAGATGCTTTGAGGAAGGAGAAGGGGAACACAGAGAGGAAGGGACACCAAGAGGAACAAGGGGTGTTGAGCAGATGAGAACCAGGGTGGATTCCTGCTCAGGAAGCGGATTAGCTAAATATAAAGCTTCTAGTGTTGGTTCCATTGCAAGCCCCCTGTGTATAAGTCCAGAGAGGGTCGGGGCGGCTGCATCAGTTTGCTTTTACTGGACGCCTCTTACCCCTTGTAAAATGCTGAAATCACCGAGAAACGGTCAAACCTAAAACTGAAAGGATAAAAGTGTTAAGGGGGGTAGGGATGGACTTTTATCAGGTTGTGTATGACTTTATAATCTCACATTACATATTTGACGGTACTATCAAGGAGCATGTACATGTTACCTGTTCTGCTCCTCTCTCCCCGCATCACCATCCCTGAGCCGGACATTTCTATTCCCCAAACCAAGCATTAAATGCCATCAGCTGCCACTTGGAGGAGAAGATCTTTCTTTTCCACATGTGTTATATATGATGCCATAAGGCAGAGAGTTTGTGAAAATTAGCTTTGGGAGTGGAATGTGTTAAAACCATGCCTCCAAATGCCCACAATGGCAGAGAGCAGACTTCATCCAATATTTATTAAATAAGCAGAATTAAACATCGATGAGCCAATAAACCCCACATAAGTGAGAAAGAAATGGACTTGCTCTCTCTTTCCTTTATTTTCCCCTGTGCTTGGCTCTTTCTTGCAATTTTCCTTTTCCCTTCTAGGAAAGGACAGCGGAAGTAAGACCCTTCTAATGAGGCTGTTATTGGCCTCACCATAGAAAATTTAATTGTGAGCTGATAATTTCTCTTAGATGTTTCTTTCCTTCATACCTGCTTCCTTTGGCTATTTTTTTCCCCAATTTCTCATTTATTAAGCTCAGGCGTGTCCCACATTTAAGGAGATGCTGAGGGTATGCATTAAGGTGATGGGGACATGATCCTGACCTCATTCACAGACCAACACGGGAGACAGATTTGAATAAAGAGTGACAGGCAGGCCTGAGAGCCCCCCCAGAGCCAGGTACAAGCTGTGGGGACCCAGGTGGCAGAACAGCACAGAGGTAAAGAAAGGGGCCTTGACATTGTAAGCAGGGGCTTGGGGCAGGTAAACTTTACCTCCTAAAGACCTGGCTTCAGCCTGTGTAAAAATAAGGTTAACGTCCACCTCATCAGGCTGTTGTGCTACCTAAGCAGTCGATGTTTGTGAAGGAGTCCACTGCCTGGGGAGGTCAGGGAAGGGTGTGTGGAGGTACTACTAGAATGGAGTCTCGCAGGATAATTGCAGAATCCCTGGGTAAACGGGCTTGGGGGAGAGGCTGTAGGAAAGTTCAATCCAGAACAGGCAAATGCATGGGCCCAATTTGGAGGGGAGGAAAAGCTCCGGACACGGCAGAACCGCTCCCAGGTGAGGGAAACTCCGATCAGAAGCCCGCACAAGGACAGCAGTGGGGAGGAGGCTGTAAGGGGCTGAGAGCCGGTGTGCAGGAGATGCTGCAGGTTTTCCTGAGGTTAATGAGAAGCCATTGAAGGGTGTCTGTGCTAACGGCCCAGGAATTATAACAGGACGCCTCAAGGAAGGACGCCACCACTGACAATCCTCTTCCCCGCTGTGTCCAAGGCCTGTGGCTCTCAGGTTATTTCTTGCCTTACACAGAACTCCTAACAAGCCAACCATGGTCTGAACACATTACAGTCCTTCAATCTTTAATGCCACAGACCAGCTGCTGCTCAAATTATTTCTCTCTCTCTGAAAGAGGGATTTATGCCCAGAAGTCTTTTCTTTTTCTTTCTTTCTTTCTTTCTTTCTCTTTCTTTCTTCTTTCTTTCTTTCTTTCTTTCTTTCTTTCTTCTTTCTTTTCTTTCTTTCTTTTTTTTTTTTTTTCTTTAGCAAAGATGGGGCCAAATACGGCAGGTGATATCTAAGCACAGGAGTGGGTCAAGAATCAAAAGGTTACTTGACTGACTTTATTTCATAGGGAGTGTTGGTCCTTGACTTGTAAAATCAATCAATCCAAGAGTAGGTAGGAGCACTTGCTGTGCATCAGGCACTTGGCTAGGCTGGGGGCGGGGGGTGGGGGGTGGGGGGTGGCGCAGGGGAGCTAGCCGCTGTGGTCCCGCCTCCGGGCCTCTAACAGGGGAGGCAAGACAAAAAGTGGAGAACAATAAGCTACACAGGATTCAAAGCTACCCTGACAACAAAATCAAAGTCATTACCCATGCACAGGTTTTAAGAACTCACTGTCAGGAGGAAGGAGATTTCCCAGGGGCAGGACATACCTAGAAACCCTTGTGAAGACGTTGATTTGAAGTGAGCTTGGGGGAAGGAAAAAATTCGGCGACCGGAGGGGAGACAGTTGCACTCTGATTTCTAGACTTGGCACTTTCACTGTTCACATAATGCAGGTCAGAGCTGACTTGGATGCATACATTTCTTATTTTGCCAAAGAAAGCATTTTATTAAACATACAGAAACCTATCCCCTACCACCACCATCATTTCGAAAAGGCAAGACTATTCTAACAAGCACAACGGAAGAAAAACCAGCCCCAAATAAAAGGCACCTAGTAATTGCCTGTGGTTGCGTAATGGATTACCCCAAGTTAATGCCTTAAATCAATACCTATTTACTATCTCATGACTCTGGAGGTCAGAAATCCAGGCACAGAGTTGGGTTCCCTTTCCAGGGTCTACCAGGCTGAAACCAAGCTGGGCTGCATCCCTTTCTGAGACTCAAGTAATTTTCAACTCAGGTGGTTGTGGAGGAAGTCGGCACTTGGGAACTGTGGAACCAAGGCTCCTGTTTTCTTGCTTGCTGACTGCTGGGGGCTCCTCTCAGCTCCTGGAAGCTACCTCAGTTCTTTGCCATGATGTCCCTCCCTGTCCCCTCTCACATTTCCAATCTCTGGCTGCCTCAGTCTCTGACCTCCATATTTCAATTTAAAGGGCTCATGAGATTGGGTAGACCCCCCTAGATAAAGTCCCTTTTGACTAACTCAGAGGCAACTGATGAGTAACCTGCATTATATCTGCAAAATCGCTTAGGTCACATAACATAATGTAATATGATCATAGGGGTGATGGCTCATCATATATCCTAAGTTCTTCCCTCACTGACACAGAGAAAATTATATAAGGCAGACACACAGGGTGAAGATCTTGGGGGATATCTTAGATTTCTGTCTACCAGCGTGCATTTCTTCCCCAAAAGGAAGCGACACATTTTTATCAATATATTATAAAGGGTATCTTGAAAAATTCTTCAATACACAAAAATCGTCACAGTTTTGCATCAATCCATTTTTACATATGTAAAAGAAAAATACAGGAAATCTACCGCTGCCTTCAGAGGGAGGGTACTCCTGGAAAAGCCCTTTGAGGTGGAGGCTGGGATAATCGAACTGCTGTGTAGGACACGGGGAGTGGCAGAGAGGGGGAATTTCAGAAGAAAGAGGTGAATGCAGGAGGGAGGACATTTAGAAGAGAAATCCTGGGTGTGCCCTGGGAGAAAGGCAGGGGAAGGGGGTGGTCCCCAGTGTGATTTCAAGGGGATGAACTGACTTAGGAGGGAAGACAGAGCTGATGCAAACATGAAGGTCTTTGCTATGGGAAATGCTCCTCACTCTGGCTCCCCTATGAAATCGTCAGCAGAATCCGAATTCCTCTCTAATGCTCTCTTTGTGACTGGAATTTCCCTGAAAAATGCAAAGAAGTGCTAAGTTCTGCATCAAGGATGGGTGGTGCGTGAAAAACAGAGAGTGCACATGAAGACAGCAACACTGCGCGTGCATGAGCGTGTGCGTGCGCGTGGAAGAACCACCATCCACAGATCAGAAGTTGAAGGGCAACGACGCAGACGAGCATCAAGGACTGGAGCTCAATCCCTACGAAACAGTAAGGAGTTCACTGGGGGAGCGATGCACTTGAGGATCACAGCTCGAGATATGGATACAAAGGCACAGGAGCAAGGAAGTCAAATCTAAGTCTTGTGCAGCCAAGGGAACATCCAACAGAAGGCTTTGCAAACACCCCTTACTCTATCATGATGCATTTCCTTACCACTAGCTCTCAAGGGAGGTTTTTACCATCATTTCAGTGAGTCAGAAGATAGGGGGAATTGTGGAGGTTAAATGACCTGCCTGGGCTGCCGCATATTATGGAACGAAGTTGAGATTAGAACTCCCCAGTGTCTATGCCCCAGGCCTTTGCTGAACCTTAACAGAGTTCGAGTTCTCTAAAATCAGCAGCTTTTCCTTTGGGGTATGGCAATAGGATTATGGAAAATTGTACCAGGATGGAGGAACTGTGATTCAGAGGGACACATTAGAGGCCACCTGACCCCAGGCTTGAAATCTTGTCTCGATTCCTTATTCTGGAGGCTGAAATGTAGTGCTGTGGCTTTTCTTCACTGGGGACAAAGGACTGAGGGATGCATAGGGGAAAGTATGGCAAGGGGCTTATTTCCTTGAATAATTAAACAGAAAATTACCATATAACCCAGTAATTCCACATCTAGGGATATACTCAAAAGAATGTAACGCAGGGGTCAGAACAGATAGTTGCATACAAATGTTCATGGCGATATTATGTACAATAGCCAACAGGTGGGGATGACTCAAGTGTCCACTGATGGATGAATGGCTAAACAAAATGTGGTATATGCACACAGTGGAATATTATTCAGCCTTAAAAAGGAAGGAAAGCCAGACGCATGCTGTAACATGGATGAACCTTGAAGACATTAGGCTGAATGAAATAAGCCAGTCACAAAAGGGCAAATATTGCATTATCTTCCTTTATATGAGGTTCCTAGAGGAGTCAAATTTACGGAAACAGAAAGTAGAATGGTGGTTGCCAGGGGCTGGCAGAGGGAGAAATAGGGAGTTATTGTTTAATGGGAGGAGAGTTTCAGTTTGGGAAGATGGAAAAGTTCTGGAGGCGGGTGGTGATGATGGTTACACAACACTGTAAATCAAGTTAATGCCACTGAATTGTACAGTTGGAAATGGCTAAAATGGTAAATGTTATGTTATGTGTATTTTATCGAAATTTTTTTAAAGGGAGAAGACCATGAATGTTTGTCTCCTATGTACATCTCCACTAGATCATAAGGCCTGTAATGGCAGCGGCCATAGGTTTTGCTTATGATATCCCTAGTAGCTTGCACAGTACCACACAAAGTAAGTTCTAGATAAATATTTGTTAAGCAAGGAACCAACCTTGGCTCACTCCTGCAGAGTGACACCACCTGGGGCTTCCTCTGTCATAGTACCTTGCTTTATGAGAATTTAATCACTGTCCCTTAGCTCCAGTTGGAGCTTGCCCTCTCTAGACAAGGCAGCTCTCTGTAGCTGGACAAATAAGGGCTCAGCCCAGCTTCCCTGCCTTTCAGTCAAACTGGCCAATAAAAGAACAAAATTGGATAGTACAGACTACCAAATAGGACATCTGGACTAAGAAGAACTTACCGCAGGAGTGTACTATAGAGCCTCTTGTAATATTCAAGAATTTTAAAGATAGACAATGGATTCCAGTTCTACCTGGTCATCAGCATCAGCTGGAGAGTGTATTAAAAATACATATTCTCTGGAATCACCCTTTTGATGTCTGATTTAGTAGGTCTAGGATGGGCCCTGGGAATCTGAATGTTTGTTTGCTTAAGCTGCGTGCGAACAGATTTGGGAAACTCTGCTCTAATTACTTCATGAGTATGTCTTGCTTCCCAAATGATAAGCTCCATGAGGGCAAGAAATGGGTCTTATATGTTTTGTGTGTCACCCAGAGGGTCGAAGGAATTAGTAAGTGCCAAGCTGAGTGATTGATAATATCCCTATAAGCATAAAACAGCACACAGCACTGGGCTATCCTACAGCCAACAGCTGCCCTTCCAGCGTCTCTAAACCTAAAGACCCAGATGCAGCTCTTCATCCTAACACAGCAAAATATATAAATATAAGTATAAATATACATAAATATATTGCCTTTTGGAGCAATACCAGCAAGACTTGATTATTCCTCTAGGTCCACATCTGTTCCTTCAAATACTTGGAATTCAGCAGACTTATGAATAACACATTTCAAATCACAGGAGAGTCCAAGAGGCAAAAAGCTGCACGTTGTCAGGGCCAAGCAATGTGTGTTTAAACCAGAACAGCTGCAGATACAAGGCACTGGAGTTGCTTTAAACAATAATAATGTTGATGATCTGAGTTATAAACAGGTTCTTTTCCAGGCAATCTAGGGTTGTGATCAACCTTGCTTTATAACTAGGAGAAGGAGGTGATTTTCTTTTTTATACTCCACCCCAAAAGTGTGTCATTATTTTGGAATGAGGTCTGAATTCTACCAGCAGCAACACGTTATTTGTGCTTCAGACAGTTCTCTGCCTACATGTCCTTTTTATAATGTGGATACATGAATTTATAGTTCATTAACACTTGAGTATGAACTAGGTCAGCATATCCCAAAGTTAGCCAGAACTTTAGATTTAAGAAGACCTTTAGTTGTATAGTTTGGGGAATTGGTGAAAACTCTATCTTTTCTCCAAGAGTCAAAAATACAACCTCCACAGTGTTTCTCAAAGTGTGGTCACTGGACCAAACATCAGCATCACTCGAAAACTTGTTAACAATGCAGATTTTCAGGCCCATCCCAGGCCTACTGATTCAGAAACTCTGGAGGCCGAGTCAGTGATCTGTGTTTTAACGGTCCTTTAGGTGAGTCTGATACTCATGGAAGTTTGAGAACCACTGTATTACCACATTAATGGTGTAAGAAGGTCTATAGTAATGAAACCTGCTTATTGAAAGTAGCACTACTCAAATGTATTTGCCTCCACACCTCTTTTTCATGTAACAGCTATCAATTTCCATGGAATCTGTGGTGGATGAGATACACATTAGAAATCGCTATGCGAGATTATGGAAAAGCAAAATATATTCATGACACAATTGGCAACACAGAATGGTAAGAACAAATATTTACTGCTTTACACTATGTGCCAGACACCAGGAATACTGTGAGTGATCTGACACACATGATCTCTTCCTCCCCGGGATATATGGTCTAGTGGTAAAGACAGATACACAGTAAACATATGGAAATATTATATATGAAGTCCACACAGTATAGGAAGATGTGAAGGCACACTGAGAGGGACAATTCACAATGTGAAGGATGATTCACCATTACTTGGGTCATTAAGTTTGCTTTGCAAGCCATTCTCGTCGTTCTCTTGTCCACACTGCCTAGACCATGGTGGCTAAAGCACCTCCCTTCAGCAGATACAATCAGACTACTTCACTTCAGACACACTTGGAGCAAGTCCCAAGTACAAGGGCTTTAGAATCATCATGGTCATCAGCAAGGCTGGTACTATGGTCTGGGTGCTTGTGTCCCTGCCCAAATTCTTATATTGAAATTCTAATCCCTAAAAGGTGATGGTATTAGTAGGTGGAGCCTCTGGGAGGTGCTTATATCATGAGGTTGGAACACTCGTGAATAAATTAGTATCCTGTAAGGGTCCACAGAGATTGTTTGCCTCTTCCACCTTGTGAGCAAACAGCAAAACATTACCAGTCTGTATCTCAAAAGTCTTCACCACACACCCAGTCGGTTAGCACCATAATCCGGAACGTCCCGGCCTCCAGAACTGTGAGAAATAAACTTTGATTGTTTATAAACCTCCCAGGTATCTTGTTAGAGCAGCCCAAACAGACTGCCGTAGCTCGCCAGCAGAGCCGGAACACACAGGCGCACAGACAGCGGTGTCCTCTCTTAGGCCGCTGCTACTCACTGGCTCTTCCGAACCTCCAACGTCAGGCCCCTGGTCTGGTGGGCCTGCTGCTTAGAGTATCTCTGAGGTTTGGGGAACTGGTGAAAGACAATATTGCTGCTACAAAGACAACAAAAGCCTAGACAACAAAAGCCTTCAACCATGCTCTCGTGGAAGGCAGGGAATTTTGTGTGTGGTGTTCATTCCCAGACTCCAGAACAGTGACGGGCACACAGTAGGCCCCCAACAAATACTTGCCTTTTATGGTTCAGCGACCCTCCGTGTCAACCTCGTCTGACCTCTACATAAGTAAGACTAGGCTAATGGTTAAAATAGCGTGAAAATACATAAAAGCACAAATATCATATAGAGGAGACAACCAAGAGAACTTTCTGCAAAAATGTCAATGTTCTCTATCTGTGTTGTCTGATAGGATTAGCCACCAGCCACATGGAGCTCTCAAACACTTGAAATGTAGCTAGTGTGATCAAGGACCTGGAGTTTTAATTATAATTAATTTAAACAGCCTTACAGGGCTCATGTCTACCGTACAGACAACACACGGAAAGAGGTATATGACCCAGACTAATGAGGGCTGTGCTACCCTCAGTACAGAACATTCAGCCCTAGTTATAGAATATTATAAGTAGATCAAAACCAACTGATCATTTCACTCAGTTGTCAATCAGATGTTCAGGCAGGTCACACTAGAACATTCCACATGACAGTCTTTCCAGTTCTAAACATAGGTTCCTGAAGAACCTGCAGCGAGGCCTGTACCCTCACCCCCACATTCCTCACTCCAGCCCTTCCATTTCTCTTTTCCTTCAAGTTCAATATGACCGCACTTTCTCTTAGCCTGTCTGGATGGCAGTACGATCTGATGAACATTCGCATGTGAATGAGAATGCCCACAATCCTGTAACCTGATCCTCTCAAGTTTCCCTGGGTACAGGGCTGCTTACTAAATTAAGGACTTTAATGCCTAATGTCAAGAGGGAAACTTCAGGTAGGGCCTTGGGGGGGATATTTATCTAACCAGTAGGACTAGCTCTTAAATTTCCCGGAACACTTGTAAAAAGGGGTTAAAAAGGTTTGAATGTTGGCTCCAAACTATAAGGTCATTATGTTAATAAACCCTTCCTGGGCCAGCCTCCCAACAGATTCCAAACCATTTCTCAATAGGCAGGATGAAAGGAAAGCAACAGATCTCTTTGCCCAGAAACTCATCAAAGGTGCTCCCGCCCTTGGTTAGCTGATCTCAGAAATCATTTTGCCTTGTTTCATTGGAATTCAGCATTTAAAATGTCAGTCACTTTCCTGACAATAATTTATGTACTACTTTGGGGAGGGTTCTGTGTTGCTGGTTAACTTTTCTTGGGTCTGGGTCTTGTTGCGCAGACTCTAAGCTGCTAGAGAAGGCAGGGACCTCACTCTATGCACGTGAATCCCCCAGCCACCTAGCTCTATGTCTGGTAAGCCACGACACACAGTGAACTTATACCTGCTCAGTTTGCTCAACAGGGTCCAGTAAGTTATTCTGGACAATGTGAGTTCCTGTCCTGGATGCGTGGCCTTAGGCAAATCACTTTCCCTTTCTAAACTTTGGATTTATCTTCTAGAAGAGAGTTCAGCAAACTACTGTCGGTCGGCCCAATCATGTTTCTGGTCTGTTTTTGTACAGTTTATGAGCTAAGGATGATTTTTATACCTTTAAAGGTTTATAAAAATAATAATACGCAACTGAAACCACGTGTGGGCCGCAGAGTCTAAAAGCGTTACTATCTGGCTATTTACAGAAAAAGTTTGCCAACCTCTGCACTAAAATGAAGACAATAAACTAGAAAAAAATCTTTTTATTCTTTTTAAACTTTGTGCCGCACCCCCCGCCCCCAACACACACACCGTCTTATGAAAACCATCTCTCTAAAGAATTTACAGAGAATCTGATCTGTGACTATATAACCCAAGGGCAAGCCGCTAAGGTTGGTGCAAGAGTGAGAACTTGACCAGTAACCACCTCCTTCCTTTAAGGCAAACCCCTGAGGCTGCTGTGCTACAGTTTGAAAGCCTCAGACCAGAGTGATCCGTGAAGTCCTGTTTTGGCCGCACTATTCTTTGTTTCGGGGCATCAGTAGAGCTCGTAGTTAGTGCTTAAGCTTCGGAGGCAGAGTATTCAGGCTGAGTCCTGGATTTATCTCTTACTACCTCTGGGCACTGGTAAGTTAGTTAACCTTTCCAAATCTCAATTACCTCAAGTAGGAGCCATGAGAGTATCTTAACTCTATAAATGCAGTCAAGGTTAAATGGAATAATGCATGGACAGCACTTAGCAGAAGGCCTGGCAACATGCTAATGTATCAGTGGAAACTATCATTATTATTGCGATAACCCACTCTATCTTTCGCACATGCCTGCCTCTCAAAACAGCCTGAGTAGTACCATCCAGAGGTGAGAAAGCCCCACACGGTAAAGTACAGTACACGGGGAACACTCACTACATATTAACCAATCACTACTGTTGTCAAAGGAATCAGCATCCCCAGTTGAGAAGCCCAACCAGGGCATGAAATATTTTCCCTGAGTGTCTCTCCATCACCTGGCTTACCTAAGCCCAAAGCCCTCCAGGTACCCTCCACGCTGCAGTAATAACAACGCACACGAAACCACGTATATAAATAAACTATTTTCCTGCTAATGAGAGGCGACCCAGCAGTTTTCTCATCACTTCAGTGACAAGTTTATGTGCTCCACAACTGCAGTCGAAATATTTTTTGCTATTTTCATGATTTTCTTGGCTTCCTTCCCAAGGAATTAATCATTTCTACAGCACTGGGGAGAAGCTGAGAACTCGCAGACAAGACTGAATGACATGATAGCGCATTCTCTTCGCCCACGCCCGATCTCTCTCTGTGCATGAAATTAAATTGTTCCGGGGAAAATGGCTTGCTCTGGCAGGGAAGGTCTGGAAGCAGAACCCCTTCAGGGCTCTGGCTTCATGGCAAAGTGTTCAGTGGGCCAGGCAGGTTGATTTCTGTTCTTTTGAGATTCTCAAATTCTAGGTGAAGCAGTGGGAACATACTCAAGGTCCTGTGGCTATACCTAAATTAAACTCATGGTGTCATGGTGTCGTTGGGTAGGCCAGAAAGAGCTGCTCTGGTGGACAAGCTAAAGTTGTGACCGAGAGGAGAGACTCCTGCAATCAAGTTTTGAATCAAGAAATTCCACCCAAGGAGACTCCACAGATCATTCTAGTTCACCTCCTCATTTTGGGAGTGAGGAAGCTATAAACCCCCAGGCTTTGGAGATAGACACATATGTATTTGAAACTCTGCCTCTTGCTACCAAATCACCTCATCTTTCTATGATTCAGCTCTTCTCTGCAAATGTTCAAGTACCTTCTTCACAGGGTTAGTAAGGGGACTGGAGATACAATGGAGCACAGGACTTGGTACATATGTCCCAAGGATGGAATATGTAGAGAGACAGTAGCCAGACCATATATACAAATAGGACTTTGACCCGCAACTGCGGCAACCTGCCCAGAAAACCAACCCCTTGATTCCAATAAACTCAGGAAGCCAGCCTGCTCTAAGTTGAATATGCAGGAAGTCAGACTGCTATCTCTAGTGGCTAAACAGTAATTTCTTTAACCATTAGCTCTAAATGGTCTGAACTTAATTAATAACTGACAGCTTCCCTGATTTTGTCACTGCTTCCAACTTAGAACAAATCAGAGAAAGCCAAATACACTCCTCTAACCAATCGCAGAGATGCCCCGCTTCTAGTTAGCCCACCTACAACTTCCCCATGCCAATAGTCTGCAGCCAGGGCCCACCTGAAGCTTTTCTACTCCTCCATCTCTGCCTTTGAGTCTCTGCCCAAACACAAGTGATGGTGACTGATTCCCTGGCTGTAGCCAGCTCTGAATAAATAGCCTCTGCTTGTTCTCATTTAACTGGTCTCCCTTTACTCCTACAATGCACACACATACCTACCCCGCACAACGTCAGCACAACCACACATGTTATCATACGGTGAATAAAGGAAAGACACATTTCTTGAAAGCCAGGGTTGTGCTTTTCAATCTGCTGATATACCCAATTAACAAAGGAAGTAATCACCAGAGTATAATTACTCAAGCTTGTTCTATCCAACAAGAATTCTAAAAAGGCTCTAAGTTTGTATAGTGTTTAATCTTCTAAGAGCTTACTCAACTCATTTGTTCACTGACTTTATGAATGGAGCAGAGACAGAGGCAACTCCTCCATTAAGAATAGAAGGCACCAAGCCAAGGACCCGCAATACTTTTAGAAGTCCACAAAAATGGTTTCATTTCTTACAAAATCAGAAGGAACAAAACCCCCGCACTTTCAGGTGGAAGAAAATAATTTATACATACTATTAGTACCCTGGATTTTATACCAACAGAGTTGTAAAACATAATTTTAACACATTTTTATGGAGGAAGGGGCCAACAAAAGCAAAAGTGCCTAGAGTCTTCAAAAGTCATAGTGTGGCCCTGGTGAGAAGAAATAATATTTGCTCTTTTTGTGGATGGATAAAGCACTGGTCAGCTATCACTTACTTCTTTCAGGATCCCCACCCACCCTTAATCTCTCTTCTGTATTTTGGTAATTCTCAGATTGGCCTTCCATGTATTTTCTGGTGCACTGATCCTTTGAATTCATCCTTTCTGTAGCTGTCAAAGCTAATATGTTCAAAATACAGAAGAGATCATTATGCAACTTGTAGAAAAGTAATTTAAAAACTTTGTTATCACCCCACTTTTAGGATCACAATCTGATTCTAATTTATCATCCTATTTTACCCACTACCACCAACCCCCAGAAGTTTCCCATCCTTGACCCAGGCATGACCACGTCACACCTGCCCACGTGTCCCTCCACCTACTAGGAGCCAGTGCATTCTGCTCACGTCCTGCTTCACCTATCACATTCTGAATGAACTCCTCTCAAGTGTCCCATATGACACTTGTCTTACCTGTCTTATTCCCAAAGCATTAGATCAGAATTAATTGTAATTAGTTAGATATATGTCTGTCTTAGGATACAGCCTTGTTGAGGGCAGGAATCAGATCATATCCACATCTTTTTTGATGCCAAGAACTGACATTTATTGACATCCCTAGAATGCAAAACTCACCAGCAGCAAAGCTGGTATTAGAAGCAAAGTACCCGTCCCCTGGTTTTGCCTCCTTTCAGTTCATCATATACTCTCTTGACACTAGCCCACCAAACTGGGGTGGGAGTGGGGGGGTGGGCAGATGGATGCTCTGGATGTCAGGCACTTAAGTATAACAGTGCTGTGCTAATAAATATTTAAAAACAGGTTCACAAGGAAAAGACAAAACAACAACAAAAACAAAACAACTCCTCTGATTTATAGCATCTGCCAATTTCCATCATGTAAATACTCCCATCATGGCCAATTTTAAGTTATCAACTATCAACGTGACTTCACTGAACACAGAGCTGGGAAGAGTTGCACAGGGGCATACCATTACATAGTATTTTCCACTTTGTAGATGCCATAGTCTAAATAACCATAAAATCCAGTAAAAATAAATAAGAAGTGATGATTTTTGAGTGCCTATTACCTTTATTTCAATTAATTTAATTGTACACTTATAAATAATTTAATTTTAATCATGGGTTAATAACTGACTCAATTAGCAAAATTTCTGAGAATTTAGCAACTGGCTCACAGGAGCCAGTACAAGCTCTCTCCTCTGCACCACGGACAGCATGAAGCTTGTTTGGATGTAGCCTGCAGGAGTGCTGGGAAGACAAACACCTATAACATTTGAGGGTTTAGATCAATAACATAGTAAAGGCACTGCTTAGATTCTATTTCATTTATTGAGGTAGATCTTCCCTGTCCCTTTCCTATGCTTTTCAATGACATGCTTCCGTTTTATCATATGTGTTCTGTGCCGACCTGTCGCAGCAAACCACAGGCTCTGCAAAGTTGAAAACCCTGTCCATTCCTCATCGCTGTATTTCTGATGTCAGGACCTCAGTAAACATTTGTTGAATGTGTGGATGGAGTAAATATCTGAGCATCTTATTGCCACTTGGTTATTTATACTGACATGATAAGGGCAATGCTGTAAGACATATGTCGAATGACACAGGGTTTGCAACGGAAACCATAAAAGGGTAAGCCTTTACTCAGTATGACCTAATATTGCTTACATTTGAGAAATCCCCAAGACAACATTCAGTATACGTGTGCTAAAAGGGCCCGGGCTGCAAATAGGAGTTACCTGCTACACTTTCTTGATCAGTTTATAAAGTACTAGATATTAACTATGAATTAAAAGGCAGAACAGCAAATAAAACAAGCCAACTAAAGCACTACTGCCCAAAACACTAGTTTTGTCCACAATTTAAGAAACAAGTGTCATCAAAGAAGAACATATAAGACTTCGATTTTTAAAAATGTTTTGCCCTGTATAATTTCAAAAAAATGGTAATAGTAACGTTGTGTGTGTGTGTGTGTGTGTGTGTGTGTGTGTGTGTGTGTGTGTGTATGTGCCAGGAACTATGGATTCATTTAGTCATATAACAACCCTCTAATGTATGCACTGTTATTATCATAAGAAAACTGAGACACTAGGAATTTCAATAACTTGCCCGAGGTCACATTGTTAGAAAGTAATGGCAGTCTGGCTCCAGAGTCTCTGCTCTTAATCATTATGCTACACTACAGTTGACAAAACAAACAATGTCCAGAATGTCCAAAATGTCCTCGGAGCTCTATCCTTCTGGAGTTAGTCCCAGTTGTTATGAGCAAGAGTCTTTTAATCTTAGGAGATCTCTGGGGTTGGCATCCGATCTCTGGATGAGATGAGGAACAACCCTAGTTTGGGGACATATAAATGTCTCCCCTAATGAGCAGAACAAGGATCAGGAATTCCTGCTAGCTGCCCAGCTTTGGGCAAGCCCTTCAGGGCATCATCTCGGATGGGGATATGCCTTACAGAAGGAAGAATTTGCTAAGCTCCTATTTGTCCTCCCAGATTAGGTAGCCACCAGAAGGCCCATGGTGGTAAGACACAAGAAAAGCTTGTCTTTGAAGAGGCTTGGGGAGAGGAGGCTTCAGAAATTTGTGCCTCTTCAAATATTTAAGTGTTTGTGTGCATGCCTTTGTGGGAGGGTGTTGGGAGGGGATGTGCAAGTATTGTGACAGGCTCACTCTAGATAAGAACCTGCCTTCCTTCCTCTGTCATGCGCATTACAGAGTCAAAGCAACATTTCTGGTACGCATATGTGATGAGATTTTAGTAGATTTGCAAATAACATGATTCTTTACAAGGCTAGCATTGGGACCTTCCGGTTTCAGTATTTTATATTTCAAAATATTATCTGTATTAGGTTTCACTTCCAGAAATGTTTAGGGAATTACTTAAAATACAAATGAGTCTCCATCATTCCTTTTCAGCTGCTATAAGTTATAGATTAATAAAATCATGGAAGGATACCAAGATTGGGAGTGAGGAAAATTTGTAAGTTATACTTATTTTGCTAAGAAAACCCAGAGCTTTTCTGAAGGAGGAGAAGGAATTGGTCTAATTAACTCATCCAAGCTCCTAGCTGTATTTTAATGTAGTCCATGCGTGGATTCTGGCACAAGAGGGTCTTCAAGCTGCCAAATCCAAAATCAATTTGTAGAAGAAACAGCAATCAGTCATTAATTGATTTCTGATCCCATTCAGCTTTAAATTAAAGGACACCTCCATGTCCTTGCAAATAAAATGATCAGTGATTGGGCACATCTGATAGCAATTTGATGGCTGTCCATATGAGACTACTGGGCTTGCCAAAGACTGCCATTTGCCTGGCACCTGGTCATTGAATGACTCTGCCTTCCATCTTTAATCCATCGACTGTCTTTCCGTTAATGATCCAGGGTCCATGGCACAAACAGAAGTGTTCAAGGAAACTATCATTAGGAGCCTTTTTAAGGGAGCACATAGTTCTTGTATTCACAGCTTGTATTTCTCAATAGCCATCTCATCTCTCTATCACACAATTGTTTCGAATGGTAATTCAGAATTACAGGTTGGTGGTGCTATCAACCAAAAATGGGTTCACTCCAAAATTGAAATAGGACTTCTTTGCAGACTCAGAATGTGAAATCCAACTTACATGGCTTTTCTGGCTAGAGAATCCATCAATATCCATTGATGCTGAAAAGATAACTTAGCCCAGCTTCATACCTATTGAGTCTTACCTAGAATCTCTCTCTCTTCTTCCTCTCCCTCTGCCTTTCTAAGAAGAGTTAGAATGGAAAGAGCAGGGCACAAGACTTGTAGTTAAAGGAGTTTTTGTTGTCAGAGATATCAAAATTGATGAGGTCAGTTTTAGACTGTAACGTGAATGCCAGCAATGGGTGGCTAATGTCCTCCACCATTTTGTGTATTTTACATCATGCCAAGGACAATGCTCATTTCTCCATGGGCGTGTACACTCTCCTAAATGAGGGAATTGTTCTTGGGATTGTTTGGGGGCACTGTTTTCTTATTGAAAATACATTCTCTTTCCAACATTTCAGAAAGTTATTTAGAGACCATACTCTATGCCAAACAATAATTCTGCTTATATAAAGTAATGCTGTGCTTCAACATCTATTCGTCATCTGCTAAGACAGAGTTAGCAAAGACTATTTTATCTTCAGTTGGGCCCTGTTAGTCCTTCAACTCAGCTTATAGGTGCAATACATCATGCCTGGAGGCCCTCTGGTATTATATAAGCTCCCATGCATAACTTGAATTAGCAAGGAAATGACATATTTATATAGCAATTAAAAATATGTTTAGCATTCCCTGAGGTGCCACCCCTCCCAATTATTTAAGCTAAAAGCACATTAATCATCCTGCAGGGTGTGGTACAATGGAGACAGTGGTTGTTTCTGTATCCAGTGTTTAATACCGCACATGAAAACGTAGCCTGAATTTCCACAACCTTGACATATCACCATACACTGATTATATTCACACTTAAACACAGCATGCTTTTTTAAACAACACCATTTGGAGCTGTCACATACCCAAAAGCATGAGGCTCATGTGCTTTCATGTTAACCTGCTTCACAATAAGACCATTTATTATGGAGCATGAACAAGAGGGAAAGGAGAGTCAAGCTCCTTCCCATAAGCCTTCTTGATTTGAAAGTCTAACGTTAGGCAGTTCTCCAATGCTGCTAGATCCCAGAATCTGTCAGATATCTGGAATGTTTATTCCTGACTGCTCATAAATGGCATTACTTCAAAAGTACACTTTTAACGGCTGTGTATATTCCCAAACATAACAAAAATGAACAACAATGGATAAACACACCCTAATCTGGTGACCATTCTGACATACTTTTTAGCAGCACTAAAATTTTTTTGAAATAGTAGGATGAGCCTGAGGTGGTTTTGGCTGACCCCGAAGTAATGAAAATCAAATAAGGAGCAACCAGCACTCTATTATGGGAGCACCCCACCCCTCCATGACCTGGAGCACTCCTAAATTATCAATAATGGAGGAACCCTAAGTAGCTCATCATTAGCAAGGTATCACCACTATCTGTACAGGGCTTTGTGTTTCAGAAGCCATTTCTACATACTTCATTTCATTTGGGCATATAACAACATTCTGAGGAGCCATTATGGCCTCTCATTTACAACTAAGACACTGAATTTCTGGAATTTTCTCTTTTTCAAAAATGCACATTTTAAAAGTCACAAACTCAGATATTTATACTTTTTAATTTATTTATATATTTATAAATTTACAAATATTTATATGTTTATAATTATATTCTTATTTATATTGTATTTATATTTATGTTTATTTACACTATTTATACTTAAATCCATCAAATGCGATAATGTGGATGATGATTCTAACAACTGTTTATGTGTTGTATTTTCACTGTGTGCTATGTAATACCTGTATTACATTTTTAAATACATTAACTCAATAATCCTCACCACTCCATTTATGGTTAGGAAAATCCAGACTCAAGAGGCAAGCAGGCCTGCCCTGGAACACACAGTCAGAAGCCAGAAGGTAACCCCTGCCAGTCTGGCTGCAGAGCTCCCCACCCCTCTTTAGGACACATACTCCATGGTCCCCCAAATCATACTGCTGCCTGACCACTGGACTTAGCGTGGGGACTTCAAGAATATTCATGAACATATAAACTCAGGGAAGTCAAATAACTATAGTATCACTAACACGCATGGGGGTTTGTGACCAATTTTATACCTAATAGAATAAAAACCATGTTGGTCATCATCCCCTGCTGGAAGGTCTTTGGATCTAAGCATTTGGAGTTCACACTCTAACTCTAATTAGCTTTATGTTCCTGGGCAAATCACTTACTCGCCCTAATTCTTCATTTGTCCTCACTCATACAATGGAGGTAGGGATGAAAAGACCCGTAGGGAGGGTAGTTTGGGCAACCGTATGAGATCATACCTGGAAACCACTTAGCACGGTGCCTGGTGATTCTCTCAGCAGATGGGGATGTCTGTAGGTTGTTTTTTGTTTTTTTCCCTTTTTAATTTAATGATGCATCTAAATCCATCACACTGAGCATATAAAGCACTAGTTCTATGCTCAAGGCATTCCCGCAACCCAAAAGGGGGAGTCGCCTCTATTCCCACCTTAACGATCATTGGTCAAGGTCCTTTCCTTTCTTGCAGGCTAAGAGAAGCTCTTACCTCCTCCAAAGAGAGTGCTCAGATGTCCCTGACCCCTGCTTTGGCTCTGACATTCCCACACAATTTTCTGAGTCACTCTTCCAGATCTTGACCCAAATATATTATGAAAACACCAATACTTACTGTCCAATTTTTTTAAAGATTTTATATATTAGAGAGAGAGAGAGAGCACGAGCAAGCATGAGCTGGGGGAGGGGCAGAGGGAGAGGGAGAGGGAGAAGTAGACTCTCCGCTGAGCAGGGAGCCCAATGGCTGGCTCATAGGACCCCAGGATCATGACCTGAGTGGAAGGCAGACGCTTAACTGATTGAGCTACCCAGGCACCCCTGATTGTCCAATTTAAAGTAACTTTTCCCCCACTGATTTTAATTTTGACTTCAAGTGCAGGATCCTTTGAAGAACTATGTGACTTCATAGTCACTCCTTCCCCATGCACTTTATTCTCCCCTACTCCTAGGCTCTAGACTGCCTGAACTTGAGACTTACTTGGGCTGCAAACAGAAATGGTTGTTTAGTGGGTCCCTGCTTCAAAAACTCCCACTGGCCAACAAGCAACCATGGCATACCATTGCCTACTGCCCAGAGAGAAGCTGAGACTTTACATTTAGGGGGTGTGCCAATCTGCTCATTTTGCAGGTAGAGAAAATGAAGCTCAACAAGTGAGGTGGTTTGCCCAGGGTCCCAGGACTGGTTACTAGGTAAGCTGGAATCAGACCTCGTGAATTCCTGGGTTACTGCTCTATCCACTAAAGGTCACTCTCTGAGCACAGATCCCTGATGACCCAGACTACTGAGTGGGATCCTGGTATTTTCAATAGTCTACATGTCTCGTTGAATTCCCGAATACCCCTACTATGCACCAGAAGGCATGCGGCCTGCCTTACAGTGTGCTTTCTTTCCCTGTCTCACTGACCTGCTGTCTCCCCTTCCTCCACCCATACCCTGACTCCTCCCACCTCATCTGAGAACTCCAGCTCCACCTCTGGTCCGGTGGTTTTCAACACCTACAAGCCCTTCCACTCACACCTGACTTGTTGTCCCGGCCAGGCCACGCCCCTGCTCTCATCACCCAAGACCTAGAGTGACTATCAAAGTTTGCACATAAACATGGAGTAACTTGTATTTATACAGTCTTCTATTTGAGAACATTATCCTAGAATCTAGTACCCTTAGGATCTACCCCATCACATCTGATGCCATTAACAATAATAGTGGAGGGAAAAAAAAACACTAGGATATTTTGTTAAGATGGGTTTTTTTTTTAATTGCATTTATTTAGGGATCCTTTTTAGTGTTCTTCTCTATAGATAAAACTCTGAAGATTTTATTGATTCTTGGCATTTAACTTTTTAAAAAGTTTCTTTATGCATTTATTTAATTATTAAACACATGTTTACTATTCTATCTTTTGCCCAGAACAGTGTCTGGCACACAAGAGAAGCTCAGGAAAGGGGGTAGATAAGGTTCTTAATCTCATGGAATTCCTCTCCTAGTGGTGAAGGGCTGAGTCACCAAACAGTTACCCTTAAGCGTGAGAAAGGCTTTGATAGGAAACATCCATGATGCTACAGGAGGGTATAGGAGGGACATCTAACTTAGATTTAAGGGGTCAAGAAGGGGTTCCTGGAAGAAGGGGCTTCTATGCTAACAGAGAGTGGAAGAATAAGAGCTAAGGACGTAAAGAAAAAGTCAAGCAAACCATTGTTATCAGAAGAGAGACCATGTACTCAAAGGCTTAGAAGTAAGGAAGAACATGGTCCATTTGGGTACTGGAAGTATCTATCCCCTAGGCCCCACTTCTTTGGCTCTTTCTGAAGTCTGCTGCAAGTGGACATAAATTTAACTGATATTTTGATCCAAATACCCCAACCTCAGCCACTAAATATGTACCCAAGACTTGCATACAGAGGTACACCCACGCAGTCTATAAACACTATGCACTCCAGAACGAGCAAGAGAGATAAGAGATTTGATACTCAGGTGATCTGGGTCTTTCTCACACATACTGAGTCTCTTGCCACATTCGTACAATTCTGGCATTTAACAATACACTTTTAAAAATATATATGATTATCCCCCAAACACAAGCCAATTGCTGCATCTGGCATTTGGTGCTTAATCTGAGAAACCATGATCTGCTCCAAAACCAGAGGAGTAAACCTCTGTTGCAGACCACTGGAGAGGGGACATGTAAGTTTCTAATGTAAAGGAATAGTCAAGGGCCCATTCGGAGCACATCTATGTCTTGCATTATGGGCCCTGGATCAACCTCACTCGAGACTCCAATGAAA
This sequence comes from Halichoerus grypus, assembly GCF_964656455.1. Lineage (NCBI taxonomy): Eukaryota > Metazoa > Chordata > Mammalia > Carnivora > Phocidae > Halichoerus > Halichoerus grypus. The sequence goes on along the minus strand of NC_135713.1, from coordinate 46,838,606 downwards.
AGTTCCCTTTTAATGACCAGAGAATCAAGGCTGCTAAGAAGGACAGTGACTTGTCCAAGCACCCCCGGCAGACCAGGGGCAGCATAGCCCCAGGAATCTCGTCTTTCCAGGAAATACCCCTCTCTCCAAGCATCCTGTTCCTCTTGTGGATGAATTTCAGTGGCAAGCACAGAATATCTGAGCTTAAGCTTCATGATAGGATCATAGTTAACCTTTCAGACTCCATGTCTTGTTTTTTGCTAAAATATCAGTCTTTGGAATCAGGTGGCATTCATGAATGTTTATCTTCTCTGTAACAGTCCCTAATAAAATGGCTGGTGGGTGTATTACCTACAGGAAAGAGTTGGGTGGTTGCTGTGAATGTAATCAATTATACTAAATATAGCTAATCACCATGATCTCAGTGCCTGGAATGTCCTTATCAACTAGATACAAATGTAATGATGTTTTCCTCCCAAAATTGTGCTATAATCTTTGAAAGTCCATACAATTTCTTCTGTAAATCACCAGTTCCAGCAACCTAGTATAAGAGGAGAGAAACTTTTTTGTTTACCTGTTTCGGTGAACAGACTTTGGCAAGTTAACAAACTAAACATGAGTGTCAGTATATCCTCAACTGGATTTAGAAAATGTTATATTCTTGGGGCGCCTGAGTGGCTCAGTCAGTTAAGCATCTGCCTTCGGTTCAGGTCATGATCCCAGGGTCCCACATTGGGCTCCCTGATCACCAGGGAGCCTGCTTCTTCCTCTCCTTGTGCCTCTCCCCCTGCTTGTGCTCTCGCTTTCTCTGACAAATAAATAAAATAAATATATATATAAAAGAAAATGTTATATTCCTATTGATATGATTACAAGTGAAACTGAATGTTCCTAATTTGTATTAGTTTTTGTTTTAACACAGCCCTCCCCACCCTGTTGTAGTTCTTGAAAAGCACAATTTTTAGGTTTAGGTTTTGAGTAACAACCAATTGGCATTGGAATGAAATGAGACAAAATCACTCCATAAAATTCAACCCTAATTTGCTAGTGAATCAAGACACATAAGTGACCTTCCCATTATTCTATTAAACCTGGTCCCTGGTATTTTCTTTGTTTTTATGTTTGTGTATTATCTTGTAGGCATCTTGTTTCTGACATACAGCCGCATGAGTGAGCTCCTGCTAGTCTTTGAAGGCTGCAAAACAACATTGCCATTTTTAAGCCAGCTTCTTTTGGCAGAGGAAAGTTGACAGAGAAGGACATGGAAATGTGCCAGATGAACATCTAAGGGGCACTAATTAAACACTTGGAGAATAACCAGTGAATACCATGTGGCCCAAGAGCATGGGTTTTGGAATGAGACACACCTGAGTTTGATTCCTGCCCTGACTATTATTGCTTATGTAATGTAACATTCCTGATGCCGTGGCTTAACAGCTGTAAAGATGAAGACCATGCATACTTTAACTTGTAGTGGGACCTAAAGGAGATAATATACAAATAATATTTATGATATTAATAAAAAAGACACATTGAGCGCTTACTATGTGCTAAGTGTTGTACACAGATTATATCATTCAGTCCTTCCAATAAGCCTAGGAGGAACACACTCTTATTCCATTTTATGGCTAAGAACACTGAGGCATAGTGTAACCTAGCCAGACTCAAAGAGGCTTCAGTGGCAGGGCTGGGACCCTCTCCTGAGCAGCCTGCCTCTCAACTATTAACTGTGCTCCCTTACTCCTAAGTACCAACCTCTCTATGGGTCCCCTTCAGCCCTAAAATGCTATGATCCTATGACTTCTATAACAAAGCATGCCTTTCAACACAGACACGGATGACCTAGCCAGTTGTGCCAGAGAGCGGTATGAAATGTGAAGGATAAACTTTTGATCCTAAAGAGCCACATGCATGTTGACAAGAAGGCATATAGCTGTCCGAGCAAGCACGACGCTCACGTTGGAACCTAATGCTTACAAGTGAATTGTAACGAAAACATGTCTTCCGTGTACCATGCTGGGCCACCCAAACCTCCTAAGCTACTGAAATGGTACCCAAACTCCAGTGATGCTGCAGCTAGGGCAAACAGCTCCAGAAAACCGTACAGCTTCTACTCGGGAGCAAAAGAGATACACCGCCACAGCCCTTATCTTTGCCTTCTCCTTACATACTTCCTCCAAATTTAAGATTGCAGTAAAAACCACAACCAGTCTATATACAAGTTCAGGCTCTGCTACACACTTCCTTTACATTAATTCCTTTGTTTCAAAATTTTTGTGAGATTAGTACTACTCTTCCCATTTTACAGATAAGGAAACTGAAGTCCACAGAAGTTGAAAGATAGACTTAATGCTACGGGGTTAGGAAGCGGCTGAAGTGGAGTTTAACCCACATCCATCTTAACAGCTAAGCCGTATTCTAAGTGTCTGCTTCTCAAGTGTTAACACTACTAAACACGCAAAAAATAAACCTTCTAGCCTTATAAATCACAACGCTTCATAGAAGTTATTTTGGTAAGATTTTCTTTGGATGAGGAGTGAGTGCCTGAAAAACATGCTCCTCCAGCTTTTGTCAGTTCAGCCTGGTCAAGCACTTCTGCTGTAAGCTGGAAGAAGGCGGTGTTCACATGTTTTTTTAAATAAGAAAAGGAAATATAAAATATTTATTATGCACGGATCAAGTTATGGAACTCTAAGGTATGATTACGTAGGAGAGCATTTTTGAAGTCTGAATTTGACTTTGGTAGAGTCCATGCAGTACATTAACTTCTTTATTATTGCAGCAATTCTCTTTGAAACCCAGAGGGAACAGAGATGAGCCCACAGGACCCTGCAAAGGGAGTCAAAGCAGAGGTTCACCATAGAATTTCCACTGAGAACAGAAAATTAAAGGGTAGGGTTCAAAATTCAACCACTAATAGCTTTAGGGAACATACAAGACCACAAATGTGGTACCTGGAATGGGCTCTAGACCTGGCGGAGCCCAAACTTTGGAACTCTTTTTGTTCAAACACAGGGAAATTATTTTAAACAACAGATGCATTTAGCCCAAACAGGCTCTTTTGATGGACCATTTGTCATTTGTACTCAGGTGTTGCTTTTTCTTATTTGAGAGAGTGTTCTCAACTATTCTGAAAAAATCTTCAAAATAAAGAGACTGGTGTCATCTTGGATTGCTTTTTTTTTTTTTCTCTCAGAATCAGCATCCTATCCAGCAGCAAATCCTGCCAAGTCTACTAAAAAATATCTCCCTCCCTACTTTTCCATCCCCGTTACACATCACTATACTTCACACCTGAAGTATTGTAATACCTCCCACCTCATCCCTGTTTCCCCCCTGCTCTTCTGCAGTGCATTCTTATCACAGCAACCATAGCCATGCCGGTAAATTAAAAAATCTGGCCACTGTTCTTCTGCTTAAGAAGTGGCTTAGAAGTAAGCTTCCAGAATAAAAGCTCAGACGTTATTCTGATTTACAGGTACTCCAAGATTTGACCCCTGCTAACTCTCTGATCTTATCCCTACTATTCAATCTGTCATCACACTTCATCAGCCACCCAGTAAAACACGCCTCTCTGCCTCTTGAACATGCTAGCCACACTCTAGCACAGGGCCTTTGCACATGCTGGTTCCTCTAATGGAATGCTCTTTGCCCAGACATCTGCATGCTTAATTCCCCCACTTCTTATGGATCTTTACTAAAAATCACCCAAATGAGGTACTTCTGGACTATCTGAACTTTTAACTCCATTCCTCCAATGACGTTTTCTAATCTTCATCTGGGACTTATTTTTCCTCCTTAGCAATTATCAATATCAAAATTACTATGTATTTCTTTTTATCTTGCTTAATGTAAGACACCATATGAGAATGCAAATTATATTAAGGGAAATTGTTTTTTTTTTCCTTTTATTTCTTTTGCATCTTTGGAACCTAGAATACTACGTGCCACATGATAGCTGTTCTTAATAATTAATTGCTAAAAGAATAACTGAATACAATAATACATGTATAGGTTTATGGGCAAGTAAATAAGGAAACAAAATGGGACTAGATGCAAATACTTGGTACATAGTAAACACTCAGTGACTTAAAAGATTTTAAAAAGGGATGAATCATAACATAGTATCTGGGATATTGATATTACAGGTGATTTTATTTTATTCTTTAGGATTATCTATATCACACATTTATATTTGATAAAATTTTACTATTATTTTTCACTTGTATAGAAGTTTAGTTAATAAAATTTTTCCACATACCACATCTTATTTTGTTCTCTGGGTGGTACACCAAATAGGATTATATTGCCTTTTACATGTGAAGAACAGAGGCCAAGAGAATATAAACTGATTATCCATGAGCTCACAGCTAGTAAGTGACAAGGATGGAAAAATCAGAAGGGATTTATTCTTTTGTTTATGTAAAGTGATGGGGAAATGACAGGAAAAATTTTCTTTTTTTAAATATAGGCTTATATCAGAATTTCTACACATGAGGAGCTTGTTGCTGGTAATAAGGTTAGAGGCATCTACATTTGAGGCTAGATTTATAGAATGCTGGACAGAAAATTGAAAAATATATTTTAAACTGTGGCAAAATACACATAAAAAGGTTAATATGGTAAATTTTATGTTCTGTATACAGCTCTGTGGTTATCAAGTGTTCTAACACCATTATGCAACCATCACCACCATCCATCCCAGGAACGTTCTTTATCTTGCAAAAGTGAAACTCTATACCTATTTTTTCCCCCTTCCCCGTCACCTCTGGCAACCACAATTCTACTTTCTTTCTCTTACGAATCTGACTCTGTACCGTATTTAAGTGGAATCAGATTTGTCTTTTTGTGACTAGCTTATTTTACTTAGCATATCTTTAAGGCTCATCCATGTCGCGGGTGTCAGAACTGTTTTACTTCCTAAGGCTGAACGATGTTCTACAGTACGTATGTACAACCCTTTGTTTATCCATTTATCTGGGGATGGGCACTTGGGTTGCTCCTACCTTGAGGCTACTGTAAATAAAGCTACTATGAATACTGGTGTACAAATATTTGTTTGAGGTGCCTGTTTTCACTCCTTTGGGGGTATATTCCTAGAAGGGGGATTGTGGGATCATATGGCAATTAGAAGTTTACTTTTCTAACAAAGAATGTTGGTAACTATTAGACATCATTGCTAGGGAGTGGCTGCTTAAGCCTACACTTCGCTGGCCTTGAACGCAAGAATACACCAGTACACACCGTTTCCATCCCAAACTGCATTGCTGGCTTTATTTTCAGCAAGAACAGCCATTCATGTAATCCATTATCTCCTGAATGCCTTCCATTTGCTAGGCTTGGTAGACAGAAGCAATCCTTGCTTTCATGGGGCTTGCCATCATTTAGAGAAGTCAGACAGATATTGCACAAATCATAAGCATTACTTTAGGACTGTGATACATTCTTTAATGAAAAAACACAGTGTGTTGTGAGAGTACTGAGTTGGCTAGCCATCAGGATGGAGAAAAGGGAGCCTTCTGCAAGAATCAGGATAAGTTTTATCAGGTAAGTGGAAGTTCGGCACCCATTAAATATCAAATTTATTTTGAGGAGTAAACAACTGATGTTGAGCATCATTAGATTACTCCCTCCAAATTTCAAAACCATACTCTGAAGATTCAGAATAATGTTGGCAATATTCAGATGTTCATCAGATGAATTAATTAGACTAATTAGCTTAAAGTTTAATTAAATAGTAGCTATTAAGTTCATTATCCCCATAATACTGATTTATTATTTTTTAAAGTAGTGGTTTGGGATTTTACATATAATTATTTTCCCCTATAATGTTTTATTTTCTATTTCGGTGGTTTAAAGATATGTATATGTCTTGGGAAACTGTTGGAGAGGTGAACTCTATCTTTGTTTCTTTCTGTCATTATTTTTCAATGATAATCAGTTCTGGTTCTCATCGGTTACAAGGCTAATATGCAACCAAAGTAGAACCTGGAGATTCAAACCATATATTCCTACTTTCACTATCATCTTTCAACAAATGGAAATTAAACATTAAAAACTAAAAAAAAAAAAACTTCTATTTTTATAAAACTATTTCAAAAGAGAGTACCTTGAGACACTTATAATTCCTTAATAAACTAGGAGAATATTTCAAGTTCAATAAATCCCTTCTCTCTAAAGTATTAGTTTCCCCCCAAAAAGTATAATTCAGGTTAAAAATATTTTTAAAAATTACAAAATACTTGATTAAGAACCCCCCAAACCAAATCTGACACACACAAGCCATTTTATTCTACTCCTATCAGTTATGCTGGGACTCAGTTACTCCATCTGTAAAATGAGGGTATTTATACTTGCCCTACTGATCTCAAGAGAATCCGTGCAAGAATCAAATGAGATGATGTAAGATTAACACAAAATGACTAAATCAAACTGTGTGAATCAGAGAGCCACAAATGCAGGTTTCTAGAGATAGCTAGTTGTTCATCCAAGATTTATACTCACTTTTCATATTTTACAGTTGCTGCTTGAAAGCAGGACCCCGTCAGCAACAACACTCCCCAGCCTTTTCCTGCCAGTCATGGCCCCGGGGCTGAATCCTTGTCAGTGGAATGTGCCTGTAAATGATACAGGCCAGTCCCATACAAATTTCCCTCTCAATTCTTTACACTCTCTCACTTCCCTTTTGCTGGCCGGATGTAACACCCAACGTGATTTTGGGAGCCACTGCAATAAAAATGACAAAACCACCTTTAGCCTGGCTTCTTGAGTAAATGTGAGGAACAGAGCCCTCACCCCTCCAGCCCCCCCCCCCACACACACACCTGCTCTGCCCCTGTATTCCAGGTGAGTGAGAAACTAGCTGTTTTGTCAATCACTGATAGGGGATTTATCTAGATCTTGCCTCAGGGAGTAAGACAATGCTGTGAAGTCATGGGTCTTATATTTAATACTGCATTTAGAGGAAAAATCAAGAATATTTTAAACATAAATCTCACTTTTTGGTTATAGTGCAGTCATTTTCAAAGTTCCAAAAGAAGGCTGACCAGCCCACAATTGAAAAAAAGCAATAAAAGAGAAATGAATTTCTGAAGTGAAATAAATACTGTGAAAATACATTTCACAGTAACAGCATTTCCCCAAGTGAACTAAATATATACTTGAGGACAGCAAATGGATGGTCTGTGGTCACTAAGTTAGGGAAATTCTGGGTTAAACAAATAAGGAGGTCTCCTCCTGGTATAAATATGTCAATGGTCAGAGCCTTTTATAAGCCAATGAATTCTGTAAATCTCCAAAGAGTGAACAGAACGGAGGTGAGGTAAGTATTGTTCAAGGTTTTTCCCAACTTTGAACTCAAAATCTTTACTTTCCATAGCATTTCCTGGAACAAGCATTTTATGAAGCATGCCTTGGAAAATGTTGACATAACATATAATCTTGAGATTATGATAGAAGAGTGGCCATCTTGCTCACTCTCAAGGTTTTGAGTGTCTATAAGGAGCCAGGATAGGGGATAGGTATTGTTACTAATGCTTTCAGAAGTGCTTAAAAAAAACATGAAGGATCTCACTGGGACCATGGTGTGGATTAAATAATAGAACTGAAGCAATTTTAAGTGTCCTCATGTTGGATTATTCTGTTATGATTATATAAGGGAATGTTCTTTTCATTAGGAAATGTGCACTGAAATATTTAAGAGCAAAGAGGCATGATATCTCCGGCTTACTCTCAAACTGTTTTTCAAAAAAGCATATATAGGTGGTGGAGAGAAACAGAAGGCATGGAAAAGGAAGAGAGAGAAGGAGAAAAAGGAATACAAAGGGAGGGAATAGAGGAGAAGGGAAGGGAGTATGATAAGCAAATGAGGTAAAATATAAATATTTGGTGAGTTTTGGTTCAGCAACTTCAGGAGTTCCTCCCTACTCTTGTCGTTTTTCTATGTTTGATATTTTACACACACAAACACACACATACACACACGCACACACCCGCTACTAGAAAAAGTATGGAGAGCCATGTCCTCTAGCAACTGAGTTAAATGTTCAGTTTGGTTGTGTCTCATTTCAAACGCATCACTGAACATGGTTATTTAAAACTGCCCTTTCTCAGAGCTGATTGGCACCTGAATCCGTGAGTTTTGACTTAAAATGGCTCTTATCTCTGGCAGGAGGGGTGGTATGCTGTCACTGGTTGGTGGGGGGAAAAAGTAAGCGTTGCTTTGTATTATTTATTCCTTCAGGAGGCTTCTGCTTTAAGAAACAGTTCAGACTTTTTTTTTCTTTCGTGCCTTTTTAGCGAAAATTACAGCCCCTCTCTCTCTCTTTTTTTTCCATCAGTGAATAAACCACGTGCTCAAAAATAAAGGTCACAGACAATTTGCTTGGTTTCTGTTGCTCCTGAAGGAGAAGGATTGGAAACTCAGTAGCTGCTGATCAAGGAAACTATTAATATTTTGCGAAGTCACGCTGACTGGCAGTAATTACCCCATAGATTACTTTTGTGCTCTGCTGTAGTTGCTCATTTGTTACTTTTCCCACAGCTCCCGAAGATCCCGAAGGCCGGTTACTGATACCAAGCCAGACATGGGTGGGTTTGATCCATAGCTTCCCTGTGATGCAGGTTCTGGGTAAGGCAGCCCCTTAGAGTCAAACATGTATTCAAAGCTAGGGAGTGAAAGGAATTATCTGGACACTGAGGATACCGATGTGTGCTTCTGCACTTTGAATACTCTCTGCCCTCCTTGGTCTTTGTCCCCTCTTCCTCTTGCATGATTTCTCTCTTTCTCTCTCTCACCCTCCAATGGATACTGTTTTCGTCCTAATTACTGTCTACCCTAAATAAACCTATCAGTTGACAGCACTTCTCCTCTTCCAGCTTCTATTAAATTTTTCTAGTCCCCTTCTCAGAGAACTATCTTGAAAGAGAGGTATCTAAAGACTGGGCATCTTCCTCCTCAGCCATGAAACACAGTCTGACTGGTCTCTCCAGACACAGCTATCCCTCCATGGTGACCACTGGGTGACATGTTGTTCTCAGCAGCCACTCAAAGGACACAAACCCTAACAAAAATATCTACGAAAGGATGAGACCTCTCGGCCCAAGTTAATCATAGCCCCCCCTATGTCTGTGCTTCGTTTGACTGTCGAAATGGTTTTAAGATATCTGAAGGAGGTAACATCCTAATTACAACTGCTAGCCATTCGCTTTCAGTGCTAAAATTCTGTGACTCTTAAACATGATTATAGTCAGAGCCATGGCCATTTCTGGAAATTTAAGGAAGTTTTGCTCACTGTGGCATTCTCTAAAATTAGGCCTAATTTCTTCTGGATAATAAATGCTTTCACAGCGATGGAAAGAATCCTGGTGAATTTCCAAAGTAAAATGTGTAATAGGATCTTGTTAAACTAATTCTTAAATGGAGTGATTTTTCCAAATATAGGCTAGCCTTGGGCAGTCTTAATGCATTACTTACTTTTAAGTGATTAAAGGTAACTCCTACCAAATCAATAGAAGAGATACTAAAGAAGGAACAATAAAACCAAAATTAGCATTAACTGAGGATATAAAAATAATATGAGATCATGTTTTTATTTAAAAGTCCAACAAAATTATTAGAGGTTAAAGAAAAAGAAATGAGAAATTGGAGATGTGACTGGATTGGCAAGGGTCCTCCTTTACAGATCTCTTTTAGAGGAAATCATACTCTTCTCCTGCAAATTATGTAAAAGACATGAATGCTAACACCAACATAAATGAAACCTGCTCTAATGTCTAGACAGCTAAATTATGATCAACTGTTAACTGTTCATTTAAACACCAAATACCTCTAATGATCAAGAATCGCTATTCCACCCCTCTGGGATGGCACAAAAAGAAGATGCAAATCACTACATTTCTGTACATTTTATAAAATGTCATCTTCATTAGGGTATCTAATGATAACACAAGGGCTAAGGAGTGATACATGATTGGAATCTAGAAAGACCTGAAGGGAACAGAACAGGGGCATAAATGCACAAGCTTTTTTAGCTTGAAAGAGATGCCCTGAGAATGAACAAAATAAATCTTAACACCCAGTCTGTAATAAACTGAAGGTACCCAGTATCATAACAGAATGCTGAATGCTGCTTTAAAAGCTTCAAGATATTTAATTCACAGGAGGCAAGTTAAGTCCCACAGTTCTGACGGAACTAACTGAAAGAGCCCTATGTCCCCCAGAGCATGCATTTTTCTGGGTAAATTGTTATTCTTGCCTTCACGGAATTCATATATTGGTTGATGTATACACATCGTTGGTGAGAAATATGTACAAAAGAGTCTACGAGTAAATATGAATGGTGATGATCAATACTGCTATGATTTCTGGGCAGCCCAAAGGGAGGAGGTAAGAGGAAATCTAAAAGCAACTGAAGGCGACTTCTTGGGGAAGGTAAGTCAAATGAGCCATGACTAATGGCTTGATGAGCTGAAGAGAGTTGGCTATTACAGATGAGAACAATAGTAAAGCTACCCATTGTTGATGGCTATAGACCATCTCCTCTTACTGCATCACCAATCTCTTAAAGGGTGTGTCAAAGTAAATTATGCCACTCAAATAACAGATTAACACAGCATAAAGACACTACAAAACATAAAGCCCATTATGCCACACCTTGTGAATAATCTTCAGTGATAACATTGACCAATGGCAGCACGTTCTTTAATTTTGCTCTTTTCCATTAGAATTTCACACAATCGGCTAGCTCAAGTTCAAAGAGGGCCCAGAAAAGAATACAGTTTCACCGCTGTCAACACACTCAAAATGCCCAACTTTGCCTCAACTGTCTTGAGACCTCTGCTGTTCATCATGAATACTGCTTTATTTTCTAATTATTTAGAGATTAAGGAAAACACAGGGCATTTTGCTATGATGGCACACTAATGGTGAAATGAAGTGGCAGTCATCCTATGATAACTTGAAACAATGAAAGGCAAAATTCAATATATGCAAGGCAGATTAGTGTAGTCGGTATGTGTCCTGTATCTTTTATTAAATGTAAGTCAAAGGCTGTACGCATCAGGCTCAAAGGCATGGAGATTAGAAGAGCACATCCATGCGTGGGACAGTGATCAGGTCACCCGAAGGGAAATGGGGGAACATCCCTTGGAGAATTTGAAAAGCCCAGTGGACAGCTAGAAGGGCAGTGTGATTAGAGACCCCTCCAAGTCAGGCAGAGGAATGTCCTCCTTTACACAGCTGTCACTTGGGGACTGATGACCATTCTGCAGAGGGGGAGTGACACACAAAAGTAGCACTTAAGAATTTTTTGGGCAAGGCTGGGCCCACAGGAGCCAGTAGGGGCAGATGAAATGAAGCGGGCCTGAATTACAGTCATGGCCATGAAAATGGAGGAGGAAGGCCAGAAGGAACAGGAAGAACCTTTAAAAGGAGATCAATTTCCCCAGTGCTATGGGAGATAGAATGCTGAATCCAAGTCAGCACTGCACACCCTGGGTTCTTGAGAAAGTCTGTGAGAGCCAAGGAGGAAGCTTGCACTTTGACTCCAGGCTCCTACCCCCCCACTTCCTGATGACACAGCCCCACTCCACAGCGGTCACACACCTGACACTGGGTCTCTCTCTCTCTTCTCTCCAGCTTCCAAGAAGGAACCTTACCTTGTGCAACCCGCGCCTTAGATTTCCGCTCTTCTACCATGACTCATTTTTTGCAAGCATCAGGAGAGGAACTGACAGAGTTCCCTACATCAATCCAAAACCGATTTGCCTCAGCATAAAACAATGTTAAAGATTACTTTATCCCCCAATTTATATAAAAAATATTATTCCTCAAAATAAACATTTCCCAGAATTAGTTAGAAAAAAGAAAAACTTGGGGCCCCTGGGTGGCTCAGTCAGTTAAGCATCTGCCTTTGGCTCAGGTCATGATTCCAGGGTCCTGGGATGGAGCCCCATGTTGGGCTCCCTGCCCAGTGGGGAGTCTGCTTCTCCCTCTGCCCCTCCCCTCTGCTCATGCACACTCTCTCTCCCTCAAATAAATAAATAAAATCTTTTAAAACTTTTTTTGGTTTTTCGTGATGCAAACACCAGAGGACCAGCTGTTTGGATTGCTCTCAATCCTATTTAAAATAATCCCTAGGCATGGTAATAAAGGCATTGTTCTCTATATTTAGCAGAAAGGTAAGAAACTGAATTGAGCATATTTGTAGTTGCAGGTTTCCTAAATAAGGGAAAAACATGCTCAGGGACTATGGTACGGTAAAAATAGAAAGCTAAGCTGGTAACTAAATGCCATAAAACAATCATTATTCCCTCTCCCCCCCCCCCCCCCAGTACATGAATCATCTACTTGCTGGTTTGCAAGCAGGAAAAAAATACAATAAATCCTCTACTGGCCTCCCACAGAATCTCAGGAATTAGAGTCCAATTACTTTTTTTTTTTAATTTATTTGAGAGAGAAAGAGAGAGAGAGCACGAGAGGGTCCGAGGGAAAAGCAGACACCCCGCTGAGCAGAGGGCCCGATGCGGGACTCAATCCCAGGACTCCCAGACCATGACCCGAGCCGAACGCAGTTGCCCAACCAACTGAGCCACCCAGGTGCCCTAGAGTCCAATTACTTTTAACTGCATATCACTTTGCTGACTACTTTAGTATTCCACTTTCTCATCACTCTTTTTCTATTGGCTCACAAAATCTCCCCTTCCCCATCTTTGTTTGTTTGTTTGTTTCTATTAATGGCATGAGATGATTTCTTCCTAAAAATTTCAGTGAATAAATAAACATCCTGCAACCACCTGCACTCACTCTTGGAATGTGGATGTTTCAGCCTTGTAGATTTCATACTGACAATCCTATGCAGGTGACAAAAGGGTTCTCATGTCAACATTTATGGGAAGCTTATTTTCAGACACCTTAACATCATGATAAATGAATAAAATGCATAAATCATTCATCAGGCACTGGTGTGCAGAGAATAGTTATATGCCCTTCATGAAACAAGTGCAAACCCTCAAATCTCTCTTAGGTTCCCTCACCTCTGCAAGCCTCAGGTTCCTTGTCTGTTACCTTGTGATAACAGTGTTTACTTACTTCCTAGGCCTCTGGTGAGGTTGAAATGAGGTAAGGCACATGCAGCCCCTAACTGTGTTTGGTGTACAAGGAATTCTCCATCCTCTTTGGTAGCAACCCGCTTCCCTCTATCAGAGAGAGAGATGCTCAGTCCCACAGTCCCCACCCCTCCCGGCACTCTGGTTTTTCACCAGCCTCTCTGCTTTTCCTGGCAACACCAACCAGGGGTCTCCCACTCTAGAGCTGAGCCTTCTGAGTCCTGTATCTAAGAAATCATTATTCTCCCAAGGTCACTGAGCAGAATCTGCAATCTTAATCTTGGATGTTGATTTCTGGAGAGTGAGTGACCTTTAAGGAAGGTGCCCTCCGAGAGCACCTGACTCTAGCCGTGAAATGCTGAATCATTAACAATTTAAAGCAGAAAAGAATTTAACCAAGTTAGACAACCTGAAATAGCTCTTGTCACTGGGGCCATTAGGACCATTTTGGTGTTGTTCAGGCCAAACTAATGGCTGTGAAGAGAAGGAACCTGAAAACAAATAGACTGATTCAGCTTTTCTATTTCCATTTTCAAACCCATTTGGAATTTCTCTGGTGTGTCTTCCTAGGTTGACATTTTTTCCCACATCAATCCATTCTAATTAGTCAAATTGTTTTTAACCTCCAAAGTCTACTAAAAAAAAAAAAAAAAAAAAAAAAAAAACCTTTGCATACCGACCGTCCCGAGTCTGCAGAGCAGAGAAGCTAATGTTGGAAACAAAATCGGATCCTCCTTTCTCCCTCCTTTTTTTTTTTTTTTTTTTTTAGGTTACTATCAAATGCCTGTAAAGGCCACCACGGCAAGCTTCAAGGAGCAGCGTGCACTGGTGTCATGTAACAGGGAATGGCGGGCGCCCTGGCAGAATGCAGGGTACCTGTGCCTCCTCTAAAGGCTTTTCCTATTAACGACAATTGTCAGCACCCCGGAGGCCCAGTAACGCACTCTGCTAGGCAGTTGGGCCACCTAGCGGTCCACAACTCCTGATCAAATTCAAACCTTTCCATTCACAAGCAGAAATGTAGCCGAGAACCCTAAGTGGACTGTCTTAGGCCACATTAGATGCAGCGCAGCCAAGGGGGGGGGGAGTCTCATGACTCCAGATCCAAAGCCCACAATTTCCTCTTCAACTTATTCCTGTATCCTCAGTTGCCGTGAGCAAATACACCGCCATAAAGCCAGGTCTCCATTGAGTACCAACTATGTTCACGACTCAGTTCTAAGCCCTGGAGTGGATAAAGAAATCATCAATTTATAGCGCTTGTCCTGAAAACAGTAATAATCTTTAACCTCTTTCGTTAAATCTAAATCCTCTCTCACACACACAGGCCCCCACAAACACAGATCTTAGAGCTGGAAGGCATCTCGGGGAATCATCTGGTCTACCCCCTGCCTTCAGGGAGATAAAGTATTAGCTGCCATTTAAAAGATGAAGTTACAAAGGCCCTGAAAAAAATGAGAAATTTACCATAACAAAGAAGCTCATCTTCTTGCTATTTAGTATAGAGCTTCTCCCTGGAAGAGACACTTCAAACCTTAAGATAAAAAGTAATAAATTTAAGCACGTGCTAAAGCATACAGTACAGACTCTACATGCTGAAGACACTGAAGAGAAGCCCCAGGGTCTTGTCAGTCAAAGCTGGAACATGTCTTAGGGCTATTGGGGAAACTCCTCATTTAAGGGAAAAAAAAAAGTGTTTAAAGTGCCAAAGAACTACAAACACTGGTTTTGCATACGGGTAAAGATTCCACAGCATTTCTAAGTAAGTTACACTACTTATGACTGGCACAATGCTCACGCTGCGTCACCAAGCTGACACAGGCACCACCAGGAACCATCTGGCTTACGACAGCAGCTATAGCCAAGCGGAAACCACCAGACCCCGATGCCAGAGTGGCTCCATCCTGGGCACACCTGCCCCCAAGTCCCTGCTTGGTTGTAGTTCTCACAGTCCAGTGGGAACCTAGCATATTGTATGAAGGAGTGGCGGGGGGATGTCTAAGTGTCTTTGCCAAAGATCTAAGACTGAAGGATATTTTTTGCATGTTCACATATGCCATGAAGCTACAGGATGGTTTCCCTGTTAGCATTAACAAATAGTTAGAATGAGTCTTTTAAATTAATCTGAATACCCTTCATGCTTGTCTGTCCATTTAGTGCCGTCCGTTGCTTCTGAGTTAAAATTTCTCCCTCCCCTGACCTCAGGTTTAGAAGAAATACACTTTTAAGGTTTTCTTTTCTTTTTTAAGATTTTATCCACTTATTTGAGACAGAGAAAGAGAGAGAGAGGGAGGGAGAGCACAAGTGGGGGAAGGAGCAGAGGGAGAGGCAGAGAGAGAATCCCAAGCAGACTCCTCACTGAGCACAGAGCCCCACGTGGGGCTCAGTCCCACGATCCTGAGATCATGACCTGAGCTGAAATCGAGTTGGATGCTCAACAACTGAGCCATCCAGGCGCCCCAATGTTTACTTTTTTTTTTTTTTAAACATTCTTTTGTTCACTTTGGTTTCATTTACTATCAAAGTAAAAACAGAAATGGTAGTTTTTTATTGCTTGTATATAATACACAGAATTTTGCACAAATTTACATCTTCATGCCTCTGTCCCTGCACCCCTAGTTTACCCCTTTTTTGGTCTTTGTGGATGTAATCTGGCATCTTGGATATTGGTTTTGAGATTATTTAACATACTGCATCTCTTTTTATCTGTTTATAATTGCACTTTATAATTTCCAGCAAGTGTTTAGAAATCTTTCATATGTAAGTGGTTCCAAAGCTTACCCAGCAGCCATTTTATATCACGGCCCCTCTCATTGGGGTTAATTTGCGTAAGTTTTCACCTGGCTGGAGCAAAGAGGGAAGGGAAGGTATGTCTTGTGGGACTTTGCACATGTGAGAAAGCGTTTTCATTTTCCCATCAGGAGGTAGACAACTTCTCTGACTGTAACATTCACGGGATTCATTTTTCCCATCCACTCCTTTCTGCAGTACTCTAAAGGAGAATTCTTTGGTCAGCACAACTTCTATTCTTTTACAAGATTTTTCTGTTTTTCCATTGGAAACATATATTTTGCCTGGGTGCAGTTGTCTTTTCACTTATTTTGTATGGCTCTCAATGAAATCTTTCAATAAATCCAGCTCAGAAAAATGTTGTTCGATTGTGTCTTTGAAGTGTTAGTCTGCGCTCTACTTTTCCTCAGGAATCTAAGAATTTGGAGCAATTTCTGTAACTCAGTCTCTATCCACCATAGTAATCATCTTAATTTTCTTCTGCTTTCTCACTTTGCTTCCTTATTCATTTCTGGGAAAGCATCTCAACTTTATTCTTCACACAGCTGATTTACTTTTTCCTCAGTATGAATTCTGCAGTGATTCTAAAGTGGGTTTTAATTCTGCTACTGCCTTTTCAGTTCCCTTACGATGTTTCCTGTCATTTCCTTCAATTCTCTGACCTTTCTGTCTGCCTGACCCATCTTTATGGATTTCCATTCTTCTGCTGAGGAGAAATCACAATGACCTTTCCCTGTTGCACCACTTCCCGCCCCTCAGTTTTCTAAACCTTTCCTCCGGTTTGTAAAGTAAATCATTTTTAGAAGTGTGTTTTTTCTCCACATCTTCAAGATGCTGCTTCTGGTCCTTATTCTATAGTTTTCGCCACAGTTCTGGATTGCCTGTACTGACACCAAGAGGAAAGAGCGGCGTAGACGTGGTGTAGACACCCACCATCCCCATGGGCTTCTGAATGCCCTTCTCACACAGCTGCTCAGCTGTTCCTCCGGGGGTTGGGAAGGTGCTCATCTCTCACAACTCTGAACATGCAAGTCATGAAGGACATTTTCCAGTTGACATGCCTACTCGTGTGTCCCTACACCTTCTCTTGCTTAAGGAGCTTTATACCTGGAAACTGCACCTCCCAAGACATAGTCTTGGCTCTATCCTATTTTTGGCTCTTGTTATTTTGGGACTGTAGCTGCTCACTAGTTTGTGTATGTGTATGTATATATATATATTTGTATGTGCAAATACGTGTGCACATATGTATAGGTATTTGTGCACGTGTGTATATATTTTCATATATTAAATACGCATACGTATGTATATATATGCATGTGGCTGTTTACTCCCTGAGGGGGAAGATAACTGAAAAGTACACTGACTCCTAAACAGCACCCACAAGGAACAGAGGGAGACATGTTGGTCTTCTCATTTTCCGCCCATACTGGCTTTTGCATCCAAGGCACAGACATGGGTCCAAAGGTAAAGCATCTCTTTTCTGGTGAGGGGAGGAATTCTGTCTTTCCAATGGCCTGACAGGCAAGTACATTTAACTGTGCCCTTTTATGCAGTTTCATAAACCTTGAAGGTTCCCAACGATCCCTCCAAGAGTTTGGTAAGAGACTGATTGCCATTCCTAGCTTCTGATGATGGAGTAATTCCTCATTCTCTGTTTTACCTTTTACATTTTAGTAGATGGTTAGAAGAGACTAAGTAAGATGCTGTTTTTAATCCAAAAGGCCCTGTTTTACATGTCCCCACTCCAGATGTTTACAACTTTAAAGATAAAAGCAATCTGAGATGTAACTTGGTTCTGTATGCCTTTGAAACTGTCCGTTTTATCAACATGTACCACGATGCCCAGAGGGGACGAGGAGTGTGCCCAAGGTCCCAGAGCTTGTGACAAAGCCCAGACCATAACTCAAGTATCCTGACTTTAATAATGATGAGACTCTACATGGTTCTGGAGAGAAAATGATAATGATAGCTACTTAGAAAAAGCTACCATGTCTGTGTACCTTTGCTTTCCCAGTCCTTAGGGAAAGGAGGAGTGACTCTCATTATTCTTGAAGCACTGTCCTGTCACTAACAATAGCCAGTTCCCATTTCTTATTCTCTGAAATGAGCAAAAACCCCACAAAGGTAGGGAGGCTGACTTCATACACATAGGGGAAAATGACCTTCCTATAGTCTGTGTATAAGATTAAAAAGGTACTGAGCCTCTGTAGATCCTCTGAAAGTCAAGAACTGGATTGCTCTCTCTCTTTTTTTTTTTCCAACTGCTTATGGCTAACTGCAGCCTAGAGATGGACCAAAGGTTTTTCAATTCATGCAACTGCCAGACGTTTTTCCTTCCCCCTATAAGCCATGCACAGCCCCCAAAGCCAATTTTACAAAGTGCCACATTCTTTCTAAATATTCCATGGATTTCATTATGCATTTAAAAAAAATGTAGCCCTGAAGCTAATAATAAGATAGGCACTGAAAATATGTTCCTTTTGAATTGGTTCTATAATACTGGTTGTTAATGAACCTTAGAGAGATCTAGCAAGGAAGAGCACTTTTCACATTCAAAATGCACATACACTGACCATCTTGAAGCAAAAGTCACTCTAAAGTCAAGAGGTTCCCCAGGCTTCTGCCATTATAATTCCATTAAAATGCAGTACATTCAGCTCTGTGAGATGCACCTGTGATTGCCTTCCCAATAATCTCCATCCCTTCACTTAGTATGACCCTAATTTTCTTCCTGCTCCCATACCTCCCTGCACAGCCTAATCACCCTGGATACTAGTCCCCGGACTTGTGACTCTGGCCCAAGCCAATGATCATAATCACATTCCACGCCACAGTTACTGGTCCAGAGATGAGCATGTGACACCATTCAGGCCAGTAAGACAGGTGGTGAATTTTGCCTGATGCTCCTGGGAAAGAACCCCTCAGGTCTTCTGAAAGAGCTCCAAAAATAGCACCCACCCCTTCCAGAAAATGAACAAGGAAGAGAGAATAAAGGGAGAATTTCACCACCCTCGATTTATATGCACGACTTGTTAGGGAAATGATAAGGGAACTAATAAGAAAGTTTAATTGCCAATCAAGTGAGAAGGCATGTTTTCAGAGAATAATTCCTGAGGATTAAATATGGTTTTCTAAAGACTTCTGCAAAGGGAATAGCTTCTGCAGCAAGAGAATCTGGCTCAGTGTATGGTGAAGTTATCATTCTTCTCAGGAAGACAAATCCTGGAAATATCAGGAGATTTTAAAAATAATAGCTATTCTTTTTGACAGTTAGCTGATCAATGTAATTTGAACTGTCATTCAAATAGACTAAAAAAGCCTAGGTAACTTAATGAGAGGTAGTGGGCTTCAGAGAACATATCAAAATCATATTTCTAATTTTTCTTTTTGGCTTTCATCAAAACAAAAGCCATGCTATTCTAGCACACTTTTTTCATTGCATTTCTAAAACATGAAACACGGGTTGTAGAGGTAATCACTGACTCCTGTGATAAAAGCCATAAATCAAAGGAAAGATTAATACTTTGAGAATTATACAAGTTGATTTAGTATTACAGGGCCGGGGGGGAGGGGTAGGGAGTTGAAATGTAGATAACCTGAAATCTGACGTTTAGAGGTCAGCAGATAAAAGGTTTGCATGTTTGCATGGAAAAGCTACTTACGCAATTAACTGAAATTAATTATCCTTGTATAAATTGTATAAACACATCACAGATCTGGATTTTTGGCTAATTAAGCTTTAATTTAGTTCAGAAAACAAAACCATATAAGCTTTTATGGGAAACCACTGCTCACCCATTGAAAGGAAAGAGGTAAAATCATAGTTTTAGGAAACATCTGGAGAAATAAACAATTTAGAAAAGCTATAAAAACAGAAATTATAGTCAATTATCCAAGATGCAAAGCCATATTTTGAGGTTACACTGTCCCTCATTCTCTCAAGAGTACTCCTTAATTAAATGCAAATAATCAAAAATAGCAATTAATAGATTGCTGTAATTCCCTGACTAGATAGTGGAGCCCATTTACAATACTTTAAGGTTGCTGTGGACTCTGAGAAAAACCAGACGGCGTGTATATTCATATATCATCCCCCAGTGTGTCCATTATTGAATGATTTTCTAAAATGGCGCCATCTCCAAGACTAGCTACAAGGTCAGCAGCCATCACACTATCACCGCGATTTCTAGGGCATTTGGACAATCCATCTTCATTGACAGACACGGATATTGGCTTTGAATAGACCAGTGACAGGCAGAGGGCTTCCAAGAGGGTGGGACTTTCAAGCCGACTTATGTAAGCATCACATTGTACCAATCAGGAAGGTGTCACTGAAGGTCAACTGGCCTCTCATGAATGACACGGTGCAGAACAGGGACCCGTGTCACAAGTGTATTGTACCTTCCCTGTCTCCTACCCGGAGCTTGCCTTCCAACAGCGGAGACTGAATGACAACTCCTTCTTGCCACCACACGGACACTGTGTAGGCCACGCCTTTCCCGACCAGGGCCTTTGCTCTTCCCTCTCCCTCTGCCTGCAACCTCCCTCAGCCCTTTCCACAGCTGCCTCAATCTCATTCTTCAGGCTTCTACTAAAATCCACCTCTTCAGAGAGACCTATGCTCACCTGTGTCTCCGGCACATGCTGCATCTCTTTATTTTGTTCAGGGGACATCTCATGATGCACAATTACTTTATTTAGTAGCTTGCTCCTTTATAGGCTATCTCATCCATTAGAAAGGCTATAGTTTCCTGTGTTTCAGGCAGTTCTAAGTTGAATCAGCAATAATGTGTACATATAAAATAGTGCAGTGGCTGTAACTCTTACAGCAATGATGATTTTCAGCCACACCCAAGTTAAACATGCTTTTAAGACGCCATTAGTCATTCCTTTAAAAGTGAGCTTATGACTCTCCACTAAATTTTAGCAACCAAATCTTCTCTTTGCGAGGCAATTTTCCAAGTGGTCAAGTTGACATTAATAATGGCAAGCATTTACTGGTGTCTACCCAGATCTACCTTCTGTTTAAATCTTCATCAGAACTCCGCAAAGCAAGTATTATGAATCCCATTACTATAAATGAGTAAATCGAGGCTCAGAGAAGTTAAGCTACCTTGCTAATATCACCTGGCTCATCAGTAGCAGAGCTGAGGTTTGATCCCGAGTTTGATTTCTCTAAACGCATTAAACCACACTGCCTCTAACACTACATTTTTTCACACATCAGGATCTTTCTAAAGCATCAGTGGGCACCATGGCTTCAGAACAACTCTGGACAATGAGAGTGTGATGGAAAATGAGCCAAGAAGTTGGGTAGGTCTGGAGTAAGAGGATTTGTTCCAATGTAATTAAGTCTGCTGGTTGTGAGGCCTCTTAACCCAAGTTCAATAAGTGATTTGTCCAATATGAGAGAAAAGAATCAATAAAGTCCATTAGAAAACAGAAAGAGAAGACAATTTCTTAAAAAACTGTGTGGGAGGCATACCATCAGTTGAGAATAAGAGTATTCATCCTAATGTGCAAACATTTAGAAGGTTCTAGAAATCAGTTCATCTTCGGGATATTGCAGACTATCAGCATTCTTCATGTACCCTTGCTGTTGATTCTTTGTGACGTTATTGGAATGGTCCAAGCATGGAGACTGGGAGCTCTGAGGAACAAAGACTGTGATCTCTCAGCCTACAGGGTATCATGGGAGGATGTATGGCATAGTTATTAGGAGTTCTGGGTTCACATTGGCTTCGTGTTCCAGGTCTGTCACTTACTGCAACCATGTGAAAGTGACTTGACCTCTCTTTGAAGCCTTAACTTCCTCATCTGGGAAAAGGGGATAATTAAGTGCTCAGTACCATGCCTGGCACAAATAAGAACAATAATCTCAATACATACCATCCTACTCACGACAATAATCCACTTGGCAATCTTGCAGTCAATGCACTTGTGAGTGGCCAAATACTGTTTTGTGCCAATGAGAAAGCAAAGCCCTATTGTAAACAAGCTTCCTTTTTCTAATGCAGAAGGTATTTGTATTAAGTGTGGGTAATCACAGTCTGTATTCACCCTCACAGGTGAGGTCCCTAATTCAGCCCTGATGAAGCTAAATGGTCTTTAAAGAAAGCAAGTATCATTCTACATCTTTCTTCCCTAATTATGACTTTTTTTCTCTTTTTCCTTTTAGCTCATTTATTTTTACATTTTGAACCCCTCAAATATTACATAAGCTCATTCTCCTTGTGAAATGTTCAATAAAATACCATGACAAGGAAAAGGCACCTTCCACCGGCCTCTCCCACCTACCTCACCACCCCAATCCCTATCACCATTCAGCATTTCTCCCAAACGGAACTATGGTTCTCAGATTTTCTAGGGATCCACATACAACATTACTAGACTGCCATCATCTCTTTTTCCTTTGTCTTCCTTTGTTCACTTTCACCTTTGGCATCTATGCAATCATCTCGTCTTGAAAATCCTCTCTTTGATTATGCCAAATCACCCCTTCATGCATTCTTACCGCCTCCACTTATCACAGTGGCATGTTTACATTTATTTGTTTGATCATGTGATTACTTTGTCTCCCCCACTGGACAGCAAGCTTCTTGAGGAAGGAACTGCATTTACTTTTGCTCGCCTGTACCTCCAGCACCTAGTACAGTGCTCAGACAACAGGAAGACATCAACAAACACGTATTGAGTACCTGTTATTCACTCATTAGGCTATAACCAGATAGTAACTAGATTAACAAGAGATTTCAAGAGCTGAGGATTTCAAATAGGAGCCATTCACCTAATTGAGACCAGGAAACTATTTTTTCAAAGAAAACCACAAAAGTCAGAAGCACAGGGCGCTCCACCAGTGAATAAACAAGACACAAATTATCCCCGCTCTCATGAAATCCTCCTTGCCAAACTGCAATTCAGGTTTCAATTGAGAATATCTGAAATTCCTTATGTGAACTGTAAAGCATTCATTTCTAAGACAGCAACCAACTATGTGTGGCATGAAGCTAGTTTAACCCAGTGAGTGACGAAGTGACCCAAATGATCATTTTCCTCTATCTTTGGGTTTTAGGGACACACTTCCCCCCTCTTACCTTGGAATTAAGAGATTTGCCTGAGAGAGAAAATATGCTTACTTAACATGGCTGACTACAGTCTTGTACTTCCTGATATTGACCAACCCAAATTTAATGGTCAGCTAAGGAACAAGAATGTGCGGAGTCTTTTTCCATATATCCCATAAACAATGGCTCCATGACTTGCCTCAATCTGGAAAAGGCAACTGTGGTCGAGTTCTACTGCTCATTGTTCATTCTTATGTATTCTCAAGTTGGGAGGCTGACTATAGTACTTACTAGACACGAGACCTTAAACAGATCTCCGAGCCTCAGCGGCCCCTTCAATCGAAAGGGTAAAATTAAATTATCCCTGCTATGTCTCTCCCATTTGTAAAGAATCACATAACACAACAGATGTGAACAGGCTTCCTAATGTGCAAAGAACTTTTACAAGAGTAAGGATATTATGGGGGTAGAATGGAGCTGTTTTCCATTATTGTGTCCTTTGGAGTATAGTAGGCACCTAAAAATGCCTGTTGAAATAAAATGATGACTATGCCAACATGGTAAAGATAATGATTTCATGGATCTTTTCACTGTTAGTTTTTTGAGAAGGCAATCACACACCAGAGGCTCCATCACAGTGTCTGGTCATAGCAGGCACTTGCTAAGCGGGTATTCAATGACTCACATCCTACCATATTATTTTACAGTAAAAACGGCTTAAACTCCCAAATTCCACTCACTAACTCATTCTTTAACAGTAAACACAAAGAAGTGCCTGGGTGCTCAGTAGGTTAAGTGTTTGATTCTAGACTTTGGCTCAGGTCATGATCTCAGGGTCCTGGGATCAAGTCCGTGGTCCTGGGATTGAGCCCCACATTGGGTTCTCCCTCTGGCCCCCCCCCACCTCTCATGCATGCTCTCTCTAAAATAAATAAATCTTTAAAAAAATGCAATATGGAATGTCTGGGTGTCTCTGTCTGTTAAGTGTCTGCCTTCAGCTCAAGTCATGATCCCAGGGTCCTGGGATTGAGCCCTGCATCAGGCTCCCTGCTCAGCGAGGAGTCTGCTTCTCCCTCTCCCTTGGCTGATGCCCCTGCTTGTGCTCTCCGTTTGTCTCTCTCTCAAACGAATAAATAAAAAATTAAAAAATAAATAAAATTTAAAAAATTTAAAAAGCAATAAACACAGAGTACCTACTATTAGAAAAGTTAAGTTTTAAGAGATGCTAAAGACTCCTCCATTTAATAAATCTGGCTGATAATTAAAATCTGGTCAAAATGCATAATTTTCTTTACATAAGCATTTCAGCTAGAAGGTTTCTCTGTGAAATAGAAGGGCTATGCTCCTACTAAGGAATTTCTTTCTAGTCTTTAACTCCTAATTTATCAAAGCAACAAGTGGTTAGATTATTTACATGTGGCTTAGTGAAGGCAAAAAAGTAACTCAAAAAGCAAACAAACCATGATTCTTAGAACACAAGAACCAGTTATGTAGTTAGTGTAACTCCTTAAAATACTCATGAGAATAATTTTTTTAAAATAATTTTATTATGTTATATTAGTCACCATACAGTACATCATTAGTTTTTGATGTAGTGTTCCATGATTCATTGTTTGCGTATAACACCCAGTGCTCCATGCAGTACATGCCCTCCTTGAGCCCAAGGATAAAATTTCTTGAGTAGTCAATGGCTGAACCAGTACTGAAGTATTTTTTTTTTTTTTTTGAGAGAGAGAGAGAGAGAGTGAGTTGACGGGGGGCAGAGGGGGAGAGAGAGAATCTTAAGCAGACTCCACGTTCAGCATGCAGCCTGACATGGGGTTCGATCTCACAACCCTGAGATCATGACCTGAGCCAAAATCAAGAGTCGGACTCTTAACAGACAGAGCCACCCAGCCTCCCCTGCTGAAGCAGTTTCAAAATGTCTATTCCTCATTGCTTTTAGCTACACACTAACCATCATGGCCATTGGACATTATACAACTAAATCCATTTGGGTGTTATACGAAAACAATGAATCATGGATCACTACATCAAAAACTAATGATGTATTCTATGGTGACTAACATAACATAATAAAAGAAATTAAAAAAAACTAAATACATTACTAGCTAATGACACATGTATTTTTTTTTTTTTACAATAAACATCTCTAAAGAAAGCTGAAGATACTTGCAAATGACACTACAAAGGTCTGATTTCTAAGATCTAAAGAACTTCTCAAACTCAACGCCCAAAAAAAACAAATAATCAAGTCAAAAAATGGGCAGAAGACGTGAACAAACACTTCTCAAAAGTAGACATACAAATGGCTAACAGACACATGAAAAAATAATCATCATCAATAGCCATCAGGGAAATTCAAATCAAAACCACATTGAGATACCACCTTACACCAGTTAGAATGGCAAAAATTGACAAGGCAAGAAACAACTAATGTTGGAGAAGTTGTGGAGAAAGGGGAACCCTCTTACACTGTTGGTGGGGATGCAAGTTGGTACAGCCACTTTGGAAAACAGTGTGGAGGTGCCTCAAAAAACTAAAAATTGAGCTACCCTATGACCCAGCAATTGCACTACTGGGTATTTACCCCAAAGACACAGATGTAGTGAAAAGAAGGGCCACATGCACCTCAATGTTCATAGCAGCAATGTCTGCAATAGCCAAACTGTGGAAAGAGCCGAGATGCCCTTCAACAGATGAATGGATAAAGAAGATGTGGTCCGTATATACAAGGGAATATTACTCAGCCATCAGAAAGGATGAATACCCAACTTTAACATCAACATGGATGGGACTGGAGGAGATTATGCTAAGTGAGATAAGTGAAGCAGAGAAAGTCAATTATCATATGGTTTCACTTATTTATGGAACATAAAGAATAGCATGGAGAACATTAGGAGAAGGAAGGGAAAAATGAAGGGGGGGAAATCAGAGGGGGAGACGAACCATGAGAGACTACGGACTCTGAGAAACAAACTGAGGGTTTTAGAGGGGAGGAGGGTGGGGAGATGGGTTGGCCCAGTGATGGGTATTAAGGAGGGTACGTACTGCATGGAGCACTGGGTGTTATACGCAAACAATGAATCATGGAACACTACATCAAAAACTAATGATGTATTGTATGGTGACTAATATAACAGAATAAAATAAAATTAAATTAAAAAAAAAAAAAGCTGAAAGCCAAAACTTTGAAGTTAGACACACCAGGATCTATATACTGCCCCTGCTACTTAGCAGCTAACAAAGCTAGGCAGGTTAAACCGGCAGTCTGTGCTTTTGTTTCCTCATTAAAGGGGAGATAACAGTACCTCCTCAGAGGGTCATGGTAAGAAAAGAAAGAGGTAACACAGGCAGGCACTTCCCACTGTGCTCAATATAAGGCATAGCGTTTGCATGGCTATTAGCAGGTGTTGTTGATATGGTTGCGGCAGACTACTTTCCAAAGAGGGCCTTCTACACCATCTCTGTACTGGTTTTCTGTGACTGTCATAGCAAATTACCATAAAACTGATGGCTTAAAAAAAATTATTCTCTCACAGTTCCAGAAGCTAGAAGTCTGAAATCAAGGTGTGTCAGTAGGGCTGCCCTTCCTCTGGAAGCTCTATGGGAGAGTCCATTCTTTGACTTTTTCATCTTCTAGAAGCTACCTGACACTCCATGTGGTAGCATCATCCCTCTCTCTGCCTCTGCGGTCATACTGCCTGCTCTCTTCTCTCTGTCAAATCGTACTCTGCCTGACTCTTATATGGATACTGATCATTGGATTTAGGGCCCAACTAGGTAATCCAGGATGATTGCCTCATATAAAGATCCTTAATTTAGATAAGGCCACATATGGTAACATTCACAGGTTCCAGGGATTAAGCCAAGGATGTATCTTTTTGGAAGCCACAATTCAACCCACTACAATCTCCTATCCTACATGCTTTTCTAGAACCTTCAACTCCCTCATGTAGAGGTTGAGTCCATGTGCCCTTTCCTTGAATCTAGGAGGATTTTGTACCTGTCTTCACCAACAAACTAAATCACAAGTGATGTTGCCTGACTTCTGAGTCTAGTATAACAGGATTATGCATTCCCACCTTGTGTAAGTGAAACACACGTTCTGGAACCCAGCTGCCATATGGATAAGAAGCCCAAATTAGCCAACATGGTGGGCCATGTGTAGATTGTCTGGCTTGCTGAGGTCCCATTACCAATATGTGCCCATACATGTAAGTAAACATGCCTCTAGATGATTCCAGCCTTAGCTGTTGAACCAACCCCGCCTGAGTCTTCCCAACTCAGGTGCTAGATATCAATGAGCAGATGAGTTCCACTCAAACTGGAGATTCCTGAACAAAATTAATTATTGCTGTTACATGAAGCCATTAGGTTTTGGGGTAGTTTGTTGGGTAATAATAGGTATTGAGACCAATTACTCATTAAATAATTGAATGGATTAAGATTTTAACATTTTTAAATGGCACATGAGATATATTTCCTGGCATATAGCATCTTGGATTTTTATCTAAATATAGCATGAGCAAACACACACTTACTTCTAGAGGAAAAAAGGATTCAATCTCTCTCATTCTGAGTCAAAGAATATGGGAGGACCCAGTAATTAGACATAGAAACTATTTAAGTTCTAGAGGGATGACCTTGTATTTCATCTTGTCCAAACTGCGTATTTTTACAGATTGAGAGAATAAGGCTCAGAAATGGTCCCTGACCCTCCCCCTTCAATAGAACTATGTGCCCAACAAAGGACCACCTTGCTCCTCACAGGCAAGATGAAAAATCTCTCACCCTCTCACTACCTTCCCAGCGAGGAGTATTGAAAGGAAGAGAGGAGACAGAGAACAGGTGTGTGGCAAAGGAACAAAGCCATTAGAACCAGTTATTTTGGGCCATCTGTTCATGAGATTATGAGAAACTTTCTTCTCCTCCTTCTGATAAATAGAGTTTTGTTTGCTTTTTGTTTTTCTACCTTAATCCTATGGCTCCAGGTCCTAAAAATTGTCTAGGACACAGAAAGAAAACACAAAAACTTTGTATGGAGAGAAATGAAAAACTTTTTTGTTCAAAGGTCTGAGCATACCCACCAAGAGCTATCTGAAAGGTAGGTTAGTAGGTTCTAGACCTGTTTTATAACAGAGAACTCCCTGCAATGATGGAAATGTTTTCTTTGCGGTCTGCTGATGAGAGTAGCTGTGGAATATTTGTGATGTGACTAGTGTGACTGACGAACTGAATTGTTAATGTTATTTCATTTTAGACAGTGCAGTTCTAGACAAAAGTATTTACAAAGCCACTCCGAGCTTAGAAACCCTAACTAATGACTCTCGGGCAACTCCAATGACCTGAAACCTCCTATTTACTGGTTTTTTTTCCTATAGTCTAACTCCGCCTGCTGTGGAAGGACTGATCTGCAAGTTCTCTGTGGTAACATACCCTTTGGGATTCGCAACTTTTCCCCTACAATTGCTTCATGCCTCAGTGAGAGTGAACAGAACTCCAAGATCTAGTCATAACTTCTGATTTTGAGAGCTATTTGGAGTTCTGAGTAATGGAACTAAATAACAGCCCCATGACCCATAAGACCTAAAATTCCATGTGTGAGCAGCTATGTGTGATGTATGAAGAGAAAAATATTTCCAGGGAGCTTGCTGACATTCTTTATTGTTCTCAATTCTACAATCATTAAAAAGGAATTTTGAGTATATGAAAATAAGTGGCAAAAATCACGGATATTATCCAAATCATAGGCTAACACTGCACAGCCATTTGTTTATAATTAGAGCTCAAGTTTCTCAGTCTGACCTCTTGAGAGTGTCTATGATTTGCATTCGATTTGACTTTATTAGTGTCAGCTTCCACTCTTCTCCTTCCCTACCCCATCTTTTCTCTCCAGGGGCCTGAGCTCTCAATTTTGGAACCCTAGTGTCTGAGGCTTCCCAACCAAATTTAACACACTGCATCCAGGCTACAGTCATGGTGCTTTCTCTGCTTTAAACATGACTCAAAAGGACTTACCCATCCTTTAAGACTCAAGAAGCCTTCCAGTGACTTCTAGCTTTAGCTGATTTCTTCTTCGATGCTTCTTTAAAATATGTGTCATTTTGGGAACAGATTAATATCACACTTTTTTTTTTACTTCCTAGTAAATTATGATATATTAAAATCCAGGATTTTATAATCTTCACTGTCTAAATAAAGCATGGTGTCCAGCACAAATAGTGTGCTTAAGAAATACTGATTGAATCGAAGCAAATATGGCCAATAAACTGTATAAATTTGTAACGAGCTTGGTTCACAACATTTTGCAGCAGTTACAATGATTAAAATCATCCTTGAAGATTTTCATTCTTATAAAGGTACAAAACACAGTAGGCTGCAAAGCAAATAGGACATTGTAGGCCATATCCCAGCACTGATCGTGGAACAGAATGAACTTTTGTCTTTCATTTTTTCTGCATTACAATTTTCATGCCACCTTAAAAAAAATAACATTTTGGCAGTTTTTCAGGTTGATGAATTTGAGCTAATGGATAGAAAGTGACCACAAGAGTCAAAGCACTGAGGGTCAGAAGCATGATGCTCTCAGCATAGGAGCTCAAGTGAATGCTGCTCACACACACGATATATTCATTAACAGTGTTAAATGAAAAGTCTAACTAAAGCCAATAATATCATTTTCTTTCATTTGCTGAGCAAATCTGTATATTAACTAGGATGACATCTCCTGTTTCAATTCTGTTTCACACACTCCGTTATTACTCTTCTCATGGAATTAAAATGCAGCAGGTAGTTGATACACAGGAGGGAGTGTCTGTATTAAAAATACCTTTTCATAATCAAATTCAAGTACTCATCTCATTTGTGATCTGTCTACCTTAATAAATGAACTAATAGTTCATTTTAAAAGCTATATAAAGCTCTATTAACCCATCTTTACACATTTTAATTTAAAGTGACGGGCTATTCATGATTTTTTTCCTTTTCATTTATTCAATAAACATTCTAAATACTATGTGGTAAGCAAGGTGCTTAAACTTGCGGATTCATATATGAATAGTTTAAGGTTCCTGTCTCTGGAGTTCACAGCCTAACAAGGGAGAGGGCCAGGAAAATAAATAAATGCACTACTGAATGCCCCCTCCCCCCCCCGACAGCAGGTATGGCAGAACACAGAAGACGGAGTGGTCAGTTTAATCTGGGAAGGCTTCAAGAACAAATGAGAAAAAAGAGAAAAGATTTAAAAAGGTAGTGTTTATAGAAGATCAAATGTAGATACGATTTTCAAGTGTCTGTCTGACCTAATGGGAGGGAAGACCTGGCCAGGCTGCCCAAAGAGCAGGACTCTGAGAATCATGGCTTTGTCCTGCCAGCCCACTGCTGATGGGGCATCTTCCTCAGTGTCCAGACATGCGAACGAGTTACTGTGTGATGTGCAACGTCTGGGCCAATGCAGTTCCCTCTCTGGGATGTCACCTGGGTAACAAGAGACGGGGGCAGGTAGAGGTGGGAACTGGAGAGGAAAGGTCATTATAAAGGGAAGGTCAAGGGCAGATAAATATGTGCTTAAATGGCAAAGAAGCAGAAAACCTGAATTAACACAGGGAGTTAGTTGAAGGAACAACAAAAGCGGAAGGAACCTGGCCTGCAAACAGAAGCAAATGTCCCAGGGCGTGAATGCCACGTGGTCCAGGACAACAAGAGGGTGGGCATCCCCACAGCAGCCTTGGTTCCTGCCAGTGCTCTTGGTCCCTCTGCTGTGAGGTGCTCCCACGTACCCATGAGATTCCTCTCCTCTTCCCAGGGCATGTGTATCCTCACTCCCCTCTACTTGAGTTAGTTTGACTGGGTCCTGGTTCCTTGAGCCTTCTCCAGACAGACAAACAGATGATACGTCAGTGTTCTGAGTTATGGAACACACTGTCCATTCTCTCTGGCTTTTACTGTTTTACAATGTGTCCAATTTACAAGTATTAGAATGCCTTCCTCTGACCCTCAGTGGATCTTTATCTAACTTTAGGGTAAATAAATCATGTTTTAGACATTGCACTGAACAAATTCAATTTGTCTTCATGAAAAATAGCACTTGGAAAATGGGCAGCATAGTGTACTGATTAAGAGCATGGGCTCTAGAGCCAGACTCCCTGTGACCCAATCCCAGCTTCATCGCTCACTGACGGCGTGACCTTGGGCAAGTTACCACACTTCTCGGAGCCTCCGCTTCCTTACCTATAAAATATGGGCAATGGTGGTGCCGTCCCCATAGGGTTTTTGTGAGGACTATATGGGAAAATCATTAAGTTCTGAGTTTTTATTAAACAAATAGACATTCATTTCTTATATAACCACTAATAAAATGGTTTGAACTTTATAATTTTAATGAATGGAAAGAGAAACAGAAGTTATCTATTAAATGAGGTATAGAACACTCTAATTTACAGAGGACTTATCATGTGACCTGCACTGACCAGGCACTGGGCATCCAATATCCCATGAATGTGATCTGTACAAAGGCAATTTATAATTGACAAGCACATATTGGAAGCCTATTGTATACTGGCACTGGGTTAGGGCTACAAATATAAATAGAGCATAAGCCCTGTTCCTGAGAAGTCCCTGGCATGGTTAGGGCCACACAGCTGTGTCAGGCAACCTCACTTTCCGCTTTGATTCCATCATCTGCAAAATGAGGGTATCTGATGAGGTGACTCCTAAGCTCCTCTTTTGTCTAACAATGAATGACTTCACACTCAACTAGGCTAAGAGATCGTGCCATCTATTGATAATTCCCAAGCCTTTTAAATTTTATCACTTAATAAGCAATTTTGCTAAATGATACTGTAGATGATCAATATGGAATATTTGGGGAGGTCTTCGAGGCCACATTATGTGGACTGGGGGTGCTAGACAGTGTTGGCAGCCGCAGCCGCCCTCTATGGAGTGAGATCACACATGGTCAAGGCAAAGCCCAAAAGATAAAACCATAGTGTTCCAAAAGGAAGATACCTTAAAGTCTTAAAGACACCTAGTTTAATGTGTTCATTTCTATACGGAGTCTCAGAGAAAAAAGGTGATGTAGTTCATGGCCAGCTAGGCATCTAGTTCCCTGACATTCGACTGGTTTTTTTTTTTGTTTTTGTTTTTGTTTTTTTTAAGTAAGCTCTATGCCAAACGTGGGGCTTGAACTCACAACCTTGAGATCAAGAGTCACACACTCCATGGACTAAGCCGGCCAACACCCCCCACCCCTCCCATGCTAGGACTTTTTGTACTGCCCCACAATATATCACAATGGCTAAGAGACCAGTTTCCAGAGCCAGACTGCTTGGAATCAAATCTTTACTCTGCCACCTTAGAGCTATGCGATCACAAATCAAGTTATTGAGCTTCTCCCCATCCTTGTCAAGTTGGTACCACAATATTACCTACTCATATAAGGATTAAGTTAGATAATACTTATAAAATGTAGCAGCATAGTGCCTGGTATAAAATAAGCCTTCAAAAAGTTACGATGGCAATGATTATAGCAAACACTAACATAACTTACTATGTGCCAAGCTCCATTCTAAATAGTTTATACTCATCATCTCATGTACTCTTCACAACAATCCTATAAATTGGCAGGTACTGCTATTACTCCCAGGAAACCACAGCACAGAGCAGCTGAGGAACTTGACAAAATAAGCAGCAGAAGCCAGATCTGTATGTAGAGCATCCATCTCCAGAGTCTGAGCCCTTAACCATGACACTATGGCATAGGGTCTCTCATGACTTTCTGTTGCCAATATCAAGTCTTCCTATGGGTCAGAGGCTGCCATAAATGCTCAACACAAATTAACTCACTGAGTCTCCATGTCACCCTATGACATAGAAATTATTACTAAGTTTATATTAAATGTTTAGATGAACACAACAAGGGGATAAAACAGAAGGCTGAGACCGTGGAGGGAGAGGGTCAACAGATACAGTGCAAAGAGAAATGACATGAGGACTGAACATTCATAACTATCAGGGAACTACTCTACGCAGAAAATGTCAATGGCTATTTCAGATGGAAGGGACATGTGTGATCAGATTAGAGACGGTGGGCTGGCCACAAAGACGGCGAGCCTTGTGGCAGCTGTATGGTTTTGTTGAAGAGCTGGATCGTTAGAACAATTATGGGGAGGAGTACAGTGTAGTGGGAAGGGTTGGGCTTTGAAGTCAAACACTAGATCTTCTATTTATTAGCTGTGTGTCCTTCAGCACGTCACTTAAATTCTCTGAGCATTTTTTTAAAATTTTTTATTGTTATGTTAATCACCATACATTACATCATTAGTTTTAGATGTAGTGTTCCGTGATTCATTGTTTGTGCATAACACCCAGTGCTCCATCTGAGCATTTTTTTTAATTAAAATGGAGATAATACCTAATTTATAAAGTTGTTGTGAAAATTAAATGAGAGATATT
This sequence comes from Halichoerus grypus, assembly GCF_964656455.1. NCBI lineage: Eukaryota > Metazoa > Chordata > Mammalia > Carnivora > Phocidae > Halichoerus > Halichoerus grypus. Next base: position 46,805,208 of record NC_135713.1, on the reverse strand, counting down.
TTAAGGGTCAAGGACAGGGACTAACAGAATACACTAACAGACAAAACATTTAGCAAATAGTAGTCCCCTGTACAGCACAATGTGTTGATTAACCAGGATAGTTTGAATTACGGGGGTTCACAGTATAGGGAAAACACACACTCCTCCATGTATGGGAAAATTGAGAACCGAACTGTCATCTTGCTCTCCTGCCTTATAACGAACACCAGAATATTCTGCGAAGAGCACAGGAGAGCAAAACCATCTGTCTTCTGATTTACCTCTGGGACCAAGAAAACTTGGTTGGCTATTTGTCCAGACTGCTGTAATGGAAGGGCTCTTCCAGCATATATCCTTGGGGATGGCAGAGAACACAAGTCTGACCACAAAGTAAAATTCTGGATATCCGATCTTGGATATGTTGCCAAGCCCTCCTAAGTACTTTCATATGACATCACTCTCTTGGTTCATTATTACTCAGAGGGCTTGATTATACCGTGAACTTTCCCAAATCACAAATTATTGAATATCCCAGATGTAAAAAAAAAAAAAAAATCACTTTTCTGTTGACAATATTTTAAAATCCCTGCATAAAATGCTTAACTGTTATCCCATTGATTTCCTTGCTCTTTCACCCGACATAACCAATATAAAATTGGTTAATACCTTATTCTTTCTCAAGATCTTCACGTCAGTAAATTACTATTTGTGGAATAGAATTATAATTCTAAAAGAATATGTTTTATACTGTGACTGATGGAAAAATATGCTTTTAGCTTGCAGGGAAAGATCAATTTTCTGACACTTCAGCTCTAGTTGCTCAAATGCATTATGATTATAAAGCACCAATTATGGCTAATAATGGCATTATTCTCACCTCAGTAAGTACTTGGTTTGGTAAAGCTTTAAGAACTCTCAATTTTGGCAATCAATTTAGTTAACTACAGGAAATAGCCTATTTCAAATAGATTATTACCTTACTGTCACATTGCTCCCCAAGCTCACATACAATCAAAGTGAATTGTCACTCAATATACATTTACATATACCCCTATTAAGCTTGCCAGATAAATACACACTCTAGAAGCCATAGTTGTACGATATCACAGTTTTCAAGATTTGAGTTCGTATTCTCCACCACACTCACCCCCAAATCTTTCAGGTTCTATAACTTAACTTCACATGAGATTAGGTAAAAATCACAGAAATAGCCCAAATAACGGGGGTTAGCGGGTACATGAGTTCCAGCTAAGTTCCGATGGGGAAGTAATGAATTCTATCTTGCTTTTTGGACCCCACCATTCAACTATCTCACCAGCCAGAATCTGGCAATGTTCCAGAATTTCTTCCAATCCTTCATCTCCTATATCCTAGTTGAGGTACGCCAACACCATCTTTTAAATAAATGTCTTTTACATCTTTATTCTCCATTCTACTGCCCTAGCTTCAGTCTTCCCTTAATTAATGGTGCAAAACAAAAGCTTTTCCACTTTATAAGTTCATGAAACAAAAAATAAAAACATCACAGGGGCACCTGGGTAGCTCAACCCGTTACACAGCCAGCTCTTGATTTTGGCTCAGTTCATGATCTCGGGGTCCTGGGATCAAGCCCTGTGTAGGGCTCTGTGCTCAGTGGGAAGTCTGCCTGAAGATTCTCTCTCTCCCTCTCCCTCTGCCCCTCCCCCCACTCGTGCACACACTCTCTCTCTAAAATAAATAAATAAATCTTTAAAAATAATAATAAATAAAAAATAAAAACATTACAGAACACACACATCAACTGATGGCAATTGTGGTCCTTTGGATTTAGCACCATATGGACTCTGGACACCTCTTAGAGCCATAAGCTCTAAAAAGATGCAGCTCTCACTCTTTTCAAAGTTAGTCTGTCTGTGAAACACAGGGAAAAATTATTCTCCAGGGTGATGAGTATAATAAGAAATAGATAAATGGGGCTACAGGAGGATCAGAGGTTTTACCAGGCAGCTATAGGAACATCAAGATGATGAAGAAAAGCAGCCTAAGCAGAAGATACTGCTCCCGCAAAGGCAGGGAAGTACAACTATGCAGAATGGGTTAAGGCTAAAAATGAACTTTACAATCCAGAAAAGGCAAAAATCCACTATCCTACTGGGGAGTTTCATATGAAAAACCTTCCTGTTAATTGTATCATGGTCACATTTCTTTATCAAACAGGATTTATTTATATTGGCAATCTAATTGTTTACTTTTGATGTCCCAAGAAACAAAAGTAATCTCAGGGCAGCAGCTTACTACCCACTATGCGTTCACTAAAAATGAAAGTACTTATACTGCCAGAATCTCTCAGGATAACTCCAGAAATCATATTTCCAGAATTTTCTTTTCATTTAAACTTTAATAAGTAACTATTCAATGTGCATAGTGCCCCTAACTACCAAAAACAAGAATTTCTTCAAAGAAGCATAAACACAAATTCTTAAAAAAAAAAAAAAGAAAGTGAAGCATAGCTACCCTTCCCTCATTTCCATCCTGCTCAGGCAGTGGCAAAGAAAATTGGCCTCCTAAAAATCAAGGAGAATCTCAATTAACCAGAGCAATGAGCTACGAGGTATATATAGACAGTTAAAACTCTCAGATAATCCACAAAGCCTTATTCTACTCAGATATTGCTGCCCTCTACCTCACAAACCCTTTCACAATCACTACCAAAATTTGGGAAAACTCAGTACTTTGAATTTGGCCCATATTTCTTCCTGCATTATTTACTCAAAGGGCTTGGAAACTCCAGGAGACAGAAACACAGTTATCAAAATGGAGGGAAAGCATACAAGAGACTGCAAAGGAGGGAAATGACTCTAACTTGGACTCCCAGCCACTGAGGAGTAGAGATGAGACAGAGGCAGATCCCACACATAATCTGAACAGCAATACTTTTTAACCAAATGCCAGGCTGCAAGACATTTTGAATCCTACTACCCCCACTTTTCCACATTCCTTCTTCTTGCTCCACGCTTTCCCTTCCCCCAAGAAGGGCTAAAGGAACGTGTGTTTTTTTACTTACAATTGTGAAGTTCATGACTTTGAGAATCCAGATGGTCATGGCCAAGTTCACCAGTATTAAAATCATCAGGAGTAGGACAAAGAAATACAGGCACCTTTTCCGCCAGCCATAAATGCCCACCTTGTATACCTGTGGCCCCTCGGAGCTGGGCATGGTGCTCCGGTGGTGTGTGTATTGTTCCTGAGGCATCTGAAATACACGAGGCGAGAGAGAAGCACTTACATTAAACTGCTGAGAGGGGGGAAAAAAAAGAAAAGAAAAAAAAAACCAACTGATGAAGAGATATGGCTGGCTGCTATCTGTACGTTTCCATCCTCCTGACAACTCCAAAAATCTGCTTCCTCTGGACAAAAGTGGCTCCTGCGGATGCCGTATGAGTCCCCTCATTTTATGCAGCCATCTCTCGTGATGTATACTGAGACATCCACAGGCACACACACCATGGGAGGAACGGGACCCCTAGGAAGCCATTTTCCAAATGACTCCTAGAATTCCAGCATCTTTGTGAGGGAGATACTCAACCACCTACCCAAGTCCTGAGGGTACAACTGAGAATTTGTCTGAGAAAATAAATGAACCTCAGCAGTCCATCATGGTGGTATGATAAATACTATTCAGGCAATTTATTTGGGGGGTAAAATGATCTCAAATGCAATCATCCTGCACTGCCAGAAAGTCAGGGGAAAAAGTAACAATTTTCATCTTCCCCCCTACTTTAGAATTCAAAGGGATGTTGATGGGCACAGATTAAGCCTCACTGGACTCAGGAGTCTTCAAGTGACAGCCTATGCTTAAATGCCTCCCTTGACAGAAACCTCATCACGTGCTGACTTATTCCTGAGGAGTTACACAATCCCAATTGTGGCCAATCAACTTACTTATTATTTTTAATCAACTCATTTATTTAATAAACATAAAGGAGGCTCAAAGTCAAGGAAGATGTGGGTATGCCTTCCAGGAGCTTGCAGGCTAACGGGAGGAATGAACTCGTTAAACAGTGATTATAGTACAGCGAGGTAAGTTAGAAAAATATTTGTCATTACTAAGTAATAGACTAATCCCCCTTAAAGTAAGGAAGCTTTCCCTAATCCCTGCTGTTGACAAAATGATCTTTATACTAGCACTACTAATTAGGTGTCAACACAAATCTAAGTAAACTTATCACTTCCATAGAACTCTAAAACCAAAACAAATTTTTAAAATTAAATACAAACAAATCTACGAACGTGTATCATTCAAAATGGACAAATAACAGACTACTACAAAGGATGATGATTTCCTAAAACTAAGTGGCACAATGTGGTACCCAGGGCTTTAGCACAGCATCTTCAGAGTAGATCATCCCTACTGTGCCATGAGCCACATGACAACATAGCCCCTACAGCTTTTCCCCATGCAAATACCTGCACAACCCTTATTTTGAAATCTTTACTTCATTTGGCCCTCTTGTAAGCATACTGCATTCCCTAAGAATAAATCTTACCTCTGTTTATTTTCATCTTAGTCAACAGCAATTAAATTTGTCGGGCACCTGGGTGGCTCAGTCGGTTAAGCATCCAACTCTTGGTTTTGGCTCAAGTCCTGATCTGCCTGTCCTGAGATGGAGCCCCGCATGGGGCTCTGCACTCAGCAGGGAGTCTGCTTGAGATTCTCTCTCCCTTTCCCTCCCTCCCACTCAATCTCTTTCTCTCAAATAAATAAAATCTTAAAAAAAATACCAATTAAATGTGTTCTGCGTGGTACCAAAGTGACCATGGTGACAAACACAATGTGGGTTCCTAAAATCACATCCTTGGTTATTAGGTCATCTTCCAGATGGTTGGAATATGATTACTTTACAGTTTCTAGATAATCATTAAAATGTACACATAAAATCTAAAAATCCCCTTGAGAACTCAAGGCCTTTGGACATAAGTGGAACTCCACTGAAAAACCCATGGCCAATGGAAATGTCCAATGAAGTCCTACATGACATCTATCTTATTCTAACTACCCTAGTGCCAAAATCAGGTTCTCACAAGAGTATTTATTTAAATATATGTGTATGGCATGAATGAGTGAGAAAACAAATGCATAAATGATGAATGAATGAATGATTTCCCATCTGCTATAAAAGCTTCTGCCGTCTGGGGATATATAGAAGTTTAAGCCAAGCACCATGTGGGAGAATTCATTTTTAGTATCCCTGCACATTTTCACTTTAGCCTCCCAAAGTACTGGGTTCCCAAGCAAGCAGTGAACTTCATGTTACAAGAGCATCTCCATTTCGTTAACTTAGCTCCTTAGAATTCTATAGATTGGGGCTGTGTTGTAACAACACTGAAACACAACAAAGTCATTGCTCTTTTTTTTTTACACATCAAGATCAACTAGAAGGGGTAAAAATGTCTTCTAAATTTGAAGGAAATTAGGCCTTTCTTTTCCATTAAAACATATTCTGTAAGTTACGGAAATGAGCAAAGAATCTTAAAATCTTATCTGCAAGGTCCTTTATTTCCAATCAACTAATTTTATGAATGAGCTGATTTAAGACTAGAGCTGACCCACTTGTGCATGGATATAGGGTTTGTGGTAGGGCAAGGACAAAGATAACAATTTTGGACCCTTGCAGGAATGATGAACAGTGAGAAATTCTTCACAAGCCAGGGTGCAGAAGCTAGAGGTCTTGGCACCACACCAGTTGCTTTTTCTTTGACATTTGCCCCAACCAATGTGGGAATTACATAATTTAGCTTTAAAGTGGAAGTGACATGTTCAATAAATACTTATAAGAGACTGGGTATATGGATATCACATTTGTGATTTTTTTTTTCTTACAAAGATTGTTAGATATTGACAGAATGCAGTGATTGTCTCTATTAGGGTTTCTCAATCCTGGGTGTGCATCAGAGACAGCCGTGGAGATTTTAAAAATCTACATGCTCAGGTCGATTCAATAATAATCACAAAGGTAGGACCCACGCATCAGCATTTTTAAAGGGTCCCATGTAATCTTAAAGTATAGACAAGGTTGCATACCACTGGTCTAGAATAACATCTCTCAACCCTGACTATGCATCAGGCTCCAAAATAAACTTCTGACAAACACAAATTCAAATTCTGAGCTCTACCATGGAATTAGAATGGTAAAAAAAAAAAATTTTTCCCTAGATTATTCCATAGAGACTACTACTTTAGAGACTACTTCTCTTAAAAAAATGGCCTTCAATCTATTTTTTTAATAGTATGACCATTTTAAGACACAAAGCCTGAAACAAATTCTAGAATATGAAACAGCAAAAAAAAAAAAGAAAAAGCAGAGCTTTTCTGAGGGCTTGGAAGAGAACTTGGACTCCTCGGAACCACAGATTTGCCCACCATGTTCACTGACTAGCTGAGGTGCTTGAACCAGGAAGGGGAAGTAGTTCTCTTTCAAGTCATGCAACAAATTAAAAGCCAAGTGGGGATTTGAACTCAGCTCCCTCATGCATGTGTAGTAGCCTGTTCTGTCTATCATGAGGGTTCTTGAGTCTCCAACCATACCAACTGTCTAGTTTAATGAGCCACATAAAACAAAAATGCTCCAGTGTGCCATTCAGAAGGGAAGGGGAAAAAAGAAAGAACAGGGAAGGGAGAGAGCAATTTTGTACAAATGGTGCCAACAGGAAGCTATGACAACCAAATGTAAGGAAATGGATACATCTGTTAATAATGCTGCATAAAAAGGGAAAATTTAGATATGCTGAGTACATTAATTTTTCTAGGCAATACTGAAACATGTTGAAATGATGAAAACATAAGAAGAAAGATAATCTCCAATCTGTGTTTCTTTTTGATCCTCCCCAGTAGAAAACCCTCCAGGGTATGAAGTTGAAGTTGAAGGTCCTCTCTTGGCCAGGCCCCTTTCATGACTCTGGGAGGTACCCCCCCAGTAATGCATTAACAGTATCACCCATTTTTATAAAATTAGCTAAAGTAAGATGTTTTAATTACAACTAGTTAAGACCTTGTATTTTTCAAACTCCCTTTTTGTTGGGTGGATTTGGAGGATTTCCATTAATTTTGGAGCTCCAACTAACAGGAAGGTAAATTGGGGGTTCCTATGATTTGTGTGTAGTAAATGTTTATATCATTTGCAGACACTTCCTTGTAGAGGTACATTATTTTCTAGCCCTCCTAGTGTAGGAATGTCTTCCAGAAATTCTTCTTCCACCCTTGGTGTCAACTCACCAAGCAGAGTGTGGTGAAGGTACAGGACCAAAGCACACGACGTGATGTAAATATGTCCTATAATGGCCAGCACCAGAAATATATGGGTAGTGCAAAAGCCAGAAGCTAGGTGCATTTTTTTTTCAATCATCAGATATGTAAAATTTCAAGTAGAATTTAATTCTGACACCTAGTCAAAACAGAAATTCTCTCCTGACAAGAATATATTCAATTCAGCGTATAAAATGATAAATGCTCCACCATTTTTTTTTAATGGGAATCATGGAAAACAAAATTGGAATTTTTATGTTTGTGGGTTATATGCACTGTGTGTTTATATTCTGTATGTAAAGTTGCATTCTTTACATATCACAACCAGCAATAAAAAAACCTCAGTTCTGTTGAAATTGCCATAAGAGACAACGATCTTTCTATTGTCTGTACAAGAAAGTGATAGTGCCAAACAGCTGTCATACGAAGAGGCAATCAAAGGCTATGCAACCAAAAAGTGTAGAAAAAGTATGTCAGTTAATTATTCACAATATTATTTTTCTAGATTTTATGATAGGCCTTTTAAAAATTAATAATTTCCTTTCTCATTCTAAGTATATTCATGTTTTTAATGTGTTTGTATTGGTAATTTTTTAGGTTTTTTTTTTCCCCCCTTGAAATAGCCCAATAAATTGGTTAGGCTTCAGGCCTCATGAAACTTGGATCCTCCTCTAGTCCCTCCCATAAAGGACCCCCCGCATACGGCAAGACCTCAGTGTAACACCACCATGAGACATCACCGCTTAGCTGAGCACAGTGGATGGCACTGTTTATCTGTCTTCCGCTGGGAGTGATTTTTGGACTTTTGAGTAGATAAGAATACTTTGCAGAAATTGATTAAATGCACATTCCTAGGCCCCACACCAAGAAAGTCTAACTAATTCAGTAAGTCGGCCATGCATCCCAGGAATCTGTGTTTTTAACACACACCAAAATCGATTCTGATACTTGTGGCCCAGAGACCATGCTTTGAGAGCATGAATTTAGATCGAACATAGAGATATATCCCTGGCCCAGTCTTTGCCTCTACTTGCACTGTTTCTCATGAGATCACCCATTTTCCTCCCATGTCTCTCTCTCTCTCTCTATATATATACACACATATATACATACATATATACATATATATACATACACATACACACATTTTTTTAACTCTGCCATTCTTCACATTTTCACTGTGTTCTTGCCCTGGAGCTTTCGCTTCCCCTGTCCTCTTTCAGCATTATATTGAATATTATGCCCTTTGCAACGTTTGGTGTCTTGGTTTTTAAATGTGCAGAGATCTCCTCTGACATGAAAAAGAAATCTCAGCTTACCTGCATCTGCTGGGGTGCACTAGGCATGTGAATTTTACAAAGGAGCCCCTCTATATCCAAATACACTCTCTTCTTGGGAATCCTAAGACTAGTACCTTTCATCAGTCTTTGGGAACTTCTTTATATTGTTATACAACATATTTTACAGTGATATAGGTCATCCCTCTGAATACATCCTAAACGCTTTTAAGTATTTCAAAGTTCTTTGAACCAGGATGCCTGGGTGGCTCAGTCGTTAAGCATCTGCCTTTGGTTCAGGTCATGAGGCCAGGGTCCTGGGATTGAGTCCAGCATCGGGCTCCTTGTTCAGTGGGGAGTCTGCTTCTCCCTCTGCCGCTGCTTCCCCTACTTGTACTGGCTTGCTGTCTCTCTCTTTCTCTCTCACACACAAATAAATAAAATCTTAAATGAACGAATGAATGAATGAATAAAAGTTCTCTGAACTACAAGAGCACCTAAACAACGGTGTGTTTATGTGTGTAATTACATGAAATTTTATGTGTGCGTGTATATACGTGCATAGTTATTTGATGAATGAGTAAAAATCAAGCCAAGACCAAGTAACAAAACACATCCTCCAATAACAGAAAGCTATAAGGTCACAAGTAAAAGAATGAAAATTTACACAAGTTGACTGCCTTTCCAAATGCACATTAGATTATACTGATGTAAAGTAGGCTTAAATCCAAAGCATTAGTCTATTCCTTTATGGGGCTATGTTCAGTGTTTACCTGTTTATAAACATATTCAGTTGAAGATAATGTATTTTTTGCACACAAAATGTAATAGGATTATATTTTCCAGAGAACGAATATAGAACTTTCTGTTGTTCTGCTATTAGATAGGGAGGAACTACAGACAGTTGAGGCAATGCAATAATACAATAACCAAAGATAGTCATGGGTTAAGTAGCTGCTAAATATAATAGATGTTGAGTTTCCAAAGAAGGACATTTTGGATGGACATATTCTAAAGCATGGTTTTGAGAGCTATAACCTCATGGTCCCACACGTCCAAATGTTCTTACCTGGGATCATGTAACATTACAGAATCAAGGCCTGATACTAATTTAATGTGTCAATCTCAAGAACAGTATCTGTCTTAATGACCTAGACTTGTGAACAACCTTTTCTTGGGCGGTGTGTTTCACTTCGGCCATTGCAGCCACCACCAATACCTTAGTGACTTTCTGATGCCCATGAAGCTTTTCTGAATGGCCTCACAAATGCCCAACATCAGTCAAAGTTGCCATTGGAGTATTTCTACAAATCCCACGTTCATGGTGAAGTCCTCACAAAGATCCTCAAGCCAGGCCCAGCTTAACTGGTCCCTGAGCCCAGTAGCTGCTGCTCTTCTAATTAAGGACACTGCATTTTATGTTTAGCTTAAGCTCACCAACACTAAGCTTCAGAGTGATAAGTCCCACTTCTTTGACAAGCTTTGATGTCTTAACACAGAAGCTTACCTGATTGTACTCAAGCGCTCATACATTTTATACCCTGTTGGCTTTCCTTCCTAAATCTAATTGGTACTAAATAGCTACTAGACAATCCTATATTGCCCCAGCTCTTACAATTCATCAGTTGATATATGAAAGACGTAAGGTAGTGGGGCAGAAACTCACAAAGCTGGCAAACTGTGTGAGGCTGAGAGCATATTCCAGGCTAATACTGATATAAGCCCTCGCTTTGTCTGTATTCAGTGTTTTCACTTCAACAGGTTTCTTCCCCAGGAGAAGACATGTTTTCCTCTTCTCCCCCTCACCCCCCAATAAAAGAGATACCTAGAGAATAGTTATAAAATCTGCATTATCCATTTACTATGGAAGAACACTCTGTTTTGAGAGATGATTAAAAAATAATCCACAAACTTTCTAAAGACATATATAATGCCATCAAGTTTCCTGATGATTTTTCTCTTAGACTTATAAAATTTTGTGGGCCATGATCTGCTCTACTAATAAGGTAGAGTTGAGAACAAAGAGGCACTGACATGCATTTTACTAATGCTTGCTAGGCTCTTCTGCCCACTAGACTTTACAAATATCTTGTTCCATGAGGGAATTTATGGGAAGGTCAACAAGTGCAACTCTTTGTAAAGTTACACACAAGAGAGAAGAAACAAGGCAGAAGACGGTCCTGGCCTTTGAGGAAATCCCCAATAGTAATCTATTTTTTCAACAAGGAGAATATTTTTGATCACCTATTATGTGCCAAGTACCACAGGAGATCCTAGGGATACATCAGTCTTCAAAAGAATGAGTAGGATCGTGTTTCTGCTTTCTTCAAGCTTGTACTTTCACGGGAGAGATGGACCATACTCAAGTAAACAGATTAAGCCATTATAATGAAGTAAGGTGTTAAGAAGGAAACTGAAGAGGGTTCCATGGTAAAGAATGGAGTGCACCTGACCACGGGAGACCATTCTGACAAAGTGAGGATGAAGGTGAGAGCCAGAGGTAAAATATGTTTTTCAGCAGAGGACACAGCAAGCATTCTGGTCTTAAGGGCCTGCTTAAATTAAGCAGGGTGGCTGGCAAGATGGGCACTGAGTGAGCTCAGAGGACAGAGTAGAGACCAGTTTGCAGAGAGGCTGTGCTCCCACTACAACTTACCTTATAGGTTATGATAAGGAGTAATGAATTGAAATGGCCCAACTAATAACTCTATCATCATCTTCAGAACTAAGACAAATAATACAAATCAAATGACCTAGGGTTTGTGGATAATGATGCTGCATGTTCATATTTCCAGCGCATTTACAAGTAAACATGAATCACATCTCTGTAGACGACTATAACCAGTTTATGGAAATAGCAGGCCCACATTCCCCTACAGCTGCATCACATATCTGGAGTCTGGGTGGAATCACAGTCATTTTGGATTATCTTGGCACATAAATAGTTGTCCATTAGCCATGTTAATTTTGAGGTCTATGATTTAAAACTATCTGCTTTCCAGGGTTGTTTTCATTCAGCCATCCATACAATACATTTGTCTTGGTTTGTTAATATTTGGCACAATTTAGAAAATTGTAACAAACTCCTCTTAGTTGTGATATAACAATCAACACTTTTTTGTTGTAAAATTCATCCATGAGAGCAAATGCTTGTTTATGTGACATGGTCTAAGAACTAAGAATGGCCTCTTCTTTTTAAGCACATATGTGAATTAATTTAAAAGTTAGGTATTCCATATTTCAGTTTTTTAAGAATTGGAGTAAGTGTTGAACAATTTTCTCTGAAAAAAAATTAGACAAGTGCATATATTTGAAAAGGCTTAAGAGTATACAGTCAAGAAAAAATGTTGTTTTTTTTTTTTTAAGATTTTATTTATTTTTCAACAGAGAGAGAGACAGCAAGAGAGGGAACACAAGCAGGGGGAGGGGGAGAGAGAGAAACAGGCTTCCTGCCGAGCAGGGAGCCCGATGCAGGGCTTGATCCCAGGACCCTGGGATCATGACCCGAGCAGAAGGCAGATGCTTAACAACTGAGCCACCCAGGAGCCCCAAGAAAAAATGTTTTTAAAGACTTATTTGAGAGAAAGAGAGACTGAGAGTGTGTGCATGAGGTGGGTGCTGAAGGAGAGGGAGAGAGAGAATCTCAAGCAGACTCCCCGCTGAGTGTGGAACCCAATGTGGGGCTCGATTTCATGACCCTGACATCAAGGTCAGCTGAAACCAAGAATCAGATTTTTAACTGACTGAACTACCCAGGCACCCCTCAAGAAAGTTTTTTCATTCACACTTTCAGATTCCCTCCACAGAATCAACTATTACCAGCCTTTTTAATCTTTATGGCTATGTTCAACACATATACAGGCTTAATTCAGTATGTCCATTCAATATATACATACACATTTAAATTTTTCCTTTTTACACAAAAAAGGGCATATTTAATGCTCTTCATCATTCTGAATCAACTTGGTCCACTTAATACAGCTAAGTGATAGTCCCATGAAAACATATAGAAGTTTTTTTTTTTTTTTTAACTTAAACAGTTTTAAATTATATGGATGCATGATATTTAACTTAGCCAACTCCTTAGTGATGAGCACTGAGGTTGTTTCCAATAATTTTTTGTTACCCCTGCTTATTTTAACAAATAAATACTTATCAGGTATTATCATGTATGGCATTAGACATTAGCAGTAAAAAGATGCCCGCTTCTTGGACCTTCCAGTCTAGTGGAGGCAACAGTAAAAAGATAAACGACCAAGCATGTAATTTTAAAGTTAGCCTTGGGAAGCAGTCTTTGGAAGGAAAAAAGGAAAGCAGGAGAAGGGGACAAACAATGAGTGGGAGGCTCCTGTTTCTAGGATGGTCAGGGAAAACCTCTGTAGGGGAGAGATTTGTGGGGGGAAAAAAAAGGCATCAACAAGTAAGAAAGTAAATCATAAGGACATCTGGGTGAAGCACTCTTGTCAGAGGAAACAATAGAAGCAAGTGCAAAGGCCCTGAGGTGGGATTTTACTGGGCAAGCATGAAGGACAACGTGGCTAGACCAGAGCAAAGAAGGAGCAAAGAGTTTGACAATCAGATTGGGAGTGCAGGCAGAAGGGGTGCACACTGGGTCTTACAAGCCACAGGGAAAACCTGAACTAGGATACAGATTGTGATGGTAACTATCAGAAAACTGAGGCATCGGAGGAAGAGGATCTGATCTTCACTTTGCGATCACTCCAGCTGGTCTGTAAGGAACAGACCGCTGGGATGAGAATGCAGGTGGAGAAACCAGGTACCTGTGACTACTGCTATCGCCTAGGGTGGGGGGACAGGAGCCCAGACCAGGGCAGAGGTAAAAGAGAAATTGGCAAGTTAGTACTGTATTTCGAGTCTATTTGGAAAGTAGAGCTAACAGGATTCACTGCTGCCGGAGACAAAGACTGAGGGCAGGAAAAGAACAGGAGTTGGGGAATGCTAAAGGTCTGGCGTGAGCAGTTGGGTGAAGGATGGTACCATTCATCATGATGGGGAACACTGGGGCATAGTAGGCTCATGGGCAGGAAGCAAATGGAGTGTGTGGAGGGGAGAGAGAGAGAAAATGCTGTTGAGTCAAGTTGATTCTGAAATGCACAGAAAAATCTAGGGGGGTGGTGTCCCAAAGGCACTTTGAAAGGAGTCTGGAATTCAGGGGAAAGACAGGGCTTAGAGTTTAAGTGTTTAAGTCTCCTGTAAATGAATGTTATTTAAAGCCCCAGGAATGGAGCATACATGTTTCATGTACGTCCAACTATGCTTCTCAGAGAAGTCCTAAGAAATCGAATTGCTTGGTCAAGCTATGTGTGTGGGAGGAGGGGTAGTGTTATAGATACTAACAAAGTTCTCCTCCAAAGTATGATATGCCTTATATTTAAATTCAAAATATTTATTTCTGGTGAACTGGAAGATATTTCAATATAATGATGACCATTAATTCTCACTGTCCCTGAAATTTAGAAGTATAAAGTGCAAGCTGAAGTAGTTTTAGATGGAAATATATTTTTGAAACACACATACATATTTGTACTAGGCGGCATTAGATATATGAGCTCTACATTCTGATAACACTCTGGGAGATGGATATTACTAAAACTATTTCATAAATTAAGATCCTGAGGTACTGAAGAGTGAAGGAAAGTCCTCAAGGACAGCTCTAATTAGTACATTGGGTTAGGGTCTTGACTCAAACTGAGGTCCAGTTTTCTTTCCATTGCCCAGGGAATGTGGCAAAGACCTGCCTTTCCCTGAATATAACACAAGGTGTTTAGAATTACCATCTCTGTGTATTTAGTGTGGAGTGCACTTAAAATGGTGAAAGCACTGTCACCACTGGACAAACCTGTGTTTTCCTTCAGATCCTCCCATGGGACTGTTCTGGGCATTTGGAATACATCGATGAGCTGAAACATAGATGCCTAATCTCATGGCAGTGATGGGAGAGACAGATAAACATGAAAACCAAAGTATATTATTCTTAGATTACAGGGGATGAGTACTATGGACAAAGGACTCCCCCCCCCCCCACCAAAAAAATAAAAGACAGGAAAAGTGCGATCAGCAGTCCAGGGATGGAGGGGGGAGCAGAGCAAGTTCAATTTTTAAAAGCCTGAGAAAGGTTAGCCTCATGGAGAAGGTAGTATTGGAGCAGACTTGAAGGAATCTTGAGAGTCCCTGAAGCTTTGGCTGCACGTAAAACTCAACACAGTTCTTGATGTTGCAAGTTGAGGACTAAAAGAGAATGTGTACACTGAACACCCTTAGAGAGGACAAATAATTTCAAACACCTGACTGCAATTTTAATAGTGTCATTTTCACATGCAAACGAAGCTACATCCACCCACCATGGCCTCAATGATGGCCAGCTTTTTTTAAGATTTTATTTCTTTATTTGACACAGAGAGAGAGACAGAGAGAGTAGGAACACAAACAGGGGGATTGGGAGAGGGAGAAGCAGGCTTCCCGCTGAGCAGGGAGCCCGATGCGGGGCTCGATCCCAGGACCCTGGGATCATGACCTGAGCCGAAGGCAGACGCTTAACGACTGAGCCACCCAGGCACCCCAATGGTCAGCTTTCTTCAGAGGAGTGATGGTCCTTTTCAGCAAAGCAGCTGTGTTGTACAAGGCCAATGCCTCTTAAATCCCCAAGATGACTCTGACCAGAACCAGATAATGACAATCCCAGTCGAGCTACTATATAGTTCTTCTGTGATTTGGGGACCAAGCTATATGATAAAATAATAATGACCAAGCTCAAACACTTAAGACCAGACAATGAGACGCAAGCTTGAAGGGAACACAGACAATATGAAACCCAATCATTATTTAACAGATGAGAAAACCAGATTCAAGGAAATCAGAGTAAGTCAGGAACAAGGCCAAGGTTGGCCCAAGAGATAACCACAAGTTCCTCACAAATTCCAGGCTTCAGGCTTTTCAACTGTTTGACATCACTTTCATCAACCATCAGGCATGCACCTTTTGAACAACACCCAAAGGCAGATCACAACAAAGCCGTCAGTTTGCTAGCACAAAGAGAGCATGCAAAACCGATGACCAACCCTTGTGTGAAGGCTACCATGTGCCAGAAACTGTGCAAAATACTTTACTGAACTTCCTCAATCCTCACAGTCCTATCATTCTGAGGTAGGTACTATTATTATCCCCGTTTTACAGTTGAGGCAACAACTGAGAAACAGAGAGGTTAAATCACTGACCCAAACTCACTCAACGTGTTAAAGACATCAAGATTTTGAGCTCAGAGTGTCTAGCTGAAAGACCAATTCTCTTAATTCTTGTGTTAAAGGCTTCCACATCCATGTTTATATTTGGTCAGAATAGCATGAGGACTCATTCAAAACATGTCTTTGTAACAGTCTGAGCTCAAATTTCTCAACATGGATATTAATTTTAACACAATTCATCAAAAAAAAAAAAAGACAATCCATCAATTCTACAAATACTACAGCAACTACTGTAGTTCAGGCAGGGTACATGTTTCCTAAGTACAGGCAGTTTTCCCAGGTAATAAGCCATCTCTCATAGGTCTCTGAAACCCACAAACTTTTAGAGCATCATGAAAAACAGCTGCAACAAATTAGGCACAAACTTTTATAGTGATTCAATAGTTGCAAAAAATTAGCATCGATCCAGTAGATTCTTCCTTGACAATTGTGTTTGGTAAGGATCTTTAGCTGTGCTCTCAAATATCTGCAATGAAATCTGTGGTCTGAAAGGAAATGCTGTTCCATCTCATTTTTAGTCATGTTATTTTTTGTTTAAATCAAGGTGTCCAGAAACAAACACACTAACAATAATAGTGGAGTTATTATGTACTTGGCTAAGCACCTTGCATGCCTCCATGTATGTATGTATATAGGTCTACTGAGCTATATCTTAGTTCCAGTGAAATGCACAGATATTAACTATTCAGATCAAGTTTTACAAATCTGTACATCTGTGTAAACAATATTCGATCAAGGTAAGGACTGTTTCCATAACCCTAGAAAGTTCCCTCATGCCCCTTCCCAATTAATCCCCATCCCCAGAAGAAGAGACTGATCTGATTTCTATCATATTTGAAATCTCATGTATAATCCTATGATGTGATTACTCCAGGGAATATCTGACTTTGAAACCTGTGCTCTAGGCATGCTGTCCTACTGCTTTTTTGCTGAGTAGATACCTACCCATCTAAACAGTGCCCTCTAAGAGAATTGGGTCATAATGCCTTACTTTCTTTCCTATGCATCTAGAATGGTACTTTATACACCACCCTTAAATTGGGGAAAAAAAAAAAAAGGTCATCCAAATCATTTTCTATTTTCTGTGGTTCAGACATGAAACCCTATTGAGAGACTAGTATTATAAACACCTACAGATCAGAAGGTGGGGTTAGTGAATAAAGTGGACACATACCCTCTCAAAGGAACAACAACTGCTCAGATTGTACTAACTGCCAAGCCGTGGGAAACCAGACCAGAGGTGCCCTCCTTCGGCTTTTCCTAGATCATCTAGATTTGTGCATAATATCTCAGAATGTCCAAATGCTTTGTAATTAATTAAAAAAAAAAAAAACAAAACTTTGTGACCCCAAATAGTGCCTATGGGTCAGCACTCAGACTTCCAGTTTGTGACCTGCTGTGTGCATCCTCAGCCTGGGAAACACCAGGTATAGCTTTGTCCACAACAGAAGTGATGCCACAAATCTCTGAAGGTCACGTCCAACTTTCAGAATTAATGTTTGTTATTACAGGGTCCAAGTTATGAGCAGATCCTGTTCCTGGCATTCCTGACCACTGAGGGAAGCACATGACTTGGGTCTGAACCGAGCAAAGAACAGAGAAGAAACATTCTCAAAAGAGAATGGCAACAGGAAGATAGAATGAAATTTTTAAAAAGAGAGAAAAAGCTAGAAAGAGTCCAGGACAAGAGAGATGATGGCCGATGACACCAGGTAAGAACAGGAAGGAAGGGAACACAGTGTGGTGTGGCTCCTCAGCTATGCCTCGGCTTTAGGCGATCTTCGCTTACTGAACACACCATGCCCAATACCGCAACCCTAACCGGAGTTAGGACAGCAGGGTGGTGTCCAATGTTTGCTTGGACAAACGAGCTACCAACTGGTATTTGTTCACCCTGAGCTCAAGAAGAACAGTTTCAGTGGCTCAATACTTCCAGCCCAGCCAGTAGCTAACTATAGGTTTTCCAGGAGTTCAGAAATAGGTTATTTGGAAGTCAGGGTTCTCACGAGAGAGTCTGAGCCTATCACCCGGCAAAGGAAAGTGGTCTGAACAAAGAGGGAGTTTCTAATCCCCGGCAATATAGTTTTTTATCAGGAACCTGTGCTTGTGTTAACAGGTACCACTGCATTATCGTTTAAGAAGAAGAAAGCCAAAGCTTCTGCATCCACCCACACACCCAGAGCTACTACCAGCAAAGATTTCCAAGATTTAGATACCGGATTTAGACACTTCATGAACCATGGTGACACGTTCCTCCCAGAGTCCTGCAAACCTCTCTGACAGCAGGTCAGGGGCCACAGATGACATGGTTTCCTTTATATAAGGGGGTTCACACTTGGCAATGGGAATTTGAAATAGTAATGAAGACGATCACCTTTCTGTGTGGCAGCAAAGGTGAGAGAAAGAGGACAGTGGAATCTGTCGAGAAATTCGGGCAACACAGAAAAAGTAACTTGGATAAATCAGTATAAAACATTCTCTCCTCTGCTTATTGTGCCCATACTTCTTTTGATCTTGATTTGCCTATTTCATTCTTTGCTGGTTTCTCTCATGCTCTCTCAGTTAATATTGTGTGTGTGTGTATGTGTGTGTGTGTGTGTGTGTGTGTGTTTATCTCCTTCTGCTGTAAGATCAGCCTACCTTCCATTCTTCTTTCTTACTGCACTGCTTCTCCCATAAAATCACTCTCTTCCCCCTTGGTTAATAGACGCTTGGTGTTCTCTGTTCATGGAATACGCACTTGGCAGATGACTGGAACAGAGTCCAGGGAGCCACACTTTTGTCTGGAGGAAGTTAACTGGATTGTGTTCAAGAAGGATACAGAGAATAGCAGAGGAAAAGATGAGGGACAGATGAAATAATTCAAGATGCCCAGCCTTGGGAAAGGAAGACGAAGACATTCATAAGGAAATCGGAAGGCTTTAGAATTACAAAAATCATAGATTATGAGAAACAGAGAATACTCTAGAGGCATCTGATCCCATTTTACAGGTGGGAACACTGCGATCCAGTGATCAGTGAAGTCAGGACCTATCCCAAGACTTCTGACTACCTCTACCTTTATTCCCTTTCTTCACCTCACTTCTGCACGAAGTACCACCACCGATCTCAAATGTGGCTCCAGAGCCCATGACAATGGCCACAGGTTACAAAGGACAGACATCCAATTTGGCTCAGTTTGAGGAGACTTGAGGCGAGAAATGAGACCGCTGCTGCTCCACAGAGTAGTGAGGTTCTCTGTCATTGAAGGCACCACCATCCCCTCTGGCGGGTATCTGTCCATTCTGCCATAAATGGTGTCCCCGCACTGGATGCTGACTTAGCCATGGCGGTGGTCAACAAACTCGGTTCTGTGCACCAGTGTCCGGCTGGCCTCAAAAGAATCACTTGGAGAGCTTTTAAAAATATAGAGACTCCCCAACGCTAATTTCTGAAATTCTGATTCAAGAGGTTTTGAGAAATGGTGGAAGCTGGTGATTTCTGAGGAATCTTCTAATACTAAGATCCCATTACAATATGACTTTCCCTTTTATTGGAAGCAGGCTTCTGAAGTATCACTAAGCTCTCATTACTGAGCCAATGCACGTAACATGTAGTCCACACCAGACCTACGGTCAAGGAGCAAGCATTGCCATGGTCTCAGCCTGCCTGTGTCCCTTATGCCATCTTTTGATCTCAGTGTCCACTTTTCTGATCTCAATGTTCACATCTTTGAAGTGGAAGAAATGGATTATGAGAACAGTGTTTTTCAAAAGTAGTTGTTTATTCATTTTTTTTTTTTTTTTTTAAGCATGGGTACATGATCCAGTTCTGGGTGTGTATTCTGAGATGTGAAGGGAAGTCTACATGGGAGAAGAACCCTTCCCGATTGAAGGGGCCAAGTCTCATGAGGGGAGGTGTTTTTCCCCTTTATGACCTGCCACCTTTGCCCTGACTTGAACATGATACATGGACATGAGCATGGGAAGTTCAGCTGAAGAGCTGAGGATGGTGAAGCAGAAAGGCAGCTTTGGTCCCTGGGGACATTCCTCAGCGGACCCAACAGCTCTGACTGTCTAGGCATGCCTACACCTCTACTCACCTAAAGTAAGGCCTTACACATTCAGACTTCTGTGAGCAGAGTTTCTATTACTTGCAACCAAACTCAAGTTTCACCTATACTGCATTAAAACTCTCTTTCAGATGAAATGTCTTACAAACCTCCAATATATGAAACAAGTAGAAGTGGCTACATTAGAAATGCTAGAAATACAGACAGGGTATTTCCAGAGCCATTCTTCCCCAGATTCCTGCAGAGGTTCTTCCACGGGACCAGAACCAATCAGGATCAGCATCTCTTTCTGTGGAGTCCCCATGAGGGATCCTCAGATCTTCCCCGAGATTGGAGAGTTCTGCATCAAATTTGTTCTTGGGTTTTTCTTTTGATGTGCTTATTTGCGTGAATTTTGTCCTAGAAAATACAGATCCCATTCCCAAGCAATGGCTACTCCCATACAATCTGGTGTCTGTGTTTGTATTAACTGTATGATCACGTGGGCAACAAGTGATTCCATTCTCGTTGTCATGAAGAGAGAAAGGAACAGAGTGTGATATAATACAAAACAGCACATTCCTTCAAGGTGCAAATAAAAGGACATGGTGAAGGTAGATGTAAAGAGAAAAAGGCCATGGAGGAATCAAGCGTCTGACTAGGATGCAAGAGTATAAGAGGGCTGAAATCAAACTAATCTCCAAAGTCACTGTTAGTCCCACATTCATGGTATAATCCTTACTAAATTTCAGTAATGCATCTTCTACATAAAAAATGATTGTTGATAATCTGAATATTAGATGAGTTTCTCTGTATCTAATTCAAAAATTTGTTTTAGTGCTGTATCTGTTCAAGAATGATTAAGATAGACAGGTAATATCTAGGTAGGTATTTCTGGTTCATACATATTTAAGTGACAGTATGGTGAAATAATTAAATCAACAATGTGGGCATCAATCCCCCCCATTATAAAATGGGTCTCCGTATTACTCATACTCAAGAAATTCTGAACTACAGGATGGCCCAAATCCCTTCCAAATGGTCAAATCCATGATTCTATGAACCTCCTAGCCTTATGAAACTAGTAGGAAACACTTACACCAATAATGTGGTGTGTGACCTTGGAGAGGTTTTTTTAAATTAAAAAAAATAATTTAAGTAAATTCATTCATTAAAATAAAGCAGATGTATCACTTTATATTATTTTGAAAAAGTTTGTCTTTCTGCTAAAGTATCCACAGGCAGGGCCTAGAACAAGCTGCTCACTGCAATCACTCACCCATCTCCACCTGGTCCGTTCACTCAATATCCCCAGTGGGGAAATATCTCTGGATGGAAGAAATATGGGTTAAAAATAAAGCCCAAAGAGCCTGCTCCATCCTTGCTTAGGAAATCTGAACCCTCGGGTGTTGCCTTTCTTACAAAATGTGCTCTCTGATTGCTTCCAGAAGGCACAGCGGGGCAGACTGACCATGGGGTCTCCCATTGTGTAGAGGGTAAAACAATTCTCTTCAGTGAGGCCACGGTTTATCCACGCACTTCAAGCTGAACGGATCCGTGCCTGCTGGTGTGCGCTGTTTCTAGTATGCGTGCTTCATTCCTGTGCACCATCTCCTCCCTCTACCCCAGCTGCCCTGCGCGTGGTGTGGCCACTCCTCTCCCCTGTTGCCGCACCCCTGCCCTGGATTTCTTCTCCTCTACCCTCCCACCCCCTTCTTTCTCCTTTCAATTGTCAAGGGAGCTTGATTTGCCCCTCCTCTACTTCTAAAAAAGGAAAACTATAAAGTTGCTTCCAAGTTTTAGGCACTGCTGTTCATAATCCTGCAACCCGGAGCTGCCATTTCACGCCTGCTCTGCTCAGTGCTTGACACACCACTAAATTTAGACGGGTATGACATTAGAGCTCACCGGCAGTGGGCTCGGCTCTGTTTCATGTCGGTTCCTAATCTGTCTTGGCATTTTGCTCACCCAGTAGGCACTTAAGAAAAACACAAAAGTAGTCACTGTCTATGCT
This sequence comes from Halichoerus grypus, assembly GCF_964656455.1. Taxonomy (NCBI): domain Eukaryota; kingdom Metazoa; phylum Chordata; class Mammalia; order Carnivora; family Phocidae; genus Halichoerus; species Halichoerus grypus. The sequence continues at coordinate 46,783,364 of NC_135713.1, read as the reverse complement.
AGCATCCCACCACACTCCAGCAAGTGCCAAACCCGCTCCACCCAACCCCACCCAAAAATGAGGCTGTAAGAAGAAAATATTTGTGTGCCATGTCTTAGAGCAAGAAGCCCGGCTACCAGTCACTCCCCAATTCCCTCCTCCAAGTGCAAAACTATGAAGAGAATGAAATGGCTGGCTCTGAGTGCTGACTTTCCACCAAAGGGACACAAGGTTTGGCGGCTCATGCGTTTTCTACAGAAAAGGATCTGGAGAACTCCAGCCCTTTATTCTTCATTCACCCATTAATCTTTACTATTAGCTACACGCTGAGAGATTTTAGAACTGAAGTAAACACACACCTGAATCCATTCATTCATCTACTTCCCCAAACAGACTCTCGGCCAAGCCCCCTTTGGAGAGCACCAGGGCAGTCACTGATTCCTCGGCCAGTAATCACAGAGCTGTAGTGAGATTCGGTCTAGCCCTTTCTGAGCTGAACCAGTTTCTTAAATGCAATTATATTGTGTATTCGCTAAATGCTAAGCATAGAAGCATAGAATAAGGCAGAGCTTTGGTGGGGGGAGGGGCGGAGGTAAAAATCCATATTGCATAATAGTTGATATGCATGAGAAAGGATTATTTAAAATTTGGGGTTTTTTTAAGCACTCTTTCTAGTAAGGTGTAAAATAAAATCAAGCGATTAACGAACTAAAATTCACACCATTATATCTCTATCTTTTAACAATGATTTTGAATAAACTACTCTTTTCTGCTACTCTTTAGTTGTCTGTATTTCCAAAATACAGAAGTATTTCCTTGGAGTAAAACTGCCAGTTACTTTTCAACTCAGAACTAAGTTGGAAATTATTATAGAAACAGAATTACAAATGTTGATCCAGCATATTTCTAGGCAAACATATCACTGGGCTCCTTAATGACAGCAAAAATCCCATATAATAATAAAAGATGCCAAGAATTCATACACACATATCTGCTCCCACACTCTGAAAGTGTAATCCAAAATAGAAACTTCAAACTCTGATTCCTTCCTAAAATGCAGGTTATTTTCTGCTTAAAAAAAAAAAAAAGTCCCTCTCAAAACTCTCACGAAGCAAAGAACACAGACAGTTTCATCTAAAATTATCTGTCCTGCCAATGAAGTGTCCTTCCATGCAGATAAGTTATGGAAGGTTGGAGTGGGGTGACCATACGAGAATTCACATACTTTTCCCTCTCACATTTGTGTTGCTAGCTACATCTTAACTTTCAAAAGTGTCTCTGCCCTGCTGAAAATCGGATCTTGAAGAGGGCTGGGGGAGAAAAATGATTCTAATTCCACAGCGAATGTTTAAGTGATAGAGTTCTAACTTGTACACGTATATATACACACACACACCACCCCCGAAAACTCAGCGTGCCTGCAAACCAACAGCAGGCTGAGAAAGAGAAGCGTGGAAATGCAAGAACTTAACAGCGCCCTACCTCCCTTGTGTGCTTCCCAAAGCGGCTGATGAAAATCGCCCAGCGTCCCCGAGCGCGCAGAGGCTCTGAAGAAGGCGGCCGCTCAGCCCGCCGAGTGTGAGCAGGCCCAGCCTGTGTTCAGAAGCTGCCCCAGTCAGACTTTCCAACTGCAGAACTGCAGCCAAGTCCCTGCCCATGCCTGAAGAATTTCCTGAACAGCATTCCCGTTCTTTTTCTGACTGCTTTGAAACTGTACTCTGTCTGTACTTCAATACAGCTTTGTCAGGCGAACTCCGAGCCACTGGGCTGTCTCCAGCTATCAATGGGAAACACATGTGTCAAGCACAGACTTGCTCCCAGCAGCAGTGCCCATGGCGGCTGCCGGGCTCATAGTCACAACCACAAAGGAGAGTGCTTCTAGAACCAATGCTGAACGTTCGGCCATTCTCCAGGTTCTGCTCTGTGGCGCTAGATGCTGGAGACGAGTCTTCTCCCTTTGCTCAACACTGCTCCTTTTTACCTTCTCCCCCTCACAGTCCCAGGTTCACCCCGGTGAGCCCACTGAGTTCTTGCCAGCCCTGATAATGAGCCCTATTACAGCTGAGAGAGGTGAATTCTAATTTAATCTCCCTACCTGCCATTGCCTCAGTCATTGCTCACAATTTCAACTGCTGGAGGGGGAACCATATTTTTAGCATTTCTACATCGGTTCAGTCCTTCAGAGTTGTCCCCTCATCCTCATAGGTGCATCTATTGTTGCTGCAACTAAAAACAATGCAATTATTTTTAGGCACTTTTGTTGCTTTCCGCTCTGTAACTGTGCTGGTCCAGAAATGTAACATTTCGTATGCTCTTGAGATGTGTGATGGTTAGAGAAAATAGAAAGGAGAAAACAATGTACCTATAATCAGAGTATGTCCTAATTCTGTGCGCCTGTGATTGTTTCTGGATGACATTCCATCAAGATGTCTTGTGTACATTCTGCGGGATTTTGTGGTCTACCTTTGACATTTCCTCTTACCATGAAACAAGAGGAAGTCTTTAAAGATACAAAGAGGGCATCCCGCTTCTCCCACACTGAAAACCCCTCATATTAAGAGTCAAAGCTAAGTTGTCAAGGTAACATTGTAGAAAAGAGATGATTTATAGAAAGCCTCATTTGTTTTAAAGTGGGGTTTTTTTTTTTTTTGGTATTAATATTTTACCTCCTAAAAACACACCCATTAGCAACTTATTTTAAAGAACTGGCTTGCCAGATTTTAAAAAGTGTCATGTGTTCCCAAGGGGCTGTCATAAATGATAGGATTTGGTGGAGTCTTGAGTTTCGCATCAAATTGCAATGGGCACTTACAGCAGGATTAGATTTTTGCCTTGGGAAGCAGTGTGTATGTGTGTGTATGGGGGAGGGGAGCATGTGCACCTCTAAGGTCAGGATGCAATTATAGAATCAGAGAACTTTAGAGTTGGAAGGAACCCCAGAGACCACCCAACCCAAATTGTTTCTACCTTTCATTTTACAGAGGGAAATGGAGGCCCAGACAGATGAGATGACTCATCTGGAGTTGCAAAGAGAGTTAATGCTGGAGCTGAGGTTAGAAAATGGGATTGTGGCTAATTTTCCATGTGCGTTCTCTATCCCAGCATCAGGTGGAAAAGGCGATGCCATGTGACCTTCACAGCAGTCGGCTTGTCATCAGTTGGCCTGGGTCTAATCTTAACTCTGCCTCTCTGACTGGCTGTGAATTTTGGCCAGCTTGCTCAACCCCTGTGGACCTCAGTTTTCTCATCTGTAAAATGGAGACAATGATATACTCTACCTTATGGAATTGTTGAGGATTTGGTGAGATAACCCACCTAAAGTGGCCTATAAATTACATAAAATATTAGACACACACACACACACTGGAATATATTATTACATATATTACTATGTTTAGTTTTCTCTCAATGGAACAAAAATCAGACCCTTTCTCTTAAAAGGCAAAAACTGTACTCTCACATCTAGTTTGAGTTCCTAAAATAAACCATTTGATTGACTACTTAAGTTTTCTGCCACTTTACCTTTATCTAATAGGGGTCTATCACCTTAAACACAGGCAAGTGTCCTAATGCCTGTGGGGACATTAAGTCAACCATACAGCTACTTTTCACTTATCCTGGAAACCTAACACTGAAGTCTTTCCTCAAGATTAACTCACAGGAAAGGAAAACAGTGAGACCAAATCTGCAGTCAGTTACAGTGGGCTGAACAAAGTGCCATTTGCAGAGAACTGGACTTTCTTTTCAAACCTTAAGAGCTCAAGATTAACACTCTAAAGATAGGAGACCATCAGCAATTACAATCCCCTCTTTGGTAACTGCAACATCCTAAATTAACAACAACAACAACAACAACAACAACACACATACACCATAAACTGACGAAGAAATCTTATTGAAGAAAACAGCTGCAGTAAATTCTAAAGAATGAGGTTTCTACCTGGGGTTCCAGAGCCTTTGTCTTAAAGCCAATAGTAGCAAGTGGTTAATGAACCACTAGCTACTTATTAATCATGTTTGGTGTGCCAAACTACTTTTGCAGGAACAAAATAGGAGGAGAGGTTAATTTGGAGTGGTTTACAACTGTTTTAGGAATCAATTAAACAAACAAACATAAAGCAACTGGAAAAAACAAGCTCAGACTTAACACAAAGGCCGAACAATGGTGATGTGATTCGAAAGATGCTTCCCGAATAATTCCGCCAAATATTTGCTACATGGCTCATTTCAGTATGGGTATTTGGAGAAAGATCAATTGTAACCCAGCCTCATTACTACAGCTCAAAAATCTTGAAAAGTTACTTAACTCTTCCAATGTTAAGAAACATCATCCAAAACTTGAAAATAAGGCCAAAAGATAATCATGTTCTTTCAAAGTTTTATGTGGCAGTTCTGTAACATACACTCTCAAGAATTACCTAAGGGACACAGGAAACAACAGATGTTGGTGAGGATGCCGAGAAAGGGGATCCCTCTTACACTGCTGGTGGGAATGCAAGCTGGACAGCCACTATGGAAAACAGTATGGAGGTCACTCAAAAAATTAAAAATATAACTACCCTATGACCCAGCAATTGCACCACTAGGCATATACCCAAAGGATATAAAAATACAGATTTGAAGGGGCACATGCACCCCGATATTTATAGCAGCATTATCAATAATAGCCAAACTATGGAAAGAGCCCTAGTGTCCATCAACTGATGAATGGATAGGGAAGATGTGCTGTGTGTGTGTACACACACACACACACACACACAAACACACACAGGAATATTATTCAGCCATCAAAAATAATGAAATCTTTCCATTTGCAGTGATGTGGATGGAGCTAGAGTATATTGTGCTGAGAGGAATCAGAGAAAGACAAATACCATATGATTTCACTCATGTGGAATTTAGGAAACAAAACAGATGAACATGTGGGAAGGGAAAAGAAAAGAGAAGGAAAGAGTGGGAGGCAAACAATAAGAGGTTCTTAACAACAGAGAACAGAGTTGAGGGAGGGAGGTGGATGGGGGATGGGATAAATGGGTGACTGGTTTTAAGAAGGGCACTTGTTATGATGAACATTAGGTGTTATTATACAAGTGATGAATCACTAAATTCTACTCCTGAAACCAAGAAAAAAAAAAAAAAGAAAATAAATTACCTAACGAACTGTGCTTTGTTCACCTCACTATTCACTACTAAATAAAGGTCCCAAATTTAGTGAAGTTGCATTACCTTGAAGGCTTCTGTCTATTAAAGATATAAATTTCTTCTTTCCAGTAGAAAAAATAATCCCAAGTGTGATGGTTTATTGCCCTATAAAACATTAATCAGTTTTTTATCCGATCTAGTAATCTTGTACTAGCATTTTTTTTTTTTAATGCACCTCTAAACAAAGAGCTCTTCAGCTGTTCTTGGAACCAATCTTACCATCATACTGACACCTCATTAATTAATGAGTCACATTAATTTTTTTTACATGTTTTTACTTTATATTTGTAGAAGTCATGTTTTTAACTTCTAAAAATTTAGTTTGATATGGTTTCACTTTCCTCATCTGCATGATGCGTGTCATAAATCTCACGTGAGATAATGCATAATAAAGCACCTAAGGTGGATGGCACATGGTAAATGCTCAAACTATGTAAGCGTCACTATTAATACTATAATATTTGGTTTTCCGTTTTGTCAGAGACTCTAGAGATCAGTAGACCAGATCACTCGACAGTCTTCTTCCTATTACATCTTTCAATTCTTGCCCTGAGATTCTACAGCCATTTCTGCTGGAATCCTTCCACAGATGTTGACCTCCTCGCTTTTCAGAGATTTCTACTTTTAATGTTCTAAAATTAATAGCTGAAATGTATCTCCCTGTAACACATACAGATTCTAAAGCCGCTAACCAAAAAGGTCAGTTTAAAATTCTGATCTTAAGGATCCTATGAGCAAGAAAACTCCATTCTCATCTGGAACAAAACCTCCACGAGGACAAGGATTCTTGTCTGCTCCATCTCCTGCCAACGTTTCCACTGTCTAAGACTGGGAAGTAGTTGGGCCTCATATTTACCCTACGAATAAATAACAGCCTTTGACTTACTTGAAAACAGAGGTCCTAAATCATCCTTCGTAAAGTACAATTTCAACGTAACTGGTGCCACTGGATCATTTCTGTTCATTACGGTTCAGGTTCCTTTTATCATCTTCTAGGAATGTTTCAGTTTGGCTAATTTCCTCTTAAAATTTGATTCTGAGAGGTGAACAAACTTTTCAGGTGTGCTGGGTCTAATTTGGGAGCAGAGATACAACTCTCTCTTTCAGGAAGTATGTTTCCATTAACGCAATTCACAATTAGGTTTGGGGGGGGGCGGCGATAACCTTGAGTCATACTGAGAAGCCAGCTCACAGAACCTCTTTATCACAGATGCTCTTACATCTCCTACCTGGTTTACATCTGTGATTCTCAAGCCTAGCTTTATGTTAGAATCATCTGGAGGGAGCTTTTAAAATGACCAGAGCCAGGGGCCCACACCAGAGACTTCGGTTCTTCTGGAATGGGACAGGAAGCTGGTAATCCAGGTGATTCTAATACCAGCCAGATTTAACATCACGAAGTTGTAGTGATAACTTTTAAAACATAAACCTAATTGTGTCACTCTGTGAACTGAACTCCTTAAATGTCTTTCTTACCATTGCCTGAAAGGTAAAGACAGCAACTGTCACCATGACTTGAAAGTCTTGGCTTCCTCTGGTCCCTTGTCTGTGTCCTCTGTCTCATCTGCTGCTGTTCTCTCTTCTTCAAAGAGATCATGTATCTTTCCACCTGAGAATCTTTTACAAAGCTGTTTTCTCCTTCTGGAAAGATTTTTCCTGGAAGTTACTCTCACTCATGTTTTCAGCTCTTTAACTCCTATTCAACCTTTAAATTTATACTCCATTATCATTTGTTCTGGGATTCAGTTATCCCTGAATACCCAGAACCAACAGCCCCCCTTACACAGGCCCAAAGAACAGTACTTATCATAGATGTGATTACCCATTTATTTGTATTTTTATTTGATTCATGTCAAAATGTCCTGATAGAAAATGATTATTTTCCATGAGGGCAGAAACTGCTTACTCTCTATTGTGTCCGAGTTCCTTCCACTGTGCCTAGCTCATAGGAAGGGCACAATAGGTATTTTTAAGTAAGTGAATGCAGGATTGTTTGTTTGTTTGTTTGCTTAACCCAAGTGCAAGAACATGCATATAACTCCATTTTCTTTGCCTTGAGTTTTCAGACTTCATTTAATCTTTCTGACATGTTAAGATATTGTCTTGTACTCAGGATAGTGACTTCTCTTATACAATGTAAATAACTCCCCCAAACTAACAAACCCTTTACATGTGTATCTACAAGACTTTGTGAGAAGTTATCAAGATAGGCTCCTAGCAAAGACCCTTAGGTCTGAGGTACAATGTAGGATGGCTATGATTATAGGGGAGAGTGTTTGTTATGTCACTTACTTGGGAGGGCAGACTAACCTGAGATGCTACTGTGGGGTCAGTAAGAGGCATAAAGTAGTTATGGCACAAATCTGAAAAGAGGCATTCACCAGGAAACTTTTGGTTACAGCAGTCAGAACTTATTCAAATTGGCTTCAGGAAAAAAGTGTGTGTGTTTCAGGGTGGGGGGGTCCTAAATCATGTAACTATTACCCCAAGTGATGGATCTTAAGGTGGGATGGAGTACAGCAGTTAAAATACAATCAAGGCTCTATCTCCCTCTCCTTCTCTAGGCTTCTCTTGGTTTCATTCTCAGTTTTGCTCCCTCTGTTGGGTAGTAAGATGTTCACAAGGGGTCCCAGGCTCACTTCCACAGGAAAAATAAAAGATCTTTTCCAGAAAAGGATTCTAAGCTTGAGCTGTATGCTTATCCCTGAACAAATCTCTATGACTGGGGGATGAGGTTCTCAAGTTGGCCAAATTTGGCCCGTGACAGTTCTGGAGACTAAAAGGAAGGAATCAGCCCCATCTGCACCACAGGAACTGAATAGACTAACAAGGGAATTGAGACAAAGTGAAGGCAGACAAAAGTCCCATGTGCACTATGGATGATAGGGCACCAAGACATTCATAATCTTGCCCAGGGAAAGTTCTTTAAAAAGTATTACGAGGCATTATTTAATTAAAGGAATAGAAAAGTATGTACTATATACAAGCCAAAAACAGTTGAATTTGAGTTAAACTAATAGCAGGTAATTACGAGAGTATATAATGCCAGCCGTTCATTTCACACATCATACCTGATGCAAAATGACACTTACCCAGCTCTGGCTCTTCAGAACAGAACAAATCCAACCATGCTTTTCACTGGACAAAGGGAAAATTATCTGATTGATTTTGAAGAGACTTTTTCTGTGGAGGAAGTCTGGCTCAGTGACAAATTGGTGACCCACAGTTTTGAGACTATCTCCACTGGCCAGACACAGTGTCTAAGCTGAAGTCATTTTCTGCTTTAGAAATTCACATATATGCATGGTACAAAATGAAGGATTCTCAAGCTACGTCAGTACTTTGAGAAGGAATTGACATACTTGATAATTAATGTCTAGTAATAAAACACACTGTAAATATATCTTTTTAAGAGAAATTAATTAAATATGGTAAAGCAAATACTGGTATAATTACACAAGATGGTTCCATGCATTCTTTTCTTTTCAACACAAAACACTGATCAGTTCTTCCAAAATTCTTTCTGGTCTATAATTTCTCATTGTATTACAGGCTTGCTGAAAGTAAAAGTCTGGAAATATCACATTTTTATTTGGAAATAAAATTTATTGATCAATAAAAATGGGCCAGACTTCATGATAGGCACTCCATGCTAGGCAGAAATAAATAAGGCCTGTAGTTGAAAAATGTTAGCACTTCTCATCTTTATTTTTATAGTCCCATCAGTGCTCAGTGATACAAAATATAACTGTTCAATGCAGGAATTCCAAGCTAATTATAAGCTCCCTGAATGAGGAGTACTGCTTGAAATCAAGGGCCAAGCCTTAAAATTCAACACCAAATTCCAGCAATTGTACACCAGAAAAATGAAAAGTTGCCAACAAGAGAAAGTGCAATGTTATAGATTTCAAATTATTTGATCTTTAGAAGGAATTCATTTACATATGTGAAAGACACATAGTTGGGCAAACCCACAGCTAGCATAGTGTCTGGCATATAACAGTTGCTTAATAAATGTTTATTATTTTACTAATAATGAACATTGCTGGTTATAAATAAGATTCTGACACTGCCAAGAAAAAGTTGAGGGAGTTTATCACCACTAAATCTGCCTTACAAGAAATAATAATCAGAGTTGAGGTAGAAACAGAAGGATGCTAACTAACAACATGACAAATGAAAGTACAAAAATCACTGATAAAGGTAAATATATAGTCAAAGTCAGAATACTCTAATACTATAATGGTGGCACATAAATCTCTCCTAATGCTAGTTTCAAAGTTAAAAGATAAAAGCACTGAAATCAGCTATAGCTAAATAATTTGTTAATGGATGAACAATATAAAAATGTCAAGTATGACATCAAAAGCATAAAATGGGGGGAGAAGTAAAAGCATAAAGTGATTTTGTATGCAATGAAAGTTAAGGAGTTATCAGCTTAAAACAGACTGTTATAACTATAAGATGTTTTATATAAGCTTTGTGGTAAAGAGAAAAAACCTCTACTAGATACACAAAAGATAAAAAGGAATCAAAGCATACTAACACACACACACACACACAAATCACAAAAGGAGACAGTAAGAACAAAGGAACTACAAAAGTTTCAGAAAACAACATGGCAATAGTAAGTCCTTATCTATCAATAATCACTTTAAATGTACATGAATTAAAATTCTCTAATAAGGATTCACAGAGTGACTGAATAGACAGAAAAGACAAGATGCAGCAATGTGCTGCCTCCAAGAGACTCAGTTTAGGTTTAAGGATACACTTACATGGACAGTGAAGGGATTAAAAAAAGATATTCATGTAAATGGCAACCAAAAGACATCAGGAGTGGTTATGGTCTTATCAGACAAAATCGATTTTTAGTCAAAATCTGTTACAGGAGACAAAGTCACTATATAATAATAAAGAGGTCTATTAATTATCAGGGTATAACAACTGTAAACATATATGCACCCAACACTGGAACATCTAAATACAGAAAGCTAGTATTAACAGAACTGATGAGAGAAATAGACAGCAATACAATAATAGTAGGAGACCTTCAATACCACACTTACAAAATGAATAGATTATCCAGACAGAAAATCAATAAGGAAACAGTGGTTTTGAATACGTTATAAGCCAAATGGACCCAGCAAACATATACAGAACATTTCAGCCAGCAGCAGAATATGAGTTCTTTTCATGTGTACATGAAACATTTTCCAGGATATATCATATGTCGGGCCATAAAACTAGTCTTAACAAATTTAAGAAGACTGAACTCATATCAAGTGTCTCTTCTGACCACAATGGTATCAAATTTGAAATCAATCTAACAGGCAGGTGCCTGGGTGGCTCAGTCGGTTAAGCATCCAATGCTTGATTTTGGCTCAGGTCATGATCTCAGAGTTGTGAGATCACGCCCTGGGCCAGGCTCAGTGCTCAGTGTGGAGCCTACTTAAGATTCTCTCTCTCCCCCTCTACCTCTGCCCCTCCCCCCACTCAGACGCTATCTTAAAAAAAATCAGTAACAGAACAAAAGCTGAAAAACTCAAAAATATGTAGAAATTAAACAACACACTGCTGAGGAACCAATCCGTCAAAGAAGAATTCAAAAGGAAAAACAAAAAAGTATCTTGAGGCAAACAAAAATGGAAACACAACATACTAAAATTTATGGGATATAGCAAAGGTGTTCTAAGAGGAAAATTTATAGTGCTAAATATCTACATTAGGGGGGAAAATCTCAAACAACCTAACTTTACACATAAAGGGACTAGAAAAAGAACAAACTAAGCCCAAAGTTAACAAAGGAAAGAAATAATAAAGATTAGAACACATATAAGTGAAAAACCAGAAGAACAACAGAAAAGAATGAAACTAAGAGGTTTTTTTTAAGATAAAACTGAGAAACCTTTAGCTTGACTAACATAGATAAAAAGAGGACTCAAATAAAATGATAGATCAAAGAGGAGATATTAGAATTAATCTTATAGAAATACAAAGAAACTATTATGACAAAGCATGCACAAATAAATTGGACAACCTTGAAGAAATGGATAAATTCCTAGAAACCTATGACCTACCAAGAATGAATCATAAAGAAAAAATCCGAACAGAGTAATTATTAGTAAGGAGAATGAAATAGTAGTCAAAACCTCTAACAATAGAAAGCCCAGGATCAGATGGTTTCATGGGTGAATTCTACCAAAAATTAAAAAAAAAAAAATCTTTCTCAAACTCTTCCAAAAAATTAAAGGAAGAGGAAGCACTTCCAAATTTATTTAACTTGGCCAGAATTACCCTCAAACCAAAGGCAGATTTAAGGTCACTCTAAGCAAAGAAACTTACAGACCAATATCCTTGATAAACACAGATGCAAAAAAATTATCAATAAAATATTAGCAAACTAAACTTAAGAGCACATTAAAAGGACCATACACTATGATCAAGTGGGTTTATCCCTGGGATGCAAGAATGGTTCACCATAGTAAACTAATGAATGTGATACACCCCATTAACACAATAAAGGATAAAAATCATACGATCATCTTAATAAATACAGAAAAAGCATTTGATGAAAATTCAGTATGTTTTCATGATAAAAACTCAACAAATTAAGTAAAAGCAATATACATCCACATAATAAAGGCCATATATGACAAGCCTATAGCCAACATCATACACAACAGTGAAAAACTGAAAGCTTTCCATTTAAAATTAGGAATAAGACAAGGGTGACTAACCAGAGGGAAGGAGGTGAAAGGATGGGCAAAATGGGTGAAGGGGAGTATGAGATACAGGTTTTCAGTTATGGAATAAAGAAGTCATGGGAATAAAAAGGTACAGCATAGGGAAAACAGTTAATGGTATTATAATAGCATTGAATGATGACACATTGTAGATACACTTGTTTTGAGCAGAGCATCATGTATTGATGCTGGATCACTGTGTTTTATACCTGAAACTAATGTAACATCATGAATAAATCAATCAGAGGGCTCCCCTTCAAAAAAAAAAGACAAGGGTGTCCACTCATAATAGACATACTACTTAAAGTCATAGCCACAGCAATTAGGCAAGAAAAAGAAATACAAGTCACCCAAATTGGAAAGGAAGAAGTTGAACTGTCTTGTTGAAGATGACATGATCTTATGTATATGGTTTTCTAACCCTAAAGATTGCAACAAAAAATTGTTAAAATTCAGTGAAGTTGCAGTATACAAAATTGATACACAAAAATCAGTTGTATTTATATACACTACCAATAAACGATCAAAAATTAAGACAATAATCCCATTTACACTATCATCAAAAATAATAAAATGCTTAGAAACAAATTTAACCAAGGAAATGAAAGATGTGTACACTAAAAAATATGAAACACTGATGAAAGAAACTGAAGACGACAAAAATAAATGGAAAGATCCAGGTTTATAGTGTGGAAAAATTAATGTTGTTAAATGTTGTCCATACTGCCCAAAGCAATCAACTGATTCAATGCAATCCCAGCAAAATTCCAATGATATCTTTTTACAGAAATAGAACAATACTAAAATTTGTACAGAACTACGAAAGACCCTGAAAAACCAAAGCATTGTGAGACAGGAGGACAAAGATGGAGGTATCACACTTCCTGATTCCAAACTATATTATAGAGTTATAGTAATCAAAACAGTATGTAACTGGAATAAAAACAGATACACAGGGGCACCTGGGTGGCTCAGATGGTTAAGTGTCTGCCTTTGGCTCAGGTCATGATCCCAGGGTCCTGGGATCGAGCCCCACATCGGGCTCCTGGCTCAGCGGGGAGCCTGCTTCTCCCTCTCCCTCTGCCTCTCTCTCTGCTCATGCTCTCTCTATCTCTGTGTCTCAAATGAATAAATAAAATCTTGAGAAAAAAACCAGATACACAGACCAATGAACAGAAGAGAGCACATAAATAAACCCACACATATACAGTGAACTTATCTTTGAAAAGGATGCCAAGAATACACAATGGGGTAAGGATAGTCTCTTCAATAAATGGTGCTGAGAAAACTGGGTATCCACATGCAGAATGAAATTGAACTCAAACCTGTGTCTAAACAATTCTGGGTATATGTATCCAAAGGAAATTACATCAAGGTCTTGAAGAGGTATCTATACCCACATGTTCACTGCACCTGTATTCACCATAGCCAAGACATGGAAATAATCTAAATGTCCACAGATGGATGAATGGATAAAGAAATGTGATTTTATAGACACACACACACACAAACACACACACACACACACGTACATACACACAAAATGGAACATTATTTGGCCATAGATAAAGGACATCCAGCCATTCCCGACACATGGACAAATCTGGAGGATATTGTGCTAAGTGAAATAAACCAGACACAGAGAGACAAATATTACACGATCTCTCATATATGTGGAGTCCAGAAAAATCAAACTCTCAGAAGCAGATAGTAGAATGGTGATTAGTTAATAATACTGTATTGTACACTTGAAATTTGCTAAAAGGGTACTCTTAAGTGTTCTCAACACACACACACACACACACACAAACTATGTGAGGTCATGGATATATTAATTAGCTTGTAAAAATCATTTTGTGAGGTATACATATATCGAGTCATCATGTTGTATAACTTAAACATACACAATTTTTATTTGTCAATTATACCTTACTAAACCTGGAAAAAAGTAAAGGACAAACCAAATATTCTGGTATCATTTTTGCAGTAGATTGCAGACAAGAGAATTTTACATAGTTTTTAAAGCTCACAAATGGTGGGCCGTTGCATGTTCTGATCTAGAAGGAGACCAGGGATCATCAGGTCCAATTTTTTCATTTCATACTTACATGAAAAACTAAGACCTGAATGACATGGCAAGAATCATGGAGACAGGTAATATAGGAGTTGGCAAAAGAGTCACATTTTCTGATACCTATCTTACCTCCTAGGACCAATAATGTGGTTTGAGGACATGAATTACAACTTCTTTACTTTCTTGGATCATTTCTGCTGGGAGTCAATTCCTAAAATACAGTTTGTGCACCAAGTTGCACTGTCTGCTTATCTACTTTTCTCCTTACCTCCTCTTATGCAATCCAAAGATCCTTTTAAGGATTTCTAAGTATTGTGCTAATAAAACTAAATGGAAATAAATAAGGCTGTTGGAAAAATTAAAACATAAGTCCCAAGATAAAATGTTATATTTCTAAGTTAAACGCAGGCAAAAATTGTCTTATATACCTCCAACCTTGCCTTTAACAGAGCAAGGGCTCATTAACTATCTTTGGAAATGGATGGAAGTAAAACACTTCTGTAACTTCAGTGGATTTCAGGGTTCAATGACAAGGTGATCTTCCCCATCTTCAACAGCCCTTTAATATCCTGAGTCTCATTTCTTGTAGTTAGCAGAAACTCTTAGAAGCAACAGACTGGGCCAATCTGGCTGAACTGCATTACTATCCTATCTTAGAGAATAGCATGGAGTGTTGATGTAACAGATTTGTAGAAATAATCTTTATGGAAAATGTACTTAGTGGCTGCAGTGACATGCCCTGCTTGCTCTTCACTCCCCAAACTGGGAAGCAGCAAGAAGGAAAAACATCAAATGGATGAAAACAGAAATACACAAGTCAGCATAAAAAGACAAATTGGCTACCTGACCAGCATATTCACCCCCAACTATACTACGTTCTCATATCTAATGAAAGCATGTGGTATTCAAAAGGTCATCTATGGATGCATGGAAGAAAAAAGAGCAACAAAAGGAGAAGAGTAGGCAGAATTCATTCCAATACTAAAAGAAGGAGTCTTAGTCAATGGACCCTACTCTCACTGGATGAGGGGCTGTTCTTTGCTGGGCTTTGGAGAGATGACAGATATGAGGCAGATGGGGTACTTATCCTTAAGGCATTTATAGCCTTTGTTGGGAGAACTTTGTCCTTTGGGACCACTGAGGAGACTGTCTCTGTTGGGCTGACTTAGCCTGCTGTCACTCAAGAATCCTTTCTACCTATCACTTTGTTTTGATTTCCTGTATATTAATTATCTTTCTCATTATGTTCCCTTTTTATGTAGACCTTCCTAAAGGGAGTGAAGATGTAGCTCTCTTAATCCATGCACCATTTATTTTTCATTGCAAATTTACAAATTGTTATTTTTAATGTAAACCTCAATCTCATGAGGTTGGTTAGAGGGAGTCTGCAATTGAGAGATAAAACCTCTCTTGCTGAGCTGATAGAATCAGCTTCCTAAGACTGAAGTTATGAAAGACATTCTGTGAAGACTCTAAGGAAAATACTTACCCATGAATAATCACTGTAACATCTATAAATTTCCAGACGAGGGTTGTAGAATAATGAATTGGCAAAGGTTTATATTTATAGTTAGAGAAATGGGTCAATTCTTTCACCACTTTATTTAACACATTTATAAGAGATTGTGGGAACTGAGCCACTTCATTTAATCCTAAGACATTATCATACATCAATATTTTATTTTCAAGAAACACTTAAAGATTCTATTATCAGATGAGCTACAGCAGCATTGAGGCCCCATGTAAAAGGTGAAGTCAAACTTCTTCAGTGTGTAGTGATATAATTACTATCAATAAAATCTTTTCCACTTTCAGGAACTTCCATCAAAATATAATTCCACACTGAATAAATGCATTTGAGGTTCTGGACAGATTTTTGAAGTTCAGAGCATTTCAAGACTTTCTGTGAGTACTCTATTGATTTTGAAACTGTAGTCTTTCAGTTTTAATGCCATGAATTTCAAAGTATTCTTTATATCTAGGTGTGTGAAATTAAATTAGGGGAAAATATTGTACTTGTCATCCTGTTTATGATTTGCAGGAGTTAGAATTTCTTTTGCCTGGGATGGAATTCGACAGAACGAGATTATTATCCTGGTGCTGTTACTCTTAGCCAGGAGGAGATAGGAAGTTACATAAACCCTCTTATCCTTGAGTCTTCATGTGTAAAGTGGGAAGAAGAGCAGTCATCCCATGAGACTGTACACGCATTTAATAAAATAATATCAGTAAAAGTGATTTGAACATACATAGCAACAACTAACATACACTGGATGCTGTGGTTCTGCTTTGTAAGCACTCAAATATTAGTAGATATTGCTAAATTCTGCACAAGGATTTTTTTTGAGCCATCCCATTACTTGGTATTTATATTCAGAACATAGGTATGCTTTGGTAGCCAGAAACTACTTTCAAAGTGAACCAGTCTACCATTATTTTTGCTAACCTCATAGTGACTTACTACAATTTCATCATAATTTAGTGGGTCCCTTTACAGGCCTAAACTCATCGTTAGAACTATCTAAAGCAGAACTACGGGATTCTAGTTTACTTATTAAGTAAGAAGATCATAGTCACACCAATTCTTCAATGGATCCTCCCTTAAAACCTAGTGTATAACCAGGTCTCCAGTATCACTCATCTGAGTTTGGGCCACCACTTTCTGTCTCTACCTCCATTCAGCCCTTCAACAGCACATTCTTTCTTTTTTTAATAATCCAATTAAAAAATGGGCAGAAGACATGAACAGACATTTCTCCAAAGAAGACATCCAGGTGGCCAAGAGACACATGAAAAGATGCTCAACATCACTCATCATCAGGGAAATGCAAATCAAAACTACAACGAGAGATCACCTCACACCTGTCAGGATGGCTAAAATTAACAACACAAGAAACAACAGATGTTGGCAAGAGGAACACTCTTACACTGTTGATGGGAATGCAGACTGGTGCAGCCACTGTAGAAAACAATACAGAGGTTTCTCAAAAAGTTAAAAATAGAACTACTCTATGATCCAGCAATCACAGTACTGGCTATTTACCCAAAAAATACCAAATCACTAATTGAAAGGGATACATGCACCCCTATGTTTATTACAGGATTATTTACAATAGCCAAATTATGCAAGCAGCCCATGTGTCCATCGATTAATGAATGGATAAAGAAGAGGTGTACACACACACACACACAGAGAAATATTATTCAGCCATAAAAAATAATGAAATCTTGTCATATGCAACAACACAGATGGAGCTAACAAGTATTATGCTAAGCAAATAAGTCAGTCAGAGAAAGACAGATACTATATGATTTCACTCATATGTGGAATTTTTAAAGATTTTATTTATTTATTTATTTGAGAGACAGAGTGAGGGAGAGAGAGTACAGGAGCAGGGGCAGAGAGAGAGGGAGAAACAGACTCCCTTGCTGAGCAGCGAGCCCAACATGGGGCTCAATCCCAGGACTCTAGGATCATGACCAGAGCTGGAGGCAGATGCTTAACCAACTGAGCCACCCAGGCGCCCCCATATGTGGAATTTAAGTAACAAAACAGATGAGCAAAGGGAAAAAAAAAGAGAGAGAGATAAACAAAGAAACAGACTCTCAACTATAGAGAACAAACTGATGGTTACTGGAGGGGAGGTTGATGGGGGATGGGTGAAATAGGTGATGGGGATTAAGAGTACACTTAACATTATGAGCACTGAGTAATGTATGGAATTACTGAATGACTATATCGTATGCCTGAAGCTAGTACAGGTTACCAATACCAATAAAACCAATGCATTCTTTAATCTTTAGACACTGTTAGTCTCACTCTTAGCATAAATAATTCAAAGCTTCTCATTTCCCTTAGGATACAAGGTGACGTTCCTAACATGGATTACAAGGCATTGGATGACCTGAACCTTGCACTTCCTGTATGACATTCAGGAAACAGTTTACAAGTCCCCATTTGCAGAAAGCCATGTCTTTCTTCCCCTCCTTATGTACTCTGCTCTATCTTAAGTCCCCTGATCTGTGCTCCACAAAATTCTCTGCATTTTTCCTGTCATACTACTAGCCATTTTTTATTGTTATTGCTTGGTTGTCTAAATGTTCAGCTACACTGTCAGCTCTTGAGGACATGCACTATGTCTGTCCTGTTCCCCAGCTATGACAAGAGCCACCACACTGTCTGGGCCAGAGTAGATACTACAGTAATTGCTGGATGAAGGAAGAAGGGAGAAGCTGAAACCTGTGCCCATAAACGTGGTAGTGATAGAAATAGGACTGGTTGATTGGAGATCTTCATACAAAATAACATTTATAATACAGTTAATAATTTTTATTCATAAAGTTTAATCTTAAAATGTTGATTTACTCTGGAACATAGCTATGCTAACCACTATCCCACCAAAGCCACGGAAATGTTGGTTTACTCTGTGCTCTGCCTAAATACCTAAGTTGCTTACTGACCAATGAAATTTCCACCTCAACTTTATTCTCTGGCTTAGTCTTTGTAGACTGTTTCAAAACACGACTTGTAAACTGCTATATTAACTAATACCCTGAATCCTATATCCTTGAAGTCCAACTGGAATGAACTCCTCACCAATACAGTGACCTTCCCCTTGATTTAGACTTTTATGTTTAATTAATTTTAAGCTTTTAACTAAATTGGCTTTCTCCCTAAGAACTCTTTGTTGTACCTAATTATGGGGAACCTGAGACATCTCATCACCAATTCAGTGATTACAGAATTGCAATTTCTGAAGAGTTTCATGAACTGTTAGCCAAGATTTCCAGGACATATGGAAGGATGTTAGAACAGATGCCTAAATATTTAATAGAAAAAAAAAAAAACAGGATTCCATGGCTTGTGCTTATTTTGTACACACATTTTCACAGAAGCTAAGCTGGACAGCATTTACAAATTCAAGAATGAGTTGCATTAGCAGAGAAAAGATAAATCTGAACGTGGAGTCTGCACTGAGGGATGGAAGTCTATCCCTGAGAGTTACTGAATGAAGGCAGTTACTACCACAACCATCTCTGCTCCCAATACCCCGAAATGTTAAGAACCAACTGTATAAGCCATTGAAATATAACAACATCCTTCAGCCCTTCAGACTCAGATAACTTCACCTCCTCAAACCCGATTTCCACAGCCATTCTGAGGTACTGAGCTTTATTTCAGGAAACTTGACTTTATAGGACATTACGTTCTGTAACCAGAATTGGATAAGATGCACAGACTCTTTTTATTAATATCTACATGCAATCCTAGCAGCCAACATTTATTGAATGCCCACTGTGTGCCAGATGCTTTAATGATAGTATCTCTCTTCATCTCACAAAAACCCTGTGTGGTTAGTCCGATCTCAGGGTTTGGCAGAAGTGTTCCATAAAGGGCCCAGATAGGAAACAGGTTAGACTTTGAAGGCTGCATGGTCTGTGCTATTCCTCAGCTCTGCAGTTATGGCAGGAAAGCAACTGTAGATAATGCATACAGGAGGGGGCATGTCTCATTCCCATCAAACTTCTTTTTTTTTTATGAGCACTGACTTTTGAATTTCATACATTTTTTCGTGTGTCAAGAATTTTTTTTCTTTTTTTTTCTGGTTTCAATTATTTAAAAACGTAAAAATCATTCTTAGTTCATGAGCCTTATAAAAACACATGGCAGGCTGGATTTGGCCCAGGGAGGGCACTAGTTTGCCAACCTCTGCATTATCTAAATATTTGGGGCAGGAGACTGAAGCTCAGACATACAGTAACTAATAAGAAGCAGAGAGATAATTCTGACCGGATGACTCCTTCTTTTGATTCATGTGCCTCTGTCTGTGTTACAGTTTATATTTAATGTAAAGACTAAAATCTTCCTCTAGTCAAGATCTTAACATGACTGACAAATAAGTGGATTATGACCCAGTGGACAGGTTTCTTCTTCAAGTAACAATGAATTCAGCCACAGACTATTACCTTCAGTGGAGCTTTTTATCTCATTTGGAAAGTAAGTGGTTCCTGTAAATCAAAACTAATAAGTTATGCTTCTATTTATTCAATGGTCCTTAAAATGAAAACAAGTTAGTTTTCATATTGCTCTGTCTTTTATTTATATATTCTAGAATTGGTTAGCAACTTTTTTTGGTTAAAAACTCAAGAGACTATTAGAACCAACTTCTGGAGAAAAGGAGGAAAATAAAGTAAGGAAGAAAAAGTGTGTGAAATCAAGTATAAATTATATTCCATTTTATTTTTTTTTAAGATTTTATTTATTTATTTGACAGAGAGAGACACAGCGAGAGAGGGAACACAAGCAGGGGGAGTGGGAGAGGGAGAAGCAGGCTTCTTGCAGAGCGGGGAGCCTGATGCGGGGCTCGATCCCAGGACCCTGGGATCATGACCTGAGCCGAAGGCAGACGCTTAACGACTGAGCCACCCAGGCGCCCCAATTATATTCCATTTTAATATTCTCTTTTAAATTTGTGTCTTTTATTTATTTATTTTTTAATTTTTTATTGTTATGTTAATCCCCATACATTACATCATTAGTTTTAGATATAGTGTTCCATGATTCATTGTTTGTGCATAACACCCAGTGCTCCATGCAGAACGTGCCCTCCTCAATACCCATCACCAGGCTAACCCATCCTCCCACCCCCCTCCCCTCTAGAACCCTCAGTTTGTTTTTCAGAGTCCATTGTCTCTCATGGTTCTTCTCCCCCTCCGATTTCCCCCCCTTCATTCTTCCCCTCCTGCTACATTCTTCTTCTTCTTTTTTTCTTTCTTAACATCTATTGCATTATTTGTTTCAGAGGTACAGATCTAAGATTCAACAGTCTTGCACAATTCACAGTGCTTACCAGAACACATACCCTCCCCAGTGTCCATCACCCAGTCACCCCATCCCTCCCACCCCACCCCCCACTCCAGCAACCCTCAGTTTGTTTCCTGAGATTAAGAATTCCTCATATCAGTGAGGTCATATGATACATGTCTTTCTCTGTTTGACTTATTTCGCTCAGCATAATACCCTCCAGTTCCATCCACGTCGTTGCAAATGGCAAGATCTTATTCCTTTTGATGGCTGCATAATATTCCATTGTATATATATACCACATCTTCTTTATCCATTCATCTGTTGATGGACATCTTGGCTCTTTCCACAGTTTGGCTATTGTGGACATTGCTGCTATAAACATCGGGGTGCACGTAGCCTTTCGGGTCCCTACTTTTGTATCTTTGGGGTAAATACCCAGTAGTGCAATTGCTGGATCATATGGTAGCTCTATTTTCAACTTTTTGAGGAACCTCCATACTGTTTTCCAGAGTGGCTGCACCAGCTTGCATTCCCACCAACAGTGTAGGAGGGTTCCCCTTTCTCCGCATCCCCGCCAACATCTGTCATTTCCTGACTTGTTAATTTTAGCCATTCTGACTGGTGTGAGGTGGTATCTCACTGAGGTTTTGATTTGGATTTCCCTGATGCCGAGCAATGTTGAGCACTTTTTCATGTGTCTGTTGGCCATTTGGATGTCTTCTTTGGAAAAATGTCTGTTCATGTCTTCTGCCCATTTCTTGATTGGATTCTTTGTTCTTTTGGTGTTGAGTTTGATGAGTTCTTTATAGATTTTGGATACTAGCCCTTTATCTGATATGTCATTTGCAAATATCTTCTCCCATTCTGTCAGTTGTCTTCTGGTTTTGTTGACTGTTTCCTTTGCTGTGCAAAAGCTTTTTATCTTGATGAAGTCCCAATAGTTCATTTTTGCCCTTGCTTCCCTTGCCTTTGGCGATGTTTCTAGGAAGAAGTTGCTGCGGCTGAGGTCGAAGAGGTTGCTGCCTGTGTTCTCCTTTAGGATTCTGATGGACTCCTATCTCACATTGAGGTCTTTCAACCATTTGGAGTCTATTTTTGTGTGTGATGTAAGAAAATGGTCCAGTTTCATTCTTCTGCATGTGGCTGTCCAATTTTCCCAACACCATTTGTTGAAGAGACTGTCTTTTTTCCATTGGACATTCTTTCCTGCTTTGTCGAAGATTAGTTGACCAGAGTTGAGGGTCCATTTCTGGGTTCTCTATTCTGTTCCATTGATCTATGTGTCTGTTTTTGTGCCAGTACCATACTGTCTTGATGATGACAGCTTTGTAGTAGAGCTGGAAGTCTGGAATTGTGATGCCGCCAGCTTTGCTTTTCTTTTTCAACATTCCTCTGGCTATGCGGGGTCTTTTCTGGTTCCATACAAATTTTAGGATTATTTGTTCCATTTCTTTGAAGAAAGTGGATGGTATTTTGATGGGGATTGCATTGAATGTGTAGATTGCTCTAGGTAGGATTGACATCTTCACAATATTTGTTCTTCCAATCCATGAGCATGGAACGTTTCTCCATTTCTTTGTGTCTTCCTCAATTTCTTTCATGAGTATTTTATAGTTTTCTGAGTACAGATCCTTTGCCTCTTTGGTTAGATTTATTCCTAGGTATCTTATGGTTTTGGGTGCAATTGTAAATGGGATCGACTCCTTAATTTCTCTTTCTTCTGACTTGTTGTTGGTGTATAGGAATGCCACTGACTTCTGTGCATTGATTTTATATCCTGCCACTTTACTGAGTTCCTGTATGAGTTCTAGCAGTTTTGGGGTGGAGTCTTTGGGATTTTCCACATAAAGTATCATATCATCTGCAAACAGTGAGAGTATGACTTCTTCTTTGCCAATTTGGATGTCTTTGATTTCTTTTTGTTGTCTGATTGCTGTGGCTAGGACTTCCAATACTATGTTGAATAGCAGTGGTGATAGTGGACATCCCTGCCGTGTTCCTGACCTTAGGGGGAAAGCTCTCAGTTTTTCCCCATTGAGAATGATATTCGCTGTAGGTTTTTCATAGATGGCTTTTATGATATTGAGGTATGTACCCTCTATGCCTATACTCTGAAGAGTTTTGATCAAGAAAGGATGCTGTACTTTGTCAAATGCTTTTTCTGCATCTATTGAGAGGATCATATGATTCTTGTTCTTTCTTTTGTTAATGTATTGTATCACATTGATTGATTTGCGGATGTTGAACCAACCTTGCAGCCCAGGGATAAATCCGACTTGGTCGTGGTGAATAATCCTTTTAATGTACTGTTGGATCCTATTGGCTAGTATTTTGGTGAGAATTTTTGCATCCATGTTCATCAGGGATATTGGTCTGTAATTCTCCTTTTTGATGGGGTCTTTCTCTGGTTTTGGGATCAAGGTAATGCTGGCCTCATAAAATGAGTTTGGAAGTTTTCCTTCCATTTCTATTTTTTGGAACAGTTTCAGAAGGATAGGTATTAATTCTTCTTTAAATGTTTGGTAGAATTCCCCTGGGAAGCCATCTGGCCCTGGGCTTTTGTGTTTTGGGAGATTTTTGATGACTGCTTCTACTTCCTTAGTGGTTATAGGTCTGTTCAGGTTTTCTATTTCTTCCTGGTTCAGTTTTGGTAGTTGATACATCTCTAGGAATGCATCCATTACTTCCAGGTTATCTAATTTGCTGGCATAGAGTTGCTCATAATATGTTCTTATAATTGTTTGTATTTCTTTGGTGTTGGTTGTGATTTCTCCTCTTTCATTCATGATTTTGTTGATTTGGGTCATTTCTCTTTTCTTTTTGATAAGTCTGGCCAGGGATTTATCAATCTTGTTAATTCTTTCAAAGAACCAGCTCCTAGTTTCGTTGATCTGTTCTACTGTTCTTTTGGTTTCTATTTCATTGATTTCTGCTCTGATCTTTATGATTTCTCTTCTCCTGCTGGGTTTAGGCTTTATTTGCTGTTCTTTCTCCAGCTCCTTTAGGTGTAGGGTTAGGTTGTGTACTTGAGACCTTTCTTGTTTCTTGAGAAAGGCTTGTATTGCTATATACTTTCCTCTTAGGACTGCCTTTGCTGTATCCCAAAGATTTTGAATAGTTGTGTTTTCATTTTCATTGGTTTCCATGAATTTTTTTAATTCTTCTTTAATTTCCTGGTTGACCCATTCATTCTTCAGTAGGATGCTCTTTAGCCTCCATGTATTTGAGTTCTTTCCGACTTTCCTCTTGTGATTGAGTTCTAGTTTCAAAGCATTGTGGTCTGAAAATAGGCAGGGGATGATCCCAATCTTCTGGTACCAGTTGAGACCTGATTTATGACCTAGGATGTGATCTATTCTGGAGAATGTTCCATGGGCACTAGAGAAGAATGTGTATTCCGCTGCTTTGGGATGGAATGTTCTGAATATGTCTGTGAAGTCCATTTGGTCCAGTGTGTCATTTAAAGTCTTTATTTCCTTGTTGATCTTTTGCTTAGACGATCTGTCCATTTCAGTGAGGGGGGTGTTAAAGTCCCCCACTATTATTGTATTGTTGTCGATGTGTTTCTTTGCTTTTGTTATTAATTGCCTTATATAATTGGCTGCTCCCATGTTAGGGGCATAGATATTTACAATTGTTAGATCTTCTTGTTGGATAGACCCTTTAAGTATGATATAGTGTCCTTCCTCATCTCTTATTACAGTCTTTGGTTTAAAATCTAATTTGTCTGATATAAGGATTGCCACCCCAGCTTTCTTTTGGTGTCCACAGCATGGTAAATGGTTTTCCACCCCCTCACTTTCAATCTGGGGGTGTCTTTGGGTCTAAAATGAGTCTCTTGCAGACAGCATATCGACGGGTCTTGTTTTTTAATCCAATCTGATAGCCTGTGTCTTTTGATTGGGGCATTTAGCCCATTTACATTCAGGGTAACTATTGAAAGATAGGAATTCAGTGCCATTGTATTGCCTGTAAAGTGACTGTTACTGTATATTGTTTGTGTTCCTTTCTGGTCTATGTTGCTTTTAAGCTCTCCCTTTGCTTAGAGGACCCCTTTCAATATTTGTTGTAGGGCTGGTTTCGTGTTTGCAAATTCCTTTAGTTTTTGTTTGTCCTGGAAGCTTTTTATCTCTCCTTCAATTTTCAATGACAGCCTAGCTGGATATAGTATTCTTGGCTGCATATTTTTCTCATTTAGTGCTT
The DNA here is from genome assembly GCF_964656455.1 of Halichoerus grypus. NCBI lineage: Eukaryota > Metazoa > Chordata > Mammalia > Carnivora > Phocidae > Halichoerus > Halichoerus grypus. The sequence goes on along the minus strand of NC_135713.1, from coordinate 46,758,352 downwards.
TGAATATGTCCTGCCAGTCCTTTCTGGCCTGCCAGGTCTCTGTGGATAAGTCTGTTGCCAATCTAATATTTCTACCATTGTAGGTTACATATCTCTTCTCCCGAGCTGCTTTCAGGATTTTCTCTTTGTCTCTGAGACTCGTAAGTTTTACTATTAGATGTCGGGGTGTTGACCTATTTTTATTGATTTTGAGAGGGTTTCTCTGTGCTTCCTGGATTTTGATGCCTGTTTCCTTCCCCAAATTAGGGAAGTTCTCTGCTATAATTTGCTCCATTATACCTTCTGCCCCTCTCTCTCTTTCTTCTTCTTCTGGGATCCCAATTATTCTAATGTTGTTTCGTCTTATGGTATCGTTTATCTCTCGAATTCTGCCCTCGTGATCCAATAGTTGTTTCTCTCTCTTTTTCTCAGCTTCTTTATTTTCCATCATTTGGTCTTCTATCTCACTGATTCTTTCTTCTGCCTCATTTATCCTAGCAGTTAGCGCCCCCATATTTGATTGCACCTCATTGATAGCCTTTTTGATTTCTACTTGGTTAGATTTTAGTTCTTTTACTTCTCCAGAAAGGGTTTCTCTAATAACTTCCATGTTTTTTTCAAGCCCAGCTAGTATCTTTAAAGTGATGATTCTGAACTCTAGATCTGACATCGTACTAATGTCCGTATTGAGTAGGTCCCTAGCAGTCAGTACTACCTCTTGTTCTTTTTGTTGAGGTGATTTTTTCCGTCTTTTCATTCTGTGCAGAGGAGAATAGATTAATGAGAGAACAAAATGCTAGCAGGGTAACAACGTCCCCAGAAAATATACTCTAAACAAATCAGAAAAGACCTGAAGCAGTGGGAAAAGAAAGGGAAAGAGAGAAAAAAGAAAAGGAAAGAAAAAAAGAAAAAAGAAAAAGATAAAGATAAAAACAAACAAAAGCAGAACAAAACAAAACAAAACAAAAACAGAATGTGATCAAATATGATCAGGCTGGATTATAGATCAGTGCCACACACTAGATTTTGGGTGTATTTTGGTCTGTTAAAAGAAAGTCCCTCCCAAAATTTTAAAGAAAGAAAAACTTATATATGTACAAAAATAAGGGTTGATATGATGAAGGGATGGAATATGACTGTAAAGATGGAAATTATGAAAAATTTTAAAAAAGGATTTGATAAGTTGTTTGAAAAAAGAAAGAAGAGGATTAAAAAAAGAAAAAAAAAAAAGAAAGAAAGAAAGAAAGAAAAAAGGGAGAGAATGTGATCAGGCAGGGGAGTAAAAAAAAACCATACACTAGAGATTTAGAGTATATTTTGATCTGTTAGAAGAAACTATCTCAAGATTTTAAAGAGAGAACAACTTATATATATATGCCAAAAATACGGGTAACTATTATGAAGGGATAGAATATGACTTTAAAAATGAAAAATAAAAATTTTTTTTTTAAAAAAGGGATTGATAAGATGTTGGTTGAAAAAGGGAAAAAGAAAAATTCAAAAAAAAAAGAAAAAAGGAAAAAAGAAAAAAAGACAGTTAAAAAAAAATAATTAACTTTGAAAGACTAAAGAATCATGGTAAAAAAGCCATGAATTCTATGTGCAGTATTCCCCTAGCGCTGGAGTTCTGCCGTTCTCATTGATCGGTAAACTTGGTCTTGGCTGGCTGTTCTCGCTGATCTTCTGGGGGAGGGGCCTGTTGCCGTGGTTCCCAAATGTCTTTGCCGGAGGCAAAATTGCCCCGCCCTTGCCGGTCCGGGCTAAGTAATCTGCTCGGGTTTGCTCTCCGGAGCTTTTGTTCCCTGCAAGCTTTCCGTACAGCTTTGGAGGCGGAGAGTGAAAATGGCGGCCTCCCAGTCTCCGCCCCGGCGGAGCCGAGAACTCGGGGTCCCACTCCTCAGCGAGCCCCCAGAGAAAAGCAGTCAGTCACTCCCGTCTCCCCGGTCTCCGGCCACACTCCGCGCTCACCCGGCCTGTGACCGCGCCTTTCTATCTGGCACCCGACCCCGGGTGGAGTCTCCAAACCCAGCAGATCCCCGCGGTGCGCTCCCGCACCTCTCCTCCCGGGGGAAGAAGGTGAGTCTCCCCGGATCTGCCGCTTGTTGGGTCCCTGCTGGAGGAGCAGTGGCCCGACTGTGCCGCGGATCACGGTTTATGACAACCCCGAGCTGAGAGCCCGCGCCTGGGCTCCGTCTCTGTAGCTGGCTTCCCTGCTCCGATACCTGGGAGCTCTACCGCACTCAGGCACCCCCGGTCTTTCTGTGACCCCGAGGGTCCTGAGACCACACTCTCCCGTGAGGGTTCCACCCCCCACTTCGCCACCAGAGTGACGTCCCTCAGCGGAGCAGACTTCTAAAAGTTCCGATTTTGTGCTCCGTGGCTCTATCACTTGCCAGAAGCGGCGGACGGAGGCCCCTCCCCCGCCGTCTATCCTCCCGAATAACGCCTCGGATTCACTTCTCCGCACGTCCTACCTTCCAGAAAGTGGTCGCTTTTCTGTTCAGAGAGTTGTTCCTATTCTTTTCTTCGATCTCCTGTTGAGTTTGTAGGTGTTCAGAATGGTTTGATCCCTATCCAGCTGAATTCCTGAGAGGAGACGAAATCCAGGTCTCCTACTCCTCCGCCATCTTGCTCCGCCCCCCTAAATTTGTGTCTTTTAAAATTCAAGAGCAATGTCTTTCCAGCTTCCAAGATAAAGCTATGTTTTGTTTTGTTTTGTTTTTTTCCAATCCGAAACTTCAAACACCATGAATCACTAACCATTATTTGTTAAATGGGTATGACATCAGGTAACACATTTCCGAGGAAGAGAATCAGAGGGAAGGTGGAGGAGGAAAAGGAGAGAAGGAGGGAGGGATGCTTCAGCCCTGAGAGGTGAAGTTAGATACACATGAATCTGGAACACATTGCTTGGAAGAAATGAGGGAGGAAAGAAAGTCTGTAAATTGAAAACAATTCTGGATTGGAAGAGAGGAGCTGTCAAGAGCTTTATAAAGAAATTAAGCTGGGGCACCTGGGTGGCTTAGTCGGTTAATGTCTGCCTTCAGCTCAGGTCATGATCCTAGTGTCCTGGGATCTAGTCCTGAGGCTCCCTCCTCAGCAGGGGGCCTACTTCTCCCTCTACATCCCATTTGAGCTCTCTCTCTATCTCTGTCTCTCTCTCAAATAAATAAATAAAATCTTAAAAAAAAAATTAAGCTTGGGGCACCTGGGTGGCTCAGTCCATTAAGCATCTGACTTCAGCTCAGGTCAAGGAGGACCTGAGACACACACACTCTCTTTCAAATAAAAATCAGAAGAAGAAAGAAGAAAGAAGAAAGAAGAAAGAAGAAAGAAGAAAGAGGAGGAGGGGGAGGGGGAGGGGGAGGAGGAAGGGGAGGAGGAGGGGAGGGGGGAGGGGAGGGGGGAGGGGGAGGGGAGGGGGGAGGGGGAGGGGGAGGAGGAGGGGGAGGAGGAGGAGGGGAGGGGGAGGAGGAGGAGGGGGAGGAGGAGGAGGGGAGGAGGGGGAGGAGGAGGAGGGGAGGGGGGGAGGAGGAGGGGGAGGAGGAGGGGAGGGGGAGGGGGGAGGGGGAGGAGGAGAAAGAAGAAAGAAGAAGAAGAAATTAAGCTTGTAAAGCTTTGTAAAGAAATTTTAACTATGTATGGTGAGGATGCTCACATATAGTTGTAATCATTTCACAATGTACATGAGTATCAAACACCTGAAACAAATATAATGTTATATGTCAATTATACCTCAATTAAAAAACAAAAAAACAAGAAATTGATCTTGGAGTTAGAGAATAAAAGAGTAGGACCCTAAACAGGGTCTATGGGAAGAAGAGAGACAATTCTCTTATAAGGCTAGTTAAATTAGTAGATGAATAAGATAAATATAACTCCAATTATTTTTTTTAAAGAATTAACTCTCCACCTGGCACTGTTGTGTTTTTTCTCGTATAATTTAATCTTCAGGACAACTCTGTGAATTAGGTACTGGAATTACCTCCATTTTATAAGAGAGGGAACTGAGGTATGAGAAGTAACTGCCCCCAAATCACCCAGTGGGTAAGAGATAAAGAAGGGATTAACTCAGGCCTGCCTAATGACAAAGTCTGCATTCTTAATTGCTATGCTAAACTGCTTCTCATTCCTATTAATGAATATGAAATTGAAGTAGAGTGGTGTCACGATTTAATATTTTATATGAGTAACGGACTAATAAAATTGTAATAGCACTTTGTAATTTATAAAATACACTCACACACACAACATTTTGTTCCAGTTCCACAATACCCCCGTGTGGTAGTTTAGGATTATCTTCTTCTAAGTGTATCAGTGAGGAAATTTATGTTCAAAGAAATGACCTGTACAAGGTCACAAGGCTGGAAAATACAGGCGTGGTGGGAGGGAAAGAGTTGTTTCTATCTATGTATCTGGGAACTCTGGCTCTGTCACTAAATGAATGTTTAGGGACAAACAAACCCTTTCCAACTCTAGCATCTACAACTGAAAAACGGGCATAGAATTTTTACTTCTCAGAATCTCAGAGCATGAAACTCTTTAACCTACACAAGTGCCTCTGGTAAATGTAGACAAGCAACAAATGCAAATTTCCTATACCTGCCTGTGATACTGGGTATCTAAAAAACAAAATAAAATAAACAAAAACAAACCCTGAGTATATGCATAGCAAACCATATTGTACACTTTAAATAGTTACACTATTTGTCACTTATACCTCAATAAACCTAGAAGAAGGAAAACACACACACACACACACACACACACACACAGTCCTAAAACAGAGTTGGAAAATCTAGGCTCTTTTTGCAGCCATGCCCTTAGCCAGCTGTGACACAGTATTGATAGACGATGTCTACTTGTATCCACAGGTTGATTAACTAACCGGCTTGGGTGTGGGGTGGGGTGCACCCTATATGATGTCCACATGGACTTGGAAGACGTGTGAACTCAATCAGACATATTCTCACCAACAGCTAAGAGCTGGCCCCAGCAAACCACCAAGTACAAAGATGAGATGAGATCAGTGTTTTTCAGTTTGTGAAAGGAGAAAACACTTTTTTCAGAGATGCTGTTGAAAAGCTTGAAGCGAGTTAAGAATAAGATAGTAGTAAAACAGGGTTTCCCAAAGAGTTCTCACAGCAAAAAGAATGAAGCAACAGAAAAGAGATCCTTAGTCAAAATCATGCAGGGAGCTAACAAATTCAATAGAATCCTTAGTGTTGGATTTTTTCAGAGTCTGTATCCAATGTGTATTACGAACCTCCAAGAACGGACTAGCACACAGAGCATTTCCTAAACTTATATGACCACAGACTCTTTTTTAATGGAGCATTTTATAGGACTAATGTTCTATAGAATGCATTTTAGAAAATTTCACTGCAGAGGAAATAAGGCAAGCTAACAAGAACTCTAACTCCTTGTTTTAATCAGTGCAATTTAATTAAGTAATTACCTAACACCAATAATGTGCCCAATTCTGTACTTGGAGGCCATGGAGACAAAAAAAGAACTGTCTGCATGGCTTTTTCCATAGGAGAAAAAAAACAGACATGTCATGTAAAGGATCAATGGTGTAAGATCAGAAAATGGGATCCAAGGGGCCAGATTGGAGATCCAACAGACTTAATCAGGGAGTGAAATTCTCATAGTCAGACCTGAAACATGAAACATTTTCTGTAGCAAATGTTGGATACCTGAAAAATGTCAGGAAAAAAGAAGTGGACTAAAGACATGTTTATCTCAGAATCCAAATTGATCTTTTATTCATCTCTGGGAAAAAAACCAAGGGTGTTTGTTTTGACTTCAATTTCATAAAATCACAAACACACTGAGATGACCATTCTCTGTTTTTCACTATGGTGGAGATACAGTGGGTCTCAGAAATAAAAAGCCTCGTTGGTTCTTCTTTGGACAAACACTAAATACGACAGTGCTCTCCAGCGTACCACATAATGCTTACTGTAAAAAATAAACCCCCAGAATAGGCAATAACAAAATCCAGAAGGGCTTTCACATACAGTTAATTTCAGGTGAGCAGAGAAATGCTTTATCCATCCTGGCATCCAGTTGGGAACAGGTACAAATGAAACTGTGTGAAAACTCTTAGTTCTACTATGCTAGATAATGCAGGTGCCAAGTGATGAACTCAGAACTACTGGTTTCCTTAGGTCTTTGAAAACGACTCACAAAACACAGGGAAGGAAAATCCAGGGGCAGGAAACTCCCAGGAGTTCTACCCAAATGACTGTTTCCTATCATGAGAACTTTCCTGACATATGCCTATATTGGCAAAATATTCTGAGGCACACAACTGAGTGTCAAGATCCACCCTGTATCGCTTTTATGCTTTTGGGTCCTCTTTATCCTCATGATTATAATATTTTGAGAATTTATTCTACCACAGCTTCATACGCCTTCAAATCAGGATCACCACCACCATCTATGGTCCAGATGCAGGGCCTGGAGTTTGGCATGTATAATCTGTAACCATTAAAACTACCAACAATGAAGACAGGTACGCATATGTGTAATACACACACACACACACACACACACACACACACACACACACACACACACACCCTCTTTGTGGAACTAAGGTTTCAAGAAACTAAGGAACATGCCCAAGGCCACCAAGGTAAGGAATAGCCAAAATCACACACAGGTCCCTCCCACCCCACCCCTACCGTCTTTCCACCCAGCCAGTTTGCCTGAGCTTTTCCCTACCTCTCTCCCCTAGGGATTTTAGTCTTCACTGTTTCTCTTTGTGTCTGCCCTTTCAGTCCCTGTCCAGCTTCCTTTCCAACTCTCTCTAGCTACACTGCTAAAACTTCTTACTACCCTCCAGCTCACTGTTTCTTAGACTCTGAAGTCCATTTGCTTTACAACCACCTTTGGGCATTGGGCAACTCCCAGGCTCCAGCCCAGGCCATAGATAAAATAGGAATGTCTGGGGGTGGAGTATGGGAATCTGCATTTTGATTAAGCTCCCCCAAGAGATTAGTCTAAGTATTATGTGTAAATTAAAATTGCTTCTCTTCATATACCTATGGTCAAGTCACCTCCATTTTATTTTTCTTCATTTTACTTCTTACCTCAGAACATACTGTGTTATCCTCTTTGTTGTATTTTCCTCCAAGAATTTAAACTCTACACAAGCATAGGTTTTTGTCTCTTTTCTTCACTCCTACCTCTCTCCACTACCATCTACTGAGTGATCATTAAATATTTGTTGAACAAATAAAGGAAAGGGGATCATTCTATATTTAAACTCCATCTGTAGCAGACTCCCACTGACTGGTCCTGTCAGCAATCTAAATGCTCTATCCATCATTTTCACCACCCTTCTTTTGTATAATATTATCGACTCAAAAGGATGTCACATTGTTCCTTACTTTCATCCTTACAGATGTCCTAAGAAGATATGCATGCATATCCACAAATTAACGATTCAAGAAACCAAAGCTCAAAGTTAAATTAGTAATCTATTCCCTAGATGAAAGAACTGGGGTGGAACTTGGCACTTATTATTTCATGTTTCGCTTTTTCCTCACAACACCAAGCAGATTTTCATCATAACCAACTACTTCTTTGAGGTTGAGCAGTGGCTCTCAAAGTATGGTTCCCCACCATCAGCACCGCTTGAGAATGTGCTGCAAATCCAAATATTCAGACATGACCCCAGACAAAGTTAAGTCAGAAACCCTGAAAGGAGCCCAATGATTTGTTTTAACAAGCCTTATAAGTGATTCTGGTGCACATTCAAGTTCAGAACCACTGAGTTAGAACAAAAAAACCACTGTTAAAATGTTTCTAAGGAAGGATGCACTAAGCAATCATTACTAACAAGCAACAGAGAGAACTTTATAAGATTAGCAGACATCACAACAGAAGGAGATGATGTAGTAAAATATTTGGCACAAATTCTATCACATGGTAAATGCTAAAAAAATAAATGCTAGGAAGAATGGATAACAGAACAAGGAAGGGTAGACAAATATTTAAAAAGAGAGTGACCACAGATATACAAAGGATTGTAAAAAAAAAAAACAAAAAACTACAATGAAAAAGTATATGCCAACAAATTGGATACTGTACAAGAAATGGATAAATTCCTAGAAACATAATCTTCCAAAACTGAATCAGGAAGAAATAGAAAATTTGAATAGACCAATTACTAGTAATGAAATTGAATCAGTAATAAAAAATCTACCAAAAAACAAGTCCAGGACCAGAAGAATTAACAGGTGAATTCTACCACACATTTAAAGGTGAGTTAATTCCTATTCTCAAACTATTCCAAAAAAATAGAAAGAAGGGAAGCTCCCAAATTTTTCTACAAGGGCAGCATTACTCTGATACCAACCCAAAGACACTACAAAAAAAAGAAAACTACAGGCCCATATCCCTGATAAATATAGATGCAAAAATTCTCAACAAAATATTAACAAATCACATTCAACAATACATTAAAAGGATCAAACACCATGATCAGGTGGGATTTATACTGAGGATGCAAGGATTGCTCAATATCCACAAATTAATTAATGTGATACTCCACATTAACAAAATTAAAGATAAAAATCATATGATCATCCAAATAGATGCAGAAAAAGTATTTGACAAAATTCAACATCTGTTCATTACAAAACTTTCAACGAAGTAGGTTTAGAGGAAATATACCTCAGCATAATAAAGGCCATATATGAAAAAGCCACAGATAAATCATCCTCAATGGTAAAAAACTGAGAGGTTTCCCCCTAAGGTCTAGAACAAGACAAGGATGTCCATCTCAGCACTGTTATTCAACGTAGTACTGGAAGTCCCAGGCTCAGCAATCAGACCAAAAATAAAAGTCATCCAAATTGGCAAAGAAGAAGTAAAACTCACTATCTGCAGATGACATGATACCATATGTAAAAAAAAAAAAAAAAAAAAAAAAAAAAAAAAAACCTCTCAAGAGTCCACCAAAAAAACCCCACGAAAGCCCAAAAATAGAACATTAGAATAAATGAATTCAGTGAAGTTGCAGGATATAAACTATATAGAAATCTGTTGCACTTATGTTCATTAATAATCAAGTAGCAGAGAAAGAAATTAAGAAAGCAATTTTATTAACAACTGGAATTATATAATAAAAACTATACAACACTGATGAAAGAAACTAAACATGATGCAAACAAATGGAAAGACCCAACATAATCATGGACTGGAAGAACTGTTAAGTTCCATACTACTCAAAGCAATCTACAGATTGAATGCAATTGCCAACAAAATACCAACAGCATTTTTCATAGAACTAGAATAATCCTAAAATTTGTATGGAACCACAAAAGACCTTGAATAGTCCATCTTGAGAAAGAAGAACTAAGCTGGAGTTGTCACAATCCCAGATTTCATGATACAGTACACAGCTGCTGTAACCAAAACAATATGGCACTAGCACAAAAATAGACATACAGATCCATGGAACAGAATATGGAGCCCATATTTACATGGTCAATCTATGACAAAGGAGGAAAGAATATGCAATGGGGAAAAGACAGTCTCTTCAACAAACAGTACTGGGAAAACTGGACAGCGACATGCAAAAGAATGAACCTGGATCACTTTCTTATACCATACACAAAAATAAACTCAAAATGGATGAAAGACCTAAATGTGAGACCTGAAACCATAAAAGTTAATTAAAAGAAGAAAAAGAAGAAGAGGGGCAGGAGACTGATCTGCTAATAATGTCAAACCAGAGTAGAGCCCGATTTGGGGCAAAGAAATACAGCTTAGTTTTTCAGTTTCTAAATACCATTTATGAATGAAATGCATATGTGGCCCTTTCCTCAGGACCCATGCCGATCACCTTCTCTTCAATGGATTCACATGGTCATGGAGAAACAACAACTACCTTCCCCTACAACCACTGTATGTGAATTTACTTCTAATTAGTTAAATGTCCCTACTATATACAGTGTTCTCTGGAGAATAACTTAAGAAATGTGGAATCTCTTATTGGGCATAATGGAAAATATTCCTTCTTATCTGTCTAGCAACACTAACTTAATCATCCCCAATAATTTTTGAAGTACATAAAATCACTAGAAATTTCAATGACATCATGTACAGAAATATCCAAAAATAATGTATTTCCTTACTTATTTACCAGTTTAATCTACTTTTATTAAAAATAAGTATTGTAAATATTCAATAAAATGTCTCAGACAGTGTAGACAGATAAAAGCATACCAATTTCCCTCTTTAAAGGAGAATTTCCTTTTCCTTCCTAAAAGAAAAAAGTAAGAATGAGTATAAACCACATGTAGAGAATCAGAGTAAAGGATAAAAAACATCCCTTGGCCCAAACCAGTAATTATTCAATTGAGTATCTGATAGTACCCAACCCTATTACAGCCAATTAAGTCCCTTTTCATTGTTCATCCTATAAGGCAGTTAAATACACAGAGCTGCCTTACAATTTTCCTTATGCTGGCAATGACAGTAAGTATTATTTAACCAGGGCAGCCACAATCATGTATCTAAGTCATTCACTTATTCACTTGCTTGTTCCTTTAGTAAAAGTTTGAGTGTCTACCACATCCCAGGACTATGCCAACTGTGGTAGATATGATGCTCCACAGGATAAATAGCCCTTCCCCCTACACAGACAGTACATGCACTGTAACTCTATTTTCTGTTGTTTCAGAAAGCAAAATTATAAGTGAGTAAGTGTATTACATGCCTATTGCTTCTGCCTTCCAAATACTCATTCTGCCTTCCTCTTATAGGAGAACCCTCATTTTGCTTAGAGGTCCTGTCCTTCCATGTTTCAATTTACTTGGTTTGACTGGGCTCATTCCACTGCTTGGTGCCAGAACTGGTCACATGACCCAACCCCTACACTATCAGCGTATTCTCTTCTCCTGTGATTGATTCATGTCAGAGATAGGTCCCAAATCGTTCTAAGACTCATGTGTGACCTAATGTTAGAGCTACAGGAAACAGCTGCTTCATCTGCTGAAATTGCTAGGTTTTTTTTGATGATGTAAGCTCTGAATTCTTGCAATTACTTTAATGAGACAACCTATGGTACACTGAGGAAACGAACACGAGATGGAGAAATAAATGGGGAATGACATTGTTTGATCCATTTCCTGGATCAAGCCATGCCTGAAGCTAAAACTAATCTCTAGATTTACATTAGAAAGCACACATACTCCATATTATTCTTCCTGCTTTATTATTTTTATATCTGACACTCTATATATTTTAGATATTTATTTTCTGTCAAGACCCTTCCACCCCCATAGAATATAAGGTTCATGAAAAACTTTTCTTTTTGGTGGGGGAGGTCTATTTTGTTCACTATCACATCTCTGCATCTGGAATAGGCCCTAGCATATGGCAGTCACTCAGTAATTATTTTTCAAAAAATAAACAGGAAATCACCCTTGCAGCTCAGGAATAAATCCCCCTTGGTCATGGTGAATAATCCTTTTAATGTACTGTTAGATCCTATTGGCTAGTATCTTGGTGAGAATTTTGACATCCATGTTCATCAGGGATATTGGTCTGTAATTCTTTTTGGTGGGGTCTTTGTCTGGTTTGGGGATCAAGGTAATGCTGACCTCATAGAATGAGTCTGGAAGTTTTCCTTCCATTTCTACTTTTAGAAACAGCTTCAGAAGAATAGGTATTAATTCTTCTTTAAATGTTTGGTAGAATTCCCCTGGGAAGCCATCTGGCCCCGGACTCTGTTGGGAGATTTTTTGATTACTGCTTCAGTATCCTTGCTGGTTATGGGTCTGTTCAGGTCTTCTATTTCTTCCTGGTTCAGTTTTGGTAGTTTATACATCTCTAGGAATGCATCCATTTCTTCCAGATTGCCTAATTTGTTGGTGTATAGTTGCTCATAATATGTTCTTATAATTGTTTGTATTTCTTCGGTGTTGGCTGTGATCTCTCCTCTTTCATTCATGATTTTATTTATTTGGGTCCTTTCTCTTTTCTTTTGGATAAGTCTGGCCAGAGGTTTATCAATCTTATTAATTCTTTCAGAGAACCAACTTCTAGTTTCACTGATCTGTTCTACTGTTCTTTTGGTTTCTATTTCATAGTTTTCTACTCTAATCTTTATTATTTCTCTTCTCCTGCTAGTTTTAGGTTTTGTTTGCTGTTCTTTCTCCAGCTCCTTTAGGTGTAAAGTTAGCTTGTGTATTTGAGACTTTTCTAATTTTTTGAGAAAGGCTTGTATTGTTATGTACTTCCCTCTTAGGACCCCTTTTGCTGCATCCCAAAGGTTTTGAACAGTTGTCTTTTCATTTTCATTTGCTTCCATGAATTTTTTTAATTATTCTTTAATTTCCTGGTTGACCCATACATTCTTTTTAGTGGGATGCTCTTTAACCTCCAAGTATTTGAGTTCCTTCCAAATTTTCTCTTGTGATTGAGTTCAAGTCTCAAAGCATTCTGGTCTGAAAATATACAGGGAATAATCCCAGTCTTTTGGTACCACTAGAGACCTGATTTGTGACCCAGTATGTGATCTATTCTGGAGAATGTTCCATGTGCACTCGAGAAGAACATGTATTCTGTTGCTTTAGGATGGAATACTCTGTATATATCTGTGAGGTCCATCTGGTCTAGTGTGTCATTCAAAGCCCTTGTTTCCTTATTGATCTGCTTAGATGATCTGTCCATTGCTGTGAGTGGGGTGTTAAAGTCCCCTACTGTTACTATATTATTACTAATGTGTTTCTTTAATTTTGGTATTAACTGGGTGATGGGCATTAAGGAAGGTACGTGATGAGCACTGGGTGTTATATGCAACTAATGAATTACTGAACTCTACATCTGAAACTAATATGTACTATATGTCAGCTAATCGAATTTAAATAAAAAAATAAACAGGAATCAATAGCCAAGAGATGGAAGGAATCTGAGCGTCTACTGAAAAATGAATGGATAAGGATAATGTGATACACACACACAGAAATATTCCATTGCCATAAAAAGATGAAATCTTGCCGTTTGTGACAACATAGATAGACCTAGAGGACATTATTCTAAATGAAATAAGTCAGACTAAAAAAGACAAATCCTGTATGATTTCACTCATATGTGGAATCTTAACAAAGGAATCAACAAATAAAAGGCAGAGTCATACCTACAGATAGGAAAAACAAACTGAGGATGTCAGAAGAAAGGGAGATGGGAGGATGGGCAAAATAGGTGGAGAAGAATGAGAGATACAGGCTGGTTTTCAGCCACGGAAGGAGTAAGTCATAAAAGTAAAGCATGGGGAGTATGGTCAAGGGTATTGTAGTAGCATTGTATAGTGACAGATGGTAGCTACACTTGCGGTGAGCATAGCATAACATATAGAGGAATGGAATCACTATGTTCTATACCTAAAACTAATGAAATATTTCATGTCAATTATATTCAAGTAAAAGAATTAAAAGTAAATAATAAAGAGGAATCAACTTTGTTCCTAACCTTCCTTTCCACTATTACCATTACCCTGTTTCCCACACACAAGTACACCCATTCATTGATCCCACTACAGCATCCTAAATTTCCATTGGATAATCATTCTTTGCATTCAATTTATAATTTTTCCTTTTTCCTTGATCTTTATTATCACACACACAAAAAAATATGTAAGAAATAAATAGCCAGAGGGATGCCTGGGTGGGACAGTCAATTAAGCATTAGAGTCTTGATTTCGGCTCAGGTCATGATCTCAGGATGTTGAGCTGGAGCCCTCCATAGGCTCCCTGCTCAGTGGGGAATCTGCTTGTCTCTCCCTCTGCCTCCTGCCCCCAGTTCGCATGTGATTTCTCTCTCTCCCTAACATAAATAAATAGAAGAAAGAAGAAAGAAGAAAGGAAGGAAGGAAGGAAGGAAGGAAGGAAGGAAGGAAGGAAGGAAGGAAGGAAAAGAGAGAAAGAGAGAAGGAGAGAAGGAGAGAAAGCAAGCAAGCAAGCATAAATCAGGAAAACCAGGCTTCTAATAGTTACATTAATAAACTAGTCCCTAAATGAATATGCTGGAATTAGAGCTCAACATTTGTATTTCTAAATGTAATGTTCTGGAAAATACCAACATGTAAGGTCCTCTGCCTCTCCCTCACTTTTATGTTTCCATCCATATCACCTAGATAGTCTCTAGAATTCTGTATGTACTCAATGTATGTCTGCTGAATGTTGAATAGATATAAATTAATTGGTTAAAATTTCACTTTGTAACACTATATGAAGTTTTAACTAATACCTATATCTCTAATTCTGGGAACTGCCTCCTAATTAAACAACCTTGCTCCATGGGTTTGTTCTAATAATGACTTTTGATTCCAATTAATACAATGCAGTGGGAAAACTAATTCACTGTAAAAATTTCTCTGCGTTAAAGGGGGAAAAAAACGGTGAAGCAAATTGGATCCAAAATGCTACTGGCAGGAATTGTATTCTTAAATTTTTTTCCCAACACTGAAATGTGCCCCCTCTGTGAATTGCCTGTGCTTGTACTAACTATGTAAATGTATCTATGATTGATTTTTAAAACAGTACACCAGGGTATATTCAGCCCCCAAACAAGAAAAATATCATCCAACTGTAAATATCCAGTGGAGCATTAAAACTATTTCTTCTCTGCCCTATGTAACTGCAGAGCCCAAAGAGAGAAGGAACATTTCCCAAAATCTGGCTTTCCATTACACTGAATAAACGTCAACTTGAAAACCAGGAAACAGAAATGCCATTATGAGGTCTTCTGAAATATGAAATATTCAAAAGTCTCTACAGCTCAGGAAGAATTCCTGAAATTGCTTTTCAGGCTTAAATCTGCAGGTGAATGCTTTAAAAGTTTCCACTCTAATTGCACATTGTTATGTGCGTGCTCTTATTCCCAAATCAGACACACTCCATGGGTTTCCAGTGATAATGGCATTGGATGCCTATTAATATAATGCTGGTGCAAACACAGTCTGTTGGATGAGCAGTTCTCAGCATCACAAGAGGCAAACTGGGGGTACAATGCTGTTGCCAGTTGTTGGCCAATGTGGATTTTTTTTTTTTCATTCTCATTAAAACACGAACAACTGTTGAAGTTGGTACATACTGGTCAATGTAGCATCTCATCTTATCTGGGAGAAAGAAAGACTAGATAATGCATTAGAGAATACGCCAGAGTACAATATATATTTTTTTTTTAAAGAAGAGGAAGAGGGGCACCTGGGTGACTTAGTCAGTTAAGCATCTGCCCTCAGCTCAGGTCATGTTCACAGGGTCCTGGAATCAAGCCCCATGTCGGGCTCCCTGCTCAGTGGGGGTGGGAGGGTGGGGGTGGTCTTGCTTCTCCTTCTCCCTCTGTTCCTCCCCCCTGCTTGTGCTCGCTCGCTCTCTCTCAAATAAATAAATAATCTTTTTAAAAAAAGGAAGAAAAAAATCCTTATTTTGGATGCTACTCAATAGTACCCATTAGTATATAACTTAGGCTCCAACCCTTTCAGAGAGCAGTAGATTCCTATGTGTATCATTTCTTGGATTGCCATATGACATGGTCCTATCTGGGACCATAATTCTTATCTAAATGTGCAGCCACACTCTCCTCTTAGAGTGGCTTCTTCAAGATTCTCATCCAGAGGAATTAATACAGGATGTGCCCCCTCTTTGCTTTCATCACTTTCTCTTTCTGTATTCACCAATAACAAGATGACTTTGGACACAGCCTAAGATAGTCCTTTCTCATGGAAAAAAATTTGACACTTGCATTTTCCCAACACTTTTCATGACCACTCTTTCCAAAAGAAAGAAAAATGGATTCTGGTGGATACAAAAAGCAAACACCAATCACCACATCCTTTCCTACTCTACAGGTATTTTTGGTTTTCTTGTTTGTTTGTTTTTAAATAAAAATGTAGGTGAATTTGATATGCAAAAAGTTTGATTTTGCATCTCATATTACTGAAGCTCTTGAATACATTTTTCATGTTTGTTGGTTTTATGCATTTCTTTTTTGAACTGTCTATTCATACACTTTGTCCATTTCATCACTGGGTTATTTGGGGTATTTCTTATGATGTCATGTTAACAACTAGAAAAGGAGTAGAGATCTAATTTGGAAGAAATTTGAAGAAGGATCTACTGGGTATATACTCTAAGTGGTAGATTTTCTTTCTTTTTTTTTTTTTTTTAAGATTTTATTTATTTATTTGACAGAGAGAGAGACAGCGAGAGAGGGAACACAAGCAGGGGGAGTGGGAGAGGGAGAAGCAGGCTTCTCGCTGAGCAGGTAGCCCGATGCGGGGCTCGATCCCAGGACCCTGGGATCATGACCTGAGCTGAAGGCAGACGCTTAACCAACTGAGCTACCCAGGTGCCCCTCTAAGTGCTAGATTTTCTAACACTGTTATTTAAATTTGAAATATAAGCTATTAATTAAATCCTTAAATTTTCATTAATAGAGTCTATAGCTCTACATTTGATTTTCCACATGTAATTTTTAAAATTTATATTATAGGGGAGCCTAGGTTGCTCAGTTGGATAAGCAGCTAACTCTTGATTTTGGCTCAGGTCATGGTCTCGGAGTCCTGGGATCAAGACTTGCATCAGGCTCTGCACTCAGGAAGGAATCTGCTTCTCTCCCTCTGCCCCTCTACTCATGTGCTCTTGTTCTAAAATAAATAAATAAATATTTTTTAAAAATAGAAATAAGGTGGTGCTTGGGTGGCTCAGTTGTTAAGCGTCTGCCTTCGGCTCAGGTCATGATCTCAGGTCCTGGGATCGAGCCCCACATCGGGCTCCCTGCTCCGTTGGAAGCCTGCTTCTCCATCTCCCACTACCCCTGCTTGTGTTCCTTCTCTCACTGTGTCTCTCTCTGTCAAATAAATAAATAAAATCTTTAAAAAAATAGAAATAAAAATTTAAAAATAAAATTTATATGATAAAGATTATAGAATGGAACACTCAGGACAATGTTACAGGTTTCTGGATATTTATTTTTGAAGATTTATTTATTTATTTTAGAGAGAGAGAGATCCTCAAGCAGACTCCCTACTGAGCCACACAGGGCTCGATCCCAGGACCCTGAGATCATGATCTGAGCCGAAATCAAAAGTTGGCTGATTAACTGTCAGAGCCACCCAGGCACCCTGAAGTTTCTTGATACTTAAAAGAACTTAGGACCCTTTGTGTTTCCTACCCTGCCCATAATGGACTACAATCAGTGACACAGACCAAGCTCTCTCTAGCTACATGCAGAACCTAAAAATCCTTCTAGTTCAAGTTTTCTTAAGCTTGGCATTACTGACATTTTATACTGGTAACTTTTTGTCCTGGGGAGGTAGAGGGACTATCCTGTGTGTCCTAAGATGTTGAGCAGCATAGCTGGCCTCTTCCCACTAGATGCCTGTAGCACCTCCTCAGTTGTGACAATCACTCCCAGACATCACCCAAACAGTCCTCTCAAGGATAACATGTTTTCCATTTGAAAAGTACCGGTCTAACCTACTCATAGAAATCTTTATTAGTTTCCAAACAAAACTGCCTCCACTTAAAAATGACTGGTTTCGTTTATACATGGAATAGAAATTTTTGATATTCTTCAAAATGAAAACTCAGTTTCTGTCATGGCAAGCCATTTTTCCAAATGCATGAGAAACACCAAAGTCAAGCAACATGACCATGGAAGGGAACACTAGAATACAATGTTGGGTGCTTATGGCTCATAACTTTTGAAAAGTTAACTATAGCTGACCCTTGAACAACATGGGTTTGAACTATGTGGGTCCCCTTATACGCACATTTTTTTCAATAAATATATTGGGACTTTTTTTTTTTTTGAGATTTGTGACAATATGAAAAAGCTTACAGATGAACCACACAGCCTAGAAATACTGAAAATTTTAAGAAAAAGTTAGCTATGTTATGAATTCACGTATGTACATACTAGGCGATTTTATCATTTGGTACCATAAAATGTACACAATTCTACTAAAAAACTAAAATTTACATACTTACAAACCACCCATGGTACTCTTTGTTGTCCAGAGAAACGTAAGCAAAGGTAAAGACTCAGTGTTAAATCATAACTATATAAAATTAACTGTAGTACATACTGTACCACTGTAATCATTTTGTAACCATCTTCTGTTGCTATTGGGGTGAACTCAAGTGTTACAAGAACCCATGTAAAATGCCATGTGACATTAATCATCTCAGAGTTTTTCCCTCCAGTAAATTGTACATTGCAATAAAAAATAAACCTTCCCAGTTCTTGCATATTCTTCATCATATTTAGTGTAGTAACATAAACCTTAAAAGACACCATAGGACACCATAGGACATACCTCACCATGCCATTGGTGAGGCTGGGGGTGCTCCAAGAAGCAGAGAAAAGTCATGACATGACACAAAAAAAGCTGAATTGCTTGATAGGTACTATAGATTGAGATCTGCAGCTGCAGTTGCTCATAAATGAATCCAGCCTACAAATCATTGTAAAAAAAAAAAAAAAAAGGAAATCTGTGAAGTCATGTTGCAGCTACACTGCAGACACAAAAACCTCACACATTTTTCGCAATATACTTTTTTATCTTGTATTGAAAATGCAGCTTTTACGTGGGTTCAGGATTGCTATAAGAAAGTTACACTTACATCTACCGAGTCTAATATGATTCAAGAAAAAGTGCAGTCATTTTATGATAACTTAAAGCAAAAGGAAAATGAAAGATCTAAAGTGGGAGAATTTAATGCCAGCAAAGGATGGTTTGATAATTTTATAAAAAAGTTGGCCTTAAAACATGTCAAGGTAACAGGAGAAGCAGCTTCTGCCAACCAAGAGGCCCCAGACAAGTTCCCAGATGCTGTTAAGAAAATCACTGAAGAGAAAAAGTATCTGCCAGAACAGGTTTTTAATGCAGGTGAAAGTGTCATATTCTTAGGGGGAAAATGCCACAAAGGACATTTATTAGTAAGGAAGAAAAATGAGCACCAAGATTTAGGGCAAGAAGGGATAAGCTAACTTTACTGTTTTATGCAAATGCAGCGGAGTTTATGATCAGGATGGCCCTTAGCTATAAAATGCTAACCTCTGAGCCTTGAGGGAAAAGACAAACATCAGCCACCAATCTTCTGGTTGTACAAGAAGGTCTGGACAATAAGAGCTCTTATTCTGGATTGGTTCCACTGATGCTTGTCTTTGAAGTTAGGAAGTACTTGTCAGTAAGGGACCGACTTTTAAATTTCTTTTCATACTGGACAGTGCCCCTGGCCATCAAGAACCCCAGGAGTTCAACACTGAAGGTGCAGAAGTGGTCTACTCGCCCCCAAACAGAATGTCTCTAATACAGCCTCTAGACCAGGGGATCTTAACGACCTCTAAGGTACTCTATGGAGAGGATTGTCAGCACTATGGTAGAGAACCTCGATGGTGAGAACGTCGTGAGGGTATGGAAGGATTACATCACTGAAGATGCCATCATTGTTCTAGGAAAAAAACCATGAGAGCCGTCAAGCCAAACAATTCCTGCTGGGGAAAATTGTATCCAGATGTTGTGTATGACTTAAAAGGATTTACAACAGAGCCGATCAAGAAAATCATAAAATCATGAAAAAGTGTGGATATGGCAAAAAGGTGGGGGTGAAGCATTTCAAGATACAGACCTGGGATAAATTCAAGAGCTCAAAGACACTGCACCAGAGGAATCAACGAAAGATGACTTGATGGGGATGACTGCTTCTGAACCAGTGCCAGTCGATGAGAAAAAAGACTTAGAAGACGCAGTGTTAGAAAACGAAATGACATTAGACACACTCTGGCAGAAGGGTTCTGACTATTCAAGACTGCTTTTGACTTCTTTTATGACATGGACCCTTCTACGGTAAGGGCACTGAAAGTAAAGCAACTGGTGGCAGAAAGATTGGTACATTTTTAGATAAATGAGAAAACAGAAAAGTCAGACATAAGTTACAATCTATTTCTATAAAGTTATACCTGGTGTGCCTGCCCTTCTGTCTCCCCTTCGACCTCCTCCATCTCCTCTGCCTCTGCCGCCCCTGGGACAGCAAGACCAACCCTTCCTTTTCCTACTCAACATAAAGACCATGAGGATGAAGACCTTCATGAAGATCCACTTCCACTTAATGAATAGTAAATAATCACCATGCTGTACAGTTAATAAACTTACCTGTTGTAAGTATATTACATGGGTCTTCATGTGAAAATCTATTCCTGTATGGCAGGAACTGTAGGGGATATTTCTGTATTATCATCACCTACATCATCACCGTGTAGAACATCTTATGCAAGACTTGCATGGATGTGGGGCACCTGGGTGTCTCAGTCAGTTAAGTGGCTGACTCTTGATTTTGGCTCAGGTCATGATCTCAGGGTCATGGGATCAAGCCCTGTGTCTATCAGGCTCCACACTCAGTGGGGAGTCTACTTGAGGATTCTCTCTTGTGTCTCCCTTTGCCTCTCCCCTCTCCTCCAATAAATAAATCAATCTTAAAAAAAAAAAAAAAAAAAAAAGACTTGCATGGAAGTAAACAGTCTATCCTTACATAGGTGTGAGGTGAGTGGTATTTAATATATAATTAACAACATGTTCGTTTTCTTACTGTTTTATAACTGCTTTCAAAGAACTACATTACCATACAGTATGTGTCTCTTTTTCTTTCATAATGGGAGCAACCGCACATCAGCCTATCATCACAGGTAAATGGTTTAAAAAATGTAACAATGCTTCCAGGGCTGTATTATGAATATGACTGTAATACTGTATGCCATAAACATTTTATAACGATTCATTCACTAGTGTACAGACTAGGCTACCATGAAACAATCGTATCAATTATACTAGGCTACCATAAAGCCATCATATTGCTGCTTCTTCATTATAAGTGCATGAACTGTTAGACCTGTACATAAATAGTTTATTTTTCACATTATCTTTTCATTTTTGATGTCTAGTGTTAGTAATACGAATAACATCTATGGTGTGCTGTGTCATATAATATTGATATAGGTAGGTAAGGACAGTTGATTCATCTTGTAAACAGAAGACATAAACTTACAGTATCAATAAATCGAGTACTGTATTTTTTCTTTCTTATATTCTTAATAAAATTTTTTTAGCTTACTTTATTGTAAGAATACAGTACATAATACATATAACATACAAAATATGTGCTAGCCAATTGTTTTTGTTATCGGTAAGGGTTCTGGTCAGCAGTAGGCTATTAGTAGTCCAGTTTTGGGGAGTCCAAGGTTCTACATGGATTTCTGACTGCATAAGGGGTGCCAAACCCCCAACCTCTGCACTGTTCAAGAATCAACTGTATATGACACGGGGTGCTGTGTGGTTATACTGCCATGAGAAAAGTAAGTAAAAAAAGCAACCCACAATTTCCACAAGGATAGGTTTGAAAATTATTTGTGAAACTGACACAAAATGAGTGCATCAAGAATCACGTCATAAAATTATAGTGATTTGAGTTCCATGTCCCAGAAGGCCTCCCTCTTATTTACTTCTCACTTCCAACCCACCACCAACCCCTAATTTTGCCTGGAAAAAATACATCTTGAGTTGTTTCCGTTTCCATGTCTTTTACCACCCTGCTCGATCGGGCTCTCACCACCTCTGTGGTAGTGAAATCTTC
The DNA here is from genome assembly GCF_964656455.1 of Halichoerus grypus. Classification (NCBI taxonomy): domain Eukaryota; kingdom Metazoa; phylum Chordata; class Mammalia; order Carnivora; family Phocidae; genus Halichoerus; species Halichoerus grypus. Next base: position 46,736,714 of record NC_135713.1, on the reverse strand, counting down.
CCAAATAGCTTTCCTGTATCCAACCCTGGCCCACTCCAGTCTACACAGGCCAAAGCAGCTGGAGGAACCTGAGAAAATGTGTCATTCCATCATGTTAGCCCTGCATCTAAAACTCCTCAATAAAAACCCAGTGCTTTAGAATGAGCCCAAGGCTCTCACCACAGGTCACCTAAGCATGTGACTTGTCACTTTTTCCCTTGTTCACTACAGTCACAATAACCTCCTTTCAGTCTCTCCCTCATCTCAGTCCCCTGGACATATGCCCTCCCTTCTGCCAGAATGTTCTTGCTTCCACTCTTCACAGGACTGGCTCCTTCTCATCTTCAAGTTTCAGCTTCAGCATCACCTTCCCCAATGTTCCAATCTGATGCTTTCTCCCATGTTTCTCCCTCTCTTACATTCCTCCATTCTTTTCCTCAATGCCACGTATCTCAGTCCAATGCTTTATTATGTATGCAACTTGATGCTTAAGATCTCCAGATCTGACTACAGTTCCATGAGGTCAGGGACCACATATGTCTTGTTTGTGGGGACAACAGAGTGCCCCACCCACAGCACAAGTGAGATACAAGTGACTGGAGATACGAAAGATCCATTGATGCTCAATCACCCTTATATCTCTTAAGCATAATAGCGAAAGCTAGCTTGCCTATAAAGGTGAGCATCCCTAAATGAGATGCAAACAATCTAATCATCCCAAAGAAAAGAACAGATCCAGCCTGCTACTTCTCAAAGCAGAGGCAGGGAAATAAATGAGCTTGATTGCCAAACCACTCAGTGTCTCCCCGCCTCTTCAAAGGGTGAAACTGATCTATCATTTGTGATAGGTAAGTGTTCTCTTCTGCCCTCCTCCTACTCACCCAAGTTTTATTACGCTGTGGTCAATACTCTGCAGCAAATCCTGCAAAGGTTAACAGGCAGCTCAGAGAGCCCACAACCTACTTTGCATTTTCATGTCCTTCGTTACAACAAGTGGGCTATTTTTATACCCGTTAGCTGCTAACAATCGGCAAAACCTCAAGCTCAGAATAAAATAGGACAAGGGCCCAGAGAGGTAACAATAACATTGCTTGTACTGCAGCCAGCTTGCCATAATAACGGGGAGAGAAGCAAGGAAGAGATCGGGAAGGGTGTTAGAAGGGAAAGGAGGCTCCTTGAATCCAGCAAAGGCACTGTCCTGGGGTAGATGACACATGCCCAGCACTGTGACTCATCTCACTCTCCATCCCCTTACCCCCTGGACTGAAATCTGTTAAGCTATTAAATTTTAGAAAAATCTCCGCGTGGCAGGGTCTTACATTGATAAGGCCAAACAACCATAAGGTGTTCATTTCTTACAAGTAACATAATCCACCATTTTGAACTTTTCAAAGTTCTTTCACAACGACACATCTGTACACAGAAGCAAAGGGGCATCCACAAGGATGATCACTGCTTCACGCACTATTAACAAAAATCTGAAAACACTTCACTGTTTACTGCAGAGGAACGTCATGTCAATTTTGGCACATTCGTGCCTTGTAATGTTCCTATATTACTATTACTGATTTCAGACACAGACAATTGTGAGCAGACATTGCATACGCTTTATTATACATATCCACTGTCTATTTTTAAGGGGACTTATTACTCGTTTCCATTACTGAAGTGTAAGCCCATGGGGAGAGAGCCCTCATTCCTAGAACAGTATGAGGTACACAAAAAAATGTTTGTTGAATGTACGAAGAATGAATTCATACAGACTCTGTCACCATTGAAAGAGGACAGTGGACCCATACAAACCTATACTGAGGGTTTTTAAACTGCTTAGTTGCTTAAGAAAAATACAGGGGAATTGTGGAACGTGACAATCTGGGAAATGCCCCTCCGCAGCACTGAAGGGCATACCAGAAAGATGGGAAAATTGGTGTGAAGTGCCAAGCTACCACATCCTTTGCAGGCTGAAGTTATTTACCCTGATGAAAAATTTAAAACTTTAGTTGAGGTTTTGAAATCCAAAGCCTTTTATAAAACCAAATAAATATGATCAGTCTTCTTTTGTAATTTTGAGCTGCCCCTAAGAGAGCTGTTCACTACCTAATGATGGCATCAAGGTGTCTTTTAGAATAAAATGCACAATTCCAATAGGTATTAAGCCTCCCTATAAATGAGAAAGACTGTGTGTTAGCTGCCATGCACCCAGGGGTCTGTGTCCAGGGCTGAGCTGGCTGGGGCACGGAAGATGATAGAGTGAAATGGTTTTGAGAATGGGTCTGACATTCTGGTGGAGCTGGGTTGAAACCACTTCTGCAGCTACAGGACCTAAGGCAAGTCAGTTACTCCTTCTGAAGCTCAGTGTCACCAACTTCAAGATTTGGCCTCAACCTGACAGAGGATGATTTTAAGGTCTTGAAGGCCTCAACCCTGACAGAGGATGATTTTAAGAATTGCCAGTGTACATAAGGAATTTAGGACAGCACCTGGCACATGGCACATGTTGAATAAATGACAGTCTCATGGGTTTTGAGTTATGGATAAAGAGTTTTGCTTTCTGAGGGCCTATAACATGCTGCTACCTTTTCAAGCCATTAATTGAACCAATATGGCACCTCAACAATGATGTCTATTCACAAAGAAGAGGCCAACAGGAGTGGGGTTAGGGATGGCTCCTTCAAACTTATTTTCATTCCTTAACAGTAACGCCAAGCATGCCAGCTAGGATAGAATGTTTTGTCACTCCCCAGTCTCATCTCCTTTCCATTCTGGAACTTGGTCCATTCATACTGAAGCTAGTGCAACAAAATGGAGCCTTTGGTAATGCTACCCGATAAAACAGAGGACCACTCATCACAGCACCGTGGTGTGCAAGAGGCATGCTAGCAGCAGGCAGGTGCAGGCACTGGGAAGCTCTCATCTCATTCACTTGAATCCCCTGAGCACTGGCTTTGTGGGCACCACTTCAATTCCAGGGTCTTCAGCATGCATCTCCAACATCGGATATTGATTTAGAAATTATACACATGGACCCTGTACTGATACCCTGTGCACTGTCAACTTTAAAAACAGACACGGTAAAGGGATGAGGAAAAGAACGTTGTTTTAGATCATCCTCTCTGAGTTCTCTACACCCTCAGGATGGAAAATCTTGCCCCCGCCCCCCCCATCCTTGCCTTATCAGGGGAGGCAGCGCTGGGGGAGCAGGGGTTAAGAGAAGATATCAGATCCGCCCTCACCTCTGTTTTACTTGGTTTGAGTTATCTTTTGTTTTAGTTGTCAACATTTTACAATCAGGACATTTTTTTTACCTGAAGAATTAGCAAGTCCAGAACAGAGGACCCCTGAGTCCATGAACACTTTGCTGAGCCTACGCAGCAGTCACACCCCACCCTTCAATGCGCTCCTTCCCCAACTTCCTTCTCTCACGTGCGAAACTCGCTTTAACGCTATAGGTACTGGAGCTTGCAAGGCTTTATAGACTGTGGGGCCCCAGGGCCGCAGGGGAAGAGGAGGAACATGCCTAAAATGCGGGAAATTTCTTGACTGGCCGAACGCAGAAGCCATGCTGGGGTTTTTAGTCCCTGTGATCTGTTCCTTTTGCGCAGGCGTTGGAATCCAGAATGAAGGACCATCTGAATAGTCTTCTCAATCTAGTGCTTGTGCTTGCCCCACTCAGAGCAGGACCGGGTTGCTGTGAGGGCATCATGCAGACTGGAGTCCGAGGCCAAGGAAAACCCCGCGTTCCTAGATGCCCTTACCAGTACGATCTCTCATGTTCTCAATCAGGTATAAAAAGTTAATTTGAAAGCTCTACAATCAAAGAACATGACTGCATAAAACGTCCCGTGCTGCTTCATCTCTTCATAAACACTTGCAAGGGGGGGGGGGCGGAGAGAGAGAAAGGGAGAGACAGTGTTTGGGGGACATTGAAAATTATTTTAAATATACGGCATTAAAATAGAATTTTTCTGAGTTGCCTAGGTTTCCGGCATCCTCTGAACCTTTGAGTCTGAACTGAGAGCCTCATTCCCTCCCCATGGCCCTAGCCTGGCCCAGGTAACAGGCCTCCTCTCCTGCTCGGGCCCACTGCTACAGTCAGGTTTTAAATTTCACTCAAGGCAGGCCCCCAGCAGCATCTGCACACCCAGGCGAATATAGCCAGCCCCACGGGGATGCCGAGTGGGCTCCAACATGACCGGATTGGCCCACATTGTATATAGCCTTGAAATTACGTTCAATCCTCACCGAGGACAGAATTGGGTCTCCTCATTTACCTACACTCCCAACAAGAACAGGACAACCTTATAAACCTGCAGTAGCAGCTCTCAGGCTACTAATTTTAGCTACAGGGACTTTTTAAAAATGTTTTTATCAATTTTTCTCATTCTTCTGGGATCCTCTGATAACCCCCAAGTGACTCATCTCCATTTGCCGGCAGTGAATACTTCCCCACTTTAAAAAATTCCAAAGCCAAATTTTCAAAGTGTCCTGCATAGCAAGTACCCAAGACGACCCCTCTCCCGTGGTAGGAAGGGTGCTAAAAATTCTTTTCTTCTAGATGATTTGACCCTTTGAAAGGTCAGAGGAGAAATAAATTTAGCTCAGGCAGTAAAATGGAAAGATCCGGTCCCAGAGTTGCACCAGAGCCTGATTAATAAATTATGTTGGAAGAAGACTGCTTTATTGATCCAAAGTGTGAGAAGTCACAGGCATCTGAGAGCTGACAATGTGCTGGGAGGGAGATTCCCATGTTGTCAAAAGCTCTCTCTCATGCTAATCTTGGCATCCCTCCCTATTGACTTGCAAGAAAAAATGCGTTCAAATCAGCCTGCTGGTGTTTTTGTTCTTTCTTCTATATGTGAGGAAAGACATACTATAAATATACATAACAAGCACAGCAATTATTTTGCATTTGCTTCCTGTAAGTTAAGGGGAAGGCTAAGGAAAGAAAGGGACCTTAGGACTTATCATCCTCAACGATGCACGTGGGCAAAGACAAGTACATGATCCTGTGTCCCGCTGCCCTCGCTAGCTGCCCCCACCCCAATAACCTCTGCAATGGCCCCACTTTTACCAATCTTCTAAGTGGAGAAACTCACCCTACAAAAGGTTTAAGGAAAGAAAATGCTGAATTTCTCTAGGACAATCTTTCACCCTCTAAAGCAGGGGCCAGCCAAATTTTTTTTTTTTCCTGTAAAGGGCCCCATACTAAATATTTTTGGCTTTGTGGGCTATATCATCTCTTTTCAACTATTAACATCACTGTTATAGTGCTCAAAAGTAGCCAGAGACAATAGGTAAATGGATGTGGCTGTGTTTAAAACAAAAACAAAGCTTTCTTTACAAAAATAGGCCCTGGGTCAGTTTGCCTTCCCCTGATCTAAAAGGCAAGTGGCATTAAATCCCTCTTGAACATTAAAAACAAGCAAGCAAGCAAGCATCCTACTGCCAACAAACAGAAATATACTGTCTTTAGCAGAAAGCAAAAAGGCACGAGGCATTCCTGAGCTTTGGAAATGGTAAGTGCCTGTGCTGTTCTTGTGGATGTCATTCCAATGGGGAACTCATCTTTGGATTTGACTGGAAAATGCCAAGACAAATGGAAGTTTGCTTTTGCTAGCAATAGAAAACAAAGCTTTTACATTGGATCTCATCCTTTCTCTTTCAGTCATAAATTCAAGTCCAAAGTTGCCATAAGTCATATTTAGTGATGGTGTTCTGCCTGGGCCTAAGCATCTGGAAAATACTGCAACTCATGGGCTTACCCCCTGCACCTGTTGCAAAATTTCCCTGAGCCACTGCTGCAAAAAGCAAGCTAACTTTAGACTGTGAGCAAGGGAAGAGCAGGAATCCATCACGTTCTCTGGGACATGCCCCTTGGATCATGGTCTATTTACCAAAATAGCTTCCAAGGACTGTTCTCCTTGGCAAACAAAGTCACACACACATATACATACATGTCTTTTATTCTTAAGCTAAAAGAGCTCCAAAATAGTAGTTTTTAATATTCTGGAATCAGGGACTACTTCAAGTATTTGATAAAAGCTACATACTACGCCAGTGAAATACAAATGCACACACATGTTTATGTTTAATTTTAAAACACCCCTTCCTCCCTGCCCAGGCCTGCCCACAGATCCCAGGATAAGAAAGTCCTGCCTCAGAGAGATTATGATTTTGCCTGGCATCTGGTAAGACCAAAACAAAGGTCTAGAGCAATCCATTTTTTCCTCCACAAGTTCCAAGACTCCCCCAGACAGGATGGCAGTTTCCCACCACAAAAAGGTCACAGAATCTCAGCCCTAAGTGCCAAGATCTTTCTCAGGTAGGTCAGTCCTGATATAACCTCTCTACCCTTGATGTTCTCTAATAACATGCTGGAACTGGAAATATCTTCCTCAAATTATTATCCATGGGCTCTCTCTCCACAGGGATGACAATTAGAGTAGGTGTTTACATGTGTGGAGTAACTTGAGAGGAGTTGAGATGGTCTCCTTCCGTCCAGAAAGTACCGCTCTTATGGAAGTCCTTATTTTAGTTCAACTAGTATATCGATGCCAGTGATGGAGGTGACACGTTTAAATCTAATAAATTATTTGAATATTGCCTGTGTTGGGCTGATATTATAAAGAAAGAACACCATTGTTTTCTGTTTGTGTTTTTGATTTTTGCTTTGATAAAGGCAGTATGAAGAAAGGAGCATGGTCTCTCCCATCATTAGGTGACCGTGGAACGAAACTAACAAGAGCTAACATTCCTTGAGGGCCAGGTGCTTTAGAAAGTGCTCTCACTGCACAAGGTGACTTAGTTCTTCCCACAGCCCTACTCAAGGAGGTACTGTCACTGTCCCTATTGCACAGATGAGGACACTGAGGCTTCAGGACAGGAAGTGACGAGCTCTGCATCACACAGCTACTAAGTGGAGGATTGGAGATTCAACCCAGGTCCTCTGGCTCCAGGCTCTCAGGTCTTATCCTTACCAAATACACTGTGCTTGAGAAGTCTTCATGCTATTCTGGCCTCCACAAATAACTAAGTGACCACGGAGGGGTCTCTCAATTTTGGTGGGAGGGGGTGGGTTCCACTCTCAAAGTTGGCACTTTTCAACCTTCAAGATACTTATTATAGCAGCACTCCAGCCGGTACTAAGGGTTAACCTGCTTCAAGTGAACACACTCCTTACTTGCTGACAGAAGTCTCTTGATCTGTAGCAGAACAAATTCACTTTCTTTGAGATTTGCAGACCACTGTCCTTGTAGAGTGAAGAACCAGAACTTCCCCAGGCCCCAGAGGCCAGCAAGTCTGTTTGAAGCCCCCTCAGCTTTCTGATTAGCCCAGCAATTTCTTTTTAGCAAAAAAATTTTTTTTCAGGTCACACAAATGATTTTACTGACCTCCCTTTGTGTATCTATAGACCTGGTCCTCCTTGGCAGAAAGAACAAAGTCTTCCCACACATCACAGAACAAGAACCAGACCCCCTTGCATACCCCCTGAGCCCTGAGATTACGTTTGTAGCTGGCCTCATCGAGTCTGCACATGATCAAGAAATGTTGCAAGCAACTGCACTTCCTTTGCTGATTAACTGCCCTAAACCCCTTTAAGAACCCCTAGGCCAGCCCGAAACCTCAGAGTTCACATTTGGACAAGAGTCTCCTTCTCTCCAGGTTGCCAGCCTCCTGAATAAAACTCAAATTCCTTTCCAATCAAAAACTTATCTCTTGAGTAATGATCTTTCTAGCGATGGCAGCTGAACTTGCATTCGGTAACACTACCAACTAATTTATTATATACGATTTTCTGATTACCTTCAGTAGTACTATTGCCTTATTTTCCTTAATAAGATTGTGAATTTCAACAATTCACAAATAAAAACAAAGAAAATACAGGCTAAAAGATTGAACTCTAATCTGAACTTTTAAATTTGCCTTGGTCAAATTTGGCAGAATTAAATTTAATCATATGCTTTAAGTTTTATCAATTTACTTGATGGAGACTGTATCAGGAGACCTAAAACTTTATCAACATATAGTTACATTCTTGCAGAGGTTTATGGCAGGCCCTGTCTCTGGAGCAGACCTTGGTTGGGGCTGGAGAAGGCAGAGGGAAAAGGAACATCAGAATACCCAGCATCACGGTGCAGGGTGCCTCTCTATGTGCCCACAGAGGGAAACTAGAGCTATGCCTCTGGACAGCCTTGGGCAACATGCTAGAACACCTGGCCACAGGGCAGGTCAGAAATATTAGGCATAGAGGCCAATCCTTCTGCCAAAGAGTTTTATGTTTTGGTTTGCCCTTCTATTGGTGATAACTTATAACTGTCTTCAGATAATTAGGATAGGATTGAAGGCTTCAGAGTAGAGAAACGATTTTGAAACATTATGTAGCCAAGAAGAAAACCAAGAGATGAAGGGATTTTAAGAGAAGCCTTGGAACAGGAAGAATGGTGAGGTTTCTGCAACCTCAAAAACATGAAGACTTAAAATGAAACAGAACAGTTATATTTATTAAAGAAACTATCATTTAATAGGTGATTAACCAAGTGCCAAGTTACCTGTTACTAACTTAGCTCCACACAAATCAAGTAAGATTTGATATTTCCATTTTACTTATGAGAAAATCAAGATTAATGAAGCCTATGACTTATTGAAGTTTGCACAGATAGTAATGGAGCTAGGTGCAGAATATGATTAGAATATTTTAATATCTTCAGTACCATTTTAAAGGGTCAAAAAGGCATGGTACAAAGCATTTCATAAAAACAACATTTTGTAGCTTATAGTTCATATTTTGCTCTCTATAAAATTTTATTGGTGCTTCTAGACAGTGCAATAAAGAAAAATAAACAACAAAGTTTAGAAAAGTAGAAAACTTTTGGTTTTTTACTGATGACATGATTATGTACCTCTCCAAAAGAATCTATAATCTACTGCTACTAATAAGCAAATTTAGCAATGTTACATCTTACAACATCAATATTTACTAACAATGTGCATTGGGAAAATCAAACTAAAATTTTACAATAACACCAAAATAATCAAAGGCCTTGGGAAAATTAACAAAATATATACAAGAAGTTTATACTGAAATTTATAAAATACTGCTGAATAAAAGAAAAAAGACCTAAACATGGATATCAAAATAAAAGTTCATAGTTTGAAACACTCTATAATTGAGATGTCACGCTCCTTAAGTTGGCATATATATTCAATGCAATCTTTATTAAAATCCCTGAAGAGGGCACCTGGGTGGCTCAGTTGGTTAAGCGTCTGCCTTCAGCTCAGGTCATGATCCCAGAGTCCTGGGAACGAGTCCCACAACAGGCTCTCTGCTCAGCGGGGAGTCTGCTTCTCCCTCTGGCCCTCCCTGCCCCCCACCTTGTGCTTTCTCTCTCACTCTCTCTCAAATAAATAAAATCTTTAAAAATAAATAAAATAAATAAAATAAAATCCCTGAAGGCTACCTGATGAACTAAATAAAACTATTCAAAAATCAACTTACAAACACAAATAGTATTGGATAACCAGTCTTTAAAAAGGAACAAATTTAGAGGACTTAGGCTACCTGATTTCAAAACTTGCTAGAATGCTACAATACACAAGACCATATGGTATTAATATAAAATAGATTTATACAAAAATAAAGAACAGACTTGGGCGCCTGGGTGGCTCAGTCGTTAAGCGTCTGCCTTCGGCTCAGGTCATGATCCCAGGATCCTGGGATCGAGTCCCACATCGGGCTCCCTGCTCCGCGGGAAGCCTGCTTCTCCCTCTCCCACTCCCCCTGCTTGTGTTCCTGCTCTCGCTATGTCTCTCTCTGTCAAATAAATAAATAAAATCTTAAAAAAAAAAAATAAATAAAGAACAGACTTGAGCAACAGAAATACCCATCAATTCAGTAAGAAAAGTTTATCTATTGCTAGAAAAATTGGATAGCCATATTAAAAAAAAAAAAAATCCTTGTCCCTTCTCTTGCTCCATATGTGAAATGTTAATTCAATATGGATCACCAATCTAAACATAAAACCCAGAACCATAAAGCTCTTAGAGAAAATAAAGAATACATTTGCGATGTCTGGGTAGACAAACAGAAACCACAGAAGAAAAAAAAATGATACATTTAATCAAATTTTAAAATATTGCTCCTCAAAAGATATCATTAAGAAAATGAGTAGATAAAGTATAGAATAGGAAAAAAAAGACATTTATAGGATCTATCTATCTAAAGAAGAATTTATGTCCAGAATAGACACCAAACTCTATAAAATGAGTAATCCAATAAAACAATAGGCAAAAATTTGAATATACAAAGTATAAAAGATAAAGGAATGGCTATTACTCATGAAAAGATGCTCAACATTATTAGAAATCAGAGAAAACCAAACTGAAACTAAATCAAGATAAGACTTAACACCACCAGAATGTTTGTTTTTTTAAAGAAAAATAGCAAATATTGGAGAACATATAAAGAAACAGAAACGCTGGTAAGAATAGAGAGTGGTATAATCACAGTGAAGACTAGTTTGGCAGTTTCTTATATAAAGTTGGTTCTCAAAATTTTTAGTCAGGACCCCTTCACTCTCTTAATTATTAAGAAGCCCAAGGAGCCTTTGTTATACAGTAATTATAAATCAATAGTTACCATATTAGAAATTGTAACAGATAAAAATTTTAAATATCTCCTTAGCAATGCACTTAAAAATGACAATATATGTAATATCTTAATGAGAAATGACAGTATTTGTCAAAACAAAAGGAATTAGTGAAAGCTTTACATTATAAATCTTTTAAAAATCTGGCTTAAGAGTAGACAGCTGGATTCTTTTATCTTTCTCAGCATTCTCTTGATATTATTTAGGTTGAAGTATATGAAGGAAATCTTGCCTTACACAGAAAGTCAGATGGAAAAGAAATGACCATTTTAATAGCCTTTTTCAGATAATTATGGGTATTTTTGTTGTTACTAAACCAACATTCAGTCGTAGATTTTTTGGAAGTGGAACCAAATCACATCAGTAAACTTTTTGTACTCAGTTACATTAAAATCTATCAGTCTATCTTGTACTATAGATTCATCTTTACCTCACACATGATTCTGTAATATCAGGTAGTGACCATTTGGAAAACAATGGTCTTCTGAATTATGTGGATCTTCCAAATGTTGACTCATTTCATTATACAATCTTTTGTATCACATTTGTTAATACTACCACCAATCTCATCAGAAAAGAACATAATCCTGAAAAGTTGTTAAGCTCATGGTGGCTAATACATGTGTTTTGAAATTCTATTTGCTTGAAACTTGCAATTCTATCACTGACAACACAGTTATTTTCCTTAAAGTGACAGACATACTTTGTTCATTTACAAGAAAGTATCTGCAGAGTATACAAGTCGGAATAATCAGTTTATCTGTCAATAACAAATGATGCTCCATGAAAAAAGCTGCTAGTTGAGCTTGTAACTCAAACAGTTGCACAAGTATGTTTCCTCGAGCTAATCAGCGTACTTCAGTATGCAGAAGTGCCTTTTATGTAATACCTATTCCATCATACAAATTATTGAAAAGATGAGTACTCTAAAGTAGAAATTTAATAAAATGATTTTTACTGATTCATCAAGGACTTCCTTAATTGAAAAATGCTGTACTGAGAGTGTGGTGGAGAATAATATAGTAATACAATGACTACTTAAGGCTTCACTCATTTTTTGCCCAATATTGCTTTTTGCATCATTACTGTAAATGTCAACTCAGTACAAAAGGTAAATATCACGTTAGTATTATCACAAAAATGGCTTTGACTTTGTGAAACCCCTGCAATAGTCTTATGCTCCCCAGGGGTCCGTGAACCAAATCCTGAGAACCACTGTTAAAAATTTAAGGATATATCTACCCTCTGACCTAGAAATTTCACTCCTAGGTATTTACACAAAAGAAATGAAAATGTACGTCTACCGAGATGCTATATATGAAGTTTATAGCGACCTCATTTAAAATTGCTCAGAACTGGAAACAAACCATATATCCATCAATAGGAGAGAAGATAAACAATGTATTGTGTATCTATAGAATGGAATGATACTAGGTAATTAAGAAAAAAAATGAATGATAGCAGCAACAAATGGGTGTTTTTGTCCAAGACATCATGTTAAATTAAAGAAGCAAGACATAAATGAGTACATACCACATGGTTGCATTTGTATAAAATTCAAATACAGGCAAAACTTGTCTATGACGATAGAAACCATAGTGTTCCTGAGGAGGTGGGACTGGAAAGGAGCTAAAGGAACATTTCTGGGGGGGGGGGGAATGTTCTAGATCCCTGGGTATATATAATTTCCAAAACTTATTGAAAGGGATGCTTAACATTTGTACATTTTATTGTATGTTTGTTATAACTCCATGAAACAAAAACAAGAGTTTTCATCTTTAAATGAAAAAGAGTATAGATTCCTTTAGTTTTGAGGTTATGTTTTCTCTACGTGCAAAACAGAGAAATGGACCAACAACAGGCATTCAGTAAATGCTTTCAGAGTGAATAAATGTGTGCCAATGTGAAGGCATATTCAGATACCATGTGAATAAAGCCTGCATCTCCTGTGCCCTGGAATTGTTTTCAGTACCTCATAAATTCATATTTTTGCCAAGAAATACTTACTAGAAAATAAGTCTCAATTACTGAACCAGGTCTTGGACTTGCAAATTTAGCAAAAGTAACAATATAAAACAAGAAAAGTAGAAAGACGTAGTAAATATTGGATATTAATAAAATAGAATACAGAAGATCAGTAAAGCCAAAAGTTGATTTTTGGAAAAAAACTAACAAACCATCCTCTGGCAAGACTGACCAAGGAAAGAGAAAACATAAACAAAAACCATTATGGATGAAAACAGGATGTAACGACAGAAAAACCGGAGTTGTGAAGGTAAAGAGTACCACCTATAACTATATGTCAATAATTTTGAAAATCCAAATGAAATATCTAGAAAAATAATTCACTGAAACTCAATAACCTACTTCTACTCCTCGAAAACAAACAAAATCAGACAGTGATTTCACAGATGAATGCTATCAAAATCTCAAGGAACAGATCTAAATTTCACACATTATGTTTCCAATTAACAGAAAAGGAGGTACAATTCAGTGTGAGACTGATGCCAAATTTAGAAAAATATTATGAGAGAAAAAAATTAGAGGTTCATTAATTAATATATGTTTCAAATTATTTTTTAAATAGCTTATCAAAATGAACCCATCAGTGTAATATAATAACTACACTAAAACTGGGTTTCTCCCAACTGTGCAAGAATGGCTTAATACTACAAAATTCACAAATGCTTTTCATAACAATATCATATTTAAGGAGAAAAAATTCCTATATTTATCTAAGCTGATACCAAAAAATGACAGAATTTAACACATATTTAGGAGGAAAGAAACAAAAAAACACAATTTCTATTGTTCCTAATTAGAAACAAAAGTTCCCTAACCTGATAAATAGCATCTATTAAAAACTAGAGCAAACATTGTCATAAATGGTTAAATCTTTGAAGCATTCATTTAAAATCAGAAACAAGGCACACAGGCCAACCATCAGTATATGACTCAACAGTGATGTTGGGTTCCCAGCCAACAGAACTAGAGGTATAAAAAGAAAGAGGGGCGCCTGGGTGGCTCAGTTGGTTAAGCGACTGCCTTCAGCTCAGGTCATGATCCTGGAGTCCCGGGATCGAGTCCCGCATCGGTTCCGTGCTCGGCAGGGAGTCTGCTTCTCCCTCTGACCCTCCTCCCTCTCATGCTCTCTGTCTCTCATTCTCTCTCTCTCAAATAAACAAATAAAATCTTTAAAAAAAATAAATAAATAAAAAGAAAGAAAAGTGATACCACTTGCAGATAATTGGATAGTTTACATAGACCTCTCCTCCCTCAAACAATTTAGAGACAACTCATTGAAGAGGATAGAAGGGTTTAGTAAGGTGGCTTTTTTTTTTTAAAGATTTTTTATTTATTTATCTGAGAGAGAGAATGGGAGACAGAGAGCATGAGAGGGGGAGGATCAGAGGGAGAAGCAGACTCCCCGCTGAGCAGGGAGTCCGATGCGGGACTCGATCCCAGGACTCCAGGATCATGACCTGAGCCGAAGGCAGTTGCTTAACTAACTGAGCCACCCAGGCGCCCCTAGTAAGGTGGCTTTTATTATTTTACTCACAGACTGTGACTCATTGATCTTGCTCTATGCAGTTTAACCATTTGAAGAAAGTAGATTCTTTTGGAGTTAGAGAAAATATTAAGTCTGTTCTTGAGCAAGTTGTCCAAGTATAAATAATAATTCTTGCAGAACTGCGTTCAGAACACCTACTGAACCTGACTTTCAGCTAGATATGCCGTTTTCCATTGTTTAACTAACGGTAGCTGACTAACTGTAGTTTCTGTGACCTGAGGAACCTGAGTCATACGACCCAGGTATTAGGTATTACAGGTGCCCAAACTAAGTATTGTGGAAGTTCTACAGCAACAGGAGGCAATGGGGTCAATTACAAGAGAGTGGAAATATGCTGAGAATACATTTCTCATTTTTGTGGTTTTTTTTTCTTTGTTTTGAATTTTCACCCTGATTCAAGGATAGCCATGACTGAGGACAGATTTGGACACACGGTGTCTTTCTTGAGAATGTAAAACTGGGATTGAAAAATGCTAGTTTGTTTCTCCTGTTATTTGAATAGAGGGCCCCTTACCATGAGAGGTGTGGGGAGGTCCCACATCCTGGGTGATGGTCAGCAAAGACATAGACACGGATGGGCCATATGCTCAGAGAAAAGACAAGCGGTCAGGCTCAGACAGGCACAGAACCCAAATCACGATTCTGTAACCATTTCCTGGTCCAACTCTGCTCTCAGACATCAGTTCTGTGGGATAACAAAGGCAGTTGTGTAGATTTCTGTTACTTTCCAAGAATAAAGCCTTGACAAAGGTATGTGGGAAAATAAGGTTTTACTGCATTACAAGGATATTCTATTTGAAAAGCCTGGGCATCAGTGATTTTGCCAGATACTTCTCATCTTAGCACTTTCTAGGAGAGTACCTGTGTCTGTGCCTAAATAGGGCCCCAGGACTCCAAGGGCATGTCCCAGCACGGTAGCGAGTATCCAAAGCCACAGAACAAACATGCTGCATCTGCAGCAGTGGTAAATTTACCACTTATTATGTAAGCTAAAATACTGCCTTTTTTTTAATTATTAAACTAAGACTTTGCATGAGTATTTAAGATAAAATACCAGACTTCAAAGAAATTTCCTGCTTGTTGGCAGACTGCTTGAGGCTAAGTTTGAGCCTCATGGGGTCCTCCACTGCTTTCCTCTGCCATTAGGGGTTCTTTAGAAGAAATGTTTGAGTACTCATGCATTATAATACCACGAAGTAGAACAGCCCCAAAAGTAATTCCATTTGCCAGCATGTATAATTTAGTCTCAGATTCTCCTCACAATTAAAGTTCTCATTTTATTATTACTTTTTAGAAAGGACAAATTATGTGGAGGCCTGCAGCAGCTTCTGTGCAACAATCTGCATTATTTACTCACTCCCATCCCATATATTTGCTTTACTGGATACCAAATACTAATATCAAAATGAATGTAGTATTAACGTGTGTAAACATATTCAAACTACAATTTTGAAGTAAAACAAGGTTACTAACTGCATATCTAAACTTACGGTAATTTTCAAACACAGATCTTACTGAGAAGAGAGGTTAAATAAACTATGGTTTAAGGGCAATGGGGGAGAGTATAAACAGAATAGGGTAAATCTTAATGGGTAAGTTCAATACATAGTACTGAGCTAAAAAAAAAAAAAAAAATCCATAGCAAAAGGTCTGGAAAGACCCACTTTCAACTGGTAAATAGTAGTTACCTCTGAGAGAATAGATGAGGTCAAGGGGAAAGACCAGAACATCTATTAATATCTCCTTCAGATTCCTTTGCATGCAAAGATATTCTTCCCCTCTAAAAGCAATTATTATAGGGGCAACTGGGTGGCTCAGTTGGTTAAGCATCTGCCTTCGGCTCAAGTCATGATCCCAGGGTCCTGGGATGGAGCCCAGCATCGGTCTCCCTGTTCAGCAGGGGAGCCTGCTTCTCCCTCTTCCTCTGCCCCTGCTCATGTTCTCTCTCGTGCTCACTCTCTCTCTCAAATAAACAAAATCTTAAAAAAAAAATAAATAAAAGCAATTATTATACAATGACAATGTTTCTAGATCTGCTCTGGGCACTGCTAAGAGAGAGAAAAAAACATGTAATGTTGTTGCCTACAATACACAAACTATATAGAAGAAAGAAAAAAAGCAACAAAGAAAGAGAAAAGGAAGGACAAAAATGTGATATATCATTGCCTTTTCAAGACATGAAGAGATCCTTTAATGATCTGCTTTTCTAATTTATACAAAAAGCTTATTAACATAAAATGGGTTTATATTTTAATAACATTTTAACCTAAGTTTTCTATGATAAGAGTAATTTGGTAAACCATAAAGTTAAGCTAAATTCAATAAACTAAAGCAAAAGAAATCACTAAACTCTCTCCAGAGCAATGCCTGTTTTCAAGCTCTTGGTTAAGTGTCTATAAAAAGAGCAACAAGATATTTAGTTGTCTCTTTATTACCATTACTTCCCCATTGACTTACTCAGTAATTTCAGTATGTTTTATTTTCAGTCTGGATTCATTTTCTGTTGGAATTGACTCCAAACAAGAAGAGTTTTAATTTTCCCTGATCACTAACTCCCAACTTCCAGTTCTGTGTCAGTTAATAATCTGTAAACAAACACTAAAACACACTTGAGTCTTCCTTAAAGAGGTTTCTAGATTTCGTTACAGAATCATAGAGTTGGTGAATTTTACAGACAAAATGAACACTGGTTAAACCTCTTTTTCTTTTTTACTTATCTTTTTTATTTCCCACAAACAGAAGTGGAGCAGTGAGAACCTTGTTCAGGGTCTCACAGCTCAATAGTAGTAGGACAGGATCTGGACACCAAGTCCCAGTCCAGAATATTCTTTCTATGCACCCCCCCTTCGCCTCTGGGTAAAGCAAATTATTTGGGGTTTTATATATTGGATTTTGACATCATTAATTTTCTCTGTGGTCCTTGTGATGTTCACACCTTTTCCATATTTATCATAAGAATTATCATGTCTCATTTGTATAAACATCAAATTTCATTGTATAAATGTCCCTCACTGTCTCTGGGAAATATCAGTGGTGGCAAAGGTAGTCTTCATTTCTTTATAAATTACGTCCGACCTTAGAGTAAATTCCAAAAAAGAGGAAATCCAAATTGACACTGTTGATTTTCATGGTCATATAAGAATATCCAAGCAGGAGAATGAATCAAAGTTTCAACATTCATTTTAGCTCTAAAATTCCAGAAGAGCCTAGAGACAGCCACATCACATAAAATGATTCTTAATCTTATCATTTTTTTAATGTGTAAAATCTGCAGTCCTGAAATTTAAAACCTGGATGGGCATTTGGCCAGGAAACATTTCTTATCAAGTGGACAGCCATATTTGTCACACATATATTTTGTTACACATTTCCTTCTTAAAAATAATCTTATGATTCTGGCTTTTCTCTGATTAAAAGAGTATTAATGTGCTTTTCAGAGAATTTGGAAAAATGCACAATATCTACACATCTTCAATTGATTATGTTCTTTGTATGAACCAGGCACTGAGATAACACATATACATCATCTATCTTGTTCTTCACAATAACCTTATGAAGCAGTTTTTATCCTAATTCCTACAGAACTGCATTACAGAGGCCGGAAGAGAGAATTACTTGTGCAAGATCATATAGTTGATAAATATAACATCAGGACGTGAATTCCAGTCTTCCACTATGAGATCCAAAACTTTTTGCCTTGTATCACTTGTCTGTCTTGGAACTTGTAGGCTCAGAACATAGGGAACATCAAAGGTTCTAGAAATTTGCTCAGTACCAACCAGAGAAGCAGGATTATTACTGCACTGCAACTGGTATCCATTTCCATCAAAACTGGCATTGACTTGCTGCTACTTTAACCTATTTTTCAGTCCTCATCCTGCCTGCCCCCTTCCCAGTGGTGTCTGATGCTGCTACCCTTTTCCCTTTATGGAAACACCCTCATCCCTGTTTCCATGATCTCTACTCTGCTGCTCACTTCCTATTTCTCTGCCCATCCTTCCTTGTCTCCATTATATGCTTCCCTTCCCCCACTCTGTCATGAATGTTAAAGCTCCCATAGGCTGAGTCCCATCACCCTTTCTCCTGTCACTTGGTAGGTTACCACTCACACCCAAAGCTGTGACTTCTCCTTATCCCCATGGGTGCACCCAGGAGCTCTTATCTGCACTCTGAGCACATATACTCAAAGGTATCTTCAAATTTTGATGTCTCAAATGTACCTTAGAATTCAGTAAGTCTCAAAAATATTGATGTCTCCTTTCTCCAGACCCAGTCTCCTTCCAGGCTTAAATAACTGGTGGGCAGCAATTTCATCCCTTTCGTTTCACAAGAAGCCTGGAATCACCTTGAACGCAGGCTTCCCAAGCCACCAGCTCTACCCTTCTGTCACACCGAGTCCTATCAAAAGTAGCTCCTCTCCTTCTCATTTGCTACCCCCTTGTCTCCTCCATCTTCATCTCCTGCCCAGGGGCTTCCGTGGCCTCCTAACTGATCTCCTAACCACATTCCAATTCATTTTTTCCCCCAGTCACCAGAGCCATCTTTTCACACTTTGGGGGCCTGCTACTACCTTAGGATAAATCCTAAATCTGTGTTATTGTCCTACAAAGACCTAGGTTTTAATTTCTGGAAGTCATACTTTCTTTTGGCCAAAGGGCCTTAACAGATTCTGGTCCCTGGACCTGGAATATCCCAGTCCTCCCCATCCCACACACATTCTCTCTTTTTCTGTCTCTCTCTTACACACACATACGTGCATACCCATGCACACACACAATACTACATACTTTATTCTACTTAACTCTTACCCTTTAGAACTGAGCTCAAAAGATGCTTCCTCAGGGAAGCCTTTTCCAACGTGCCCACCTCATCCCTGCCTCTGGCAGGTTTATTAGTTACCGACTCCCAGAAAACCATGCTCTGTTCATTCAGGACACTTACTTCAGTTTACAATTATGGTTTTATGACTGTGGTTGTTTATTTAATGTCCACTTCCTCCACGAAGCAGGGGCTGGATCCCCAGGGCCTACTGAGGCACAAAGCATTGTAGGTACTCAATAAATATGAATGAATGGACCAATTTCTGCTTTAGAAAAGACTCAATATGAGAACCAGCGACAAAGCACAGCACTAAAAATGAAAAGGTTAATTGCTTCCAAACTTCTATGTTAAATTACTAACTTCCCTTTGGGTATTTTTATTGCCTGGGTAGTGCCATCTTGTACCAAACTGTCGATGCTGGAAGCCTGACAATCATTTTGATTCCTTCCTTTCCCCGGATCAGCTAGTCCTGCTGCATTTATCTCTACCATGCAGGCAGGGACCCTCCCCATCCCTCCTCTCTAACATCGCTGCAATCACCCAGTCTAAGGCACCATATCTCCTGCTGGAATGACTGCAATAGCCTCTTAACTAGTCTTCCTACTTCCCCTTTGTTCTCCTAAAATTATTTCTCTACTCAGAAGCTAAAATGATTCCTGAGAATAAGTCAATTAGATTGCTTCAATTCCCTGTTTAAAAAACCCATAACAGGGGTTCCTGGGTGGCTCAGTCGGTTAAGTGTCTCACTTTGGCTCAGGTCATGATCTCGAGGTCCTGGGATCGACTCCCACTGCACTGGGCTCCCCGCTCAGCAGGTAGTCTGCTTCTCCCTCTGCCCGTCCCTCCACTAGTGCACGCTCTCTCTCTCTCTCTCAAATAAAATTTTTAAAAAATTTTAAAAACCCATAATATTAAAAAAAAAAAACACCCTTTTTCCAACCCCATTATTCTCTGTCATGTCACCATTCTGTTCCTCTTATCACGTGACGCTGATTATTTTCTGTCCAGCCCTGACAAGAACGTGAGCCTCACGAGAACAAGCACCTGCTATGTGCACCTATTATGGAAGGCAGTTAGTAAGTATTCAAAGCTACTGTGAAATTACTGAATGCGTGTTAACTGCAATCTGTTTGGCCAAAAATCCTCTTTCAGGAAATTCTGGAAGAGTTTGCTTATTGAATAAAGTCAGGGGCCCCCTTTACCCTGAGTCTTACTGTGAGCTTCCAGGACTGCAGGAAGCTCAGGAAGGAGCCGAGAAATGGCTTCTAATAATGAGGCCCCCACAGAATGCTTATTATATCTTGAATAAAATCTACTTAACAATTCATGACTTTCAGAATTCATATGAAAGGAGGATAATGTGATCCTCTAATTTCTTATTCTTTCTAGTCCTGACTTAGCATGAGGACTAGAAAGTGTGGCTAACAGGGCAACAGGGTAATCATCTTCATTATCTCTACCTCTTTTCAAAATTGCTCACGAAGTGCTTCAAATGAAAAGGGGCCCACTGGTGCCCCAGGACTGTGAGTCTAAGTGGTGCTTTTTTTTTGTTTATGCTAATTAAGTAGGTTGCAGACTGGTTACTTAGCAATATCCTTCATTGAGATGCTCAGTACTCGAGCTTAATTATATGTTTTAGGCCTAAAGTGGTCATCACTAAGAAGTGAGCAGGCGATATCCAGGGACTGGTTGCTATTCTCGGTGTTTCTGGGGTCTGGCATGCTGAAACTCCTGGAACGCGCAAAGCCATTTTTACGGAAAGATATGCTGAATTATACTGTGGTATTTCACTACCTTACTGGCTCAAATGAAGCACACACACACACACACACACACACACACACACACACACACAGACATGATGTTTTAAACAAAACTATTTTAAATATATCTTCACGTATTTAACTGTATTGGAATATAGTGATACTATATCCTTTGCACGTGGGTTTGAAAAAGTTCTCTTAACTTTAGCATGTCCCTTGTTTGCATTCCCACACTTGCCCTCCGATGGTGTGAAAAACAACTTCCTAAATCAATCTGCTCAGCATATGTGAAAGAACAACTCCATTAAAAGTCAAATTTCTCATGGGCTTTAATGGAACCCATCAATATTGCGTGTTACTGGGGAAAAAATCCATAACCCTATTTTTTTCCCAAACAGAAAACAAACTATTGATTTTTTCAACAGATTTTTACTCTTTTAGAGTTCTTTTCCCTCTCAAACATCAGTCTGCAGCCACTGTCTGTGAGGCAGAGATGAAAATGTGCTGATTTTATGCAAGCACAGCTGACCAGGGAGGGCTCCATGGAAGCAGAGCAAACAAATGTAAACAACATAAAATATTTAGATCACAGAAACATTAAGAGCGATTTTGGTGATGGGCATGAATTATGTTTAGTGGACGGATCGTCTATGTAACAGCGAGAAGCTGGTAATCCTCCAACATTTTCACGGACAATAGAGACAAACTGCAGTTCAGAATCAAAAGCTAGAAATCTGGCAGGTTGGAAAGGCAGCCACTATTTAAATGTATCAGATATAAACATATTATAATCAGAATCCTGTCACTGTGGTTGCGTGAGTGATTTGCATTTCCCTCCAAGCTTCATTGATCAATATCCATTTTGTCCCACATTAACAAAGTCCTAAATATTTAACTTAGAGAGTATGTATAGCCACGCTTTTCTTGAAGGCTGACGGAGGACACACAATTGGTTCACCACTGTATCCCCAGGGAGAGGGACAGCCAGGTGCTAACATCAAGGGTGGGTGGGGGGGAGAGAGGTTAGCTAATGAGATAGTAAGTCCATAAACAAACAAAAAACTTCAGGAGCCTTTCATAGTCTTCTCCCTGGCATTTACTTCACACTAGTATATTCCTCTAGTATCTTTTCATCAATTTTTTTTTTAAAGATTTTATTTATTTGACAGAGAGAGAGATAGCGAGAGAGTGAACACAAGCAGGGGGAGTGGGAGAGGGAGAAGCAGGCCTCCCGCGGAGCAGGGAGCCTGATGTGGGGCTCGATCCCAATACCCTGGGATCATGACCTGAGCCGAAGGCAGACGCTTAACGACTGAGCCACCCAGGCGCCCCTCTTTTCATCAATTTTAACAAATATTCTATAATCACATTATCTTTTAAAAAACTTGATGATGATCCATAAAGGGAAAGTCAAAGATATATTCTTTCTTATTTGAATGACACTTTAGGGTAACCAAATAGTTGTTCAAAAAAGTTATTCATCAGAGAAAACTACCAGCTAATAAATGAATGATAAGTAATAAATTTGAATGTCACCATTTTACATTTCCTATTGAAATAATGGAGTGAGGTAATAATAATAGCTCATAGGGGCACCGGGGTGGCTCATTTGATTAAGCTTCTGACTCCTGATTTCAGCTCAGGCCATGATCTCAGGGTCATAAAATCAAGCCCCACACTGAGCTCTATGCTTAGCAGAATCTGCTTTTCTCCCTCTCACAGCACACTGTGTCTCTCTCTCTCTCTCAAATAAATAAATAAATATTTAAAAATAATAATGGCTTATATAACCACAAGGGAAAACCTTATGAGGAGTTTTAAAATGGAGAGACTGAACTAATAACATAAAAACCTGATGATTAATTTTAGCAAAAAAATCAGACAACCAGACATTACTTATCTTCTAATATAGAGCAATAAGATATACATAAACCACTTTCACAATAAGCCAAAAACTGAAACTTCAATCTGATGGAAGTGTCTAGTCTAAAGGGCAGTTTACAGGAAATACCAGGGATAAATAAGCACATTAAATCACAGAATGAAGATGAAACCCACAAAATCTAGAAGGTGAGAAATTCTAGAACACAACAAATAATCTTTCAAAAAAATAAAGAGGAAATGGTTACAGATTAAATATCTAAGTAATATATTAAACAAATGCAGTGTGTGGACCTTGATTATTTTGAACAAGGCAAGCTTAATGATCATTTATGAGACAAATGGAGAAATTTTAACATGGACTGTTTACTTGAAGATACTGAGAAATTACCAACCTTGCATTTCAAGTGTGATAGTGGTATTGTGTTTATATCTGGAAAATATACGAGAGACATTATAGAGAAATGTACATCAGAATGTTTACTAATGATATGAAGTCTGGACTTCTTTTAAATAATTCTTTTGGGGGGAAAGAGGAGGATTAGATGAAACAAGATTGTCCATGTGTTCATAACTGTTGAAGCCAGATAATGGGTACATAGAGGTTTGTTATACTACTTCTCATACTATGACTAAAATTTTCCACCAATGGTGGAATACAAATGGCTGTAGCCATTCTGGAAAACAGAATGTAGCTTCCTCAAAAAGTTAAAAAAAAAATAAAATAAAAAAAGAGCTACCCTACAATTCAGCAATTGCACAACTAGGTATTTACCCAAAGGATACAAAAATACCCTTTCAAAGGGATACATGCACCCCGACATTTATAGCAGCATTATCAACAATAGCCAAATTATGTAAGAGCCCAAATGTCTATCAACTGATGAATGGATAAAGAAGATGTGGTATATATATGTACAATGGAATATTACTCAGCCATCAAAAAGAATGAAATCTTGACATTTGTAATGACATGGATGGAGCTAGAGAGTATTGTGGTAAGTGAAATGAATCAGAGAAAGACAAATACCATATGATTTCACTCCTGTGGAATTTAAAAAAACAAAACAGATGAATGTGGGGGGTGGGGAAGAGAGAGAGAGAGGCAAACCAGAAAACAGACTCTTAACTATAGAGAGCAAACTGAGGGTTACTGGAGGTCAGGCGGGCAAAGGGCATAGTTTAATTGGGTGATGGGTATTAAGGAGGGCAACTGTCATGAGCCCTGAGTGTTACACATAAGTGATGAATCACTAAGTTCTACACCTGAAACTAAGATTGCACTGTACGCTAAATGGAATTTAAATAAAAAATTGAAAAAAAAAAAAAAAACACATGGGAAGAAGAAAAAAAAATTTCCTTAACAGTTTAAGAGAGATTATGTCACAGGTACACAACTACAAAGCACAAAAGATTTGTTTCATGCTAATATTTAGAACTCTTAATATCTAAGAATGAGCTATTAAAATCTTCCTGAATAACTTTGGGTCTTTTACATTCATTTATTTACTTATTTTTTTAGGATTTTATTTATTTATTTGACAGAGAGACACAGCGAGAGAGGGAACACAACCAGGGGGAGTGGGAGAAGGAGAAGCAGGCCTCCTGCCAAGCAGGGAGCCCAACACGGGGCTTGATCCCAGGACCCCGGGATCATGACCTGAGCCGAAGGCAGATGCTTAGTGACTGAGCCACAGGTGCCCCTCATTTATTTAAGACTGAAAAAATCTCAAATTTACAGAAATATTACAAATTTGAGAAAAATAACTTAAAAAAAAAAAAACACGACCATTTGAAAGTAAAGTTGCCAACACAATAACCCATCACTATGGAGTACTTCGGTATGTATTTGCTACACACTATTCTGTTACTTCTACTATGTAAGGACATTCTATCCTACAACACAAATCCTTCAAAGTCAGTAAAGTAACATTGATACATTGCTACCATTTAATCCTCAGATTCTAGTTTTGCCAACTGTTCCAATTGTTCCATAAAGTCTTTTGCAGTATGTGTCTTTAGCATCTTTCAATCTACAAGAGTTCCTCAATATTTTTCTTGACTTTCAGAATCTTCTGAAGACTATAATCTTCCATTTGGGTTTGTCTGATGTTTTCTCTTAATTAGATGAAGGGCTGCATCTTTGGCAGTAGTATTACATAAGCTACACTCTCTTATTTGCATGCCATCAGATGACACACAATTTTGATTCATCCCGTTACTAATTTTGGTCACTTGGCTGAATTAATTAGGGTAGATTCTGCCAGGCTTCTGCACTGAAAAATGACTCTTTAAACTCAATAAGGAGTTTAGGGGGAGATGCTGTGAAGCAATGTAAACACTCTGTTCCTCATTATACATCACATTTAGCAATTTACTGGTTTATATCACCGTGGGCTCACGTGTGTGTGTGTGTGTGTGTGTGTGTGTATAAGCAATAGGTTATAACCCATTATGGTCATTTATTCTGTTAGTATTACTGTCCCAGATTTATTCAGTACAAGCCGTTTTAGCTGGCCTCTGGGTGTTTCCAGCATTTCACTATCACTTGAGCACCCTGCTTGCTTTACTACAAAACAAGATGCTTCAGCCTCATCTTAGGCTTTCCTTGCTCTAGGCTTAGAATCAGCCATCTCTTCAGGCAGCCCTAGTTCTTTTTAGCAAAGAGTGGTATGCAGAAGCCAACAGCTGGATAATATCTACGTCTAGAGCTATTGGGGTGTCCTTGCTTCCAGGCCATCTCAGTAGACACAGAAACAAAATACATATATATGTATAAATATGGCATAAAATATAGTATTATTTCTAAATCTAATTCAATACCAATGAGTTCATACTAATTTTCTCCTTTTCCTTATTCTTGAGTCCTGTCTCCAAAAGTAAAAAATCTAGTTCTTATTATTCTTCATATATTCACTTCTTTGACAATTTTCCTGAAAGTAACCAATATCCCATCACTGCCCCAACTCTCTCCTCACACTGTACCTCGCCACTGGTTTCCCGGTCTCCTACCTCACTCTGCAAATACCACTGTACTACATGAAAGCTCTCCTCACATGATTCCCCGTTCTAAGCCACCCTCCCACAGAGACACACTCTTCACCTTGCTAGGGCTTCATACCCCATGCCAGGTTGTCCCTTTGCATGGACACAGTCCTCAACCTCAAATTCTGACATCTTCTCATGGGCCACCCTCACACATGGTCTGTCATCTTCACCCTCCCCACGCATAAGGCCCCCTGTATGAACCTTCCTTACCTTGTTTACCACACCAGGCCATCTCCTCATGGGAACAACTTTCTCATGTTCCTTCTTCTTTGACATCTTCATCACCCCATGTGCACTCCCTCCTTTTGCCTCTTAGGCTCTGACATCCTGTACAGGGCCACCCCTGACCCTGGCCAGTACAGACTTCTTTCTCATCTTCTCAGGCTCTGACACCACATGCTAGATAGCCTTTCTATTCAATGCCCTCCACAGGTTACTTGATTCGGACACCCCCTGCACCGGGCAACTCTCCTACGTGAATGTCCTCCTCACCCTAGCTTGCTCTTCTTTTACTTCGACATGTTATTTTATGGCCATTATCAAGAAGACAAGAGACAAAAAGCATGTTGACAAGACTATAGAGAAAAGGGAACCCTGCTACACTGTTGGTGGGGATGTAGAATGGTGCAGACACCATAAGAAACAGTACGGATGTTCCTCAAAAATGAAAAATAGACCTACTACATGATCAAGCAATTCCACTTCTGAGCATATACCCAAAGAAAAGGAAATCACTCTCTTGAAGAGATGTTTGCAACCCCAATGTGCATTACAGCATTATTCACAAAAGCCAAACATGAAACAACCTGGATGCCTATTGACAGGTGAATTAATAAAGGAAATGTGGTAAACACATACAATAGAATATTATTCAGCCATAAAAAGGAAGTCCTGCCATTTGTGACAACATGGATTAACCCTGAAGACATTACACTAAGTGAAATAAACCAGACACAGCCAACAACTGTATGATCTCACTTTTATGTGGGGTCAAAAAATCCAAACTCAGAAATAAAGTAGAATGGTGGCTGTTAGGGGTTGGGAGGTGATGGAAAATGAGAAGATATTGGTCAAAGGATACAAACATTCAGCTATAAGATGGATAAGTTCTAGAGATCTATGTACAGCACGGTAGTTATAATTAACAACATTGTATTATATACTTGAAAGCTGTTGAGAGTAAATCTTAAGTGTTTCCACCACACACCATACACAAATGATAATTATGTGAGTGTAGTTAAGGTATTAAGTAACTTTATTGTAGTAATCATTTCATAGTATTTATCTGTAAGAAATCATTACATTGTGTACCTCAAACGTACACAATTATATGTCAATACTATCTTAAGAAAGCTGGAAAATGTTTTATTTTAAGGTAATTGCAGATTCACACACACAGGTGTAAGAAGTAATACAGAGATCACACATAAACTTTACTCAATTTTCCCTAAAAGTAACAGTTTACAAAAACCATAGTATTACAAAATAGAAGACTTCTATTAATATAATGCACCATTCTTATTCAGATTTCTCAAATATCACATGCATTTGCATATGTATTCAGTTCCATGCAACTCTGTCGCATAGATTCATGTGAACACTACCAGAGTCAATACAGACCATCCCTCATGTTATCCTTTAAGCATCCCCCATACATCTTCCTCCCACTCTTGCTCCGATCACGTCTAACCCCTGGCAACCACAAATCTGACCTCCATGTCTATGGTTTTGCTACATCAAGTATGTTGTAAAGATGGTATCATAAAGCATGTGGCTATTTGGGGTTGGCTTTTTTTACTCAGTCCAATTCCCTGGAGATCCATCAAAGTTGTTTCTTTTTTTTTTTTTTATTGCTAAGTCACATTCCAAATTAAAGATGTGCCACAGTTTATTTAACCACAGACCTGTTGAAGAACCTCTAGATTGCTTGTTTTTGGCTATTATGAATAAAGCTTCTATGAACATGTGTTCATAGCACAGGCTTTTTGTGAGTACAGGATTTTTGTGAGAACATCCATAGTACAGGCTTTTTGGCTTCTAACACCCTTCACTGGCCTGCACTCCTACACAGAAACCCTCAAAGTGGGTTTGAGTGCTCATACCCACCATGGCGTCACCATGTGGAGGCACAGCCCATCCCTCCCAGCCCCAAGGAGCAGGGTCTTTGCTCTGCCCTACTTACTTGATTTAGGACAGAACGATATGAAAGGGGACTACGAAGGAGCTTAAGTGATTATAAACACTGTGCAAAGGCTACTTTACAGAACCTGTTTCCAGAACCTACAACTCTAGTGACTGGCTCCAAGTAAGCCCTCAGTGGATGTACTGTGATTGAGGGAAAGCACATTTGAGAATTTGCTTCCTCAACAGACAAAATGGAAATTTCTTAATTTAGGAATTGATGAACGTTAAATTCTTAAGAGTAAGAACAAATGATGCATAAAAGAAAGAATGGAAGTGTTAGGGAAGTTTTTAAAGAAGAAAAAGTTGGAATGGCCCAGTGTGGAACAGACCCATGGTTCTATCCTAGCTACTTCCTCCCTCCATCTATACCTCACGTTCTGTGCATATGCATTCCCTGTAAGCCCACAATGAGTTAGTCATTCTCCATGTCAACATGGTAAGGAAAGAATTTGTGATTTACCTTACCTTCTTAGCAAAGCTTTCTCTAATACCGGAATTAAGCTGAATTGCTGAAAAATCAACTTGCTGAAGGATTAATTTTCTGATACACTAGCTAAATAAAACCTCCCCCTCCCCCCAAAAAACTTGATCTCACTATGAATCTCCAATGGCCAGTTAGCTGTGAACTTACCAGGGTCACTGAGCTGAATGTCTGTTTCTCAAATGTTTCAAATTTCCAACTTTTAGCTGATCTCAATTTCTCAATGTTTTAGTAAGTAATTGGTTCACTTTTCCCTTAAATACCATTGACTCTCTTTATATTTGTCACCTTATGCTGTGTCTCAGAGTAAAACAGCTTTGGTGAGCTATCATAAACCCATTTTAAGGTGATTCTTCTTCATTAGCTTTTAAAGAATCAATCATTTAGTGAAACAATCTAGAGCCAACAATTCACATCCAATAGCAAATTATTTGTTCTCCAACTTTTTTTTTCTTCAATTCTTTTATTTTATTATGTTATGTTAGTCACCATACATCATTAGTTTTTGATGTAGTGTTATACGAAAACAATGAATCCTGTTCTCCAACTATTCAAATACTGGTATCTATCACTGACTCCCAACATGTCCATGGCGAACAATTTGCTGTTGTTGTTGTTGTTTTAATCAACTTGCTGCTGATTAATCGTTTGGTAAAATATAATGAATTATAAGGAAAATGAAAATTAAGAAAAAAGACAAAGATCTGTAAAATATAAGCCTCAATTTTTCATTAGATTCAACAAACAAAAAAGCACTCTGTCAATTTGGTCTGAAGTTTCGAAGCGCTTATTCTCAATCTCAGTTCTTATCAGGAATGAGTAACAAACAGCGCAGCCTGCTGCCAGTCTGCAGACCATACTTTGAGTGGCACTGGTCTATCCATTGACCCCCCATCTCACACCTAATTACATCTTAGCTTTTTCTCATTCTCTAAGACTTCATGCATTTGCATGTATCTCTAGGGACTCTATGTGTTCTTTGAGGTCAAAGACAATGTTTTCTATTTTGTTAGCATCTCCCAAAGCATTCAGCCTGATAGAGCTTAATAAATTCTTATTGATCAACAGAAAACAGCTTATTCTACTCTTTTGATTCCCTCCCCTGCTTTTTTCCCCTATTATATTCTGTTTGAATATAATTCATTTTAAATCCTTTTTTGGAAGGAGGCACAAGTTGCAAACTGGTGGCCTGCAGGCTCGATATGGACAATAAATGAGCTTTGTTTATCCCACAGAATCTATTAAAAGTCAGCCTTTAACTTATTAAACATGCATTGGCAACCCTGGGTGCACTCTCACAATGTAGTAACAGAATGGCGCTGGGGAGGGCTGCCCCTTCCAGATTGGATGAGCCTCTCAAGTTCCCCACCACCTTACTTGGTTGATCCACTTACTGAGGTTACATGCTTAGAACCTTTACCTTTTTGAAACTGCAACAACTTAGATTAATAAAATCGAGGTCAATGAACTCTAGAAAACACAAATAAAGAACAAACAAAAGAGCCCCAATATGCTATTACAGAAGCTTGCTTCCCTAACAGTGCATAGGACCAAAACATTTTGTCACCCCATTAAAATCTCACAAAACCACATGAGAGGACTAGATAAAATAATTGTTTCCATTCGTAGGCAAGAAAGCTGAGGCTCAGATGTTAAGTAACTTTTTTTGGACTCCGCAGCAAGCAGGTGAAAAAGCCTGGACTCAAAGCCAGTTTCTCTATGCCACATTATACTGCACACCCATGAACTAGTTTCAGTGGTTTTAGTTCCTAAGCATTTTCTGTACACATAGCAATAAAAACTTTTTTCTCTAATGTACACAAATGTATTTTCATAACCACCTATTTAATGTTCACAGCAGACTTGTGATAGCAGTTTTGTTTGTTTTTTTTAGTTTCATACAAATCAGATTCTTTTCAACAAAGAATCATCCACTATTTTGTGTTATACAGTTCTCCAATGCACTAACCAAACCTGATCCTTTTATTTCCAAATCAAAGATACTCCACTGGAATGGTTCCTGGAATGGGTGATGTCGTCAAAGGAGCCTCACATTTTCATTTTTTTGTTGAAAAATGTTCTAGGCTGTCATGTGGAACGCCTTTGGCCCAAGAGATGTCACTCTCCTTACAGACCAAACCCCAGCATCTCACTGAAAAGCTCTAGGAAACCACTGATCAGAAATTCTTCTGTAAGCCTAATATCATAGAAGAAGAATCAACTCCAAACTTCCATTAATAATGTTCTAGAATAGACTGTAGGACACTAACACTTTGGCATCATAACACATGGACCATCAAACCACAGTTGAATCCCAGCCTAAATAAGGTCTTTTGGCTCTCTACGGTCCTGGGGGGTCACTTTAGCAAGGGGAGAAACATGGCTATGAATGTTTTATTAGAAAAGTGTGCTGTTTGATAGGGTAGCCACCATCTACATGTGGCTATTGAAATTTTAATTAATATTAGTGAAGATCAAAGTTCTTAGCCAAATCTCAAACACTCAGTAGTGATAAGGGGCAATATCACATGAAGTCTAGCCTTGGCCTGATCCAAGGGAGACGGCCCAAAACACAGGGGTCAGCCTTACGTGGGTGCAGAGACTTGGGCAGTTGTGAGCCATGAGCTGCTACATGCACGGGAGACAGATGCCCCATCCAGTGGAGAGGATCTAGACTCTAGTACTATCTACTACAGAACGCTGCAGGTTGTATTCTTTAACCAAATAAAACCAACAAAAAGGTAAAATCACAAATACAAAATTGAGCAGGTAAAATCATTCCTCTTATTCTCTATTAGCATTTCCTTCTACTAGTGGGAACTTTATTGGTTCTTAACTCTCCCACCTGACTATAATCTCCCTGAGGGTAGGAGCTGCTCTTTTGTACATTGCATCTCCAGTGTCTGGCCCATGCTGGGTGCTCAGTAAGTATTTACTGAATGAGTATACCGAATTTAACAATTATCTTTAAAAGCATTATAATTAAGGTGAACACAGATCCAATTTCGCCACCTTCATTCTAGTTTATGCTAGTTGCTCTAACATAGTTATTAACAGAATCCTCCCTTCCTTTCAAAAGTGTCCATTACAGGGTCACTCTGGTTTAAAGGACATCGAGCCAAGGTGCCAGGAAAATAGTAAGAACAGACTGAGTGATGTTAGTAGCTACTTTAGTTAGCTTTTTCAGTGCACCTATACATCAGACATTTATCAGTGCAGGTGTTCCCCTTAGGGATAAAATATTTGGATTTTATTAAAAATTGTTTTTTTTTTAAGATTTTTATTTATTTATTTGAGAGAGAGAGAATGAGAGAGAGCACATGGGGGGGGAGGGGCAGAGGGAGAAGCAAACTCCCCGCCGAGCAGGGAGCCCGATGCGGGACTCGATCCCGGGACTCCAGGATCATGACCTGAGCCGAAGGCAGTCGCTTAACCAACTGAGCCACCCAGGCGCCCTAAAAATTGTTTTAAAATTCAGGCTCAGATGTGCATTCATGGCCTTTCTGGTTATAATGTTGTTTCTTTGTGTTGGAAGGGGGAGCATTCAAAAGAAATGTATATAAAATTAGCAATATAAATTTCTAATCGAGTTGTAGGTATAAAATGATCTGCTGGTATTATTAACTTCAGGTGGTACCGAAGTTAACTATCGCAGACTAAGAACTCACTAGAGCTGAAATGACTATCCTTGCACTTAAACCCAAAGGAGTACCACTACCAACTAAATGAGGTTTGCCTGGAGTGTATAATAGGACACACACTGACCTAGTCTCATTCCCTAGTACATTATGAGGAATAAAATATTACTAATATTTTAATCAATTAGTGATTTGTAAATCTCTGAGTAGAGGTGGGAGAATGGGGAAGGACATATTTCTAAAGATAATATCAATCAGACTTTGCTCCTTTAATCATTTTTTCTAAAATGATTTTTTTTTTCCTAAAAAGGTGGTTGGGTGGATTACAGAATCAACAAGTATGCGTGCTTTTTTCACAAGAGAGAAAAATTTCACACCATGTTTCTGTCTTATGCACCAAACTGTTTGTTTACTTCAAGAAACACTGAATGAGAAGGTGAGATAGAACAGACTAATTTCATGAAAACCTCTCTCCTCCTCTCTAGATTTCCTAATTTCCCTACTAGAAGAAATAAAGGAGAGACCACTGAACTCTCAGATTTATCAAGAACTCAGGAAAATAAGATACCTCACACAAAATAAAACAGTATCTAATTCATAATCATGCTATTTGAAGCACATCCAGCTTTCTAATGAACTTTTACATAATAGATTCATGTTAATCAAAGTCCTTAAGACTCTGAATTATTTAATTACAGTGGTTTTCACTGGAGGACAGACTGGGTTGCACTTTAACCTAAACTATCTGTAGAGGAAAGAAGATGAAAAGAGCTGCTTCTTCCATTAAGAAATGAAGTTAATTCATAATCAATAGAAGAATTCTCTGACAAAGCTCTGAGCTACCTCTGTGCTCAGGAAATACATATTTACACTTGGCTGTATTTCTCTAGTCCTATCTCCTCACTTCCCTGTTGGCAAGTAGCTTATAGAGGTAAGAAGTTAAACCAAAGGGTCAAAATACATTTTTAAGATATGGATAACTATGTTCCCTTGCTTGCTCATTTCTTTTTCTTTTCTTTTCTTTTTCCCTTTCCTTTTGCCCTGATGTAAATTATCTAAGACTTACATGGTACATAGTACAACGTGATTGATCTTCTGCCTGAAAACAAAGCTGTGCACCAAATGAAATTATAAAGCCCAGGTCAACTAGGCCACATGCACAGTTATCCAAATTTGATTTGCAATAATGGCCCCATGTTATTTTTCCAAACTGTGTGTTTCAGTCACTGCCAGTGATAATTTTTCACCCTCATTAAATGTTTTCTCTGTATAAAACCTACTGGAAAAGTCTAGGGAAGGGAAAGGCTATATGCTATAAGGGTATTAACTTTGGTATATAAACAATTCTCAGTGGTATTCTAGAAAACTCTATTCAGATCCATAAATCTCCTTTATTAGAGATGAGCTCTACACTGGAAGAATATACCTATCTGCTCTTGTATCAGGACTCTCTTGGGAGTGGCAGGAAGATCAAGAATAGGTTTTGACCCAAAGGACCAGATGATGATAACCCTGCCTGGTTCCTCCACCCCTTGGCTTTGTTCTTCTCCAAAAGATGTTATACTCAGATCCCATGTTGTAGCACTGCACCTTCAGGAGACTCTAACATTTGCCCAGGCCTAAACCCAGCAGAAATGTATGAGTTCCTAACGTTCTCTAGCAGCAGTCTAGAAATTGTCTCCGATTGACCATATTCCCGTCTATGAGCCAATCACTGAAGCAAACAGAATCAAATACTGTGACTGTGACAGCCAAACATGCTCATATTGACCTCATGGACCAAAAGCAGAGATAGGATGTTCTTGCAAAGCAAATCAGATCTTAGTACAAAAACTGATCACTGACACTGGCAACATTCTATCCATGTATCATACTTCAGATCTGAGAAAAGTTTTCTTTTCCCTTAATCACTGTGTGCCTCAGTCTTTTTTGATAATGCCAAATATCAGAAATTATTACTGAAACCCCCCCCCACTAAATATATCACTATCTTTTAGATTAAATGAAGATGCTCATTGGTAGGGACACTTAAACCATGACTTTTTTTAATGCCATTTATATTAGGTCAATCAGATTCTTCAAGAGAGGTTGAGGATGTGAGGATAGAAATAATCCTAAACACTTGAAAGACACTTGAAAGTACTCTTTTGAAGCCTGGAACTCAAAATTTCTACCCAACACACTCGACTCTGCACATGCCTAAGACTAAAAAGTATTTTGGACTAGGGTTGGCAGATAAAATAGGAGGTCCAGTTAAACTAGAATTTCAAACAAATAATGACTACATTTTCATATAAACATGATCCAAATATTGCATGAGGCACACTTATCCTAAAAATCTATTTGTTGTAGCTTTGAAATTCCAATGTAACTGAGTGGTCTGCATTTTATTTGCTAAATCTGACTACCCTATCTACTATCTATAACTACCATTCCCTTTTTGGATTATCCTGACAATTTAAAAGTTCTTCCATATGCCAAGGTTTAAACTTCCAGAAACAACTTCTAGCTATCAAAATGAATTCTCTTCAAATACTTTTCTCATTAAGTGCTTATAGCAGTATTGTTATTTTTTTTCCAACCTGTGTGACCCAGTGCAAGGCTGTAAGGATCCTCCCCACGGAGGAGGTCGGGTGAGCACTACTGAGTTGCGCTCATGCTTCCCATCTATGCTTCTGCTTTAATCTAGAATATTAATTTGAGCTTCTGGTTTAGAATTGACTATTTTAAAATTATTACAAAAATTTAGACTAAGAGAATGAAAAGATAAGCCATAGTCTAGGGGAAAATATTTGTAAAACACCTATTTCATAAAAGACTCCAACACACACAAACAATAAGAAAACGGACAAGCCAATCATTATAATAATATTGTATTGCATATATGAAAGTTGCTAAGATAGAGGTTGAAAGTTCTCATCGCAAGAAAGATTTTTGTAACTATGTGAAGTAGTAGTGTGTGTTAACTAGACACACCATAATCATTTCATGATATATACAAATATTGAATCATTATTATACATACTTAAAACTAATATAAGGTTATATGTCAAATACATATAAATATATGTATACAAATATACAAATATGCAAGTACATATATTTATACTATATTTATATTATATATAATAGGACATATGCAACATGTATCAATATGGCATATTGCATATGTGTAATATAAATATTTATATATAAGTATTTATATGTAACATCAATAATATATATAAAAAGAAAATGGACAAGCCAACAAAAAACTGGGCAAAAAAATGTGAACATTTAGCTCACTAAAGAAGACATGCAAATAGGAAATAATAATATGAAAAAATAACATTCTATGCCATTAGGGAACTGCAAACTGAAACAGTAGTGAGATACCATTGCACATTTATTAGAATGGCTAAAATCCAAAACACTGACAACACCAAATGCTAACAAGGATGTGGGGCAATAGGAACGTTCATCCATTCCCGTTAGGAATGCAAAACAGCACAGTCGCTTTGGAAAAAAGTTTCACAATCTCTTACAAATAATTTTGGTAAAACAAACACCCTTATCGTTGGAAAATGTGAGTGTCCACTTTTAAGCTCCTTCCAAGTAGGGCACGGTGTTCTTATCTGACTGAATCTACCCACGGCCACGTGTTCCCTTGTTAGTGCACACACAAATACTGTTTCCAACTTCCATTCTCAATTCCTTGCATCTATCAAGGCTTTGACTAGCTTTAAGTTGAATAAATACTCAGAGGTACTTTTAAACACCTTCTAAACCTTTTATTCCCCTTCACCAGTACTAAATGCCCTAGCTTTTTAATGCCTGCCTCTTGACTACAACCTTGTTCATCAACAGATGTAGCTGAAGTAAGTGGAAATCCATACGCAGAGTAATGGACAGTCGAGTTATGTTTGGAGCCATTATGATGTTTAATTACTGGATGTTATAGGAGCTTTCAAATCTAACATTTAGTACTCCATTTTATTATATTTTATTGCAAAAGCATTGCACAAATAATTGCCTTTCTCTGAATAAAATCTGGAGCAAATCTTAGGATTTTACACAGGCAATGGGTATAGCCTATATTCATCTTTGTTATGTGGTATTTTTATCTTTGGCTACAAATTTTTCCATGCTTCCATTAGGATAGGCAAAATAAATTGTAATTTAGCAAGTTTTCTCTGGTTTTCTGTTGTCAAGAAAACATACATATTATTCTCCAAAGAGGGAAAACAATGCATCAAAAAATCCTTTCAGGCAATCCCACACCAGTTCTTCATTTCCAGCCACCATACATC
The DNA here is from genome assembly GCF_964656455.1 of Halichoerus grypus. NCBI lineage: Eukaryota > Metazoa > Chordata > Mammalia > Carnivora > Phocidae > Halichoerus > Halichoerus grypus. Next base: position 46,700,413 of record NC_135713.1, on the reverse strand, counting down.
AGAGATAAATGCACTATATGCATTTATTTTGTGCACATAAAGAGAGAATTCTTGTATCTTTGTCTTTATACTTTTCTGATGGGATAAATGGTCCTTTTTTTGTATTTTTATTGTTATGTTAATCACCATACATTACATCATTAGCTTTAGATGTAGTGTTCCATGATTCATTGTTTGTGCATAACACCCAGTGCTCCATGCAGAACGTGCCCTCCTTAATACCCATCACCGGGCTAACCCATCCTCCCACCCCCTCCCCTCTAGAACCCTCAGTTTGTTTCTCAGAGTCCATCGTCTCTCATGGCTCGTCTCCCCCTCCGATTTCCCCCCCTTCATTCTTCCCCTCCTGCTATCTTCTTCTTTTTATAAATGGTCCTTTTAATGGGAGAGAAAACACTGGGGAGCTAGGGAAATGTAGAGGAAGAACCCCAGACAATATTACTCAATAGATGTCCATGGAGTGAATCGTGAATAAAGTCAATACAAAGTCCCAGTACTGCCTAAAATAAAACGTGACATATTTATTATAGGATATATTAATATACTAAGAAGGGGCTCTGATTTCATTAAGATTTCATGGTCTGCCAAATCATGGCAGGTTTGGAACAAGTAGAGTCTTAGTGATACATGTTGTGTATGTCAGGCATAACACAGCTTGTGTGAGTTAAAGAAAGAGTCTGGGGGCGCCTGGGTGACTCAGTCGTTAAGTGTCTGCTGGCTCAGTTGTTAAGCATCTGCCTTCGGCCCAGGTCATGATCCCAGGGTCCTGGGATCAAGCCCCGCGTCCAGCTCCCTGCTCTGCAGGGAGCCTGCTTCTCCCTCTCCCACCCCTCCTGCTTGTGTTCCTTCTCTCGCTGTGTCTCTCTCTGTCAAATAAATAAAATCTTTAAAAAATAATAAAAAATAAATAAAGAAAAAAAGAGTCTGTTGCTATTAGTTTCTCAGGCAAACAGTTAATAATGTTAAATAATCAGATGGAAAGTGACTCACCTGTATCCGATGGATTGCTAAACTGTGACCTCGAAAGAGGTAGAACAAGAATCCGTGCGTAAGTACACAGAGATGGGTTTCAGCTTCAATTTTAGGCATCTGCCCAACAGTTGAAACTGAGAGTGAAAGAGTTTTTAGAAGCAGATATTTGAGGCATCCAGGCAGAGATATTTAAGCAGTGATGCTGAAGGGTTTCACTCACTGGATAGGTGCTTCATCTAGGACAATGCTCATAGGTTGTTAATGATTTTAAAAAATCATGAATACTTAAGCTAATTGTAGCAAAACATGAGGATTTTTAAATGGAGGTTTTAAAGGAAACTCTGGGGTACATTCAACTACTTTCAATGTGGACTGGTGTTAGCTCTACCCTTGGTTGTCCTTTTCCTTGATAGAATTTTTTGAAATACTCACACTGCTCTTATTAGCCAAGATTAGGGGACTTCCTTTTTTCTGTTGCCCAATCTAATGCTCTAATGGCTACTGGTATTGCCTCTGAGGGGCATTCCTAAAGCTACTAATAGTGCCTCTGAGGATGATTACTGAAGCTATACCTCAAGCTGTCAAGAAAAGACAGTGATACTCTGAAACCCAAGATAGGAGGTTAAAGGTGATCTCTGAGAACTGGAATGGGGAATAGGAAAAGAGCCAAGTTCTAAAGCAATCCTTCCTGTCCGTATGATACATAAGTCCTGCTCCCACCAAACAGAATTAAGCCTATAATTGAGGTTACCATGGTACTAACGTTCTTCTCAATTCCATATGAATCTACAGCTCTTTTACCCTTTCCTATGACTCTAGTTTTTAACTTAGTCCAAATTATCAAGATAATCTGAGCAGCTTATCCTGTTCTAGTAAAACCTCTAGTCCAATAAACTTTCCCAAGGTTACCTTGTATTCAATTTTATTAATAGGTTCCCAGGACCCACCTTCCAACAAAGCATGGAAGGGCATTTCCATGAAAGGGACCTAAGCTATCTCAATTATTGCTAAGTCTAACCATCAGCAACCACCTACTAGTTTTTTTCTCCTTGGATATCATGGTGGCTTCTCATATTTGTTGTGCCCAAAACCAAATACATTATCCTTCCCTGTCATCATTTTTTCCTCTATCTTCCCTGTTGAAACAACCCCTCTTCCAGGCTACTTGTTTCCTTTTCTATCCTCAATCATTTCCACTCAAAACCTCAAATTCAGCTTGACTTCTGTTTTCTTTATCCCTTGTTTAGGTGGGGCAAATTGTACACAGCTGATTACTTCCATGCAATGGATACTCATAAGCTGATACTTATACTCTAAGAAATATTTGCATATCCAAATATCTTGCATATTAGGAATATTGATGATACAGGTGATAATCAGTAACTGTGCTGGGCTTACAGAACTCATTTATTGGACCATTAAACATTTGCTAAGTGCATACAACAAGCCCAGCATTGTGCAAAGCACTGGAGATCAAATAAGAGAATGTTGCCGCTGATACCCTGATTCCAGTACTTGTGTATGAAATCATTTCAAATCAATCACCTAAACACCCAGCAGCTTCTCATTTTTTTCCCTTATCAAAGTAGAAATTATTTAGGGTGCCTGAGTGGCTCAATCGGTTGGGCATCTGACTCTTGGTTTCAGCTCAGGTCATGATCTCAGGGTTGTGGGATTGAGCCCCACATCTGACTCTGTGTGGGGCATGGAGCCTGTTTAAGATTCTCTCTCCCTCTGCCTTTTCCCCCTTTTCCCCTCCCCCCTCACCACACACATGCTTTCTCTCTAACACACACACACACACACACACACAGTAGAAATCATTCAATTGTGTAAAACATCATGTGGTATAAATGTTGTTGCTCTTCTATAAAACTGGCAAACTTTTCTGAGTAAAAAGATGGGAGTGTCTGTCCCAGCTTTCTAGTTTTCTTAAATCATTTCTGCCTTCCTCCCTGTTTGGGGGGTCTAAATAAAAAATTATCTTCTGTCAGTTATAGTAACTACTCAGTAAATACTGATCTTCAATCCCTTCAATTCAGGAGAAATTTTAATGACACCAATGAAAAAAAATAAAAAATCAAATTGTAGTTTGGAAACTATAGGCAAACTTGGCATTCATTCTCTTAACACATTGTTTATTTCTGATCTAGCAACAGCAGTAAGCATGTAGGATGCTGAGTAAATGGTCTTGTAGACAAATTAAGAGAGACTCAAAATGTCATTTCATGGTGCTGTATATTCTTCTGCTTTAGATTCTCAAATGGCAGTGTGCATTCTCTAATACCTTACTGGGATAAATGATTATAATTCTAATGATAATAAAAATAATAGTCCTTTCAACAGATTGCGCTCATAAGAGATTTTCTGTAGTCTCGTGTGCTTAGCAAACACCCTATTAATCTTCACAGCATGCCATTTTTATGTGTATTAAGAAATTAATATTTCAAGGTAGCTTGATAGCTAGATTTCTTATCACTAAGGAGTATTTTCAGTCAAGAAGCAGGTCTCTCATTGGATGCTGAAGTTCAACAAGCTCTGAACTCTGAAACACCAAGGAAAAAAGAAAACTGTCAAACTAAGGGCCCCTTTGACACCTGGCTAGTGCTGTATTAGTCTCTAGTGGCTTTAATAGGCTTGCATTGGAGGTTCTCAATTAGCTGGTCAGTGATGAAGATATTTGCACAGAGATGATAAAATAGAGACAAAGAGGTTAAACGACTTGCTCATTAAAAACAAAAGAACCTAACATAAAATATAATTTATCCTTATATCCTTATTTTCTGGTTTGAATGATAACTCATTAAGAGAGTTCTACCAAGAGCTCCAGTCATGCGGATTTTTCGTTTTGTCTGTTTTTTTACTGATAACAATCTTTTCCCCATTGCAATTTCTGTCGTTCATTTGAGATATACTAGTTACAACAGTACCTACTGGTTCTTACAAAACTGCCATTTCACAAAATGAAACTGTAACCAGTCAGAGCTAAAACATAATTTGGACATTGGGGAGGGTATGTGCTATGGTGAGCGCTGTGAATTGTGTAAGACTGTTGGATCACAGACCTGTACCCCTGAAACAAATAATACATTATATGTTAATAAAAAACCAAAAATTAAAAAAAAACCAAACCCTCCCCCCATAATTTGGAAATAAATTTCATTGGAGTGTAGATGTTATTAATAATGATGAGGTCATGTTGGAACACTAAAAATCTGTATGTGCTTCTGATCGTTTGTATCCTTGTTTTTTGGCTCAAATACCTTCCCCTTTTGTCTGGGACACTATTCTTCCGGCTATGTCCACTTCAAAAGCTAATTGAAGAATAATGGTTTTGCCTCCAGGGTAGGTCATGATCAGAAAGTTAATTATGAGGTAAGCTGCCAAATTCTTAAGAGAATGGATCTGGGTCTGAGTGATGAAGACTGAACTCTGGCCCTACCATTTACTGGCTGTGTAACGTTGGACAAGCGTCTCTACCTTCCCAAACCTCAACGTTGCTATCCATACACTGGAGGTGAAAATAGTACCTATGCAGATTAAATAAACCAATGCATAAAAAAACCTCTTAGCACAGTGCCTGTTTTATAGTAAGTGAGCACTCAAAAAAGGAGAACAGTTACGTTAACACAAATTCATAACTTCTTTATGTTGACATTTGTTACAAAACCCCAGAACTGAGAGAAGATATAGATCATAATGGGATTAATTAATGTATGCCCCAATTTTAATTTTATCTTCATTGGATGCATACCTTATCACATATGTTGATTTATCTAGAAAGACATGCCCTGTTGTGATTACTATACCATTCGTGGCTGTCCTTGGATAGAAAGCAACTGTCACACAATCTACATCCTGCTGCTTTGTTGTCACATTAGCCACAAGCCAGTAATGTCATTTAGGTTCCCCCTCTGCATTCAATCTGTCACCACATCCGGCTGTTTACTCTTCCATGGCATCACTAATGTTAGCCCCATGCTTTCTGTTCTTGTAAACACAGTATTCCAGCCCTTGTCAGCACAAACTAAATCCAACTTATTTCCCAATCATTCTACCTCATTTGCATCAATTATTGCTTTAGAAAATCAATAGGTCCAAAGTGTTGCCCAATTTCTGAAATCCTGCTCTATGAACTTTCAACTTAAACCTTGAGCAATCAAAAACCATGTACTTACTTTCCCTAACAGCCTCATTTTAGAATTCTGAGTATTGTTCTTCCTTGTTAAACCACCCCAGTGTAACTCAGTTTGCTTACATCATAGCAGCCTTCCTTTTTTAAAGAGGGGGCTTTCTACATGGTACTATGATCTCTCATAGCATCTACTTTCTACATGCTCCTATCACTCTCAACACCCACACAGCAATCACCACTGATTATTTAAGAGAATGCAACTTCTTCAGAGTCAATCTATCCAACAGGCCCTGAGTTTTCACAATCCTGCACTTTGAATGCTATTACTTTCAGTTCCTTCGAAGAGTCAAAATTCCTTACTACCCATAAACTTTATCAACTCTTTCTCCCTCATCTGATTAACATACATTCAAAGTAAGAAGACACTGCCCATTGTCAACCACTCACACCCTCTTTACATTCTTCCAAATAAATATAGAGGCTACTTTCATAGTTATCTTAATTATTTTATTATTTACATTAAGAGCAAAAGATCTCAATAATAGTACTTGGGAGGGTTGGGGGTTGCTGGTAGTGGTTGACCAGGGAGGCATATGAGAATCTTGAAGATGGAGAAAGTCCATTAAAACAAATTATAAGTAAAACATGATTGACAAGAAAGGTGACCTAAATGGTCTTTTATTTTTCACACCATGTAGGAAAAAAAAAATATTTTAAGCAGATGGGCCCAACAATTTCCAATGAAATCAAATGATGTATGATTTTTACTACTTATGTCTCTTTAAAAGTCAAATAACTATCTTCTTCCTGCTTTAGTATATATTTTAAAATGTTATTTGCTTTGAAATTTCAATTAACATTAAAGGCGAGCAGTCCATTTTTATGCTCCCCAAGAAGATGTACAATTTGTAAAAATTTCAGAAAAACAAGTCTAGAATGAATCCCATTTCAAAAGGCAACTACTTTACTTCATTCTAGGGCTCTTCAAAATACGAACTTCTACCTGAAATTATCTATTATCAAAAGAATCAAATGTGCCTCACCTCCCAGAGCATAATCTGCAATAAAAACTAACAGAAGATGTTCAGTGCAAGAACTTAAAACTTGCCCCTCCTTTCCTCCAAAAGAAAATGTTAACTAATTCAGTAGAGTAGCATAAGGTGAAATCTCTATATGTAGGAATCTCAAGAAGTAGAAATTATTATTTTCTGCTTTGTCTCCATCAATAAACACTAATAAATACTTAAAATTTAAAATGGGGAATCTTAGCAGTGGATAGAAGTTTAGAAATCATCTAGCACAATATCTCTGTTCCCATGAGAACCTCTTCTACTTGACTTTTGTCTGCAGTCTAAGCACAATCATTTCTGATGACAGTGAGCTCATTCCTTCTGCAAGAAGCCCCCCATTTTTTTAATAAAAATATCAGGACTGAAATTTTCCTGCTTGCAACATCTGCTCATGGGTCCTAGTTATGCCATATGGAACCATGAAGAACGAGACCAACCATTTCATCATCCTAGCTCCTAGAACATTTCCAGTTCACACACACTTCAGAGTCTTCAGTTCTTTAGCTGCCAGTTGTTTCAACCATTTTTTCTAAGAAAATGAGAGGAGTTAAAATTATACAGTTGAAAGTCAGTCTGATCTAGCTCTCAGTACCAGGCCTGTCCTACAGAAATTGCAGATGCTTGGGCAAGTTATTTAATCTCTATGAAACTTGTTTGCATCCGGGAATAACACCATTTGATTCACAATTTTGTTATGAGGATTAGTAGATACTGTTTGTAACTTGCTTAAAACACACTTAAAAACTTAAAAAAAAAAAAGCTTTGATATTAACTTAATGGTTTTGTTATGCCTTTATCTCTAGGAATTTCATTCCCTATAATCTGATAAATCTCTAAAAAGTATGAGTATAAACATAATGCAATTCCCATTATTGTTGTGATTACTATAGTTACTCTTTTATTCCATATCTGTAACTGGCATATCTAGTCCACCATTCATACCATCGCTTACTAATGCTTTTTTTTTTTTAAAGAAACAATTTTATTTTCTGATTATTTTCAGTAGATACTTCATGCCTGTCCCCGGAGCTTCTGATTTATAGTGATAAAATCACAAAAAGCTGGTCTACTTGATCGACTCTGTTGGACACATGAGTGAATCCATTAACATCAGGACATGTTAAGATTTAAGCACATGCAAACACTCACAATATCAAAATGGAACAAACTCCCACACTAGCTAGAACTCTGAAGTATGGATCGGAAACCTAAGGTACAGATCCTGTAGCAATAAAACTCCAAAAACATGTACTCATAAAGGACAAGCTCTGCAAAGCAAATAACAAAACTGGAAATGTTCCTTCCCCAAACTTTGAATCACCATGACAGCTCCAGTATGTGTGAATTTCAAATACTTATAAAAATGATACCAGATTTTAACTGAAGGCAGCAATGTGTGGATATTTATTTTGTCCTATATTCTGCCTCCAGAATTCATTAAAATCTATTGAGGAACTGAACCAGCCTAAGACTTCAAACATGGTGATCCTACCCCTGGGAATTTAAAGACAAATGTCATATTCTAAATTGGCATTGTTGCTACCATAGCAAAATGTGCATTAGTTGCCTTGGTATTTTGTGAATTGTACTCTGCATGTTTTGATCTAAAATACTTCCCTTATATAGGGCTAACTTTGAAAGCTACAGAAACAGACGAGATAATCAACTATTTCCACCATTACTAAATCTTACGGCTGACTTCACTTGTCCTTAAATCAACTAAGATCTAGATGGCAGAAATGATATTTGTAGCTATGTCACTAAGAGACAGCAACATAAATAAGGCCTTGGTTTCTACTTTTAGTCTGACCTCAATAAAGTATTAGAGAGTTGCAGCCACTTCTCAGTGAATGAAGCTGTGCTATTCTAATCACAAGGTCTCATTTTAACAGACATGGTGATCCTAAAGCATGTGTAAAGTATTTTTTTCTCAGGGCAGTAATTACGCAAAAAAAAAAAAAAAAATCAGATTCAGAATGTTTTTCTAACATAGTAAATCAGTTTAATTTAGGATCTGATTACCAGAATGGAAATTCTGTCTCAATTAAAAAAATTTGCATATATATACACACATACACATACATATATGTATGTGTTTGTATGTCTATGTATACGATCAATCTGTTTAGCTTTTTAATTTTACCAAATTGTTTTTTAATTTTTTTACAGCATTTTCACAACTCTTACCTAATTTTATCCTTACTCTCTGCTCTTATAGGGAAAAGTAAATAGATATGAGTGCCATTTAAATATGAAGGAATTAAAGTAGATAAGGATCCAATACATTTCACAAGGCCACAAAGGAAGAATCCAGGTCTCTTGAACTACAGCTTCAGAAATCCCAACCAAATAGTGTTACAAAAGAGACAGAGAGAGACAGAGACAGAAAGAGAGAGGGAGGGAAGGAGAGATAAAGGGGGGGAGAAAAAAAGAGGGAACGAGAGAGAGAAACTACCCAGAATCATTTATATGATTAAAGTACATTTCTTATGGCTGTCTCATTTCTTTTGATCTAGCATCTATTAATAGGGTAATTACAAGACAGGACAGTAAGTAAATGCATCAGTGAGTGGAGAGGGGCAAGTATGCTACATAGAAAACACTCTGCTAGTCCTATGGAATGAGGATGGAAATGTGAGTGGTTTAAATATAAAGAGAGCATAGCATCCGTGACAACATGGATGGACCTTGAGGACACTCACTCTGCTAAGTGAAATAAGTCAGAGAAAGACAAATACTGGGTCATATCACTTACACATATAATCTGACAAAGCTGAACTCAGAGAGTAGAATGGTGGTTACCAGGGGCAGGGAGGTGGGGGAAATGGGGAGATGTTGGTCAAAGATTACAAACTTCCAGTTAGAAGAAGAGTAAGATCTGGGTATCTAATGTATAGCATGGTGATTATAGTTAATAATACTGTGTTATATACTTGAAAGTTGCTAAGAAAATAAACCTGAAATTTTCTCAAAACCACTAAGAAATGGTAATTATTTGATGTGACTGATATGGAGTTAATGCTATGGTGGTTAACTTTTCAAAATATATGTTTATCAAATCAACATGATGTACACCTTAAACTTATACAATGTTATATGTCAATCAGATCTCAATGAAGCTGGGAAAAATAGGACATGTTTCTTTTCTTTCATGAAATTTATGGTCTGACATGGATAAGCATGAAAACATATAAATATACTAATGCACTTATTATTTATATTGCCGGAATGAGTGTACGTACAGAGGGAATAGAGAATAAGCCATTCTTTCACCCACTGGTAGACAGAGTTTTAAAAACTGCAAAATGAAAGCTGTGGGTAGTTGTACAGAGATGATTAAGGACTAGAATAAGATCCAACTCATGACTCTGGCCTTTTTCACACAGACTCAGGTCAACCTCACCAAGACTTCAGAAAAGGGTTTAGGCAACAATAGCCATTTCAGCAAAATTAGTAAATTGAATTTAGTAAATTGAAGTTGGCTAAACTAAATTTTGCCAAATAGAAATTGTTGGCCATAACGTCATTCCATCCCAGCCTCAAAATTTGATAAGGTTAAGTTCTATTAAACTGTTGCCATCCTATAAAAAAGTCAGGTGCTAGCAAATGTATGGCAATTTTCTTTCTGGCCAGCCTTAAAGTAAATCTGACTCATCTTGTCTCTTTCTTTTCTTTTTTCTTCTTCAGGCAGTTGTTGATGTAATATCTTTCATGTTGTTTGAATGACAATATAAAAACATCATTTTAGTAAATATAACACTGTTATTAATGTTAAAATCCTATTAATAGATTATTTTCTTCATTAGGCTAATCATTACAAGATTTTGGCCATTATTTTGATGATGAATAGATAAAATAAATGAAGAAATACTAAAAAAAAAAAAACAACCCTCCCCTCCCACACAAATATCATTAGAGATACATACTTATTTTTACATTATTAAGGTAGCTGTTACTCTCTCTGTTGCTTGGTATGTATGGGTCAAAAAATTAACATCTCTATTTTTACATTTATTTATATTCTGCCTCACTGAAAAAAAAATTGAGGGAGTTAAATTTATCAGAGTTCCAAAGGTCAAGTATCTCTAGGTTAAAGCTTTCTTAGCTGTTACCTATGCAAATAGAGATAAACCAGAACTGATTTTTTGTGCAAAAATAGTAATATTTAAAGTTAAGGGAATTTAAAATCTATTGTAAGATTACCCCACATCTATTCCTAAAAGAGTTAAAGAGAGTTAAAAAAAAGAAAAAAAAAGTTGATGGTTAGCTTAGAAAACTCATGGCTAGTATTATTTCTTGCTGATCTGTGAATGTGTGGTAATATTATACTCTTTTAAAAGATTAGGATTTTATTTTTAGGTAATCTTTAAAACCAAAATATATTTCACTACAGTATTAAAAATCAAATTAAATTTTTTCTTCAGGGTTGAATAAATGAAGCCTGACATCAAGACACTTTATGGAAGTATATTTATAATAGCATGCCACTTTTAGAGATTCCATTGTTTAAAAAAACATGCATCCTGTTTTCAATCATGCTAATACTGTTTTGGTCATAGAAGCCTTAATATTAAAGTATTACATTCATTTGATTATACTTGCTTTAATTTTTTTTTTCCAGAACTCACATCATTATTTTTTTTCTGGAATTCCTCAAAATATATGTGCCTCATCCCCATGACAAAATTTGTTTAAGAGCTGAGACTAGTATGACAGAATACAAGTTATAAAACTGTATCAAATGCATGTCTCTTGAAAAAGCTCATACCTCATTTTGAAGGTGCTAGGTATAATGTAGAAGACTCATGCGTGGTGGCATAAGAGACAGATGGGAATAAAATAAGTATTGCCTTGGCTTTATAAAGATGCTTAGAGAAACAAACCAATCTAGTATTTCAAATTTAGGAGTTTATCTTCACAGAAGCAAAAGCAATAGGGCAAAAGAACGTATGTACAAAAATGACTAGTGAAGAAATAATTGTAAGAGCAACAACAATGAAATTTATCATTAGAGAAATTGTTAAATATTTTAAGGCACATATACAGTTGTTGGGTGTAGAGAGTCAGAAGAAACTGCCCTTCAAGAAGTCCAGTCAACATTTTCAATGGAACCAGATAGTCCCAAATCCTCTGAATGGTTAATAGATAAAACTACACAACCCCATTCGCTGGTAGCTCTCCAAGGTGCTGAAATATAAGTGCTTCTAGTCATTCCTAGGACCTACTTAAAATGATGGCTATGTCCATCAACTCCGAAAGGCAGAGGATGTATAGGAAATCATGGGAGTTTCAGAGTCACCTGACACAAATAACCTTACTTTGATTATTTATCAATATATAGTAACTAAAGCCTAGAATAGGTCTGAAGTTGATTGCATTTGCTGTCTACTGGATCACTTTATAACCAAATTAAAGGAGAGAAAAAAATGAAGCTTCAGTCTGTAGTGAGAAGCAGACTGACTCACTTCAAATCCCACACTTCAAGTCTTGCACTAAGTTGTCCTCATCTAAGAAATCTTCTTGGATTAATTCCACCTATTCTAAGTGTTCCTTACATGGTAAATACAATTTGCATTTTTAGAATTTACGCTCACAATTCCTCCATGTACTTTTTATTTTATCTCTCTCAAGTTAAGCTGCATGCTTATTAATAATGCTGAGCTTTATGTCTAATTTTTTAACATCTAAAAACATGTTTTTATATGGAGGGTCTCAAAAACACTTTAATGAATAAAGTGATATAAGTAAACACAGTGACCATTTCTCTTACCTCACTTTTTGATTTTTCTGAATGAAAAAAGACAGTTATCAAGGTGACTAGTTCCTACAGTGGTAAGCACACAATAAATGCAGATGGATCAATAAACAAGTTTTTCTCTCTCTACCTCTGGTTTCTACCTGTAATTTTAGAATGGTACCCTCTTTATCCCACACTTTTCAAACTTCTATGGTACATTATAATCAATAGACTATATGCAATTGATTTTCAAATAATTTGGGGAAAGATTTGGGAAGTTCAACAATAATCTAATTTTGATGTAGACTTAGATATTCCCTACAGAAGTGCCATGGGTTAAACATAGAAAGTAAAGATTGATAGTATAGTTTGAATCAAGAATACATTTTGAAACTATAAAGGACATTAAAGATCAACTACTCCAAACTGCTCCCATTTTAGAAGTGGGAAAAATTAAGATCCAGAAATATAAAATGACTTGCTTTAGGTTATAAAGAACAGTGCTAGGACCAAAATCCATGTCTCTTCCTTGCTACTTTACTGAATTTTTGTCCTGTTACAACACATTGCTTTTTAAAAAATTATATTGGCTGAATCAAAAACATATTAAAGCTATCAGAGCTGAAGAGTAGAAGGGGTCATACCTACTTATTCAGCTGATCTTTGCCACTTTTAAAATGGTGGAAACTAAAATGTCCAAAGGACATCTGCAAGCAGAGGCTTCTCTGACCTAAATCATTCTTTCTAATTACATTTCAAATAAAACATAGTTGGCAAGCTCCAAAGGATATGTTCACCAATAAAAATATGTTTTATTAAAATCTTTTTGATACAATAAACATTTTAGTTTAGGTCTTATCATTCGATTGTCCTATTAATAATGCCTGTAGACATGTGACTAAGGGTTTTAAAAGAAAAAACAAAAACAAAAAAAATCTTTTCAAGAGCGTAGAGAGTCACCTTTGAATAATACAATGCACTTTCACGTAAAAACTGACTTGTTCCTTTTGGACATTTATCTATATGATATGCATCACACAAATACTCTAAGAAAAACTGACACAAAGAAAAAGTCTTTCTTCAAATGAACAAAATTATACATTTTCAAAGCTCTAGTACACAAGATCTATTACACTTTTAGGTTGAATGCAGAGATGTCATCTATTTGGCAAAAATTTAATTTCCAAAATGCTCCATAAAGCCACTTAACCACACTCATCTTCTATTAATTAAAAATATTTTTAATATTTCTTACTTATCAGACTGGCCACATGTAAGAGTCTAACCAAAAATTATGTTGCTGAAGCCGTAGGGAAACCAATAATCTTATATACTTTCAGTTGGAGGGTATAATGATCCCACGTCTATGAAGAACTTCACATATCCACCAGAACCCTTTATGAATTCATCTTTTGACCCAGTAATCTAGAAGTTTATCTAAAAATATATTTCCACAAGAATTAAACATATGCACAAAACCTTGTGGCATATTTATTGTGACATTAATTGTGACAGCATAATATTAGGAAAAACCGAAATGTCTAACCATAGAAGACTGGTCAAATATACTATAACAACTTCATACTATAGAGTATTAGATAGCCATAACACAGAAACAAGAAAATCTTTATGAATAAGGAGCAGTTTCCAAAATATACTATTAAGTAAAAATATCAAGGTGTGAATGAATATCAATAATGTTTACTTTTTGAGTAAAAAAATAAGGGTCAATTTAAGCATGTATATACATTTAAATGTATATAAATGGACATATTCATGTGTATATGCATAAATATGTGTATATATTTGTAGCACACATTTGAATATACACACTATCAATAAATTAGAAAATAATAAAATCATTACCTATGGAAATAATTGGAACAAGGTAGAAAAAATAAAGATGAAATGAGACTTTTCTCAGTACAACATTTTATTTAGTTTTAATTCTAAACCTAGAAGTATTTTACATTTTCAAAAAATTAACTTAAAATGATTTGAAAGCCATACCTAGCACAAAAGACAAAGAGCAAATAAATTTAACTCTGTAACAAATTGATGACATAACTATAGATACAAAGTAGGTAATACAAGTAACTTTCTTGGTGACAAACATTCTAAAGACAAAAACACTGCAAAGAAATCTTAAACTTAGTAACAACAACAAGATGACAATACTCATCTCTAGGTTTGTTCTTAGAATTACATTTAAAAATTACGTACAAGATAAGGGTAACTGTATGTGGGGTATATGAGAATCTTTTATACTATCATTACAATTCTTCTGAAATCTAAAATTATTCTAAACTAAAGGAATTTATTTAAAGAAATAAGTTTATTTAAGGAAAACTAAGTGTATTTGCAGAACTAAGCATAATACCTGACATAGAAGAAATAATTGATTTGGGGAAATAAAGTCACCAAGCATCTCAAAGATAGTGAACACTCACTGGGCACTTGATGTTGTCATTACTACTGTTTTGTTGTTGCATTCTGATAGATTTTTTGGGAGGGGATTAAATTTTGTGAGATAGTACATTCAACAGTTTCTGAGTCACAAGATCAAGTATCCTAAGGTCATTCAACCATACTGAGAGATCATGGAACATTTACCAAATTACCTTATAATTATACTCTCTATAAGGTATTTGTATTTATACATATATACACATATATACAGAAAAAAGTAGCTCCTTATGGTTTTCAAGGGAGATTTACACATTACCCTACAAAAGCCTCACAATGACTCAGCAAAATAGGGCATATCAGGTCATCTCCCTTGAACAAATGAGCAGAGATTTAGAGATGATTAAATACATGCCCTTGTTCACACAGCTCATCTGTAATGAAGTAGAATCCTACTCCCTCCTAGGCCATTGTTTTTCTTGACACATGATACATCCTCACCTACACATAGGGGATTAGGATCTATTTAAGTTAACAAGGTACTGACATTGCAAAAATGTTACAAATCTGTTATATTTCATTTAGGGTAAAGGTGACTATCCTGTATATTTATAGAAAGTATATCCAAGTTACAGTCTCAGAAGATATAATTTCCTCTACAGAATCTAGGTCATTGTGTACACTGATTAGGAAACTCACAAAGGGAAAAAAATAAAATTTATAGACATTTACTCTCTCAATACATTCCTGACATTACAATTGAGTGCTGTTGTATACAATCGAGCCTATGTGATTATCTTACAAAGTCCTAATCAATCTTGTTTCATCTGACTTTTTAAACCTTGTCTTCCACTATTCAACATAAATTCTGCTCATTACCCTGATGTACTCATTGTAACTTTTCATTTTTTTGCCTTTGTACTACTCTCTTTGCCTCTTTAGTTTCTTTTGCTTCCAACTAAAGAATCCTCTCACTAACCTAACCTCAAAAAGAATATGATAAAAGAAAGATCATGGAGTAGCCCTCAGAATCTAAGGCTTCAGGAAGGAAGTAACGAGGGTGGCTGGGAAGACTGGGCATCTGGAAGTTCTGAATAGTCTATACTGAGAGTGCCTTATGAGCTTTTGCTTCACCTCCTACTGTGATGGGGGAAGGGTAATTGAGCACAGCAAAAATCCACGAGCAATTACAAAAGAGAAATGGATGTAACTTAGGTAAAAATCACATGTGTCTAGAGAATATCTCAAGACTTAGCATTCCTATGTATTCTGGGAATTTTCCTCTGGTCTTTGGAGATCACAGTGCTAGAAATAATCATTTCTATTCCTGTATCACTCACTGCCAAACAACACATCTGACATAAATTTGTACTCTCATTATAAATCTCTTCCACTGATTTGAGTGGTTGCTTAAACCGTATCTTGCTATTACATTGAGATAATGTCTTTTCAATTTTAAGTTCCTTTACAAATAAAGGAAAAGACAATCCAAAGTTTATCTATGATTACCAAACATGTCATGTTTGATCATCTGTATCACTACATTTATTCTTCATAGTAACTCCATGAGATAGTGACTGCTATTCCCTTTTCTCAGATAAAGAAACGGAGGCTCAGGGGAATAACAGAACTTGTCAAGATGACATATGCTGACAAACACATAGAAGGTTTAACAATGTAGGAAATTAAATTCAATCCACTGTCTACACCATGTTTTTGCCATGTGATCATGTGGTATCAATCCAGGAGCCACTTTAGGTCATGTGGTATAGTGAGTGTATATTATCTCCTTGGTTAAAGGGTGACCTGTTTCAAAAAGATACCTAATATACATATTTATAAACCCTACCATGCTTAGCATATTGCTGAATACATCACAAGACCTTAAGAAGTGATTCTCACAGACTAATCCATGATTCACACAAACTATTAAGTTAGCATCATAACCATATTTTTGAAATGGGATTTCTATTCTAACTATTAACACAAAGATCTCTGCTGGTCACCCTTTCAGAGAGAGGTTAAACCCCTCACTTTTAAGTAGGTTTATCTTCTGAAGACACATGCTTAATCACAGTTGTTTAGGTGGAAAAAGCCACTTCACTGACCATGACCTAGTAAATTAGGATCAGAACGTCAGAATTAGAAGACACAATGAAAAACAACTTCCCACAAACCATACTTTTTGCTTTTATGGGTATCTCCAATAGCCACCAATGTAGTCATGAGATTAAGTCTATAGTTGTAAGCAATTTGAAAGCCTCTAGAATGTAAGCTCAACGGGGACTTAGTCTTCAAAATAGCACATGATAAATATTCTTATCTTGGGATCTTAGTATTTTTTCCAACTTGGAAAAGTTTCTATTTCCAGTCATATATTTATTTATTTTTTTATTATTATATTATGTTAATCACCATACATCACATCATTAGTTTTTGATGTAGTGTTCCATGATTCATTGTTTGTGCATAACACCCAGTGCTCCATGAAGAACGTGCCCTCTTTAATACCCATCACCAGGCTAACCCATCCTCCCACCCCCCTCCCCTCTAGAATGCTCAGTTTGATTTTCAGAGTCCATCGTCTCTCATGGTTCATCTCCCCCTCTGATGTCCCCCCTTTCATTCTTCCCCTCCTGCTATCTTCTTTTTTCTTTTTTTTAAACATATAATGTATTATTTGTTTCAGAGGTACAGATCTGTGATTCAACAGTCTTGCATAATTCACAGCACTCACCATAGCACACACCCTCCCCAATGTCTATCACCCAGCCACCCCATCCCTCCCACCCCCCACCACTCCAGCAACCCTCAGTTTGTTTCCTGAGATAAAGAATTCCTCATTATCAGTGAGGTCATATGATACATGTCTTTCTCTGATTGACTTATTTCGCTCAGCATAACACCCTCCAGTTCCATCCACGTCATTGCAAATGGCAAGCTTTCATTCCTTTTGATGGCTGCATAATATTCCATTGTATATATATACCACATCTTCTTTATCCATTCATCTGTATAGACTTAATCATTACATTAAAAAATTACCCCTTCATATTTATGTCACAGTACTAGATGGAGCAACAGGCTTAAATCCAAATATGTAGGTCCCATACTCTACACTTCCATTAGTTAACTGTGATATCAGGCATGTTACTTCATTGCCAGACTTTTTGGTCTCCTAATGGATAAACTGAGACATTTCCACCAAAAAAATGAAAAGGCTCACTTCTAACTGGAAGTCTTCCTGAATTCTATATTATTTTAAGGGAGTTCAAGAATCAGATGGGAAGAGAGATCATGTTTTTACCATCTTCATTTTTCTAGTGTAAAGCATAATGTATGAAGCATATGTTCAAAAAATGTGGGATGACCATATAAGTGAATAATATATATGTTGGGATACATAACCATTACAGATCTTTATAATTTCATGAATTTGTAGCTGTGTAGTCTCTCAAACAATCAAGTAAACATCTCCAAACCTGTCTCTCTGATGCTACCCTTTATCAATGTCTAATCTCAAACCACACAAGAACTACTCCTTTCTACTTCTATACTTATATGGTCAACAGGAGAAGATGATTACAGGTGGTCCTATCTAACTCAGTGATCTAGAAAAATTTAAATTCTAAGTACCTACAATCTAGGCTTGATCTCCAAATACAGATTTTTAAAAGGAGAGTGTAGACATAATATCATTAAACAAATGGTAGTGGGAATACCAGAGAAAATATAGGAACTTTATGTAAATAAAAGTATACGTGCATTTATATTCAAAATTAGAGTATGGTTTCCCCAAGTGGCTTCTATAACACACTATCTCTGGAAAATTCCCATAAAAAAGGTTTTTATGATCATATTCGTTGGGGTAGGATGCACTGTTTGACACTCTTCTAGAAAGACCTGAAGCATACAAGTGTATCAAAGCTTAGAAAAATCTTACTTTGTTAAATACATTATTTCCCAAACTTGCTTGACCATAGAATCCACTTTCTATAGAAAACATCAATTAAAACATTTATAACCACTCTTTAATAGAACACACTACTAAGCCCAGGACATAGAAGAACCTAGCAGAGCACATCGCTGCCCATGACCAAATGCATTAAAGCCAACCACTTTTAAACTGCAGTCTTTTTAATTAAAAACAAACAAAAGAACCTCTATTTCATTATATCATGCATGAACACATCTAGTACTCTGCTTTGTATCTTGATCCTGACACCCCTGGGTGACCCTACATGATATAGCCAGTTGATCTGTGTCTTCAAAACCCTGGAGATGTAACCTTATTATATGGAACCACAAGCCTCTTCTCTAAATGGAATGCTTTAGAAGAGACTTTGAAGGGCTCTTCCAAAATGAATGTTTCTCTATGGTCTTAGTTTGATCATTGCAGGTCAAGGAATTTCAGCACTAAATACAAACTACAACCACTACACTTTATCATTAGCCTCATACCTCTTTCAATTAACTCAAGAGCCATGAGGTCAGAATCATTCAAAACTCAGAGGCTATATAAGCAAGAATCATAGTGATAAACTCAAAACTGTAAGCCAGTTTGGCTTTCATTCACTCACTGCAAAAGTATTGTAAGCCTAATGTGTGCAGGGAATTAAACTGAAAACAGTACTAAATTCTGCAGAATCAAAGAATACTAATCCACTATAAGGAACTAACCCAGGCCAAGTCCAACATTGAGTGGGGTCACAATCAAGAGACTATTTTTTTTTTTAAGATTTTATTTATTTATTTGAGAGAGAGAATGAGAGAGAGAGAGCACATGAGAGGGGGGAGGGTCAGAGGGAGAAGCAGACTCCCTGCTGAGCAGGGAGCCCGATGCGGGACTCGATCCTGGGACTCCAGGATCATGACCTGAGCCGAAGGCAGTCACTTAACCAACTGAGCCACCCAGGCGCCCATCAAGAGACTATTTTAATAGTAAGGCTTGAAAAAGAAACCCTTATGTGAGGTCTTTCCTCTAACAAGGAGGTGCCCAGAGTATTAATAACGTTTTTAAGGTCAATGTAAATGAGCGGTGCTTAGAATTAGGTAATTTAAGCCTGGATACTATTTGCAATACAACAACTACAACAACAACAACAACATTGTGAAATTCTCTCACTGAGTGGACCCAGAGAACTGCTTTCGAAGTCAGGACCACTCTGGGAGTTGCTTAGATGGTGGCTCTCTTGTGGTCTCATTAGCTGACTCTCAAAAGGTACACACTGAAGCAGTGTCCTAGATTCCCACATACCAACTCTGACATTTATAAAGCACTTTCAGTCCTGACAAGATCAAAAACTCAGCATTCTTTCAAATCTCATAATAACTCCCAAACATGCCTGGCTCAGGCTGAGAAAATTGAAAGTGATAAAGCACTTATTAGATTAAAAAAAAAAACAAACCTTGGGGATTATGGGTTTGTCCACTTCCCTCCTGCAGCATGAAGCATTTATTTGATTTTAATAACATATTTTCTCCTTAGAAAACATTCGCTGCATTTTACCTCCCAAACTGGACTCATTTGCAATCGCCATGGTCCTATGGCATTGGCACATTTACCAACAGACTGTGGCTTTCTTGTTAAACTTGGGCGTCTAACCCAAACCTCCTACGGTTATACTTTTAATGTCAGTGTGAGACATCTTGGCATTGTACATGGATTGGAGCCTTCCTTGTTATGACAGTGGGAAAGAAGAACACATGTCAATGTGTTTACTCCAACTATGTTCTCAGCTACGGCTTGCACAAAGATGATACTTTGGGTTTCTTGGTTTTTCAAAATAGCTAACATACCATTTTTAAACAAACAAAATAGCTGAACTATATTGTGTACTTGTGTGTCATGCTCTGTATTTTTTTTTTTTAATCAAGGTAAAAAACACATTAAATTTACCTTCTTAATTTCTAGGTTACAACTCAGTCAAGTATATTCACATGGTGGTGCAGCAACTTTTTCATCTTGTCAACAAAAGCAAACCTTTTCATTTTGTAAAACTCAAACTCTATACCCATTATTTACCGATTACCTCTTCGTATCCCCTAGCCCTTGAAAATCACCTATTTTTTGTTTCTCTGATTTCAGGGCCTTTAGATATATCATATGAATGGAATAAAACAGGATTTGGCCTTTTGTAACTGCCTTGTTTCACTTAGCATATTGTCCTCGAGGTTCATTTATGTTGTAGCATGCGGCAGGAATTTTTACTCTCCTACTTTTTAAAGGCTACGTAATATCAATGTTATGTGTGTGGTGTATATATCATGATCTACATACACACCCTCCATGGGAATATTATGCATATATATATATATATACACACACACATATATGTTAACATATATTTGCTTTATCCATTCATTTGCCAATGGATATTTGGACTGTTTCCACCTTAAGGCGATTATGAACAATGCTGCAATGAACATCGGCCTATAAATAGCTCTTCAAGATCCTGCTTTGAATTCTTTTGCATATATACCCAGAAATTACATTGCTAGATCATACAGTAATTCTATTTTTAGTTTTTTGAGTAAACTCCATGCTGTTTTCCATAATGACTGCACCATTTTTCATTCCCATCTGTAATGCAGGATTCTAATATATGTGCATCTTCACCAACACTTGGTACGTTTTGTCCTCTTGATAGTGGCCATCATAAGGGCATGAAATGATATCTTGCTGTGGTTTTAATTTCACACTTGATCTTAGCCAAAAGGCCGAGAAGCGATATGTGGTTTTAATTTCTATTTCTCTTATGATTAGTCATGTTAAGCATCTTTTCATATGCTTTTGGCCATTTATATATCTTCTTTGGAGAAGTGTCTATTCAAGTGCTTTGCCCATTTTTTAATCTGGATATATTTGTTGTTATTAAGTTGTAGAAGTTCCTTATAAATTTTGGATACTCTTATGAGATATATAATTTGCAAATACGTTCTCCCACACCATAGGTTTCCTTTTCACTCTTTTGATATTTTCTTTGATGCATGGAAATTTTAAGTTTGATGCAGTCCATTTGTTTATTGTTTGTCTGTTTCCTTTGTTTTGGTGTCATAACCAAGAAATCATTGCTAAATCCAAAGTCCTAAAAATCTCCCCTACGTTTTTTCTAGGATTTTTATAATTGCAGGTCTTATGTTTAGGTTTTCTTTAAAAAAAAAAAAAAAAAAAGATTTTATTTATTTGAGACAGAGAGATAGCAAAGCAGGGGGGAGAGGCAGAGAAAGAGAGAGGGAGAAGCAGACTCCCTACTGAGCACGGAGTCCGATATGGGGCTGGATCCCAGGACCCTGAGATCATGACTTGAGCCAAAGGCGGACATTTAACCAATTGGATCACACAGGTGCCCCTGTTGAGGTCTTTAATACATGTGTATATATCATAAGGTAGGATCCAATTCATTTTTCTACCTCAGCACCATTTGCTGAATAGATTTTCCCTCCCACTGTGTAGTCTTGGTATCTTATTGAAAATAACTTGGCCATATATGTGAAGGTTTATTTCTGGGCTCTCTATTCCATTCCATCTGTCCGTAGATCTATCTTTATGCCACTACCAATCCTTATTATTATTATTGTATCCGAGGTTTTGAAATCAGCAAGTATGAGGCCTCCAAATTTGTACTTCTCTTTCAAGATTGCTTGGACTCTTTGGGGTCCCTTGAGATTCCCTACGAATTTTAGGATGCTTTTCTCTATTTCTGCAAAATACATCACTGGGATTTTGGTAGGCATTGCACTGAATCTGTAGATCATTTTGGGTAGTTTGGACATTTTAACAACAGTAAGTCTTTCAATCCATGAGCACAGGTTGTCTTTCCATTTATTTATATTTTCTGTCATCTTATTTACATCATGCTATTTTAATAAGCCTTCAGTAGATCCCAAGAACATTAAAGTAAACCAGCAGGCATTATGTGTCTTAATCTGAAGCCCAATTTCCTGAAGTCTACAAAGCTTTGAAAACTGACAGACACACACGGACACACACACATACACACACAAGAAAATGGACAGATGGACACAAGTTTTGAGTTTATGTCTCCTACGGAGTAAGATATAAAGATCAATGGCAATTATTAAAGAATCACTTATTTACTCAGCACTAGAGTATCTATTATGTGCAAGGCACTGAGGATACTAAAGCAAAACTTAAAGAGAGCCCTGCCATCATAACATTTCTAGATTTTTGGTGGGGAAATCATCTATAAAAGCTTAACATTATTGCTAATCCAGTGCCATCATTTTTTAAAAATAAACCATTGCCTTTATTGAAAGCAAAATGTTTTTTTTTTTTTTTTTGCAACCCCCAACAACTATCACTATTCTTGGCTTTAAATTAAACTGTGCAAATTTGAATTGAATTCCCTTTGCTGCTGCTTCTTCCTCTTCCCTTTCTCCTCTGTCTTTGCCTTCCCTGAATCCATATACCACTGTAGTAGTGCTTTATTCTCCAATACTATTATTTCAAAAAGGAAGGAATCAAGGCATGGAGAGGTGATTTCCCAAAGGTGAGAAAGCCAAAAGGCAGCAGTCAAACTTGGAACTGAGGAGTTCCCAGACTCCCAGTTCAGCGTTCTTTCTTTCTTCTACCCATGCCTCTACTAAGAGGACTACTCACAATGGAGTAGACAGCAACTTGCCTTATAGATGCCATTTCCTGAAAACCAAGTGTGTGGGATACTAAGTAAAGGACTATGAATACCTCATTTAATTTACTCCTTCAAGAATCTGTGAGGCAGACACTGCTTCTGTTCTTGAGTCAAAAATTGTCACAAGGCTGGTTTTGAGCCAATAACCAAAGTAAATGATTCAGAAATCTCTTTGGGTCTCAACTTGATAAACTCCTTTGGAAGTGACTGGACTACACAGAAGAAAGTAAGCCAGCTTCATCTCAAGCTCTTGGTCCACTCAAATGGCAAAGTGCTCTAAGGCTAAGTTGAAAAGCCTTCAAAGATGTCTAGACTTACAGGCTTTTTTTTTTTTCACGGAGGCTGGAAGAGGTGTGTGTGCGAGCGTATGGGTATGCAACTGCGTCCATGTTGAGGTAATAGGGTTACCGCCTGTGTGCTGCATTTTCTTCATGCCAAGGAGGTATGACAGCACCCATTCACTGGAAAGTCCTGATTCTAAAACACATTTGCCATGCTCAATGTATCACAAGTCTTTAATTTTCTAAAACTTGAAGCACAAAAGAGGACTCTGTCACACCTCAAATAATGGTGTAAAAAATTTCCTAGTAATGTCAAATAAAATGCCAATAATTATAATTATTTGTGCCATTTGAGTTCTCAGTGAACAACTAAAAGGAAACTAGTAGCCCTTTCTCACAGAGGGCCATGGGCCACATAGAGCCATTTCTGGAAGGTAATCCAGTAAAAAGCAAGAATCCGAATGCTAGAGCCAAATCCCAAACTGCTAACTGTTTCCAACCACTCCAAGCCTCAGATTCCTAATCAACTCAGTGGGGAACATAAAAGTACCTATTCCATATGACAGTTGGGAAAATTAAGTGAATTAATAAATACAAAGTGCCTCATACAGTGTCTCACAATCCAAGTACTCAATAAATTATTACTGAGTGAAAAAGAAAACATGAAGTTCATTTCTAATGTGAATACAAAAAACATCATCTGTACCCAACTTACACAATTGAACAAGGCCAAGTTTCGACTTGGACGTGTTCCAAGAAGTCCTAGACTACTTATATATTGTCTGCACCTGTCCTTATCCGTAAAGATCGCCTCTTATGTTTCCTTTGTTTCTTCCACACACAGACACAGCTGTCTTAAGAATGACTGTAAGAATAAACACAATCCTGAAAAGGAAGAAAAAATAGATTTTGGTGTTTTGTTTTTTTTTTTAAAGATTTTATTTATTTATTTGACAGAGAGAGAGACAGCAAGAGAGGGAACACAAGCAAGGGGAGTGGGAGAGGGAGAAGCAGGCTTCCCGCTGAGCAGGGAGCCCGATGCGGGGCTCGATCCCAGGACCCTGGGATCATGACCTGAGCCGAAGGCAGACGCTTAACGACTGAGCCACCCAGGCGCCCCTAGATTTTGGTGTTCTTAACATAGGAAATAGCTATCTGAATTTTAATATTTGTGTTATATTTACAAAGGGAATCTAAGAGAAACTGGGGGGAGGGAATAGTGAGGTCAGGACGGAAGAAGTAAAAGCCAACATGTTTGGCATCAGAAAAGAGGACAGGTTTCCTTCCTCCTTTCTCTGCTCCCTCCCCTCATCCTTCCTGTCTTGCTGAGGTCTGTCCCCCACAAATTCATGTGTTGAAATCCTAACCCTCAAGGATGATGGTATTAGGAGATGAGGTCTTCCAGAGATGCTTATGTCATGAGAGTGGAGCCCTACTACATGGGATTAATGCTCTTATAAAAGGGACTCCACAGAGCTCCCTAGGCCCCTCCACCATGCAGAAGCAAAGCAAGAAGGCACCAGTTAGGAACCAGAAAGAGAATTCTCACCAGAGAACACAATCATGCTGCTACCTTGATCTTGGACTTCCAGCCTCCAGAACTGTAAGATATGAATTTCTGGTTTTCTAGACGCTACCCAGTCTGTGGTGTTTTATTGTTAACAGTCTCATGACACATCCTTCCTTACTTGTTCCTACCTATCTGACTGTGTCTTGGGAGGTAACCTAGGTTGATTATTTGAGAATAGATGAGAAAGAAAGAAGAACATGAGAGAGATAAGAACCAATATGCCGAAGTAAATAGGGACCAAAAAATCAATATAATTAACTTGTACAAGCAAAAGAAAAATATACACAACTTTCATAGCTTTAGGCTTAAAATTCATTGAGCAATTTAGTGCTTCACCCTTCTACTTGGCCTTGATTTTCTATTCCCCATTTCTTATTAATCACTTTTACTCCTCTGGCTCTCTGTCAACCCTAGTACAGCTATAAATAAGAAAAAGAGAGAAAAAGAAACATGGAAATAAAAATGGTTTGATTCTAAATAATTAATGGAGATTTTAATATGTGGGAATAAACAGGACTTCAAAAGATAATTTTTAAAATATAATCCAAGACAGTGCTGTAAATTAGGTGAGAAAACTGTTTTCCAACTCTTTGTATGGTTGTTTCAAATTAATTAGTGAGGGCTGGGAAATGCATATCCTTATTCATTGCTAGTGGAAATGTCACTGGGACACTGTTTCTCGAAGGCAAATTAGCAGTGTACATCAAAGGCTACAAAATACTTTGACCCCTCAATTATACTTTTAGGACAAATTTTCTAAGGGAATCCTTAGGAATTTATGCAAAGATTTACCTACAAGAGGTTTAAAAGCCTTCATTTTTATATTGGAAAATTAGAAACAATTTAAATAGCTGACATTGGAGGAATATTTAAATAAATGGCTATTCAGAACCATTTAGTGAGAGAGGATTAATGGCATTTGTAGATGTCCATGCCTAATTAAGTATATAGGCAGATTACGAAGCACTGCACAGTCCACATGCTATTTTAATTTAAGAAAACATAGAAAGCTCCTTCTTTGATAAACGCAAAATGCAGGCAAGACTTAAGCATGAGAAGCTATTTTGGCCATAGTTAGGTGTGCTAAAACAGGTTTTATTTCCAAAGAACTAAAATATGTACATTTCTAATTATATCTAGCCTTTCAGACACCCTCTTTGAGAATATATTTCTAGAGTTTGGGCCTAATTTTTGTTCTTTGCCTCATAATGTAATTTTTGTATTTTCCTTAGTTCTACATTCTTCCCAAATTACACTTCAACTCATGACCAACAGGTGTAGATGTAGTTTCAATACTTCTACCTTTTCTTTTTTTTTTAACGAGCACTAAATGCCTATAATATTAAACAGCTGCATCAGAACATGGCACACACATCAAAAGGAATGAAATCTTGCCATTTGCAACGACGTGGATGGAACTGGAGGGTGTTATGCTGAGTGAAATAAGTCAATCAGAGAAAAACATGTATCATATGACCTCACTGATATGAGGAATTCTTAATCTCAGGAAACAAACTGAGGGTTGCTGGAGTGGTGGGGGGTGGGAGAGATGGGGTGGCTAGATGATAGATATTGGGGAGGGTATGTGCTATGGTGAGTGCTGTGAATTGTGTAAGACTGTTGAATCACAGACCTGTACCTCTGAAACAAATAATACATTATATGTTAAAAAAAAAAAGAAAAAAGAAGATAGCAGGAGGGGAAGAATGAAGGGGGGTGGAATCGGAGGGGGAGATGAACCATGAGAGACTATGGACTCTGAGAAACAAACTGAGGGTTCTAGAGGGGAGGGGGGTAGGGGGATGGGTTGGCCTGGTGATGAGTATTAAAGAGGGCACGTTCTGCATAGAGCACTGGGTGTTATATGCAAACAATGAATCATGGAACACATCAAAAACTAATGATGTAATATATGTGACTAACATAACATAATAAAAAAAAAAAAAACATGGCATGCAGAGATTATAATACTGAAACGGTTGACCAGTTGGCAGGTAGGCAGCATCCTGATACTACCGTCTAAATGTCAGCACTTCAGGGATGCAGCAAGTCTACAGTTGGCTTGTGAAAGATAGTTCTGGGTCTCATCAGGGTCTCATGAGTCATGTTCAAGCAAAGGATGAAAACTGAATGAAGAAGCTAAGAAACATGGTATGTGAGCATATCAGCATCCATCAATTCTTTTGACACATAGAATTTAAACTATGAAAATTGTTCAAGAGATAAAGGAGCACTAGAGAGGCAAAGGGCAACACGTAGGCATCACCATGGCAGTAACCACACTGAACAGAGGCAGCCCCTAAGCAAGAGAAACAAAGGAATGAAACCGGCTCTATCAGAAAGGAGAACATCCAAGGAAGCCCCAAAGGATCTAGGATCTAGATTTCTGAGGAGGGGGGCCCACCTTGGCTGGTGCTGGTAGTTTCAGAGCTCCAGGGAGAGGTGCCACAAATCTGTAAAACACAGTCCTCAGAAAAGGTGCATGAATTTCACTCTGGGAGTATGGGAATATGGAAACTAACATGACCCAACATAGGAATCAACTGCTGCCAAGGGTAGTAAACCTTTGGTGAGATACAGTTGACAGAATAAAGAGGAAATATAAAAAAGGAATTCCTTTGCCTGCCTACCATCCTCCAATTTACCTCTTACTCTCCCAGTTGGCAAGACCTATCAGGGAACCAAAAGCAAAGGAGGATTATGGTTTGCCCAGTCCCAGCCACGGTATCACCAAACAAGGTACAGAAGAATAGATGTGGAGTTGAGTGATGAGAACTTATAAAAAGGGGCGCCTGGGTGGCTCAGTCAGTTAGGCATCTGCCTTCAGCTCGGGTCATGATCCCAGGGTCCTGGGATTGAGTCCGAGTTGGGCTCCCTGCTCAGCAAGGAGTCTGCTTCTCCCTCTCCCTCTCCCTCTGCCCCTGCTTATGTTCTCTCATGCTCTCTCTTCCTGTCAAATAAATAAAATCTTTAAAAAAAGGACTTCTAAAAAAACATGTATAAATACTCATAGGGAGAAAAAAAAAAAAGCAGCATAGTCATCAAGGTGCTGGCAGTGGTTATTACTGGATGGTGAGAGGCTATGAATGATTTAATTCCCTTGGTGCTTTCCTTCATTTTCTAATTCTTCCACAAAAAATAAGAAGTCATAACAATTTTCTTATATGAAAAAGCTGACTTCTGATTAAACGAATGTTAAATGATATCATGTAACATTTGGATGTGAAAGCCTCTGGTATGTTTGAGGGCTTTTTAGAATGAAATTTCTCATTTACACTAATTTCCCTAATGGCATCAAGAATAAAATGCAAGCCCCTGTTTACCCAGCTAAACAATGATTAATGCTAAGTATGTGGAAACACATGGTAAGACTAATGAATAGTTTTTCTGTTTGAACATGGTAATGGTTTTGTTAAATAGGCTAGCACAGGGTTTGAATGAGGTTGCTAGATCAAAACCAAAGATTAATCAACTGGTTAATAATTTTGTCAACAACCATTTGCAACAAAACTAGGATTAACTAATAGAGAAATAGCATTCCCTAAAGAACATTAAATAGAGCAATAATGGATATTACCTTATTCTGTTTTTACAGCATGTTTTGGTTTTCCCTATGACTTCATGATTATAATCATCATCACCTCTGCCACCACCACCACTATTATTGAGCACTTACTGTATGCTCAATATGTGTTAAAGGATTACTTCATTTCCTCACAATACTATGGAATTTGTGCAATCATTTCCATTTTTGAGTTCAGAAAATTGAGCCATAAATGGTTAAACTATCTTGCTCAAAATCAAATAAGCAGTCAAGGCAGAGCCAGGACATTAAAGGAGTTGAATTTCTTCAGGGTATTTTAATATGAGCAATTTAAAGTACTATTAATAAACTTAAATACTACTATAATATTAATCACTCCAAGGTACACAATTCAAATTCCATTTATTTATTTAGTCATTGTGTTACTTTAACTGTGGCCAAATATGTAAAATACCTTAAATTCCTAAAAGAATATAATACCTTTGTCTCTCCCCATGCCAATGTACATTATTTAAATTACAACATGGCTGATAATTTCCCAACAATAATAAAAATAGGAGAGCTTCATCTGCTAAACATACCTTTCACAGAGAGTATTAATGCTCAAATATTTTACCTCAAATGAATGCCTATTTAAAACTTTAAATCTAATATTCAGGGAATGGTCTGCCTTTATTATATACGATCTCACTTGAAATTTAAAGTGTCTCTGGTACTCTTTTTTTTTTTTTTGGAGGAGGAGGGGGGTCCTGTTTTTGATAATAGTAGTTTCTTAAGGATATATGCCAGGGCAGGGATGTCTGCAACATGAGTGCTGCCACTCTTCCTTCCTGCAGCCATTAAAACAAATCACTGAACTCATTTCCAAAGGAACCATTTGTGACATAAAATGTAACAACACATGCAGCTTCTGGTTTGGGAACAAATGGAGGTGCCAGGAGGATAGAATGCCCCCACCTCACTCCACATATTATTCTGTGATTCTCTTCTATTTGGATATTCCTGAGTTTTTCATCCTCTTAAATAAACTAGTAAACATAAATGGTGTAAATAAAAGCCTATTTGGAGAAGGGCTTGACTACAGACCAAGATGGCAACCTAAGAGGCTCCTGAATTTTCCTCCTTCAAAGACACATCAAAATTACAGTTACACATGGAAAAATTTTCTCTGACAGAATTCCATTGACTGAGTGATTCCTACCCCTAGAGCAAATGAGAAAATACCTACATCAAAATGGGTAAGAAAGGCTGAGTCACATTCTTGCCATTAATCCAACTCATGGCATAGCACTAAACAATCATGTTGGAACATCCAACTCCCAGCTCCCAAGGGTTTGGATCACATATCTAGGACCCCAGCCTTTAAGGCTCCCAACTAAGGGATGGGCCCCCCAAACACCTAACTGAAAAACAATATGGCTTGCATTCACAAGTCCATCAGGACTATAGCAAACAAACAAACAAAAAATACTGTTATTAGGTGTGCAGGAGTACTTGCCATGGCTATCCCCTCAGGGCTCAGTGCACAGGGAACAGGCAAGAATGCCCATCTCCGAATCTTTCCCTAAAAGAAGTTTGAGTGGCTGATTTACAAGCTGCTACCTGAGGATCCAGCTCCTATTTGGAACACATCTAGGTGCTGCAGTGGGATCCTCCTTGGAGTTCAAAAGAGCCAGGAGGCACTCCCATAACTTCACCCTCCAACTTACTGAATAAATAAAACCAATCAGAAATGTCTCCATGTAGGGAGTTTTCCACACATCTAGCAACCCAATTTTTATAGCAGCCACCCCAGGTGCAAGCCCTGAAATTACTGAGCTAGGAAAGCCAACAGGGTTTGCATTCATAATTACAACAGGACTATAGCAAACAAAGAAGCACTTTTTAAGTAGATGCAAGAACACCCCCCACATCTATATACCGAGACTCAACACAGAGACAGTAGGAAAAATCCTCACATTCCAGTTTCACCCTGGAACGGATTTAACTGCATACTTTGCTAGATGCTACCTGGGGATCTGGCTTCTTATCAGCCTGCATCTAGTCCCTGGCTGTGATCCTCACCTTTGTGGGCACACCCTCAACTTCTAGGAGCCACTAAAAATAAAGATGGTTACTTGAACAATCACAAAGTTTGAATGGGAAGCAGAAGCCTAGGCCAGGCTGATTGACAAGATTCATCTCCTACATGTGACCAGTCTGTTGAGACTAGAAGAGGTGGCTATTTTATCTACTATGCAGAAAACTACAGAGTCAAGGAAAATCGACAAACTGGGGAATATATTCCAAACAAAAAAACAAGATAAAGATCCAGAAACCTATCTTAATGAAACAGATGTGATTTACTTGATAGAGTTTTCAAAATAATGGTCATAAAGGTGCTGCCAAGGCCAGGAGAATAATGCATCAACAAAGTGAAAATTTCAACAAAGAGAAAATATAAGAAAGTATCAAATGGAAATCATAAAACTGAAGAATATAATAAAACTGAAAAATTCAAAAGCTGGTGGGGACACAGGAAACAAACTGAGGGTTGCTGGAGTGGTGGGGTGTGGGAGGGATGGGGTGGCTGGATGATAGACATTGGGGAGGATATGTGCTATGGTGAGTGCTGTGAATTGTGTAAGACTGTTGAATCACAGACTTGTACCTCTGAAACAAATACTACATTATATGTTAAAAAAAAAAAGAAGAAGAAGAAGAAGATAGCAGGAGGGGAAGAATGAAGTGGGGGAAATCGGAGGGGAAGACGAACCATGAGAGACTATGGACTCTGAGAAACAAACTGAGGGTTCTAGAAGGGAGGAGGGTGGGGGGATGGGTTAGCCTGGTGATGGGTATTAAAGAGGGCACGTTCTGCATGGAGCACTGGGTGTTATATGCAAACAATGAATCATGGAACACTACATCAAAAACTAATGATGTAATGTACGGTGACTAACATAATTAATTAATAAATAAATAAATAAATAAATAAGAAGAAGGCAGGGAGCTTGGGTGGCTCAGTGGGTTACACGTGTGCCTTTTGCTCAGGTCATGATCTCAGAGTCCTGGAATCGAGCCCCGTCGGGCTCCCTGCTCAGTGGGGAGCCTGCTTCTCCCTCTCTCTCTGCCTGCTGCTCCCCCTGCTTGTGCTCTCTCTCTCTCAAATAAATAAAATCTTTAAAAAAAAAAAAAAAAAAAGCTGGTGGGGAATTTTCAACAGTCTAGATCAAGTAAAAGAAAGGATCAGTGAAATTAAAGACAGGGCAGTGGAAGTCATCCAATCAGAGGAGAAAAAAAAAAGAATAAGAGTAAAGAGAGCTTAAGGGACTTGTAGGGTACCACCCTACAGACCAATATATGCATTATAGGGGTCCCAGAAAAAGATAAAGGGGCAGACAACTTATTCAAAGAAAGATGGCTGAAAATTACTAATCTGGGACAAGAAAAAGATATCCAAATCTAGGAAGTACAGGAAGTTTCAAATAAGATGAATCCAAAGAGACCTACCCCGAACATGTTACACTTAAATTGCCAAAAGTTAAAGACAAAGAGAGAATTTTAAAAGCAGTGAGACCTCCCCCGCCCACCAATAAGACAATCAGCAGAGTATTTTTTAGCAGAAACTTTGCAAGCCAGTAGAGAATGGCATGACACAAAGTGCTGAAAGAAAATGACTGCCAACCAAGATATTGTACCAATACTCTATCAACAAAGTTGTCCTTCAGAACTCAAAGAGATATAGAGAGGGAAAAGTTGAAGGACTTCATTACCACTAGACCAGCTTTACAGGAAAACATCAAAGTATAAAACTTGTTAGTAAAGGTAAATATATAGTTAAAATCACAGTACTCTATATTATAATGGTGACAAGTAAACCAAATAAATGGTAACAAGAAAGTATAACTCTAGTATAAAGACTCTAAGAGAAAAGTATTAAAAGATAATCATAACTACAATAATGTGTTAGTAGATACACAATATCAATGTAAAATGCAATTGTGACATCAAAAACAAAATGTTGGGAGGGAGTGTAAAAATATAGAGCTTTTGTATGTATACATAGTTAAATTTTTCTCAGATTAAAATAAAGTGTTAACCACAAAACAAAATCCTATAGCAAATACTTACAAAATACAGAGAAAGGAGAGGCACACCACTACAGAAAATCATCAAAAAACAAAGGAAGACAGCAAGAGAGGAATAAAGGAACAAAACAGCTACAGAAAACAAAACAAAACAAAAAACAATAATAATTAACCAAATGACAATAGTAAATCTATAATTAATAATTACTTTAAGTGTAAATGGCATAAATCCTCCAATAAAAAGTCATAGAGTGGCTAAATGGATAAAAACACAAGATCTAACAATTTGCTGGCTATAAGAGACTTGCTTCAGCTTTAAGGACATGCATAGGCAAAGTGAGGAGGAGGAAAATGATATTCTACACAAATGGAAACCAAAAGAAAACAGCATCACTATATTCACATCAAACAGTATAGATTTAAGCCAAAAACTATAACAAGAGACAAAGATGATCATTATGTAATGATAAAAGGGTCAAATAATCAAGAGGATATAGCAATTGTAAATATTTATGCACCCAATAGTGGAGCACCTAAATACATACAGCACATATTAACAGATATGAGGGAAGAAATAAACAGCAATACAGTAATAGCAGGGGACTGATGTATAACTTCCAAAAGTGGATAGATCATCTCGTTAGAAAAGTAAGAAAACACTGGACTTCAACTACACATTAGACTAAATGGACCTAACAGACAGAGAGAGAAAATTCCACCTAACAGTAGCACAATACGCATTCTTCCCAGGCACAATGCAACATCTCAAGGATAGAACATATGTTAGGTTGAAAAACAAGTGTTAGTGAATTTAGGAAGACTGAAATCATATCAAGGATTTTTTTTTCCTGATCACAAATATATGAAACTAAAAACAAATTACAAGAAGAAAACTGGAAAATTCACAGATATGTGGAGATTAAACAACATGCTCTTGAACAATCAATGGGTCAAAGAAGAAATCAAATGAGAAATCAAAAACTATCCTGAGACAAATGAAAATGAAAACACAATATACCAAAATTTATGAGATACAGCAAAAGCAATCCTAAGAAGTTTCGAGGGATAGGGAAAAAGATCTGAAATAAACAACCAAACTTTATACCTAAAGTACTAGAAAAACAAGAACAAGCTGACCCTAAAGTTAGTAGGAAAAAAGAAAATAAAGTTGAAGAGGGAAATCACTGAAATATAGACTAGATAATTTTCTTTAAAAATAAACAAATAGACAAACCTTCAGCCTGACTCAGAGAAGAGAGAGCACTCAAAATCAGAAATGGGGTGTCTGGGTGGCTCAGTTGGTTGAGCATCTGACTCTTGGTTTCAGCTCAGGTCATGATCTCAGAGGCATGAGATCGAGCCCGGCATCGGGCTCTGTGCTGGGCATGGAGCCTGCTTGGGATTCTCTCACTCTCTCTCTCCCCCTTCCTTCCTCCCTCTTCCTCTCCTCCTCCCACTCCTCATGCTTTCTCCCTCCAAAAAAAATTAAAAAGTTGAACTCATAGAAACAATAAAATAATCATCACCTAGGAATGGTGGGTGGCGGGGGGGAACAGGAGAGGCTAGTAAAAAGTAAACAAACTTTCAGTTTTAAGTAAGGTCTGAGGATCCAATGTAGAACCTGGTGACTACAGTTGATAACACTAATGTATAGCTGGAATTTGCTACGAGAGTGCAACTTCAAGGTTCTCACACACACAAAAGAAGTAAATATGTGAGGTGATGGATACGTTAATGAACTCAATGCTGGAAATCCTTTCACAATGTACATATTTATTAAATCATTACACTCTAAATACAATCTCATTTGTCAATTATAACTCAACGAAGCTGAAAAAATAATAAAATCAATATGCAACACAAAGCCCCAGAAAAGCGCTCTTGATTAATCAGATTAAGTATAAAAGATTAAACTTCTTAGTGGTTTGGATCAAAGAATGAGGCTCCCTCTCTGTGGTTGGGTGACTGAGTTTCCTCTGAAGGGAGTGGACATTCTGGTGTATCTGGTAAACAGAAGATCCTGTGACAAGAGTAGGAAATTAAGCCTTCAATTGGTGGTCAAGGGGACACCCTACTCTCTCTCTGAGATGCTATTATGACTGGCCTGTAAGGGGGTCAGACATACTGGGACATAGAGGGTGAGCAGAAGGAATGTGTTCTTTGTCACACAGAGACATGCATCCTGCAGAGAGGACTAAACTGAACAACCAGGTTATCTATTTTCACAAAGTAACAAAGAAAATTGGAGAAGATAATAAAATGTAGTTTAATTGTTGAAACTAAGCTAACCCACAGGGAAATCAGGGAGGAGCCACGTGCTCCTGAATGGCTAGACTACTGAGATGCTGGTGACTTGAGAAAGCCCTTAAAAAAAGAGAGAGAATCATGAAGCATAAAACTCTAGGTGCCCTTCTCCACCAATGTGCTTGAAGAATTAGGCTTCCATTTTATTGAGAACAAATTTATTGTGTTGATTAGATTGTGTGAGACAGGAATCAGCCAATTACTACCTAAGACCTAATAATAGATTTTACATGTTTAAATGGTTAAAAGAAACCAAAGACTCTTTCATGACATGTTGAAGTTACAGGAAATTAAAATTTCAGTGTCCGTAATTCACATTTTGTCGGGATACAGCCCTGGTTATTGGTTTACATATAGTCTATTATTTATTTTACAATGACAGCACAGTTGCAACAGAGCCACATTACCACAAAGTCTAAAATATATAGTATCAGGCCTATTATAGAAAAAATTTCTCAATCCCTATTAACATAGATAACCAATAGAGCTCTTTAGGGGTATGTGCCCATTATTAGAATTTTCTGATTGAAAATGCTAAAATTTCACAAATATATCACATCTAGGACATGTCCAATATTCAAATGCATCACCATCAGATTATGATACCACTCCTTTTTGGAGTAATTGCCCCAAAGTGATCAAATATACACCCTATCTCCCTGAGGCTCACTTTTCTTATAGAACAGGAACCCACTGAAAAAAGAAGTGGAAGACAGCTGTTGTTTTTTTTTTCTATCTTGAATCCTTAGAAGTCACTTTCTACAATTTAAATAATCTGACAACTTCTCCATCATGATTCACTCTTAAATTGTATTAAAGCATATCATTTTGTTTATTTTTACAATTTTCTGAAGGAGAGACAGATGGAACTAAAACAGGGAATCCCAAACCCCTGTGTGGGCCGCTGGTTGCCAGCCAGGCTCTCCAGCAGCTGAGCTGTGAAAGTGATTGGCTGGTTCCCACTGAGCCCCAAGACCCATTGGTTGATTCCCACTGAGCTGTGATCTTGATTGACAGCTTCATTATCTCTCTCCCTGAGCTTTGCTGGGGATTTCTTGCTTTTAGCAGTGCACCTGCATAGCTGCTAAGAGTGGAAATGAGAGTCATGAGCCACATCTCAAAGTTTTGTGTCCTTTGTGTTCTCTCAAGGAAATAGGCGGGAGGAGGAAGGGAACTCTAGCAAAAAGAAAAGGAGAGAACTAGACATGCAAAACAAATTATTGGGGCATATGAGATTAATATCCTACAAACTTGGGGTTTTAGACTCAACCCAGTAACATACCTCACATATTTTGAACCATAAGTTAAGAGTCTCAGGAAGATGATGTCTGGGAACCAGATACATATATTCTGGAAACTGCAAATATGTATTCATATTATAAATCAATTAACTGTTACCTTCATAAATCCACCTTTTGTTACTTGATAGGGACAAATCCATCCCTCAGTGCTTAATCCCTCACTAGTAGGTTAAGTAATAAAAATCTAGACTCTGGACTCAAAACTGGGATTATAAACGGATGTTAGAAAAGTGGGGATCTTGATTTCAGGAGCCCGATAATCTTTTCTTTTGTCATCTCTACAAGGTATAGCTTTAATTATTATAATAGAAATCAGGTGATTCTAAATTATCACCCTGAACATCACCTATTCTATAAAACCAAGATTCCACCACTTAGCTCCCATCTACTAAATAAAAATTAATTCATCTTAAACCAGAGATGAAAGACTTGTACAACAAAAACTATAAAACACTGCTAAAATAAAGAAAACCTCAATAAATGGAAACACAACTTAAGTTCATAGGCTGAAGGAATTAATAGTGTTAATACTGTTAAGACATTAATCAATACTACCCAAAGCAATCTACAGATTCAATGTAATCCCTATGAAAATCCCAATAAATTTTATTTGCAGAAATGAAAAAAATCCCATCCCAAAACTCAGGTGGAACCCCAAAGGACCCCAAATAGCCAAAATAATCTTTGAAAACAACAATGAAGACTCACACTTGCTGATTTTAAATTGTACTACAATGCTACAATAATCAAAACCGTGTGGTGTACTGGCAAAAAAGATGAACATTTAGACCAATTGAACAGAATAGAGAGTCCAGAAATAAACTGTGACATATACAGTCAAATGACTTTTGACAGGGTGCCAGGATAATTCACTGGGGGAAAGGATGGTCATTTCATAAAATGGTGCTGGAAAAACTAGACTTCAGCATATGGTAGTGTAAGGTGGATCCTTAGTTGATACCATATATAAAAATTAACTCAAAAAGGATTAAAGACTTAAATGTAAGACCAGAAACTATAAAACTCTTGGAAGAAAACATAAGGCAAAAGCTTCACACCATTGGATTTAGCAAGAATTTCTTGGAAAGGACATCAAAGGCCCAGGCAAGAAAAGAAAAGTTGAGAAACTGAACTTCATGAAAATTTGTGCATTGGAGGACACTCTCAACATAGCAAAAAGGCAACCCATGAAAAGGGAGAAAACATTTGTATACCGTGTATCTGACAAGGGATTAATAACTAGAATATAGAGAGAACTCCCAAAACCAAAGAACAAGAAAATACACAATTTTAAAATGGGCAAAAGACTTCAATAAACATTTCTCCAAAGTATATATACAAAGGCCAATAAGCATGCCAAAAGATGCTCAACATCACTAATTACTAGGAAATGCAAATCAAAACTACAGTGAGATATGACCTCACACCCATTGGGATAGATATTTTTAAAAAAATGTATTAGCAAGGATATGGAGAAATTGCAACATTTGTACACTGTTGATGAGAATGTAAATGGTATACTCACTATGGACAACAGTAAGATGGGTTCCTCAAATAATGAAAAGAAACTTGCCCTATGACCCAGCAATTCCACTCTTGTGTATATACCCCAAAGAATTGAAAGTATCTGCACACCTATGATATCTGTACACCCGTGTCTGGAGCTGCATTATTCACAGTAGTGAAAATATGGAAGCTACCCAAGTGTCCACTGACATATGAATGGATAAATAAAATGTCATATATATGAACAATGATGATTCAGTCTTAAAAAGGAAATTCTGACATAATTATAGATGAACCTGAACATTACATTGAGTGAAATAAGCCAGTCACAAAAGAGTAAATATTGTATGATCCCACCTATGTGAGGTACTTAGAGTAGTCAGAATGATAGAAAGTGGAATGGTGGTTGCCAGAGACTGGGGGAGGGAAGAATGGAGTTAGTATTTAATGAGTAAAGAGTTTCAGTTTTACCAGATGAAGACAGTATGGAGATGGAGGATGGTGATGGATGCACATCACTGTGAATGTCTTTAATGCCGCTGAAGTGCACACTTCATAGTTAAGATGGTAAGTTTTTCGTTACATGCATTTTGCCATGATAAAAAAAAAATGGGATAAAATGAATTCACCTTTTGATGTGCCTGTCTAATTCATAAGACTATTGTGAAAATCGATGATCCTTTATTTTGTGTAGGACATTCCCATGAAAAGTACAAAATTCATATATATGCCAAAGTGGTATTATTTGAAGAAACATTTTTTCTGAAGTTAACTCTACCAGGTTTTCGATTTTTATCAGGTTTTCAATTTTAAAGATGACTACATCAGTAACCACTCCTGATGGATTTGAATTGGTACAGGAGACAAATTCTCAGAGCTGATCTGGATCCTCCTTTAAAGTGGGGCATCTGAAAGTGTGAACTACCATCTCCATCCTGCTCTACCACTTTTCCCATAACACATATCACCTTCTAACATAATAGGATTTACTTGGTAATTATGTTTTTTAGTTTTTTGTCTCTTCTGTCTAGCTCCTCAAGAATGG
Source organism: Halichoerus grypus (assembly GCF_964656455.1). Taxonomy (NCBI): domain Eukaryota; kingdom Metazoa; phylum Chordata; class Mammalia; order Carnivora; family Phocidae; genus Halichoerus; species Halichoerus grypus. The sequence continues at coordinate 46,661,818 of NC_135713.1, read as the reverse complement.
GTATCTTTGTCTACTGTGTTCACTGATCTGCACCAAGCACCTGGAATAGTGCCAGGCATATAGTAGGTATAAGCAGATATTACTGATTTAGACAATTTTTATCTACCCCAAGATAGGGCCCTCATAAACCTATTACCTTCCAAAGAAGTTATTTCTAGGCAGATGCCTTTTTTTTTCTTTTTGCATCTGTCTGAAATACATGGTAGATGGGTCACCAGCTTATTGAATTATTTCACAAATATTTATTAAGCACCTACTATGCACTAAGCACTTTTCTAGATGATTTCCTCAGTTTGCATTCTGACAAGTCTGATTATGGACTCTTAGGTTGCTATTGCTAATGGAGCAGATTTACATTTTAGGACAAAACTTTCTGGGTCCACATGACCATACAGACAAGATAACTGAACTAGCCAGACCACATAATCCTGTCTAAGCTCAATTCCACTGTACGTAACAGAATGTGGCAAAAAGCCCAAAGACTGGTCTTTCTTCAACACCAGAAAGGAAACCAACTCCCCTTAGATTTATGCAGACTGCAGGTATGGTTCTCTTTTTGTCAGTATCTTCCAAAGAAAACCTAGTTCTGTGCAATGAATAACCATTGAATGAATGAGCAAATGCTCTAATGCATTTTCCCCAATGCTCCCAACCACAGAATCAGGAGCCTTTAATTGTGGCTCATTTACTTAATGAAGTATTCAAAAAATTGCTGTCATGTGGAGCTTTAAGATATCCTGCACTCAATAACATGTTCTTCTGTTTGCACATTAGAAATGGCATAAAACAGAACCTAACAAACGAACTTCAAAAGCCCCAGTGCTTTATGTCTCTATCTCTCTCTCTCTCTTTTTTTTTTTTGCCTCATTTATTTTGCTGATTTATTCTTGTCCTTTTGTGCCCTTAGTCTCCTCCGCTTTGTCTTCAAACATCTAATTGCCATGTGTTCTGATGGATAAGCCTGGCCGTGGGCTCCTGTTTTCAGTAATAGCGGCTCTCTCCCTTTATCATTCTTTTTACAAAGGAGATTTTCTTAATTAAATGATCTTTGCACTCATCATTTCCTAACTCTCATTTCATATCTGCTTTGCGAGATGATCGCCAAGGTCCCCTTCCAGTTCTAAAATTCTATGACATTTGGGCGTGACAAATACTAAGGAGATGATAGAATTCATCATTCTTCTCTAAATTTTTTAGTATTACAGGCTGCTTTCTCATTTCAGTGATATTTTACAGTCAATTTGCCTTTAGATTTTCCTCACAGAATCTTTTCCAACAACTGGAGGTTTTTTAGCTTCCAAAAAAACAGAACATCTGTGTCACTGGCAAGTATGCCATAGGCCGCCTTAATGGTAGGTGTTGAAAGAGCGAAAATTTTTGGTGTATTGTATGTGAAAGGAGGCAAATAGATGGAAATGAGAACCCCCTTCTTCCTGACTGAACCCATGGCAGACAGTGCCCAAGGCTTCTAGAACACAGTTTCAGCTGAGGTAGAAGGTAGTCTCGGAATGCTTTTACAATACAGGAAGCTTTAGGAAACCATTCCTGATGAATGTGAGTAGGTACTGGAAATTGGACCTCAGAAGTGGCTTGAGTCTTCCTTCAAAATATAGCCTCTCCAAGTATGACTTACTACCTTTATCAGGCTCCATTTTTACTCTTTTCCATAGAACATATTCTTATATACTATATGATTTACTTCTTACGTTTATTCTTTTGTCTCTCCTGCTAAATCTCTGTCCATTGAGGTCACTGATGCAGGCCAAGAATCTGAAATAATGGCAGGCACACAGCAGATACTCAAGAAATAGGTCTCATGAAGGAATGAGTGATTTCTTCCTCCACCAGCAGCAGAATCTCAGGGTCCAGGCCAGAATGAAGTGAAGACCTCTAGAGGGCAAAATTTAAGGAGGCGCTCACTCTCAGGGCCAACACTACACAAACATACCCGCGGGGAGGTGAGAGGACCCTTTCAATTTTGCACCCTGGGTATCTCACTTGCCTCACTCCAATCCCAGATCAGAAAACCATCGCTGTTAAAAACACATTTTTCAGGGCGACCTGAGTGGCTCAGTCTGTTGAACATCCAACCCTTGATTTCAGCTCAGGTCAGGGTCTCCAAGTCAGTCCTGAGATTGAGCCCCATGTTGGGCTCTGCGCTCAGCGGGGAATCTGTTTGTCCCTCTCCCTTTGCTCCTCCCCCTGCTAGCACTCTAAAATAAACAAATAAAATCTTAAAAAAATAAAAAATAATTTTAAAAACCTCACATTTTTTTCACCACACCCTGTACCTACTAAACTACAACCACTGTGAGGGGAAAATGGTGGCCTGGGCTCTCATATCTAATGAACTACTTGGTCATTCCTACATACAATGTTATTTGAGAATCACTCCTTTGAATTCAGCAGCTGGCCCAGATGAATCTGTTCCTAAGCCATCTTGAGCCAGTACGTTCATCTCCTTCAAGGCCCTTCATGAACTTTCTGTAGCTTAGCTTTCCCATCTTTTCCCTGACAAAATTCTAATAGTAGCTAATGTGTAGTGTTTTCTAGGCTCCAAGCATTGCTCCCAACGTTACTGTGTATAATGCACCTAATTGTCATCCAGTGCCCTGTGATTGTCCTCCAGCTGCCATGCACCTGGGAGGAAACTGGCAGAGAAAGCTGAAGTCACCTGTGGTTTCACAGCAAGGACACATTTGTAGAGACTATGTTCTAAACAGAATACATTCAACATTCTAGCCCAAAGGAAACTGCTGTCCTGCAAGTCCTAGGTCCCCTCAGATTTTTTCTCTTTATTCAACTATTCTCTTCATTGAGAAAGCTGTTTCCAGTCACTCTTCTGCCAAAATCCTCCCCACTGAAGTCACACCATTCCCCATTATCCAAGTAAACTTCCATTTCCTTCACCAAGCCATCTTTGAACACCATGGTATGAAGTACCCTTCCCTCTCTTGTGGTCACTTAACTTGGTTTCTCCATTGTTTTATCTATGTTAGGTTTGGTGCACAACTAACCAGATCTAATTAAATATTTTGAAACACAAACCCTTATTAAGCCTTATTTCCTGTACCAATTGTCTCTCGTTAAAGCACTGCCCATGCCAATCTATATTCCACTCCTGAGGGGGGGAAAAAAAAACCACCATGTAGAAAAAAACTAAGTAAATTCTTGGCTCTTGAGTTTCAAAAGTCTAGCACAGTCTCTTAGAAAAGAAATAAGTAAAGGCCAGCGCTATCTGGATGATTTCCAATTCCACCCACCCATTTAGATAAAATTCCCCAACTGGGATGAGGTGTAGAGGGGAAGGCAAGGAGTAAATAGAGATTTTAGGTTCCTTTAAAAAAAGGAAGCCCTCCAACAAGTGCAGATGTGACAAACTCATGTTAGTTTAGAAAGACTGGAGAGCAGAGAGGACCTATACATCAACTGTAGGCTGGAGCCCGAGAAAGGAGAACTCTAGAGAAAACCTGTTGCTGCATATGTAGGCAGAGAGGGAATTCTGCACACAGTCAGAGAATGACTCAGGGCAACAAAACAACTCATTTGCCCAAAAGCACCCTCCAACCAGACAGAGCCTTAGTGCTGAAGCTGCTCTCTGAGGCTAACATGGAGTCTGAGCAGAAGGATGATTTCACATGCCCCAAAGCAGTTTGCAAACATCTGAGGAAAAGCTGTACTTGAACTGTAGGGATGATGGGTGATTCATCCTGGTTGCACCCTGGGTATCTCACTTGCCCCACTCCAATCCCAGATCAGTACTTGGATAATTTTTTTTTTTTTAAATAGTTGGTATCAGAAGCTATCCCTACCTAAACTCTCCTAAAATCTTGGTATTGTAATGTATCCTCTTGTTTTCATTGATTCCCCTTTTCCCTCCCCTGTCTGAAATTCATGAGATTTCAATGGCAGTTCAATGGCCAACAGACCACGTGGCAACAAGAGTATCAGGCATGTATCAGGCATGTATCAGCACAGATAGATCATGACCAGTCCCTTTTCACCACCCACCTTCCACCAACTGTGATCCTGATACCTTAGAACTTGGACAGTCCTGCCCATGTTTGTGTCTGACCTTTACTTTGCACCAGGAAGTTTCCCTTGATTATGATCAGTTCCCTAGTTCAAGCCCTGGCATAGGGGGTGCTCAACACCTATTTGTAAATAAATGAAGTAGAATGAATCTCATAAATTTGAAAATGGATATTTTTGCCAGGAAAACCCTCCAGTGACACTGGTAGTCATCAGAGTGGCCAGTTACAAGAATCGAGGAGTGGATGTCTCCATCATGGCTCATTATTCCCTGTCTAATCACAGCTGTTTGGTGCAGATCAAAAACACCTCCAAGTCCTGAGTGAGTTCTGGAACACACAGCAGTAATGAACAGTGTCAAGAAAGCACATGAGAGATACAGCTATTTTATTTTGGTTTGTAAAAATCATAGTCCACTGAGTTCTTAAAAGACCCACAAAAGAGGTGACATTTGTTGAGGTCCCACCAGAAAGGGCCTTTGTGAAATTTGTTATAAATGAAACACACTGTTTCTGGCAAGTTTTCCTTGGGGAAAGTCAGATGTTGGAATATCCTGAACTTCAAGTTAATTTGTAGGTATCTGACAACGGCAGGCCTTCATTTTTGATCAAGGGCAAAAAAAAAAAAAAAAAAAAAAAAGGATAACAATGCACAGATTAAATGAAAAAACAATGAATAGATAGCTGAAGACTGAGGGTAGAAAAAAATGAAAGGAAAATGAAATAGACATAGTATGATAAAGCAAGTCATTTTACTATCTGACCACCACCACTATTGGAACATTTGAACCAAAGGACTTAGATTTCAATTTTACAAATAAAAGAATTCAGAGAGACTGAGTTAAAAGGAAAAATATGTAAGAAGTGAGAATCCAGGGAGAATAATAACTCCTTGAATGGGTGTTTGAAGGCTTATCAAAGGACATAAGCATACTGAATATTGGAGTATGCATCCCAAACCCAGTCTATTTTATAAATTTATTGTTGTGTATAATTGGCTCTTCCAAAGAAATAAAAGGCAGGACCCAATCTTAGCCTTAGGGCAACTGCAGGCAGCACTGGGTCACTTAGGTGTTTTTGATGTAACTGGCATCACCACGGGCTGGTGATTCTTACGTCACTTGTGTTCTTATCCTGGTGGCCTTGTCTTCTGCTTACAGACATAATGAAATCTTGGCTACAAGGAACTAGCAGGCAGGAAGGGACTCAAGGGGTAGGGATGGCACTGTCTTCAGAACCAGTTGTACTCTTTTTATTTGTATTGAATCAAAGCTTCATTAGTAAGACTCCAGATTTGGGATATTTTAAGAAATCTCATGAATTTCAGACAGGGGAGGGAAAAGGGGAATCAATGAAAACAAGAGGATACATTACAATACCAAGATTTTAGGAGAGTTTAGGTAGGGATAGCTTCTGATACCAACTATTTAAAAAAAAAAAATTATCCAAGTACTATTTTTACATCATTAAAAGATCAACTAAAAAGATGACTTAAAATGAAAACATCTGTCCCCTTGTCATCCTTCCCTAGCCTCCCACATCCCAGAGACACATTTTCAACCCTTTTAGTTTTTCCTTCTGGTATTTGCCTTCATATTTTCAATTCACATGAGTACAGTACTACAGCTATTGATCTTCCATGTTTAGCTATCACTCACTGATTTGTTACTGTAAAAGATGATGATTTAACTCTGTCAACCAGCCACCTCCCCCCGCCCACCCACTTCCCCTCCTTCTTCCTCTTGGTATAATTTCATCAGATCTTTAATAAAATCCATATGTGGCTTTTTAAATTGTTATTATGACTATGTGAATATTTTTCATTACTAAGCCAAGTCGAGTACTATTTCAATTTCATTCCAACTTTTCATTTTGCCTCGAGTTAATTGTCTCTTTTATTCCTTAAATGTTTGTCTTTCCTTGAAATCTGGCTAAGGCTTGCTCGACACCCCAGTTTTCTACCTCTAGAAGATGGCCCCAGCTGGGACAACTAGAGTAACAGGGCACTCCTTGCTCTATGTAGCTCTTCCAACAGACTAGCCTGGATGCCTCTTGATGCTGGCCAAGAGAAAACGCAGTGGCAATGTGACAGTGTTGTGGGTTTTTGGTTTTGGTTTTTCCCCTAGCCTTTGCATAGCTTACACTTGCTAACATCTTATTGGTCAAGGCAACTCACAAAGCCAAACTCAGATTCAAGGGACAGGGAAATAGACTCTGACCTTCTGGTGGGAAAATTTCAATCACGTGGAAAATGACTACAGAAAAAGGAAGGGAGGAGAAATCAAGGCCATTACTTGAATCAGTCATTCACAGTCATTAATCAGGTGACCGTATCATGAACAGGTCTGTTTCTGATTCTCTAGCTTGTTCTTTTCATTTGTCCGACTCTCGCCAATACTTTACTGTCTTAATTAGTAGAGCTTTGTAATAGGTCTCAATAATTTGTGTTAATAAACAAAAACAAAAGCCCATAGGCCCAAAATGCTGTCACTTAGACCAAGTTCCCAAAACAATACTTAATACATTATCAGTTTCAAGCTCCCACAGAAATGTAGTAGTCTTAACAGTCGGTCAGGAACTGTTCAGCAGCACCAATGAGTCTGCCACGTGGGCCCTCTCCATCCCTCAAAGGAAGAGGAAGGCATCTGCACCCTACAAGATGCCTTGCCTGGAATAACTCTTTTCTTTTGCCATTAACTTCCTTGCCCCCACATTCCCTTTATAAAAACCTTCCATTTGGTACAACTCCTTAGACTGTCTACTTGCTAGATGGGGAGCTGCCGGACTCACAAATCATTTAATAAAGCCAATTACATCTTCAAATTTGCTTGGCTAAATTTTGTTATTTAACATTGTAATATTAAATCTTAGAGTTTGCTGTTCTTCGTAAATGCCTTGACTATTTTTGGCTCTTTGCATTTCCGTATAAAATTTAGAATCCAGTTTGTTAATTTCCACAAAAATATCTGTTGAGATTTTAATTGGGATTGCATTGGACTGACCGCGTGGAACGTGACCTGAGCCCTGTGCTCCTGGAAAACAGCAAAGGTCAAGAAATCTCCCTACCCTTTTGTGTTCCAGAAAAGAGCTTCCTGCAAAGAACTATCCTCCCTCATATGACTTAGAGAAGATTCAAAGATGCCCACCCTGTTTATCTAGGACAAATCCAGACACACGCCCTCCAAATTACCATTCTTCGGCTCAGAAATGATTAGCTGATCTCTTTGTACTCACTGACTAATCTGGAAAAAATGACTATATCCTCTTGTTTTTTTTTTTTTTTTATGTTTGCATGTTCAACTGTAGCAATATATGAAAAAAGTTGGAAAATCAGGAACTTACTAATATGCATCCATTCAGGTAGTAGGGGTAGAATAAGTTGCACAATCTATAGAGGACAATTCATGAATATCACTAAAAGCCTTACATGCCCATAATTTGACCCTAAGATATTTTCTTAGAAGTGATGTTTTTAGGCACCAAAATCCAGCAAGTATGCAATTATCTATATACAATAAAGTTTATAGAAGCATTGTTTTTAATAGAGAAAAAAAATACTTCAAATACCTAGCAAAAGAGGAATGGATAAATACAACTGCATTTATTGCCAAATATGTTATCAGTACATTCGTTTTTAAAAAATAGGTCCATGCATGTGGTATAATTATTTTTGTTGAAAAAATTGATATGTGTATACATGCACCAAAAGTGTAAAAGTACATATTAAAATGTTCATAGTTAACATCTAATGAACTACACAAAATGTCTCTAAAACGTAAGCTTATACATGTGTTTAAAAACAGCACCACAAGGAAGCAATGATGACAAAAGGAAAGATGTCAACAGCCGTTCTTTTTATTCAATTTGAAGGACTGTTATTTATTAGCCTAAGACTGAGCTTGGCCTTGATTATTCACTTCAGAGAAGAGTGACCGAGCATTGGACCCTTTAGAAAAATATTAGTGTGAAATTTGAGACACTGCCAGAAGCTCAAACAATATATACTGACAACCATTAATAAATTCAATTAAATGTGGGATCTGATCTCTGCTAGACCACCTGTCTTAACGATGATTACCCTTTGTTAAACATGTATATGGCCTGACATTTGCTTAAGTATTTTGCACCTATTACCTGTGCCCAGCATTCTGTAGAAGAGGAAAACTAAGGCTCTGGAGAGTAACATTTATCATTTACCTATATAGATAAAATTACATTAAGAAATTCACTTACAGAATTGTAGCAGGTATATAGCAAGTCAAAGAAGATTAACCTGAGGTATGTATCTATAGAGAGACCTAGCTCTCTAATTTGTAAAAGGGGACGGCTATGACTGCTTTCATATTCATTTATTTCTGTTGAAGTACACTCAAAGACCTAAGCTTTTGACATGCCAGTGATTAACTGACATTATACTAGAACAGGGCAAGCTATTTCATTATAAATCTTCTCGGTCCATGTTGATGCCCTTGAAGCACTATCAAATAGCATTCTCTTTAGTTACTATTTAGACAAAGGACATATAATTCACGCTAAGCCCTCCCTACCCTTAATGTCCTTGTTCTTCTCTGTATCTTGTCAAACTGGTCAATGTTCTGCATTGAACAAATACTGTGTACTTACAAGACTGCCCTGCCAAGTTCATCTACAGTGACAAGAATCAGATTGCTGGTCCCCTGGGATTCAGAGAGGCGTAAGCTGCATGAGGACTTAAGGCATCTTTTGGGTATGATGGAAATGTTCTCTATCTTCATGGTGGTAGTGGTAACTTCATGCATGCGTACATCCAACAAAACTGAACTGTGCACTTAAAAGGAAAGCAGTGCACTACATGTAAATGATACCTTAATAAAGTTGATTAAACAAACAGACTCCCTAGATAAATGGTATACAGTACCCTCAGGAGAACTTAATGATCAAGTAACAACTCTTTCTAGGTCTTCTGAAGCTTCTATTTGCTCTTTCTCTAGCTCAAAAAAGACCCACCAGCCATTTTCCAGACTATCCAGGTATATTCCATTTTAAATATCTCAATTTAGAAAAGATTATCTGGGATTCATTAATTTTTGTTTTAGATCCAGCATTCAAACACCTGTTCATAGTATGTATCATTGGTCAGAGATAAAGAACAAAAGGGGCCCCAGTATCCTTTTTTTAAGCATCATTCTTGACAACTTGTCACCTTATAACTATCCTAAGCTGAAGGAGTGGGTACTGAAGGAGAACTAATATTTTTTGAAGGCAGACATATTTAGAACGAAAAACACACAATTAATGGACATCTTTTTCACATAGAATTACAAAATGTATTACTACTATCTTTTGCAGCCTCCAGTGTAAGATAAAGAAAGCCTTCAGACTTCTAAAGCTCTGTGAAATCACTCAGAATAATTATTACTTTATACTGCAAACAATTCCTGAGTCTTGAAGGATAAACACATGGAGTTCTTCAACTGCTCCCCAAAGTAAACAAAATAGCACACATCATTTCTCTAAAAGAGTAATCACAGTAACTAAAACATTAGAACTACGTTGAAATTAAAATTTCAAAAACAGAACATAGCTTGCTATGGGATAGAAAGATTTTATTTTTCTTCAAGATTCTTTATCTCCCGGTGTATATTAAAAAATGGCATCAGGTTTTCCTTGGAGATGTTTCTAACCTATTTTTCTTGCCATTCTTCGTAACTACAGTATATTTCTATTTGAACAAACCTGTGAGTAAATAACTCTATGTACTTTGTCCTTAGATTTGACTCTGGCATCTCTAAGTACAAAAACTAGATAGCTTTGCCTGGTTGGAGATATAGAATAAATATAAATATAGAATAATGCACAACTGACACCCCAAATCTATGAACTCAGGAGAGTTAGCCATGCTGTCACCAAGCACTAAGCCCACTACCACCACTAAAAACAATGTTTCTTAACTGAATTCCATACCCACCGCACTAAGCTAAATCCAAGAGCAATCAAGACTGCAACCAACTGACTGAAAGTGGTTAATGTGGTAGTAGTTCTACTTATACTAATCAAGTAATTTCTTTTACTTATCCCCCAAATAAGAGAAATGACCAGTGAAAAATAGCCACCTGGGTGCATAGTTAGCTAAGAATGTGTCCATTTGAGATGAGCACTAATCTTTACTCTTCCAAATGAGAGCAAAGTAATTTTGTATCCTTTAAGTATAATTTACTTTCCTCATTATTGATTAGTACCAACAAAATTATATTAATTAACTTTCATAAGAAGTCTAAATAACAGCATATCTTTCTGAGCCCATGACTTCCAAACGAATTTAGTTGGAGCATATTTCCATTTTTCTTCTACGTACAAGTAGTTAGTGGCTCCCTATTTATTTTTTCAAAAGATAAATTAAAACCAGAAACTCCTTTTTGCCTTTTCTTTTCCACTGAGTCAGTCTCTTGGAATGATACATTCTCTTAGATTAATTACTACATCTTTGGATAATATTCTTTGCCAAAGAACAAGAATATGATTGATTAAAACCGGCTCTATGTGCACAACAGAAATGAGCTTATATTGGTGATAAAAACCTGTTGTAGTTGATTTGGTAGACAATAAGACACACAAAATATTTTTTTCTGAATAGAATGCTCTCCCAAAGTAAGAGCTAGAGGCATTTGTAATTTTTTTCTCTATTCATTTGATTTTTTTTTTTTACTACTTGCTTTACTGCTTTTTGTTTTTCTCTGCATCCAGAATGTACTGACATGCATAGCAAACCCTTCAAGGACTGCCTATATACCAGGAAAATGCCGGATTACATGACTAATGAATACTTAAGTGATCAGACCTATATACAGCTTACTGTAAGTATTCTAGGTTATTTTTATAGTGTCTTTCCGCTACTCACCAGTCAAATCATTCTAGGATAACTAATTATGGTGGTATTATTGACATAACTGTCATCAACTGATTTTCTGCTATTGCTTCATTCAATACATCCCATCTTAACCAAACCACTCTTTCCCTGGACCCACTGATCTCTCCTGGGAGGTTCACTGTTTTTCCTCCCTCATCATTTTTTGATTCCTGCCAGCTCCCGAGAGAGTCCATTTTCAGCCATAACTCATCCTTCGTCTGCATTCCCTCCCACAAAAGCTATTCTGTTCTTAAAACCTCAGCTGTTATCTGTGTCCTTCTGGAACTTCAGATGAGAAACCGGTAAGCCTTGTTGGGCATCTTCTTTCCATCACTCACGTGCGAAATTATAAGGTCCCCTGGTGGGCTCTTCACAACATCATTGCGACCATGCTCTTCCCATTCTCCCCACTCTAGGTATCATTACCCCATACTGTGCTGCCATCTAAACCTCAAAATACTCCAGAAATTCCACAATTTCAGACTTTGAACTATATCCCTCAGTTTGTGTCTCACACCTGAATTATCACACACCTCTTGCATGAGAAACGCAATAGTGAAAACTACAGGTGGATCAAAAGGCAGGCCCAACGATAGGGGCAAAGCCTGTGAGCGGATGAAGCGGCAGAAAGCCACAGTATTATTATTATTATTATTATTTTTATTATTATTATTTTTGCAAGACCTTGAAATGTGGAGAATACCATCACTGGAATACCCATCTTTCTGGTTTACAGAATGGATTGGATATTTACTGACAAGTGGAAAAGCTAGACTACCATAGAGAAATCTAGGCAGAATATGATGAAGGCCTGGGAGCTAACATTTGACAATCATGTTTTCATTATTGTTTCATATGATTTCTTTGTTCTACTCAGATTCATTTCAAAGGATGCCATCCCAGACTCCTTCTAATTGCTCAGTAACCTACTTTCATCCATCTCCCCATTCACAAGGAATACCCCTCTTTCCCACCACACACCCCCTTTTCTTTTAAATGACAAGCTTGATTCTTCTCATGGCCTGTGTCAATCTTAACCTTCTCTGGGATGGCTTCACAGAAGCCATAGAGCAAAGAAGAATCAAAGCTAGAGAATTAGAAACAGACCCGTTCATGATACAGTGTGGTGTTGGGCAAATTATTGGATTTCTCTGAGTTTCTGACTCGTTGTCTGTTAAAAAAAAAAAAAATGTGGCAAGGGTGGGGAGGTACAAAAAGTACCCAACTCCTATAGTTACTCCAAATATTCAATGAGATAATCCATGTGAAAGGCTGAGCACTTAGCCTGGCACAGAATATAAGCTTAATACCTGTCAGACATCGTCATCAGCATTGTTATTTTTCTCCTCATCCCGGAGTGTTTTTCTTCTTCTCTGAATTGCTGTAATACATCAAAATTTCAAAGTATTCTGGAGCTTCTTTCTTTCTTTTTTTTTTTTTTTAAAGATTTTATTTATTTATTTGAGACAGAGAGAGAGAGCACATGAGAGGGGTGAGGGTCAGAGGGAGAAGCAGGCTCCCTGCCGAGCAGGGAGCCCGATGCGGGACTCGATCCAGGGACTCCAGGATCATGACCTGAGCCGAAGGCAGTCGCTTAACCAACTGAGCCACCCAGGCGCCCAGTATTCTGGAGCTTCTTAATCCAAATCAGGTAGCTTGTCAGTTCACTGTGTACACAGATCTTGCTTTGCCAGTGAGTTAAAGTTTTAAGGGCAGAAACGATGTCCTCAATCCTTTATTCCTCCTCCTAATTATTATATTATTAGTGCTGTTAGTAACAACAGTCATGAGGCACTGTACTTATCATTTTTAATACAGTGGATGCAGGCAATCATTTTAACACTGCCAGACAGGAGTTACCATCTCCCTTTTAGAGCTAAGGAAACAAAAGCAGAATGGGTTATTAAACAGAGAGCAATGCACAGAACAGGTGCTTTCATGCTTTTAAAATTTACTTCTATAACCTAGCCAGAGTCAAAGACATAATAGCATGATCTAAAAGGCATCCCATCACTAAGCATTTTTAACAGCCTGTTTTGTGAAAGCAATGCACCACGTACTATAGCTGTAAAGATCAGCAGGACCTGGTCCCTGACCTTGAGAGGCTTATGGTTTTAGTTGGCAAAACAAAAAATTAACCAAATAACAAAAGTATTTGGTTATTGTCACATAAGATCCCTGACGCTCTGGAATCACAGAGGAATAGCATTTTGGGAAGCTAATGGACATTCACAAAGCATTCTATGTAGAAGGAAGAATATATGCAGAGGTGTGGGAGAGGGTGGGAAGGGCCTAGTACACCACTTAGGGAAGCACAAAAAGAACCCATATAAATGTCTGGGGGAGGGGGTCAGTGGTGACAAGTCTGGAAATGGAAGAAGAAAAAAAAAAAAATGAACTGCTTCATGTCCCATGCAAAGACAATTGGACTTTCATTAGTGATAAGAAATCACACAAGGGTTTTAAGCAGTTGGGAGGGGGTGAGCATGGATGAATGGAGAAGGCAACAGCATGATCAAATTTGATTCTAGAACCAAGCACTTCAGAAGTCATTTGGAAGACAGATTGCAAGGGGCAACTTTGGAGTCTGTATTAGTTCAAGAGAGAAATAATGATGGCCTGAACCAAGATGCAAGGGGAAGCAAAATAAGGGGATAGGTGAAAGAGATACATTGTTAACTAAGTTGAATATTTAAATAAATGTAAACATATTGTGTACTATTAGTTTCAGGGGTAGAATTTAGTGATTCATCAGTTGCATGTAACACCCAGGGCTCATTACATCAGGTGCTCTCCTTAATGCCCATTACCCAATTACCCCTCCACCCACCCACCCACCTCCCCTCCAGCAACCCTTGTTTGTTTCCTAGAGTTAAGAGTCTCTTATGGCTTGCCTCCCTCTCTGTTTTTATTTTTCTTTCCCTTCCCCTATATTCATCTGCTTTGTTTCTTAAATTCCACATATGACTGAAATCATATGGTATTTGTCTTTCTCTGACTGATTTATTTCGCTTAGCATGATACCCTCTAGTTCCATCCACGTTGTTGCAAGTGGCAAGATTTCATTCTTTTTGATGACTAATATTCCATTGTGTGTATATATACATATATATATCACATCTTTAGCTGTTCATAAAGAGATATTTAAAGATGGAAATAATGATGGAGATCAATTAACTATGAGTTATGATGGAAGAATCTAGGAAGAGGCCAAATATTTACCTTGGAACATTCTGCTTTCATCTATAGATTCTCTGACTAACTTTGTGGCTATTATGAAATAAAGTGTTAACAGAAAACAATCCTTGAACAAATCAAGAAAGCCAACTGCCACATATGACTACTGCCTCTGTACTTTACTCTTAGGATCTTCTATGGATTAACTCCGATTCGTAACACAATCACACAGCTTATCCAGGACTCCAGAACAGCATGGTGTAGACAGCCCAGGATGATCTGGCCCCTGTGCACATTTTTGCTCCTTCTTGTATTTGTCTTCCACGTCATTCAGCAAGCTCCAGCCGCACCGACCTACCATTTGTTCCTTAAACTTAGCTTGTTCCTCCACTGGACTGCTCTTTCCATATATTCCCTTACTACTGGCTTTTAACTCAAAGTTCATCTTCTCAAAGAGGCTTTCTGCAACCATCTACCTCAAGTAAGCCTCTCCCTTCTGCCAGCCCATTACCCTCTTCAATTTATTTCACATTTCTCATCTCTACTTGAAAGTATCTTAATTTCTCATTGGTTGTCTTTCTTAATTGTAATTGCACAGATCTTTTTTTTAAGTTTTATTTATTTTTTTACTTTATTTATTTTTTTAAATTATTTTGTGTATTGTATTTTTTTTAAGATTTTATTTATTTATTTGACAGAGAGAGACACAGCGAGAGAGGGGAACACAAGCAAGGGGAGTGGAAGAGGGAGAAGCAGGCTTCCCGCCGAGCAGGGAGCCCGATGCGGGGCTTGATCCCAGGACCCTGGGATCATGACCTGAGCTGAAGGCAGACGCTTAACGACTGAGCCACCCAGGTGCCCCTATTTATTTTTTTAAAGATTTTATTTATTTCAGAGAGAAGAAGAGATAGCAAAGTGAGCACAAGCAGGGGAAGGGGCAGGGGGAGAGGGAAAAGTAGGCTCCCCCGCTGAGCAGGGAGCCAGATGCAGGGCTCCATCCCAGGACCCCGGGATCATGACCTGAGTCAAAGGCAGATGCTTAACCAGCTGAGCCACCCAGGTGCCCCCAGATCCTTTTTTAAAAAAATTTTATTTATTTTTATTTATTTATTTTTTGCTTTGCTCACTGCTGCACCATGAATGTGGTGCCTGGCACATAGTAAGCACACAATAAATACCAAATGGACTGTTCTAACTGCCCAGAATATAGCTCTGTGTACTCTACAATCACTTTGAAATCCATTAAGCCTCTGATGTAAATTCAGCAAGAATTTAAGCTCACTGTATGCCTAAGAAAACTGAGACTTAACAAGGTTTCCTGACTTTGTGAAGTCACAGAACTATTAATTGCAGGTGCAATACAAAGAACTTAATTTTCCATATGATTGATCATCATTTAAAAACTACAGAGTGTTTTTTTTTAATTTACTATCAAAGGGATAATGATTAAAGGTCAAGTTAACTATAAAAGAAGTTATTACTTCATTATTCTAAAGAAAAGGAAATAAATTTAGATATTTAACATAGTTGAGGGAATTCCAGGATTTCACTAAGACTCCTGCATCAAAATCAGTTAAAAGGGCATTAGAATGGTGGAATGAGAAATGATTCTATGCATGGAAGCAATAACGTATGAAGACATCACTTTATCCTGTATATTAAAACAAATGTAAATGCTTAGGTGCTCAGTTGATTCACCCTCTTTTTCCTGGATGTTACAGCATTTAGCAAAATGACAATTATTTTTCCTTTCAATGTTATCCCTTTCAGTTGAATAACTGCTTATCTGCTTCTTTCATTTATTTTTGTGAAGAAAAGAAATGGCATTAATTTGGGTATTTGTGTATTTGTGTGTACACTAATCCACTGAGGAACTATAGCTATCCTCAAGATCTTGCAAAGATTAGTAAAAAAAAACATTGAAAAATAATTTTATATTACATACCAGGAAATGATCTTTTTGGCAAGTGAACATGATTCTTTTTTTTTTATTTTGGTTTTATATAATAAAGTGGGTCATAATCAAGTGTTATGGAAATTTAAAAACCCATCCACCACATTGGCTAAATTTTTTCCAGCATTCAGAAATTTCAATTTTTAATACTAGTCGATCCTAATCTGCTTAATATTGATTTGCCAATGTCAAAGATTATAAGAATAGCTAAGGGGTCATTAAGATGATACTTGAACTTAAATAAACAGGATCAAATTCACATTAATCTATGAATCAGAAAGTCTTTCTGATTAATTCATATAAAATTTGGTAAGGTAACAGTGATTTTTCCGTTATAAGCCAACCTATGATGTGTGCCTCCTTTTGGAATAGCTTATCTGTCTATCTCTCCTCATTCCTGTACTATCAATATGTTTAAGATAAAAAATAAATATATACGAATACATGCAAAAAGTCACTATTGAAAATTTTACGATAAATTATTTATGAAAAAATTTCTCTTACAATCGCTTACACTTTCTAGGATTGGTAGATGTTTAGACAGAAGTAAGGAGTTGGATTACTCAGAGAAAAAAAATAATGTGGATGAGAGCTCACAGGTCACACAAGACCCCTACAGATCCAAAGGTTATTTTCCCTAAGTCTTGAAAGGATTTCCAGTGGATAGAAAAGTTGAATGGAAACATTTCAATTAAAAAGTACTTTATAGGGGTGCCTGGGTGGCTCAGTCGTTAAGCGTCTGCCTTTGGCTCAGGTCATGATCCCAGGGTCCTGGGATCGAGCCCCACATTGTACTCCCTGCTCTGTGGGAAGCCTGCTCCTCCCTCTCCCACTCCCCCTGCTTGTGTTCCCTCTCTCTGTGTGTCTCTCTCTGTCAAATAAATAAATAAAATCTTTTAAATAAATAAATAAATAAAAAGTATTTTATATGTAGGTCAGCAAGTCAGAGAATTTTGAAGCTGCACAGATCCTTAAGGGTCATGGAACCCAATCTCCTTATTTTACAGTAAGGAAATGGACAACCAGAGAAGTTTAGGAATTTGTCAATAGCACAGTTAATAAATGGCAGGGCCATGACTGAAACAAATGCATTCAAACTCCCTGGGGTAGAGCACGTGTGTGCATCAGGGAGCAGGGGCTACAATTCTGAGTCCACTGTCACCAGCTAGGCACTTGGGAGGACTCACTTCCTGCTTTGTCTCCTCACCCAGGCACTGCAGACCCAACTGTGTGGGCCTCACAGCATCACTTACTGCTTACGGCTTGGGCTACATGGCTTCTAGAGTTGCCACCATTATTCTCCCACAGATGCTTCTCATTGAACTGTAGGTCCATGGGGACATTGCCTCTAGGGGTAGACTGGAAAGGCACAAGATGCATAAACCACCTCCCTCTATATGAGACCTATTTTTTATTTAACTTTTTACTTTGGAAAAAATCTAGACTTCCAGTAGAGTTGCATAGAGAGTATAGTATGCTACTGTGTACTTGTCCCCCAGCTTCTTCCACTGTTCAGATCTCACATAACCATGTTACGTGCCATAAAACCAAGAAATTAGCATTGGCACAATACTTCTCAATTGAGCTGTTACCATTAACTAAAGAAATTATCGGGATTTCCCCCTATTTATCTACTATTGTCCTCCTTCTGTTCCAAGATTCAACCCAGGATATCATACTTCATTTAGTATAACCTCAGCCTAAAATTAGATCCTATCTTGATCTAATTAAGAATGTAGCAGCTTAGATCTATTGATCAAGGGGCGCCTGGGTGGCTCAGATGGTTGGGTGTCTGCGTTCAGCTCAGGTCATGATCCCAGGGTCCTGGGATCAAGTCCCACATCGGGCTCCCTGCTCAGTGCAGAGCCTGCTTCTCCCTCTCCCTCTGTCATTCCCTCTGCTTGTGCTCTCTGGCTCTATCTGTCAAATAAATAAATAAAATCTTAAAAAAAAAAAAAAAAAAGGAAAAGATCTATTGATCAAAATCAAGGTGTTCACAGGTCAGCAGAGAACACTGTGAAAGGCTCTACATCCTTACAATAAATGCCACAGGCTGGCATTAGCAAACCCACCAGTGACTAAAACTGAAATGCCATCAGTTCTTCAAGAACCCACCGAGCACGGCACAGAGCTATGCTCAGTCTCTTCTTTTTAAGTCTTGGAGCATCAAGTTTAAAAAAGCAGATATGGGCACTGTTGATTAACATGTTCTGGTATCCAATTTTCATCCATGAGGCATTACATATTTCTGTTTCTGATGCCCAAGCCACAAGGACAAAACCTTTAAATAAAGAGAAAAGTCCTGCCCAAAGAAATCAGACAGATCCTAAGACAGGCCACTCCTTCCCAGAAGAAGGAGAAGCTTATTCCCCAGCTTGGAGATGGCTTAAGAGCATACCTAATGGATAGTGTCTGGCAACGTTTTATAAATGCCTATAGTCTTCCAAATACTAATTCCAAGCACTGCAAAGAGAAAGCGCTTGTGGAGAACTCTGGAAAAGCAGCAATTTCTTCTCCTGCAAGAGCCACATGGGGATTTATGGGGAGAGGGGATGTGATTATGGCCTGGACGTGAGCCAGGGCAAGAAGATAACAGGGTGCTGGTCTCTGCCTACGTTAACAAATGGTTTTCCTGATATGACTGACGCTCCGTCGTGCCTCCTCTTTATCTGTTTTACCTGGCACTGCACGGTAGCTGGCGAGGAGCAAGAATGACCACAGACGGGCTTTCTGGCACCATTTGATTGTTAGAAGTTGGAGAGAGAGGACGCAGAGGGCACTTCCTCATTCTGGGAGTCCTGACTATCACAGAAGCACCGGCTGTCTGGGGAAGTGCTGATGAGCGGCATCATCCTTCCGCCATTCCATCCCTTCATGATTGTTGTGTGAGCCCGCGGGGTAACATTTACCGTGCACTCACCAGGCCCAGACCCTCTGCCAAAAGCTTTTGTTATTTATCAGGGTCAAAATGGACCTACTGCCAATCAGGTGGGCAAAAGAAAATGTGACTATTTTCCATAATTTATCTCCTCTCATTTCCAGGCCCCATCAGCAAGAACAGTACCAAATCTTCCCTTGTGATAGAAATTCATCTTTCTTCTGTTTTGAAACTTAGTTTTCTTTAAGCAATTATACCTTATTTCAGAGATTTTCTTTAATCATGGACTGTATCCAGAAGAACCCTTCCTTGACAACCTGACAGACAGGGCACTTCCTCAGGACACAATGGTGTCCTGTATGGTCTGTCCATTAACAGGCTCAAGCCCTGGTAGCTCCTGCCTGGTGACTCCACCTCCCTTCAGCCTGTGCTGGTTTTTCAGGTCCTGGCTGTAAAGCCCCTCTGGTAACCCGCCAGTGGGGAGTGTACCAGCCAACACACAGATCCAGCTTCAGCTCTCTGAAACCCTGACAACTTTTAAGATTCCCGTTAGACTATTCAGTTCAACGTCTCAGAAACAGCGTATCTATCACACACACGAAAACTGCTGATTCTCTTTTGCCTCCTCACAGTATACTTCCCACCCAACAGGAGAGTGACACCTTTATTTTTTGTTTCATTTTATTTTTGAGAGAGAGAGAGAGAGGCGAGAGAGTGCATGTGTGTGGGGGGCAGGGGGCAGAAGGAGAGGAGAGAGAGAATCTCAAGCAGACCCTGCACTGAGCCCAATACAGAGCTCGATCTCATGACCCTGAGATCATGACCCGAGCCCAAAACAAGAATCAGACACTTCACCGACTGAGCCTCCCTGGTGCCCCCAGAGTGATTCTTTCAGATCATGTCACACCAGTGCCCAGAACCCTCTATGACTCTCCACTTAACTTAGAATGAAACCCCCAATTCTTGCCAAGACCTGTAAGGTTTGTTACGGTCTGGGCCTAGTCCTCACCCCCTCTTCCCCTGAGGACTAACCTACCAACTTCCCTTTGCTCATTCAGCTCCAGCCACACGGACTTCCTTCCTACTTTCCCAACCAGCCAAACACACTCCCACCTTAGGGCCTTTGCACAGACGGCTATCTTGCTAGGTCCACTTTGAACAATTCCCACCAGAGCTCACATGCTGATAGATCGCTGTCTCAGGGCCACCTTCTGCTCAACCTATAGGCAGCAGTGCCCTGCCCGTCTTCTCCCCAGCCCCTGCTCATTGGCCGCACAGCACTTCACCATCAAACATCTTACACAGTCGTTTGCTTATTCATAGTTTGTCCCCCTCCAAGGAGAACATAAATCAAGGAGGGGAAAAAAGCAGGTACTCCATTATTGATCCAGTGTCAACAACCCCTAACAGTAGATTTTAAGATTGCTATTACTTCCATTGTACAGGTGAGGAAATTAAGTTCAGTGAGTTTAAGTGATTTGCAGAAGCTCAAATAATGAAAATTGTTGTCTTTCTACCTCTAGGGAGAAAAAAAGCTTACAAAATGTGTGGCCATGTAAAGAAGGACACGGGACAAGAAGACTGCTAGCAACTTACCCAGGATCCCAGGACACCTCGGGCCCAAGAGGAGGGCTGACCGGGTAGAGTAAGCAGGCAGGTACCTACCCAGCAATAATTCCACCGTTTCTTGGAAACAAACCTCCTTTGGGGAGGCCTGTTCATTTTTCAAGTGGTCAAAGCAGCAGCTGGGTTGCAGATAATCAAGGAGCCTGGGGGCAATTAGTTTAAATGTTTTGACAGTGAGGAAGTGGGAAAGCCTCAGTGATTTAGGAATTGTTGTCATGCTTGGGAAGCTCTTTATTAGGCCTGAAGATCAGATGTTTCTCATGTCAGCCATTTGATTCCCACTTACAAGGGCCGCAACCCTCAGCCTCACTTCCTCCATGAACACTCATTGCCTCCAGGATGCACAGAGGGTGGAGGTTTTGGGGGGAAGGCTCTTAGTCAGCAGCTCCGTGACTGCACATTACACGTGTATATTCCTTCCTGCTGAATCTCAACAACTTGGGAACCCAACCGGAGCCCTAGTCCTCTATCTCTCAGAGCACCTGGCACAGAGCAGGTGTTCAATAAATCTCTGCTATATTGAATTGGCAGTTCATTTCATCAGCCCACGTCTGGTTTTCTTATCTGTCAAATGGGGAGAGTGAGTCTCTCTATAAGGATTATTGGATGAACAAATGAAATCAAACGGATTTTTTTTTTCTTAATAGCACACACAAGAGGTATTGGTTTTCTTTAAGTCTAAAAGGTAAAACAAATGTACTCTGAGCCTTTCAGGGGCCATGACATTATCTCACTTGTCATAAAACAGAGTTTTAGAAAAGGGAAAAGTTCAGGTTTTTATTGGAGCTACTTATTCATTTAGGAGGTGACACTTAACATCAGAGGAAGGAAATTTTAAATTCTATATTCACCAAGGAATTAATAAATATTCTAATTTGCTCAACCTGATTACAAAAAGCACGTTGCAAATTGCATTAATAATATTGCCCTACATTAGTCTAACACCTAGTATTTACTTACTGTAACTAGAGAGTCTAAAAAATAACTTTATCTTAGTTAACATTTTTGTTTGTTCATTTGTTTGTTTAGAGAGTGCGTGCATGTGGCGGGGCGGCGGGGGGGGCAGTGGGAGGGAAATAGAGGGAAAGGGAGAGAGAGAATCTCAAGATGACTCTGCACTGAGCAAAGAGCCCGGCGCGGGCTCGATCTCACGACCCTGACGTGATGACCTGAGCCGAAATCAAGAGTCAGATACTTAACTGACTAGCCACCCAGGTGCCCCTATCTAGTTACCATTTTATAATTTACTATGTGCTAGGTACTTCCTTAAATGCTTTATATGGATGACCTCCTTGTCCTTCAAAATCATCCTGTCATGTGTGTTTCTTCCATTTTTCTGAGGCACAGAGAACATAAACCACTTGTTCAAGGTTACACAGAGAAGAGATGCAGCTGATCATCAACCCATGCACTGTGGTGTGACAAATACACCACCATCCTGCCTCCCTGAAATCAGCCAAGATGAACCATCCATCCACCCTTCCATCCAGGCACCTGAGCATCCATCCATGCAGCAAAGATCTATAAGCAGCTACTATGTACAAGGCCCAGTAGGAGCTGCTGAGAAATGTAACACAGAGAAAAGAGGAACAGCTCTGCCCTTGAGGAGCTTGAAATCTAGTGTAGGATAAGAGCATTAAGCAAGCAACCAAGCAGATGAGCACGTAATTACTAATTACAGCAAATGTTGAGAAGGAAAACTTCAGGGCAGTTAGAGAATACTGGACACCACAAAGATGAGTAACCAGGGCACAAATGTGGCTTGTCAGTCAGGGAAGGATCCTCTAAAATAAACCTGACGTGTAAGCCGAGAGGACAGGGTGTGGGTGCATTCTGTTAGAGCCACGGACACGGAGAAAGAGCCAGGCCTCACTCAGAATGGCAGAAGCAAACACCAGAGATCAAAGACAAGTGCAAAAATGTCTGAATGCAGGATCAGAGTGGGGGCTGGCCAGCCTGTTAGAGAAAAGCTTAAAAATTGCTGGACGACTGTGGGCTGTGATTGCCTTCACGGTGCAGGTCTGAGAACTGTTTACAAGTTAGGGGAATGGACACAACGGCCATGAAGAACACTGTTTTCTCGGTGTGACTAAATTCATTTTTCACTGGAAAGGATTTGAGTAATATATGGATAAGCACTAAGGGCAGAGAAGGTCCACAGTTGCCTAAAATTTCTTCCCCAAAACTTCACAGAGGCTTATGTCCTAAGTCAATAGGAAAGGGGGGGCATACATCTATGTTCAGTCCCAAAGTGGAATGTGACCAAGCTCTGCTTTCAGGTGGCTGGGGGTGAACTCAGCTTTATCCACACACCCTGGAAGCTGTGGGTACTGCAGTGTCTCCCACGTACTTTACTTTAGGTCCCTATAAAGCACCAACTAGTATTTTTAAAAAGGTACATTCAAGTGATATACTTCACTGACATATTAAGGGAAAACAAGGTACATGTGATGTAGGAAACAAAGGCAGAAAGAAATGTAGATAAAATTAAATGGCCTTCTAACCCGCAGCCCATGGACAAATACTTGAGATAGGCAGAGTATAACGTTCCTCAAGGACACTCCCAGCTGTCTTGCTGCTAATGCTTTGCTACAGGGAAAGACAACCTTGCTTGACCATAGCAAGGACTCCATATCCTGTGAGGCTTTAGCATCTGAAAATCCTTTTGGGGGCACCTGGGTGGCTCAGTCAGTTAAGCATCTGCCTTCGGTTCAAGTCATGATCTCGGGGTCCTGGGATCAAGTCCCACATCGGGCTCCCTGCTCCCCGGGGAGCCTGCTTCTCCCTCTGCCTCTGCCTGTCTCTGTCTCTCATGAATAAATAAATAAAATCCTTAAAAAAGAAAAAGAAAATCCTTTTGGAACTTCCCTTTGTCTTTACTTCCCCCAATCCCAAAGTATATCATCAGTTGCCCCTCACAATCCAGGGCCAGCAGCTCTTTCTGGCCACGGGTCCTGTCCCCGTGCTTTACTAAAACCACCTTTTTGCACTGAAAACATCTCAGAAGTTCTTTCTTGGTTGTTGGCTCTGGACCCCAACAACACTACTCAAAAAAAAAAAAAAAAAAAAAAAAATCACATGCAATTAAAAAAGAAAAAAATTAAATTCCAGAACCCTATGATAATCCTGAAAAGCCAATACAAGTAACAGACACGGGAAGAGAAAGAGAAGCTAGAATCTAAGCAT
Organism: Halichoerus grypus; assembly: GCF_964656455.1. Lineage (NCBI taxonomy): Eukaryota > Metazoa > Chordata > Mammalia > Carnivora > Phocidae > Halichoerus > Halichoerus grypus. Next base: position 46,638,080 of record NC_135713.1, on the reverse strand, counting down.
TTGAGAAACCGCCAAGAGCAGATTACTAGAGAAACATTTTTCACCCAAAGTTAAGTCAAAGAGGGGAGAAAAAAAAACAGTAATTCCTTGCCATACTTTTAGCATCTTAGTCCAAAATGTTTTTGCCACTTCCCGACTCTTCCTGAAAACCTTGTAAGATGTACTGGTCCTAAATTCTTCAGACACACCTAAGTTGTGTTTTTTGTTTTTTTTTTCCTCCTTCTTTTGAAAAATATCTATTACTAAATTTTCACAATCAAGCAATACTGGAGACAAAAGACAATGAGTAAACTAGAGAATATAATGACACTTCTTCCTCAAATTGTCTGCCTGCAACTTTCAAACAGTTTGAAAGCATTTACCCTTAGAGACCAATACCTGGAAGAGATCTAAAACCTGGATATGAAAGCCAAAGGCAGCTATCAATACCAGCGAGGTCTGGAGCACTCCTACAACTTCATCCACCTGGAGGCTCGCATATGCAACCAGAAAGATCAACAGATTTCCAGGCAGTGTGTTGTATGCACCAAAGCACTTGGGCTCCATCATCTTGCCTGTCAGGCAACACAAAGATAAAGTCCTAAGGTCAAGGCAAGAAGTGTTAAAATGGGACTCAGATGCCTTTCTTAGAGGATATAGACTGAACAATTTCCTTGCTAAGCTGGTTCTCTCTGAAAGATTCACTATCAGTCCTTCCTCCCACTCCAAGAGTTTTTATTTCACACAATGTTGAGAAACAAGAGGAAAGGGCAAAAGGAACATAAGGGGATGTTGTCCTGCCCCTCGGAATGTCCACTGGCAAGTCTTTTCTCTGCCTTTCCTTATTGCAAACCTCTCTCCATGACCCAACTAAATTCCTATGACCTCCATGAAACTCCCAAAAGGGCAGCCTGAAAGACACCTTCCCTCTTGAACTCCGGAAGTCCCCACTAGCATAACAATTTAACTCTCAGGCATACACTGTCTGGTGTGGTCTCTTGGATGAGAAATGCATAAGCACACATCACAATTATATAAATTATAAAATTTCCATTTTACAATCATCCAAATACATTTTACATATACGTAAGTGTATATGTACACATACGCACATACATATATATGAGCACATAGAAAATGCATTGAGCAGTTACTATATTTTAGGTCCTAATCAAATGTACTCTCATCTTTTTCACTAATCAGCACAACTCTAAGAAATAAAAGAACAAGGACTTCACTGAAGAAATTTCCTAATCTTTGAGTTATTTATGAATTTATGAAGACAGTTGCACATATCCTCCCTCTTCAAATAGCGCTGGGACTTTGGAGAGCCAGGACCCGTTCTGTCTAATGCTGTGCCCCTCGGAAAGCCTAGCACATGGTCTTGTGCACAACATGAACTTGCATATGCCAATGTGTTTTGATTTGATATTGAAAAGACCAGAGAGGTAATGCTTACTTAAAATGAACCCTCTACAAATGACTGACATTTGAGTTCAATATTGACTTGGAAATAAAATTCAATACCCATTCATATTCGGCACTAGAACCAAATACCAAATGAATATAAATGGGAGGCATTTCCATGTCTGCCATTCTTTTGGTATTTTCCAGCATGGGCAGGAGCAGGGTGGAAACTGTCAGAAACGTGGGCTCCCTCATTGTAAAACAATGATGCTGACACCAGGGTTCAGTGCCATTTCAGGAAGGGAGCTGCAAGGGCGGGAGTGGGGAACAAAGCTGAAAAGGCAGAGAGAAAAGAAGTGGGGGGGAACCCAGACATTCACATCCTGTGGATTAAAAATCCAAGGAAAGGAGAATAAGAAGCCAGTCCAACAATTGACAGAATTTTCAATGCAGTCAACCTAAGCTTCAATATTTATTCCAGCAGGAAAATTGAACCTCAAGTCCAAAATCGACTCTCAGCTCCCATTCTCTGCCCAAATACACATACATTTACATTTATGGGTGACTATGTGGCTATATTTAAATTCTCAGCTCTAAAAGCTGCAGGACTGTAAATAGACTCATTTTAGCCATTTTATCAAATTGTATTAGCTTTCCTTCCCTGCCATTCTCCAAGGCAGGCAAAGTTCAGACGTGCAGAAAATGTAAATGATTTCTTTTGATAATAGCACTGGTAGATTCCAAACCCAGAAATCAGCTCATGCTTATTTCTGAGAGCTTGTTGAGTGATGCCTGGTCATGGCTTTGTGCTAAGGGAGTAAATTTCAGCATAAGGAGTCAATGGAATATAGTACCTGAGGTTAGAAATGGGGGGGGGGGGCAGAGAAGCCATTATGCCAGCACCATATGTGCCTCAAACCTGAAAGACCTTATATGCTAGGTGGAGAAAGCATGGTGAGCAAGAATGAGGACTGAAGGGGAGCCTGGGTGGCTCAGTCGTTGAGCGTCTGCCTTCGGCTCGGGTCATGGTCCCAGGGTCCTGGGATCGAGCCCTGCATCAGGCTCCCTGATCCGCGGGAAGCCTGCTTCTCCCTCTCCCACTCCCCCTGCTTGTGTTCCCTCTCTTCGCTGTGTCTCTGTCAAATAAATAAATAAAATCTTAAAAAAAAAAAGAATGAGGACTGAAGACATCTCCCTATGGGAAGAATTGTGTGTGGTTAATTAATGATGGTGTCTGTCATGGACTCTGAGATAGGAAGTCAAGGTCACTGCCAAACTAGTAGATTCTTCCAGAAAAAATGATGGGTTCCCAAAGAAGCATAAGCCCTAACCCGGTTCCTCAACAGGAGTGGATTTCATTCTTCAATTTGCATACACAAGTGGCGAGATTACATATATATATCTTATCTATTTATTATCATCCTAAACTCCAATTGCCTTAGTATTTTCTTACAATCTATCAGGAAAATGGAATCCGGCATTCTGCAAATAGAAGAAAGTGTACCATAATCTTTGAAAGAAAAAAAAAAACAAATGAAAATGTTTGACTGTTAAGTGTAAAAGTCTCTGAAATCTACCTTATGACAAGAAAATTCAGAGAGAAGCTTGGCTACATTCCCACCCCAATATCCACCAGCCAAATCTAGAAAAGTGAATCTCTTAGTTGAGGAGAAGAACACAAGTCTGATAAAAAAAAAAGTAGTTGTTGATGTGATAATAAACTCCTGTCTGGCCCTTCCTTCAGGCCCCATAGGTGTGGAGATTGCAGAATCCAATTCAGTTTTCAGACTTTTAGAGTAGAGGACAATGTGGCCCATAACTTGTATGGAATTAGGTTGGCAGAGTGTTTTAGATCTGTCCTAAACCAGTGTTGTGAGGTGAACAGGAGTCACCTCCCATACATCCAGAGCAACTTGGAGAAACAGTAAAACTTTCCATCCCCTGAGCAGGTAAAAGGCATCAGTTGAAAGAGAAACTAGTCCCCCAGGTCAAAACAAAGGAGGAATGGTAATGCACCGTTTCTTCAGAGACCATGGTTGGACTTGAGAGGATGACTGTACATCTCAGCAGAACAAGCCAGAATAAAAAAGGAGTCCAATCTAAAAAGTGGTCTGGCTACTTCTCTGCAGATGCCAAGATACCTGGGAAGTCCTGGTTATCGGACCTGGTTGAGGGTCCTCATCAGATTTACTCAGTCCTGTCTGCCTCCCTGTCATTGGCCATTAACTCAGTGGAGAGCTGTGTCCACGCCAACTGGCCTCATCTATTAAGATCTCACTTCATCCCCCCATGAGGGCTGGGCTGCAGCGCACATCTCTGGCTCCCAAGCCCAAAGCCATCAGGTCACGGAGGGCTCTGCCTCTTCTCTTCCAGACCCAAGTGAAACACTGCTCACAGGATGTGGGATGTAGTCTCCCCAACGGTTGCCTGGTGAAGGGCTTTGACAAAACCCAAAAGGGTAGACAAAGCTTTGACCAATGGGAGGGAGTCATTTGTGTTTCTTTGTCAAACTGCAGCCAGTTCAGTCATCTAACTTGTATTTGCTTCCTTCCTTCCTGGCACTACCTTTTTCTCCTCACTCCCCCCACCCACTGTGCTAGTCATTTATATGTAGGTTTGTCTCACACTTCCTTTTCTAGAGAATGTGGGCCAAATGGTGGTACTTAACATTAACTCCAGGAAGGAATAGAAGAGGGGAGAAAACATCTAAAGTTGACTTGAAATTAATGAGAAATGGCTAAATTTGACTAAAATTTAGCAGGATGGACTAGACTGGGAGGCTGACAAAGGAATTAAGGCACAGAAAAAAATAGTTCCATCTTTATACATCAAACTTTGCACTTATAAATAGCTGTTATATTCAGAAATATCAAAACATTTGGGGCACCTGGGTGGCTCAGTCATTAAGCATCTATTAAGCATCTGCCTTCAGCTCAGGTCATGATCCCAGGGTCCTGGGATCGAGCCCCACATCGGGCTCCCTGCTCAGCGAGAAGCCTGCTTCTCCATCTCCCACTCCCCCTGCTTGTGTTCCCTCTCTCACTGTGTCTCTCTCAGTCAAATAAATAAATAAAATCTTAAAAAAAAAAAAAAAAAAAGAAATACTAAAAAATTCAAACTCCATGAAAACCCTTTGCCTAAAGGCTTGAAACATATGATCCAAAATCCAGGGCCCTACAGGAAAGAGAAAGGAAAGCGTTTACAACTGTAGTAGAGACATACAGTAGCTTCCCCGCCTCTTCTGGAACATGCATGCCTCATTTTACAGTACGAAGGGGAAGTATAAGCAGTAGCTGAGATTGGAAGAGCATGGATTTTTATGTCAGAGACAGGTGGTCTTAGTATTATTTCTGCAATTCACCAGCTTTGTGCCCTTGGACAACTGACTGACACTGTTTCCTTATCCATAAAATGGAGACAAGAGCACATATCTCTGAGATCTGCTTTTGAGTGCAAACATATAGTCCCTAGTACTGTGCCTAGAAAAGAGTAAGCACTTAATGAATGTGTGCTATGATGATGATTATTATCAAGGTGTTTAGCTGAGTGCAATTTGAAAAGTTTATCAACTAACTCAACAAAGAGAATATTCCTCTTTGCAGAATTAGAAACAGAAATAAAGCTTTTATTGTTCTCCATCTTTATGAGCTGTCCCTCCTCCCTACAACAAAAGAGTCCAAATAGAGTATCATCAGGATAACACAAACCCCCAACCTTTGGCTTTGGGCCATTGATTCCTTTAGTTTCAAAACTCTTCACAGTAGACATAGAAAGATGGAGGTATTCATATATAAAAATACACTAAAGAAACATTATGCCAACATCTAAGACAGGGCCCAAAGGTAAATACAGGGTCCTGTGTGCCTTTGCAAATGTAGTTTAACTAGAACTCAGCCACACCCATTCATTTACATATTGTCTGACTCCTCTCACACAAAGAGAAAGATTATAGTCCACAAAGCCTAAATCTGGCTCTTTAGAGAACAAGTTCGCTGACCTCTTATCTAAGAGAAGAACTTGAGGCAAGAGGCAAAAATCCTAGAGACAAGCTGAAAGCAAAAATTGAGCAAATAAGGGAGGTGGCTTCAAATGATGAGCAAGGACTTCATACGTGAGAATGGGTGCAAATGGAGAAGAAGCCAAGAAATAATCCACGAAGTCAAGCTTAACGTTAGCAGAAGACTAAGGGCATAAATGCTACGTACAGCTAAATGTTGAAACCAAGAGTGTTCATGTATTTCTCCCCCAGGGTCTTAAAGTAAAAATGCTTCATCTCAGGAAATATAGTTTTAAAAAGCCCATATAAGTTGAGAGAGAGCCTCTTGTGTGAACTGAATGCAACAAAAATTGGATTTAATTTGTTTTGGCTGTTGATTTATATGATTGTTACCAAAACTTCTTTGAGACTATAAAGATACCTTGAAATAAAGTAAAAATGATACAGAATTACATTTATTACTTCAATAAATGAATTGAAGGAATAAAATACAGGAAGTAGAGGGGTTTTTTTAATAGAAAAACTCAAAAGATCAATTATTTAACACTGTTAAGTTGGCATATATAAGATTGATGTTGGACCAAATCTTCATCTGCACATCGATATACCCCTATTAAAAAAGTAGTTTATTTCCTTCTAGTTTCCTATTATCTTTAAAAAGTTTAGATTAAGATGATGACACATTCTTTTCCGAGATAGTTTTATTCTTTATGTAATTATTGTATCTTATTGTGAGGCACTTGCAGAAAATGAGTTAAAGATTTAATAATATGTCTAAACTGATCTAATGCAGGGAATCACACTGACTCAAACATTTACTGAAAACTGAATTTGCTGAAGAACTCATTCATTTGTTAGAAGAAAATACAATTCCCTATTGTTTCTCAAGCTCCAGTCTTCCATAAGTACTTAATAAAGGAAAAATGTCTCCTTTTCTTGATCATCAAGGACACTTTTTTTTTTTTAAGATTTTATTTATTTGACAGAGACACAGCGAGAGAGGGAACACAAGCAGAGGGAGTGGGAGAGGGAGAAGCAGGCTTCCCGCTGAGCAGGGAGCCCGATGCGGGGCTCGATCCCAGGACCCTGGGATCCTGACCTGAGCCGAAGTCAGACGCTTAACGGCTGAGCCATCCAGGCGCCCCAAGGACACTTTTCAAAAATCTACACATATAGCAGCATGAGATTGGTTCAAAAATTAAGGAATCCTCATAGAGCCATTACAATTATGTTGTAATATTGAAGGACATAGAAAATACGTTTATAATATTATCAAATAAATGTTACAACAATGAATTCCCATTTTATAAGAAAAATGTGTGTAAATATTTAATACAGAGTGGTTCTTTTCCGGATCTGGGAGATTAGTGACTTAACTTACCTTTTATGTTTTATGGATTTCATTTGTTCAATGTTTATTCCATCTGTAGTTAACAGGAAGAATAATTCTATTAAATGTTTCATAAACAGTATTTAAATACCAAAGAAAATGATTATTACAAACTAAAAAATTAACACCCCTCCCGAAGCAAAAGGTATGATAGGTTTCATTTATAATGGGTAGTTGGGAGAAAATGCATGTAATATATATAGTGATTGGATTCTAACTTTTTGTGGCTTGATTTTTTTCATTTGCCTAAAACCTAATACCAAAGAATTGATAATTTAAAAAAAGATCTTTTTAAAATTTAAAGTTGAAATTATTCTAACTACTCAATAGATATTCAGAGCATAAGAAAAAAAATCAGTGAAATTCACCTATTTTTATTCCTTAACAAAGATTCATACTTTTACTTATGATTCTATTCTGATGATTAACAACTATAAAATTTTTGTATAGATAGCACATGACATTTTATAAGGCTCTTTGATTATTTGATCTTCCAAATATCTTGTGAAATCGGCAGGACAGACATTACCATTCCTTTAATGGTGGAAATGAGGGTCAGTGTGCTGGTCTGTATGGACATCATCAATGCACCCCCGGTCCTCAACACTTCTGGTTGGGTTTGCTCAATATGGCGCATTAGCAGGAGATCGGGGAGCAGAAGAAGGGTAGGGTTAGGTTAACTAGTCCTCTGGCCTCTTTCCTCGCTCCTCCAGGGTGAGAAGCAGGTATATAGCCCCTTGCTATTGGCTGGGCCCAGAGTATAGCGCAAGCCACGGTTCCTCTAAACCTTCCTACACTCTCAGTTTGAGTATGCCATCTGTGTCCTGATTTGTAATTTGGAAAAACAAGGGAAATGTCTTTCTTTGGCCCATCTGACTCCCCAGAAAAAAAGTCATTCTTTCCCAAACGGGGGATCTCACACAGTCTCCAGGAAAGGAGTTGTGCCAGAAACCATGCCATGCAGTTCAACAGCCTCGTTCTACAGATGTGGAAATGGTGAAACATAGCGTGAGTCAGTTCAGAGCACTAGCTTTAGTGTCCATGTGGATCACCAACTTGGTTGTTATGCATGTCTTGAGGAATATTACCGTGGGTGATTCACATTATTTCAAACATTGAATATAAATTCAGATGTTTATATTTTAATATATTATTTCAAAATCTTCAAATTCAAATGTTCAAAAAACTGGTTGTACCCTATTTCCTAGCCAACAATAAGTTATACAAAGGACCCAGTAAAGGCACTTACTATTATACTAATTATAGTTCCTTCAATATATCCTTAATTAAAAGTTCCATTTTCAAAACCCACTGTGTTACAGCATGAATTATAAAAGTTATGAATAAGATAGTGAAACAAAGCTACAGAACAATGCCTTGCTCCCACAATGAAACACCCAGAATGAAAAAAGCCTCTTGTTTATATTCTACAGACAACAGTTTATACTTCTGATTGCATACTTGGATAAACACTACATTCTAGCAGTTGTAGAGTCCATGGCCAAGTAGAGGTGAGAGAGATGATGGATGGAGGTTTTGAGCAGTGAGATTGAAGGTCTTTTATAAAGGAAGTTGAGTGGACAGTCAGTCACCTGTTAGACCTAGGCCCCAAGGCTGAGGGGCCAGCTTTCAAAGTCAACACCTGGCTCTGAGAATTCTTAACTGTGTTTCTTCGGGCATAAATTTTATTATCTGAGTCTTAGTTTTCTCATGTGCAAAATGGTGAAAATAATACACCTCACAGTCTATGTGACAACTTGATGAGATGTTTCTAACAGCATTTAGTCCAGTACCAGCACCTGGTCTGGACTTCGTAAACTGTACTGCTTGTTTAATTACTATCACTACGTTGACAACAGCTAATCATTCATGGCCAGAAAAGACATTAAAGATCTCAGTGACCAAAGTTAAGCATCTTATAAAAACCCTGCTTTCCAGTAACTTTAGTATATTTCATTATTCTAGCCTTAGAGAGAGATTCTGGGAATGTTGTTCACATAATCATTTAGAATCTCAAATGCATAAATCCTTGAGCATGCTTTAACTAAAATTTGCCAAGCATCAGGGATCCATGAGAACCATCTCTATACAATGTACAATAATTTCTATACTCTTGAATTTATCTCTGAAGGCAAAAGTAAACTAATCTGCCTTAGAACCAAGTGTTACCAAGAAACATGGATATCAAGAGTTTTAAGAATATCCACACTAGAATTCAGCTGGGACTCACCTGGGTGGGGAGTCCAGCAGAAGCCCATGATTCCCAACTACCAGTCTGTGAAAGGATTACCTGAGAGTGATCCAGGGACCTGGGAAAATACACATTCCTAGTCCTCGCCCCTGGAATTCTAAATCAGTAGGCGTGGGGTGAGCTGCAGAGCTGGGTTTTAATGCTCTTCATGGTTATTCTGTTGCACGACCAGATTTGGGAATCCCTGGAAAATGAATGAACTGTGAGTCATGAAGACTCAGTTTTAGTCTGGCTAACTTGAGAGTGCCCTTTGCAACTCTGCTCTCCTCTTTTGGCCTCAATTCAACACAAAAGGGCTGCATCACTAGCATCTTTAAGATCTCTTCTGGAATCTGCCATTCTACTTGGGAGGCTAAAAGCAAGCAGAAATAGCTAGAAAGAGGAAATATCACGCTAAATGTGAAAAAGGTCAATGGCACATTTGGCCAAGCAGTTAGAATTTTGGCAGGTCAAGTGATTTCTCTGCATAGCTCTTTGAAAGGGCTTTCCCTCCAGTCAAAGCAAAAACATTACCCACAACCTTCGGTTGCCCGTGATCTCAGAGGCTTGCTGCCTCTGCATCACAGCTGCCAGTTTCCTGCATACCCAAGTATTTATCAAGTTACAACTAAGGAAAAACTGAGCCTTGGCAAGAAGCCCACTGCCACCTCAACTCTCCTGGTCACTGGCAGAAGAGCACAAGTCAGTCTGCAAAGAGGGAAGAGAGCCACTTGGCTCCATCAGCTGCCTGTTGACACTGACACGGAACAGCCAAGAAGCTGATGGATGTACCGGAAGTTGCAGAAATTATGTAGGAGCAAAACCTGTGTGTTCTTGGTTCTAGGCCTAAGCTCACAACATTAATAGGTCTGTCCTGCTTTTCACTCTTTGGTTTTTATTTCTTCCCCATTGAAAGGAAAGCTTGTGATCTAGAGGCCCAGACCCAGGACTAGATTGAAAATATAATTTGTTTGGCCTCTGCAGTGTTTTTATACCATTTAAGTCAATTTTGGAAAATTGGAATATTCCACATAAAAATCCCATTTTCCAGATTCTTCTGAAAAATCCTAAAAGTCTGGCAACAAAGGCCCACCCATCGTCTTTTAGAGCTGGACTATTGGCTGCTCCCATTTAGAGGGAACACGTGTACTCCAGGCTCCCCCCAGACCCCACCAGACCGTACTGGCTCCCAGGCACCAAAGTCGAACGTCTATGGCCAGTTACTCTCTTGCCCCAAGGATCTTTTTCTTGTTTTAAAATAGACAAATACTTAGGCAGCTACATTTCCAACAAAAGCAGGGATGGAAAAAGGACTGGTCTCAGAGATGGTCATGTTTCAGAAAACTAGGATGAGGTTACAGAGCTTTTGTAAATGCTTAATATGTAAACCTGACCCACTTCACTGCTTAGCATTCCCCACCTTGTCCCTGTGGACACTGGATTTATAATCCTTTCCTTAATAGGAGGGTTGAGTTGAGACAGTCAGGGACGTGGTGAACAGCCCCTGGCATACCCTAGATACTCCAGGCTGGCTGTTATCACTTTTCTTGAGGTGCAAAACAAGACCAAGGACTAAGCTCAGACCGGTTCTGACTAGTACGAGAGAAGATGGACACCCAATCTGACCTTTCACCAACTTCTTTAATTATAATGCTAAAAATCATGCCCAGGAGTGGAGACTTAACATGCAAATGAAACGGATGATGTATGAAGAATCGTGTTCTGTCAAGTGCCCAATTCCCTGTACTTCCCCACCCCATATGCTTACATGTCACTTCTTTCCCACCTCAGGCCCATTAAAACTTGCCCTGTCTAAGCAAAATAAGTCAATCAGAGAAAGACATGTATCATATGATCTCACTGATATGAGGAATTCTTAATCTCAGGAAACAAACTGAGGGTTGCTGGAGTGGTGGGGGTGGGAGGGATGGGGTGACTGGGTGATAGACATTGGGGAGGGTATGTGCTATGGTGAGTGCTGTGAATTGTGTAAGACTGATGAATCACAGACCCGTACCTCTGAAACAAATAATACATTATATGTTAAAAAAAAAAAAAAAAAAGAAGATAGTAGGAAGGGAAAAATGAAGTGGGGGAAATCAGAGGGGGAGACTAACCATGAGAGACTATGGACTCTGAGAAACAAACTGAGGGTTCTAGAGGAGAGGGAGGTGGGGGGATGGGTTAGCCTGGTGATGGGTATTAAAGAGGGCACGTTCTGCATGGAGCACTGGGTGTTATATGCAAACAATGAATCATGGAACACTACATCAAAAACTAATGATGTAATGTATGGTGATTAACATAATAAAATTAAATTTAAAAAAATAGAAAGTGATTGTTGGAAAAAAAAAAAAAGATTTCTACTGGTTATCTGTTGAGAGGCAGTTATGTTGAGCGGTTAAGGGCAAAGTTTTAGAGTGAGACAGCCTAATATAAAAACCATCTAGTTACTTAGCCTTTCTGCCTTTCTGTTTGTCACATGGAGATAATTAATGATCCTTGCCTCCTAGGGTTCTTATGATGCTGAAATAAAATATTCATATAAAGCACTAAATGTAGCATCTAGCAGATAGTAAATGCTCAGTAAGGGTTATTAATATTGCCATTATTGATAGATAAAATGCATAATGACCTAGAGCTAGTATATGTACATTACTTGGAAATGGATTTATTTTCCATTAATCCCAGGGGCATCTGCATGCATGTGAAAAATACTAGCATTTGTATTTGTCTGACATTATTTATTCAGTCCACCAACCATACTTGGTGGTTCAGCAGTTCAGTCTTCCTCACTGCCTCCAAGGGCTTTGAGGTCAAAGGTGAAGAGGGTGGAGAGAGGTAAGGTCACTACTCCAATTCAAGACATTGGACTTGAATTATGTTTTTGCTCCCAAACTGGCTGCCATCCTCTCTTACAGGACACAAAGTGGAGGTGGAAGGAGAAAAGGGAGAAGAAAAAGGTGTCCTTAGACAAGTCACTGAACAGGGATGAGCTGATAAAGTGAGGATTTTAAGTTAGAGCCAAGGCTTTCTATCCGTGCTCCCCAGGGACCACTCTGGAAGAGACCCAGGGGCAGGCCAAGTGGGTGGGTCTCAGGCCCAGCCTTGCTTTAGAGAGCAGAGCAGCTTTTACAGAGATTCCTCATAATACTGCATGTGTGAAAAGTGTTTTTGCTGCTTCCCAAGTGTTTCAAACAACGGGGCTTGATAATCTTAAAAGCAGTGGTTCTCAAACTTGGCAGCATGCTGGAGTCACTCCAAGGAGCTAAGAAAATACTGATGCATTGGACTTAGCTCAGGGATCGATTTAAATGATCATAAGAGTGGCCTGGATGTCCAGATGTACAAATGCCTCTCCATTGATTTGGCCTTGAAAATATTAGCCAAGACAAGGCCAAGGTTATCTACCGGTCTGCCTTCAGTTTTTTCAAGTAAAGATCCCATGAAGCATAAGGAAAAAATCCAATCCCATAAGGAGCAGTTCAGATCATTCAAGAATGCCAGTGATGTTTACTTATTTCCTTGAAGACTTGATTTCTAATTGCTTTCCTTCGTGGAGCTAGTAAAAGAGAATGTAAATGCAGTTTTAAAAGAGTTATATAAAACCATGGTACATTAAAAAAAAAAAAAACAACAACAACCCACACATCACAGCCTAGATTCCTACTCAGTCTACAAGGAACTAAAGCCCCGCTTTTGTCAGAAAGAAAAAATTAATTTTGATTCACTTCACTATGACAGTTCCTTTAACAGGTTATTTTAGTAGGACTCTGTGGCAAAATGAAACATTTTAGTTCATAGAGCAAACAGAAAGGTATACTCCGGCAGGGCTACGAAAACAATGAAACATTTGAACAAGACAATATAGCAACTTAGCTATGAAAAATTAACTGACAAATATGTATCAACTTGTGTTTATACCAAGTGAGGTTTGTCATCTTTGGAAAAAGGAGATTATAGCATTTTCCTTCCCCTGTTTTGCTAATCAAAACCCACCAAGATCATTTTCTAACTGTCTGAGAGAAAGAGAGAGAGATCTCCTGACATATTTTTGGTAAATAATACAAGAGGAGAACCAGACCCGTAAAATTTCCAGTTTTGAAAAGGGTATGTATTAACTGGTCAAAGGGTACTTTTACCACATTTTCTTCAACAAATCGTATACTCACAAGCCGTTATTTAAGTCAGTGCTGTCAAACAGAAATAGATCATGAGAGACATTTTACTTCAAACTTTGAAGAGCCATATTAAAATGTAAAAAGAAAAGGTAAAATGAGTTTTGATATCTTTTAACTTGATATATAAGAAAATTACCATTTCAACATGTAATCAATATTTATTATATCAGCTAGGTGAATTATACAGAATTACATATTATATATCAATATAATGTTAAAATTCTTAGATATTTTACATTTTTTAAATACAAAGTCTTGGAAATCTTATATGTATTTTACACATATAGCACATATTAGTTTAGACTTGTCACATGCATTTCAAGTGTTCGGTAGCTGTATGTGGCCAGTGGCCACTACACCAGATCCGGGATTTAAATGATTCACGTGTGTAGTCATGACTTATGCAAAAGAACTATCATGGGCGTTTAGGCTATCTCCTCTTTAGTTCATTTCTCTATCCCATGATGTTGTCAGGAAATGGTATTTGAAATTGTCAGAAGCTCAGCCCTTCATCTTCTATGTCACTCACAGGAGCAAAGAGATAAACAGGCAAAATCAAGAATTTCTTGTATCTGTCTCTCAGCTTCTCTCTGGCTCCCCTTTTGTTTATCACCTTTCCCCACTGGCTGTCCTTGATGCGTCTCCGTTCACATTATTGTGTGTCTGAATGGTTTATGTCTGTCTCTGTTCTCAGTTTAAAGGCAAAGTAATGAAATGTTTTATGTTTTTCTTTTCAGGAAATGTCTACCCACTGACGGCATCATATTTTTCTATTCCAGTTAAGTTAAGCGCACTTGAGGTACAGCAGTTCTCAACCACTGGTCCACATGCAATTAGATAATGGATTTGAGTTTTTGAGAGTCCTTCCAGTTCTTCATTAAGTCACAAAAGAAATCGAAAGACTGGTGAAAGCCTTTCAGAAAAAAGCAGAAAAAGTAACGGCCTATCTTTCAGAAAGGAAAACAAGTTTGTCAACAGAAACAGCAAAATCACTGCATGGAACTGCCTCTTCTCTCAAAGTCAGAGATTTTTACAGACTCCAAGAAACCACCAGGCTGAAGATCATATTTCCCCTTTTATAAAATCCTATATCCTCACAGTATTCCACGCTTACCACAGGCAATGTTAATTTAATGCCACATCAGTGCCTATTTACCAAACTCTATACTGTGGACGTGATGTTGTACCAGGTGCTGAAGATAAAGCACGAACAAGACAAACATCATCCTGTCCATTAAGGAAAACTATAGTGTGGTAGGAAATTATGATTATAATTTAGGGTTTGATATACATGCTGATGTAGGACAATCAGGTCATCTTGGCTGCAGATAAAGGAAATGGAACCAGCCTCATGCAGGGGGTTAATGAAGGTCCCTTAGAGCATAAGCTGAGCCTTGAAAGGTTTCTAAAGTTCCCTAAAAGAACAAGTATAGGAGGGTAGAGAAGCATCCCATGTGGCAGGCTAGCACTGGCAAAAGCTGGAGGCACTGGTGTGGTGGTTTAGATGAACCAGAAGGAGTCACAGAGAGGGGATGGAAAGAATGACGTAACCTGTGAGATAGGTATAACCCTGAAGACCATAAAGAGCCCCACAAACCATGAAAAAGCCTTTGGCATTTACCCCATCTCTAACAGGAAGCTACCAAAGGGTTTTAGACAAAAAAAAGACACAATTAGGTCTGCATTTTAAAAAGATGATTCTAGCTGCAGGTGGAGAACAGAGGAGAGAACAGTTGGTTGCAAGGAAGCCAATTAGGAATCTAGAAGGGTCCTTGCTTTCAAGGCCCAGGCTTGGGTGGTAAGCTGGGTCCCAAGTGAATGGAGCTTGCCAATACATCTCATTTAGTCCACAAACCATTCTGAAAATTAGATGACTGTATATAAAAATCTGCATTTCCAGCATCTCCTAGGATAGCCTTGGAAACTGTAGGCTCACTTAGGTATCCCCAACATCCAGATGGAGCTGAGGAGCGCTAGTCTCTTTAAGGCAGGGCACCAGCCCCCCATTTTCCAAGGTCCCCGCCTCACCACACCACCTCATTTCTGGCTCCTATATAGAAACAGTAGTACTTGACTTCCAGAGTAGAACCAACTAGTGATCAAACTCAAGACGGGGAGAAATTAAAGGGCATGTGCTTCAAGGACTAAATTGGTGAGCAGTTCACCAGGAGGCTACCCAAGACCGTGAGAGGGGTACCCAGGAGCCATCACAGACTCTGGCATCCTGAGAGAAGCTGAAACACTTTATCCAAGGACCACACAACAGATCATCTGAATGGTAACATCAAAATCATGGTGCAGTGCATTTATCAGAGTACCCTGCAAGCTTAACTTGAAAGACCATGGTTCAGCTGTAGCAACAGGCAATTCTAAGCAGCTTCAAATAAAGACCCTGGATGTGTGGGGTAGAAGACCTCTACCGGTAAGACAGACAAAAATATGGAGGCCAAATAGCTGCCAGGACCACACCAATTCTCCTGAGTGGATAAAACTTTTAGACTCTGAAGGCTGGCTAGAAAGTCCCACATTCTTTGAAATAAGACTAGCCAATGTTTGCATATGGTCTGTGTGGGAAAGAAGCCATTCTGGCAGCAGGGGAAAAAAAAAGGCTTATGATTATGGGTTTTCAGAAAGTGCCAGTGGTAACCATTTCCTAACCCCAAGTATGAAATAAATGGGAGGGTATTTTCTCCCTGAAATCTTCCCTTTTGTTTCATTCAGGGGTATGTTTGGCATGAAGACAAAAAGTTTATGAAAGATCTAAGAAAGAGAGGAAGCTTTAATAAGTTATTTAACCTGAGAGTACTTCTATCTGATTTTTATTTTCTCGAACATCTGAATGCAACTGCATTAAAAGACAGAGTTTCTCCCAGCTATTTATTGGACAACTTACAAACTGCCGCATCAACAGATTTTGTAGATTTAAGTTTTCCCCTTCTGGCT
This sequence comes from Halichoerus grypus, assembly GCF_964656455.1. Classification (NCBI taxonomy): domain Eukaryota; kingdom Metazoa; phylum Chordata; class Mammalia; order Carnivora; family Phocidae; genus Halichoerus; species Halichoerus grypus. The sequence continues at coordinate 46,621,953 of NC_135713.1, read as the reverse complement.
ATTTATTTACTGATCTTTCTCTTCCTATGTTCTTATCTCTAATTTCCTGTCTCTGTGTTATAAAACCAGCCAATATTTTTTTAAAGTTAAATCATTAATTCAACCAATATCTTGAGAATCTACTACATAGAAGGCCTGTGCACAGAAAGCTTGCTTTCTAATGGGGGAAGGAATTAAGCAAGGAACAACTAACAAGTTTTAAATGTTGTCATTTGTTGTACTAGAGGTATGCTATGGAAACAGACAAGGAGAGAGGAAAGTCAGATGTTAAGAGGGTAGGGAAAATTTCATGAGAGTATTTGAGATCTCTTAGAAACAAAAGCTATCTAAAACTTGGCAATCAAGAGCATAAAATGTCTACTTGCAAAGGTAGACTTAGACATTGTTTAACAAACTCACCCAAGGATTATTTAACCCTCTAGGAGAGTTCACCAGTGTTTGACTTTGCTATTTACTAGTTCATTAAGGGTCAGACTTTGAGAAGCTACTTGTTACCATACCTTAAGACCTGTAGAAAAGATAATTCCAAGGTTATAGTTTGATTTCTCTCTAGGACTAACCCTTTTGTCTCTGATCAAATTCATTTCCACACACCTTTTATGGTACAATACAGACACTCTGCTCCTTAAAATGTTCTTTGATCCAGCTTTTCTATCTTCCCTTTATTCACATTTATTAATGAGTTGAATAAAACATTTTACATATATTCATTACCTATTTGGATAAGAGTCATGTTTATACTTTTTGAATATTATATTTTGACAAAGTCAGTCTTTAAGGATCAGTAAACATCTACCCAGAAGTCAGAGTGAATTCCTTCTTTTTAATGTTTTCCCCAAAAGAACACAAGTACAGAGAAAAAATATATAATATGTTGAAATACAACATCCTCACTCTCCCAACCTGGGCTTCCCAGAAGCAAATCAACCATATTTAGCTGCCTCAGTGCTTAATTCGTGGTTATCCCTCACTCCCTTTTAGGCTTCTTTTCCTCTCTCATAATTTACCTTTTTATGATATCATCTCTTAACTCTGAAATACAAGAATTTAGCTTATTCTTCCCTCCCCCAGCTTTTTTATTCTTCTGTGGTTTTACTTGTAACTGAAGTAATACATCTAAACTTTGTCATGTTTCATTAACCTCAGAGGAAAAAAAAATCTCATCTTCCCATTTTGTTAAAGATCTTCATGTTTCACATTCCCTTTAAGCTCCCTTTCTCTTGCTTCCCTATTTACTATCATCTGTCAACCTTGCTCTTACTTTCACTGTCATGGTTTATAATATTTTGGGGTACCTGGGTGGCTCAGTCGGTTGGGCATCTGCCTTCAGCTCGGGTCATGATCCCGGGTTCCTGGGGTCAAGCCCCTTGTCGGGCTCCCTGCTCAGTAGGGAGTCTGCTTCTCCCTCTCCCTCTCCCTCTGCCTCTCCCCCGGCTTGTGCGCTCTCTCTTCTCTTCTCTCTGTCTCTCCCTCCCTCTCTCAATCTCTCACATAAATAAATAAAAATCTCTAAAAAAAAAAAAAAAAAAGGTTTATAACATTTGGTTAACTTGCATGTATGTTTGCTCTACAGGATGATTCTAAAGTTGGAAAAGGGTTTATTATGATGATATAAATTGTCCATTGGAGAACCAGGGAATATACTAAAATGCTATTTATTGCTCTGAATTAAATGTTGTACCCCCAAACAAATGGATACTTTGTTGTTTTTATGCTTCTTATTTGGACCATGGTTTCCTCATGTGGTTTTTGCCACTGTTCTTATTGAGTCTGACTTCTACTGGTCTTTTCTTTAGAGAAGACACACATGCCTTCTTCACATCACATCACTTGGTTTCTTAGGCAAAACTGTTTATAATTATCTGCTTCAATTTTCTTCTTGAAGATACCCTTCTTAGAGGTCTTGATTTCTCTAATTTTAACCACACACTTTCTATACCTGCTGTGTACCTTACCTTCCACTTCTGGAAGGGGCTTTTTTCTTTAGTTTCACCATTTTTTGGTATCATTAAGAAATATTAAATTTCATTGTCAATTCACAGGAATATATCCAGAAAGGGTATATGAGAGGTCTAGTTATCTTGATGTTTTTAAATGTCTTTATCTTGTTCTCACTTATAGTTTGGCTCAGAACTGAATTCTAGACTCAAAATAGTCTTCCCTCAGAAATTGTTCAATGTCTTCTTGACTCCAGTGTTATTGATAGAAAGTTGATACCAGTTTTAAAATAATTTCTTTTTGTATAAGGTCTTTTTCTCTTTCCCATCCAGAAGCTTTTAAGATTCTTTTAGTCTTAGAATTTTGAAATTTGAATCTTATACATCAGGAACTTGTGCTTAATTACCATTTAGGTCACTTGGCTTGTGACATGTAAATTCAATCTATTGTCTCCCTTGAATAATATTTTAAACTTTCTTTGATAATCGAATACCCCCACCTTCCAAATTTATCTGATATCTGGAGACCCTACAATGGGATTTATCTACTATATTTGACTCTCTGTTCCCACTAAACATGCTCTATGACCTAGATCTATACTTTATTTCACAACCCCTTCATTAATTAAAAGAAAAAAAAAAACACCCAATTTACAAGATATATTTCTTATTGTTTTTTAAATACTGTTCTGTATGCGTTTTATGAATGGATTACCTTTTACTATTTTTAAGGATACTGATAAGAGGGTTTTAAATACACTCCTTTGTCCCTCACATTTTTTGCAATGGTTATACATTTTAGTCATGGGATAGCTACCATGTTGGAAATGAAGTTAGAAATACCCAAAATGCAAAAATTCATTCCACAGAACTAAATGTAAAATCTAGAGCCATAGAACTTCTAGAAGAAAGTGTAGAAGACTATCTTTGTGATTTTAAGTCAGGCAAAGATTTCATAGGTAGGACTCAAAAAACATAGACCATAAAATGAAAATATGAATAAATGGACACTTCATCAAAATTTAAAAATCCTGCCCTTCAGAAGATACCACAAAGAAAATGAAAAGTAACAAACTGAAAGAACCTATCTGTAGGATATAAAAGACACAGAATTTATATCCAGAACATTTAAATAACTCCTACAACTAAATAATTAAAAAGACAATGCATTTAAAAATTGGGTGAAAGACTTGAACAAACTCTTTACAAAAGAGATGCAAATGACCAATAAACAAAACCTAAAGTGCTTAACATTATTAGTCAACACAGAAATGCAAGTTAAAAAGTTATCATTTCATATTGACTAAAATAGTTAATTTTAACAAGGTTAACAAAATTGTTAGCAGACAGAACAACTGGATCTCACACATCTCTTGTGAGAATATAAAGTAGGAATGAAATACATTGGAGAACAATTTGGTGGTTCCTTATAAAAATAAATATGCACCTATCCCATGACTCGGCAATTCCACTCCTTGATATTTACCCTAAGAAATTAAAGTTTATATCCACACAGATTTGTTCACAAATGTTGCTAAGAGCATGATTCTTTAATATTCCCAGACTGGAATCAGCCCAGACATGCACCAAAAAAAGAGCAAAATATGATATATTCATTCAAGGATACTGGTGAGAAATAATAGTGAACAATCTACTAATACACACAAGAACATGGCTATTTCCCCACACCATCACGCTGAATGAAAGAAGCAAGAGACAACAGAAAATATCATGGATGCCCATTTATAAGAAGTTAAAAGATGGAGATCACTGTTGCCTCAAAAACATGAGGAGGAAAACATCAGGACTGAGGGAACTTTCTAGTGATGGAAATGTTCCACATCTTGATTGTGTCTGTAGTTACAGGAGTGTATGTTTGTCAAAATTCAAACTATACACTTACAATCTGTAATATCAGGAAAAATGATTTAAAAAAAAGGAATGGGGAGATTAAATATTTAATTATAGATGAAATTTCCTCTGTTTTAGAGTGTAGTCATCTTACATAAGGATTAGAATATAGAACAACCCATATTTGAGGCAAAATTCATGTATAGTCAAAATGACCCTTGAAATGTCAGTAGAAAAGTATCCAGTTTTTCACAATAGATATATCAAAATGTCTTCCTCTAGGGAAGAAATCAATTCAACACAGTATGAAATAATTACCTTATGTATTTTTAATCTATTATTATACTGAACATCTTCATATAGTCAAGTTATATTCAATAAGAACTGAGACCTAATAAATTAACAAATATGTGCCCCATTTCACTGTCAGCATAGAACATGCTCTCATTGAGGGGCACCTGGGTGGCTCAGTTGGTTAAGCGACTGCCTTCAGCTCAGGTCATGATCCTGGAGTCCCTGGATTGAGTCCCGCATCGGGCTCCCTGCTCGGCAGGGAGTCTGCTTCTCCCTCTGACCCTTCCCCCTCTCATGCTTTCTCTCTCTCAAATAAATAAATAAAATCTTAAAAAAAAAAAAAAAACAAAACATGCTCTCATTGAGTAGAAGAACAGATACTATTTTTCTCAATATTCTTATCAATCATATATAATTGAATTGAGCTAAGTTAAATGTACATACTACATAACAGTCTTTATATTCAGGTCTTACCACAAGGTTCTATCCAGAATAAGACGGCTACCTGGCTGGCCATTCTGTGGGTGTGACAGAGCTGCAGCAAAGATGGACAGGCAGGAAACTCATCTCAGGCTTGGGATGCCCTTGAAAGGCAGAGGCGAAGGACCTTACTGGGACATCCATCCAACTGAACAGCTAAGCTCTACATCCTCCCTTAGCAAGCTCACTCACTGTCTTCAGAAAAGACCCTTCCAGTTTGTTTTGCCGAAGGGTGGAATGATCTTATCAGCTCTGTTAATGAGAAGCAATGGAGAAAAGATGAATCATCATTCACACCACAGGCAGATTTTTTAATTAATCCTTTCTTTTTCCTTCTTTCCTCCTTTATGCTCACACTTTATCATATTTCCCAATTTTAGAGCATCTACTGAGTGGTTTCCTCTTATGTCTTTACTGAGCTATGTTTTATGTATCAAAAAATGGCAATTCCTTTATATATCTTCCAAAGATATTTTGAAGTTTTACCTACGGTTTATCCCTTCTCCCATCCTTCCTACCAGTTGGGGTTTAACCAAAAACAAAAAGAGGGAAGAAACATTTGCTTGAGTTCAATCCCACAGCTTCAAGTAAAAGCTCAGAGAGCAATGCCATGAATATCATTAAATGCCAAAGATTATTTCTGGTTGTTTTTCTATGTTTATAATCTCTCCTATAGGTCACATACTTGCTTATATGGAACGCTGGTCTGTCTTCCTATTTCATGTGCATACTCTATCTCCTAAAGGAGAATGAGAATAAAGCCACAAACTAATTAAAACTAGGGTGACAATGCCTTCTATGTCACTACAGGAAGAGTTTCTTAACTTTTAACCCATGGATGGAGTTAAGCGGATCCAAATACACCCTGAAATTGTATATGGACCATGTATATTTACATGTGGTCATTGTTTTGGGAGAAGAAATCCTGTGGTTTCACTGTAAACAATGACAGTAGGTAACGTGATTGAAGAAAGATACCAGAAAACTAGTGGCCACAGTGAATGGATTATATTTCTGTTTCTGGAGAAGGGAGCTTTTATCAGCTTTATTACGATTATAAATCAATTTTTCATCAGATGTTCCTATATTCTTTGTTAGACCAACAATAATGACATTAAAACATTTGCAGATAAGATGTCACCTGTCAGAAAACACAATCGAGAGGTCTATGCCACTAAATCAAGCCTTCAGAAGTCCAAAATATTTTGAAAATCCTCTGTTAAAATAAGTTTTTTTTTTAAACCTGGATAATCTCCAAGGACATTAACATTGATTTATATCAAATTCAAACTTTAGACACAGCTCTTCAGACATCCCATATGTAGTAAAATGTTGCACAAGTGATTCTTGGCTTCCCAAGTCTAATGGATCAAATTGATAGCTTGTTAAATTTTTCCAAAATCCTAACACAAGACCCATAACCTCTCAAGGAAGGAGTTATGCCTTGGATACAGGGAAGGCAAGGGGTACCTAAATGTATTTACTCTGTAAGAAACCAGGCCCTGACCTTAGAAAGAGTAACTGGAAGCTCTGGAGAGGAAATCTTCCAGTCCAGAATGGCAAATAGGTTTTGCTTTCCATGCTACAATCAGCTATTTTCTGGAGTGATGTGTTTGGGAGGATTCTAGGGTTCCTGAGCTAGGATTGATGAGTGAAGTTTGCACAGGGCACAGGAAGGGGGAGATGTAGAACCTGCAAAGTGGGACCCAACCCTCTAGTCAGGAGAAGACTTAATAAAGGCTGTAAAGCACAGTGCTGTATAAGAGAGACAGATAATAAGGATAGTATAGTTAGAAAGAAAATAAGAATAGAAGACCTCTAAGGGTGCCTGAGTGGCTCAGTTGGGTAAGCGTCTGACTCTTCATTTCAGCCCAGGTCATCATCTCAGGGTCGTGAGATCAAGCCCTGAATTGGGCTCAATGCTGGGCATGGAGCCTGCTTGAGATTTTCTCTCCCTCTCCCTCTGGCCCTTCCCTTTCCCTGCCCCACCACATGCACATTCTCTAAAATAAAATAATAAAATAAAATAAAATAAAATAAAAATAGAAAACCTCTAAAATAGATTATATAGATAGAAAAATCAGGAGCAGACAGAAACCAAAAGCAAAAATAGAAAACAACAAAAAATAAAATTTAGAAATCTAAAAAGAACCAATAAACCACAAGAAACTGACCTATTTTTAAACTGAATCCATTCTACAATATATTTAAGCACCTTCTCTCAATTCCAATGTCTGTTGAGTACCAACTATTTTCCAAGAAGAGCTGGGAACTAGAAGGAGAGTGACTTCTAAACACAATTATAATGATCTCTCTTCGTCCTAATAGTTCCAATGAAGGTTTGAAAAAAAACACCATGAAGTCAAAGGGAAGAAGTGACACGTAGTTCAGGGGAGTCCCAGAAGGCTTTCAGTGAATTGGATCTTAAAACATGAGCTTTTCAGTTTTTTGGTTTTTGTTTTTTTGGCTTGTTTTTTTGGTGGGGAAGTAGAGATGAGCACTCTGGGCAAAAGGACCAGCAGGTACAAAGGAGTGGTGATTTAAAAGGACATGGCCTATTTCTGGAAAAATGGAGAAGGTCACTTCAGTGGGTGCACAGGCTGGGGATATAGAAAAGGTTGGAAGACAGCAGACAGAGCTGCTGCATAGACCAAATGGAATAGGAAGACTGTGTATTGGACACGGAGGTCTTTGGACAGCTCTTCAGGGGTGATTTTCGAAGTGTTTTCACAATTATTCCCATCTGATCCTCACAACAAATACATAGGACGGGCATCCATCAACTCTGCAACTCAAGCTAAAGATGAAGAAAATGCTGGTGTGAACATGTAAAAAATTGTCATGAAGAAGAAATGGCAAAGTGGGGATGGCTTTACTGGTAAAGGGGAAGAATAAGCAAGTTGAAGAGAAAGTCTTTCTGAGGAGATCATTTGTAGATGTGAATTTGCGGTTCACAGATTTTTTTTTTTTTTTGCAGTTCATAGATTTTTAACCTAGGCTGTATTTGCATAGTTATAAAAACAACATGTCCAGTTGCAGGAAAAGTTAAAATGGCCATTTTGTCATGGTTATTGTCTGTGGGAGTGGTGGGGTTGCTTAAGTGTTTTAACCTGGCAAATAAGACCTCAATCTGTACAAGATTTTGAACACAGCCACAGCTCAGATTTTGTTAGTTTCAAGGGCCTTGGGTAAAATTCAGCCCGAGTAAACAAAAAGACTGCAAAACATCATGCTCAAGGGGAGAAACACACATCTTTTCTTCAGAAACTATCGAAAGGAGACGATTCCTAAAATGGGAGCTCTTTGAATTAGAAACAAAACATAAAGGCAAAAAGGTGCTACCACATTGGAAGCAGAGTCAAAGAACATTGAAGCAGGTTTCCTGTAGTCGGTATGCTTCAGGGCAGGGTAAAACATTCTGTGAATGGAGTTGGGCCCATTACCTGCATTTTAAGGGCCTAACCCAAAGATCAGAGAGTTTCTTATTCTACCAGGGTGGTTTTCAGAAAGTCACCTAATATCTCTGTTCCTCAATTTCCCCATGTACAGAATGGGATAGCCTCTTAAGAGCCACTACTTGAGGTAGAGAAAAAAAAAAAAAAAAAAAAGAACCCTCTAGAATAAAAGAAAAAATTAGACCATATCCCAAATAAGACTTTCTGAATGGTGTTCTAACATTTCATGGTATACAATGAGCGCAAAAATTCAACAAGTAGAGTTCCCATTCACCATGGTGACACGGGAAGATCCTGAACTTACCTCCTGCCACGAACACACTGAGTCTATACTACATATACAACAATTTCTTCTTAAAATACCTAAAGGCTGGTGGTGTGATGAGCACACACCAGGCAAATAAGAAGAAAACTACATCAAGGCCAGTAGGAGAGGCTGAGGCACTGTCTCACCATAAACCCAATACCTGGCAGTGTGACCCACAGCTAGGAGGGAAATCAAAACCCAGAGCTTTGCCCTGAGGAACAAAGGATTCAAACCATGTCATGAACACCAGCTTTTAAGACATGCACTTGAGAGGGGCGCCTGGGTGGCTCAGTCGATTAGGCGTCGGCCTTCGGCTCAGGTCACAATCCTGAGGTCCTGGGATCGAGCCCTGCATTGGGCTCCCTGCTCAGCAGGGAGTCTGCTTCTCCCTCCACCCCACCCCCCACCACTTGAGCTCTCTCTCTCTCTACCCCCTCTCAAATAAATACATAAAATCTTAAAAGAAAAAAGGATATACTTGAGAAACAAGCCCTCCAAAACATCTCATTTTGAAATTCACAAGACTCCTATCCCAAAATTCTTAAGACATTAGCATCTGCGAAACATCTCTTAAAGGGCCCGTGGGCTCAGACGCACCTGCCCCAGGGCCTAGCTCAGAGCTAGCTGATGGTACCCATACTTCAAGTGAAGGGAGCTCACCTGCTTATACTCCAGCTTTGGTCTGAGGGGCAGACATCTAATTTAACACACATATCTGGGAGCCTGCTAGAACACTCCCTGCGGACTGAGACTGGCAGGTGCCCATCTTCACGCTCTCCCTTTGCTGTGCTCAGGCACCTGGGAGGGTGCCTTTACATGCAACTGGTACTCCAATTTTGGCGGCTGCTTCTCAGGGAATAGACCCCTAGCCCTGGAGGCCAGGGGAGCTTGTGTTCCTGGTCACATGAGACTATCATTGAGGTTACCCAGAAAGGAGCTCATCCCCGTCTGGCGCCTCAATTTTTGTGACTGCTGCCAGGGGACCTCTCTACATGGCCTGGCTTGTGGCCAGTGGGGCTTAGGCTTGTGGGTCCCACAGGACTAAAACCAACAGAGAAAGAGCTCATGAATAGCTATCACCCCAAGAGAACAGCAAGGGGCAACAGACCATGCAGCCTGGTCTTTCTGTGGAGGTCTACTGCTAATCATGACTACAGCCTGAGTGAGGGGCAGGCTTCTAATTAAACACACCTCGAGGGGCTGACTGGAACACTTCCACAGACTTCAGAGGGTGAGCACAATCTTCTTGCTCACCCGATTGTGTTCCAGAACACATCTATGGAAGGGGAGCTTTACATGCATCTGGGGCCTGCTTTTTGTAGCTAGCACCTGGGAGACTCCCTTTGACTACCTGGTTTTGGTGGCCAGAGCAGTCTGCCTTCCTGGGTCTCACAGGACTGTGGCAACCAGCAAGATGGTTCTCGGCAGGCTACCGCTCCCAGGGCACTGCAGACAGTGGACTAAGACACGACCCTTAGTCTTTCTCTGAAGGATCCACTTTGCTTGTCCAGGAGCTTCAGACTGAGAGTCAGGCTTCAAGTTTGGCACAATTGAGTGGCCTATGGAGCTGGTCTCAAGGAACACAGGCTGTGATGTCATCTTGACACTCTCCGATCTTGCTCCAGCTTTCCAGGAGCTCCCGGGAAGAGGCTTATGCACTGATCTAGAGCCCCAGATTTTGTGATTGCCGCCCAATGGACACCTTGACATAGGTCTTGGTGAGGATTTTTTCAAACCTGACACCAAGAACAAATGCAACAAAAGCCAAAGCAAACAAGTGGGATTGCATCAAATTAAAAAGCTTCTGCCCAGCAAAAGAAACCATCCACAAAATAATAAGACGACAGACTGAATGGGAGAAAAATCTTTGCAAATCATATAACTGATATGGGGCTAATATTCAAGTACATTTTTAAAAAACTCCAACTCAATAACAGCAGCAACAAAATCTGATTTAAAAAATGGGCAGAAGACCTGACCACCCATTCTTCCAAAGAAGACCTATAGATGGCCAACTAAGACATGAAAACATCCTCAACATCACTAATCCTCAGGGAAATGCAACTCAAAGCCACAATGAGAAGTCACCTCACACCTGTCAGAATATCTAGTACCAAAAAGACAAGAAATAACAGGTGTTGGTGAGGATGTGAACCCTCGTGCACTGTTGGTGGGAACGTAAATTGGTGCAAACTCTATGGAAAACAGTATGGAGGTTGCTCAAAGAATTAAAAATAAAACTACCATATGATCCAGCAATTCTACTTCTGAGTTTATCTGAAGAAAACAAAAATGCTAATTTATACATACACATGCACCCCCATGTTCTTTGCAGCATTATTTACAATAGCCAAGATCAGGAAGCAGCCTAAATGGCTATCAATGGATTAACAGATAAAAAAGCTGAGGTATACACAATGGAACATCATTCAGCCTATCAAAGAATGAAATCTTGTCACTTTCAACAACATGGCTAGAGACTAAGGGTATTATACCAAGTGAAAATAAAGGAGACAGAGAAAGATAAACACTGTGATCTCTCTTAAAAAAAGAAAAAAGGGCGCCTGGGTGGCTCAGTTGGTTAAGCGACTGCCTTCGGCTCGGGTCATGATCCCGGAGTTCCGGGATCAAGTTCCACATCGGGCTCCCTGCTCAGCAGCGAGTCTGCTCCTCCCTCTGACCCTCCCCCTTCTTGTGCTCTCTCTCTCTCACTCTCTCTCAAATTAAAAAAAAATAAAATCTTTAAAAAAAAAAAAAAGCTCACGCAGAACAGATTGGTGATGGCAAGAGGCAGGCAGTGGGAGGTGGGAGAAATGGGTTAACCGTTTTTAATTTAAACTGAATAAAAAATGTTTAACAATTTATGCAAAAATAAAATTCAACAAGAAGTTTTGTGTAGTATTTTTAAATTTTTTTAGCTCAATGTGTTTCTGCCTTCATGGTCCATGTTTGAATTGATCCTTACAGACAGGTGTCAAACATGCCCAGAGTATGTGGCTGTATTACCATGAATTACTAATTTATTTGAAATTAAGTGAAACTTGACCATTTGCTCAAATCTAGGATAATCTCAGGCTGATGTGATCTAAACTCCCATTTTCTGTATTAGGTCCTTGGGAACTGAAGGAGTGGGTAGGAGAGTCATGCAGACATCAAGTAGCAAACCTGGCCCAACCCCTAGGCTCATGATCGTGGTTGGCATGTATTGCTTGAATAAAGAAACAAAGCCAGCTGTAGATTCCCCAGCAAGACTGTCTGCCTTTCACAAGGAAGCAGTTCTGCTAATGCTTTCATGACTGACACTAAGGTATTTATTATCAGAGATGAAATGTTGATACATGATGAATTTCAGGGGTGAGGGCTGAAGAAAACCACGAGAAGTGCCGTCGTAAGACTTGATTAAGTTAGCCATAGTTCTGCTCATGTGCTGGAGGCACAGAAAACATAAAAGCCACCATTTCACTTCCAAACGACACAGCTAAGTGCAAAAGTGATCCACAGCAATACTAATGCTTGCACAAAACCAGCCTAAGAATTTATTGATGAGAAATATCCCAAAGGGGAAATACATGTTTGTATGCACACTCACACACACCCACACCCCCCCACACATACATCTACACCCCCATACACACATACCTACCCCCCCACACACACATACCTACCCCCCACACACATACCTACACCCCCCCACACACACACATCACTCACAACCCCACACCCCACCCCCACACCGCCCCCTACACCCACACACATCCTACACCCTGATAGTATCTGAAGTGTTCTTCTCCTAAACCACCCACCTTCCCACACTTAATGGTGACGATCAGAAACAATGACAAAAAACTATCCTCAAAAGCATTTTTAAATTTCCCTTTCAAAACATCTTTTGGAGGCATGTAGAGATTTTCTACTTATATAGCAGGTTGGTAATAAATGGATTAATTTGTACTTTATAGGAAAGGCACTATTAGCTTACACATATCTGTAATAGCTCTGGATTTTAAGTTTTACCATGGAAATGGGAGACTTTAAAAAGCACAGCTAAAATAAAGACTGATGCTCAAGTGTCACGAAAAATAATATGATAGTATCACAAATCAGGGAAGTACACAAAGGAATTCAGCTCTTCAGTGTTCCCAAGATAATTAACCTTGCTGATATCCATTAACCATGCTAAGTAGTTTCCAACTCCCTTTCAATCCTCTTGGACAGATAAACTGTAACATGCACATTTAACGACAGTTCTCCCTCAATACCATTTCCTGCATATTATTTAAACTCTTTTTTTTGGGGGGGGGCAACAGGGTCAACTTCTCCCAGTGTTTCTAAATTTTTATAATGAAACTGACACAGTTGTTAGAAAACCATAGCATTTTGCTTTCAGCTTTAGTTAAGTGAACACACAATTATGCACAGTGACTCAGAGAGGCCACATAAAATGGACTAGGACATGAATTCTCTTGCTCAGGAGTGCCACTGCTCATGGGAACTCTAAAGCAAAACCAGCAGCTTCTCATTTATCCAGGGATTAAAAGGAACCAGCACATACCAGCACTTTTACAAGCATAATTTAATTGTCACTGTGATTCTATCAAGTGTGCACGAGAAATCATCCCCGTCCTACAAACAGAGACACAGAGGCTGGGAGTTCAGTTGATCTGGAATGAAAATGGAGCCAAAGACACTCATGCTGAAGGTATAACATGATGGTTAAGACGTGTTTCCGAGACAAAAGGACCTACTCTTGAATTCAGTTCTGCGACCGAGCAATAGGACTAGGAGCTAGTTATCATTTCTCAGCACCCTCTTCCACATCTGTCAATTAGGAAAAGTCACACCAGCCCTAGAATGGTTTCAAGGATTAAATGAGTTGATACATATTAAAAATAGCACTTTTGACAAAGCCCTCAACAAATGGGAGTTTTAAAAAAATATTTTATGCATTTTTATATACATTATTTACATATAGTAAGATGCTTAGTGAATTTGCCATTTAATCAGTTTTGACAAATGTTGGTCAAGATACAGAACATTTCTGTCACTCAAGAAACTTCCCTCATGTACCTTCCCCAGGGAAGTATGTCATATCAGACCCAAGCACTGAAGTATTTCTACCATCATAGAGGAGTTCTGACTACTCTACAATTTGAGAGATCATAAAGTATTTTTTGTTATTTAATTTTGATACTATTTTTGAGATTCATTCGTGTTATTATGTTTATCTGTACAATGTTCTTCTTTATTGCAAAATAGTGTTTCCTTTTACAAATATACCCGAGTTCCTCCATTTTCCTGTTGGTGGACATCTGAGTAATTTTCAGCACTGGACTATTAAAAACACACACACACACACACACACACAAACAAAAACTCCTACGAACACATGTGGACAGAGGTTTTCAAGTCTCGTGGATAAATAGCTAGGACTAGAATTGCTGGCTCTTAGGTAAGGCAGTTGTGTCACTTTCTAAGAAACTGCCAGATCATTCTTCAAAGTGCTTAGAGCGTTTTACATTTCTACCTGTTCTCCATGAGAGTTCCAGTTGCTCGTCTCCTCAGAGGTTTTGGTGTTGGCACTCCTCCTATGTTAGCCATTCCGATAAGTGTGTAGTGGTATCTTACTGTATTTTCAATTTGCATTTCCCTGAAGGCAAGTTAGGTTAAACACTATTGCTTCTGTTCACTGGCCATTCTGTATCTTGTTGTATAAAGTGCCTCTTCAAGTACATGTTGGATATATGTGTTATAAATATTCTCTCCCAGTCTGTGGGGCATCTCTTTATCTTCTTAGTGGTGTTTTTCAGTGAACAGATTTTTTAAGTTTTCATGAAGTTCAGTGTATTTTTTCCCCTCTTATGGCCTGTGCTTTTGTGTCCTTTATAAGAAGCTTTTGCCTTCTGAAGTTACAAAGGTATTCTCATTTTCCTTCTACTATCTTTATTGTTTTAGCTTTTATGTTTCAGTACAATTGAACTCAAATTGATTTGTATGTATGGGATGAGGTAGGGGTTTAGATTCTTTATTTTCCAGGTAAATATCCAGTTGTTCCAGCACTATTTACTGAACTAGTGTTTTTATGCCATTGAATTGATGTGGTGCTCTTGTTGAAAGCCAGTTGACTTTACATGTGTGCATCTAATGCAGAATTCTATTCTGCTCCATCGATCCATTTATTTATAATGGCAGCTATTCTAACATTACTTTTTATTATTATTTTTCCACTTTTTGTTATTTCAGATGCCATGATTCAAACCTCAGTAACTTTGCTTTTGGATTTCAAAAAAGTTTTTATTTTCCCTTTCAATGCCATATATATGTATTTGTAAATATGTGTGTGTGTGTGTTTATATACCCATATACACTTGCACTTAGGTGTATTCATTTTCTTGGAGTGTCCTCATTTTTAGACCTAAGATTTTCTAAAAACTCTCTTTTTCAGACACCAGGGACCACGTTTATCAGCGGTTTTCAAATTTCAGCAAGGCATAGGAATTGTCTTGAAAGCTGGTTTAAACAGATTCCTGGACTTCACTTCAAGAAGTTCTGATCCAGTAGGTCTGGGGAAAGGCCTGAGAATTTGCATGTGTCACAAGCTCAGGTGATGAAGATGCTGCGGGTTTCTGGACTACACTCTGAGCAGCACTGGTTTAAAAAAAAATTAAATGGCTTCTCTAAGGTTCATACAGAAGCCTGATTTGCCTTTTCTAAAGTCTGCGAACATAGCCACTAATTTATACTCTCTTCACTTGAAAAGACATCTGAAAAATCTGCTGAATGCACCAGAGCATGGAAGCCAGGAAACATTAGGGTAGATTGATGTCCTAACATTGCCTCATTTCCTCCTTCCTTCCTGGAAATTGAGTTTTGGTCTGTGAGCGGGCATGCAAATAGCTGTGTACACAACAGCGCCATCTAGCCCCATCTAGTGATGAACGTGCGCTGCAAAGGGGACCTTCTCCCCGTGACCTCTGCCAACCATCAGAGAAAGCTTTCTTTTCCCCCTAGGGTTGACTGGTCTCCAAACCAGGAACATTTTTATGGCCAAGTCCTTTAAAACTTTCTCTGCTGAATTCATGTTTTAAGGAGTTAGCATCTAGGTGAATATTCCTGACAGAACATAGGCATTCTGAATTAAAGATCGACACACTCAGTCATCAAAATCCCAGTCCCGACCCCTAAGCTCCTCTCAATTTTTAGGACGAGCAGAGAACAGCTTTTCAGCTTTCCTTTCCAACAGATCAAGTCCATGTGAGCAGAGGGCCGCACCACAACCACTGTCACGCAGAATGTTGAGATTGGGGTGAGGACTCAAAAAGGGGGCGCTATTCTTTTTCCTGATTGTTTAATTACCTATTTAGCCTCTGAAACCATGTTAATGGGAAATGAATTCATAAATACTATTTAGACTTACACTGCTTTAAAGGTTCCCTTTGTAAAGGCGATAAATGATTTTCCCCTCTTTGAAAAAAAAAAAAAATTAGAAATCCCCCGAATAAAGGGAAAAGAGGAGTTTCAAATGCCACCCTCACATTGTCACCGGTCCCTTAGCACTCTTTTCGGAAGTACCGTGAGCACTGTGAATATCGGAGCTCAATCATTTCGGCATGGGCCTTGGAGGATTTTACAAAAACTAGAGAGAAAGTAGATGTGCTTCCTCCTGAAAGGAAGGTCTTTTCATAGTCAACGTAAAGTATATACTACATTTCTTTCAACAGTGAGAAAGTCAGAGATAAAAGGAAAACAGGCCTAAGGCTATAACGTATTTCATTTTCATCAGCGCTGGACCTCTGCCTTGCACAGCTGATGACACAGGGGAGGTCTTTGTGCCCGAGAAGAGATTCAACCAATACTTTAGCTACAAATGTTCTCCCGATTTCCAGAGCTTTGGGGTTATGAGGGTTTTATTTTTTCTTTGAAGGAAATTAAAATGACAGCAAATGAGTCATCAATGGAACTGTCGGAGACATTCTACAATTTCCCGTCGATAGGTCACGCGGTCCCAGGCTGTTAAAGCACATTTCCCCTGGGCTTGTAACCAGCGGTGGACGCGGTACTACTGTTCCGTACGGGAGGTGAGCCTAGAGATGTCAACTCTACTAGTTCTGAGAGTGAGTCTGCCCCCTGACCCCTTCCTCGCCACAGAGTCTCAGAAAACCTTTTTACTTAGAGCTCCTTTGGTTTCCCAGAACAGAAATCCCTCTTCCAGATGCTTGTCATCAGATGTACATACACATGACTTTCTCCCCCAAGCTTACATCACAATGCCTGAGACACAATATACATGCCATTATGCAGGATTCTCTCTCTCCTCCTTCCATCTGTCCCTCTCTCCCCACCCAGAGGATGAGAGAGATTACACACCATTCAACGAATTATGTATACACACACACACACACACACACACATAATGCACATGTATTATATATATGTTTGTACGTGGACACACACGCACAGTGGGTTCTCACTGCAACCACAAAAGAACAAATGGAACCTCCTTACTCAGTATGGGTATATATCCAAAAGAAGTATCAAGACAGATCCTCCTTAAGATCTTAATAATACAAAGCTTTGCCACGAGTGGCCCGTGGACAGTGAAAGTGGGAATTAACCATGGATTCCAGAGAGCCGCTTCTTTACTCATCTCTGCACCTGAAGTCCCATCACTTGGGCAGCAACCTCAAGTTCACTCTTCTTTCTACCAGAGACCCCTGCACAAACCTCTCTCCGTGTCTTGTCTTATTCTCCTCAGGTCACTTCATTGAGACAATGTGGACAGACTTCAGTTTCTCTCACTGTACCTTTATTCATCCCACCACATCCCAAAAGTTGGTAGCAAAACATATTAAGATCATTGCTTAAAAGGAAAAAGGGAGAAAGGAAAGAGAAACAGGGCATGAAGAGAAAAGGCTGTGAAAATGATTAAGTATCTTTAAAGGTATTTGCCTTAAGAAAAAAAAATATATATATAATATATAACTATAAATTATGTATCATCTCTCACAATCAAATGTCCATACCTTAGCAGTCCTAATCTTCTTGAATCTTGAACACGAATTTCAGGGCAACATTGGGGTTGAGGTAATCTCCTCAGGCCACCACCAAGGGGATTGTTTTCTTAACCTCCACACAGGTTCCAATACTGCCTTCTGAGGATGGAGGTTTCTTTCACGTCTACAAAAATCACAAGAGAAAGAAGATATTCATAAATAAAAGCTAAACAGAAACTTCAATAGGGATTTGAAATTCCAGACAATTTGGCTTGAAGAGGCTAAACAGAAGACACATTCTGATTGGCATAAATACAAAGAATAGGTGGATGGATTCAGTCTTGATTAGACTCAAGCAATCATATAAAAGCAGAAAAAATGTAGTGTATGGTGATTAACATAATAAAATAAAAAAAAATAAAAGCAGAAAAAGTAACACTATATCCAGGCTGGCAAATTTTGTAGGACATGACTAGTCAAATTTGTTCATTTAACTTTTAGGGAAACCGAGGATCAGAGAGGAAAAAAGGTTTTCCCATCATAACTCATTACCTGTGGCCTATTTCTACCAGTGAATCAAGCAAATCTTTAATAAACACAAACAACGTGCTTAACGCAGTGGTCTGGGTTAAAATGAGACAAGGGGACCCTGTATCACTTCTTCACCTTGAGATCATTCCCTCATTTGGCTTTTAAGAGATCAAACTTGCCAGTCATCCCTGGCCGCTCCATCTCGGCTGCCTCTGTGAGATCCTCTCTCTCTCACAACGTTCTTGGTGAGAGCATTCTGGGGACTCAGGCCTGAGCCTATTCTCTCTGCGTACTCACTCCTCAGGGGGCATCTCCCAGCTCCGTGGCGTGAGAAACTATTTATTCACTGACAACTCTGAGATTGTCTCCAGGCCCAGATACTTCACTGACCTCCAGACTCCGCTATCAACTGACTACCCAACAAGTCGGCTTCGAATTCTAATAGCCATGTCAGGACATGCCCGAAGTGAAGTCCTGATTCTGTCACCGACACAGCACCCTCTGAATAAAAAAAAGTAAGGTTCACACTCTTCTTCATCCATTCCTTCTCAAGGGCAATTTTATTCACCCTGCTTCTCAGGCACAAAGGCTGCCAGTCAACCGTGACTCTTGTCTCTCACATATATATACATCCCATGTCCTCTTCAAGATCCCACGGCTTTTCTCACCAGAAAGAACGCTAAAGCTGACCACTTTTACCTGCTCCTTCACTAACACGGATGTTCAAGGCCTCAGGATAGATCTCTAAGGCTGCACAGCGCACATGCTCAAACCATGGCTGTCACTCTCAACACGTCCCCCCCAGGGTAAGACCGTGACACTCTCCTGCTCAAAACCTCCCACCTCACTCAGAATCCAAGTCAAAGTCATTACAGTGGCCAGAAAGACTCCACATGACACAGCTCTGTTACCACGGTCTTCACCTCCTACCCTCTCCCTCAGTTATTCGCCCCCAGCCCTGCTGGCCTCGAAGCTGTCCCTCTAGCTCTACCTCAGCATCGGGACTTACCATTCCCTTTGCCTGAAAGGCTGTTTCCCCCCTCACCACTTTGAATCTGGCTTCCACTGTGACCTTTTCACAATTACTTAAAATTGTAGACCCCGATCACATCTCCTCATTCCCCCTTCTCTGTTAATCACCTGGTGAAGACTTGCTCATAGACTACATGGTTTCCTTGCTCATCTACCTTTCCCCAGTAAAACAGGAGCTCCATGCGGCCAGACATTCTCTCTCTGGTGTCCTGCTGTACCTCCAATACCTCACTCATAGCCTAGCACCAACACGGAGCTCAATATACATCTCTGAACCAACGAACAAATAGGAAGTTTACGTAAACCTCAAAGCCACTCAGAGGGTAAGTGGCTGAGCCAGGTTTAAATCAAAGGCATCTGTCTCCAGCATTCCTGCCACTGTAGGGCAACTTCCTGAAGACCTATTAGTGTTGGCATTAGGAATAGATTCGGTACAGCTTGGCATGTGACACAGAAGATGTAGATTCTATCTGAAAAGCCCAAAATGATTTCTACAAACTCCTAAAGAGAATATATTGCATAGAGTGGGATGGCTCTGCTTACATCTTAGGTTGCAAGCTCAGTATTAACTCTCACCTTGTCCTTCTCAGTTTTCACTGCCTTTTCCTCTGTGCCTTTATTTCTTGTCCCTCCCTCAAATCTCAGTCCCTTCCTTCCCCGAATGAACAGGGGCAAAAGATGGATCCAAGATTAGATAAAGGCAAGAGATGTGTTTAGGGAAAAGGTGTGGGGCAGGAATCACAGGACCATGGATCGGAATCTAACTGGGCCACAAACACACTGAATGCCTGTAGAGAGATCCCTTCACCTTCCCGAGAGCCTACTGCTTGCTGGGCTAAGCTACATGCCCCCATGATGAGTTCACAGCTAAAAAAAATAAAAGATTACTAAGGAAAGAAGTCTAAGACTGCTTAAGGAAGCAGGGTACAGTGTTTAAGAACCAGGCTTCGGGACAGTCCTAGTATTATTCACATCCTGGTTCCACCACTATGAAACTAACCAAGACACTCCATCTATCTATCACATTTTTCTATCAAAGTGAGAGGTCAGAAACACCTGTCTCTTTAGGGGGTTTATGAGAATCAAACAAGGTAACAGAGGTCAATCGCGTGTCACTGTGCAGGGCCTAAGTACTCAATAGGCATGTGTTGCTCTTAATTTTCATTCTTTATTGTTTCAGGCTGACATTCTGCATGAAATTTCACGATTTCATCTACTTGCCTGCAGAGTCTGATTCTTTTCCACCTTTCTGCATACGTAATTGCTTTCGTGTCCCTTGATGACTTTCTCTGGAAAATCGTTACCCCAACTGCCCCCACACTCTAAGGGCAGATGGCAGAACTTTGTAACATGAGAAACTCAAGTTCTCTGGTTCATTTCTTGTCCTCTTGCTGACGACCAGCAATTTGAGATGATCTTGGCCCTAGTATTACAGCAGGCTGATAATCATAAAGTCACAGTCTACAATTATTCCTGTATTCCAAAGCCAAGAAACACAACTCTGAAAGCAAACAATTCAGCACAATGATATACAGAGTTATTAAAGAAATTTTGCTGACTGTTTTGAGAATTCAAGTCTCCAGTCTATCCGAATGCATCTTTCTTTTCTCCTAACTGATATTAAGAAACTGTCTATGTTCAGGTAGTAACAACATAAAAATATGTCACCTACCTTTCAGGTTTAGCTATACCACAAACTAATAAAAAGTTAAGATGCTTCAGGGAAAAGTTAACTTCTACTCCAGGCTAAGTCACTGAAGGACTTGCTCAGAAATGCATTTACTAACAAAAGTTTTTTGAGTACATATTTCCTCAAGAGACAAGCCAATTTCCTGTTTGTTCCCCAGCCCCCATCCAGCACACAGCTCTTCTGAATTGATCCTGGTTGATTTCCCTCCTTCAGCAAAGAAATGAAAAGTAATCACCAAATCCCCAAGTACATATTCTATTCATTAATGAGCTGCTACATGGATGGAACGATCCAGAAGGCACTGGGCTCAGATGACACAGCTGCAGAAATCAGCTTTTTTAAAATCTTTGGAAACATGATGGGATTAATGCCATCCTATGGCAAAATAAACCAAGAAAGGATAAAAGAGGAATACTGCCAAAGGGAATAATGTCGAGAACGAACAACATGTGTCTTCAATCACCAGGATCTGCATGGTTCGAGCACTAATCATAGAGGGGGGTGTAATTTTTGCCTGTTGGGTAGGCTTGAATGCTTCAGGGAATAGGTCATTTTTCAAAAGGTATCAATTAGTGGCTGCTCTGATGGCAGAGTGCGAACCACACCTCTCTAATGACTGGGCTGTATTAACAGTGATTCCTGTGAGTGGAGAACACACACAGGCACTGATCCACAAAGGCACCCAGACACACTCCCCAGGGAAGGCAGGATGAAGGAGAGTCGGAGAGGGACAGGAAGATACGAGGAACTCTAAAATCAGGTTCTTGAAGATTTCTGGTGGAAGCATGCCGGGGGGAAGGGATGAACTGTGAATTTCAATCCATGGAACTAGGCTGGGTTGTAACAGGAAGTGGAGAAGCACTGGGATGATACAGAACCCACGTGCGTGTCTAAGGCCGTGCCTCACAGACCTGCACACAGCACTCGGGGTGCCAGCAATGCTTTACTATGTGTTCATTACCTCCACTTGCATATTAGGAAGTCATTAAGTAATTTGTGTGAAATCACACAACTAGAAAGTGACAGGATCTGCACTCAGAACCTGCCCTGGAGCTTATGGGTGTTCTCCAAATATGCTGAAAAAAATCACAAAGGATTCTTTCCTACATTTTTATTTCTGATTAAGCCAAGTTCCAACACTTGGAAATATCACAGTTTTAACTCCAAAGGAAGAATTCGGTCAGTCTCCTAAAGAATGTAACTGTGAAAACTGGCCCAGCTCCTTCTATGTCAAGGAGAGTGAAAGCACCGAGATAGAGCAGAGGGCGGGTTTCTTGTAACAGTTGCTTCCTGAACATATTCACTGAACCAAGTCTCCGCTGGTAGTGGGACTCAGTTTATAAAAAATTAATTATACTTCCTACCAGCTAACACTACTGAAACAATGTTGGGTCCATGAAACATAAAATACTTTGGAGATCCAGGTGCTCATCTGTAACTGCAATCACTACCTTTGGGCTAAATGTGGAAGCCTGTTGTTTATTCCTAAATGGACACCAATCAAACTACTAGGGAAAAACAAAAGAAAATTTGTGTCACCGGATTTTAAGGAATATAGAAAACATCCAATGACTTTTAGATACCTGATCTCTTGCCAATTCATTAGCACCTTATTTTCTTACCTGGTTAGCCTTCTAAATTGAATGGAGAAGTCAAGGGGACTCTAGAAGAAACGTTACTGAACATTATGATGAAACTTCAAAGAATTTGCTAGCATCTGGGCTAATTGTTGATCTGTATTTTGCTTTAGCTAGTTGACAAATGGTTTATCTCAAACTTCATCAAATGGGTCAGACACGGACAGTCTTGTAGGTGGAAAGAACAGTGGCCCACAAGATGAGCTTTTAAAATTTAGCATTCAAGGACAGATGCCCGCCCGCACCCCTTTCCATATGCACCTAGCCACTATTCCTCCCAGTCTCACATTTGCTATTTTCGGTATCTATAAATACAGGTCCACCTTTGCTTTAGGAAATTTATCACCATCTCCAGAGAAGCAGTCCTTGCTCCCAGCCTAATAGCAAGTGTATATATATACACATACGATTCCCTAAATACCACTGCTCTTTGCATGATTCACATATTCGGTCAAACTCTCTACCAACTTCCACACATGCCCATGGACCACCCAAACTTGTAGATACCTATGGAACTCACAGCGGCAGCATGCTATCTCACATGGCCTCCAACCCAGACAGTGGGCTTTCTGTGCCGCCTCAAACCCAGACAATGGTGAGTTTACCACACCCGTCTTACATGTTAGTGTGGAGATACAGTCGGAGTACTTACTTCAATGAATCAGTAATTCAATTACCAGGGGCCATTTTAAGTGGCAGCTTGCCATATACCTCTAGATACTAACCCAAGAAAGAAAATATCAGGAAGCATCACCTCATCCCCAAAACACCCATGTCCAATCTCCTATTCTTGGTGACATACGTAAGTTAGATCCACAATATTATGCCACCATGAACACCAACGGATACTTAGCAAAAACACATCATTCTAGGACGCTATCAATATGGACATTATTTTGCCTTGATACCATAAACTGCAAAGGTAGGCTGAAAGTATTAGATCCCTGCCTGGGTTTGATTCCCAGCTCAGCTGCCCCACTCTCTGTGTCTTTGGGCAAGCTGTTCCACCTTTCAGTGCTTCATCTGCAAGACAGAAGTCATAATACATATTTCCAAGCGTTCTTTTTGAGTAGTAATTTTAATAAAATGATGCTATGTTTGAATTAATGTATTTATAATTCATAGTGGTATGAATTTTCTTACCTATTAAATGAGCATAACACCACCTCAAGGGCTCTTACAAGAAATTTAGGAGGTAAAAATAGTAATATGCACAATAGTATGTTTGTGTCTTGCCTACTAGACCAAGTCGTCGAGAACATCAAATCTATGTCATGTTTCTTTCTGTGAGGCACAGAGTAAGCATAGAATAGGGAGCCATTGCATAATGTCTGTGTGTGGACATACGTTAATCATTTATGTTTTTGTTTTTTTGATGTAGTGTTCCATGATTCATTGTTTGCGTATAACACCCAGTACTCCATTCAATACGTGCCCTCTTTAATACCCATCACCAGACTAACCCATCTCCCCATCCCCCTCCCCTCTAAAACCCTCAGTTTGTTTCTCAGAGTCCATAGTCTCTCATGGTTCGTCTCCCCCTCCAATTTCCCCCCTTCATTTTTCCCTTCCTACTATCTTCTTTTTTTGCTGGAGTGGTGGGGGGGTGGGAGGGATGGGGTGGCTGGGTGATAGACATTGGGGAGGGTATGTGCTATGGTGAGCGCTGTGAATTGTGTAGGACTGATGAATCACAGACCTGTACCTCTGAAACAAATAATACATTATATGTTAAAAAAAAATCATTTATGTTTGACTTCCTTCACTGATTGATCTCGAAAAAAAGCTACACCACTTCCTTGCTAATTCTGTGGTGGCCAAGGGGGAAGGCCAGTCTAGGGAAGGACTGAGGAGCTGGATAAACCCAAATCATCTAATGATGAGAGGAGCAGAATTACTGCCCAATCCCCAAGCCATTAATAAAAGTCTAACTGATTATCAGAGTTTTAGGTAAGTAACAAAATCTCAGAAGCTATTAGTTATCGAGCTTGTGTGTACCAGCACCATACTGAGCTTACATTTACTCAAGAAATGCTCCCAATAAACTACTGAAGTTGTGCTATAAGGATTCTCATCTTACTTATGGGGAAGGAGAAGGCTCAGAGTGTTCAAGTGACTTGTGACCCAGTGCAGAGTGTGGATTTGAACCCAGAAGAGGGAGTCCAGGCTGTGGCCTTCCAATCACTACTATAGTCTTTCCTGCTGAGTCACGAACTCATTTTTGTCTGTGATAAAAACTGCAAATGTTTTCCCAGTTTATCTTCTTAGATTGCTTCTGTGAGTTTTTGAGGGGTAATGTTTTCACTTTGTAAGATAAAAGTTAATATTCCTAAAGATAGAAAAGAATATCCTAAAAAAGGAAAATACTAATAAATGCCTAGAAAAGTAGGCAGGGACATCAACAGGAAGCTTACAGAAAAAGAAATGCAAATAGCCTGTGAACTCAGCAACACACATAAGAAATCCAAATTCTGCATGAGAAAATTAGAGCACCAATGATCCTAATACTGGAAAGATTTAAAATACCACAGATATATTTAAATCAATACATTTACAATGATACTAAGAAGAAGAAGAAAAAAAATTTCACTGGTCACCTTTGGAAGATGCTAGAGAACCAAATCATTATTTTGAAAACAGTAAATAAATGAAAATCAACCTCTGTCCTGCCTTTCCTTATGACTGATAATCAAATCCACACTGAAAAAAGGAAGTTTCCATTTGTAGAAGTTTCTCACCAAAAAATGAAAACAAAATAATAAAATTGGAATGCCACCCTTGTTTAACTCCTAATGACAGTAACGCATCTAGGTAGTAATTATCAATGACTACTAACATCACAAAAGAAAGATCTGGAGGCACAATAGTTTCACCTAGGTAGCCATCTAGCCAAACCATGCAACCGGAATGAAAGTAGCTAACTTACAGGAAATGCAGGGACTGAGGAATTTGCTTACACAACACAGGGATACAATCAGCAATATCCAAGCTGTGGAACTGTCTGCAGGATAAAGAACCAGATCATCTTCAACAAATACATCAGGAGGAGAATAATGAAGAGTGATGGGAACCTACCCATTAAGAAAGGCTTAAGAAACACACAGTCACTTCTAATGGATGAAGAAGATTTAGATCTTGATATACAAACAAGATGAAAGAAACAATTATGAGCAGTAATCTCAAAAAAGACTAGATACTTGTCAGTACAAAATAGTTATTAATATCTTTGGTATAATAATGACATTGTTTTATTTACAAAAAGGATGTCAGCTTTTAGAGTTGAACACTGCTCTATTTAAGGAAGAAATGTTACAGGTAGGAATTTGCTCTAGCAGGGTCTGGGTGCTGTAGACAAGACTGCCAATGAACTGGTAAGTCTTCCAGCTGATTTATGGTTACCTAGGATTTCATTTCCCTGTTCCCTCTACTTTAAAATATATTTAAAATTTTCCAGAATAAAATAAAGAAAACTGTTTGCCAGACAGAAGCACATAGAGTATCTGTTTAACAAAGGAAGGTGATAAAAATGGTAACAGTTGTCTTTAGGTGGTAAAATTCTGTAGGATTTTGACCTCTTTAATTCCCATTATTTTTTTGCTCTTAATGAGTGTGACTCACTTAACAGACAGAAATGGGAAATTTATTTTAAAACCCCTTTTTTTCCCCATTTGAAGCTTTAACCATTAGTATTTTATTACTTAAACAACTAGAAAGCAAATATGCAAAAATCTTAGGATTTGCCAAGCTGGGTGGTGGACACACAACCATTCATTTTATCATTTTTCTTAATTGAAAAAATGTAACCTTGTATAATAGAATATTATAAACAATGAAAATAAATGGACTGTCCTGTTATCTCTGTTAGGTCATACTGAATACTTTCTTCAAAGTGACCTCTAGAAGCAAAGGGTGTCGCACAATGTAAAATGATCTTACTTTAACCATAAATCTAAGAACAATTTTTGCAACTATTTCCAAAGAACTGTGTAAGAGATACCAGGAATCTACCTTACAGGGAAGACCACAGAACAGTCCACTGTGAGACTGTCGATCTATATATTTTTAAGTATTTTTTATTTTTAAAGGAATAAAGATATGACCTGTAATTCATGACTTCGAAGGGATTTTACTTTAATAATGTTAAATAATTAGGACCAAGTCCCAGGCACTCAGTTAAAAATATTTCAAAGGAAAGAACTGGACAGAGTCATAGGGGTCAGCCAGTCAAATCATACTGTTTTGCAGATGAGGAAAGTGGTCTGTCCGAAGTCACAAAAGTGAGTGGGGTCAGGTGAGTGATAAGAATCCAGCTCTCTAATGCCCGATTCCCTTCTTTCCAAACCATGCCACCCCAAACAGCATCTTCCCAAATACTTCTATGATCCTGGCACAACTACACACCTGCATTCTATCTTTTATCAAAAAACTGGTAAGAATATATAGGACACAGATGGAGTCGTGGCTTATGTGGGGGTACCTGAGAGGAGAACAAGGGGTTTATTTATATAATTATAGCAGTTTTCGTTTGATAGCAAACTGGAGCAGAAAGTGCAGAGAGTTCTCATACACTTCCTGTCCCTAAGCATGCACAGCCACTTCCATCATCAACATCCTGAACCACTGCTACATCCGTTACCATCAATGAACCATTACATCGATCTATCATCATCATCATCACCCAAAGTCAACAGTTTACCTTAGGGATCCCACTTGGTCTTACACAGTCTATGGGTTTTGACAAATGTTTTGTGGGATATCTTCACTATAATAGTATTCTTCAGAATAGTTCCATTGCCCTAAAAATACTCTGCACTCTATCTGTTCCTCTCTCCCTTACCTCTAATCCCTGACAACCACTCATATTTTTAAATATCTTTATAGTTTTGCCTTTTCTGGAATGTCATACAGTTGGAATCACATAGTGTGTAGCCTTTTTAAGATTGGTTTCTTTCATTTAGTAATACACATTTTAAGATTCTCCAGGTCTTTTTGTGGTTTGACAGCTCATCTCTTTTCAGTACTGCCTAATGTTCCATTATCTGGATGGACCACAGTTTATTTACCCATTCACCTACTGAAAGATACCTCAGTTGCTTCCAAGTTTTGGCAATTAGAATAAATCTTCTCTGAACACTCACGAGCAGATTTCTGTATGGACATAAGTTTTCAACTCCTTTGGGTAAATATCGAGAAGCACAATCACTAGATCATCAAGTAAGAAGATGTTTAGTTTTCTAAGAAACTGCCAAAGTGTCTTCAAAGTGGGTTTTGAACCCACTTTGAACCCTTCATAGAGGGGTTTCAGGGCAAAAATCAGCAAAGTGAAAAATCACATAAAACCAACATCATGCTTCAAAATACCTTAGGAAGGCAGTATGTTAAGTGATAGATTTCAGAAGCCACTAAGTTCTAGGTTCTGTGAGGGCAGGTAATCTATTTCAGTAGTTCACTGTATCCCCAGTAGTATTCCTTGTACCTAGCACAGTGCTGGTACATGATAAATGCTCATTTAGTACTTGTTAAATGAACATATCCAGTGGGGGAAATCTTTTCTTCCATCTTGTAGCACACATTTCTTTGGTTGAACAATAAAGTGAAGACTCATCTCAGGGGTCCCACAGTGTGGAAAGTAAGTACTATTAAGGAACAGGACCTCACTCGATGAAATCCTTACCCTTTAGGGGCATCAAAGACTAGGACCAACATTGAGGAAAGCAGAGAATACTGCCTCTCTTACTCGGGGGCATGTGCCATTATACGGACCAGGGGACAGAATCCTCTGCACAATGGAAATGGTTCTCTTTTTATTTGCTATGCACGTACAGTTGAATTTTCATAAATTAAATGCACAGAAACTGAGAATCCACTGTAATTGCAAAACCACTGCATTGGAAATCAGCTTTCACTGAAATCACATTAGAAACCAGAAAGATTAGATTTAGAAACATATTTAGCCCCATCAAGAGGGAAATTATGGAAAGTTTATAAAACAACATAGATATACATTGTAGGCCAGCCAAGTGCCTGGCTAGGGAAAGGCTTAGCCTTGTCACCTCAACAAAGAGAAGAAAGCGGTCATCTAACTTCAGAACAAGGACTCTGGAGTCACCAAATCCCTGTTCTGCAAACTTGAAGCAATCCACCTACTCATCCGGCCTCAGTTTTCCATCCTGTGAAACAGGCATACTAATACGTATAGTTTTGAAAGGAGAAAAGATTATAGGACAGGTTTTTTAAAGCACACACAAACAAAATCATAATAGCAATTCCTCAGGCCTCGGTATGAAGTACTGAGAAATACAGGTTTGCCAACCCTAAACCTTCCTGAACCATCTGCTTCCCACTATAGCACAAGCTAAGTTACTACTTAATATTTATTAGGAACCCACAGAGCTGTTTGAATTACATAATTGTGCCTTAGATAGGTAGCTATTACTTTACCCTCACTTCTTACTAGGCAACTGTGAAGTTAAATTAGTCACTTATAAAGTTCTCTGAAAACATTAAAGTTGAAAGAAATGCCTTATAATTGTTCTTAGCCATCTGGCACCAAGTGATGCTCATGAACTTACATGAACCATTTGGCTGAAGTCCAAAAAATGTCTATCTTAATTTTATATCTCACTTACTCAAAGTTCTAAGTTGAAAAATTTCTAAGAGGAGAAAATGGTTTATTAAAAAGGAAAACAAATGGGTCAATCCTTGAACTTGTTCACAATTACACAGGAAAGCATAAGAAGAATTCCACCTCCAGCCTCCAGTTTTAACGAAGAAAACTAGGGCAATGTTACACACTCTGCCTGTCAATATACACATGCATGTGCATGCACACGGACTACACATTGTCAAGGGTGAGTTGTGGCTGCTTTTCTAAATGCTTTCACACGAAGAGCCACACATCATCTTGCCAAGAAGCCAGCACAACCACCACTAAGCAGCTTACCTGCAATGCCTCTCCCATCGAGGAGGCCTCTCCATCTACTGGGGGTCACCCCCCTCTCCTAGACAGAGCCCCTAAAAGCACATCTCCACTTGTCTGGAATATTTCTACAACCTTCTCACTGGTCTCTAATCAATGCATCTTGGGCTGATCCCACTCCTTTTTCTCCCCTAGAGCAGGAATGAGCTTTTAAAAATAAGCCATTTCCACTCCTCAGCTAAACTTGCCAAAGGCTTCCCACCGACTTTAGAATAAAATCCCAAATCCTCACCGCAGTTTAGCAGATCTGAGATGTGGCCCATTTCACGGGTCTCATCATGTATTCTACACCTCTACCTACTTAGCTTGCACCAGCCACACTGGCCACCCTTCTGTGCCTGGCTCCTTCTGGCCTTCGGTCGTCAGCACATTCGAAACAGAAGGTATGATCTTCACCCCACATACCCTCAAAAAGATATCAAAATCGATTTGGAGATGACTTGTAGAAAACTTGGACTCTCTTTCCCACCCCACCCCCTTCATTCATGAGGAGGGTGGGTTCACCAGTCCAGGGAAGTTCCAGACATTCCATGGATGTAAAAGTAATGTCCTTCCTTCAGTAGTGGAAGTATGTCCTATTTCCTGGAACCGTATCTTCTAGTAAGTTTTTCTCACTGACATATTCTCTTTCTCATTCTTCCCTCCCCACCCCAAATCTCAGACACTTCATCACATACTTATCCTTACTGTGTGTATCAACTGGCAACCTGCACGCTAAACTCACTTCTCAAGCACGACTGGGATCATTGAGGTCCTCTCCAGAGTAGTCAGAAGAAAATTACTTCTCTTTCAATGATTTTATGACAAGCTCCAGCTTCTGAAAATTACTGGATATTACTCTAAAAATAAAACATTACAGATAATTACCACTTAGAATGGAACAAATCATTATATTAATTTGAAAAGTTATTTTGGATATGGGGAAAGAGTACTTATTTGAAAAATAAAATTGCCAATGTACATGAAGCAGCTCGACTCTGAGAGGAAATGGGAGAATAAGAAATGGCTTCATGCTTTTTTCAAAGTCATTGTGCTCATGCTGATAACCAACCCAATGCTGTACAGTCTCCCAGAAGCCATGGAAGGAATTACATAAAGTGTGTTGTAAAGTGTGTTTACAGGTGAGTGAAGAAAATCTAAGTCCCGTTCATGTGTACTGACTCACTCTTCTCCCTAACTTATCAGGAAGGTTCTATTATTATCTCCACTAAACAGGAGAGGAAAACAAGCAACTTGCCCAAAGTAGCAGTGCTGGGAATTGTATTAAAATGGCTTAAATCCAGAGTCCACACTTATACAATGCTGCTTCTCGTGTCTTAAAGGAAGTCAGACACAAAGGGATGTTAAATATTACACTTTGACACTGATCACCAAAGCACAGGTAAGTTAGTAGTTCCCGATAATGCAAGAACAGAAATGCACAATATTATATAAACGAAGAAAACTAAGTCTTAAAGATCTTCTGACTTGCCCCAAATGATGCAAGATCTCCTGATTCCTGATCTGTAAGTGTCCTCAAAAGCTGGTTTCTCATTTGGCTTACATATATGTAGTATCTTTCAAACACTTGTCTCTGTGTTGACAAATGAGTGAGACATAAAAAATGGTTTGACAGAATTAAGTACCAGGCTGTGTGGGATCACCAAAGGATAACCTTCATCTGAGTCATCACAGACAGCAGAGTGTCCATGAGCTCTGAGGCTGAAAAGTGTTTACCTGGACGAAAACCTAAGAAAGAGGAGAAGATATGTGAAGACCTTTCTAGGCAGAAAAAAATTCCTTGTAGGAGAGCCTGGAAGAGAGAACACTGTGCTTTCAAGGACCTTAAAGAAGTCCTATATGGATGAAGGAGTTACACATTTTTAGGATGGAGCATTATAACCATCACAATGGAAAAATAAATTGGGATGAGACCACACAGAGCTGTGCAGGTTACATTAAGGAATTAAAACAGATTAAACTATTTGTAAAGTTAAGGAAAGAGCAAGATTTCTATCTTGCATGGTTCCCCCACATCCCCATCCCTCTGCACCACCACCCCTACCACTGAAAATCAGACAGGAATCAAAACTGAGTGAATGAAATCTGCACAGGGTCAGAAAGGAAGTCCACAGAGACAGCAAGACTAGATGCGAAGGGAGAGAAGAAAAGAAAGTGTCCAAAAGAAGGAGAATTGTACTTCTTAAAAAGGCAAGCATCTAAAAGAATGCTGAGAGATGAGATCAAAGGATCTATCATGTTATGTTGAAGCCAGCTAGCAAGAGTCATGCTGTTTCCAGGAATTTTGTGAGCTAGTTGTTAAAACATGAAGCCCAACAGGTTGGGAATATTTACACTCTTAACATGCGCCAACACTGTAAGACAAGATATTCCTTTCTGGAGAGTGGGTTTATCAGCACACCACTACCTATACTCACTGAGGATATGGTGGGATCATAGCTGTTGTTGGTGGGAAATAACTAGACTACTACAAAGGAGTCCTTCAATATTTCCCATTACCTTATGGACTCTTCAAGTATCAAAAGGTAACAAACATGAAAAGCTAAACTATGGTGCATTTCATTGCTCCCCCATGTTGACTTGACTCACTCACAGTGAAGCTGAATACTGAGCTTGATGAGCCCTCATATCCTTGAGTTTCTATTTGTGTAGATACACAGCTCAACAAAATTTATTCATTAAAAAGCAATACTTTTGCTTAGAAAGGCAGTAAGACTTGGTAGAAATTTCAGCTGTGGATCTTAACATCGCCTAAGGTGTTAATGCCCTCAAGATCCTTAAAGGAAATATAATTAGGAGTTTTAAAAGTTTGTTTCAAATAAATAAAATTAAGGACATATCATAAAGCTATACTCCATAGAATTATGGAAAGTAAATACCTAGCAACTTTCCCTATTAATATTTGTAACAGATGGTATTTGTTTAATGTTTGGTAGATGTACAGGGCATCCAGTCTCATAACAAACTATACTCATTTATGACTACTATTCCCATTTTACAGCTGAGAAAATTCAGGTCTATAAATTAAACAGCCTGCCCAAAGTTGTATAGCTATTAAGAGGCAAGAGTTCCCAGCTACTGATTGCATAGCAAAAGCTCTTAAAACCTACACGTAGGGGCGTGGGGCGTCTGGGTGGCTCAGTCATTAAGCGTCTGCCTTCGGCTCAGGTCATGATCCCAGGGTCCTGGGATCGAGCCCCGCATCGGGCTCCCTGCTCCGCGGGAAGCCTGCTTCTCCCTCTCCCACTCCCCCTGCTTGTGTTCCCTCTCTCACTGTGTTTCTCTCTGTCAAATAAATAAAATCTTTAAAAAAAAAAAAAAAAGTACACGTAGCTGCCTCACAAAGTTATTATTATTATTATTATTATTTTGTAACAAGAACCAAGCACCAAGTTTATTTGTTCATTTCTTGCACTTGAAGTATTCCTCAATGACATCCTTCACCTGAGACTCTTTGCCATAGTCCTTAACCACCACACAACTGCAACCAACCACTTTACGGGGTTTTCCCTCTCTGTCAACTTTACAGAGGCCTACCCATTCCCCTAGTTTCTTGTCATCAACCTTGATTAGGTTGATTTGGTGCTCAGCACAAAGGGCCTCCACCAACTTGACATACATAGGCTCATCACAGTTGGATGCAAGCACACAAAGATGGGCCTGGCGCTTGTCTAAGGCTTTGGCAGCTTCGCAAATTCCACGTGCTAGGCCATCGTGGATGAGGGCGGTCTTCAGCACCTCTTGTAAAGCAGTATTAACGTCCATTACACCTCCAGCAGCAACGCCTTCCTCGGCCATGGCTGTGGATTATGAGTGTAGCCGAATCTTGACTGCACGCGACCTTCCGCCTCCGCACGACTCAGCGGGGGCAGGTAAAGAGCGCCTCACAAAGTTATTTTAATGCCCTTAGATAATACTACAGAATGTAAATGGTAAAAAGTAATCAACTTATAAATTTCTTTTTAAGATTTTTTTATTTTATTTATTTGACAGAGAGAGACACAGTGAGAGAGAGAACACAAGCAGGGGGAGTGGGAGAGGGAGAAGCAGGCTTCCCGCAGAGCAGGAAGCCCGATGTGGGGCTCGATCCCAGGACCCTGGGACCATGACCTGAGCCAAAGGCAGACGCTTAAGGACTGAGCCACCCAGGTGCCCCTCAACTTATAAATTTCAAAATTAACATTAAACATTTACTAAAATGCACGTATCTTGTTTACTCCTATTTTTCTGTCACAATAACTGGTAGGATCAGAATAGATTAGTTTTCCCATTGCGAAACAAACTCTCTAAAGTGGCCTACAATACACCAATTCATCAAATTAGACAACGCTCTTCATTATTTTTTATAAAATATAGCAACCAGTGCCCACGTCATGATAAACAATTGAGGCTACTCGACTACTTTATTATAGCTCACATCTTTCTACCCTAGTAAGCTGAGCAGTGCACATTCTAAGAGGCAACCATGTCAGTTCCTAAACCTGCTTATTTCAGTTACTCTTGTTTAAAAAAAGCACGTTTCTACAGTGTTTACTCTTAATACTATATAAATAAAAATGTGTGGTAAAAAAACCCAGAATTTGTTTCCATGAAGAAGTTGAAAAATCGGGGTGGAAATACAACTATAACACAGTTGAACATATGAATTTGAATGAAAGATACATCTATAAAGTGGTACAGGAGTTGATTTGGGGCATGACAGAGAAAGGTTACCTATGTTTGGTTCACCTGAGGATTCAAGAGAAGAGAGCTTCGGGCACCTGGGTGGCTCAGTCGGTTAAGTGTCTGCCTTCCGCTCAAGTCATGATCCCAGGGGCCTGGGATCAAGCCTCACATCAGGCTCCCTGCTCAGCGGGGAGTCTGCTTCTCCCTCTGCCCCTCCCCCTGCACGTGCTCCTTCCCACTCTCCCTCTCAAATAAATAAAATCTTTAAAAGAGAGAGAGAGAGCTTCATGGAAAGGGGGTGTTTGGTTTAACTTGGACAAATTACTAGCATTTTGCAAAGCGGAAATCACACAAATTTAAGTTAATATGACCATATGGACCATTAATAGAGTCTAATTTAGAACAGTAAGAGTTCTAATTTAGAACATTTTACAGAGAACTATTGAATTGGAACAGAATAATAAAGGGAGAACTTCCACTCTTGGTAACTCTGATTACAGAGGTTTCAACTTGAAACCAGGGATGAGCTTCTAGGGGCTCCAAAATTTATGCACCACATTTTGTTATTTCTATTTTCCTAGGGAGAAGGCCCACAGCTTCTGATTCAAAGTAAGATTTAGAATTGGTGACTTATAGACTTATTCCAAGGTAATTTGATGGGCTAATGAGAAGTATAAGTTAGTTGTGATTTCCAACTTTACTTGCTTTTAAATGTCCATAACAGGTATCAGAAGTAACAGGCAGTGACTCTGGAAAGAAAAATGCTGTCCAGAAAAATAAAATGGAGTAACTATATACTGCATTTAGAAAAACTCTCAATTGGACCTAAGCTGACAAGGACCCTATCACATGGCAATCAAGGGGAAGAAATGCATTCTATAACCAAAACAGCATAATCAATAGGATACACATTTCCCAAAAGTTACTAACAAAGAATTCAAATCTTTAACCCTGAAGATACTATACGCTAAAATAATGCATCACTGGAGATTGAACTAATTAAAGATAAATATAAAAAAGGTGTTTTAATAAACTCAACATCACTAAAGGGGGGATTAACTTTACAGATCTATCAGTGGGCAAACAGAAGCAGTTGTGTTTATCTCCAAAAAGAGATTAATGGGATACACATGCCCATTCTAATATGCCCCCCCAATTTTACTTTGAGTAGTGTACTTCAAAGTGGTGAACTGTTAAATATAGATCATTAGTCAGTGCATGTTTAATTATATACCAGTATTTCTTGAAGATTAAAAATGTCTACAGTTCAATTATCTCCACATAGCAGGTCCCATTTTCTATTCATTCAGTTTGGAACAATGTAGTCACAAAATATATTGTCTTAGATTAAAATCTGCTTGATAGTACTCCACAGGGCTGATTTCAAAGGGGAAAAATACACCTGCTTCACTTCTCAGCGAGAACACAAGCTACTGCTTTATACCTTTCTACATTCAAGTGGATTCGAGAGCACAGCAGTGACCCCTCAGACCCTTCTATCACCCATGCCACACAATTATCACACAGCTGGCCTTTCACATCCGAGTCATGCAAAATGGCTTAATCTTTCATGTAAATGATCTCAACTCTGGTTTTGAGGCCCTGACCCCACACATAAGTCCTCTTCAGATCTTTGGATTACTATAAGTAGTTACCAACACAGTTAACATTCTGATGCAAACCTAAGTGATCTTTTACAAGAAGAGATCATTCTTCAGGAGAGAGAAAAAAAAAAGATGATAGTATTTAAGTTCTGAGTTTAAGGTAGAAGACCCAGAAAAACAATTTATGGTGCTTGGAATAATTTACTTGATTACACGTATTACAAGTATTTTCCTTCATGTTTTTGTAATGAACCTGACCATGAAAAAACAAATTTACGTCTGTCAACTGTCTCATTATGAGTTGAGTTCATTTGGTGCAGAAAACCTACAGTTTAATTGCTTGATTTATATTTGGCTCGTAGAATGTGTACTGAAACATTACTCTCTTAATTATGTTAATTTATAACTGAAAAGCTAAATTTACAAAGGCAATAACATTAATTATTTACTTGCCCATTAAAGTTGAATATATATTACCAAGCTAATTGGTTTCATAAGTCTGCCAAAAAATTAAAAACAAGTTTGTTCACTGATTTATATGGGAAAGGTACACATATTCTCAGTAGGTTACTTGTTCTTTATTGGATTACATGAAAATATGTGTAAAATACTTCGTCTATACACTATTCCAACTATCTTCTTCCTTACTGAGTTAAAACACATTTCAAAGAAGGAACAGAGGCAATGAATATTTATTCAATGCTTATTCTATATCATACTGTATATGAATTATCCCATTTAATCTAGTATCATTTCCTTTTTAAAGTTGAAGAAACCAAAGTTTGGAGAGATTAAAAAGTTTGCCAAGGCAAGGATCAA
Source organism: Halichoerus grypus (assembly GCF_964656455.1). Lineage (NCBI taxonomy): Eukaryota > Metazoa > Chordata > Mammalia > Carnivora > Phocidae > Halichoerus > Halichoerus grypus. The sequence goes on along the minus strand of NC_135713.1, from coordinate 46,585,682 downwards.
GATAATCAAATTAAGGACTTGCTCTAGAAACACTCAAGATCTTACCATTTATGCTGTATTGTTCTAATACCCATTATTTACAGCAGGGGGACATTTGCTAACTCAATGATTCCCTAAAGAAAAAAATTGCTTTAATGTCAAAATCAACTACTTTAATGAAAAATTTAATCATAATCCCATATGGATATTGACATAAAAAATAACCACAGAACCCAATCAAAAGCACAGGAATTACTGATTAGTCTGTACCCCAGTGACCTCAAATCAGAATAGCACAAGGATAAAGTCCAGCAAATACACTTGAACCTTATCTCTACAGTAGGATTCAGTATTAGGCATGTTCCGCTTAGACCACAACTCAACAAGGGGATTATAAATTAGAGAGGATAATACCCATCTTACTACCCTCTTGGGCATAGTGTGAAGATCAAATGTGAAATGGGATAAGAAAAAGCTATGAAAATTACCGAGCATTATGGAAATCCAAGTGAGTACAATTAGTGTTAGACTGTTTTGCACTTAAGGAATTCCCATGGTATTTAGTCTGAGTTTATAGGGAGACTAAAATTTAACTATATTCTCATGTAACCTGAAAGGCTTCTAAAATTTCTCTAATATAAAATTCAGTCAGATCTGGCCCAGGAAAAATTTCATTAATATGTGACCTTAACAAGGTATAATTAGCAGTTTTTAATTAATACTCAATAAAATATTGTGAAATATCTTCAAAAGGGCTTGGGTCATTGTATTCTTATTGGATGTTTTTGATATCCAGGAAAAACCAAAATATTAAGGATGTATTTATTCACATACACTTTAAAAAATCATACAACTAAACTGCTAATGGTTATAGAGCAATTAGGACCATATTCATCTGTAATGAAAAGTGAATATGAGCATTTTCTAAGAGATTTAAATGATACTTTGAATGTCTGCAAGTCTACTGGGAAGGAAAACAATATTCCACCTTAGCTGACTTCCTGAAACATTTCCAAATGTGGCCTAATGATTTTAGATATTTTTCTACAGTAGTTCCAGACCTAGTGTATCATAATAAATTATCTCCTAATACTGCTGTGGAATACCTCCTATCATTCGTTATGATGGAATTTTGCTGAGGGCCAGAGGACTGCAATCATCTGATCAAGTTTAAATTACACTTTGGTTCTTTTTTTATTCAATATTTAAGCACTATTATATAAGTCTGTGGAAAGACACAGGCTATTTCTCAATAGAAGGAAGAGACATTTCAACATTTTTATATCCCTTACATCATTAAAATGGAAAAAATTTTTATTGTGTTAAACTATGAAATAAAAATGCATCCACCATCTACTTAGAGCCTACTAAGTGCTAAAAGAAATTTCAGATCCTGAAATTTCAAGGAAAAAAAAAGTTCTTTGGAATGTCAAAATAACTTATCACTACCACCCACAGCAGAATAACATTATTCAACTTCAGAACTGGTCATGACATCCTATGGGCCAATATTTCACTTCTCATTTATGAAGTCTAGAGTAGAAGTGGGGAGCTTACACATTACTTTCTATCCAACTCTGCTAATTATTCTGACATCAAGGGAATCTGGATTTGTAATTGCAGTAAGTTCTTGAGATTCAACTAGAAGTAGCTAAAACTCACCAAATCTAGAAAATCTAATCCAATTATTGAATTTTATACACTGATTTCTGTTAGGAATTGCACAGAAACCTTGTCATGAATTAAAATAGTAAATATGGCCTTTGAGTCAACTATTGAATCACATTTTACTTGCTAAAACATGTTGAACATTGGTGAAAAAAATAGCATTTAATCCAACACAGTTTTGCCTCTTCTGAATTATAAATGTTCATCAAAGGAGAAATGTCACAGAGGAAAAAAAAAAATTATACACACACACACACATATATATATATATATATATATATATATATACATATATACAAGTGTGGGCTGTCATTGAATTCCTGAAGGAAATGTTAATTAAAACTTTGTATATTACTCTTCGGGTGCCCTCTGACGCTCCCCCCTCTCATGCTCTCTCTGTCTCTATCTCATTCTCTCTCTCAAATAAATAAATAAAATCTTTAAAAAAAAAATAAAAAATAAAAAAAAATAAAATCTGCATGCATACATCAGCTGGCTTGAGTCCCCAAACATCACAATATACAGAACTATTTCAGTTAAGAATTGCTGTGTAATTTAAGTCATTAAAATATGTTTACCAAAATGGCACAATGGTAGGCTTCAAAAACTTTTGTTTTCAAATACAGAAGATAAAGACACTTATAAGTAACTCAAAAGAGAAATAAGGATTCCTCAGAGAAGAACAGTTCTAGCTAAGGCAAAGGCATATTCCCATGCTCTAGGCACCACTTTTGTGCTAAAACAAGATTCTTTCCACCAAACACACAGCGCTCCCTGGCTTCTCACCTGGACTGTTCCTATTCTCCTCCTAGCACACCCAAGAGGTAAGAGCCTACATAAAATAAGAGATTTCACTGCGTGAACCTAAATAGGTTTCATCCTGTGCATCCTAACTTGATTATCTAGAAATGATACATGTTGCATCACAGGAAAATGTCTAATGGAATCTTCAACGGGCCAGTCCATCATCTCAACTTCATTTTTATGAACGAAGAATTTCAGTGCTTTGCCTCTAAAATCAATCAATCCTTGCCTGATCTACCAGCGTAAGAGCTGCTTTGAAAAGATATTAAAAAACCTTATCAAAAAAATATCAAAAGATATTCTTTAAAAAAAAATCTCTCAATTACCCGCAGAGCCCATCTTCATATCTTCCCTCCTTTGTAGGTTGCTCAATTAGTACTTGTTGAAAAATGATCTGCCAATTTCTAATTTATCTTTTGTAAAAGCTGTGGTTTTGATCTAACAGGCATGGTCAAAGGAAAACGCTATTTTAACAGGGACAAATGAAGATGCTGAATAATTAGATACCAGAATCATCATCATTTTTGGATTCCTAATAACAAAAGGAAAAGTTCTCTAAGAAATAAAAATGCTTCATGCTGTCCATCTTATGCTAAAGAAATAAATCGAAAAACACATCTACGTACACATGTATAAGACACATCTGCTGATATGTTGGACATATTTCTCTTAATAGTGTTTTTGACATTCCCAGGTGATAACATCCCTAATAAAGTATTAAAAAAAAATCTCTTTTCATGCTTTTTCTGTTCTAAGCCAATCCTATTCTTTCCTCAAGGCATTAGAAGGAGTGAGTTTTCTTTGGCTGTAGACAAATCAATATACTAAGTTGTACCATTACTTAACCTAATAACATTCTCATGTGAACAACTCTAAAAAAATACAGTCTTTTCAGATTTTTGCCCCTTACTTCTTTCCTATGATTTTGTAGTACGTTGATGCATCATTTGGAGACCGCTCTGCTCCAATATGCTGCTATGCAGATTAGACACAAGGAGAGTCAAACTATATACACAGCCTATTACATATATGTGAACATGTATATGAAAAATATATACCAATTCTTGTGAACCTCTTTACCACATAAAAAAGTTAAAGTAAAAACTGACAACTTTCCACTGCTTATACAAATATAAAAAATAGGTGGGTATATTAGTTACCTATGGCTGTATAATAAATTACTAAAAACTTAGTGACTTAAAACAACAACCATCTCTCATCTCAGAATTTTTAGGGGTCGTGCATATGGACACACCTTAACTGGGTCCTCTGCTCCAGCATCTTGTACAAGGCTATAATGAAGATGTTGTCATGGTTGGGAGTCTCACTTGACACTCGACAGGGGTAGGATCCACTTCCAAGCTCATGGGGCAATTTGCAGGATTCAAATTTGCTTGCAGGCTACTGAACTTCCCTGCTATGTGCCCCTCTGTATATGACAGTTGGCTTCACCAAATCCATCAAAGGATAGAGTCAACACAGAAAGTCTGCTAGCAAGACACAAATTACAATTTCTTGTTTCTTAATCATAATGGTGACACCCCATCACCTTAGACACACTATTGGTGAGGAGCAAGTCATGAGGCAAGCCCATATTTAAGGGGAAGGAATCACACACAGAATATGGGATCATTACAGGTTACCTTTGCTCTGCATGCCTTAGTGGGAACGTAAACAAATAAGGAAGTTCATTTTCTACATGCACTTTGGCAATTCTGTTTTATTCACTTACTTTATCATGGCTATTTTACCATCCCAGTATAGACAAATCTACTTTATTATTTTAAATCTACTTTATTCTTTTAAAAAGTCACATAGTTCTTACTTTGTATATTTAGTTTCCAATGCTTTATCTTTTTGAATGTTTCCATTTCTCCTTGGCTTTCATCTCCAGCCCCAGAAAGTAGAGATGATCTTAGATGTTTGGGTTATAGAAGATTACTTCCAACATGACATTTATTTAGGTTATGTTACTATTTCAACTTACTAAGGATCCACAAGACACACAAGAATGGCCCCAAACATCATAGAAAGGTACAAATATTTGTCAAGTTTAAGTTCTTCAGAAATTTCTATAGAAATGATAGGAACAGAATGAAAAAGAGATGTGGTGATTCCGCAAGTCCATTTGATTTCATTCAAACATAAATTTTGAGAGAACTTTAGGAAAATAAAGAGGGAGCAACTCATTTTCCTTAGGGCAGTGACTACTGATATGTTCCTTCTAAGAATTTTGGGCTTTACACACTACAGAATGTACATAGTCTTCTACCTAGGTGAAGGCAATTGTTCACCTGGTAAAATCATAGATCGGTTCAAAAGGCCCCATTTGGCCATCACCAGACCTAAGTGTCTATTTACAGACCTGATATTGCCACCATAGTGTTCCTTTAACTTCATCTACAAAAGTTTTTACCGAGAATATACTGTAAGTCAGGACTCTATTAGGTACTGGCAAAAGATTGCATGGTAAATGAGTTATAATAATAATTTTCTGTGAGTATGGAGAAATATATTTAGACAGAAATCTGACATGTAAACAAACAAGAAAACTACAGTACATATTTCTATTCAGGACAAGATGGCATAAATCTATTTCTCCATGCTCCATTTATGCAAAGCACAACCTTAGAAACCCTATAAACTGTCAACCCTGCTGTGAGAGACAACCAAACGAGAACTCTGATGGGCAATAAGAAGGTGGAAAGCAAGACCCCAGGATAAGAGGGACAGCATAGTGGCCAGATGTTTAATTTCCTCATTATCCTAAAGGAGGGAGACCACCCAGACCTGGCATTCACAAGAACCCCCAACCTGGGGGGTGGGGGGTGGAGAGAAAGAGAGAGAGAGAAAGACATCCAGGTAAACTGATTGTTCCCTAGAATCAAAGGAGAGTTTTTCTGACAACATAAAGTAAACTCAAAGCAAACGGCAAGGGGGATCCATTGAGAGACCAGCCAAAAAAAAAAAAAAAAAAAAGGCAGCCCCATAGGGAAACATGGGCCTGAGACATCCTCTTCCCACCAAGAAATACCAAGTCAGGGCACAGAGCTGGCAGGAAAAACTCAGCTACAGCAGCAGCATGGTCCAAGAAATCCTTTTGTCCTCATGGGCCCTTGACCCTCTCCCCCAAAACACTAGGATGGGTAGTCAGAACTAGGAAAAAGGAAACAATCACAAAGAGGCCCACATCGAGAAGCTGCTTTATTCCTGTGGAACCAACTCCCCTCAATGGCCTAGAGACACTGGGCAGAGGTACCAATAAGGGCATACCATGAACTCCTAGCTCCTCTGAAAAAGAGTCAGTCTTAGTAGTGAGGCAGCCAACCTGGAGAAACCCCTTCTGCCCCAGCAGGCAGTAAGAGTTGGGACGAATGGGAATTCGTCAGTGGTACCAGACAAACCAAGCAGAGCAGAGTATTACCGAAAGGGCTCTGGAAATTCAACTGCCATTGGAACTACAGCCCACAAAATTTAACAAAGACCTGTGTGCTAGAACAAACCAAGGTAACTGCCTACTAAATTAAACATTTAAACATTTAAATAGGACCTAGAGTCTCCTGCCATAACGACTTAAACGAGAAAAGACCATCAGATGATGCTAACACCAAGATGAATCAAAGGTTGGAGTTCCGTGACAAGGATTTTAAAGGAGCTGTCATGAAAAAGCTTCAACTATCAATTTCAAACTCTCGAAACAAAAGGAAGTCTCAAAGAAATTCTAGAACAGAACCAACAGAAATTATAGAACTGAAAAAATACAGTTATAGAAACAAAAAATTCTGCATGGATAGCAGAATGGAAATGACAAAGGACAGATCTTGAGGACAAAATAATAGAATCCACCCCATCTTAACAATATAAAAAGAATAGGAAAAAACAGAATCAAAAATGATGCCTTAGGGACCCAGTAACTAAAGAGTAATGATGAAAGAGCCAATATTTTTATCCCTGGAGTCCTAAAAGTGGAGGAACTGAAAGGTTATTGAGGAGGGCGCCTGGGTGGCTCAGTCGTTAAGCGTCTGCCTTCGGCTCAGGTCATGATCCCAGGGCCCTGGGATCGAGCCCCGCATCGGGCTCCCCGCTCAGCGGGAAGCCTGCTTCTCCCTCTCCCACTCCCCCTGCTTGTGTTCCCTCTCTCGCTGTGTCTCTCTCTGTCAAATAAATATAAAAAAAAAAAAAAAAAAAAAAGAAAGGTTATTGAGGAAAGGAGGGAGGCTCAAATTTTCAAATTTGGGGAAAGACACAAAACAACGTATCTACGAAGTATACTCTCAACAGGGTAAAATCAGAGAAATTCAGAATAAGACACATCATAATTAAACTTGTGTAAACTCAAGATAAAATCTTAAAAGCAGCCAGAGAGAAGTATTACATTGCCTAGAGAGAAATATCAAGCAGAGTAACCACAGATTTTTCACCTGAAACCATAAAGGCGAACATTTTTTCAGATGCTAAAAGAAAATAACTATTAACCATGAAATCTCTATCAGGCAAATGATCCTTTAAGAAAGGGGAGTAAGAACATTATAAAATGAAGAAAAACTAAAATATTTTGTTAGCAAAGATACCCTTAAAGAATAACTAAAGGAAGTTTCAAAGAGAAACGAAAGGAATAACAAGAAATCTTAGAGCAGCAGGAAGTATCAGGAAGAAGGAACAAGAATAAAAAGATGGGATACAGTGAACTATCCCTTTCCTAAGTTTCATCAACAAAAGCTAGAATAACATCTGATATGCAAGACAATGCTATTTAAAAGTGGTAAAGTTAAAGAGACCAAAACAGAAGTGAGGTTCCCCCATTTCACTCTAGGTGTTAAAATGCTGGTAGCAGTAGACTATTTTAAGTCTACCTTTTTCTGGATATTATATTAACGAGAGTGACTACTACAAAAACTACACAAAAAGATGCACTTTAATACACTATAAACAAATCAAGATGAAAATTTTAAAAAGTTCAATTAAACTATAGGAAGGCAAGAAAAAAAGTAAAAATAAGTTATAAAATGGCATAGTTAAGCACTACTGTATTAATTTTTGAACAGCTTTATTAAGATACAGTTCACATATCTTTTTCAAAGATATTATCCAATGGGTATTAGTGTATTCAGAGTTGTGCACTATTACAATTTTCAAATTTTTTCATTACTCCAAAAGAAACTCCAGACCATGTGGCTGTCTTACCCCCAAATCCTCATCTTCTCCAGCTTAGGCAACCACTAATCTGTGTCTATAAATTTTCATATTCTGGAAATTTCATATAATTGGAATTATGCAACGTATCCTCCTTTTTGACTGGATTCTTTCAGTTAGTGTAACATTGCCAAGGTTCATCCATGTTGTAGCATATATCAGTACTTATTTTTATTAATTGCCAAATAATATTCCACTATACGGATACACTACATTTTATTTATCTCTTCATCAGTTAATAAATATTCAGGTTGTGTCCACTTTTAAGGTATTATAAATAAATAATGCTATGAACATCTGCATAGTTTTTATAAAGACATGTTTTATGTTTACATTCTCTTGGGTCTACATATATCTAAGACTAGTTATTGGATCACATGGTAACTATGTTTTTTAACCATTTGAGAAAATGCCAGACTGCTTTCCAAAGCAGTTGTACCATTTTAAATTCTCACAGGCAGTGTGTGAAGATTCTGATTTTTCCACATCCTTGTCAAAACTTGTCATTTCTATTGCTGTCCTTTTTTGTTTTGTTTTTTTTTATAATTATTGCCATTCTAGTGGATATGAAGCATTATCTTACTCTGGTTTTCATTTGCATTTCCCTGATGATGATAAACATCTTTTCATGTGCTTATTGGCTATCTTTATATCTTCTATTCAAATAATTTGACCATTTTAAACTTGCTTTTATTATTGAGTTATGTTCTCTAGTTTTTTCCAAACATTTTATTCACCTGAGAGGGGTGGGGAGAGCATGCAGGAACGCAGGAGCAGGGGGGAGGGGCAGAAGGAGAGGGAGAAGCAGACGCCCCACTGAGCAGGGAGCTTGATCTCAGGGCTCCATCCCGAGACCCTGAGATCATGACCTGAGCCAAAGGCAGACGCTTAACCGACTGAGCCACCCAGGTGCCCCTGTTCTAGTTCTTTATACATTCTAGATACAAGTTCTTTTTCAGATTGGAGGAAAAAAAATTTTTTTCCCTCCATTCTCTAGGTGGTCTTCTTTCTTTTGAAAGTGTGTCCTTTGAAGCACAGAAGTTTCAAATTTTGACAATGTCCACTCGTACCAATCTTAATGAGCTGTACTAGAAGTTCTAGCCACTGAAACAAGACAAGTAAAAGAAATAAAGAGCAGATTGGAAAGTAAGAGACAAAAATGAAGAAAACCTCAAGGAATCTCCCCTAGACAACCCCCCCCCCAAATAGCAGAAGTAGTAAGTGTAAGGACATAGGTTTTAAGATCTACACAGAAAAATCAATCACATTTCTATATACTAACAAGTAACATACAGTAATTGAAGTTGAACAAACACCATCACCTACAATCACTCCAAAGAAAATAAAACACAGGCATAATCTGTTTTGTCCAGTATCTATATACTAAAAAACTATAAAATGCTGAAGAAATTGAAGAAGTCGTAAATAAATTTTAAAATTACTGTATTCATGGATTGGAATACTCAATATAGTAAAGGTGTCAATTCTCCCCATATTCATCTGAGAGCTTAAGGCAATACCTATCAAACTCCAAGCAAATTCTTTTTTTGTAGACACAGGCAAGCTTATTTTAAAATTTAATTGAGAAGACACAGGCTCTTGAGTATCCAAAAAAATGATGAAGTTGAAAAAATTATTCTATCTGACAGCAAGGTCTACTACACAGCTGTAGTAATCATGACAATGTGGTATTTCTGGGGGGACAAATTGATCATCAGCACAGAGTAGAGAACCCAGAAAAAGATCCACAGAAATAGCCTTACCTGATTTTTGACCAAAGTACAACACAATAGGAAAAAAAAGACAGCCTTTTTACCAAACATTACTGAAACAGGACATCCACAAGCAAAAAAATTAATCTTGACCTAAACCTCACAATTTTACAAAAATTAACTCAAAATGGATTACAGACCAAAATGTAAAACAAATCTGCAAAACTTTTAGGAAAAAATCTTTGGAGTCTATGATGAAGGATAGTTGGAAGAAAGGCAAGCAGGGACAAAGGGCCCCCCCATCTTTTTTTTTTTTTTTTTTTTTGATTTTTTATTTATTTGACAGAGATAGACACAGTGAGAGCAGGAACACAAGCAAGGGGAGTGGGAGAGGGAGAAGCAGGTTTCCCGCCGAGCAGGAAGCCCGATGCGGGCCTCAATCCCAGGACCCTGGGATCATGACCTGAGCCGAAGACAGACGCTTAACAACTGAGCCACCCAGGCACCCCGGGCACCCCCATCCTAAGAGGAAACCACCCTTAAAAGGATTTTACACCACCCTGGAAGGAGCCCTCCACCCTTTCCCACATGATAGAGGACAAAAACCTGATTGGGTGACAGGCACCTGAGGCTTAATCAGATTACAACAGCCCGCCAACAAGCCCATAAAAACCCCTAGACTTAGGGGCGCGTAGGTGGCTCAGTCATTAAGCAACTGCCTTCGGCTCAGGTCATGATCCCGGGGTCCTGGGATCAAGCCCTGCATCGGGCTCCCTCCTCCGCAGGAAGCCTGTTTCTCCCTCTCCCTCTCCCCCTGCTTGTGATCCTGCTCTCACTGTGTCTCTGTCAAATAAATAAAATCTTTAAAAAACAAAAACAAAAACCCTAGACTTAGAAACTCCGGTGGCAACCCTCTCCTCTCCGGTCCCCTCCCTCTCGGGAGCTCTGTACTACCGTTCAATAAACTTTACTATCACTCAATAAACTTTACTTTGCTGCCCACCACTCTTTGTCTGGTCTACCTCTTCAGTCTTTGAAGTGGCGTGACCAAGAACCACAGGCACTAAAGGAGAAGAAATCCTGTAACATCTAGGACAAGGAGGACAAGAGTTCTTAAACTTGATACCAAAAACACAAGGCGTAGAAGGAAAAATTGGTACACTGGGCCCCATTAAAACTAACAAACAGCTGTGGATATGTGAAATTACATTTGAAAGAGATTGAAAGACAACTGATAGACTAAGAGAAAATGTTTGCAAACCACATACCCAGCAAAAGATATGTATCTAAAATATATAGTCTCATAAATCAACAGTAAATACACATGCCAGACGATACAATTAGAAAATGGGCAAAAGACACACAGATATTTCACCAGAAAAGGTATACAGATGGCAAATAAGCACATGAAAAGATGTTCAACACAATCAGTCATTAGGGAAATACAAATAAAGGCATAATGAGGTACTGTTTACACAGGTATGAGGTGGCTTAAAAAAAAAAAAAGTGACCACACCAAATGCTAGCAAAGATGCTGAGGAACTGGACCACTCATACATTGCTGGTAGGATTTTAAATTAGCACAGCTGGGGCGCCTGGGTGGCTCAGTCGTTAAGCGTCTGCCTTCGGCTCAGGTCATGATCCCAGGGTCCTGGGATTGAGTCCCGCATCGGGCTCCCTGCTAGGCGGGGAGCCTGCTTCTCCCTCTGCCTCTGCCTCTCTCTCTGACTCTCATGAATAAATAAATAAAATATTTAATAAATAAATAAATTGGCACAGCTACTTTGGAAAAACAGCTTTGTATTTTAAAAAAAAAAATCAATATGCAACTATCATATGACCCAGCAACTGCACCTCTGGGCATTTTTCTTCTTTATGTACCTTGCATATTCTAGAGAATTCAAAACATATGCTCATACATACTTGTACATAAACATTTACAGTGGCTTTGTTGGTAATAGCTATATTGGTAATAGCTATAAATAGCTATAAATTGGAATCCTAAGGGATGAGTGGTTCAACAAACTATAGTACATACTGTACCATACTCAGTAATAAAAAGGAACAGTAATAAAATGAATACATTCAACAACTTGGATGAATCTATAGGGAATTATGCCGAATCAGAGCCAATCACAAATGTCACAAACTGTAGGATTCAATTTTTTTAAGATTTTATTTATATTTTTTATTTTTTTAATGTTTTTATTATGTTATATTGGTCACCATTTAGTACTTCATTAGTTTTTGATGTAGTGTCCATGATTCATTATTTGTGTATAACACCTATTTAGAGAGCAAGCGTGTGAGCAGTGGGAGGGGTAAAGAGAGGGAGAGAGAATCTCAGATCCCCACTGAGCACGGAGCCTGATGCGGGGCTCGATCCCACGACCCTGAGATCATGACCTGAGTGGAAATCAAGAGTCAGACGCTGAACCCACTGAGACACCCAGGCATTACACACATGATTCAAATTATAGAACGCTTTTAAAATGACAAAAATTTTAGAAATGGAGGGCAGATGAATGGCTGCCAGGGGTGAAGTACAGGGGGACATGGAGGGAACAGAGAAGATTATGGTTATAAAAGGGCAACATGAAGGACTATAGGGAGGCTGAAACTTCAGTATCTTGTCTGCACAGGTGAAACGTATACCCACCCACGTGATCAAACTGTACAGAATTTAGTGCATGCACGCACACACATACACACACAAATGAGTTCAAGTAAAACTGCAGAAGCCTAGGTAAGACTGTCAAGATCCTTGTTGTAAAATTATACTACAGTTTTGAAAAGTATTACTGGTGAATGAAAATGGGCAAAGTGTACAGGGGATCTTTCTGCATTATTTCTTACAACTGCATGGGCATTTACTATCTTCATAACATTTTCAAATGAAAAAAGTAAACTAGTTTCCAAACTATAGTACAGCGGCGTGCTTCAAGAGAGGCAAGGCTAGAAATACTCTCTTCTGCTACCTTCCTTAGAGTTCGGCATTCCCGAGAAAAAGGTAACAAAGGAGAGTTGTTTTTTCATTTTGTTTTTTCCCTGTGAGGCAGTAGCTCAAAGCTAAAAAAGACAACCAGATGTTGAAACTAAGAAGGTATATTTAAAATGGCAGCGAAAAGTTAATCTTTCTAACTTCTAAAGATTAGTTGTCTTTTAGATGATTTACCCTGAGGCCACACCACAGAAACCTTACAAATCCTGTCCGAACTTAAAGCTGCTCCTTTCCTGCCAACACCCACAGCCAGTCCTCATCCGGGAAGAGACACTGACCTGAGTGAGGATGCCTGGAGGCCAGCAGTGGTGACACACAAAGATGGAATTTCAGGGAAGACAAGTTATTAGAAAGCAGAATGGCCAGGGGTGTGGGAAGGAGTCAGGAGGGCAAATGAAGACTTGAAGACCCTGGTGAGGACGGGAAAGTGAAGAGCCTCTGCTGACCTCCTACGGAAAGTACGTAATGGCCGTTCTTGCTCAACTGTCCTAATAAATAAAATCTTAAAAAAAAATATATATATATATATATATATATAGGACTGGAGTTATAGAAATTGGTTACGGGGAAAAGAAGGAAGAGGGCAACTGATTGTGCTCTGAAGTAACTCCTCTGGAGGGCTTCCCAGAGCACCAACATCTGAGATGGGTCTTCAAGGACAGGGAGGAGTTTGCCAGGTGGGGACTTATTCTTACTACCTCTTTTTGGTATGGCAGTTGCTAAAGCCAAAATATTATCAGACGCCATTGACGTATTTGTAATCTGCTTAATTGGCTTCTGTCACGTAAAGATCCAGGAAAGGCCCAAAAGAGGGAGGGAGGGGAGAGGCAAGTGTTACCCAAGTGTTTCCACTGACTTTTTCCCCTTTAATCCTTTTTCTTTTCATACATAATCATGTTAGGTAGGTGTTACACCTCCCCTCTGGCAAATAAAACACAGACACTGAGAGGTGGGAAAACAACTTGCCCAATGTCACACCACTTCAAGTAGAGTCTTTAAAACACAGGTTGGACTCCAGACTCCACACTTTTCCAGGACCACCACACTGGGACTGTAACAGATGTTATTACAGGAAGGGATAGGTCACATGCGTGATGCATAGCACTTAACAGGATGGGGGTGAATGGGTGCTAAACCAGGGCCCTGAGGGCCACAACAGGGAAAGGAAGGCACAGGGAGAACGGAAGGTGAACTTCACCCAGGTTACGTTTCTCCACTCCAGTCCTTGGTGACTGCTCTCTCCCTTAAGGTTTTAGACTTCACAAGCCATGTTCCACGGAGCCTCTGAACAGCTCTTTCTGCTGAACATATGGGGCTTTCAAGCAAGGAGTTATATGAAGAAAACAGCTGTAGTGAAAACCACGGGCAAAACTGACTGTCTTCCCCTGTTTTATTTATGTATCTTGTCTGCTCATTTAGACAGTATGCTCTTCATGGGCAGAAACAGGTCTCATTCTCTTGTATTTATCACAGCACTAAGCACCAAGAGCGGGATCGCTAATTCTCCCACCCAGTTGATCTGTCCAGGGATAGAACACAGAGACCCTGGGCAGCCGTGTAATGTAATGAAGTGGAGATGAGAGGAGATACATGAGGTACACCACCTGCTCCCTCCTGAATTTTCTACAAACCAGGCTTTTGAATTTCATTTATGAAATGAGACAAAAGGGAAGGTGGGGGCATTACGGCCGTATCTTATGAAATATTACAGTTCAAGAGGCTTTCAGACCACTATAGGGGGAGAAGTAAAGATGAAGGCTGTTGGTCGGACACCTGTTTCAATGGGATTTTTTGTTTGTTTCTGAGATATAATTGACATATAACATTAATCTAAGTTGTACAACACAATGATCTGGTATTTGTTGATCAATAAGATTTATAAAGAAAGAATTCTACCAGTTAATAAAAACTGAAAATGCTGGTAATAGATGGTCACCAAATATCTTCCAGATCCAAGCTTCTACAAAGGAGTTATTCTAAAAACACTTTTGATGTAGCTTGGAAGAGCACCCCAATGCATGTCCCCAAATCTGTTAGATCATCTATGAAGTCATCCAGATAGCCCATTAGATATTTCTTGCTTTTGCTTCTTTGCCTTTACTTTAAAAATAAATTTCTCTGGCTCCTAGATTTCTATTTCTTACCAATTATTTAACAGCAGTTATGCCTTGTCCTTCCACCACCACCTGGCAGAGCTCAAATTTATACGGATTCCTACATTTTAACACTACTCCCTGAAAATAGCTTTATTTTTCTACTCAGGGGTCCAATTCATTAATATTCATGTAATGGGTTCATTTTTAGATCTTTTCTTCCCATCCTTTAAGGCAGAAACTAAAACTAAGGGAAATCCTGGTTCTCAGGACACGAGTTCTAGTCTGTGAATTTCAGCACATCCTTCAGCCAGTCATATTGGGTTTCTCTAGTCAGTAACAGCAGCTGGGCAGTGTAAGGGTATAGCAAGATAGGGCTGTAAAGCACCTATAATCTACAAACATAACACAAATGGTGCTTGCTCCCTCAGCCTCAACTGATTAAAGAACTTTCCTTGCAAAGAAGGCCCCTCTTTCCTTTTACTTCTTTCATTATGAATGCTGAAAATACAAAGTTCACATTCTAGACTTGAGTTCAGATGTTCAAAAATCATCTCTCTAGCTTTGCTGTTCTGAGGAAAGATTTAGTTCAACCTTCTAAGGTCAAGCCTGAAAAGAAACAAGTAAATCCTAAAGGAAGTTGGGCAGCAAGCCTATAGGATACGGGCACGATACCTAACAGATTTAATTAACCTCCTGTCTCTGTCTCTTTTACTAGTTGCTTGTTTTTTCTTCCCTCTGTGTTTTTGTTTTATATTGGTTTGGGCAGTTTTGCTTTGTTTTTTGTTTTTGTTTTTTTAAACTCCAGGGTCCTCAGATAAAGGCCAAGGATTAGGTTCTCTTAGCCTTAAAGCATAATAGATTAGGCATAGTCTCTATATAATAGTCACTATAGGAATAATATAGATGAACCCTTAGAAAATTTTACCACGAAAAGGTACAATGTTTTTGCGGGGAGTACAATTCTTATAGACACATTTTTATAGGATATTTTATTTTCTACTGACAATCACACAAAAATTTAAAATGTGTCTATAAGACTAGTGCTTTGGTTTAGGTGAGGATGAAATCTCGAACAGATTTTAAATCAGTTCTTCTGGGAGTCTAGACATAGTGCAGAGACACAGGGAGTGTTTGTGGCCCTTTCTTATGGCTTTGTTTTATTCCCAGAGAAACAAAGTGACACCAATTTTCTATAACAATTAAGTGCATTTAATCAAAATTATGTCACTCTTATTTTTTAGTATAAAAAAACTTCTCCAGTCTTTATAGTTACAATACCCAGATTATACCTATGAAGACTCAAGCAGCTGTTTTCAGGCTACACTTGAATCCACCTTGAATTCATCATATTGCCCCCACTTCCAAGTAAACTTCTTGATCTTACTATTTCCATTAATTAAACCGACATATATTCCAGCGTTAACAAAGCTATGTAATTTTCCTTGCCAGCCCCCATTCTTCTATATCCAGTTCCATCTGTGCAGCTCTGAAGAAGTCTCTTATTCAAAACATCCAAAAAAAAATTTAAAAAGCTAAATATTTGAATGACCTTAGATAGGACTCAAATAATCCTCTCTTCTATCCTCTTACTTTGGGTCTACAGTCCTCTGGCCTCAAAGGTAGGGATACCCTCTTGGTTGTTCCAAGCCTTCTCTATAATCAAGCCATCCAAAAGCCCAATACCAAAGAAATGTTACCTTCAATTCTTATCAGATTATATTCCTCAAAATTTTTCGACAGGTACCTCAGTGCATAATAATTTAAATCCATACTACTAGCATGGTATTCAAGGCCCTGTAAGGATCTGACCCCAGATTCCCCATCTATTCTCATTTTCCACTCCTTCTATTCCTGCCCACCTTACATTCCAGGAAGTTACTTAAGCAGGCAATTGGACTGCATCGTGTTCCAAAAACCTAACTTTTAAAATTACTTAAACAATAAGCCCAAGCTAATATTTCAGGATGATTTTTCTGTAACAAGAGTTTCAATTTCCTATAGGATTTTATTCACTAACCCTGGGAGCTCCTTGGGAGAATATATGACCTGAACAGTTTTGTGACTACCATATGCGTAAAGATAACTGATGGTCTGAGAGCATCTCAGCACTCCTTTGGGGAGAAGAGCCAAATCTGGGGTCCACTAACAGCTAAAAAGGAGAAAGCAAGAGACATAAATGATAAAAAGCCAGTGAAGTGGGACGTATTTCATAGATTGGTTGAAATGGCAGGTGTGGAGATTTTCTTTTCTATGGACAATAACCACAAAAACAACTTGTATTTATTGCATGAGAACTGTTTCCAGGCACCGTGTTCCTAAACCTGTGAAGTAGTGTTGTTTCTTTGTTTTGCAAATGGAGAAATTCAGGCCGAAAGAAGGCAAAGCCCTTTGTCAGTGCCACAGAACAGCTAAACCGCGAAGTTGCGATTTGAACTCAAACCCGGTTGCCTCCAAAGTCTGTGGAGCTTAAAAACACTGGACTCTCTTACCTCACTGGCCTTGTAGAGCCTCTGCCAACATACACGTGGAGACAGCCAAATCCACATGGTGCTCCCTGCGAGCAGAGTCTGATGTTTGCTGCAAGTCGGAATTTCTAAGACACCTCTTCTGACACAAGTTTAAAATAGCTCCACTCAGAGTCCTCTCCTCAACCTTTCTCCCCCAACTCCCAAGTCCTTAGTCCTGAAGGGCTGCGTCCTCAAAATGCCCCTCAAACTCTCTCTCAGGGCACACAGCTCTTTAGCAGAAGGAGAAACGAAATAAACTCACCCTCCCTTTCCTGCTTTCTCTCTCTTTCTCTGTTGGGGAAGCTACCTTAATTTATTATGTTCCTCTAGCCAGGGTGTGGCTTTGCTCGTTACACCTCATCATTTTCAGCTGGGCCAACTAATCAACGAATCTCCTTCAATGAAACAAAAGAACTTTCTTGATTTTCAAGATAACACACACACTTGTAGAAATTTGGGCACTACAGGGCAGCACATAGAAGAAAATAAAGATCATCTATAACCACTCTCACATTTTGTAGTTTATACATCTAATCTTTTGTTTCTATGCCTACGCAAGAGATATTTATAAACTAACTTTTCTCAAGGCAAATTGCACAAATACACAAAAGTATGCAGACTGGTATAAAGAAATCCAATGTGCCCATCACTCAGCACAATTAGTATTAATCATGGCCAATCTCATTTCATCTACATTCATCCCAGACATCATGTCATTTCAACTGTAAATGTTCCATTATGTATTTTTATAAAGTAAATGTGCTTTTCATTAATCATAATCTAATACCATTATTTTACCTACAAATTTAACAATGGTTCCTTTATATCATTAAATATCCACAATTTAATGTCCATATTTCCAATTTCTCATGCATTTTTTTAAGTTACTTGTTTGAGTCAGAATAAAATTTAGGTCCACACATTGCTATGGGTCAATGAATGTCTTAAATCTTACCTCCTGAAAGTGTGTTGGGGGGGTGTTGAGGGGGTAGGAAGCAGCATAGGCATCACCTGAAAGCTTGTGAGAAATGCAGAACTTCAACCTCCCCCTACCCCACCACCCAGACCAATAGAATCAGAATCTGCATTTTAACAAGACCTCAGGTGATTTACATGCACATTAACTAAAGATTGAAGCTCATTGCTTCTAAGTCTATTTTAATCTATGGTCTCTTCACCTTTTTATTTCATAAATCTTTCTTCTTAAAAAAAAAAAGATTTTATTTATTTATTTTAGAGAGAGAGTGTGTGCATGCATGCGCATGAGCAGAGAGGAGGGGCAGAGGGAGGAGAATCTCAAGCAGACTCCATGCCCAGCGCAGAGCCCAAAACGGGGCTCATCCCACGATCCTGAGATCATGACCTGAGCCGAAATCAAGAGTCAGATGCTCAACCAACTGAGCCACCCAGATGCCCCCATTTCATAAATCTTTCTAGAAAAACTAGCTTGTAGGTCTCCTCAAGTTTAGCATAGTGCAGCTATTACTAGTGTTATCTTCATGGTATTCTTTAACTCATCCCTCTGTCTCCTGTATTTAATTTAATATAAGTGAGGAGGGGAGGCTGGTGGCTCAGTCAGTTAAGCAGCTGCCTTCGGCTCAGGTCATGATCTCAGGGTCCTGGGATGGAGGCACGCATTGGGCTCTTGGCTCAGTCAGCAGTGAGTCTGCTTCTCGAGCTGCCTCTGTGATCTCTCTTGCTTTCTCTCTCTCAAATAAATAAATAAAATCTTAAAAAATTATATAAGTGAGGAATTTATCTAAAGGACTGATTAGAATCAGTTCAATTTTGGGGGGAAGAACTACATCATTGATGGTGGTGTCTTCTATCGAGAGGCACATATAGTTTGGTCGCCCCTTTTTATAATGTTAGTAACCCTAATGATCATTCTATAGATCTGTTATTTCATTAGGCATCATAAAATGGTGATATTCTCCCTTTCTCTTCCTTCCTCTTGTACAGCTTTACCATTTCCAAGAGCATCTTCTCCTTACCAGCTATTGGATTCCTCTGAGGCATCATCTTTACAAGAAAGACAAGATGACTCCTTGCTTCTTTCCCTTTATTAGTTTTCAGAATAATGAGTTGGTTCTCAATCACACTCAAAAGGTAACCAATAAGCTTTTGGGATTTTTTTTTTTTTTTTTAGCATTCTTAGGAATGCATGGATTTAAACATATTTGATATTTTCCAATCATCCCAACCATCATCTTTACTGAAGCTGAAATCCTTCCATCTTTGGCTAGCAAGAACCTCTTTAAGCGGGGTGCTCCCTGCTTTCTGACATATTCTCAGGAGCCTTTGAGAGTGGGCCTGCTTTCTGGTATGACAAGATGTTACACATTCAGTTCACACATTTTTTTGCCTCAGACCTGGATCTCTCACATCTCCAAGAAGCTGACTTAACTTAATGACAGTCATTTTTTTCCAGCTTTTTTCAGAGGACAGACCTACTAAATATGTTTTGTTTCCAGAGAAAGTCATCATAAATTCAAAATGATACTTACAAATCAGATTCAGAATGATCATGATTTTATTTAAACCCATCTGTCTTACAGCCGTTTTTCATTTCTCATATACCAAATACCCTGGATCTCAGTGACATCAGCATAATTCCTCATTTGTCCCTAATGATGTCCCTAATGATGGACTTTGAGGTTGTTTCCTGTCTTTCGCTGTTACAAATACTGTTGCAATACATAGCTTTTTGTTTGCATCTTTTAACTGTTTGGCAAATTTATCTTAGGACAGGTTTGAAGAAGTGGTTGCTGTATCAAATGATAGGCAGTCCATACACTAATGGGATGCTATTATAATGTAGTGTATATTTTTAGATAATACTACATCATGAACATTTTTCTACATCATTAAATATTCTACAGTTTCATTTTTGATGGCTATAAGATAGTTCTTTCAATCATTCCCTTATTACTAGACATCCAACCTGTTTTCTATGGATCACAGTCTCAATCGTTTTAATGAATATCCATGTAAATAAGCCACTTGCACTGTTTCAGACCTACTTGGTTATGAGCTAGTTTCCACCTTTGTTTGATGAAACTGCTTTGAACAACCTCTTACACTAAGCAGGTATCAGTCATCACATGCCATGGATACAGCAACAGGAGTACTTTCAAAGCTACTTTCAAAGAAAGCTCAGTTGATATAATTGAATCGTGGATGAAAAACAGCACCTGACCTCAATTTTATCACTAATTCTGATGGACGAATCTAATCCATACTGTCATTTCTAGAAGTGAAGTGTTAGACTAGGTGATTTTATAAATTTCCTTCCAGCTTTAAAAACGAATATAATTCTAAGGAATTTGGTATGCTTTAGTGTTCTTTAGTATTCTTTAGAAGTCAGAGCTGTTATTCTACCTATTTATTCTTTTTTTTTTTTTTATTCCACTAAGCACCTAATATCATGCTTTACTCATGGTGAGTTTTATTACCTGCATGCTGAATTAGTTTTTCACACTCCCTCCTGGCTATTGAACTAGCATGTATGGCTTTGAGTCTAGAAAAGATTCATGCCTAATTTAAGTACTACAAGTATTTATTGACTGTCTCTTATTTACAAGCCAGTGTGTTTGTTCAAATCTAATTTTTAGATAAATTAAGTTTGTTAGAGGACTAAGTTCACTATAAAATACATAGCCTAAAAATTGTCCCCTGCAACATCCTCTCTTTACCATCTGAAAACAGTAGAGGCACAAGAGATAGGTAGTTGTTTAAAACTAGGCCACTAGGATTGGTTGAACATAGCTAACAATCTTCAAATCCATATTCATCTACAGGAAGAAATTCATCTTTAAAATCGTTTCTAATTATGTCCCTGCTCTCAATGGGCTGCCTGAAGCATTAACTGGAAGCAGAGACAATAATAATCCAGGGCCTTCAATAAACACATTTCTAGTTTTCTCTGACATCATTTGGAAGAGACCCAACGTAGAGGTGCCCTGCATAAATACCAAAGACACAGTCACTCTGCAATGAGGAGCCATCTCCATATCCCATCTATCGGAGGTCTGGTCTACCCCATCTGTCTAGTATCCATCAGACACTACCTTATTTTGTTCTTTAAGAAAAAAAAAGAAAAGAAAAGAAATAGCCTCCTTCTGTGAGGGGGGTGGAAACAGATAAATGGAAGCTGGCACTGCTACAGACAAAGCCCTGGAGAAGGGTTTTCCTCACACGTCACCGAAGGCAAACATGTCATAATTCCTTTGAGCACATAACTCTTATTTTAAATTCTTCTTGACTCACATACAACAGAAGGGGAGAGTGGTCAAAATAGCTTCATTCTGAAATGTACTGAGTGTGTGAGGAAAAAAATAAAAAGAAAAATAGGCATCTTGGCTAGTGTGTTCTAGTTTAAATTATATTTGAGGCAAGAGGATCTGGTCCAGCTGCACATTTTTATTCTATTTTAAGAAAAAAGAAAAGTCCAGTGTCCCTCTATGTGTATTCAAAATGTAATTCCATAAGCTGAAATTTCCATACACTGAAAATCAGAATAATTCAAGTTAATATTTACTTGAGAAACAAAAATACTATTTAGAAATCAGAAAATTGATTGTCTAGAATAAAAATGGAAAAATGAATATAGATAATTATATTAAAAAGAAAGACCTTTGAAAATGTATTTATGTGTGGTCAAATAAATATGAAGTTTTGCCAAAAGTATTTGAGATATTCAAATACAGTTGATCCTTGAACAACACAATTTCAACTATGTGGGTCCACATATACATGGATTTTTTTCAATAAATACAGTACAACACTATAAATGTACTTTCTCTTCTTTATGATTTTCTTAAAAACATTTTCTTTCCTCTACGTTGCATTATTGTAAGAACACAGTATATAATACATACAACATACAAACTACTTGTTAACCAGCTGTTTATGTTATTGGTAAGGCTTCTTGTCAACTCTGGGCTATTAGTAGTTAAGTTGTGGGGACTCAAAAGTTATATGTGGATTTTCAAGAGCACAGGGATCGGTGCCCCTAACCCCCACATTGTTCAACTGTACAGAAAATTTGTGTTTACCTAGAATCCAAACATCTAGATGTTTGGAGTTGTTCTTTATTTTTGTGAAAAAGAGTTAGTGAAATTATCAGATTAGGACCCTGAACATTTCAAAGCCTTGAGACCTTCTATAACCTCTAGACTTATATTTACAATTCCTTCCTTGACATCTTCCCCCAAATACATCAAAAGCATCTGCAACTTAGCATGTGAAACTGAAGAACTGGTTTGCACTTGCAAAATGGTTGGCTTTTCAGTCTTCCCTCATCTCAGAACGTGGCTCCAATATTTACCAGGATGCTTACGTCAAAAACCCGGGAGTCTGGGCCAGCTTCATGGGTGTGTGCCCAGTGCTGTCATACAGAGCCCCAAACTCCAAAAGGTCCTGCACTTGGATTTTAATGTTCTGTGGGTGCTGTCTTGAATGTTTTAATTGGATCTTCTAATCTGTGTTTTATAAGTGAAGTGCAATGGAACAATGGAGTGTGCCAAGGGCTTAGAGTTTGGCTCACATGTGGTCCTGCCTCCCACCACCTCCCTGCCTCCCAGGACAGGTTTTTGGCTTCCTATTGCCTGTCCCCTAGCATCTTGAGTCTCACCCAGCCTTCCCCACCATGTCACTGCCCAGTGGTAGGCGCTCCCCTCTGCCCAGGACAGTGACCAGATCATATTGGTGTCAGGTAGCGGCACTGCATTTTGCTGTAGTCCTTTGCTCTTGATGGGGACCCAAGCTCTAGTACTAACTACCTAGTTCAGACCAAGATAATCAAAAAAGTTTTTATAAGAGAGAGGCAAGAAGGTTGAATACACAGAGATTGGAAGATGCTACCCTGCTGGTTTTGAAGGTGGAGGATGGGGACATAAGCCAAGGAATGAAAGTGGCCTCTAGAACCTAGAAAAGTCAAGAAAATGGATTTTCCCCTAGAGCCTCCAGAAGGAAGGTGGCCCTGCTGAGACATGATTTTAGGACTTCTGCCCTCCAGAACTGTTGTTATTGTTTTAAGCCACCAAATTTGTGGCGCATTATTGCAGAAGCCATAAAAAACTCATATGGTTTATGATAAGGAGAGTTATATAGTTTATGCTTTTGTATATAGTGTGGAGCAGAAGCACAGGTCTAAAAACAAGTCATAAAATACTATCTACTATTTCCTAAAATTGCCTAGGGATCAGAGTCACATGAGAAATTTAATATAAACATATCTCATGCCCCTTCTTTAGACAGTCTGATCCAAAAACCCTGGTCCAATACAGAAAATGAAGCCCAAGAAAGCAAAATGATGTTCCTAAGGCCACAGAGTCAATAGCTAGATAGGAGCAAAATTCTGATTTTCAATTGTTAGTACCAAGATTACTGTTCTATATTGAGCTCTTATACTGACTGCAAGGACCTTATAAGCAATTTATAGGGATCAAAGCATAATTTTATGATTTTTAAAGATTAAGAAGTTTCAACAAATCAGGTCCTAAATAAAAGTGGGAGGGGGCTATGCTGGACTAAATAGTCTTAAGGATCTATTACGTACTCAGTGTTGGGGTCCCCCCAGAATTGTATTGAAGCCCCAACCCCAGTGTGGCTGTATTGGAGATGGGACTTCTAAGGAAGTAATTAAGGTTAAATGATGTCATATGGGTGGTGTTAGTGTCCTTATAAGAGACACCAATGAGCTAGTGCACTCTCCCTGCATGCACATATGGAAAGGCCAGGTGAGTACACACCAAGAAAGTGGCCATCTGCGAGCCAGGAAGAGAGCCACCACCAGAAACTGACCCTGCCCAATCTTGACCTGGGACTTCTAGCCTCCAGAACTGTAGGGAAATAAACACCTGTTGTTTAGGACACCCATCCTGTGGCGTCCTGTTATGCCAGCCTGAACTGAACAAGACAGGACTGAGATAACCAGATGTGTGTGTGGTCCTGAACTGGATCCTGATTTAGGAAAACCAGCCTTAAGGGACATTTCTGAGTCAACTGAGGAAATTAGAATGACATCCGGGGCGCCTGGGTGGCTCAGTTGTTTAAGCGACTGCCTTCGGCTCAGGTCATGATCCCAGAGTCCTGGGATCGAGTCCCACATCAGGCTCCCAGCTCAGCAGGGAGCCTGCTTCTCCCTCTAACCCTCTCCCCTCTCATGCTGTTTCTCTCTCTCAAATAAATAAATAAATAAAAATCTTTATTAAAAAAAAAAAGAATGACATCCGGGTACTAGATAAGATGAAAATTTACATGGAAAGTAAAGATTATGAACTGAAAATACAAGATTATCAAACATTATGTATAGTATTATCTCATGCTGTGAAAATTTTTAAAAATGTGTGTGTGCATGTGTGTGTGTATATATATACACACACCTGGAAATATATACACTAGTGTTACAGTTTGGATCTTTCAGTGGTAGGGATTTTTTTTTTTTTTTTTTTTTGAGAGAGAGAGAGAGAATGAGCAGGGGAGGGGCACAGGAAGAGGAAGAAGCAGACTCCCCTCTGAGCAGGGAGCCAGACGCAGGGCTTGGCTCCATTCCAGGACCCTGAGATCATGACCTGAGCCGAAGGCAGATGCTTAACCAACTGAGCCAACCAGGTGCCCCAGGATGTGAAAGATTTTTATTTTGCTTATCTGTTTTCACAAATTTTCTGTAATCCACATGTATTGCTTCCATAAAAATAAATATTGTGTAAAAAAAATTGATGCTAAGTCCTTCTTTTGGAAAAAAAAACCCCTCCATTTATGGAATGCTTCTGATTTTCTTCATGCCTTCCATTGAGCCATTTCCGGGGTCCCATCTTTTTCCCAGTGAACCGGCCATAATTATGATCCAATAGCTGTCAGTAAGGAGAGCTGCTAACAGATACTCCACCTCATAAAAAAGGAAAAGCAAAAAGTACTATTTGTCTATTGGGTCCCAAGCTTCCATTCATTTATAGTTGAGCCAACTCATAATTCAACCTAATTCAAATAAAACTTGCTGGGTGAATTCACATAAAACTTGCTAATCCACTCTCTATGAACATATTTCTCTAAATAATAAAAAGCATGTCATATCATCTTCTGATCACATGAAAGTACTTAGGAAACCATAAGACATGGCAGGAGAGGATCATAACTAAAATATAAAGTTTTAATTTAAATCCATTCAACAACCTTTATTGAGCATCTAATGTACTCACACCTCTTGGCTGGGACACAATACTCCTTCTTACATGAAACGTTCTCTTCTTTCTTCCTCACCAAATATATGAATCTCCCCTCTTCTCAAACACCCAATTCCGATTTCTCCAAGATGTCTTACCTGATTTCTCCAGGCCAGAGAAAATATCCCCCTTGTTTGAAAATGCAAAGTACTTAGTGTTTCCTTGAGCACATAAAAACACTGAGTCCCAGGTTATTGCAATATGTTTAACTCCTCTCCCTAGTTAGACTGTAGGGCCCTGTGGGGTACCATCCTCTTGAAAAATCCTCGGTGTTCTCCACAGTGTTTTCCACTTGGTAGACACTGAGTGTTTGTTGATTAGCTGACAGATCTGGGATTTGCCTTTCTCTTGCTCCAAAGCTGTAGTACAAAACTGCTAGGGTACAGTTAATATTTATTGAAATGGATGCCAATCCTTGGTTTCTAAACATGGTAATGATCCCTTTCTAAAGAGTCTTGGATTTTACCCTGTTTTCTAACTGGCTCTAAAAAGGGTAGGGCTGGTTTGTTAATTTACAATACCAAGAAGAAATCTCTTCCTTCCAGTCCGTGCCAGATGGGCTGAAATACTGAATGAGAACTGAAGGTCTCCACACTCACGCACCAGGTCATAAGAAAGGAGCTTTTACCAAGGAGTGACACTGCTCTTTCTCTGCTAAGACACTGTCATAAGAAGCAAGAAACAGCAGGGCTGAAAGTTGTGTCTTTGCCCCTGCTTTTCTAGTCCTGAGCCAGGAAATTGAGATCCTGGAGAAGTGAAATTTTGCCAAACCCCTGAGAAATGAGGCATTTGCTGCTGCGGACGCAAGAAGGTTGGTGACATTTAATTGAGGAATTGCCCAATTTTCCATCTGGTTGAGGAAAAAAAAATCAAGGTGAAACAGTTGGGCCCCGATTTGTGTGACTGAGCGAGAGGCAGGTGCCATCCAATTTCATTTTCTTAAGGCGATGGATCTTTGCAACGAGATGGCTCTGTTCCACGGTCTGAGGTTGCAATTAGAAACACAGGAAGCATCATGTCTTGGCTCTTGTTCTTCCAGAAAGACACTTAGAGTACGTTAACTTTTAACCTATTCTAGTGTGCCACAAAAACTGGTCACCATTTGGGGCGCCTGGGTGGCTCAGTTGGTTAAGCAACTGCCTTCGGCTCAGGTCATGATCCTGGAGTCCCGGGATTGAGTCCCGCATCGGACTCCCTGCTCAGTGGGGAGTCTGCTTCTCCCTCTGATCCTCCCCCTTTCATGCTCTCTGTCTCCCATTCTCTCTCTCAGATAAATAAATAAAAAATCTAAAAAAATAAAAAATAAAAAAAAAAAAAATAAAAAAAAAAAACTGGTCACCATTAAGACATGGGCTGTGGAGTCATACAGATTTGCGTTAAATTCCTGGCTCTGTCATTTATTAGCCTTGTGGCCCTGCACAAGTATTCTTCTCTGTTCCTCAGTTTTGTTGTCTGTGAAATGGACACTATCATAGTGACTAACACACGCACATAAATAAATATAAATATAAATTCATATCTATCTATATAGCTATGTATCTACATATTTATATCTCACAATGATTGGCTAAGGCAATTAACACTCCTTTCAGGGCACTGACATATACTTCTTAAAAAGTAGAGTTCCGCGGATCAAGATGGCAGAAGAGTAGGAGACCTGGATTTCGTCTGGTCTCAGGAATTCAGCTGGATAGGGATCAAACCATTCTGAACCCCTATAAACTCAACAGAAGATCGAAGAAAAGAATAGCAACAACTCTCTGAAAAGAAAAGCGACCACTTTCTGGAAGATAGGACGTGCGGAGAAGTGAATCCGAGGCGATATTCGGGAGGATAGACGGCGGGGGAGGGGGTCTCCGTCGGCTGCTTCTGGCAAGTGATAGAGCCGCGGAGCACAAAATCAGAACTTTTAGAAGTCTGCTCCACTGAGGGACGTCGCTCCAGTGGCTAAGCGGGGGGTGGAACCCTCGTGGGACAGTGTGGTCTCAGGACCCTCGGGGTCACAGAAAGACCGGGGGTGCCTGAGTGCGGCAGAGCTCCCAGGTATCAGAGCGGGGAAGCAAGCTGCAGAGATGGAGCCGAGGAGCGGGCTCTCAGCTCGGGGTTGTCATAAACCGTGATCCGCGGCACAGTCGGGCCACTGCTCCTCCAGCAGGGACCCAACAAGTGGCAGATCCAGGGAGACTCCCCTTCCTCCCCCGGGAGGAGCGGCACAGGAGTGCACCACAGGGATCTGCTGGGTTTGGAGACTCCACACGGGGTCGGGTGCCAGAGATAGAAACGCTTGGTCACAGGCCGGGTGAGCATGGAGTGTGGCCGGAGACCAGGGAGACGGGAGTGACTGACTGCTTTACTCTGGGGGCACACTGAGGAGTGGGGCCCGAGTTCTTGGCTCCTCCGGGGCGGAGATTGGGAGGCCGCCATTTTCACTCTCAGCCTCCAAGGCTGTAGGGAAAGCTTGCAAGGAACAAAAGCTCCCGAGAGCAAACCCGAGCAGATTACTTAGCCCAGACCAGCAAGGGCAGGGCAATTCTGCCTCTGGCAAAGACATTTGGGAACCATGGCAATAGGTCCCTCCCCCAGAAGATCAGCAAGAACAGCCAGCCAAGACCAAGTTTACCAATCAATGAGAATGGCAGAACTCCAGCGCTAGGGGAATACTGCACATAGAATCCATGGCTTTTTTACCATGATTCTTTAGTCTTTCAAAGTTAATTTTTTTTAACTGTCTTTTTTTTTTGAATTTTTCTTTTTCCCTTTTTCAACCAACATCTTATCAATCCCTTTTTTAAAAAACATTTTTATTTTTCATTTTTAGAGTCATATTCTATCCCTTCATAGTAATTACCCTTATTTTTGGCATATATATATAAGTTGTTCTCTCTTTAAAATTTTGAGATAGTTTCTTCTAACTGATCAAAATATGCCCTAAATCTCTAGTGTATGGTTTTGTACTAGTCTCCTGCCTGATCACATTCTCTCCCTTTTTTTTTTCTTTTTTTTAAATCCTCTTCTTTCTTTTTTCAAACAACTTCTTATCAATTCCCGTTATAAAATTTTTTATAATTTTCATCTTTACAGTCACATTCCATCCCTTCATCATATCAACCCTTATTTTTGTACATATATGTTTTCCTTTCTTTAAAATTTTGGGGGACACTTTCTTTAACAGACCAAAATACACCCAAAATCTAGTGTGTGGCACTGATCTATGCACCAGCCTGATCATATTTGATCATATTCTGTTTTTTTTGTTTTGTTCTGTTTTTGTTTGTTTTTATCTTTATCTTTTTCTTTTTTTTTTCTTTTTCTTTTTTCTTTCTTTCCTTTTCTTTTTCCCCTGGCTTCAGGTCTTTTCTGATTTGTTTACAGTATATTTCCTGGGGACATTGTTACCCTGTTAGCATTTTGTTCTCTCATTCATCTATTCTCCTCTGGACAAAATGACAAGATGGAAAAAATTACCTCAACAAAAAGAACAAGAGGCAGTACCAACTGCCAGGGACCTACTCAATACGGACATTAGTACGATGTCAGATCTAGAGTTCAGAATCATCACTTTAAAGATACTAGCTGGGCTTGAAAAAAACATGGAAGTTATTAGAGAAACCTTTCTGGAGAAATAAAAGAACTAAAATCTAACCAAGTCGAAATCAAAAAGGCTATTAATGAGGTGCAATCAAAAATGGGGGCTCTAACTGCTAGGATAAATGAGGCAGAAGAAAGAATCAGTGAGATAGAAGACCAAATGATGGAAAATCAAGAAGCTGAGAAAAAGAGAGATAAACAACTACTGGATCATGAGGGCAGAATTCGAGAGATAAGTGATACCATAAGACAAAACAACATTAGAATAATTGGGATTCCAGAAGAAGAAGAAAGAGAGAGAGGGCCAGAAGGTATATTGGAGCAAATTATAGCAGAGAACTTCCCTAATTTGGGGAAGGAAACAGGCATCAAAATCCAGGAAGCACAGAGAACCCCTCTCAAAATCAATAAAAATAGGTCAACACCCCGACATCTAATAGTAAAACTTACGAGTCTCAGAGACAAAGAGAAAATCCTGAAAGCAGCTCGGGAGAAGAGATTTGTAACCTACAATGGTAGAAACATTAGATTGGCAACAGACCTATCCACAGAGACCTGGCAGGCCAGAAAGTACTGGCATGATATATTCAGAGCACTAAATGAGAAAAATATGCAGCCAGGAATACTATATCCAGCTAGGCTGTCATTGAAAATAGAAGGAGAGATAAAAAGCTTCCAGGACAAACAAAAACTAAAGGAATTTGCAAACACAAAACCAGCCCTACAAGAAATACTGAAAGGGGTCTTATAAGAAAAGAGAGAGCCTAAAAGCAACATACACCAGAAAGGAACACAGACAATATACAGTAAAAGTCACCTTACAGGCAATACAATGGCACTAAATTCATATCTTTCAGTAGTTACCCTGAATGTAAATGGGCTAAATGCCCCAATCAAAAGACACAGGCTATCAGATTGGATAAAAAAAACGAGACCCATTGATATGCTGTCTGCAAGAGACTCATTTTAGACCCAAAGACACCCCCAGATTGAAAGTGAGGGGGTGGAAAACCGTTTACCATGCAAATGGACACCAAAAGAAAGCTGGGGTGGCAATCCTTATATCAGACAAATTAGATTTTAAACCAAGACTGTAATAAGAGATGAGAAAGGACACTATGTCCTACTTAAAGGGTCCATCCAACAAGAAGATCTAACAACTGTAAATATCTATGCCCCTAATGTGGGAGCAGCCAATTATATAAGCCAATTAATAACAAAAGCAAAGAAACACATTGACAACAATGCAATAATAGTGGGGGACTTTAACACCCACCTCACTGAAATGGACAGATCATCTAAGCAAAAGATCAACAAGGAAATAAAGACTTTAAATGACACACTGGACCAAACGGACTTCACAGATACATTCAGAACATTCCATCCCAAAGCAACAGAATACACATTCTTCTCTAGTGCCCATGGGACATTCTCCAGAATAGATCACATCCTAGGTCACAAATCAGGTCTCAACTGGGACCAAAAGATTCAGATCATTCCCTACATATTTTCAGACCACAATGCTTTGAAACTAGAACTCAATCAGAAGAGGAAAGTTGGAAAGAACTCAAATACATGGAGGCTAAAGAGCATCCTACTAAAGAATGAATGGGTCAACCAGGAAATTAAAGAAGAATTTAAAAAATTCATGGAAACCAATGAAAATGAAAACACAACTGTTCAAAATCTTTGGAATGCAGCAAAAGCAGTCCTAAGAAGCAAGTATATAGCAATACAAGCCTTTCTCAAGAAACAAGAAAGGTCTCAAGTACACAACCTAACCCTACAACCTAAAGGAGCTGGAGAAAGAACAGCAAATAAAGCCTAAGCCCAGCAGGAGAAGAGAAATAATAAAGATCAGAGCAGAAATCAATGAAATAGAAACCAAAAGAACAGTAGAACAGATCAACGAAACTAGGAGCTGGTTCTTTGAAAGAATTAACAAGATTGATAAATCCCTGGCCAGACTTATCAAAAAGAAAAGAGAAATGACCCAAATCAACAAAATCATGAATGAAAGAGGAGAGATCACAACCAACACCAAAGAAATACAAACAATTATAAGAACATATTATGAGCAACTCTATGCCAGCAAATTAGATAACCTGGAAGAAATGGATGCATTCCTAGAGATGTATCAACTACCAAAACTGAACCAGGAAGAAATAGAAAACCTGAACAGACCTATAACCACGAAGGAAATTGAGGCAGTCATCAAAAATCTCCCAACAAAAAAAGCCCAAGGCCAGATGGCTTCCCAAGGGAATTCTACCAAACATTTCAAGAAGAATTAATACCTATTCTTCTGAAACTGTTCCAAAAAATAGAAATGGAAGGAAAACTTCCAAACTCGTTTTATGAGGCCACCATTACCTTGATCCCCAAACCAGACAAAGACCCCATCAAAAAGGAGAATTACAGACCAATATCCTTGATGAACACGGATGCAAAAATTCTCACCAAAATACCAGCCAATAGGATCCAACAGTACATTAAAAGGATTATTCACCACAACCAAGTGGGATTTATCCCTGGGCTGCAAGGTTGGTTCAACATCCGCAAATCAATCAATGTGATACAATACATTAACAAAAGAAAGAACAAGAATCATATGATCTTCTCAATAGATGCAGAAAAAACATTTGACAAAGTACAGCATCCTTTCTTGATCAAAACTCTTCAGAGTATAGGGACGGAGGGTACATACCTCAATATCATAAAAGCCATCTATGAAAAACCTACAGCGAATATCATTCTCAATGGGGAAAAACTGAGAGCTTTCCCCCTAAGGTCAGGAACACGGCAGGGATGTCCACTATCACCACTGCTATTCAACATAGTATTAGAAGTCCTAGCCACAGCAATCAGACAACAAAAAGAAATTAAAGGCATCCAAATCAGCAAAGAAGAAGTCAAACTCTCACTCTTTGCAGATGATATGATACTTTATGTGGAAAACCCAAAAGACTCCACCCCAAAACTGCTAGAACTCATATAGGAATTCAGTAAAGTGGCAGGATATAAAATCAATGCACAGAAATCAGTGCCATTCCTATACACCAACAACAAGACAGAAGAAAGAGAAATTAAGGAGTCGATCCCATTTACAATTGCACCCAAAACCATAAGATACCTAGGAATAAATCTAACCAAAGAGGCAAAGGATCTGTACTCAGAAAACCATAAAATACTCATGAAAGAAATTGAGGAAGATACAAAGAAATGGAAAAACGTTCCATGCTCATGGATTGGAAGAACAAATATTGTGAAGATGTCAATGCTACCTAGAGCAATCTACACATTCAATGCAATCCCCATCAAAATACCATCCACTTTTTTCAAAGAAATGGAACAAATAATCCTAAAATTTGTATGGAACCAGAAAAGACCCCGCATAGCCAGAGGAATGTTGAAAAAGAAAAGCAAAGCTGGTGGCATCACAATTCCAGACTTCAAGCTCTATTACAAAGCTGTCATCATCAAGACAGTATGGTACTGGCACAAAAACAGACACATAGGTCAATGGAACAGAATAGAGAGCCCAGAAATGGACCCTCAACTCTATGGTCAACTAATCTTTGACAAAGCAGGAAAGAATGTCCAATGGCAATAAGACAGTCTCTTCAACAAATGGTGTTGGGAAAATTGGACAGCCACATGCAGAAGAATGAAACTGGACCATTTCCTTACATCACACACAAAAATAGACTCTGTATCTTTCACATCTAGAAAGTATGAAAAGATACACCGTCTAGAAAATTTTATGTACTAAGAACTCAATAAATAGTTGAATGAATAAATAAATGAGTAGTGTCAAGCCTATTCTTGAATCAATTAAAGAACTTGATCTATACTACAGAGCAATGTCCTCCTCCCACTCCTAATTTCTACCATTCTTCTGGTGTTTTTATCTTTCCCCATAAAATGGCAACATCTGCTCCTTTAGAAGTATCAGTTCTGTCTGTCACCCCACCTCTCCTTATTCATTCATGTGCAAACAAGGAGGATGGAATAATCTCACCAGTAAGGTTAAGAGAGGGACTCAACTATAAGGCAATCAATTCATTCCAGAAACCCAGCTCCCTACCATATGGTTAAGTCAGCCTGATTTGGAGGCACTATTGGTCTAGGCCACCAATGCTGGTCCAGCTTATCTATGAGTCCTCAGTGGATTTTTTAATCTGTCTATTATTTATAGAGGGATAATGAGGGTGACCTGCCCTTACCTACACATCTGATAATACTCCTACAAATCCTAACGTTGAGCTGGTGCTGGGAAGTATACCATGAAGAAACAATATTTCAAAATATGATACTTCAAAAGGAAATACAGAACATTCTGCAGTTTAAGGGTGCCTGGGTGGCTTAGTTGGTTAGGCACCTGCCTTCTGCTCAGGTCATGATTCCAGGGTCCTGGGATGGAGCGCCGAGTCAGGCTTCCTGCTCAGCAGGGAGCCTGCATCTCCCTCTCTCTCTGCTGCTCCCCCTACTTGTGCTCCCTCTCTCTCTTTCAAATAAATAAATAAAATCTTTAAAAAAGAGAGAACAGAGGTATCAGAGAAAAATCCTAAGAAGCTATAATACTATTTTGAATTGAGATTCTATGTCTGCTGATGTTTTATTAATAGGCTACTATAAAATTGAAATGGGCATCCAGCCAGTGCATTCCTAAATGAGAGGCTTACACGTCATTGGAACAAGCTCCACCAGGATGGCACTAGGTTCAGAAGAAGGTATTAAAAGCCCTAAAATAGTTTGATATAAGATATAACAGTAGATGTCCCATTACAAGAGATTAAAACTGTCATCAAAATGGAAATGAAGGCATGCATCTGCCCACACTCATGGGAGGATCACTAACAGCTGGATGAGAGATCCAAAGCACAACAACACACCATCTTTGAATTCAGTTTCCCCCACAGCAAATGCAGACGAGTATAAAGTGGTAGCTTTTCACCATCACTGGTTTTAATTTTACAATGATCTAATAAATGTCTACTTGGCATGTAGTATGATAGTAGAACAGGCTCTCCCCAAGGCATAAAAACATGTCATCCAGTCTGTTGTATATTCAATACAGTCATTTTTGTTTGAGTTCCTCTATTGAATAATTATAATCAGGGGCATATCCAGATTTTACAGGGCCTCAAGCTTATATAATTTGAGGGTATGCCCTTTAAGAAAAAGAATACAGAATCAGGGCACCTGGGTGGCTCAGTCAGTTGGGTGTCCGACTCTGGATTTTAGCTCACATCATGATCTCAGGGTGGTGGGATTGAGCCCCACATTGGGCTCTGAGCTCAGCAAGAAGTCTGCTTGGGATTTTCTCTCTCCCTCTTCCTCTGCCCTGTCTCTCTCTCAAGTAAATAAATAAATATAAAGGAAAAAAAATACAAAATTATAAACAGAAAATCAAGCGGACATTCTTGGAAGAGGCTCTTAGAAGCCAGCTACCACTTTACACTGAAGCTTAAGATTCCTAAACTTCAGTAATTTCTCCTCTGATTATAGCACAGCAGTGCTTGTCCCAGTAGAACCTTCCAGTTAGTGGTCTGCTCAGTGTTTGTCAAAAGACTATGTAGGTGATGAAACAAATGATGATGAAGATGATGAAGATAATGGTGATGATGATGATGGTGATGATGATGATGGTGATGAAAGGGGAGGAAGGGGAGAAGGAAGAGAAGATTTGTACAGAGCCTACCTCTGTATTAGTTCATGTTCTTGCCACTGGCCAGTGGAAACCCCATGGTAAGCCTATATGACAGCCCTCTCCATTGTCTTGTGGCTCTGCTCTCCACTACTCTCTCTCACAAATAACCCCTTGTCCGGAACCTGCTGGTCCTACAAATGGCCTGACACTCACTGTAACTTATCTTCACAAGGGCACCATTCAGAAGAATCTGAAGGGAGTGTACATCAATCTCTTTCATTTCTAGACAGTTTAGAGAATTTTTTTTTCTTTTATACAGGAGTCATGGCAAGAGTCAGCTGAAGCTTTTCTGCAAATATATCTCCTGTGATATGTTACTTCCATTTCTCTTTCATGACTATGAAACAGAAAAGGGAAACTACTCTCTCCATAGTAAAAGGAGATTCAATGGATACCCAAAAAGGTATAAGGGCTGAAAGGAGAAAAAGGATGATTATTTCAATCTGGTTAAGCTGGATTTCCAAATATTACTTTTCCTTAACTGCCCAGTTGGTTTTCAGACAATTGTTTCAATTGTCTAGTTTTCATCTCATAATTTATTTATTCAACAGATAGTTTAAATGTCTATCATGTGCCTGTACTCTGGTAGAGCCCTGGAATCTAGCCATGAATTCATGATAAATGGCACATGCCTAAATACTACCATGCAAAAAGAATACTCCTCCAAGAAACATACTACTCACTTTATCAATGTAGGCACACTGCACGTACTTTTGGTTTCAGGATACTGAGGGGTGGGGATGAAGGCATACCAAGATTAAAAATAAAGAATAGTATTTGAGATGCTGTTTTAAAATGGGGAATAAAGGGGCAATTCGGTGGATCAGCTGGTTGAGCATCCGACTCTTGAATCAGCTCCAGTCCTGATCTCATGGCTCATGAGTTCAAGCTCCACGTCAGGCTCTGCACTCAGCGGGAGTCTGCTTGGATATTCTCTCCCTCTGCCCCTTCCCCCGAAATTGTGTGCTCTCTCTCTCTCTCTCTCTCCCTCTCAAATAAATAAATAAATCTTTAAAAAATGGGGAATAAAGATTGTCAGCTGCAAATGTATATATTAATAGTGGTATTGTAGAGGGCAAACAAATGAACATGTAGGAGGAAATGTGTTGGTTGCTTCACTAGAGAGGCACAGGATACCGTAGAGAAAAAAAAAAATTGATGGACTAACTGGTTCCTAGGAATAGGAGGTAGAGTAGACCATAATGGAAGGCTCCCTATGGGAAGGTGTGACCTGAAGATGGAATCCCAGTACTATGTGTGTATGGGGGCTGGGATGCCACTCTACAGGCTGATGAAAGGGTCCTGAGGCAGGAAAGTACATGACACATTTGAAGGAAGACTAAAATGGCTGGATTATAGAGAAGTAAATCTGAGGAGGTGTTGAGGCCAAAGATGAAGCATTCTATAGACCGTGCTAAAGATTTGGCCTTTTACCTAGTAGACCATTTTGTACATTTGTAAAAACTATTTAGAGAAAAAATATTAAAACAGCTTCAACATGTAGCATGGCGGAAAGACCCCTTTAGGATCCTCAAAGCCTTTTGTAGAAACCCAGAATAGATCTCCCCAGGTGGGAAATATTTCTTATCTCCGTATTCTCCAAGTCCAACAGAGTTAAGTAACCAAGTAAGGCTCTAAGTGCACATGTGGCCTCTGTAAGTTTCAATGTCCTTATCTATAACATGAAAGCTTTGGCCATATTGCTTTTGTGTGGCCACAGTTTTTTTAACTTTGTAATTTGAAATAATTTTTAGATTTACAGAATAATTGCAGATACAGTCCAGAATTCCTGTTTCTACTCTACCCTGCTTCCCCTAATATCAACCTCTTACATCATAACCATGGTATATGTATGAAAACTGAGAAATCAATATTGGCATAATATTCTTCACTACACTACAAATTTTAGGCAGATTTCATTAGTTTTCTACTAACACCTCTTTTGTGCTCCAGGACCCAATTCAGGTCATGCCATTCCATTTAGTTGTCACATCTCTTTAGTCTCCCCCAAATCAAAGATAGTTTCTCCATCTTTCCTGGTCTCTCAGGACCTTGACACTTTTGAAAAGCCGTGGTCAGGTATTTTGTAGAATGTCTCTGCCCTTGGGATTGCCTAATAGTTTCTCACAGTTAGACTCAGGATATGACTTTTGGGGAAGAATACCCTCTCATCAGCCATATGATTCTGAGTACGCCACCAGCTCTAAACTTTATAAAAAGAGTCATTTTTCCTGGTGTCTATCCTCTCCATTCGACCAGGCCCAACATAATCTGCACATCAGACCTGAAAGAAGCTTTAGATAAGATAGTCACAGGAAGTCCTGTGTCCTATCTCGTTTTCTTTTTAGGAGCCTCATTAATCATTAACCCTCCTCAAACAGTATTTGTTCTAGTCATTTCCTGCATTTTTCCCTTCTCTCTGTCCCCTGAAGCCACTACAGATGCAATATGTCTACTACAACAAGATAAGTATTATGTTCCTTAGAAGCGTTTTCTTTTAACATGATTATTTTTGGTCTCTGATACCCCCAGGACATCCCTTTCTAGGTAGCATATTCTGTCTACATTGGCAGGGAATTAGCATGGGCAAGACCTATGTCTGCAAATTTTCTAGATCTCGCTGTTTGCTTTTTAAAAAGACAATGACTCAGTCCCAATTATCTCTTCTCTTCAAGACAGAGCTGTCTCCCTGAATTTAAATTGCACCCATCAGCCTGCTACCTAAGCTATGGATGGAGTCTACAAAGATGGAATACAATAGAAGCAAGATTTCTTTGTGCCCTAAGATAAGTCTCTAAGTAAGTTTGTATAGGTACCTTTCATTTTAGATAAATTTGACAGGCAGAAATGCCTGCTTACAGAGTTAGGAAACAGGATCTGAGAACTGTGAAGGTGCCAACAGGGGAAGTCGAAGACTTGGAGAAATGCCTGGTGTCGGGGAAACATCGCGGAGAAAATTACTACAAGTCGTCCTGTTTTACAAGCTCCATCACACCTGAGTTCACTTCCTTAAACATATAATGTTCTCTTCTGCCTCAGGGCCTTTGCACATGCTGCTCCTTCTGCCTCGCTAACTCTCCTCCCCACAGCCTTTTATGCCTTCCTCAAGTAAGCCTTCACCCACCTTCTGGACTCGATCAGGTCCTCCTCTGTATGTTTTCATAATTCCGTGTACCTTTCCTTCATAGCACTTAACAAAATTTATACTTCCATATCTGTGCTGTAATCTAATAACAATAATGTCAGCTAACAACTACTGAGCCCTGTACCTCTCACTCAGGCTCCAAAATAAAACCTTGAGGAGTTGAAGGCACAACTAGATTAGCACCTGGTACTCCAGGAAACTGTAACTGACACACAGATCTTTGTTTTGCTCTCCCCTAGAATCACCAGTGTTGGCAAAGATCTTAACAGAAAAAAGAAATTCATGGTACATATTTATTAAACTAATGACTGCAGCATGATGTAGCAGGAAAAACATGCTTCAGAGTCAAACACAGTGAGGTTCAAATCTCAATTCTGTGATTGGCTAGCTCTGGAAACTTGGACAACTTATTTAATTTCTCTCAGTCTTCATGTCCTCATCCACTTGACATAAGAAAACCTCATCACAAAAACCTATAAGGGAATTCAATGAGATAATCTAGCTCAAAGCACATAATCATGCCCCACATGAATTATATGCTGAATAAATAATAGCTTCCCTATTCTTAATTATTAAAAAGCATATTTTTTAGAGTTCTAATACTTCTTTAGATGATTTCCCTTACGATACTACCAGTATTCTTAGACACGATTTGGACACTTTGTACACCAAAATCCTGTGCTTCAAGATAACCATTTTGGGTTCCTTTGATGTTATTTCAAGAATGAAGATGGGTTTATTAATGAGCAGGGGAACACATGCCCAATGGAAATCAACAGGAAATAATCACTTCACAGTACATTGTGTTAAACTACTAGAGAAGCAAATTGCATTTCTGTGCTCTTCTTACAGAACCACCCAATTGTCACCCCACTCTATTCTTCCGGCTTAGAAACTTACCTGCTTAGCCTCTTTGATAAAGCTTTGGCAACAGGTTTAGGTTGTACTGGTAACTGGTAGAACTGAAACCCAAATTAAAAGATGCACAAGACAAAAGGGCATCATGACATTAGCATTTCAAAGTAGGAAAGCAAACAGAAAGACTCATAAAGGAAGAGAATAAGAAACACCTTAAAATAGAATTCCTTTGAAGTTTCTTAATCCCCCAAATAACAGAATGGTTATCTAATGCTACCCATTATGTCCTACTAATTACCTTATAAAATTTACATTGGAAACATGTAGAATGCAGTCATGAAAAATAAAAGTTGCCAATAAACTATGTGAGACTACAGAGTACCTCACAGAAAGAACGTAACAGAACTCGCTTACATTTATTAAGCATTTATGATATGCTATTCTCTGAACTAGACATTCTAACTAATTTAGTTTTCATTACATTTATTCAACTAATATTTATCAAGTGCTTACAATGCATCAGGCACTGTACTTAGAGCAAGAAAGACCTAATCCCTGCCCACACAAAGCATGCAGTCCAGCAGGGGGAAAAAAACCTGCAGATAGAGGATGGAATTCCCATATATACCCTACCCTGCTTCCCCTAATACGGACATCTTCCATAACCATGGTATCCGCATGAAAACCGAGAAATCAACACTGGCATACTTTTCACTACACTACAAACTTGATGCAGATCTCATTCGTTTTCCACTAACACCTCTTTTGTGTTCCAGGACCCAATGCAGGTCATGTCATTGCATTTAGTTGTCATATCTCAGTCTCCCCCAATCAAAGAGGGTTTCTCCATCTTTCCTTATCTCTCATGACCTTGACCCTTAACACATTAAAGAGTTTCGTAATGTTTACTGCCTAACTTAGGGTGACCAACACATCCTGGTTTGCCCAGGACTTGGCTGTTTTTAACACTGAAATTTTCGCATCCCCCAAATACTCCCTCAGATCTGGGCAAAAGGGAACAGTTGGTCACCTAGCAAAGTGACACAGGATGTAACTAAATATAGTAAGCACTATTATTAAAAAGTTCAGAGTTAAAAAAAAAAAACCGTTCAGAGTCATACGAACTATGTATGATTAGCCCTCTTTGACAGATGAAGAAACCAAGCTTTAAAAAAGTTAACATGCCCATGTCTGTATTTGGTAAAGTAGCGATCTGAAACCCAGATGTTCTGACTTCAAATTACATGGCCTGATGCCATGTAAGAGACAACACAATTTTTTTTGGTAGTTTATACTTAAGGGTACCAGTCTAGACTTGTACTAATTGATGAAATACTTCCAAAAGTTTTGGGGGAGGGAATGTTCATCAGAATAAGGAAAGAGGGGTGCCTGGGTGGCTCAGTCGTTAAGCGTCTGCCTTCGGCTCAGGTCATGATTCCAGGGTCCTGGGATTGAGCCCCGCATCAGGCTCCCTGCTCCGCGGGAAGCCTGCTTCTCCCTCTCCCACTCCCCCTGCTTGTGTTCCCTCTCTGGCTGTCTTTCTCTCTGTCAAATAAATAAAACCTTTAAAAAAAAAAAAAAAAGAATAAGGAAAGAAAGAGTTTAGAGCAAACCCCTTGGGTCTGGATTCTGCATGCAATTCTATCCCTGCTGGAAATGCGTGAAAAAAGAAACACCTGCATATTCTCTGCCATTCCCATCTTTCAGCTGTGGGTCGCTCATGGACAAACAAAAGAAAGCATTTTTCAGCCTGACTGCAGTCTTTTGTGAGAAACAAATTATGTTTCTTCAAGTGTGAGGAGTTGGGTAGGAGAGAAGGACTGTTAAAAATTGGTAGGGCATACCTAAATACCTCTGGGCGGTGGATGAAAAATGCCCCAGAAGGGGGTGTTTCAGCAGACAACACCAGCTCGTTTTGGTGAGAAAGATGCAGCTTTCCCTTGGTGGAAATTCAGTGAAGAAAAGATCACGTCTAGCATTGAGCAGCTTTATTTAGCTGGCATCCTTGATACGAGATAGGAAACCAAGCTGTCTTGAAAACTGGCAATATTTGCCAATAAAAAAGAGACTGGGTTAGCAATACCCCTCCTCCCCCCACCCCCCGTCCCTCATCATATCAGCTCCAATGCTGGAAGGGTCTTTGGTCTGTTTTGGTCACTGCTGTATTCCCCTTACACAGGATAGTGCCTTGCACATACTAGACAGTCATTACTATTTACTGGGTGGTGGATGGATGGATGGATGGATGGATGGATGGATGGATAGACGGATGGATAGATGGCAGGCAAGATAACAGTTCTTGTTCTAACTTGTGAATGTAGGAAAGCTACTTAACCTCCCTGGGCCTTAGCTTTCTCATGTATTAAATGGGAGAATTCAAATGCATGACTTTTATCCCTTCCAACAAAATTCAGAGTTCTTTGTTCCAAGGTGTACATTTCAGGCTAAGAATCCATTCATAGACAGAATGAGTCTCAGTGTCAGAACGTATTTCTAGATGCCTATCTAGTGAAAACAGCTAAATAAATTATGGCATAAAAAATAAATCATCATTAACATTGACATTAAAGGAGTATGTTTATTGACAAGGAAATTGCTCAGGGTGCTGCTAATTTTTAAGAGTTACAGAACAGCATACACAGTACAGTGTCATCCATACATGTATAAATATGCAGGCTTAG
Source organism: Halichoerus grypus (assembly GCF_964656455.1). Taxonomy (NCBI): domain Eukaryota; kingdom Metazoa; phylum Chordata; class Mammalia; order Carnivora; family Phocidae; genus Halichoerus; species Halichoerus grypus. The sequence goes on along the minus strand of NC_135713.1, from coordinate 46,544,509 downwards.
AGAGAGACCTGAAAAGATATACACTAACATGTTAGCAGGGCCTATTACTGGGTAGTGGATTTATGGATGAATTTATTAGTAGTAGTAGCAGTATTACTACTACTACTAATTATAATATCATCTAATTTTCCTCTATGACAACGTATTATCATATAATACAAATAGATATAATGACCCAGCATCTATTAGGCACCTAGCTCTTCACTAATGAGGTGCCATAATGTAGGGGTTAGCACATGGACTCTGGAATCAGATAGCCTGGTTCAAATCCTGGTTGAGCCCCTTAGTTCTTCTGTGACCTCAGGTAAGTTACTCAACTTCTCTTAGCTTCAGTTTCCTCCTATATAAAACAAAGAGCAATTCCCAACTGATTGGTGGTAAAGTTTAAAATAGGTAATCTATGCAAAGTGTCTGACATACATTTTATATTTGATAAATGTTAGTTATTATTATACCAAATATTAAGAGGTGCTTTTGTGTGTGTGTGTGTGTGTGTGTGTGTGTGTGTGTTTTATAAGCCTGCCAAAATGACATAGTCGTTATCCTCAGGAAGCTTTTAATTTGGTGAGAATAATAAAACTAACACACAAGAAACAAAAAGTGAGCATTACAATAACTTCCCAGAGTCAAGGATTTAGAACAACGATTGCCTTCTGTCTCCCTAACCTTTACATTCAATGAGATGCCTGAGACCCACCTGCTAGAAATCTCTTGCCTCGTCTTCATGCCTACTGACACTCCTCCAGGTCATGTTTATCTTTTGTCTCTCATTACACTGAGGTCCAAAGGGTTTCTTGGCCTCATGTCTCTTCAAATTCCCATTTCTCTACACCAGTGGTCTTCAAAGGGTGATTCCTGGACTGGTAGTATCAGGATTACCTGAGAACTTGTTAGAAATGCAAATGTTTGGGCCCAGCCCAGAGCTACTGGATCAGAAACTCTAAGGATAGAGCCCTATAATCTGTGTTACAACAAGTCCTCCAGGGGTCGTGATGCACACTCAAGCTTGAGAACCTTTACTGTCAGATCTGTCTTCCCAAAGCATACATACGTCTGTCACTCTCTGCTCTATAATTCTCTCTAGCTACTAAATAAATAGTGATACATCTTCATATGCTGCCCCTAATGCTCTTCCCTCTGTGGTCTAAGCTCAGTCTCCTTTGCCAGGTTCATCAGCCACTACTTCCACTACTCACAAAATGCTCTAACAAAACTAAAAGCACCTAATTCTCTCTGTAAGCAATCCATGTTATGATTCTATTAATATGTTTCTATGCCTTTACTCCTACTAATTCCTAAAAGTGTAATATAATTTCAACTTTTTTCCTATCTTAGATGTTCACACCCTACTGAACCTCAAGATCCAGGGCCCACCCATGAAACGTCACCCAATATACCATCAACCTCCTACAGAGATGATTGCTTTCTCCTCCAAACATCCAAAGCATTAAATTAGCCCATTTTTCCCTCATGTCCTTCCTTGGTATCATCATAGTGTATATTAGTGTATATTAGTTTCCTAAGGCTGCCATAACAAACTACCACAAACTGAGTGGCTTAAAACCACACACCTTTAGTCCCTCACAGTTCTGTAGACAAGATGTCTGAAATCAAGGTGTTGTCAGGGCCATGTTTTTTCTCTTAGTATCTGGTGTTGCCAGCAATTCTTGGCATTCCACCACATCACTCCAATCTTTGTCTCCATAGTTACATGGCATGTCCTTAATGTTTCTGCAACCAATTCTCCTTTTCTAAGAACACCAGTCATATATGATTGGGCCCACTCTAATCCAATACACCTCATCTCAAATTGTTTACATCTGCAAAGGCCCTATTTAAAAATAAGGTCACATTCTTTTACACTAAAGGTTGGAACTTCAACCTATCTTTTGGGGGAACACAATTCAACCCATAGTAATTTACATATATGACATATGGCCCCTAATCAATAGCAAGCTCCTTGTAGACAGGTACTCTAGCTCATTTCTATTTTCCTTTCTCTGTGCATCTCTCCTAACTGCCCACCCAATCTCCCCAGGGGACCTAGTTAAGAAAAAGAACTCTTTTAGCATATTCTAGTTTAATGAATGGAAAACTAAAAATATATGGCAGAATGTAATTAAGCACTAGCTACATTAACTAAAAACTAAACACTAAATTGTGTGATATGTTCTATTCAATTTGGGGGATTGGGAGGTCAAAAGAGAGGTCTATGAGGGTGGGAGTGCTTAGCTATGGCTTCATGGGGGCAGAGGAGCTTTTTAATGAATGGACAGGATTTGGGACAGAGAGAAAATAAAGCGTAACATTCCAGGTAGGGAAACAGTATGAACAAAAGATTGTGAAAAATGTGTGTGTGTGTGTGTGTACATGTGTGTAAAATGTAATTAAAAAAAAAAATTCTGTGTTAGTAGAAACAGAGCCCTAGCAAATGGATCTGGAATGGAAGGTGGATAGTGGACAGAAATGGGTAACAATCCATCCCTTGTTCTTCTTGTTAGTTCAATGATCATTGTTTGTTCTCTTTTCTATTTTTCCCACTTGTTTGTTATTCCCTAGCTGGCTTCTAAATTCATTTTTCGGAGAAGATAATTGAGTTGGCAGCTAAATGTGCCCATAGAACCCTGGACTTCATTCTCCTGACACTAATCATCTTCCTGTGCTTGAGGGCAAGCTAGAGAGTAGGATAAAGACCACATCTGCTTTGGTTACTATAGTATCTCCAATACTCGCCATGCAGAATAGGCCCAGTGAATACATCTTAAATGGACGAACACATGACAAAGGACAACTATAAGAATGTATGTATGTCTGTATGTATGCATGCATGTATGTGTATATGCATGTATTTATCAGTGGTTATTCCATTCCATCAACTAGAGCTTCCTGATCACTGGAAAATAACCATTCGACTGGGTTCCTAAATAGTGTTCATTGCTTACTTAACTCGACTTTTTCCTGCATCGTCCCCATCTTGTTTATATTAGTTCATTAGAGGATTTGTGCTTATTTCTGTTTCATATTCATTTTAGCACAGTACTTTACTTAACCAACACAGAATATACCAGACAATACGAATCTGCTTGTGTTCAAATTCACAGCAGATGATGAGGTTGAAAATGGTGGCCTTAATAAATTCATTCTTGAATTTTGGTATAAATAAACATCAGAACAGCCTAAAAGCTATGTGGAAAATGTGTGATTTTTTTCATAGCTTCCCTCCAAATTCCCTACAGTGTACACTTGTCAATCAAACACGCAGCTTGTGCTTTTGTGCTGAGTGGTGTGTTCTTCTGATGGGTGGCATTAACACAGACAGTCTTTCTTTGACAAGCAAAAGTAGGTTTGGGACAGCATCATGCTTTATTCTCTTCCTTGTGAAGGAGGATTATTAAATTTTTATCCCGTGATTCAGATGAAATATTAAATCTCTTTCAAGGAAAAAAATATCTCCATAACTTTCTCAGATCTTATAATATGTAGTATGTACATTTTAATGACTCATCTAGTACCAGTGCCTTCATTATGTACAGAAGCTTAAGAAAGTAAAAAATAATATTCTGATTGATAGAACTCACCATCATTATCATCATAGCAAATATTTGTTGAGCAATTACTACATTCTAGGCAGAATTACTACATTCTTAGCACTCATTAAGGCAAAGCATCAAGTTCTCTAATTTAAACATCATAATAATGCTATGAGCTAAAAATTCTGATTACTATCATTTCACACATGAAAAAACCAGAGATGTTCGAGGAAAAATAACTTGCCCAAGGTCACACAGCCAGCAATTTGAAGAATCAGATTTTAATTCAATTGTGGCTGATTCTAGAATGCATGTGCTATTTACTAAGTTATTTTGTATTCATTTTTTTTAACAGAACAAGGTAAACCATAAAAAATCAGCTGATTTTGGAAAAAAAAAAACAATCACAGAGCAATGTTCACGGGCTATTTCTGGGCTGAGTGCACATTCCACACCATCTTTCCTACTGCCGTCACAGCCATCAACAACAGTCAGTGAACCCAGAAGTTACAGCAGATCCAGAAGAAACTGAGGTAAAAACACACTGTCTTTCTAGACAGCCAAGTTTATCTGTTATCAAATACATACTTATATGTGTATATACTTATATATACAGATGAGTCAGCAAGTACAACTATTCCTTTTCACCTGAATTTTGAATAGTGACTGATATTGACAAAAAAAAAAAAAAGTAGCACAGCCTTTGCCCTTATCTGTTCATTCATTCATTTATTAATTTTTAAAATATATATTCAGCATATTGAGTACCTACCATGAGTGAGGCTTTATGGGGAATGCAGAGCAATTTGAAATGTGATTCCCCCCATCTAAGAAGAAGCTGAAATAACTATAATCATGATATTTGCTATTTAACTGTCATCGTATTCTAGTAAAATAGGAATCAGTGTCAGACCCATAAAAGCTGTGGGGTAGGAGCCATACTCCTACTGGCAACATTCCATTTCATCTCACCCAGAGTGGACAGGTCTTCAGAGAGCCTTTCCATTCATTCAAGACTCATTCTTAAAGCCTTTCTTCATATCATGGTGTTAAAGCTAAACTATCTTAAAGTATACCTCCCTTTCAGAAAACTTGGTGTCCAACTTGGATTTGAATACTTAAAAATAGATAATGCACTGGAAGGAGAGTTGGAAACATTGCATGAGAATGAATAAAGATTACTCTTGATGGAAAGCACCAAAATCTTTTCTGATGTTCCTAAAATTGCACTGCATTTGCTGACCTGCTTGAAATACCAAAGGGATGTCACCAAAATACCTTTCTTCATTTCAGGAAAAATCCCTGCTGGTTGATAGCAGATAGAATCTTGTATACATGGATTGTGGATTAAGCTACTGGTCTGCAAACTATGACCCATGAGCCAAATCCTGCCTGCCACTTGATTTTATAAATAAAGTTTTATTGGCAGCCACACCAATTCATTTATGTACTGTCTATCACTGTTTTTGTACTACAGTGGCAGAGCTGAGTCATGGCCATGTGACAGGCAAAGTCGAAAATGTTTATTATCTGGCCTTAAAAAAAAAAAAAAAGTTTACCAAACTCTGTTCTAAACCATCAGTCAGATTCTTCCCAAAGAGCCATATTCCACTGTGCATGGACCCTCTTGCAACTGCCCGTTCAGGTAGGTTACCGTGGGAACTCTAATAGAACCCAGGTATTAGGGAGGACATGGTAGCATTATTCTCAGAATTAGTTGTGATTTGGGCTTGATACCACCAAGAGGCCCATGAGTGAACTTAACTGATTTCATTTAGGTCTTTCTAAGGACAAAGTCCTTGAATAGCTTAGGCTCAAAACTCTTTCATATAAAAGGACAGATTTGCATAATTTAAAGTGTATAGTTTCACAAAGTAATAAGTTTAAATTGTGGCCTTGCCACCTCTGAGATTTCTGGCTCCTCCTTATCCTTGGAGCACAGACTAAATATTGCACTTTAGACTCCATCAGGCTGTTTGGGAATTTCAGACCTTCCTTTCGCCCAGAACATTTATCTCAAGTTATTTTTATACACTCGTGATTATTTGACTAATATGTGTCTCTAAGAAATTGTAACCTTTATGAGAATTACCACCATGTCTATTTCTTGCTCCCTAACATATTCCTACAGTTGACTACAGTTTGGGGCACATAGTAGATCCTCAATAAACAGCTGTTGACTGATACTTACTCTCCATCTAGCAATAAGTATTCACTGCTGCTTACCACACACAACACTAAGTTATATATGTCTTTGTGCCCTCCTCAGAGCCCAGCTATGGAACTTCGATTTATCAGGAATTCAACTGTTCTTGGATGAATTGAAAGCCCAACCAAATTTGAGCCACCCTCTCCACTATTTACTTTATAGATAATGATGTCACTTAGCAGTTCAAAGAGACTTGGTGACAGCTGTTATTTCACATGAGTGATAATATTTTCATCTCCTATCCTTCTAGAATAAAGGGCCAGTGGGCTGTTAAAACGACATGAACAAAACTACCAGCAGACGGCAATTCTTTCCTTGTCACCCACCCAGTAATCACTTCTGCTGTGTTTCAACAGTTTGCTTTGCCTTTCCAAACGTGCTTTTGGCAGACATTGAGATCAGGCTAAGAATTTTAGTAGCAAGTAGCACACTTAGAGTAATTTCCATGATAATAAAGGTTTACAAATAAGACCACAAGGGAGATGAGGAGAATTGATGCTCACAGCAGCAGTGACAAAGGACCTGTATAAATTAACTATTGCGATGTTGATCAAAGTATGTTCCATGGAAGAGCAGTGTTGCAAGGTGTTCCATGAAGGAAGAGTTCTACGTGCAAATGAATTTGGGAAAAACTGCAAAGAATGAACCCATCTTGAAGATGGATAAGGTAGGTTACCATTTCAAAGCTCCAAAAATGAAACAAACCTCCCTGCAGTTATGAAAATAAGATACAATTTGACTCAGAAGAGTAGAGATTGATAGCACTCATTCACATGTGGGTTTTCCTACCTTTCCTGGACAAAGAAAGATTCTCAGCCCCTTGCCGTGAGGCAAAGTCCTCGAACTGGTTCCAACCAGTGAAATGTGCCTGGGCGTGCCGTCCAAGCTAAGGCAGGGGAAAGCTCTGGTGTCACATTCCAGCTCTCTTATTTCCTATGAGGAGATCATGAATACCATGCTATTACAATGTCAGAACCATGAGATGGGAGTGCCATGGACCTCTAAGTCAGCACATAGAAGTTAGCTTCCCCAGAAAGCCCTCCAGGTACATCAGACTTTCCATAAGGAAGAAACATTTTCCAAGTTTAGCCACTGATATGTGGGGATTAACTTGTTACCACTGCATAGTCTATCCTAGCATTTTTTTCCAAATTCATTTGAACACAGAGTTCCTTATTCTTATAAAAATAATGAATTTCACACAGAAAACTTCTTACAGGGAAACACTTTGGGAATCACTATGCCATCTAAAATAGTTTTCCCAGGAACCACAGTTGTAGCATTTTGAGATTCTTTAAACAACAAATATACCTCAATCTGCAAGAGAGATTAAAGGGAAAATCCAGACAGCCAATTCAAAAGTGGAAGAGCGGTACTAAAAATCAGCCAAGTAGGTTGGAAACCTCAAATCTCAAGTCTCTTTGCTTCTTTCTCCTCTACTAACTCTCTTAATACCATAGCCCAAATGTCTCTTCCTTCAACAATTCACTTAGCAAATATTTATTAAATGCATCCTGAGGGCACCGCATGGCATGAGATGCAGTTTGTGATTTACACTCTACCCCCTTCTTCCCTGATTGCTCACCCTGGTGGGCTATTTTCCCTACAAGGCATGCACCGCCTGTCTCAATCTCTTGACATTTAGCTCAAGCTACGCTGTATTGATAACTATCCATTCACGTCTGCAGAGAAAAGCCTGGAAATGTCTAGGCTTCCTGTACCTCCCAATACTCAGGTTGCCATGCTTGGAACCCAGAGCCTCCCACCTCAGCCACAGCTAATTGAATCATGATCACTGGGGAAGCCAAAGTCAGCAGCATCAAACCACAGGGGACCTGTCCTGAGAACCCTTCCTACAGGGATGTTCTACATGGGATTCTAACCCAACAGCCAGCTAGACCTTCTCTTTTGAGAGGCTTCAAAATCAGAAAGATAGCCAGGTAAGTGCTATCAACAAAAGAAGCAATTGCAATCAGAGTGGAAGCTGAGATGAAGACAGAAGACGTGAGTATGGCAAAGCCTCTTAAAAAGTCCACCTTGTTAGACAGTTAAAGATACACTGTGCATCCTGAATGACGGTCCAGGTCTCCATGGCCCCTTGCTCTCAGACAGCTGCCTGAATGTTCTCACACTTCCTCTGGGTAACTTGAGTCCATCTCAATTCCTAAAAGAGCCTAGCTAATTCCAAGTTGCTTGAGAACAGTGACCGGGTACTAGGCCATTTTATTACATCATCCATAGTGCTAACCACAGAGCCTGATACACAGTAGATGCACAACTCATTGATTTCTTGGTATTTACTGAGATACCTACTCAAATCTCAACTGTAGGCAGCATTTAACAAGGCAGAAAAGTTTTTGGCCTCTTGGAGCTCATATTCTAATTTTAATGGTAATACTTTAATTTTAACTTTAATGTTAATACTTGATTGGTTGGGTTAATAGGAATATTAAGCATAATGCTTGGCAACACAGGGACACTATTTTAACAGGGAAGACAAGACCTAAAACAACTAAAGAACCATTTGTGTCCCGTGGAGTCAAAATCTTCCTTATTTAATAACAGCCCTTTTGTGAAATCCTATTGTGTGCCAGGCACACTACTGCTTGCTTCCAGATGCTATCTAATTTAGTTCTTCCAAGAATCCCATGATAGAGACGTCATCATGCCTAATTCACAGGTGAGGAAGTAGAGGCTCAGAGAGCTTAAGCCGCTTGCCCAAAGCCTCACAGTGTGTGGGCAGAGAGTCATAATTCAAATTCTATTTTTCCCTGGCTCTTTCTAAGAAAGGTTTGTGCTCTTCCCACTAGGCTGCACTTAGGGAAAAACGATGAGCTATTTAGCCACGGAACAAAGAAATGACAGCTGAGGTGGCAAAGTATACTGTTGTACTATTATTTTCACTGTGCAATTCATAGCAATCTGACAGCAGAAGATTATTTTCCAGAGTGAGTTTTTCATATAGCAAGGAAAGAAAAGTAATTACTGTCTGATTCTACCTCTATCATTTTATTTTGGCATGACCAACCCCCCTAAAAAATGGAGGAAATTTAAAAAACCTGGCAAGATTATAGTACTATGTTCTAAAACAATTAAAAACATTCACTAGAAGGTAACTTTATTCCACTTATTTCTTCCAATAGGAATAAGTTTCAAATGTTGCCCACAAAAAATTCCCTACATACTGTCCCTAAAACAAATTTCTATCCATTATTGAGAAAGTATACCGATACTACGTAAACCCTTGTTCTTTAATTGAAGTTATAAAATGTGTCATGTTTACATTCTCTGATAAGACTGCAAATAATTAAGCACTGAAAATGCTTGAGTTATTACTTCTTCAAAGGAGAAAAAATGTATTATCCTATTTTAGAGGTCACAGTTGGCAATTTGCAATAATTCTATTGCATGGTATTTAAATGTTTTAAGAATAACAATTAATAACCAGGATATAATTTCACGTTTTGACTGTCTTCAAGGTGAGTTTGTTTTAGGACTTCAGGTCTCTGAGGCATTTTAGAAGCTGCTGAAATCACTATACAACAACAAAGATAAAACATCACGAACATTTACTCGGCAATAAAATTCAGTAATTATTTGGCAGAAATAAAAAGGGAAGGAGGACTGATACAAGCTGTAACACGGGTGGATCTTGAAAACATGATGCTGTGTGAAAGAAGCCAGACACAAAGGTCACATCCTGCATGATCCCATTTATATGAAATGTCCTAAGTAGGCAAATCCATAGAGAAAGAAAGTATATTAGTGGTGGCAAGGGGATGGGGGAGTGAGTAGGTGGGAATGGGGAATGACAAGCAACGAGTACCAGGTTTCCTTCTGAGGTAATGAAAACACTCTGGCATTGACCGAGCTGATGGCTGCACAACTCTATAAACCATTGAATTGTATGTTACAAATGGGCAAAACTATATGATATATGAATTACATGTCAATAAAGCTACTATATTAAAAATCATTGTCTGCAGTGCCCAAAGGCACCCTCTCCTTATATCACTCTTCTCATCCTTAGTACTGAGATGGCACGCCTTCCTCTGGCTCCTGAGATGTGCCCAGACCCCACGCCAGGCCTTTGTACATACTGTTCCTGTTGTTCCCAATGTCTAGCCTCCCCCTCCCACCTTCCGCTGCCACCTCTAACCCACCACACTCACGTCAGCCAGACCCGGGTCACTCTCACCCTTGAACATGACTGCCACTCTCGTGTGACCAGAGGAAGCGTCCGCTGATGCTCCAGAATGCTCTCTGAAAAGCACTCATGATCACCTTGTGCATCCACACGTGTATTTAAACTTTTACTTTTTGTTCCAGATGTTTCTACTCCTGCTTGTTCCTCTCGCTGGTAGCACAACACTCGCATATAACAGAAGCTTGGCAAATATTTTAGGAATGAAGGAATGGCTTAGTCAAACTTTTCTTTTTAATCATAAAAGCCTTCCCTCTCTCTGTTTTTCTATCAAAAAATATAGTTAGAATTACTCTTAAAAACTTGCAAATAAACTGTTTATACAGGGATGTACTCATGCAACCACAGGTATTAACCAAACACAAAACAGATTTTTTTTAAGTGATTTCTTCCAGAAGATAAATGCCCTCAAGGAAAATAACCAATAGAATTGCTAGAACAGTTTGTGGCTGAAGGCAGAAATCCTTTTTCCTTATATGAACAATGTTTATTTTCTTTTCTGTGCAAGTCTGCCTTTTGTTCTGTTCTAGGCATAATCACTGAGCAAACATGTCACAGTGAGGAGTGCACTGTGGTTACGAGTGAGTGAGTGAGTTCATCGGCAGCCTCCTGAACCCAGTCCAAATACAACTTCCTTTTGCAAGTAACTTCACTTCTTGAAGCTTCAGTCTCCTCATCCGTGGAATGAAAATAACAATCGCCAACACCATCGGGTTGTTCTGAGGACTGAATGACATACATCTATAAAGCACTCTGCCTAAAGCCTGATCGATAAATGTATGATGATGACGATGCTAATAATTCACGCTACAGTCAAGAAGCCAACAGGCCTCTGGGACAGGGGATGGTGGTGAAGAGACACGACCATAAATCATTAATTCAAGATAGAAAACAATCTCACTACTAGGAACTAATCCTACTGATAACCCTTGCAAAAGTTCTCCAATATACACATTTAAGAGTATTTACAATAGATGCTATTTTTAATGAATTTTTTGAAAAGACCACAACTAGGAACAACTAACATATCCATTATGATTGGATTGGTTAATTAAATTATGGCATGCCCATGTGATCTGTTAGAATGTGGCTGTTAAAAATATGAAGCGAGCCCTTTAAAAACTAAGAAACAGTGCAGCCCTCTTCTCAACTCCCTCGATTTTCTCTAAGGCTTTAGTTTCATCTTTAATTAAGGAGAAAAAAGGAATAGCATTCCTCATTTATTCTTGAAAATCATTGAATAAAGATATGCATATTAAAAAATGAGAAAGAGATTTACATGCTCAGTTGATATTTAAATACTATTAAATGGAAAGAGTAAAGAATAAAGTATTATGTACAACATAAATCCTCATGTCGATGAAATAATATAAAAATAAGCACATAGAGTAGGTCCCATCTAGTCGGAAAAATCGGGGACTATTTTGCAGGGGACTTGGGGGATTGGAGATGGAAAACTTGAGAAGGGAATGAACTGGGGGCTAAGGAGAAAGCAGGCACATGGGCATGGAGGCGGACTGGCAGGAGAGGTTAAGAGTTTGCTGGTCCCAGAGGCAAAAAGTCAGAGAAGATGCACGGGTGGCAGGATATGAGATTGCAGACAAGAAACAGGCTAATTGTGTAGGATTTTAAGTGGCAGATCTAGGCATCTGGATTTTGTCTAGTAGGTATTGGGATGTAATAAAGATTTGGGAAGAAAGGAATGAGAGGATCAGAGATGCACATTAGGGATGGTCATGTGGAGGGGTATGTGGTGAGGGGCGTGGAGGGCACAAAGCATGAAGTCGGGCAATTAGGATGCTCCAAGTTGCCCAGGCTTTCCCCTGCATTTTACAACTGCCCTGGGGGTACAGCTTCAGCTTTACTCCCTGATAGAATGTTTTTGTTGCTTTCATAAGAAATCAGTCACGTGAACGGAGTTGGCGATTCCTTTCCCAAATTCCTGACAGATGTTCCATACATCCCAAAATTACTGATCTCCATTCAATAATCAAATTCTGGGCAGATATCATTTTTCAAAGAAATATGATTTTTGCCTGTTTAATGAAAGGAAGTGAGATCATTAAAAGAGTTCCCTAAGTAATGCATTTTAAATGAAAGGCTTTTTTTAAGTCTTTGGGGAAAAAATATCAAAAGTTAAACCGAAACATCCAGGAAAAGCTCAAATTAATATGTTAATTCTGTCAACATCCAAGGCTCTGAGTCCAAGCCTGGAAGTAACAGAGCATATGGTGATTTACTGCTCCCAAGCTAAAATTTTAAATATGCTTATTGAAATCACAAAATAAATGTCTCAAGTGAAGTTTTCATCACTCTTTCAAGGTGAAATATGCAAGTATTATAACTTCTATGTTTTGTTTTAGAGATTAGTTTATGATACCAGGAGCCATCAGTGATTTTCATTAAATATGTCAAATGAGGATGAGCTAGGGAAATAGGTGATGGATTAATATGCAGTATTTTGTCTTTACAGTGAAAATTTTAATGTCTCTCTGTGGGCATTATGTATTTCCCTGTCTGACAGATTTTTTTTCCCATAAAAAAGACAATGAACCTTTGAATTATAGGTAAATGAAATTACATGGTTACAACTCGATGAAACTCTTAGAAATACTATGCAGCATCAACTGCTAAGATTTAAGTTTTCTATTTATCTGCCATCAGTGCTTTGGTGACAAAAAAAAAAAAGCAAATGTCTACATATGAATGCTGAAGTAGATCCATATAAAGGAAATTTGCTATGAGATGCAAAATTATACATATTCCAGTCTTCCTGAGGTTAAAGAGTTTTAAAATATTTAAATGTTAGCTTTGTGTCCAACATTTACTAGGTGAACGCAAAATAAAACCACAATGAAACACCACCTTACACCTGTCAGAATGGCTAGTATCAAAAAGATAAGAAGTAACAAGTGTTGGAGAGGATGTGGAGGAAAAGTAACCCTCATGCACTGTTGGTGGGAATGTGAATTGGTGCAGCCCCTATGGAAAACAATATGGAGGTTCCTCAAAAAATCAAAAATAGGAATACCATAAGATCCAAGAATTCCACTAGTGGGTATTTACCTGAAGGAAACAAAAACATTAGTTTGGAAAGATATCTGCACCCCTATGTTTATTGCAGCATTATTTACAATAGCCAACATATGGAAACAACCTACATGTACACACACACACACACACACACACACACACACACACACTGGAATATTACTCAACCATAAAAAAATGATGAGATCTTGCCATTTGTGACAACATGGATGGACCTAGAGGGTATAATGCTAAGTGAAATAAGTCAGGCAGAGAAAGACAAATACCATATGATTTCACTTACATGTGGAATCTAAAAAAATGAAACAAATGAACAAACAAACAAAAGGTAGAAACAGACCCATAAACCAGAGAACTGGTTGTACACCTGAACTAATGTAACACTGTGTGTCAATTATACTTCAATAAAAAAAAAAAGAGATGGGGCGCCTGGGTGGCTCAGTCATTAAACGTCTGCCTTCGGCTCAGGTCATGATCCCAGGGTCCTGGGATCGAGCCCCACATCGGGCTCTCTGCTCAGCGGAAAGCCTGCTTCTCCCTCTCCCACTCCCCCTGCTTATGTTCCCTCTCTCGCTGTGTCTCTCTCTGTCAAATAAATAAATAAAATCTTAAAAAAATAAAAAATAAAAATAAATAAAAAAAGAGAGAGATTGGTGCATTTGAGTACATAAAATAAAGTTTTCATGTGTCAATTATATCTCAATAAAACTGTGGAAAATTTTTCTCATGCAGAAAAAAAACCATTCTAAGCAAAGTCAGAACACAAATGAAAAATTAGGAGTAAGTATTTGCAATAATACCCCATTACTATTGTTTTCAACATTTATAATTTTTAAACATTGAGGAAATATTAATAACTTTATTTACGGTGTCAATGTTAATTTGGGGGAAAAAATCAGAGAATTTTTTTTTACTTCTAAAATTAGATTATTTACCAAATAAACTTCTTATAGAAGAAAAAAATTGAGGAAATGAAAACAAATTTTGTAGAGAACGCAAAAGATATTTTACAAGAAGATTTCAAAATGATTTTTAAACATAAGAAGATGTTCAATTTCACTTTTAATAAGAGAAATGCAAATTTCTCAACCATAAGAGTGGCAAAAATTCAGTGTGACAGTATAGTTTATTGGTAAGGCCATGGGAAAAGAGTCACTCTCATATACTGATGGTGGAAATTCAGAGTTACCACCCCAACAGACGAGAATATACACATGTATTATAAAACTCTATTTGCTTTTGTTATTTGATTCAAATCACATATCTGAAAATACACCTGAACAAATATCTCCAACAATACAAAAGCATATATGTACAAGGTCATTCACTACAGCATTATGTGTAATTGCAAAATATTGACAATTATCTTAAGTGCCCATACAGGTGATTAGTTGAATAAACTATCATACATACACAAATGGGGAACACAGTATCCATAAGGAAGATGAAGGAAGGTTTCTATGAACTGCATGGAGAATAATTATCGAGATACATTTCAGTAAACAGAGCAAAGTAAAAGAGATTATAAATAATATGATACCTTTGTGTAAGAAACAAAGGAAAATAAGAAAATGTGATGCATCTGCTTATTTTTCCAAAAAAAATAGAGGAAGAACAAATCAGAAGCCAATCAAACTGGTTACCTATCAAGGGCTGGGGGTGGGATGGGCTACAGATAAGAAAGGATAAGGGATGGAGAGACCCTTCAAAACTATTCCTTTTCTGGTAGACTTTTGACTTTTAGAATCATGTTAATAATCTACATATGCAAAAAGAATAAAATTAAATCAGCAAGAATGGAAATAAAACACTAACACTAAACACAAACAGAAATAAATGAACCCCAACTGCATTTTAAATGAATAATAACACTGAAGAGAGCAAAGAAAACAAATCTAGGTAACTTTTCAACACAGTACTTTGACATACATCTTCAATCTAGTGAAAAGAAAAAAAAATAACTGCTATCAAATACTGAACTCTTTTTAGAAGATTTGGTTTTTATAGAGGTATGGTTCCGAAACTACTTTACACGGATTATAGAACTGAGCAAATTAGTCAATGTGTTAATGATGGGATCAGGGTTCTCACTGTGAAAGAAGGGAGATTAAAATATGTGAAATATGAAAGTGTTCTAAGGACCCTCTTTTGTTTCAAAAATCAGTTTATTGTACTGGAAGACATCAGTGATTTGTCAAAGTAAGAAACCTCTGGAACAGAACTGGTTTTGAATGGGCTTGAAAGCAATCGTGCCCTAGTATTAATGAGCCACCCAGAAGCCAGATTTTGTTTGTCAAATAACGTTCCCCAAACCAGGACTCTTTGAAGAAATATCTGACTCCAGAGCTAGAAAATCTGGTGCCAGAATGTAGAAAAATATATGCTCTGATTTGAAAAAAATTCATGGAAATAAAGAAATACAACTTAATCACCTTTGTTATCACACACTTATTTGGGGGAATAATAATTAACTAGGTAGGATTATATATCTCTTTCTAGAGTACCAATATCATTAACTACTTCTGTTGCAGTGAATATTACCCATACTTATTTTTCTTACAAGTGTAGCTACCATCTAACACCACACAATGTTATTATAATACCATTGAATGTATTCCTTAAGCTGTACCCTTTAACCTCGTAACTTATATGTGTCCCCAGACACTTTTAATAAGGTATATTTTATATTTTTTCCAATTTCTGGGATCAGCCTATAGTAAGGAACTTTATTATAAAGTATTTGATTGAACAGTTATTACAGAAGGGAAGATAAATGCTTTAACCATTGTAATTTATATTTTTTCCAAAGGTTAAGACATTCATATGATTCAAAATAATTTTGTAAAAAAGATATTGGTATAAAAATTTCACCACCACCTTTGTCTCTAATTGGTTATTTATCTGTCAACTGTGGGTAACCACTTTCTATATTCTTGAGGGCTATCTTTACAGAATTTCCTTGTGAAGAAATAAGCCAATATATATATATTATTTTTCCCCTTTTCTTCATAATGGTAGAATACTATATATATATATATATATATATATATATATATATATATATATGTATTCATGTTACACATTTCTAGTGAGAATACTATGTAAGTAATGTGTATATATATGTATATAATATATGTAATATAATGTAAGTAATATATATATATATATAGTACCTTGCTTTCTTTCACTTAGCAATATATCATGAAGCCTTTTCATGATCACCATATACATGTCCACCTCATTAAGAAACAATACGTGCTCAAAGAATGATAGAGACATAACAAAAGAACACAAGAATCACCTTCAACTGGTTCCAACTGGTTGAGTCTGGGACAAATTTAGCATCAAAATGATTAAGATCACTAAGATATTTTAACCTCCTGATTATTCTTATTAAACAAGAATCCATGGGTCCACATTGAAAACAAATGGGTAAATTAACAAACAAATAAAAGTGAGGGCTCATCCTTCAGCTCCAGTACCAGCTAATAAATAATGGAGGGAGTGGGGTTTAGAAAATCACTGTTTGCAACCATGTGAACGTTGCTTCAGACCAGAATCATCAAAGATAAAGGTCTTGAAGTGTCCCCTTGAAGAATGCTTCCTGGGTGCAAAGGGAAAAGCACTGAATATGTAGTGGAGAAATGGACGATACTCTGACTCATGCCACAATAAATATTATCCATGAAGGGCAGGTACACATCATGTGACCCCAATGTGATATGCTGAAAGAACACATTACTTACGTAGTATTCTCACTAGAAATGTGTAACATGAATCTTTCTTTTTTTTTTAATTTTTTATTATTATGTTATGTTAATCACCATACATTACATCATTAGTTTTTGATGTAGTGTTCCATGATTCATTGTTTGCGTATAACACCCAGTGCTCCATTCAATACGTGCCCTCTTTAATACCCATCACCAGGCTAACCCATCCTCCCACCCCCCTCCTCTCTAGAACCCTCAGTTTGTTTTTCAGAGTCCATCGTCTCTCATGGTTCATCTCCCCCTCCGATTTCCCCCCCTTCATTCTTCCCCTCCTGCTATCTTCTTCTTCTTTTTTTTTTTTTTTTAACATATAATGTATTATTTGTTTCAAAGGTACAGATCTGTGATTCAACAGTCTTGCACAATTAACATGAATCTTTCTTATAAGGGACCACCTTCAAACCCCAAACGCAAATAGAAAATAACTGACATGTGTTCATCAAAGAATGTCAATCTCATGAAAGCCAAAGAAAGACTGAGGAACTGTTCCAGACTGAAGGAGACTAAGCAGACAGGACAAATGTAACAATCCAGACTAGATTCTCTACTGGAGGAAAAAATGCTATAAAAGAGATTATTGGGGCAATATTGGACAAATTGAGACAAATCTGAAAGATGGAGTGCAGATTAGATAAAAAGATTGTGTATGAAATTTCCTGAAGTTGATAAATTATATACTATGATTATAAAAGAGAATATCCTTGTTCTTAGAAAGTAAACATTGAAATATTAAGGGGTGTGACATATACAATCTACCTTAAGTGAAAAATATAAATAATAAAAAAATCACATTATTTTCTCAAATGAAAAAAGAAATAATAACACGTGCATATGGGTAATAAAGCAAATGGGGAAGTGCTAAAGAAAACCGAATCTGGGTAAAGGGCATACACTTCTTTGTCCTATTCTTGTAACTCTCTAGAGATTTAAAGTGATTTCAAATAAAAGAAAAAAAAAGATTACATATTTCACTGGAAGAAATAAATAGTAAGACAAGCCAGGGAAGCTTTGAAAGAATAGAGTAACAAGGTGAGTTATGCTCTACCTATATTGAATTTCATCCTAAAGTTCTAAAATATTAGTCTTGTACCACTCCAAGGATTGAGGAACAGATCAAAGAAAGAGACCTAAAGGCCCCCCAAAAGACGCTATAAACACATATGTTGAAGTTGGAATTTCTATCTCTTGGCAAAGGAGTCATACTTCTGATAAGTAATGCTGGAACAATTTTCCAAACAATTTTCTAAAATTGTTCCAGCATTTGGAAAAACAATTTGAGAAAAAAATCAAAGTGGATCTTTATCTCATAAAATAACCAAAACATGTATCAGGTACAAACAAGTAAGCAGAAACAAATGACAACAAACACACACATAAAATGGAAGAAAAATACTAAAGAACAACTATCTAACTTAAGAATGAACAATGTCTTTTAAAGAATAAGGATAGATGATAAAACTATTAAGGAAAATATTCATCTGACATAGAAACAAGAGATAGCTGTCTGTAAAAGAAATACCATAAATAAAAATAAGGACAAAAAAACTGAAAAAAACCTATCAGTTATGGCTGATAAAAGTTTAACCAATAGTGATACAATTTCTCATCATTAGATTGGCAAAAATAAAAAAAATCAAGATGTTATTTATTTGATAGAAAGAGAGAGAGAGAGATCACAAGCAGAGGGAACAGCAGAAGGAGAGGGAGAAGCAAGCTCTCCACTGAGCAAGGAACCCACTTCAGGGCTCACTCCCAGGACTCTGGGATCATGACCTGAGCCAAGGCAGATGCTTAATTGACTGAGCCACCCAGGTGCCCTAAACTGGCAAAAATTTAAAAGGCAAACAGATAGTGTTCCACTTTTAAACACACTAACATAAGAGTTAGTTGACACAAAGTCTCTTGAATAAAATTTCATATATGTTAACAGCCTTAAAATTTTCAAATCTCACTTTGATTTTAAATCAAACATGAAGGAAGACAGCAACATGTGAAAAACGCAGAAATGTCCAGCTATTGGGCAATGGAAAAGCACTCCAGAGAGTAAACCATCTACTCCAGTCATGAGGAAGAAAAGAAAAAGAAAATGCTCATAATCTCTTGTCAACTCTAAGTCTAAAACTCTTTCTCTATAGATAATAGATATAATTTTTACTATGTTATTTGATTTAAAAATGATTATCTGCTAAAAGAGTATATAACACCTGGAGAACCATGGTAAAAGGAGCAAATAGAAATCAGACACACAGGTATAAATAAAAGTATGAAATAGATATGGTTTTTATAACATATACGGTTGACAGTGACATCTCTCTCCTCCCTCCAGTTCCTAATGTGGTATTCAGTAAACACTAAATAATTAAGCTCCACCTCCTTGTGAGGTTAAATATATTTCAGAGGGATATGTTTTTGTATCTACAATAAGAATGGAACCTACCCAGGGGTGGAGCTAGAGTTTATTATAAATGGGGGCAATATTTTAAAAGTCATTAATGTGCTTTTGTCTTCTGCCTTCCCATGTATGTGACCTTTGTACTAGTCAGTCCAAAGCAACTGCCTGGTGGGAAATCCAGATTTATAGGGAAAAAAAAAAAAGAATACAGAGAAGGATCTAAATATTATTCAGATTTTACATTTAAAAATAGAACTATGGAGATGAGTTCTCATTTAGTGTATCAAACACTACATCTAGAGAACTCAGCCTAAGCATGCCCCTCATGGTATGGACCAGGGTAAACACTGTTTCTTTAAAGGTCCATGCAGTGAATATTTTGGTTTATGGGACGCAGCCTCTGCTGTAACTATTCGATTCTGCACCTTGAGATGTGGAGGTATTTTAGCTAAGGTGAGATCTGTGCAGGGTGGTGGGGACGGGGGTTCTGACACTCCACCCAATATGATACACTTGAAAGAGATTCTTTGTAATTTCTCTCTAAAATCCTGAAATGTAGTTACATCAAATTAAACATGTGGCTCACTGTGCTCAGATGACAGGTTTAGTTTACCAACTTAAAGCACCTTCAGGTCTCCAGTGGCATGAACTCTAAGTTGAGAGTCAGTGATAGGGCAAAATGCCTGCTCTTTAAGGCAAGAGTGAGTTCATAGGAGGCAGCATGGAGACCTGGGTGTCTTTAGCAAATAAGAGCCAACATGGGCCCATCCAGCCATAAAGCTTCACGAAATCTTTACCAAGGCAAGGTAGACCAGGATACAAATTACACTAACCAAACACTCTAATGCCAAGCCCAGGTAAGTGACTCTAACACCATGCCCATCACAGCAAACTAGTAAATGAGGAATTCTGCCTTGGAGACCAAGGGGACAGAGGACCTCTACTTGACCTAACTTGCATTCAGTCAACCTAAGTCATTGCTACTCAATGTGTGGTCCACCGAGCTGTAGCATCACCTGGGGGATTATGAGAAATGCAACATCTCAAGCATGTCTCACACCTACTGATCTATTTAATGCATTTTCACAGGATCCCAGGTGATTTGTAAGCATCTTAAAATTTGAGTACTGAAAGAGGCCACACCCCGAACTCCTACCACCCAGCACTCTCTGAGAAAGAGAAATGTGGGACAAGGTGATAAGATACAGAACACTATAACCCAGGAGAGATCAGAGCCATTACTGGTTAGCTGGAAAAATTATTAACTAAATGTCGAATTTAACTTAAAGCCTAGGCCATAATTGAAAGAATCTATTCATGCCCATATATCTGTGTGTTCTTCCAGGGTCGGCATGTCAGCAAGAAAGGCACAGAGTATGGTGGGGCACACACAGGTCAGGTCATCAGCAGAATCAGAGGAGATGAGCAAGACCTTGCACAATACTGATCCTGTGCTCATATCACTGAATCCCCTGGAAAACCCAGACTGAGGGCTGGACTGGCTTAGCATCTCAGGGCCACAGGGGCATGGCATTGGAGCAAACTATTAATTCTCCCTTCTGCATCCTGAAGGACTTTTAAAAAAGAGACCATGGCAATCAAATGGAGATTCTCATTTGAACAAGATCCAGGTTCAAATTCTTGTTCCACTGTTGATGAGCCACGTGGCTGAAGCATAAGTCACTGAAGCCAGAGTTGCCTGACCTATGTGTGGAGAATACAAACCCACATTCCATAGTCCACAATTCTGAAATCAAAAGCTCTAAAAAGAAAAGGTTTTCAGAACGTATTTGGTGGCAAACCTGACCTGACATGAACTCGTCTCGCTGTAAAACTGACCTGGACCAACACTGGCACCAAGGATAGTCTTTATTTATTCCATTTAGGATATGTTTCCCGTGTTCTGTTGACATCAAAAAAGTACATGTTGGGATGACAGGGTGCTGCCCAAGATCCCACTAGGATATGTATATTGTCTTACCTTTCTAAACAAAAACAACAACAACAAATTCTACATTTTGAAACACACGAAGGGTTTGGATAAGAGATCGAAGCTTGCAAGCCATTATAGGCATTTAATATGTGAAGTATCTAGTCCAATGTCTGGAATACAATAGATGCCCCAGATAAACTAATTTCCTTCTCTCTCCTTCTTCATCCCAAATCTCTTACTTAAAAAAGAAAGAAAAAAAAAGCCACCATGGTAAATATGCATAAAGATGGATATTTTTAATCATTATACTTTTAATGTCTTTCTCATAAGATATGCAGGGTAATCATGATTCTGTTTGGTAAAGAAATGAAACACAGCAAAATGAAACCATGTGAATGAGCTATAAACATAAAACCAGCCATAACAATATATATCACGAACAGCATTTTCTGGAAAGGGCAGTAATGAGTAATAGCTAAGAACATGAGATTTGGCATCAGGCAACTCTGGGTTCAAGTCCAGACTTTGTTTCGGACCATCTGCATGAGAGCTGCAAGCTACTTAGATGATTAAATTAACTTAACAGAGCCTCAGTTTTCTAAACTATAAAATAGGTATTAAATTTGTACCTACATCCCAAGTTTGTGCCAAAGATTAAACGATATGATGTATGTACAGCACTTAGCACAATGCTTGTCAAATCCCTACATGGTAATAGTAAAAACTTAACAATTGAAGCAATTATTATAGATTAGAGCTACAGTTGACTAGATACTAAATCACCTAGATTCATTAGACATCAACAGTCTGAAAAATTCTTTCAGTTCCACATTTGATTATACACTCAACAAAAATATATTTAATTTATACACTAATTGGGTTTTAACACTAACAAACAGGTTGTAAGAGCTGCCTAACATGTTTTGATGTGCTAACAACTACAGGCTATATTCTCACACTAAATTATAATTCTGTAAATATTTAGTTTGTCAAAAGCCACAAAATAATTACTGTATTAGATTTCCAACTGTTATATCTTAACCTGAAGATTAATATAGTATGTAATAAACAGAGAATCTAATTGCTACTTTATGTAGAATTTCTACAACACCCCCAAAGTTATGGTAAGTACCAGTAATTCATTCCATCTAAACTTGGGAAAAATTAAGAAACCACTGGCGCACATTTGATTTTACACATTAGCACATTCTAATTAAATCTCTCAGAGTCTATAATAATATATGTGGTTCTAATTAACTAATTCATCAAGCTTCTAAGTGGACCAAAGAGTAAAATATTTGAACTTAAGCAAAACAAGATCATTAAAGAGGAAAATTTGCCGAAGTTTGAATCTATAAGGAAAACTGGCCTTTTAGTCTATGCTGATTCTTGGCTTTCTGCAAATATGCATTCCTAGTTAGAGAATCATGAGGATATTCATTTCAAAGGTAGTGGATTAACAATTTAGACAGTTGTTAGCCTATGAATAGACTGTGATTCCAAAGTTCAAAGAGGTGTCAGAGCCATAACTCAGAGGATAGATTGGGCCAGTTCAGTTCAAGAGAGCAATAAAAGCCTGCCAAGGAGAAACTGGCAATTCTTAAAGATCTATGTCAAAGATAAGAGTCTGAAGAAGCAAGTGGATTATTGGCAGCATCTGGGTCAACCATAACCTGCTTGTTCCTTTATTTTAATAGTTATTGTGTCTCTAATGTGTGCTGAACACTTTACTAGCAATGAATATCCAGCAGGTCTGGGAGCAGGGAATATGAGACCAAGCCATAGAAGCCAAAGAATACAAGGATGAACCTCCCCAAAGATCTGAGCTAGGAGGCCAAGGACTAAACTCAGTCATGAGAAGTGTAGTGGAGCAGCAGGGAAATAGCGTGGGGCACCCGGCTAAGGTCCTGCATATGTGCAGGTGTGTTGAACAGTAGAGATCAAGCTAAGTCAGCATCCCCAGCCATGGAGACTGGAGGCTTGAGAGGCAGGGCAATTTGGTAAGGCATCACATTTTGTGAACTTGATTGGTTTGGAACCCACAAGGTCATTTTCCCTGTGCAAAGTCCACAAACATAAATAGCCCACGATAAAACTCATGTAGTAATCTAGTGATGGTGTTAATGAACCTTCCCTGTTTTTATAAGGGTTTTATGGGGGGGGGGAGGTATATGTGGTATTGGGGAGATACATCTTCTACTTCTTGCTGAGCAGACCTGACAGCGGGGTTGGAGACATCTCTTCCTTCTCTTCAGTCACTGGTCAAGATCCAATATCCACAAGAGTTCCAGGCTGATCTCACACCTGCCCTTCATTCCAACATTCTTATTAACCTCCAAAGATGGTCAAGTATAGTTTCCAAAATGTTAAAGATACGATTCTCATATAAACGTAGAATTAACATATACTAAAGACATCATTTAACTCATTAATGAGAGGACAAGCAAGATGGTTGCTATGGCTTGTTTCCCCTAAAATGATATATTGAAGTCCAAACCCTGAGTACCTCAGGCTGTGATCTTCCTGGGGAACAGGGTCATTGCAGGTGTAATTAGTTAAAGTGAGACCATACTGGAGTAGGGGGAGCCCTTCATCCACTGTGACTAATGTCCTTATAAGAAGACAATCTGAAGGCACCGGCAGAATGCCAAGCGACAACAGAGGCAAAGACTGGAGTGATACAGCTCAAGCCAAGGTACACCAAGGGCTGCTGTGCACCCACCAGAAGCCAGCAGGAGGCAAGGACGCCTTCCCGACAGGTTCCAGAAGGAGCATAACTCTGCCGACACATTGATTTGAGACAATGAGAACATGATTTTGGACTCCAGACCATGACACAATAAAGTTCTGTTGTGTTAAGCCACCCAAGTTTGGGTAATTTGTCATGGCAGCCCTAGGAAATGATCTACTGGGTAAGCTGGCTCAAAGACCATTAGAGAAATTGGGTATTTACCATCATTTTGAAAAAAAAAATCTTGGAATAACATTATTAAAGATACAAAATTGGAGGGCACCTGGGTGGCTCAGTCATTTAAGTGTACGATTCTTGATTTCAGCTCAGGTCATGATCTCAGGGTCCTGGGATCAAGCCCAGCATCGGGCTCTGCACTCAGTGGGGAGTCTGCTTGAGATTCTCTCTCTCTCTCCCTCTGTCCCTCCCCCTGCTTGTGAGCACATGTTCATTTCCTCTCTCTCTCTCTCATAAATTAATTAATTTAAGAAAAGGTACAAAACAGGTTTATGTCCTAGAGAGCAGTTAGATCATCACCTTGGGGGAGAGAAACCATCTCTCCTGGACAAATGTCTACAAATTATCACATAACTTCACCAAACCTGAGCTTTTAATCAAATGTGCATGGCAAGTCAAACAAAAGGACCATTCCCTTAGATAATTCAAAAACCCATGGGTGGCCCATTAAATAATGTTCCAACAGGACATATTAAAAGGGCTTATTCCCCACTCTTTTCCCTTTTGCATGATCCCCAAGATTTGTAACTTTTTTTTTTTTTTGACAAGTCCCTTCCTCACATGCCTGCCCACTTGAATTTGCGGTTTACTAGCGTGCTCCCCTGGCCACACCCCACCTACTTGCTGACCGTTTGCACATGAAGTTTGTCATCCTGTCCACCACCTCTAGAACTCTATTCTTGTCCCAGTTCTGACAATAATCAAGCTCCTCCCATTTTCATACACCAGTGCTTTAATGATTCTGTTCCACTACTCCAGCAGCCTGGAGGCTTAGTGAGATGCAGCTCACTTCTGTAGAAAACAAACAAGTTCGTCTGACAGAATCTTGAAGGAGGTTCAGACAACTTTAATCTGAAAAGTTAACTGCTTTGTTCTTTGATGCACTAGAAAGGAAAAATGAAATATTTTCCCTCACCTCCTGGGAGGGTTTGAAGATTAAGCCCACCTTGCTTTCCAAGAAAAGAGACAGAGATCCTATCTTGCTAAGAATTTGGACTCGAGGCTTAATAGGCCAGAATGGTCTTCGTGAAAGAAGAATAAACTGGGGTGGGGTATCATCCACCTATGTGCCACCCAGTGTGGCGAGAGAACTTACCAAGAATGGAGCTGCTGCTGCAGAACAGAAGCAGGGACTGGAGGTCTCCTGCCATCCCAGGGTCAACATTTTAGTTAAAGGATTGGTGGGGGGAGGGCAGGGGCTTCTGGGAAAGAGATCAGGGCAGGTAGTGGAGGGGCACTTGAAGGGGGTGGGTTCTTAGTAGAGAGGCTATTGATTAACCACTGTGAAACTATTACAATAGATCTAAAAATGCATAGCTGGATCAGCATGTACCTGCAAAGTATCAGCCCTGAAAGAGACAAAGCTTAAGCAGAAATAGGAAAAAAAAAAAAAAATGATTTGGTGTAACTAAGAAGAAAACAGGCCAGCCTTCCTGGATTTCCCCAGGACAGCCAAGAATCCAAGAGAAGGTCTTAGAACCCTTGACTTTTGCGGGGAGGCTATCAGAACTCCCCCTCTGCCCCCCATCCATGTATTTCTGGTGGTTGAACAGTGTGAGTTGGAGAACCCCTCGGCTAGAAGAATGTTAAATGACACCCTAATAGTACAGATTTCCATTTTAAAGCTTAAAATAAAATAGAATCCATTCGTCTTCCCCCTCCCCCCTCACCAGGCGATGCAACTCACATCAAAGGGTGAAAATCTAGGAATACCACTTTATATTTTATCTCGGGGTGGCAGAAATTAGGGAGAATGATTTCCCCTTTCTAGCATCAAGTGAACAGAACCAAATTTTTCCTGGCTCTCAGCTATGGTAAATGATTAGATACATAGCCTGGCTCAGTAAAGTGGTGCAGTTTCATTTCCTGAAAGGAAGAGAGGTTTAAATCCACCAGACAACTCATTTGTAACAAGCTTGCAAGTGCCCCTCAGAATGCAGTAACTATCCACCCTGCTTGAACAAGTTAGTGAATGAAAGAAAGGCTTTTGACCTCCAATGAAAAAAAATTAAAGGGATTTGTCACTTTGATTTTGGTTCCAAATTCAAAATCAATGCCAAGATAGAAAATGCCATAATGCATAGAAATGCTGCCAGTGACCTTCTTTAGAAAATGGGGTGAAATATTAGCAGTCACCGTTGAACGTGGGTCCTCTACACAATCAATAGCAATCCTTCATTCCAACAACAACAACATAATAATAATAATAGCAGCTCACATTGATTGACTGTTCGGTCTGTGCTAGAGATGTGCTAAGGGATAAATCTGCACTCTCTCAAATGATCTTCCCAACAGCCACCCGGAATACTTATCATTCCTACCCTGGTTTACAGAGGAGGAAAATGCAACTGTAAGAGGTTACGTAACTTGCCATCAATAAATGAAAAAGCTGGAATTCAAACCCAGGCCCACCTGACACCAGAGCCCATGACCTGAAACACTATCATATCACTTAATACCCATCATCACTTAATAGTCATTAAGTGCCATCATATATCACTTAATAGCCCAGAAAAAAAGTGGGGGGAGGGGCACCCAATAATGTATCCTGGACTCTGAGTCCAAGAGACTTTGTGAACCAGAGAAGCTGCCCCTGGGCATTAAAAACAAAACAAAACCCAACAACCTACCCCCCCCCCAAAAAAAATAGCAACAAGAAAGAACAAGACTATTCTTGAAAGCTATCTAATTTTTATTTTAGTGTGATTTGATTTCCTTTCTGGAGAGCTTTCTTAATTCTGTTAGAATACCCTCAGTGAAATAGAGACTAGGCCGAACTGTCCTAATGCAAGCTGGAAAGCAAGATCAATCAGAAGGCCTTAGAAGAAGGATGAAGGGCAAATGGCAGAACGCAGCCAATGCCAAGAGTATCGGGATCCTTCTCAAGTGTCTCAGATGTCTTCAGTGTCAGCTGCTTCCTGAAATGCTGTAACTCTGGAGTCAATTTCCTATTATCCACCTGTGAATTCCCCACTCTGCAGATGTAGCCTGAGGTCTTTGAAGCTTTATGCCTAAAGTGACTCCGATGTCTCCGCAGCCGACTTCAGAACTGCTGCTCCCACCTGCGGGGACGGCTCACCTCTGAATGGAACGCCTGCTAACTAGGCTCTGGTCCCCCTAATGCTCGTTACCCCCCAACTGCAAGCAATGGCCTCTCTTTTATCTCTGTTTAGGTGTGTGCCATGAGTGCTCCCAGAACCAGGAGTGGGAATGAGCACAATCTGGGGACCGGGATTAATTCAATTCGGCTGGAGCCAAGAATGTATATATTTTAGCTTCAGAGGTGGGTTCATTCACCCAGCTTATAGAGCATAAAATGGTCCAAAATCCTTTGAAAAGGTATATGTGGTATATATGACAGAAAAGGATAAAAAAAGACCAAACATCAAACTTTGCTTTATGTAAGTGTTGTTTCTGTCTTTCCTTTTAAAGACGGCACGCAGGACTTGAAGGAGCTCGAGCTTTCTACTGAAGCTGATCTGGGCATGAGTTGGGGTTCCACCACTCACTGGCTGGGTGACCTGGGGCAAATTACTACTTCTTTCTGCCACTTTCTTAGTCTGCAGCAGGGACAGTGATAGTACTGAGCTTATGGGTTGTTGTGACTGTACAAACACCTCAGGTAAGACTAGGAACACTGTAGTTCACAAGCAAATGCAGGATCATTCTAATGATCATTAATAATAGTAATAGCACCAGGATTACTAGTAGTAGAAGCAGTGGTGGTAGTACTAGTAGTAACAGAAGTATTAACAGAGTAACAGCAGTGCTCTTATAGAAAGGAGCAAGTTACAAGGGTTGGATACATTTTGAACAAGAGTTACCCCCCCAAAACATAAATATTATGTTTAAGAACTACACATATTTGTATATTTTTAAAATATGCTTTGCCTCTAGCTATGAATATCAAATAGCATCTTACCCTGAAATAAGGACTGGCATAACTAATTAAGATGCTTTCCATTTATTTATTCTTTGAAGATACTAATTCAAGAGAATTGCTTAATCTTCCTCTTTCTTAATCTATTTAAGCATGCAAAACATAAATGGACTTCCCTGAGACCCTAATAACATGAAATATAAGATAAGGCCACTTGCTTTCAAATTAAAACAAAATCTATGTTTCTATCTTTGTTCCTAATATAGTGACTAATGGAGCCCTAACGCTTTGATCTTCCACTTGAAAAATATCAAAACATCTTTAATATGCAAATCAAGGCAGGAGCTTGTGGGGTCATCCTCAGCAGGTTTTTTCCCCCCTTATAATAGTAATTGGAAAATCTATGGGGCCCTGAGGATCCTTATTTTAAAAATAATTCTACCTCTAACAAAAATCCACTAGCTTATCCTTAGTCACATTTCAAAATGAAATTTAGATATTAAACAGTATTGATTTCAACAAAAGCTGCTTTGACCATCTCTGTGTCAATCCCACTGACTTGGAATGAGAATCGCGGAAATCATTAAGTCATTTATCTTGTCAAAAATCTCGGCAATGTGCCCAGATGTATCAAACACTGGACAAGGCTACTTTCAGTTCCCATTTCCACCCGGTAACTGACTTCCCGTAAGCCCTTCGGCCAGCTTCTGTCCAGGTCAGACAGCTCAGAGGAGGAGGGAAAAGGAATTTGAAAAGACACATCATCAGAACTGATGAGAAGGACCTTTCAAGATGGGGGTGGGGTGGGGGTGGGAGTCACATTTCCTCCCAAGCGATGCAAAGACCTCCAAAACCCTTGCTCATGCTCCCTGGAGTTTTCAACACATACTCCTTCCTGTTTCCATTCAGCAGACACTCATGTAGCTTCTCTCTCGTGCCAGGCACACTACAAGGTGCTGGATGGCAACGATGAACCCACACACAAGAAAACCCTGTCTACAGTCTACTGTAGACGTGCCTCTCTCCTCAGTGAGCAAGGAAGGAGCACAGGACATTTCATCCCCATACACAACCTCTAGGCTACCCATCTCTCTGAGTTTGCTGGGGCTGCCATAACCAAGTGCTGTACGACTGGCTGGCTTGAACACCAGAAAATTACTTTCTCGCAGCTTTGGAGACTAGAAATCCAAGATAAAGGTGTTCGCAGGGTTGGTTTCTCCTGAGGGCTTTCTCTTTGGCTTGTTGATGCCACCTTCTCCCTGCGTCTTCACGTGGTCTTCCCTCTGTGTGTGTCTGTGTCCTAATCTCTTCTTCTAATAAAGGCACCACTGCTACTGGGTTAGAACCCAACCTAATTCACCTCATTTTAATTCCATTACCTCTTTAAAGACGCTGTCTCCAAATGCAGTCACGCTCTGAAGGACTGCGTTAGGACTTCAACAGAGGAATGTGGGGTGGGGTCAGTGGGGCATAATTTTGCCCACAACACCATCTGACTCCGCCTCTTTCCCTTTATTCCAAGTTTAGACCCTGTCCAGCAAGAGAATCTTCCTCTTTCAGTTTGGGGTCTTAATGTCAGGGAAACCAGTCATTTCTTCTCATTTAACTTAGGCTCCTCAGAAGCACAGAGCTGTAGAGGGCCTGACAGGCTGCCTGGGGGTGTTTTTTGACCAGTACCTTCATCCTCAATGGGCCTTCTGGGTCAGCCGTGAGGATGCAGCTTTGCCTTTGTCCTAGCACACGATATTTATGTGTTTTTATTTTTATTCAAATAAATCAGTTGCTTCTGCTCTTTCTTTACTAATAATCATCTATTCCTCAACTCAATATATTGCACTTAAAAAATGTAATTACTGGCCAAAACAATACATTTATCTGATAGAAAAATAATACTCAATTGAAGCAAATTAAATGTTCAGTAATACCTCCTACAGAACGTAAGTATTTGGAAATTGGGTTGTTAATTAACAAAAATATTGTTTAAATGGAAAACATTAACAGTTCAAAATTGAGACTATGAGCTAGGGATACACTATTCGGACCCCAAGTTGTTCTCAACCATATGAAAGTAAAATATAATTATAACATTTTTCAATGAATTGATGGAATATAAAACACATTTTTCTAACTAAAAATAAAATTTTCCTGAATCATTGACAAGATTTTGAAATTCAGCCAGTTCCCCATAAAACAAATTAGTCTCTATTTCTTGACTTAAAAAGTAGTGACAAAAACTTCTTTCCCTCTTCAAGTGCATTTCATTTTGAAGGTTTGTTTTTTTTTTTCAATCTCAAAATAATTTACTTAAACAGCTGTTTCAGATGTTTTATTCTAAATGGTGACTGTAGTAGCCTTCCCCAAATGCCACATGGAACCGTTTATACATCAGCTCCTACTCTCTGTCAAGGGCGTCCAAAAACAAGGTGATGAGAAGAACATCATGTCAAATGCCAACTATATAACAGACGCTGCAGTTTGCCTAACAGAGCCGTTTCCTTTCCACATGGCATTTAAATGATAGGCATGATTTGGATGGGTCCAGTGAAAGACGACAAGCTCTGAAAGTTCACATGAGAATTAGCACTAGCTGGATTCTGAGGCATCATCTCTGACCCAGTGGTCCTCAAAGTCAGGTCTCTGGATCAGCAGCTCCATCCTTGCTTGGGAATTTATTAGAAATGCAAATTCTCAGGCTCCATCCCAGACTTTCTGAAATGGAAACTCAAGGGGTGGGGAGGGCAGCCATCTGTGTTTTAATAAGCCCTCCAGTAGATTCTCATTCCTGCTCAAGTTGCAGAACCACTGGTCTAGTCCAAAGTCAGAGCCCTAATGTTCCGCAAAGGTACACCTGGCATTGAGTAGGGGGATTGGGTTTGAGTAAGGAGAGTGGGGAAAGATCCAGAAAGGGAAGAGGGAAGGCAGAATGTGGACCCAGTGAAGAAAACCAATCAGGGCTCATTTTAAGCTTCTGGTACTGATATCAGTAGGAGTACCTTTCTCTTATCTGTTTCATATATTAGAACCTCGTATATGGTTTTGTTGAAAATATCAGTTTTCTGCTAATTTTTAAATTTAAAAACCACTGTTATAGGCAGACTTCCCTTAGAACAGAGAAGGAGGTGCTTGATGCTTCAGAGGTCCTCTGCTGAGCCCTCCTTCAAGGACATTCCTTTTACAAGGACAAATGAAGGTGCCCACCAGAGGCCCAAGACCTTCCAGACTCTGCTCTACCTTTGGGGTCCCAGAACTGCCTGCCCAAATATGCCCAAATCCCTTGCCCAGGCCTGTGCTGCTGGTCTCTTGTCCAGGACCATCTTCTGGAAGGAGGACTGTGCCACCCATGTGCACTCTAGGCCCAAGACAACATGTGTTGTAAGTCATTTATTTTTTATTTTTTAATTTTTAAATATTCTGTACATTATGGATATTTTGACATCTTAAAAAATACTTTCTGCTGGAGAGAGACTATCTCTCCTGAGGCTAGCCAGTTCCTAGAGATAACAAAGGGCCCAGCCAGGAGCATGCCTTTGACATGCAAACCAACCAATCCTGAGTCCATACTCCAAATGCCTCCTTATCCAACTCTTACACACTATGCCCTAAATCATCCCAGGGCCGGGTGCCAGGTGACTAGAGACTATTTCAATTAGCAATTATTTCTATCTATAGCTTAGAGCCCTCAGAAATTATTCAAACTACCAATTCCAAGCTGTTTACCCAGTCCTGCCTTGCCTTTCCTGAGAAAACTCCAATAAAGGCCATGGTTAGTCTCAGCTCTCCCTCTCACTCCTGTATTCTGCTTCCTGACCACCCTGGTGTATTCCCCTGTGGCCCCGCAGAGCATGCGGTGACTCCCTCTCTGGGCTCTGAGAACATAATAAATCTTGCAAGCCTCATTCTCATATTCTCCTGTGGCCCCACCAACTCTACCTTGCAATAGCCAACATGTGCATTCTTAAAACAGGGCACCAAAGAGCAGCTGTGTAGAGGGAAGAGGGGGGCAGCACTAGCAGAACCTAGAAGCATGATGGACTGGGGTGCTCACACATGGGCATACAAAGTCCCTCATAGTGTGGGGATGTGCCCAAGCTGGAAAGAGCAGCCTGTGGCCCTGGGCTGAAGCAACATGCACCTCCATGGTCCAGGCTCAAAAACTCCAAAGAGTCCAAGAACCCTAAATTTAGACCTGGTCCCTCAAGTCATAATGAAGATGTATTTGTCACGGTGGAAAGATAAAACCAACTTTAATGAACAGTTTGTTCACTTGACTTATAACTTTGAATCTTTATACACTTAGCGGGTAAGCCTCCATTTGTCCTTTGCTCAAGTACCCAAAAGTTAGGAGAGAGCCCTTGTTACAGGGTAGGAAAAGTCAATGTGTTTTGGTTGGTTGCTCATGATGCCATTTTATTTTATTTATTTTATTTCATTTTATGCAGTAGCAGAAAAGTTTTCCCATCCATCTTTTTTTTTTTTTTTTAAAGATTTTATTTATTTATTTGACAGAGAGAGACACAGTGAGAGAGGGAACACAAGCAGGGGGAGGGGGAGAAGGAGAAGCAGGCTTCCGACAGAGCAGGGAGCCCGATGCGGGGCTCGATCCCAGGACCCTGGGATCAGGACCTGAGCCGAAGGCAGACGCTTAACGACTGAGCCACCCAGGCGCCCCTCCCATCCATCTTGAGGAAGAGTGAATAGCTAGAAGAAATTAAAACATTTCTGATTTCCACCTGTGCCATTTTACTTCTATGGAAGAGTAAAAGTACTTTTGTGTTGTCAAGGATTTAAAGTCAAGTTCTAATGAGTTAATCAGTTCTTCAGAGGACCCGTGAATTCTATTACTGGGGCAGGGATTCTGTCTTGTTTATCACTATATCCTCAGCAACTAGCTAAGAGCCTAGCACAGAATAAGTTCTTTTTCTTTCCCCTCCTAATCCATTATTATTATTTTTAAAAATCACTTTTGAGATAGAATTGACATGTAAAGACCTGTATGTATACAACTCATGAGCTTGTGAATATGTATATACCCTACACACACAAAACTATCACCACCATCAACACCACAAACCTATCACCTCCAAAAGTTTCCTCCCACCTCCTTAGATGATCATTATTTATGTGTATGTGGTAAGAACATTTAGCATAAGATCTGCTGTCTTTGCAGATTTTAAGGTTACAATACAGTACTGTTCCCTAGGCACTATGCTGTCTAGTGGATCTCCAGAACTTATTTATCTTGTATAACTGAAAATCTATATCCTTTGGCCATCACCTTCCCATTTGATTCCTCCCCCCCAGGCCCTGGCAACCACCATTCTATTCTCTGTTTCTATGACTTTGATTATTTTGGATTCCACACATTAGTGAGATCATATAGTATTTTGTTTTTCTGTGTCTGGCTTATTTCACGTAGCATAGCGTTCTTCAGGTCCATGCATATTGCAGCAAATGGCAGGGCTTCCTTCTTTTTTAAGGCTGAATAATATTCCAGTATATGTATATACCATAGTTTCTTTATCTATTCATCCACTGATGGACACCTAGGTTGTTTTCGTATCTTGACTACTGTGAATAATATTGCAGGTATCTCTTTGAGATCCTGACTGCAATTCCTTTGGATATATGCCCAAAAGTGGCATTGCTGAATCATATAGTAGTTCTTTTTTTTTTTTAAAGATTTTATTTATTTGTGAGAGAGACAGAGTGAGCACAAGTAGGGGGAGTGGCAGGCAGAGGGAGAAGCAGATACCCTGCTGAGCAGGGAGCCCAATGCAGGGCTCGAACCTAGGATGCTGGGATCATGACCTGAGCCAAAGGCAGACTCTTAACCGACTGAGCGAGCCACTCAGGCATCCCTCATATAGTAGTTCTATTTTTAATTTTTTGAGGACCCTCCATGCTGTTTTTCATAATGGCTGTATCAATTTACATTCCTACCAGCAGCGCACAGCATTTCCTTTTCTCCACATCCTTGCCAACACTTGTTATCTCGTTTGGGTTTCTTTCTTTTTTATAATAGTCACCTAACGGGTGTGAAATGATAGCTCATTGTCATTTTGATTTGCATTTCCCTGATCATTAGTTATGTTCTCAATAAATGTTTGTTGAATAAATGAAAGAAAAACAAATCATTGAAGGAACCAGTTTAAAAAAAATCAGATTTCCCAAATTACATTAAGTCACCTTAACAATCATTTATTGACCCCCTGCTGTATGCTGGGCAGGAGACACCCAGATAGAGAGGGCACCAAGCCCATCCTTGAAGAATTTACAGTTTGGGGGGGACAAACACACAAAATGATCATTTCCACAGGAGCTGGTGAAGGCACAGCTGTTTATCTCGTCTTTCCAAGGCAACTGCTTATCAGAATTTTTGTATTTAAAATTTACTGAAAACCCCAGGGTAACATTTCCAAAGGGACTAAGTGGGCAGGGCCCGGAAATGTTGGCAAACTAGTCACAGCCACTATGGTTTCTCTTTATCCAGCAGAAATCTCAGTTCATTTGCTCATTTGGGGTATGGGATGAGAGCGTTAGTTGCAGGGGAAGGTATCATGAACACAGAGACACATTTCTATGCGTAAGACTTATTTCACATTATACACTTACTTTACTTCAGAAGTGTGAGCCTACAGCTGAACATAAGACATGGTCACTGCTCAGATCTTACTTCTAATGAGATCATCAAAGAAAAACTAACAAAGAATGTCTGCACTTTGTCCACTGTGCAGCCATCTTCCATTGTACCCCCTGTCATTAGGGGATCCCAGCAAGTAAGTTGTTAACGGTGTGAGCTGGTGTTTTTACTAGGCTTTCTGCAAAATTCCAGGACTTCACAAGACTGATAGGGTAGAAAGGCATGTTATATACACGGGCTTGTACACCACAGGTGCTTTCCAGCATGAAGCCCTTCAAGGTGCAGTCATCTGAAAGGCCAGACCTGCAATTTAAGGTCCATAAGATGGATCAACACCACAGAGGAAGATGTGCTACCAAGAGGTAATGAAATAAGTGGATCATATTTCGTGGCGATGCCATCAATGAAAATCCTTCACATTTTTCTGATTATAACGTAAGCCACTAGAAGACCCCAGCACACAGAGGGAAATTGTACTAGTCAGCAATTTTCTCAGGAAACACCCACATGGAATTTTAAATAAGCTTTGAATTCAATGAAAAATTGCCTTTTCCTAAGTTATTTCCTTGCTGACAAAAAAAGACATTTTAAAAATTATTTTTAAAATCAGACTATGTGTAAATAACAACGACCAGATTTGTCACCCCAGAGGACGTAGCTGATTAGCTGATATTAGAATCTACATTTGGCCAACCCTTGTTGATTTTTTAAAATGGAGGAAATTATTTTCATGAAATTTGCTTATTATGTAAAACTGCAATAATTTTGTCACTTTGTAAAATTATTATGCTACACAGATCTTCGTATTTATGAAAAGCACCCAGCATCTTCAACGCCCGAGGCAATGACTGTCATCGTTAACACATAAGACAATCTAGTCCTACCTAGAGGCAGCCCCTGACACATGCACAATCAGTGCTTTTAAGTTTCCTTCCGAACCATATATCCTCAGATTTTGCATTTTTAAGTGGTCTATACTGTGCATGGATAACAGGAAAGTTCAAATTCAATGTAATGCCCTGCAATGATTGATGTAATGGGGGGAGGGCTCTCTGTAATGGAACTGTAAAGAGTCAACAAGTTGGATGTTTGAAGACCACTCCTCCATTGTGTCTCCAGATGCTACTAGGGGAGGTAGATGCATTCTCGGTATCCCTAATTAGAAATTATAATATTCTCCCCGTGAGGAAATGTCTTCTAAGATTCAAACAAGTGACATATATTTTGGAACACTGTGCATTTGTATGTAGGCTGAAGACAAGCTCCAGTAACATTAAGACTTCTTCATGAAGTATATACAATGGCTTTTCTGGCAGAAAAAATAAATTCTCTGCTAAGAGCTGAGAGGGCCCATTTAAAATGAAGACAGGAACAAATTCCCATACAGTCTACTTTCTGTTGTTGTTGAAGTGTACTCCATGTTGAATGGTGCGCTCCATGATGAAAAATTCACTTCCAGGAACATTGTTCTAACTCCTGTATCCCCAAACAGGCTGATGATAAAAATCTGAGGGATACTGAAGTCACTCATGCAAGTCTCCCAAACTTAACAACCCAATGAGTAATATCCCCAACTCTCAGAGTACAATGGATAAAATACCTTGGCTCTTTCACTATACTGGGAGTCGGCACAGAATAGTGAAAATGAACAGAGACTCTAGGCTCCACCTCTTATTAGCTGTGTGACCTTCTGCTGTCTTGCTGTGAAGTGGGATTAATAACAGTATTCATCTCCTTGGGTTGTTGCAAAAAGTAAATTAGTTGTTACTTGCTTTGTGCTTAGTGTAGTACCCAGCACACAGTCAACATTCAATAATGGCTCGACAGTTATTATATTTAGTAGGATTATTTCCCCATATAATCACTCTCCTAACAATCTCTCAACCATAAAGACTGGCAAATCATAAATTTTAACTCCTTCTAAAATCATGGACAAAATAACTTTACTTGCTATTAAAAATATGGAAACATAACACTAAGGCAAATTTGTACATATATCTATACCTCAGATTTACATTTTGGCAGCCCTTACTTTTCCAATGCCCAATAAATAAGATTAAAACAAACCCATCCATTAAATAAGAGGACAGGACACATTTTATCATTGAATGCTAATAGAGAGGGACAGACCATGGCTTGCTATCACTCACATAAAGCTCCTTAAGAACTCAGCAGACCCCACACCCTTGTCAGGCTGCAGTAAAAGAATGTGCTGCTGACTTCCTCCGGTAAAGCACAGGGGGCTTTCTCAAGTTTTTTCTTTATGAAGGAGGCATTCTCACTCTTCAGGTGCAGCCAGATTGCTTTTAGGTAACGGGGATGGACTACATCCACGGTGCCTAACTCTCCCCAACGCGTGCTCCTGTAAGAAGACTGGCTGAGGCTCAGGGTCAGTGTGGCTTTTCAGGACCAGAGGCTCTGGTGCAGAGGATGAAGTTTGGGCTGTAGGGTCAGTGGGCTTGAATTCAAATCCAGGCTCTATTCCCCCAATGGCTGTGTGGCCTTCAATAAGTTACTCTCCATGCCCCAACTCTCCCATCTAAAATATGACTGTGAATGAGAATGGCACCCACAGTCAACCTGAATCCAGTGAAGTGTTCATCACAGCTCCTGGTACCAAGTCAGTGTTGAGAGAAGTTCTGGGGTCTCCCCTGTACTCCTTTAGCCTTACTTACACTGTTGTACCAAGATTCCCATGACGGGCTGCATTAGCATAATTATAAAAGTTATAGAACCATTTATGAATTATACCCAGATTCAAAGTTAATTTGAGGATAGAAGGACAGGGAAGTGATTATTGATTATGTCTTACAAATAAAGACACCAGGTGGTTGGCTGGTTAATAGTGGGGCTAGAACTTGATTCCAAGCATTGTGAGCAGAACTTTTTTCACTCAAAATAAAACCTATAACTTATCATATCATCACCAAATATGACCTTGCTTCCTGCCATTGGTGGTGAGAGTGGTGTCTCATTGTTTTTCAAAGCTCAAGTCCTAGAAGACGTAAAATACAGATGCAGTATCAACCAGCACAATAAGAATAGTGTTCAGGGGGTGTCTGGGTGGCTCAGTCGTTAAGCGTCTGCCTTCAGCTCTGGTCATGATCCCAGGGTCTTGGGATCGAGCCCCAGGTCGGGCTCCCTGCTCAGCAGGGAGCCTGCTTCTCCCTCTCCTTCTGCCTCTCCCCCTGCTTGTGCTCTCTCTCTCTCTCTGTCAAATAAATAAATAAAATCTTAAAAAAAAATAGTGTTCACTTGCATATATTAGGTGTTACTCAGTGCTCTACATAGGCTGCCTCATTTCATCTTTACAACATCCCAGTGAGGTGCTAATTGGCCCATTTTCTAGATGAGAACACTAAGGCTCAGAGAGGCTAATGAGTTCCCCAGTGTCAAACATTCAGAAGAGCCAGAATTTAAATCCAAGTCTTTCTGGACTCCAGAGTTCTTAACCAAAATATATTAGGTCTCGCGTGCCTCTAGTTTATGGTGGTCCTTATATTCTCCCACTAGTATGGTCTCCATTACTTCTCAGGAAAAATACATGGAGTGAAAACCTTGGGGCAGATTGTATTTTCCAAAGATGGATCACTCTCCTGTCTCTCTTGCCACATTTTCCTTTTTCACTATGACCTGATAACTTTTCTCATTTCGTGGTGGAACCTATGTTCCCTGCATCGAACCACCCCACCCGGGTGGACCTTGGGTCTCGTTCAACCAGTAGGGGCAGCACGACAGGGGTGACGCTGCGTTACTTCAATGGTTAGATCATCAAATGCCTGTGCTTCTGCCTTGTTCTCTGAAGAAGCTTGCTCTAGGTATGCAGCCACCATGCCGCGAGAAAATCCAAACCAGCACATGCATTACAACCACGGAGGGTCCACGAGCAAGATATTCTGACCCACAGCCAACATCAACCACTAGACTTGAAAAGCGAAGCCACACTCAGATTGCTTTAAACTGTATGAGGATTTGTTTTAACCAACTATGTTAAGACACACAGACAGGGAAATGACTGTCACCAAGGAAGAAGCTAACACTCATAAATCGGTAGAAACAGGGGGTACAGTCACACCATGCTGGAGGGCCACTTGGGGAAGCACCAGCGCTGCTCAGGTGGCAGAAGCAGTGAGCAAGAACTTCTATTGTGGTTGCTGCAGAAGGAACAGGCAAGACAGGCTAAGCAGGATATTGGCCAGTTTGAACAATTTCAGTGGGCTCAGGGGTACAAGGATTGCCTCTAACTGTCAGATACCCTTGCCTGAGGTGAGAGCTTGATAAACCCGGTGGTTGGGGTGTGGCCTCTGGATTGGTTAGTTTGCATGTGAAAGGAGCACTCTCGGGTGGGGCAAGTGTCTGCGATCTCTGGTACTGAGCTCAGTATCAGCAAGGCCTAAGATGCCAAAGCTTCACAACTGTAGAAGGTAAAAAGGCATGATTCCACCTGTATTCCAGCCCCAGCCATCAGTTCAACCCCCAGCTTACAATCCTTCCAGGTGATGCTCCAGAGAAAATGAATCCTCGCTTTGCTCTGTCTGAATTCAGAACCACAAGTATAGTCAACTGGTGGTTTTATGCCGCTATGTTTTAGAGTGGCTGGTTATGCAGCAGTAGGTGACCAGAATGCAGTATTATTAGCTATAATCACCATGCTAAGAAGGTGGTGATCATCTGGATCATCAGGAAATCTTACTGAAAGGGATCTATAAAAAGATATTGGTTCCCCCTTAGTATAGATGAGACAAGCTATAATTTTCAGAACAATGTTCTTCTACATCAAGAGGAAACCAAATTATTATTAATAATAATAATAATGCTTATCACAAAGCATTGGCTTGTGTGATAATTCCAACCAACTCTAGTTCATTTTACCTTGTAAAAGGGGGAATTCCTGATTATTCTTTGTCTCTTGGCATTACATTGGCACCAATGAGTGCTTAGGAATGATATGAAAATGTGTTTAGGTTATTTTTCCCTCTGTCTAAAGGAAGGATTCGCAGAGATTAGTGATGCTAATTTTTCAATGTTCTCATGGAATTTTCCCTTATTAAGAGCCAAGCCGCATTCCTAAATCTGCACCACCCGAAGCTGCCCTCGTGGAAAGCACGCATCCTGCCCTTCCTTGGCAAAAGGACAGAGTTGCTGTCATTTGTGCAGTAACTTGTACCCAATCAGGAGGATCAATTCTTCAGAGTGAGCACAGAACAGTAAAAAAGAGATGAGCAGGATTTCAAGAGCTCTATTTGTACCTGATTCAGTTTGCTTTTTATAATGACAGAACTCTGGTGTTAATTTGAAAGTAGCATCCCACCCAGAAGAGGGGGGGAAAATATCATGTATTTTGTGGGAAGATGACGAAAATTAAAATTCGGAGCCATATGCCAATTTAAAATGAGACTCTGAGGGCTCTGAAGATTCAACCACAAGGGAGGTGGAAAGGTGACACAATAGTGTCCATGTTCACAGAGAGACAGAAATGAGGCAAGGCAGAAGAGTAAGAGAGAAAGTGGAATTCTTATCCCCCAAAGCATGTCTCTGGAGAGATCAGAATACTACCCCTTATGAAAGAGCAACTTAACATGATAGGAAGAAAACCTCCTTCCGGAGTGACTGTAAGTGACAACAGCCACAGGGTATCCAGGCCCCAGCCAGAAAGCAATGACAGGTATATACAAATGGGCAACTTCTATTTTATTTCAACAATATGTTAGTTTACGTTTAGCAGTATTTTTGATCATGAAATCCATACACTATTTTGGGGTTTAGAACAAAGAAGTATGAGTCAAAGATGACTGCAAGGTGTCTGTGACTTTATTCATATTTACGATAGTCACTCAATGAATTTTTATTGAGCACCTAGTATGTACAGGACACTGTGATATGATGGGCACTTCACTCACAGGCAATCTTCCCAGAGAATATGCTGCTCCTGGGAACTAAAGTGAGGACTGATCCATCCAAAAACAATCCATCAGTTTGTTCATTCATAAACTTGAACTGTGACTCTGTTATGTGCCAAAACTGTTCAGGTTCAGCGATTCTCAAATGTTGATGGGTCATCTGGATCATCAGGAAATCTTATTGAAAGGGATCTATAAAAAGATATTGGTTCCCCCTTAGTATAGATGAGACAAGCTATAATTTTCAGAACAATGTTCTTCTACATCAAGAGGAAACCAAATTATTGTTATTAATAATAATAACAGTAGTAGTAGCAAAGTCTATATTAAAAAATAGAACTTCTTAGCATGGTGATTATAGCTAATAATACTGCATTATACACTGGAATGTTGCTAAGAGTGTAGATCTCGAATGTTCTCACTACAAAAAAGAAACGGTAATTATGTGATGAGATGGAGGTGTTAGCTAGTGATACAGTGGTAATCGTTCTGCCATAAATATTTTATATATATATAAAATCAACATGTGGTACACCTTAAACCTGCACAATGCTATATGTCCATTATATCTCAATAAAGCTGAAAAATAAATAAATACATACAAAATAGAACTTTTAGATTATCCCATACCTAAAAGGCCCCTGAGGACTGCTGACCACATTTACTCTTTATCCTCCTTAAAATCTGCATCTCGCTTTATTTGGCTCCCATGCCCAATTGGGCCCTGCCTACCTTTCAGCCTCATTCCCCTCTTCCTCTAGCAACACAGGCCTCCTTCTACTTCCTCTGAAGCACTAAACTCCTCAAGTCTTAAGGCTTTGTTCATTCTAGAACCTTTTCTCTCACCTGTGATCCAGCCAACTGCCCCCCCTCTCCTTAGGTCTCAGCTTGAGCCAGAATCTTTCTGACCCCAGAGATTAGGTCATCCTCTTACTGTGCTATGTTGTCATGGGGCCCTGTATTTCCTTTATACTTTTGTCTATCTTGTATTACGACGGGAATAGAGTAATTACTTGTGGAGTTTTGTTTGTTTGTTTGTTTGTTTTTGAAAGAGAGCAAGAGAGCACTAGCAGGGAGGGACAGAGGAGGGAGAGAGAGAATCCCAAGCAGTCTCTATGCTCTGCACAGAGCCCAACATGGGACTCGATCTCATGATCCTGGGATCATGAGCCAAAATAAAGAGTCAGGTGCTTAATTGACTGAATCACCCAGGTGCCCCTATTTGTGGAATTTTTTGTCTGATGGCTGTCTCCTCCAACAAACTCTGAACTCAAAAATGGCAGATACCACACCTTATAACCTACTTAACCCAGAAGTGGAAATAGCACCTAGCCTCCTATTAGACGCTCAATAAATACCTCCTGAATGGATGGAAAACAAACACCAAAAACCCTTCTTCTTGTGCCTCATCAACTTTCACTTATTTTCCAGACTCAGTTCAAATTCTGTCTTCTCTGGAATGCTTTTATTAACAATCCTCTATATAAAACCTCAAGTCCTCTAGGGTGGGACCCTGAGTACAGGAAAAGAATCTAAAATATCTATTTAAGGGCAGTGCCTGCCACAATCCCTGACATTTTGGTAAGAGCTCAATAAATGTTTGATACACTTAAGACAATAGTTTAGATGGGGGAGAGGAGCAAGATGGCAGAGGAGTAGGAGACCTGGATTTCGTCTGGTCCCAGGAATTCAGCTGGATAGGGATCAAACCATTCTGAACACCTATGAACTCAACAGGAGATCGAAGAAAAGAATAGCAGCAACTCTCTGAACAGAAAAGTGACCACTTTCTGGAAGGTAGGACGTGTGAAGAAGTGAATCCGAGGCGATATTCGGGAGGATGGACGGCGGGGGAGGGGGCCTCCGTCGGCCGCTTCTGGCAAGTGATAGAGCTGCGGACCACAAAATTGGAACTTTTAGAAGTCTGTTCCGCTGAGGGACATCGCTCCAGTGGCTAAGCGAGGGGTGGAACCCTCGTGGAACAGTGTGGTCTCAGGACCCTTGGGGTCACAGGAAGACCGGGGGTGCCTGAGTGCGGCAGAGCTCCCAGGTATCGGAGCGGGGAAGCCGGCT
The DNA here is from genome assembly GCF_964656455.1 of Halichoerus grypus. Lineage (NCBI taxonomy): Eukaryota > Metazoa > Chordata > Mammalia > Carnivora > Phocidae > Halichoerus > Halichoerus grypus. Next base: position 46,501,956 of record NC_135713.1, on the reverse strand, counting down.
ACAGAGACGGAGCCAAGGAGCGGGCTCTCAGTTCGGGGTTGCCATAAACCGTGATCCGCAGCACAGTCGGGCCACTGCTCCTCCAGCAGGGACCCAACAAGCGGCAGATCCGGGGAGACTCCCCTTCCTCCCCTGGGAGGAGTGGCGCAGGAGTGCACCACAGGGATCTGCTGGGTTTGGAGACTCCACATGGGGTCGGGTGCCAGAGATAGAAACGCGCAGTCACAGGCTGGGGGAGCACGGAGTGCGGCCGGAGACCGGGGAGACGGGAGTGACTGACTGCTTTTCTCTGGGGGCTCACTGAGGAATGGGGCCCCAAATTCTCGGCTCCCCCGGGGCGGAGACTGGGAGGCCGCCATTTTCACTCTAGTCCTCCAAAGCTGTACGGAAACCTTGCAGGGAACAAAAGCTCCCAAGAGCAAACCTGAGCAGATTACTTAGCCCGGACCGGCAAGGGCGGGGCAATTCCAACTCCGGCAAAGACATCTGAGAACCCCGGCAACAGGCCCCTCCCCCAGAAGATCAGCAAGAACAGCCAGCCAAGACCAAGTTTACCCATCAATGAGAAAGGCAGAACTCCAGCGCTAGGGGAATACAGCACATAGAATTCAGGCTTTTTTACCATGATTCTTTAGTCTTTTGTAGTTAATTTTTTTTAACTGTCTTTTTTTTTTGAATTTTTCTTTTTCCCTTTTTCAACCAAATCTTATCAATCCCTTTTTTTAAAAATATTTTTTATTTTTCATTTTTAGAGTCATATTCTATCGCTTCATAGTAGTTACCCTTATTTTTGGTATATATATATATATATATATATATAAGTTAATCTATCTTTAAAATTTTGAGATAAAGTTTTGCCTAACAGATCAAATTATACCCTAAATCTCTAGTGTATGGCTTTGTTCTAGTCTCCTGCCTGATCACATTCTCTCCCCCCTTTTTTTTTAAATCCTCTTCTTTCTTTTTTTAACCAACTTATCAATTCCTTTTATAAAATCTTTTATAATTTTCATCTTTACAGTCATATTCCATCCCTTCATCATACTAACCCTTATTTTTGTACATATATAAGTTTTTCTTTCTTTAAAATTTTGGGAGACACTTTCTTCTAACAGACCAAAATACACCCAAAATCTAGTGTGTGGCACTGATCTATGCACCAGCTTGATCATATTTAATCATATTCTGTTTTTTTTGTTTTGTTTTGTTTTTGTTTTTATCTTTTTCTTTTTTTTTTTTTTTCTTTTTTCTTTCTTCCCCTTTCTTTTCCCCCAGTTTCAGGTCTTTTCTGATTTGTTTAGTGTATATTTTCTGGGGACGTTGTTACCCTGTTAGCATTTTGTTCTCTCATTCATCTATTCTCCTCTGGACAAAATGACAAGATGGAAAAAATCACCTCAACAAAAAGAACAAGAGGCAGTACCGACTGCCAGGGACCTACTCAATACGGACATTAGTACGATGTCAGATCTAGAGTTCAGAATCATCACTTTAAAGATACTAGCTGGGCTTGAAAAAAGCATGGAAGTTATTAGAGAAACCCTTTCTGGAGAAATAAAAGAACTAAAATCTACCAAGTCGAAATCAAAAAGGCTATTAATGAGGTGCAATCAAAAATGGAGGCTCTAACCGCTAGGATAAATGAGGCAGAAGAGAGAATCAGTCATATAGAAGACCAAATGATGGAAAATCAAGAAGCTGAGAAAAAGAGAGATAAACAACTACTGGATCATGAGGGCAGAATTCGAGAGATAAGTGATACCATAAGATGAAACAACACTAGAATAATTGGGATCCCAGAAGAAGAAGAGAGAGAGAGAAGGGCAGAAGGTATACTGGGGCAAATTAAAGCAGAGAACTTCCCTAATTTGGAGAAGAAAACAGGCATCAAAATCCAGGAAGCACAGAGAACCCCTCTCAAAATCAATAAAAATAGGTCAACACCCCGACATCTAATAGTAAAACTTACGAGTCTCAGAGACAAAGAGAAAATCCTGAAAGCAGCTCGGGAGAAGAGATTTGTAACCTACAATAGTAGAAACATTAGATTGGCAACAGACCTATCCACAGAGACCTAGCAGGCCAGAAAGGGCTGGCATGATATATTCAGAGCACTAAATGAGAAAAATATGCAGCCAGGAATACTATATCCAGCTAGGCTATCATTGAAAATAGAAGGAGAGATAAAAAGCTTCCAGGACAAACAAAAACTAAAGGAATTTGCAAACACAAAACCAGCCCTACAAGAAATACTGAAAGGGGTCCTATAAGAAAAGAGAGAGCCTAAAAGCAACATAGACCAGAAAGGAACACGGACAATATACAGTAAAAGTCACCTTACAGGCAATACAATGGCACTAAATTCATATATTTCAATAGTTACCCTGAATGTAAATGGGCTAAATGCCCCAATCAAAAGACACAGGCTATCAGATTGGATAAAAAAATGAGACCCATTGATATGCTGTCTGCAAGAGACTCATTTTAGACCCAAAGACACCCCCAGATTGAAAGTGAGGGGGTGGAAAACCGTTTACCATGCAAATGGACACCAAAAGAAAGCTGGGGTGGCAATCCTTATATCAGACAAATTAGATTTTAAACCAAGACTGTAATAAGAGATGAGAAAGGACACTATGTCCTACTTAAAGGGTCCATCCAACAAGAAGATCTAACAACTGTAAATATCTATGCCCCTAATGTGGGAGCAGCCAATTATATAAGCCAATTAATAACAAAAGCAAAGAAACACATCGACAACAATGCAATAATAGTGGGGGACTTTAACACCCACCTCACTGAAATGGACAGATCTTCTAAGCAAAAGATCAACAAGGAAATAAAGATTTTAAATGACACACTGGACCAAATGGACTTCACAGATACATTCAGAACATTCCATCCCAAAGCAACAGAATACACATTCTTCTCTAGTGCCCATGGGACATTCTCCAGAATAGATCACATCCTAGGTCACAAATCAGGTCTCAACTGGGACCAAAAGATTCAGATCATTCCCTACATATTTTCAGACCACAATGCTTTGAAACTAGAACTCAATCACAAGAGGAAAGTTGGAAAAAACTCAAGTACATGGAGGCTAAAGAGCATCCTACTAAAGAATGAATGGGTCAACCAGGAAATTAAAGAAGAATTAAAAAAATTCATGGAAACCAATGAAAATGAAAACACAACTGTACAAAATCTTTGGGATACAGCAAAAGCAGTCCTAAGAGGAAAGTATATAGCAATAGAAGCCTTTCTCAAGAAACAAGAAAGGTCTCAAGTACACAACCTAACCCTACAACCTAAAGGAGCTGGAGAAAGAACAGCAAATAAAGCCTAAGCCCAGCAGGAGAAGAGAAATAATAAAGATCAGAGCAGAAATCAATGAAATAGAAACCAAAAGAACAATAGAACAGATCAACGAAACTAGGAGCTGGCTCTTTGAAAGAATTAACAAGATTGATAAACCCCTGGCCAGACTTATCAAAAAGAAAAGAGAAATGACCCAAATAAATAAAATCATGAATGAAAGAGGAGAGATCACAACCAACACCAAAGAAATACAAACAATTATAAGAACATATTATGGCCAACTCTATGCCAGCAAATTAGATAATCTGGAAGAAATGGAGGCATTCCTAGAGATATATCAACTACCAAAACTGAACCAGGAAGAAATAGAAAACCTGAACAGACCTATAACCACGAAGGAAATTGAAGCAGTCATCAAAAATCTCCCAACAAACAAAAGCCCAGGGCCAGATGGCTTCCCAGGGGAATTCTACCAAACATTTCAAGAAGAATTAATACCTATTCTTCTGAAGCTGTTCCAAAAAATAGAAATGGAAAGAAAACTTCCAAACTCGTTTTATGAGGCCACCATTACCTTGATCCCCAAACCAGACAAAGACCCCATCAAAAAGGAGAATTACAGACCAATATCCTTGATGAACATGGATGCAAAAGTTCTCACCAAAATACTAGCCAATAGGATCCAACAGTACATTAAAAGGATTATTCACCACGACCAAGTCAGATTTATCCCTGGGATGCAAGGTTGGTTCAACATCTGCAAATCAATCAATGTGATACAATACATTAATAAAAGAAAGAACAAGAACCATATGATCCTCTCAATAGATGCAGAAAAAGCATTTGACAAAGTATAGCAACCTTTCTTGATCAAAACACTTCAGAATATAGGCATAGAGGGTACATACCTCAATATCATAAAAGCCATCTATGAAAAACCCACAGAGAATATCATTCTCAATGGGGAAAGACAGAGCTTTCCCCCTAAGGTCAGGAACACGGCAGGGATGTCCACTATCACCACTGCTATTCAACATAGTATTAGAAGTCCTAGCCACAGCAATCAGACAACAAAAAGAAATCAAAGGCATCCAAATCGGCAAAGAAGAAGTCATACTCTCACTGTTTGCAGTGAGATACTTTATGTGGAACCCAAAAGACTCTACCCCCAAACTGCTAGAACTCATACAGGAATTCAGTCAAGTGGCAGGATATAAAATCAATGCACAGAAATCAGTGGCATTCCTATACACCAACAACGAGACAGAAGGAAGAGAAATTAAGGAGTCGATCCCATTTACAATTGTATCCAAAACCATAAGATACCTAGGAATAAATCTAACCAAAGAGGCAAAGGATCTGTACTCAGAAAACTATAAAATACTCATGAAAGAAATTGAGGAAGATGCAAAGAAATGGAAAAACGTTCCATGCTCATGGATTGGAAGAACAAATATTGTGAAGATGTCAATGCTACCTAGAGCAATCTACACATTCAATGCAATCCCCATCAAAACACCATCCACTTTTTTCAAAGAAATAGAACAAATCATCCTAAAATTTGTATGGAACCAGAAAAGACCCTGAATAGCCAGAGGAATGTTGAAAAAGAAAAGCAAAGCTGGCGGCATCACAATTCTGGACTTCAAGCTCTATTACAAAGCTGTCATCATCAAGACAGTATGATACTGGCACAAAAACAGACACATAGATCAATGGAACAGAATAGAGAGCCCAGAAATGGACCCTCAACTCTATGGTCAACAAATCTTTGACTAAGCAGGAAAGAACGTCCAATGGAAAAAAGACAGTCTCTTCAACAAATGGTGTTGGGAAAATCGGACAGCCACATGCAGAAGAATGAAACTGGACCACTTCCTTACACCACATACAAATATAGACTCAAAATGGGGAAAGACCTACATGTGAGACAGGAGTCCATCAAAATCCTAGAGGAGAACACAGGCAGCAATCTCTTCGACCTCAGCCGCAGCAACTTCTTCCTAGAAACATCGCCAAAGGCAAGGGAAGCAAGGGCAAAAATGAACTATCGGGACTTCATCAAGATAAAAATCTTTTGCACAGCAAAAGAAACAGTCAACAAAACCAAAAGACAACTGACAGAATGGGAGAAGATATTTCCAAATGACATATCAGATAAAGGGCTAGTATCCAAAATCTATAAAGAACTTATCAAACTCAACACCCAAAGAACAAAGAATCCAATCAAGAAATGGGCAGAAGACATGAACAGACATTTTTCCAAAGAAGACATCCAAATGGCCAACAGACACATGAAAAAGTGCTCAACATCGTTTGGCATCAGGGAAATCCAAATCAAAACCTCAATGAGATACCACCTCACACCAGTCAGAATGGCTAAAATTAACAAGTCAGGAAATGACAGATGTTGGCGGGGATGCAGAGAAAGAGGAACCCTCCTACACTGTCGGTGGGAATGCAAGCTGATGCAGCCACTCTGGAAAACAGTATGGAGGTTCCTCAAAAAGTTGAAAATAGAGCTACCATACAATCCAGCAATTGCACTACTGGGTATTTACCCCAAAGATACAAATGAAGGGATCCGAAGGGGTACGTGCACCCCAATGTTTATAGCAGCAATAGCCAAACTGTGGAAAGAGCCAAGATGTCCATCGACGGATGGACAAAGAAGATATGGTATATACATACAATGGAATATTATGCAGCCATCAAAAGGAATGAAATCTTGCCATTTGCAACAACATGGATGGAACTGGAGGGTGTTATGCTGAGTGAAATAAGTCAAACAGAGAAAGACATGTATCATATGACCTCACTGATAGGAGGAATTCTTAATCTCAGGAAACAAACTGAGGGTTGCTGGAGTGGTGGGGGTTGGGAGGGATGGGGTGGCTGGGTGATAGACATTGGGGAGGGTATGTGCTATGGTGAGCGCTGTGAATTGTATAAGACTGTTGAATCACAGAGCTGTACCTCTGAAACAAATAATACATTATATGTTAAGAAAAAAAAAGAAGAAGATAGCAGGAGGGAAAATCAGAGGGGGAGACGAACCATGAGAGACGATGGACTCTGAAAAACAAACTGAGGGTTCTAGATGGGAGGGGGGTGGGAGGATGGGTTAGCCTTGTGATGGGTATTAAAGAGGGCACATTCTGCATGGAGCACTGGGTGTTATACACAAACAATGAATCATGGAACACTCCATCAAAAACTAATGATGTAATGTATGGTGATTAACATAACATAATAATAATTTTAAAAAAGCTAAAAAAAAAGACCATAGTTTAGATGTTTTCAATTGAAGAATAATTGACATACAATATTTTATTAGTTTCAGGTGTACAACACAGTGATTCAATATTTATGTACATTATGAAATGCTCACCACAATAATATAGGTGCCATCTGTCACCACACAAAGTTGTTACAATATTATTAACTATATTCTCTATGCTGTAGACAATGAGGGACGAAGGCTGATGTTTTAACATAGACATATGAAGTGTCAATAGTTAAAATCATCAAACTAAAAAGCTTTTGCACAGCAAAGGAAACCATCAACAAAATGAAAAGGCAACCTACAAAATGGGAGAAGATATTTGCAAATGACATATCCAGTAAGGGGTTAATATCCAAAATATATAAAGAACTCACACAACTCACTACCAAAAACCTCCCAAATATCTGATTTAAAAATGAGATGAGGACTCAATAGGCATTTTTCCAAAGAAGACATACAGATGGACAACAGACACATGAAAAGATTCAAAATCAACCAGAGAGGGAGACAAACCATAAGAGACTCTTAATCTCAGGAAACAAACTGAGGGTTGCTGGAGTGGTGGGGGGTGGGAGGGGTGGGGTGGGTGGGTGATAGACATTGGGGAGGGTATGTGCTATGGTGAGCACTGTGAATTGTGTAAGACTGTTGAATCACAGACCTGTACCTCTGAAACAAATAATACGTTATATGTTAATAAAAAAATAAATAAAATCATCTTTATAAAAAAAAAGAAGAAAAGACTCAACATCACTCATCATCAGGGAAATGCAAATCAGAACTGCAATCAGATATCACCTCACAACTGTTAGAACGGCTAGTATTAAAAAAAAATTAAGAAATAACAAGTATTGGCAAGTATGTGAAAAGAAAAAAAGGAATCTTCTTATACGGCTGGTGGGAATATAAAATGGTACAGCCCCTGTCGAAAACAGTATGAAGATTCCTCAAAAAATTAAAAATAGAACTACCGTAAGATTCAGTAACTCCACTATTGGGTATTTACCCAGGGAAAACAAAAACACTAACTCGAAGAGATATATGCACCCCTGTTTGTCGCAGCATTATTTAGAACAGCCAGAACATGGGTGCAACCTAAGGGTCCAACAACAGATGATCGATAAAGAAGATATGGTGTGCGCACGCACACACACACAAACACACACACACACACACACTAGAATATTATTCAGCCATAAAAAAGAATGAGATCTTGTTATTTGTAACAACATGGATGGACCTAGAAGGAATTATGCTAAATGAAATAAGTCAGACAAAGACCAAACCATATCATTTCACTTACATGTGGAATCCAAAAAAACAAAACAAATAAACAAAAAACAGAAATAAACTCTTAAATACAGAGAACTGGTGTTTTCCAGAGGGGAGGGGATTGGAGAATGGGAGAAATAGTGGAAGGGGATGAAGAGGTATAAACCTGCAGTTATAAAAATAAGTCATGGGGATGTAATGTACAGCACAGGGAATATTGTCAATAATACTACAATAACTTTGTATGCTGACAGATGGCAACTATACTTATCGTGGTAAACACTACATAATGCACAGAACTGTGGAGTCACTGTGTTGTATAACTGAAACTGATACAATACTGTATGTCAAGTATACCAAATAAATAAATAAATAAATGAAAATAAATTTAAAAATCAAAATATTTGTCTTGGCTGACACTTAACATTTTCAGTGTATGCAGCAAGAATGAAAAGCAATGAAGCATATAATCATCTTTTTTTTTTTTTTTAACCACTTCAGAGGTATTTCCAGTATTCTATAACTGAATATAAAGAAAAGTTTCTGAAGGAAAGGTAGGGAATGGTTTATACATGAACAGAGAGTCTAAAAGAATGCTTATCATCACACGTTGGGCATCACCTATGAAAAATAATCTTTATTCAAAAGAGTTTCTACCTAGGCACTGTTTTTTTTTTTCCCCTTTAGCAAATCAGGTAATCTTTTTTAAGCATCTTGATCACACTTCCCGCTCCCTCCTGAGCTCAGGGTTCCACCTGTGAGACAGCAATCTTCCCTGGCAGCCCCCCGCTGCTGGCTGTGAACCCCCTTCAGTGTGATCCCTTTGAGTCTGAATTCACACTCAGGGCCATGCGCCTCCGTGTGCTGTTTCCAAAAAAACAGCTTGGTCCTTAAGAGATGAACCTGCCAGTTCCAGGAAGATGCCTCATACTCCCTCGGCACAGGTAAGCTGTACAAAGCAGTGAAAGCCTTGAATGGAACTCTGAAGTATCAAACCATTTATACGTGGGTGTGTATGTGTATGTGTGTGTGTGTCTCTCTCTCTATAGAGTGCATTCCCATGAAATGGCACCTTCTTGGCTCAGATAATGCTCTAAAGAACATAGTGCTTTTTTTACATTTGGGTAGCATGTTATACCTTAGCCTTTGCACAGATACTAAACAAAGACAAAGAGAATAACATCATCGGCCTGAGAGGTGACTTATACTGTGGTTCTCAATGTGTGGGCCTAGAAGCAGAAACATCAGCATCACCAGGGAACTTACTAGAAATGCAGATCCCTGGGTTCTAGGCCCAAACTACTAAATCACAACCTTTGGAGATGGGTTTTACAAGTCCTCCATGTGATTCTGAGACATTCTCAAGTTTGAGAACTGCTGTCTTAGACAGAAGCACAGAAGATTTAGTGCAGTGGTGGTTAAGAGCACAAAAAAGGGTCACTAAGTTCTGGGACTGAAACCTGGTTCCTTTATTTACTCCAGCACATTATTCACTGACATCATCTCAGTTCCCCCATGTTAAAAATGAGAATAATAGTAAAATAATAATAATTATCACAAAGGGTTGTTGCAAGAATTAACTGATAAGATGCACCAAGTGTTTGGTATAGCATTCAATAAATGTTAGCAAGTCCATTAAACACGGAGGCTGGAAATTGGGTAAGGCCTTATGGCTAAGAGCATAGAAAATGTCTAAAACTACCTATGACTAAAAAAGGATAGAAGTCAACAGAATAAGTAAAATGATAATGCATGCACTCATTGCCATAAGTCTTATTTTCATACTTGATTCATGCGGAAATCCCACTCTACCCCAGAAACATCAAATTACCTATTATAATACCACGTAAGACATACGTGTACTTTCCTTCCCTAATACAGATGGACGAATAAGCAAAAATTGATATATCTTTACGAAAGCACTGCTATTTTTCAAATCTTTTCATGTCAAATTCAGAAATTCTGTGGCTGCCTTGTTTCAGCACCACTATTCATATTAAACACACTGTCGTAGCTGCAGGAAAATAATAAACCAGGTATGTTTTTGAGCAAAACAGCTTAGGGGAAAGCAATACTATCTCGGAGCTGCTTAGAACCCTTAGTTGAAGAAATGGTGAATCCTCTCAATTGTACACCTTGCAAGCACGCCTTTTTTTTTTTTTTTTTGCTACATGGAAACAAGTCAAAGGCATCAAATGCTGGCTTTGACAGTGCTATTGTCTCTCATTTTCAACCTGACATAATGAGTTTCAAGACTTCAAGGCTATTGCCCAGAAGGGATGGCGGGGCCTGAGTAATTGGTTTGGAAGAGTGGAGAAATTGAACAAAAGGAAGGAACAAACATGGTCTCATTTTTATTCTCGAGCTATCAGTCTGGCATTTATTTACTCCCGGTGGAATTCTCCAGGTCAAACCACGATTCTTCATGTTGCAAAATATGCAAGGGTACTTTAGTCCTGCATTATATAGGCCCAGCCTAACCACACAAGAGATGAGGTGGACACCTAGGGGTGGCTAATCAGACAAATCTCGCTCACCACCTGTTGAGGGTGTGATAGTATTTCTTGCTTCCTCATAAACTGAGAACATTCTAATTATATTGTTATGTTTATTTAAAGCTGCATCATCTAGTTACAGAATGTGAAAACAAATTTCATTGCTTTTGAATCCTGTGCTATCATTCCAATAATAGGAGTTAGTAATTTGTGCATTAAAATTCCACTTGGCAATATTAAAATCCACAGTATTTCATTAGGAAGTAGGTTTCAAGGTGACAGAGTGAATGATAACTTTAACTTAGTATGATAGAAAATATGGCAATGACATTAAGTAAAACCAGGGCTTGGTGAAAAATGGCTCATAGCCCAAATGGAGCCAGCCAAGGATTTTCAGATGGCCCATGAGCTAAGAGTGGTTTTCACGTTTTTAAATGGTTAAAAAAAAATCTAAGAATAATATTTCATAGCTCAGGAAAATGACATGAAATTCACATTTCATTGTCCATAAAGTTTTATCAGAATGTATACATATTGTCTATGGCTACTTTGATGTTATAATGACAGAGACAGTACAGCCTACAAAACCTAGAATATTCACTATTTGGCTCTTTATAGAAAAAGTTTGCCAACCCTGAGTTAAATGAATAGCAACTGACTTCATTGGGCTTGACTCTTACTACAAGTCCCTAGATGGATATTTTGTTTAGGATTAGTGAATCAACAAAACTGACAAAGTTTCAAAATCCCACTAGAAGAAAGAAAGGAGCATCTTGGCAGACAGGCAATAAGTAAATACTCAACATTCTTACATATTTAACACTGGGAAGAAAGGGATAGGTCTACTGGTTCCATCCTTCACTAGTAAACCTCTACTGTCAATTGGAGAAAAAAATGCACTCTTCAAAAACTATAAAAATTACAATAACATCGACAGCTAAGATCATTGAATGCTTCCGGTGTTCTGAGTGAATGTGCATTATTTCTCTGAATCCTGACATTAATCTTGTGATGTTATCATTATCATTCCCATTTTATGGAGGAGGAAACTGGAGCTTGAAAAATTTATATAACCTGCCTGCTTAATGATTAGGGCTCATTCTTACCCCCACAGCCATTATGGAATCTTCAAAATATTGCTCACTCCATCTCTTATGATTTTGAATATCTCCTTTCTTGGACAACAGAAAATTTAGAAGTACAACAGGATGGCAACTGAGGCATGAAATCAGTGTGACCACTTGAGAAAAGCAGCAGACATCCTATAGCTGGCACAATTAGTAGTCTACTTATTATGTAGCTCCTCTCATTTTCTGTTTATAGAACTTGACCTCATTCAAGGTGGATCTGTACCTAGTCCCTGGTGAGATACATTTTCCAGATCTCTCTGACAGCCAGGGTGACTCCAGGACATGATTCTGACCAATCAAATGTGGCTAGGGGTTTGATGGGGACTCTTATAAAACACTTTTTTCAAATAAAAGGCAAAGATATAATTGGAACCACTCTTGTTTCCTCCTTCTCCGTGCTTTAAAGGTGGAATGTGATGTCTGGAGTAATAGCGGCCATCTTGTGATCATGAGGCAACATGCACAGTGGCAAAACAAAGAACTGTAGAGATGCTGTTCCTGAACCAAGGACAGCAACTGCCATCTCCACATTTCTCCATGTAGTTGTTACTTGTAGCCATTCCTAATTGATAGAGATACACAAAAAAGCAATATAAATTGAGCTCATCTCTGCATTCAGTCCTTCCTGTTTCCTGGATGGATTGTTTCCAGCACAAAAAAATTCAAACTCATATGATATTCTATAACAATACATATATAAACTCTATACTTAACCCAACCAAGCTTTTATTAAATTCTAACAGTCATGCATTTGTTCTTTCATTCTCTCAAGAATCTATTTAAGAATCTATTACTTAAGATTCTTATAATTTGAACTTTCATTTATTAACACACTTCCTGAATGTTCCTATCTCTGGTAATAGCATTTAATAGGCCCTCAGCCCCACAATCAAAACAATTCAGAGTCCATTTTGAGTTTTCAATTTTCTTACCCTTCCAAAGCTCACTGGTCCTTTTTCTCCCTCCACAATGTCCCTAAAAACTGCCCTCCTCCACGTGCTCTGGCATCACTGTCCTGGTTTGGTTCCTCATTATCCAGCGGCTGGTTTATAGAAATAACCTCTAATGGTTCTTGTTACTTACACTTTCTACCAACTCCAGCCCCTTAAGAATCTATTACTATGGACCAGGCACTGTGATAGAAGCTTGAGGAAAGGAAAGTGTCAGCCTCAGAGAGGGAGAGAGGCATTTGCACCAGAAAGTCTAATTGCCCGGGATCATTTCTGCTCTCATCCATTGTGGAAGGCCGCTGGAGACAGCAGCACTGTGGTGTCCAGTCCAGCTGGACACAGGGCAATTAACAGAAGTTGCCATTATTTTTATTGCCATCATCCCACCAGGATACTAACAACATATATTTAAATATTGATGAGGGAAGGAGGCGTGCCGGGGGAAGGCAGACATGAACCAGAGAAGGCCGTCTGGGAAGATGATTAGGAGTTGGCTGGAGAAGAAATGAGAGGGAGAATGGAACATTTTGAGCATAGATAACTGCCTTAGGGGGAGTGTTTGGCAGAGATGGCAGATGGAGTAGAGACTGGGGTGAGCCGTGAGCTCTGGCAGGCAATGGAAATGAGACCCGGCTGGAGCCAGATCATGAAGGGCCTCATAAATACCAGGCTGGGTCTGGTGCTTGATCCCACAAGCAAGAAGTCTCCAAAGGGTTGTAAGCCAGGAAGTGACAGAAGCAGGTCTCCGTTTCAGGTGGATAACTGGCAGCAGAATGCGAGAGGGGCTGGAGCTGGTAGGAAGTGTAAGTAACAAGAACCATTAGAGGTTATTTCTATAAACCAGCCGCTGGATAATGAGGAACCAAACCAGGACAGTGATGCCAGAGCACGTGGAGGAGGGCAGTTTTTAGGGACATTGTGGAGGGAGAAAAAGGACCAGTGAGCTTTGGAAGGGTAAGAAAATTGAAGACTCAAAATGGACTCTGAATTGTTTTGATTGTGGGGCTGAGGGCCTATTAAATGCTATTACCAGAGATAGGAACATTCAGGAAGTGTGTTAATAAATGAAAGTTCAAATTATAAGAATGTGGTCTTTCTGGAAGTCAGCTGTTTCTGTCAAGTCCTTACTGAAGTCTCACCTAATTCCCCTTCGGTGCACTCAAGCCTTTCTCTTGTTGTGACACCAGTGCGTAGGAATAAGGAGCAGCCGTGTTCTGTTCTTAACAAGTCATTATAAACAGCCACAAATGCACCTTTCCGAGAAATAGGACTTCCAGACTCTTTACCAACAATTCCATTAAGATTTTGCAGTCAGGATACATGGTTCAATCTTACTATTATCCACCCCACCCACCCACTGCCGCCATGCTCCGTGTAGGGCCTTGCAAATGTAAGTGCTCAAAAAATGGTTGTTCCTTTGATTTGATGTGAAATCATACTTCTTAAGGGTCAACTTTAAAGTCTTTGATGATCAGTGTGGAAGCTCCAAAGACACCTCTGTGGAAGGAGTCTCAGAAGGCAAGGGCATGGAGTTACTTGCATAAATCTAGGCTCTTGGTGATTTGGCTACTCCGTCATAGAGATAAAATATGGCATTCTGTAGCCTGAGCCCCATACTTTTTCAATGTCTCTCTACCCATGGTCAGTTCTCAACCTTTGACCCAGCTCTGCTTGCTCTTCACAATTTGTATCCTTGCCATCCCTCAAAATGGTGCATTAGTATTGCATGTTGTCCTAGGGCAATCCTAGCAGGTTTGATGCTGTGCTCATCCCAGGCCTCCAGGAATCCTCCCATACTTTTTGGCATCCTTAACCCCACCTGTTCTGTGTTCTCACCCACCATGTTCCATAGGCTCCCTAGAACCCTGGTTCCATGCATGTTAATTAGTGTCATATAGCGGAATGTGGTCATAGTGAAATAAGTTTAGTATATAGTCAGTCCCTTTAATACACTAACATACACTGAAAATAATCAGAAACAGAAGAACCTTTATAATATTTCCCACACTGACCTTATAATGGATATTTTAAGTGAATGCACCATCTCCAGAGTGGATAAACAAAAGAGTAAAAAAAAGAGTATTTTCCAATCTTTGATCATCAGATTTCATACAGGAAATGAATGAATGAATGAATGAATGAACAAATGAATGAAATTAACAAAATCAATGGAACGAACAAATTACCTATATGTTTTCTCTGAAATAATTACCTCCCTATGGTGCCTTCATACTCTACTCCTGACTGCAAGAAAAGAGGAAGAACATCAGAGGTCTGAGAACACAAGGAAGAAATTCTCAAGTGTCCAAAGTAAGGAGATTCCTTTTTAAGAGAAAGAGTATTGCCTCGGGCAAACATCCGAGGAAGTATTCACGTGAAAGAGGGAAACCATTTACAAATAAGTAAGGGACAACTCCAGAGGGACTACTGTCTACTGAGGCTGGCAGCTGTTGGCCATGAAACACACTTTTCTCCTTTGTCCATTTCGTGAATCCGATTCAATCAGCACTCCTGCTCCACAAGGAATGAGTGCATTAATGTGAACTGCTACCACTCAAAAGTAATGGAGTGAGAATACCATTATTTTAAATTGTTTGAAGCCATGAAGTCCCCAATTTCATTAGCTCCATTTCTGGGAAACCTATCTACCAAATGTCTATGGCGTCCACAGACGTGGGGGGAAATCCACACAAATGCCTTTCTACCTCAAATGCCTTTCTCTTCATTATGATTAATCATACAAATTTATAGGCACTTGGGATTTGTGGTAGGCAGAAAAATGGTTCCCCAAATATGTCTATGTCCTAATTCCTAGGATAGATCAATGTGATGAGATTATCCTAGAGTGTCCTGGTAGGTCCACTGTAGTCACATGAGCTCTGAGAAGCAGAAAAGGAGGAAAGAAGAGGAAGTCAGAGAGATGAGGCAGCAGGGGAAGGCAAGAGATAACAAGCACAAAGAAAAATCTCATCATGGGCCGAGGCCCGCGGAGCTGAGAGTGGCCTCTGGCCAACAGCCGGCAGCCACACAGAACTGAATTCTACCAACAACCTGAACAAGCCTGGAAGCAGAACCTCCCCCAGATAATAGCCCAGGCCTGCCAACACCTTGAGACCCTAAGCAGAGAACCCAACTGAGTTACCCTGTGCCTGGGCTTCTTGACCCATAGAAACAGTGGGACAGTAAATGGGTGATGTTTGAGGCCGTGAAATTTATGCTAATTTGTTACTGCAGCATTAGAAAAATAATACAGGATTTGTTCACTTAACCTCATTTTACATTAAAGTCTACATTGAAGTTCCAACATTGCTGAGCATTATTTTGATTCAACCACCCAAATATCTGTTTCTGAAGCAACTCACCTACTCTGGTCAGATACATGGTGGTAACCTTTACAAGAGCTAAGCTCACAGTGATGAGCAAAAACAGGCATCTCCTCCAGGGTTTTCATGCCAATTGGGGACTTAAATATTAGACAATACTATTCACATAAATACATATGTAATATTAGACTACGATCAATAAAGTGGAGAGGAGGTGCCTGGTGCCAGGAGAGTCTACATCAGAGATTGTGGTGGGCGTGTGCTAATGGAGACTTCCCCGCCGTCTTGACAATGAAACTGAGATTTGCGGTATAGGCAGGAAGGATGTGAAGGTGCAGGGATTTGGGGGCAGAAAGACCAGCAAAGGCGCTGAAGCAAGAGGGAACACAAGGAGTGTGAGACAGTGGAAATGCTGGGGTAGCAGTGTTGGGCTAAAGAGGCAGGCAATGGCTAGATTGCTTTGTGACTCATTCTAAGGATTTGCCATAAAGAAAATAAAAACATGCATAATGCTTTAAAAAAAAGAACTGTTGTTTAATGCAATAGAATTGCTTGATGATTAATGATTATAGAAACTGCTACATACATGAAATGATGCTCAGGCTGTCCCTGTGAGCTGCAGGCTTTTAAGACTGTAATCCATAGCTTAGGAAATTGAGTTCAGGGCACGCCTTTCAAACTTCAGATCACTGACAGGTTTAGAAAAAGCCCTAAACTTGGCATTATAAGACTGAGAGACCTATAGAAAGTGGTTTATTCTCTCTGAGACTCAATTTACTCACCTGCAGAATGGAAATGATACTTTAATGCAAATAGGAGACATACAGTAAATACTTGCTGAGTAAATAGGTAAATAAATTCCTGCCCTGCTTGACTCAGGATCAAATGAAAACCAAGTACGTGAATGTGCTCTGTAAAACGGAGTATGTTTTACAAATGTGAACAATTACTGTTACTATTAAACCAACAGCATCTTCAGACAAGGAGAGACGGCTTATGTTTCTAAAGAGAAATAAGAGTAGTGCTAATGATACTGACAAACGGACAGGTCAGCGAAGAAGGTCATGTAAATTTCACCTACTTATACCTGGAATAGCAGTCACTGTCCATCGACAGATTAGGGGGATGTCAGCAGAGGGAACACGAATTAGACCAGACGAGGAATCCTGAGCCCTAGGTTTCTATGGAAAGCTGCTCTAACTAGAACAGTATAAGGGCCCAGTGACTCTGGGGGCTATTAATGCAACATGTGGTTATAATTAGAGTCAAATCTGCCAAAAATTGCCATCAGCACAAATTTGACATTCTTTTAAAACATAATGTTTTTATGTCTGCCAGAACCATTCCTTCCTTGGAAATCTGAGAAAATTTTGTTTCTATGGGGGCTCTCTTTCTGAGATCCTAATTCTGGCCGAGAATGAGAGCCTATGTCATTCCATATCACAGAGAGAACATCACAGTGCTGAAAGCATGAGCTTTGAAGTCCAACAGAATTGTGTTTGAGTCACAGCCCTGGCTGATAGTAGGGAAGTTGCTTACCCACAAAGACTCAGTTTTCTCATCAGCAAAATAGGAACGGTAAGATGACCTTACACCCATGGTTGGCCTTTGTGCAGTTCCCAGTGTATTAAAATATTTGGCACATACTCTTATCCCTGTTGATCCATATTTCCTGTGAGAATCTGAAAGTTTGAATCACTTTAAGACAAAAAAGGAACAATGTTTTAGAAACACAAGCAGAATCTCACTAATTGTTCAGCAGCCTATTTCTTTTCTCCCTACTACTACCAAAGGAAAAACAAAATGAACTGAAATCTGCCTACAGATTTCCTAACTGACCTATCAGTCTTCACTGGGAGGTCACAGGGGGTGTCTGTTCAAGGCAGAAAGGAAACAGTAAAACTCAGGTTGTGCTAAGTATGGAAAGCAGAGCATCCTTACTTGAGAGTCCATCTCAATTGCTGGCATTTGAAATACTGTGGAGATCGGAGTCATCATAATTTCAAAAAAGACTTACCCTGAGAAAGCAGAGCGGACCAAGTCATTCATCTGCAGTATCATAGATGTGGCCTCAAAGCAAAGCCCAGAGTTCAGGCATGTGGTAATTAGGTCTCTAAATTTACTCAAATGACTGGGAAACCTGTCAAAGAAATTCTTATCATGGGCCGTGTTAATTACACACAAAACGACAGCGCAGACACACGGTGAGACAAGCGGTAACCTGGAGAGAGATGGCCAGAGGAAGGGCAGCGAGAAGCCACGTCCAGAGCTGGTCTCTATGCACCCCAAACCCTACGAGCCCACAAGTGCAAACGAGTCTGGTGGGGTGAGAAAAGGGTGTTTTCAGTGTCCAAGTAGATGTAGGTTGGGTTCACTCACAGAAAGCTGAAATATACTACAAAACCAGCAACTGAGAACTTTCTAAGGTTTGACTTACTTACTCATCGAGGCAAGAAGTTCTTTACAGTCCACTTTCATTTCATTCATTCTTTTAAACATTTACTGAAAAAGGACATGCATCAGACACAAAACCTGGCATGGAGAAACAGACTAAGCCCTGCCTTCATGCCACTGAGAGTCTGAAGAAAAACAAAACCAAGAGAGAAACACACAAAACAAATGGTCATTGTAAATTGTGATAGGTGCCTTAAAGGAAAAGGACAAGGCACTGTGAGAGACAAATAGGTCTGGGGCAGAGGACATCATTTGGACTGGGAGAGAAAGTGAAAGGAGGTGATATTTAAGTTTCAGACTAAAGCAAAATAGACGTTCAGTATATTAAGAAAGAGTGGAGGAGCATTCCAGGAGAATGAAGGGTTTCAGGGTCTCCCATTTCCTTTAGTTCCCTTTTTTTCTGTCTTTCCTTCATTCCAGCCAGCCAGCCAGGCAGTCCAGTATTGGTTGAGAATAACCCATGATCTCTTCTAAGTACCAAGAGGATGTAAAGGAAGTGAAACCTTGTCCTTGCCTTCTAATAAAAATTGTTTTTTAAATCTCAGTGGGCAGCAAAGCCTATGAGCATGTGAAATAAATGATAAGTAGTGCTGAAGAGTATACGACAGCACAGCAAACCAAGAAGCAGGTTTCCACTGACGATGAGCCCAGCCTCCAGCTCGCTCCACTTGGCCTCTCCGGCTCTGACCAATCTCCTTACTCAGGTCCAACCCTCTCCCCAGTGGGCTGGAGCTTTCTCCAGCTGGACTGCCTCTCCTCCATCTGCTGGGCTATGGGGATCCCTCCTCCTCTTGCCACACCTCCCTGGTGAGCCAGACAGAATCCTCTAGAGATGGACAAGGATCCAAACAGAGTTTGAGTTTGCTCTGCCCCTTTGGATTTTGTGAGTTGGACCGCTGGTTTCCCTGTACGGTGCCATCCTTAACGTCTGGTTCCCTGCAGCTGACCATTCTTCGTTCTCAGCTTAGAGACCATCTGTATCCCAGGGTACCCAACACGTGGTACTAATATATTCTGGGGAAATAATTTTATCTGTTTCTGTGTTTCTTTGGAGAATTATTTTTGCATCCTCCAACCAAATATAATACAGTTGTTTTTTTTTTTTTCAAATCTGAGTAAGTTTTATATAGGCCAAAAGGAATTATGGAAACAATGACTGCACTTGCAGTCCATGCACTAAGCCCATGCCCTTGAGAGGTGTCTGTGCAGTTGATAAGAATCTTGAGAGATCCAAATCAGTCATGATCACCAGCAGTACATGTCCTGGTCATAATCACTCTCAGCTGAGCCAGCCCCGGGGGATCCCAGCACCAGCACAGAGCATACCGCGATGGGTCTACCATATCCCCTTTTAGGAAGGAAGGATTTATTCCTTAAGCTGCCAGGAGTGATGCCAGCAGACAGCCCTCAGCTGTAAACCCTCTCTAAGAATTGTCCTTGTGAGCCAGCCTCCATCCAATGGCTGGTCCAGGCAGGGGGATAAAGGCTCAGTTTCCACATCTCAACTAGGGATAACTATAGAGAAGCATCCCAGCTTTGCAGCTCCCCATGGGGTCAGCAGAGGCTTCTTGAAAACTGTACTGCATCCCACCTGCTCCTTGCAATCCTTTCCGTGTTGAACACTTTCTTCCCTCTTCTACAGGTATTGATTCTGCAGCCCTACTTAGGAAAATCCCCACATGCTAATTTCCCGCCTCAGAGTCTGCTTCCTAGAAAACCAAAGCTGTCCTAACCAGAGACCGTTGGAACAGTAACGTGGACACCCTAACCCTAACCCTCCCACTGAATTCATCACACATCTCGGGCATTTAGTGAGCACCACTGTGTGCCGAGCCTTGTGTCGCCTTAAGAAGCGTACAGCTCCACTCTGGGACGCAGAGTTTTTTTCACAGGTGTACATCCATTAGACACTGGTCTACAAAGCCTAATGCGCTAGTTGTTATTCCAAAGAGTTTGATCTTTAATATCCAAGGTAGTTGCAATGATTCAACGTGGACCATCTGTTGTTGTGTCAATCTGTTCAGGCAAGAGAGTTAAAATCCTGGGAGAGTCGGGAATCACAAGTTTCTTGCCTTCAAAAATAACGTGGCAGCATTTTCAGCCCAGCTGTGAAGCACTGCCTGCCTAAGAAAATACAAGTGCCCGAGGAGACACCCTGTGCAACATGCTAATGAAAATCAGGGAGAGGCCAGCTTTATGATCTAATTGGTCATCTGAGAGGCTGGGTTTTTTTTTTGTTTGTTTGTTTTTAAACTGGGTCTTTAGTGATTTTCTTGCTGTAAATACACTGTCTTTTTTAAGGCAGCTGTGGAGCTCTATCATTTTTTACCTTAACTGTATTTCTAACTCCATCTTTTTTTCCCCTCCTATTATCCCCAAAGAAACAGTTCTGCTCCTGAAGATTAACTTGGAAAAATAACATAAAATGCTTACATTTCTACAGGCTTGCGGATTAACAGTAACTCTTGTTTGAGAGCTTCATTAAGAAGGAGTCAGCAATGCGGGGCCAGGGGTGCTGTGGAGACCACGTGAGGGCTGAGTCAGACCAGGGGAGTAAAACCAACAGTAATCCTCGCCGTGTGTGAGTTAAAAGCAGGAGCCACCACGCACGACAGGCTACCGCATGTCACTGGTATAGTAACTGCGCATTATCCTTCCTGCTTAAAGGCAGGCCACCAATACAACTGCCACCGCATCACTGAGACGTTCGCCATGACGTGTGTTTTCATTAATTCAAACAATTGTAATTGGCCAAGGATTTTTAAACTGTCCGTCCTTTTCTCCACCCTCCCACCCTCACCCCACCAACCCGACTCTCCAGTTCACCATGATACTACAGACACTTGGGATCTGGTCTGAGCCTTCTGATTCAGAAGGGTTTGCTAGAGATGCTCAAGAACCTGCATTTTTAGCAAGCACAGCGTGATTGTTATGCACAAAAATGTTTGGAACTAATTGTTCTGACAAGTGAAACCACAGTTGGAACCCCCAGATGCAACTGCACTATACCACCTTCAGGTCTTCTCAGAGATGTGTGCATTCTGACCCCTTTATATGGGGCGGCCCCACCCATGAAGACATCCACCTTCACCTGTAACTCTTCCCTGTTTACTTCCTTGGTTTCCTGGCCCGCCGGGCTCCACATCTTGACTCCTCAATAGCAACCTGACACTCCCTTTCCTGGTAGCCATTCTGGACTAGCTTCTTATCCCTCAGATCCACACACCATGGCACCGGTAAGAGACAAACTCAGGCCACAGATAATGGAAGAGCTGAGTCCTGTTCCAGCCCCGTCACCACATCAATAGAGAAAAATGCAGTCACTCACTCACTTATTCATTTACTCCTTCACTTATTCAAAATATATTAATTGAACACCAACTACACACCAGGAACTGAGCTAGGCCCTGAGGATACAGCAATTAAAAAAAAAAAAAAGGCTTGGGACTCGTGGTATGGTGTTATATTTGAGCAAACTTTAAAGTGATTATGTACTGAGTTGTTTATTTAAAGCTGTGAGTGCGCTGAATGATTATGACGTCCTATGGGGGCACACAGCAGTGGATCTGCCTAGATTTGGAAGAGACAGCAAAGTCCCTAAGGAAATAACACTTGACCTGAACACTCAACAGTGGGCAGGAATCAACAACTTGGCCAAGGGCAGGAGCTGTGAACAGCGTGGGGCCAGAGGCCGTGTCAAGGTGGTTCGCTGCAGAGGAAGCAGTATGTGTTAAGCTCCTGAGGTGAGAAGGTGCTCAGCCCTGAGGCTGGAAAGCTCAGGGAAGAAAGGCAAGAAAGGGGCTGAGAGCCCAGGATCATGCTTGATCTTTAAGTTCACAAGAGATTTTCTGCTTACTCTGTGAGCCACGTGAAGCCCTGGGTAGGGCAGCTAGGAAATCCAACCCACCTTTCAAACCACCCTGCTTGGATGTCGGAGGCGAGCAGGAGGGGCCACGGGGAGAGCCGGCAAAAAGCAAGTGAGGGACAACAGTAACTGAGACAGGTGGAGGTGGACGGAGGCCTCGGGGAGATGTGGTGGTTGATGAAAATACTAGAGGAGGGTGGAGGCAGTGCTGAGCATGACACCCACAGAATGGACGTAGTACTCTTCCCTGGGGCCTCGTGAATCCTGATTCATGGTCTCTCCTCTGCAGAAGAGGACGAGACAATGACACTAAGTGCACATATTTCAAATGGCATAGGCTCTGCCTGTGTCTCCATGCCTTCATCGACAACAAGAAGAAAACAAGAGTACAGATCTTCCGGGACTTAGAGGGGGTGATGTCCCAATAAGCCCATCACACGGTGAAAATATTGTAAGTTAAAAATGCACTTAATACACATCACCTACTGAACATCAGAGCTGAGTCCAGCCCACCTTACACATGCGCAGGACATGTATGAATTTAGATGAGCCCACAGGTGCGCAACATCATCTAACACAAAGCTTATTTTATAATAAAGTGTTGGATGTCAGGCGCCTGGGTGGCTCAGTTAAGCATCTGCCTTTGCCTCAGGTCGTGATCCCGGGGGCCTAAAGTCGAGTCTGGCATCAGGCTCCTTGCTCAGCGGGGAGTCTGCTTCTCCCTCTCCCTGCTACTCCCCCTGCTTGTGTTCCCTCTCTCTCTCTCTCTGATAAATAAATAAATAAAATCTTTAAAAAAATTCACAATTTGAAGTATGGTATCTACGGAATGCATACACTTTTCCCACTGTCATAAAGTTGAAAAATCCTAGGTTGAAACATCAGAAGTTGGGGACAGTCTGTACTTACAGTGTGGGATTTGGGGGAGGGGGAATGAAATGAGTTAATACATCAGCTACTGAGAACAGTGTCCAGCAGACCACGAGCTCCTGTTCCTTTGACCTCGTCCTGCCTTGGCTCCCATGGTAGAAGCAGCATGATACAGTAATCCCAAGCATGGGCTCTAGAGACACTTCTATCTACTCTGAATCTGAATCCGATCTGGTATTTAGTTACTATTTACTATTTAGCCATTTATATCATTTTAGTTCTACTTTTTGAAAAAAAAAATTTAGCTCTAGGTTTGTTTTTTATTTCTTTTTCCAAATATAAAATATTGCTAACATCCAAAGATACAGAAAATAATGTTTCAAGCATCCCATGCTCACTTCCAGATTTAACAACTGTTTACATGGTGCTTCAGATGTATTTTTAAAGAAATAAAATGGTGTAAGATCCTGTTAAAGAACTCTGTCCATTAATTTCCATTTCCTTCCTTCACAGAAGTGACCATTATTCTGAAATCGGCACAAATCTCTCTCCTACAGGTTTTTTAAATACTTTTACTACATATGCAAATGTCCATAAAATATACATAGTATTTTTTTTGCATGCTTAAAATTTTCATATAAATGGCATCAAACTGGACTAAGTAGAATTTATCCCAGGAATGAAAGAATGGTTTTAACATTTAAAATTCTATTGCTGGAATTTATTACATAAACAGACTAATAAGGAAATAACACATGATTATCTGGATATAGTGCAAGGATTTGATAAATATTTACCACCCATTCATAATAAAAGTCTCTTCAACTTGCAAATGTATCATATTAGGCCAGGGTTTCTTAACCTGGGCATTACTGACATTCTGGGCTGGAAGATTCCTCGTTGGAGGGGCTATGTGTATACTGCAGAATGTCTACCCTATAGCACCCTCCCATTCCTTACAATCAAAAACGTCCCTAGACATTGCCAAATGTCCCCAACAAACAAAATATTCCTTGATTGAGAACCACTGTGTTAGGCAAGTTATTAATCCCTATAAGATTCCGGTTTCTCACTTACAAAATGGAGAAAACAATAGGACCAACACTACAGGGAATCTGCAATAACATGATATAATGTATTTATCATATTTGCTGGCAATTTCACGGTAAGCTCTCACGACATGTACTTGCTTGACGGTGGTTGTGGTGATGGTGAGGATGTCAATGTTGATGAGGGCAGAGGGGTATTGTTAAAATACACACAAATGTGTTTTTGTTCTCAGGATTCTCCTCTTTCTCTGGGGCCCTCTTCATTCCTCACTGAGGCCTTCCACAGTCATTTTCTCCAGGAGGGATGACACAGCAGAAATGCCCAGAGACCACGAAGAGGAGTCAATTGCCAGCCGCAGGGAACGGGTGGTGTCTCATGGACATGGAAAATAGATTTAGGAGAGGTTGTGCTCAATTAGAGAAAAATTCTGCACTGTGGTCTAAAACTGACATCCTGGGCTGAAAAGGACAGAATGAGTGTTCCTAGGAAGAAAGGAAGCCAGAGAGGTCCTAAATAGGAGGATCAGACCTGGAAGGGCCATACCAAAGGGGTAGGAGCCACCTCCAGAGGCCTCCTGTCTTCTGTGGGGCATCCCATCAGGGGTCCATTGTCCGTCCCCCAACCCCCACGGGAACAGGCAAACTCCCACATCCTATCTACTCTGTTACCATAAACAGTGCTTATCATCTTGCTGAAGCTTCCAGGAGCTGGGCTCCCAGACTGTGTCCAGCAGGGAATGCCATCTTGACCGCTAGCACACCATGCTCTCACCGCTGCTGGTGGGCCCGTGGGAGCTGCACAAATCTGTAACCTGGACACTGTTGGATAACACATGAATTGTGACCTGTGGAAACACCCTTCCTGGACACCTGGATGGCCCTTGACGCCCTGGAGAAAGAGCGTATGTGGAAGAGAAAGTCACCTTGCACCTGCACCTCACCTTTAGATGGGATACGACAGAACCAACCCAAGAGTCCCACGTTGCATTACAATGTTGTAGAAGTTACTTTTTATCATTATTACTCATACGTGATGCCGGGCAAGTAATGTAACTCGCCTGAGTCTCAACTTCCTCTACTGTACATGAGCCTGAAATCACTCAGTTCTAAAATTTTATGATTCCTATCTCTCTACTTTTGCACAGATTAACTGTTCTTCATAAATATGTAGTAACTGCTTGAGAAATATTCAGATGTCATCAGTTTTAAGTCACGAAAGATTGAGATGTAAAAAATAAAATAAAAATGAAAAGTTGGGCTACTTTAGCAGACAGCAGGAATCGAGCACCACAGAAAACTTGCTTATAAAATGCCAAATTCATGGCAGTTTTACTCCGTTTTTATCACCTCTCTCTCTTCTGCTATGAGTTTTAAATAGTGCCTAAACCTGAGGCCAGAGAACACTGATGTTAAAACAGATCACCCAGATTTTTACAATCGACAGTGAAACGAACGTCAGAAGTGATAGAATAAGTGCTCTTTATTTTTTTATTTTTTTTTTTAAAGATTTTATTTATTTATTTGAGAGAGAGAGACACAGCGAGAGAGGGAACACAAGCAGGGGGAGTGGGAGAAGGAGAAGCAGGCTTCCCGCCAAGCAGGGAGCCCGATGTGGGACTTGATCCCAGGACCCTGGGATCATGACCTGAGCCGAAGGCAGATGCCCAACGACTGAGCCACCCAGGCGCCCTAAGTGCTCTTTAGGTAATGGCAGTTGCAGACATGATCCCTGTTTCCTGGATACAGAAACTGAGGCTTTGAGAAGCCAAGCAACTTGTCCCACATAAATAGTAAGTGGAGAAGCCAGAATTCAGGGCTGGACCTGCAGGATTTCAAAGACCACATTCATAATCAAAGAATACCCAGAGACAGACTCTATCCATTTTCTTCCATGTGTCATTTATATTCATATTGTCTCCGTAACTTGCAGATGTAGTTGAATGGCCAAATACCAAGGCCTTCCTTTTTTCTTCTCGCCTAATCATTTTTTTTAAGTTTTTGATTTATTTATTTGAGAGAGAGAGTGAGAGCAAGAGAGAGCACAAGCAGGGGGAGGGGCAAAGGGAGATGGAGAATCCCCACTGAGCAGGGAGCTCAATGTGGGCCTCGATCTCAGGACCCCGAGATCATGACCTGAGCCGAAGGCAGACGCTTAACCGACTGAGCCACCCAGGTTTCCCTCTTGCCTAATCATTTTTATTCCAATCCCCTTCACTTAGAAAACCCATCACCATTGACAAGTTTGGGCTGAGCCTACAATTTCATTCATTAGAGAGAACATCTGGGCAAAACGCAAGCCAGAAACTTTCTAAGACATTCAATTACACCTATGCTGTTGTAACCGAGCCACTGACTCTCCCTTAAAAACCTTCTCAGGGTATAGCTGGATTCAAAGGGGACTATATTAAAAACTAAGTCATTCATTTCTCAGAACTAATTTTAAATGGTTAGAAAATGAGAAAGTCTGTGCAAATATGCTATGGGTTATTAAATCCTGGTTTGGACTACACTGCAAATGGGTGTGGGTAAATATCAGCCACATAATGATAATTACTCAAGTCTGACAAGGCCCCACACTGTCAAAGCACCATGCTGAGTAGATTTCCAACTTGAAATACTGTATATTCAGACTGTTTCTGACTTTTCACTGCAATAAGGCCAGAAACTAAGAAAGAAAAAGATGACATATTTGACTATAGAAACATTTTTAAATTGGGATGGCAAAAGAGACCATAAACACAGTTAAAAGACAAAGGACAGAGAGGAAAAGATTGACAACATAGGAGCCCCATGTAGGGCCTATAGCTATAATATCTAAAAATGTTCATCAATGGGGCGCCTGGGTGGCTCAGTCGTTAAGCGTCTGCCTTCGGCTCAGGTCATGATCCCGGGGTCCTGGGATCGAGCCCCGCATCGGGCTCCCTGCTCCGCGGGAAGCCTGCTTCTCCCTCTCCCACTCCCCCTGCTTGTGTTCCCTCTCTCACTGTCTCTCCCTCTGTCAAATAAATAAAATCTTTAAAAAAAAAAAAAAAAAAAAAAAAAAAAAAAAAAAAAAAAATAAAAATGTTCATCAAAAAATAAAATAACCTAGTTGAAAAGTGGTTAAGAAGCATAAATATGACACAAGAAATAGTGACCAACAACCCTACGAAAGATCCCTGAAATCACTGTTTATCCAATAAATGCAAATTAAAATAAACATTTAATTGTTTTGTCTTTCAGATTAACAAGAACTAAAAATGCAGGCTACCTAGTGCTGGTAAGAATGTAAAGAAATAGGCACTCTTACACACTGCTGATGGAGGGTGATCTTGTAATATCTACAGAACCTTAAATGCACCTACATTCTAATTAATACCACGTCTGGGTGTTATTCTATGGAAATACTAAATATCTGCTTAAAGATACAATGTTCCAGAATGCCTATTATGATATTAAACATTTGGGGAAAAAATGAAATGGCCATTATTAGGGGGTTGGCTACAAGAACTGTAATTCATTCTTAAATAATACTAGGTACATGTAGATATACTGGTATGGAAAGATGACAACATATTGTTCATAATACAGTGTTAGGCAACAAAAGTTGTAGCGTGCTATTATATTCCATTAATAATGATAACCAAAATAATTACAAAAATAATAACTGTTGCAAATAGTTATTCAAAAATGTTTGAAAGTATATAAACTAATCTCTAGTGGTAGTTATCTTTTGGAGTTATGACTACAGAGACATTTCACTGTGTCGTGTAAACATTTCTGTATTGTTTATATCTTGGACAATTAGCATGTATTATTCTTTCCTCCAATTAGAAAATGTCAGAAAGTATTTTTAAAAGACTCGATGATCTAATCATCCACCCCAGAGGACTTTAAGAATAGGCTAGTGCAAATGATTACATGTATATTGCAACGATGATGATTCTCCACCAAACCAATGCAAGTTCAGAATTTCTACACAGGACGGGATTTGGGGCAGTCATCTGTTTGAAGGGGGTAACTGAATCAGCTTTAGTAGAGTGTTTTTGTCTGTCTGTCTGTCTGTTTGTTTGTTTGTTTATAAGAGTGAGGAACACATGATTAGGAAATATTAAGCTTGTTTTATTATTTTAAGTTACTTAGATTTTTCCAGGTATCACTTTAACCCATGTAAGAAGAATGGCAGTAAGGACTCCTGCATTATTTCCCAGGAAAGCTGTGCAAAGCAGGGGAGTCAATGCAGGTAAAAATTTGTAAACTGGAGGACACTCAACAGGTATGAAGGATTCTGTGACTTTGGACAACTCCTAAGTAATAGCATATCAGTATTTCCTCAGGAGATAAATTAGTTATTTCAGTATTTTCCCTGCGACCCAGTATCTAAATTGCATCTGCAAGCATGTTGCTGGTCTCTGGATTTGCAACAAACTGTGCATCAATTGTGGGCAAGCTCTTATGGAACAGAAGGCTGATCAGAGGAAAAGTTGGGCCAGACACATTCCAATGCCTGGAAATTATACCTAAAAGAACAGAGAGTGGTGTCACCAATATTAGCCGCACAGCAAACGGTGCTGCTACCGCTAGTATTTTGGGAAGGAGCTGTCACTGATATCAGTCACCTCCTTTAGGTCCTGTAAGAGACAATGACCATTCCAGAGGAATAGGACAAAGATAGATTAGAAGAGTAGAACTTTGCTGCCACACAGACCTGGCTGACGAGAGGCGGGCCACGGGGAATGGAACTCATGGCAAAGTAAACATGAAGCCGGCACTCACTTCCACTTTCTTTCTTCTACTAGAGAAAGTATAAGAATGAAACACTCACTTCCTCAGTCTTCCTCATAGCCAAGGGCAGCCAGGGGACACTGATCTTCCCAACTACAGGGGGAATCTGTCCAGTTCTTCTTTCTTTCCTGATAAAGGGGACAAATGAACAGGTGCCTCTCCTCCTCCCTTGCTCCTGCCTGGGAAAGCCTCACTGAGACCACCAGGAGAAAGCTGAGAAAACCACAGAGCCCCCAGCCTTGCTGTCACTGAGCTGCTTAATCAGAGCCAGGAGCTGCCTCCTTCCCCAGAGTTCTTGTCATGTTAGAAAAATCAACTGCTCCTTGTTTAGGTCACTGTTCGATGGATGCTCCATTACTTGGTACTGAAAAACCATGTCTAATACATACTTAACCTCCCTAAGCATCAGTGTGTGTGTGTATAATCTATGATATATTCACATCACTCAAATTATTGTTCAAGTCACAGGGCTCAGAGAAGTCCTCCCTGACAACCCTCTATAACTAGCATCAGTCATCACTATCTGCTTTATTTTTCCTCATACCAATTCATATTAAGAAAAATTTAGTATCAATTATTTATCTATTTGTTTTCTGGGACTCTCCATGAAAATGGATCTTTCATGAGGCCAGAAACTGTGTTTTGTTTATTGCTACAACTCCAGCACTTAGAACTGTGTTTAGCACATAAGTCACATCCGATGAAAAACTGTCAACTAACGAATGAACAAATTAGTGTATGTAAAATGTTTGGAATATAAATGTGCTAATAAATGATAGTGGTTTCTTTGTTGCTGTAAAATAGAGAATCATGGTTATTACACAAGCAACACTCACTGGAAGAGAGAGCTTTAGGGCATAGGTCACTATGTCCACCCTGAGATCAAGCACACACATGCATATCAAGACATATACTCAAACATTCACAGCAACACTTTTTTGTAACAGCAAAATAATGCAACTCAAATGTTCATCAATATGCTAAATAAACTGTGGTCCACCCATATCATGAATTAGCATGGTCATTCTGACAGAGGATGAGAGAGCTGAAGGGTGGAAAGGGGTAAGGGTTTGGAGACAAGAGGGGGAGGCTCTTTTAATGGATCACCTTTTGTCTTAGGTAAAGGGAATCTCTCACACCCAGACTGCTCTAGATTGAGACTGTCACTCCTTGACTGTTTTGAGGCTCTGTCTTAGAAGGGCTGAGACTTATGGTGTTGTCAACCTAATCTATATATATTGTGTGTGTGTCCTGTTAACTAAGAGGCTTACAAAAACAATGACTAAACTTTCATTTTTTCAAAAGGAAGAACTACTTCCTTTTGACAGAAAACAGGAAAACTGCCATGGATCTTTGAGATGATCCAATCTGGCTTCTTTTTTATTATGGAATAAATTTATAATATTATTATATTCCTAGTTATTATTATGCAAATAGCAAACATTGTGAGATTAAAGTAACTTGGCCAACATCATAATGACAACATCCTAATGACAATGCTTAGAGTAATAATACTTTCCAAATAATATCATGTTAATGGCCCACCTGGTTGCAGGGTCTGTGCTAGACATTTTATATGCACTAGCTCTTCTCATACTCATGGCCACTCCAAGAGGCAGGTTATGGTTAACCCCATTTTAAAGAAGCTTAGAAATCGTGAGCGACCAGAGACCTCAAAGCCTCCTATATCTGGGCCAAGCATTCGAACCATTTGGCTCCACATCTCATTCTCACACATCTAGCATGTGATCCTCACACCACATTTTCTCTGCCTAATTTACAAAAACAATTCAAACTCAATGTCCCTTGACCATTCTTAAACACATACTCATTTTCACTCTTACAGAAAATGATCCAAAGTTTGATTACCACAGATTTTTATTTACTTTTTTTTTTTAATAAATTTTCACAGTTCTCTCACATTTGAAGTGTGCATGTTCAGCTCTGCAGGATTTCTTACAGGCAAACAAACACTTGCAAATCACCATTATGTTTTTGTTCTAATGTAACACCTTTGCCCAACACAACCCCATGAGCCAAAATTCACATGTTTTTGCAAATTTATATCTGTTAGCACTGTCTACATAAGCCATTGTTAGTCCATCATTAGGATGACCAACCAGCAGGTTCCAACAATGTAATGTTGCAATAAACACTGCATGTCTACACTAGAGATTTAGCACATGTATATGCATAAAAAGACATATACACAGATGTCCACAGCAACATCTTTTTTTGTAAAAGGAAAATAATGCAATTCAAATGTCCATCGATAGGGTAAATAAACTGCAGTACATCCATAACATGGAATAATAATCACCTCTCAGAAAGAATGACCTAGATCTATATGTACTGATGTGGACAGAGCTACAAAATATAGCATTAAGTGGGAAAAAAAAAAAAAAAAAAACAGCTACAGAAAAAAATAATAAAATATGATCCCATTTAAATAATCACAAATCAAAACTATATATTACTCTCTGCACCAATTTGTATATGTGCATTCATGCAAAAACATCTAGAAGACACACACACACACACACACACACTTAACCAGTATTAATGGGGCAAGGAATAGGTTGAAGGGTAGGGATGCAAGTGTAAAATTCCTCTGTTCTTTATTATGAGAATTTTACAAAAAGAATGGGTTCATTTCCATTGGTATAGCAAAAGAAATGACTAAAACCATTAGTATCTCAAGAATAGATTTGGAAAGCATCAACACACCAAATACAACTGAACCAAATCCCCCACCTAATTCCAATTGTCTTTTCACGAGAGATGTCTCAAATTTTACTGATAGACTGTTATCATTTACAAAACTCAACCATTTATTTTTAAATTTAGAACTGCCACAAAAAATATACATTTTGATCAGCCTCCCAGCTGCCTTGGCTCGGCTTCGAGAACATGATGATCACTTGCGTGACCGTATCACATAAAAATGATCACCAGCACCACCTCATCCCACCACCCCATAACGCTGAGGCAGTTACCCGTTTGTGAACAGTCCCAGGCAAACAAATTATAATTATTTACATTCCTGCTTGAAAAGAAAACAACAACGCTCCTTGGAAAGCTAAAATGCACTGAAGGAAGAAGGCAAAACACAGAAATCACTTCTGACAATGTTCAGTTATGAGGAAGAAGAAAGGTGTCTTAGAGCTTTCCTCCTTAAAGTGTCTATGTGACTCCTATTTCCAGAAGCTCCACACCATCTCCACCAAATTAAGAGGAAATGGGTTGAGGAGATGGAGGTAGTGAAAGCAAATTGTCCATTCCCTCCCGGACGCCTCAGAAGTCATTACTGAACATATTCCACAGGATAATAAATAAAACTGATTGGGTGTGTGGTTAAGAACATTAGAGAAACCTGGAGCGCCTTTAAAGAGCGTTGTGCTGAGAGGAGAATTAAAAAGTGAGGCATTTCCTCACTTCACATTTAATGCGGTGGCTTCGGAGAGAAACCATACTTGAAATGGATAGGAGTAATTTTCCATCATTATAGAAACCTTAAACAACCTCTTCCTGCTTCCACCCTCATCTCTTAGCATCCTAGTAAATTGCAGTTATTTGTTCCAAACAAACAGAAAAACCCATGGTAAAATGGAGCAATTTAAGGTGGGAAGAATACAACACCTGTAATTCAATTTCATGGCAG
The DNA here is from genome assembly GCF_964656455.1 of Halichoerus grypus. Classification (NCBI taxonomy): domain Eukaryota; kingdom Metazoa; phylum Chordata; class Mammalia; order Carnivora; family Phocidae; genus Halichoerus; species Halichoerus grypus. Next base: position 46,469,519 of record NC_135713.1, on the reverse strand, counting down.
CTGGTTTCACAACATGCTCCTCTCCCTCCGCGTATGATATAGGACACTTCCCTCCAAGTGCAGCAAGTCTTCCCCGGCTAAGTCCAGGGCTCAAGACGAGAAGTGGACCTTCCACGGACAGAGACGCTCATCACAGGTGAGGTGTAACTCAGCCTCGGTTCCCGGGGGCAGCTCGACATCCACTGGGTGCTCAGGCGAGCAGTGAATTCTTACTCTCTCAACTCTGTGTGTGTGAAGCGAGCAAGTATTCTAGAAGAAAGAAGTGCTCCGAGAAAAAGTGCCCACCAATGATCACAGCCAATCTCCAATACGTAAGATGATAAAGGCAGAGCTGCACAAAATATATTACAGATATAGATCTAGATATATAGATAATTAGAAAACCTAAACCTTCCCTTATGAAGGAACTGAAAAGAAAACACAAGACTGCCAAAAGCAACCACCAGTTAAAATGTGCTCGGTAGACAGAATCACAGGAAGTTAACTTTTGGTGACCGTCTGCTGTAGCCTCGTGCAATCTGATGCAAACTAGTGTTAAGATTGATATAATATTTATTTGAGGCAGCTCTGAGTGAGCACTTACCCTTGTGCTAACCAACTTCAGCGAATTCTCCCAACGCCAAGAGTTGAGAACCATTACTGTTACTTCCGTTTTAGAAATGTGAGAAATGAGGTTCAGAGAGGTTTCAAAGCACACAAAGTCACACAGCTGGTCCGAGGTTGAGCAGGCAAATCAAACCGCGGCAGAGTGATCCAGAGTCTGCGCATCTCACAGTCTCCTGCCACTTGCTGATGTGGCTCAGAAGGCTGTTTTCAAGGTGCTGTCATGAAAACTTTTGGCTGCTGCCTTACGTTTATAAAGTACCATCCCACATGTCGCCTTCTTAGTTTATTGTTTCAAACCCATTAGTAAGTAAGGGTATAAGCTTCACTTTGTAGATGAGGACACTGAGACCCAAATAAGTCTAGAGACTTGCCCCAAATTTCACAACTGGCAAGGGAAGATACAAAAGTTGAACCGGGAGCTGGACATCAAAATTTGCCTTCTCTGTAGCTCAGACTGCAATGCATGTTGACATTCAGGAGGCTGACGTCAAGTGGGAGTCACTGGACTTGGTGAGCATTTATTAACAGGGTGGTGATTCTATTTGCATTTGACAAGAATATATGGATTGCGGGACTCCCAGATGCTTCTCTTGGCATCAAGAAATTTCTTGAGGTTTGTGTTTTAGGTGAGTACCTGCTGTTTTAAGATGTTTATGATTTGTAAGCACTTATTTATTTATTTTAATTTTTTTAAAGATTTTTATTTATTTACTTAACAGAGGTAGAGCACAAGTAGGCAGAGTGGCAGGCAGAGGGAGAGGGAGAAGCAGGCTCCCCGCTGAGCAGAGAGCCCGATGCGGGACTCGATCCCAGGACCCTGGGATCATGACCTGAGCTGAAGGCAGCCGCTTAACCGACTGAGCCACCCAGGCACCCCAAGATTTGCAAGCATTTAATGATGATTTTTTAAAAAGTGCTTTTATTCAAAGAAGCGAATCTATCATCTCATGAAAAGAGAGCACCAGGCAGAGAAATTCCCTTTTTCTCAAGTCCTTCTATTCATATTTATTAAAATCAGCCAAGAGATATAGAAAGAGAATTAGAGTGAGACACAAGGAAGAACTTCCCTATTTTGATGGCTGGGGATGTTATCAATTGGGCAGCATTAGCCACAGGCAGGATCTGAACTGTGACAGTCGTAGAGGCGAAGACCATCCTTAGCAGGGGAGCTTCCTCTTCTGCTGGGGGTGGACCAGGGTCATGGATGGACCAAACCCTTCTGATATTGATGAAGTAGGCTAAGGACTAAGATGCATTAGAAGAAGGAGCTGTGAGCCGTATGTACCATGGAAGTCTAAGGATTCTGAAGCAAGGTCTAAATTCAGGTTAGCAGATATCAGAAAGCATTGAGAACCACCACACTCAACTTCTCCTGTTATACATGACAGATATGCACCAGGTTGAGTGTCTGAGCATTGTGAGAGTGGAGAGTAGGGACTCTGGGCCCATTTCCTGAAAGCTACTCTCAAAGTTTTCACCTCTTGCATTCAGGCAGCTATGAACAATTCCAGACCTCACTTTCTGCCCAGAGAAGTCAGCTACAGTGTGGTAGGGCTGGGTATCTTGGAGCCCGAGAGGAATGTGAAATCTGCACTGATATTCACCTGTGTGAGTAGCTGGGGTACGTTGAACATACAGGCAGGGGTTGAATGGCCTTTCTTTAGCAGAGCTGGGCCAATATCCCAGCTCTTGGCTCATCAGCAGAAATGCAGGTGTTCTGGCCACGCAACATAGGGGAATCGGGGTTTGGAATCTTAAGTTCAGCGTGCCACCCTAGTTCTGTCACAGACTCACTGTGCATTCCTAGTTCCCTTCTTGGAGGCCCAGCACTCTGATCTAGGCAATGAGGAGCCATAATAGAGTGTTTATGGATTAGACTGACAAATCTCTATTGCTGAACATAAAAGTCAGCCCATCACAGACACCAAGAAAAGTGTGTTTCTCTTCTTTCCTCCCCCCACTTCCCCCTTTTCATGGTGAAAAAGAAGATGATGAAGTATGTTTAAGCCAGAAAGAAATGCCCAACTGTCTCAAGGGGAAACGCCACCCTGGTTATAAAATCACAGCAAAGCAAAAACAGATCTAGAATACATGCAGATGGTTTTCTCAGACCATAGTAATGAGGAACTCTCAGAGAGTAGCTTTTGCGGATATCTTCACAAACAGCTCCTGTGGAAATGAGGTCAGGCATGATGAATGTTGTGGGGTAGGAAATATGAACAAAAACTCACTATCTGCGGTGACATGCACCAAAGCATCAACTTTTTGGTGCTTCAATTTCAGGTGATTTTTTAATATGAGGATGATGAATTATTTATATAAAATAGAATAAAACACTAAACTTTTAGGGATTTTTTTTTTAACAGAGCGCCTACTGAATACATCACTAAAATAGCTAAGAGGAGAATAAGGAAAGCTGAGGATCTCCCTGGGTAACCGATCACCTTTATCAGTCATTGAATTCTGTACACGCCACTCCCCGAGTCTCTGTGTCCTTAGCCCCAGAATGAGAAGTTAAGAATAATGAATGATCTTTTTTCATCATATAGTAGTTGTGAAGATTAAATGAGATAATACACGACATATAATTAGAACAACGCCTAGTATGGAGTGAGTGCTCAAAAAAATGTCATCATTATCACCACAGTTACTGTTCTAGATCATCTTGGGAGGCAACAAGGGCAATTCTCGAGCCAAACAAAAAGACTCAGGGAGACATCCAGAGTATAGGGGAGGTAAAGACTTTTTGTCTAATTTTAATCAGGTATGGTTATAACTAGATAATTGCTTCAGGAAGATATCAAATAATTGATATAATAAAATTATAAACATAAATTTCAAAGCTTGTTGATAAAAAGTATTTGCCTTAAGATACTAGGTTATTCCAGAGATAATACCAGCTTAAGAAAAAAAAAAACATTTGGGTTTCTTTTATTTTTCAATTCAAGTCAATAAACTTTTTTTTTTCAAGTCAATAAACTTTTGTTGAATATGTATGATAAGCTGGCTGATGGGCTTGTCGCTACAAAGGATACCAAGACGAGCTTCTGTATTGTCTTACTGGTGCATAAGGCACTCTTGTCCATCCCCACGATGCTAGAAAGCCTTTGTCCTTGAATGTGAGCATTGATTATTGGAAACGGCTCCAATTAGTTCCGGGCCAAATCCAGGCAGGTGATTAAGCCGGGGAATAAAACTGAGGCCTGCTCTGAATGGAGGCAGATTTCCTTGTATGCCTCCACATAATTCTGAAAGTAATTTTCAAAGGGCTTTTGCAACAGAGCATTGGCAGCATTGCTGAAACGAGCGCATGGATCAATAAGGTGACTACTTTGAAAAAGACAGCATTATGATTTCAATATGTAAGACCCGGTGGTTTTGTCAGAAATCAGTCTCTTAAAACACTCCCTGCAGCAGAGCCAAGATTTCCTGCCCCTTTGTGTCTTCCTGTGTCACTTAGTACAGTTTTGCACACACAGTGCAAGCTCAATCAAGCACCTAGTCTATGAACTGTAAAAGATGCTCCCAGGTGGTGACCCATGCCTTTGCCCCCCTAATTTCTCTGGATGGTTCAGGACACTTTCTCATTTCAGCCTTGCCACACTCAACTGAAGCATATCCCATTGCTTTCTGCTAAAATTATATTTCCTGCTATTCCCGATACTACCTCCAAAGGCTTCCTACAATGCAGGCTGGCAGGGCTCCTTCGAGGTACGGTAGCTGTGAAGAAACCACTGGAACAGGATCTAGTGGAGGGCACTGGGCGTCCTCACCAGGATTCAGTTTAGTGGAAGGACAGGAAGAGTCGTGTCTGTGCCATTTGAATGCCAAAGCCCAGATATACCCTAGCCTACTCATAAGGTGAGGACACTGGAGGGAAGGACTCAGAACCATCTCTGAAGGTAAATACACTTTCCAGGGTCTCAGAAACACCTGACAGAATGATTTACCTAAGCTCCATAGGCATCATGGGTTTACAGCCAGTAAAATATGGTGATTAAAAAAAAATCAGCTCTTAGGCAGATTTGGGTTTAAACTCTGACTCGACCCTCTGATTGCTATGTGACCAGGCACGGATCATATACCTCTGGAGGTCTCACTTTTCTTTTCTGTAACATAGGGATTCTAATAGTCCCTAACTCATTAGATATCTCAATCATTAAATGCAATTAAGCATCTGACATACAGTAAGCACTTAACAGTAGTTGTAGTAATCACCATTGTTATTGATTAGAAAGTGTTCAGACCAAAAAAAAAAAAAAAAAAAGCGTTCAGACCATATTTGCTTATCCCCTTCTCTATCAAGCAGTTAAACTCTTGCATGAATTTTTCTTCATAAGAAATATGTACTTACCAAATATATGTGCATAAAGCCTCTACCATATCACATAACATTGTTTTCATGTGTTTAAAAAAATACTCTTTTCATTGAAAACCTATACTTTCCCAAAAAGGCTTGGATTCAAGGAAGGATTTAAAAAATGATTCTGCAACAGACCTAAAAACACCCAAAAAAGACAAAACACCCACATTTGGTTTAATAAATGCCTTACTTGCCTACTTTATGAAGTAACTGATAACTCTTGGTCTTCATTTCTGCTCAATGGAGATTAAGGCTTGTCAGGTGATAGTAGGTGAGCAACATATAGGACGGCTAATTGGATTTTTAATCTTCACTAGTCTTTAGCAACAAATATCCAGCAATGTTTATTTGTGGGCCACCATGTCAAATTGCCAGCCAATTAAATACCAAAGGGAGCGAGTGGTTACCTGAATATTTATAGTGAGATTCATACTTTGTTTTCAAGGAAACACTTTAAATTATTTCCCATCGAAAGTATACAAATTAAAGCTGCTGTTGAATTAAAATAAGAAATGTAAATACTCATCAGCCATGGAAGATCATTTTTAAAGACTAATTGAGATGTAATTGCTCAAAAATTAAAATAAAATATACGGAATAATAAAATAGAAAAAGAACATAAATTTTAAAGCAAATAAAGGGGAGCATATTTATTTGTGTCTTTAAGCAAGGCATACTTCCCCCAAATAGTAGCTATTTAACAACAGACACTAGAGGGAGGAAGCTACAGCAAGCAAAAGGAAAGCTGGGTTGCTATCTGATAATCCTGATACATGAATATAACATCAGAAATTTCAGATAGGGAAACTGATAAAAAAAAGTTTGTAACTAAGAACTGTGTTCCTGAAAGTTCTAATTATTGATTTCTTACTTAGCTTTTCTCCAAAACCATTCTTAGCCCCCATCATTATTTTGCCATCAACACATACTCAAAATGGTTGAGTTCTCCTAAGCAAGATGTGGAATTCCAGGTGATAGTAAAGGGAATAAGGGGCCCCCCGGACCCAGTATGGAAGCTGAAAACTACTACTCATTATGTGTGTCAGTTTCAGCATTTCGGGAGAGAAGCTAGAGCTTCCTTAGGTAGATCGTAACTCTGTTCTATCGGGAACCTCTTGTGTGAAAGCATTTAGATATGCAGATATAAAGAAAGTACCTACTTACCATTCTTGTGGAAGCCTTAAGTCTGTGAAGCAACCCGAATGCAGGTGCCCAGAAGATGTCAGGCTTTCAGCTTAGTGAGCTAAAATGGGTTCATCTTGATCAGGACTCCCTCCTTTTGGCCACATTTAATTTTTTCCTGACAATGAATTCTAACTAGACTATACTGAAAATTATTGTTTGGGGTGAGTAGGGGGATGTGTATAGGTTTTTACTATTTTCATCAGAGGACTTGCTCCGGGAAGATCATGAAGCTGGAGCCTGACAGGGGACAGACACAGGCCTGAACTCTCTTCACCTCACGCTGGGAAAAGGTCACAAGACTGTCAGAGCCTGGCCCTTGGTGCCGGGCCGGGGCCAAGACTACTGACGTCCTACCCCTACGTGAGGGAGAACTCAGAGGTGAGTGGATGTTCTGTCAGCTCCTGCAAGGGCCTCCCCTGGGCCTTAGCAGGCCAGGTCAAGAGAGTGACAGGGTTCCCCAGAAGGAAATGGATGTTACCACTGACAGATGTGGAGCAACAAAGGGGAGGTGGAAACAAAAGCGGGGAGAGATGGAGGGACAAAGAGAATAGGAGAGAGGGACGGAGAGAAGAAGGAGAAGGAAGAGGAGCGAAGGGAGAAAGAGGGGAAGGAGGGGCTAGGAGTGGAGGGGAAGAGAAAGTCAGATCCTATATTATGCCCTGGGAAACTCTGCCACAACATCATTGTTTCTGATCCACAACTGCTGACTTCTGTTTGTCTTCTCTCTCTCCAGTCCTGGGGTTAGGGCAAGGACTTTGGAGTGGAATGTCACGGTCTGAGAGTCCAGACGAGAGCCTTCTGAACGCGACGACTGTATGCCCTTGATATGATCAGTTAATCTGAGTTTCGGTTTCCTCAAATGAAAAAAAAAAAAAAGATAATAAATCCGTTTTACTTGAAGCTGTTATGAGAGTTAAACAAGTGAATATATATCATGCTTAGTGTACTTTCTGATACATAGCACATGGTGCTAATAGAAAATATCTCTATTAGAAGTATACTACTAACATTTTCAAATCATATTTTTAAAAAATATCTCTTTCCACACCATAAAGTTGGACCGTCTTGGGACAACAAAGACTATCTGAAGAGAAGGATTCCACCAAGAGAAGTCAGTCCCCGGCGCCCCCTATATAAGCTGTATGAAATCTGGGACATACTCAGAAAGGCCACTGTCATGCTCTCCAGCCTGAACTCGGGATTAAAGCGTGGAGAAACCCCAGGGCGGGAGCTGAAGATGGGGATGCACAGCGCGGGGCTTGCTCAGGGCACCTGGCAAAAGGCCTGGCTCATGAATATAAAGGACATAAACAAATGAACGAAGGAATAGGAAGAAAAACTAGAGGTGACTGAGAGAGGCTGATGGATGTGCTAAACTATGCCACATTAAACTGAGGAATGAGGCCAGGGACTCATAAATGACCTCACCATAGCTAAGAGGCACAATTTGTGGTCCACAGTTTGCAGCAAACTTGCATTTTGGCTGACCTCGAATTACATTCACTAGAGTTCTGTTGTGCCAAATGAAGTACAAAGAGAAGAAAGGGTGAAGGATATGGTTTTGGAGAATAAACTCTCACACTGTGGGGGTACTGGGGGACAAGCCAGATCCTGGTGTGGGATTGTGCGGAGAGCTTTGCTTGGTGTTAGGATGAGAAATCTCCTCCTTCTCCAGACAGCATTTATTTATCAAAATAGCCCCTCATGCTTACGTGTCTTTCTTAAGTGCCAGGCACAGGATTCCTCTGTGCATGATTTCCTTTCAACCTCACAGCAAGCCTTGGAGGCAGATATAAAGATCTCCATCTTACAGATGAAGACAGCGAGGCTTCGACTTACTAAAGGCACAGTCTTTCTAGTAAATGGTTGAAGTAGGACTCAAATGGTGCTCCCAAGATGGATGTTTTCAACCATTTTTATTATTGTCGCCATGCTTATACATACTCAGAGATATTCACTGTCTGCCTATGTTAATCGCAGCAACATCACTTCCTTGTAAGTAGAAGACACTGGTCTGACTCCTCGAGGTGCACAAAGTCTGGCTGAGGACTGGATGCGAGAAGTGGATGGGAGAAGTGAATAATGGTGAGGAGAGGAATGACTGAGTTTCTGCCTGGGTTTATTCCCTGTCTCTGCCCTTCCCCAGCTGTGGGACCTTGGGCATGGCATCCCTTTAAGGCCTCAGTTATTTCATCTGTAAAATGGGGATGATGATAATAATAATATGTAGCTCCTTGCCTTTTGTGAGGCTTACTTTAGTTCCTACATGTAAAATACAAGAACAGGAACTAGCCCACGATAAGCACTCAATGGATGTTAGCTTTTATTAACACAGTGCTTCAGAGTTTAAAGACTGCTTCTCTACACATTGTTCATTGCAGCCCTCACAACAATCCTAAGAGGCAGGGAGGAGAGATCAGAGTCTGCAGGATTGCCTAGCAATGCTACTGTCCTGGCAAACTCATTTCCTGCTCTTAGAGGACTTTCATCACTTCTCTCTTCTCAAGCCCTTGGTCCCTCTCAGCTATTGACTCTCCTTCTTACTTTATTAAGGAAAGTGAAGTCATCAGAAAAGAACTTCTAGAAGTTCTTAATATCCAATTGACCTACCTCTCCGCATCCGTGCCCATTCTTGCCTTCCATGTTAGCACAGATGAAGTGTTCATATTCTCAACTGTGCTAGGCAGAATACTGGCCTCCCAAAGATGTCTTTGTCCCACCCAAAACCCTGAGAATATGTTATATTATGTGGCAAAGGGGAGCTAGGGAAGCAGATGGAGTTAAGGTTATCACTCAGCTGATCTGAAAATAGGGAGATCATTCTTGGTTACCTGGGTAGGGCCAACTTAATCACAAGGTTCCTTCAAATGGGAAGGAGGGAGGCAGAAGAGCCAGGTCAGAGCAATCTGATGGCAGAAGGACTGGCCCTACTCTCGTTGTCCTTGAAGATGAAGGAGGAGAGCAAAGGAAGGAGGGCAGTCATCAAAGCTGGAAAACACAAGGAACTGGATTCTCCCCGGAAGCCCCCAGAGAAGAACGTGGCCCTGCTGACACCTCCATTCTGGCCAGGGAATCCCATTTCAGACATGTGAACTCCAGAAACATTATCCTGCCTTGAGGCAAGGGAACCCTGCTTTACACCCCCGGTATGAACTAGTGCTAACATGCAGGCTGCCCCGGGGAGGGAGCGTGACCTGGGAGGAGGGAGCTCTCTCCCTCTCTTTGGGTCAAGAGCATTTCCCAGAGGACTCAGAGGAGTTCCCACAAGCTTTGGGAGTGAGTGCCTTGGTAGTGAAGGGAGACTCTGCACAGCACAGTACCCACTACGGGCGCCTCCCACCAGCCTTTCCTCCAACTGCAACACTGCCCCCCAGATACAGGCAAGCCCCTCTTTTCCACTCCTTCAGACCTTTACCAGACACTGCTGTCAGTGATGCCTTCCTTGACCACCTTACTCAAAATGGCATCACCTCTCCGCTCCAAGGGTTCTCTAACCCCTTCCTGATCTATTTTCCCCATAGCACTCATCTGATACACTTTAGTATTTTATTATTTTTGTATTTATAGTCTCCTTCCTTACACTAGGTTGAAATCTCTGAGGGCAAGGCCTCTTGTCTGTATCATTCACTGCTTTAGGCCCACCCCTCAGAACAGCACCTGGCCTCTAGCAGAAATGCAGTAAGTATTTGTTGAATGAATGAATGAGAGATATGGGCCAGCAGAGGATGAGAGACACTGAGTACTTGCCCAAGGTCACAAACAAGTGTGAAAAACTAGCAAGATTCTGGACAGAAATCAAAGTTTTTGGACTCCACGCCTAGTGCTTTAAAATTTCACTGAACAACCGAGGTATCCTCCCTGATCTCTCTTCGTATATCGTACTAAAGAACAAAATCAAATATGTAGAATTGATCAGAATGGTTCTGCAGATCTCCATGTGAAGAGTGAAATAGGTGGGCGGGGGGAGACAATACTGGAGTATAATCAATAATGAGTAGCCATATTTTGACTCAAAACACACCATTTAATCCATTTGAAAATCCGATCTTCATAGAACATTATTCATCCAACAAAAGTACTGAGTATCAGTTATATGTCAGACACTGTACTGGGCTCTGGGGCTACAGTTTGTGAAACAAGCAGACATGTCTGTGATCCCCTGGCCTTTCTGACAGCCTCATCCTATAGTATACATTTAGGCAGTAAGATAATACGTGAATCAGATGGAAAAATGCTACTCATTAGAAATCAAACTTCCTCTTAAGATTTGATATCTAATGGAGGAAAAAAACACAGATTTCACAGCTCATGTTCTAGATGGTATCTCAAGTAATGAAGAGAACTAGGATTTTGGCAAAAGTAAAAAGTCACTGAATATCTTGATAAAATGTTAATTTAACAGAAGTGATCTGAATTATAAAGACTGGAAAATGTTTTTGCTTTTCATGTTCAATGTGGCCTTTACACAGACCTTCCCCAGCAACAGACGAGCAACTAATATAAATTTTTTAAAAGATATTCTGCAAACTACTTAGCCAAGCCCCTCTCCCGTCATCCAACGTATGCCATTTCACATCTGGGTCTCAGCAAGGCTATGCTAGCAACAGGCAGCTCCTCTCCACAGCCTGCATGGACTAAAAAGCAGGGAGAATCAGTGAATAGGATTCAACTGTAGCTCCCCAAAGATCTGTCCAAATTCTAATCCTTGGTACCTGTGAATGTGACTTTATTTGTAAGAAGGGTCTTTACAGATGTAATTAAGTGAAGGATCTCAAGAAGAGATCATCCTGGATTAACCAGATGGACCCTGACTCCAATGAAAAACTCTTTTTATAAAAAGAAGAGAAGACACAGAGTATCTTCTGAGGGTGAGGCCTCAGTGAGGAGAAACACAGAGACACACAGAGAAAGCCAACTGAAGACAAGGGCAGAGACGGGGGTAGGCTGCCACAGACAAGGGATGCCTGAAGCCATCTGAGCTGAAGGAGGCAAGGGAGGATTCTCCTTCAGAGCCTTGAAATGGAGCATGGCCCTGCAGACACCTTACTTCTGGACTTCCGGCCTCCAGAACTACGGGAGAATAAACTTCTATTGTTCTAACTAATCAAGTTTGCCATGATTTATTATGGCAGCCTTAGGAGACTAATATAGTAAGTATTCCGGGGATGAGAAAAAATAAACACCAGTGCCTTCCTTATCCTCTATGCAAGCTCAAGATATGAGCAGCCATCACCCGTCAGAGAAGAAATCTCCATGCATGTAGAGTTTTGATTTCTTTTCCTCAGAGTTGATTAAATCCAGTCTTGATTTTTTTTAACTCAATATCCCATGGGTCATAGTGGTTCGTAACTTCAAAAATAACCTAGTCTTAAACAAGCCAGATGCCAAGTCAATAAAATCACCTCCTGCAAGCAAATAACATCTGTGATAGATTTACAAGAAACAGGGAGAGGGATCTAAATCATGAACACAAATACTTCAGCCTATGGCACGCCCACCCCAGATGAACCAGAGGGAAGGCTCAGGCCATGGAAGGTGTTGCAAAACGCTGAGAAAAGAATAGCAAGGAGGCAAGTTCAGTGGGATACTGAAAACAGCATTATAAATTTTTAAAGTGGAAATGCAATTATTTCAACGTTTGCCTCCTCCAGTATTACAAGTAATACTGATTCCTTCTCTTTTGTATGATATTGGTGCTCACCATCAGTGTTGTACATTTTATACTTAATTCCCTATAGTTTTACACTGCCAGTTAATTGTCACGTAACTGCCTTTATAGTTAATCCAGTAAGCTGTTCTAGGCTAGGGACCATCTCATATTTTTTTTTCCTTACACCCCCAGTTTCTTTTCAGGGATGAGTAAAGAAGAGATAATTAAGAGATAACTACTAATTGATTTTTATCTTTATTTTTATCTTTATTTTCCCGTCCAGAAGCTTCCATCCTAACATTATAACTACTTTGACTCATTAATGTTGAAGCGTTGCTATTATCAGTGCATGAGTAGATCGCAAACAAGACAGAGGCAGCATGTTTATATGTGTGTCTACACAACGCCCTCCACCCCCGCCCCCCGCCCCCCGCATGCTAACATGCAGCAGAAATATTTGACCGAAATCAATTCTGGTAACAACTGGCATCATATCTGCGAGTTTTAATAATATCTGAGGCAATTATTTTTCACCCAGGAGGAGCAGAAAGATGAAAATGTCTTCAGTATAACTGACAATAGGGTGTTTGCAGAAATAATATTAGAACCGAAATGATGCCCCAAATGTCCCAATCTGAAATATTACATGTCGCACTGTATATAATTAGCTATAAGCCAACCCTGGTTCAAGAATACTTCAAATAACTTTTGAGAAAATTAGTAATAACAACATTAATTGAGCAGTTATTCTGGTCCAGCCACTGTTATAAATACTTTATGCTCATTGAACTCACTAAGTCATCAAATACTTATAGAGTACATGATGGTTAATTTTATGTCAACTTAACTGAGCCAAGGGAAGCTCAGACATTTAGTCAAACAAAATCCATGTCTCGGAGGCTTTACAATCTATCATTTAATCTGAAAAGAAAACCATAATGTACCCCAGTAATAGTCTTTTATCCCTGTTTTACAGATAGGGCACTAAGAATTGCTTTAACCCCAGACCTGGGTCACTAACCAACTGGATTCCAGTTGCTATTGCATTGACCCAGTATATCTTAGCAGGGTCCATTTTATCTTTGATTTCATTGATTCATATCTCATCAGTTTAGCTACTCCATGCTGTGTGTGTGTGTTTGTGTGTGCGCGCGCACGCATAACATCCTTCTGCAAGTTCAGTCAAATGCCGATTTATGAGGTGGGAAGCAAAAGTGGGCCTGTTCTTCAGGAGGCAAAGCTCAAGAAGCAATAAACTACCAAGAAACAGTCTGAAATTACTGATGAGCCAGAGATACTTTCAAACACTCTTTGAAATAATGCTTTGTTTTTTTTCACCAACAGAAGAGAGGGGCAGGATGTCTGCAGTCCATGCGGTAGAGAAGTGTGAGGTTTAGCAGCCAATAGTCACGGTCTTAGGTCTCAGTTTGACCAGACTTATGAAACTGGCCTATTTGCTTACCCCAACAGTCCCTCCATTTCTGACCTACAAAGTGGGGATAATAAGAATATTTGCCTCCAAAGGCATCAGCAATTTGATGAGGCAACAGATATAAAGTTCTGGGCACAGTGCCTAGACCAGATGAAGCCCTCACTTGGTATAGGTAAAAATAATGAACAGAGATAATGAGGTTAAACTTAAGCATCAATTCAACATTTTAATGCATATGGGCAAAATTAATATTAAACTTGGCAGACAAGAAAAACATCAATTTGTGGGTGCAAATCCCGTACAAGTAGACCTGGTTGCCCAGGTGTCAGGGTGGGAGCATAGATATTCAGCAAATGAGCATTTCCTAAGTGCCTGGTCCAGACCAGGCCCTTCGTGGACAGCACAGCTCCATCAGCACACCCACTTCTCACCGCTGCAAAGTGCAGCTGATATTTGCCTGAGTAGCTTCTGTGATCCAGGCCCCCGCTTGGTGCCAGGGAGTCAGAGTGAGCAAAATTAGGAGTTCCTGGCCTCATAGAACTTACAGTCACGAACTAGTGGGTAATGACTAAGTAAAGGAAATGCTTATCTGGGCAAGCTTCTCCTGGAAAGAGCCGGGTAGTAAATATTTTAGGCTTTGGAGGCAGTGGCCTCTGATGCAACTATTCTACTTTGCCACCATAACACAAGGCAGCCCTAGACAATATGTAAAGAAATGAGCATGGCCGTGTTCCAATAAAACTTTACTTGTGAAAACAGGAAACAGGCAGGCTGTAGTTTGAAGATCTCCGGACAGTGAAAAAAGCAACTAACTCACAGTCTTGGGGAATTAAGAAGGGCTTCAATAAACGGAGGGGTTGCTAAGGGAGCTGTGCTTTGAAGAAACAATGGGCCCCCTCAAAAGCCAGAAGGGAAAAGAGAAAAGGTAGCTCTGGGCAGCAGGAATGAGAGGGCAGAGTCACAGAAGCGTTAAAGGACGAGGCTTGTTCCGGAAGAGTGAGGTACCATGAGAACCAGGAGAATGGGGTCAGAGAAAAATGAACAGATTTAGAGAAAAGTCTTTCTGTACATAGCTCTGTGGTGGTTGGAAGCAAAGTTCATATTATCTTTCACTATTTCTAAAGGTCGAGCTGCATTTCCCCTCCCAAAGCTAAATGATAACATGATGCAGTTCAAAAGCTGGTCATATCAAATTGCCATCTAATCATTTAATTAAAGCCCCGTGCTGGCACCAGCCATCCTCAGGGCCCATTTTTCATTTGGGCACATTTCATTACACTTTTCAAAGCAAATTTGCCTTTTCAAAGGCGAAAAATGCAAATGACTAGGTTTGAAAGGAAATGCATAACACTCTGCATAATGACAGGGATTTTCTTGGAAAGCAGTGATGCACAGACAGAGCTATCTTTAGGGGCTGAGGGTGGCTTATCAGCCCTATAGGAACTCTACATGATACTTCATTACAGCACCAGGATGCAAACGGAAGTGAAATACCAAATAGCAGAAAGCAAACGGAAGTGAAATACCAAATAGCAGAAAGCAAACAGCCATCCCCTGTCTCCTTTCAGCATCACTGAAACCACATTTTGAAACAGGATGCATCCTCTGGACCAGCAAGACCAAGGCAGGCATTGATAAAGGGAGGACATTTACAGTGTGGCCAGGAAGATGATGAAAAGCTAGGAGGGACTGACCTGTTCAAAGACAGAAACAGGAACACCTAAAGGCCAATTAACATAAAGCATTCATAGGCAAATTACAGTACAGTATGTCAAAAAAAAATTCTCAGGAATCAGAAAACATCCACTTTGATGCAGTATAATGTATGTATGTGGGGGGTATTCACAATAAGACAATGAAAGTGACCTTAATTATAAATCAGCATCCTCCTCCTTGGTTCGGTTCATGGAAACTCTCAGAAGCACTGCATCCCAATGACCTAGATCTTTCGCCTTGGAAGATGAAGGCACAGCACACATTTTATGAATCTGAAGACCCCAAAGTGAGAAGCAATAGCCCAAAGGGGAGAGGGTGGTACATAATGAACACCTGTTAATTTCTCATTCCTTAACCATCAAGGATAGAAGAAAAGCTTAACTTCAGGATGTCAGATAAATCATTTCACCCTGTGAAAGAACCAGCAACAACATGAGGAGGTTTATCGATTCAACAAAGTTCAAGGTCACAGACAGTTTTGATTGGTGGCCAGAGTACATGTGGATATTTCAAACAAGAACTTCTGACCAGGGATGTTGACGAGTACTTGAACCAGAGCTGGTTAGCTCGGCAAAGGCCTCGGTCTGGAGTAAGCTAAAGTCCTCATTCTATTCCTCATACAGGAAGGATGCCTATTCCTAGACAGGCTGCCTGCAGACCCAGGCAGATCGAGCCCTACCCCAAATGTGGCATTCAGCTCAGAGTACCACCCCACCTCGGAGACAAGGAGAAAAACCAGAGCACAGGAAGATGTTTTGACATAGCCTGACATTGTTTTGTTTTGTTTTTTTTATTTTAATTTCAATTATATTGAACTATAATACACACACAGAAAAATACACCTATCATGATCATCTTGAACACAACTGTATAGCAAACAATTAGGCAAAAATAAATAAATAAATAAATAAATAAATAAATAAATAAATAACATCACTAGCACCCAGAAATTATCCTCATACCCTCTTTTAGGATAACCACTGCCCTGACTTCTAGCAACATAAGGTGGTTTTGCATGGTTTGCGTTCTTGTAGAAATGGAATCATATAGTATGTCTTGATTCTTTGGGCCCAAATTAAATTTGTGAGATTTACCCGTATCATTAAGTCTAGTTTTAGCTTGTTCTTCCTCATTGCTGTATAGATGTCCATTATGTAAATATACCACAATTTATTCATCCTAGTCTACTACTGACGGTGGCTTGTGTTATTTCCTGCTTCGGGCTACCAGAAATAGTGCTACCATGCCTTCTGGTGAGCATGGCAGATTTTGATTTTGCCACTTTGATGTGGAAAAAAATGGTGGTGTGGCATTTTAACATGGTTATGTCAAATTTGCCCTGTTAAAGTAATGCATGAAGAGGGCGTTCTGATGTACATTCTGTCTCTGACTCTCCCACCATCTTCAACTCTGTCCCCGTCCCTCACCATCCTGTCTAGTTCAAGAGGCTGAGACTGGGGAGAGATACACAGAAATGAACACGAAAGAAGCCTGGCAGATCACATGCAATATTAATCACCCACCTAAAAGAGACAACAAAATATGCTTTTAAAACCATATAAGGATTCCTTAAAAGAGAAGTTTAGGTAAGTGGGTTTCCTGCCTCTGGCACAAGAATCAATAATTATAACAGACTCTGACAATTTGAAGAGTATCATGTGCTAGCAGTTGTTGAAAGAGAGAATATATACAACTCACTATAATTCAAGCTTTCAGATGGGAAAGGCTATAGAAATAGAGAGGAAAGAAAGATAAATTCTGCCTGCCAGGAGCCAGCTCAGGTAGCAGAAATGTGGAAGGCTTTGGGGCAGGGAGATGCAGTGGGCACCTGTGGGCCTTCCTGGCAATGATTCTCCCATTCTTTCTTTTTTTTTTTTTTTAAAGATTTTATTTATTTTTCAACAGAGAGAGAGACAGCGAGAGAGGGAACACAAGCAGGGGTAGTGGGAGAGGGAGAAGCAGGCTTCCCGCTGAGCAGTCCCCCATTCTTTCTTAATCACATCCCAAATTTCTCATCTACGTGATTGCAGTGGTGCTGACCTAACCCTTGGCTTGAAGGGTGGACACCAACTGACTTAATCCAACCAGGCTACCTCATCTTTTTAGCCTGATTCAGGGATGGGTTTAATCTACCTCCAATCAGCATAAATCCTTCTCTTGGTCACAGACCTTAGCCTGAGGACAGTAGGACACGGTGACCTAGACAATTCAATCAATCATTATGACACCATTCTTTCTGGTGAAGGTTAAAACACAGACTCTCTTTACTGGTCCATTCTGGACTAAGTGGTGTGAAATAGAAGCTTTGGAGAGAAAAGCTGGATATGGCAGGAGGGACATGAATCATGTTCTGATAATATCATTTTTGTCTTAGATGGAAGTGCATGTGATGTGAGATGAATTTCTGGATGTGTCTTACACAAGTTAACAGACTCTCTTTGTAAAAATCCAATCTGAGTTTGGTTTTCTGTTTGCCTGAAACCTAAACTTCCACAGGCGAAATAAGTGCTTTCTGATCTGGACCTGGAAAGGCTAAGAGGTTTTCAACAGGTAGAGCTGGAGTTAAGTTTTGTTCCAGCAGCAAGCACAGTAGGAATGAAGGATGTAAAGGAAGATCTACGGGCAAACCCAAGTCAGCACAGTGGGAGGTTGTGTTATGCACTGGGTTAAGAAAGATCAGAGGTTAGCAAAATTTTTGGTATTTCTGAATATTTTTGGTTTTGCAGGCCAGATGATTTATGTCACAACTACTCAGCTCTGCCACTGTAATAAGAGATGAGCCATAGTCAATACATAGACAAATGAGCATGTTCCAGTAAAGCTTCATTTATGGGCACTAGACTTGAATCTCACGTAATTGCCACATACCACAAAATACTGTCCTCATTTTGATTTTCTTAATCATTTAAAAGTATAGAGTCATTCTTAGCTCATGGGCCATGATTTGCTGATCCCTGAGGTAGAGTGAACACACAAAATTTTTATGTTCATATTCTTCTTCCACCATATGCTAGCTACCTAGCTAACACTTGATGAATTACTTTTTCTCTCTAAACCTATAATTTCATTGATACAAAAGGGATCATTATAAAGCATAACTCATAATTTTGTTCCAAGAATTAAATACTCTAATCTATACAGAAATACTTAGCAAAGTGTCTGATACACAGCATCCAATAAAAACTAGCCATCTTTCTTATGATTGATTATAAAGGTCCTCTGATAATAGGTTATGTACCTTAATAATAGAAAGCCATCAGTGGGAACACCTGGGTGGCTCAGTCGGTTAAGCATCTGCCTTTGGCTCAGGTCATGATCCAAGGTCCTGGGATCGAGTCCCACACAGGCCTCCCCGCTCAGCGCAGAGCCTGCTTCTCCCTCTGCCCCTCCCCAGCTTGTGCTCTCCTTCTCTCTCTCTCTCTGACAAATAAATAAATAAAATCTTAAAAAAAAAAAGCCATCAGTGTTTTCTGAGCAGAAAATTTACACAAAGTTTATACATGTAAACTTTGGAAGTTTATAAAGGAATCTGTCAGAAGGACAGATTAGAAAATGAGTACCTATTTAAAGTAACCTAGTGTGGATCATTTCTAGTTTAGGGAACTCAGATGTTTATTAGCATCTTACTTTTCATTTCAGTGTAACATTCAGTGTTTTGTTTTTTTTTTAAGTCAGGATTTTTTTTTTTTTTTTTTTGTGAGGAGGGTCCATGCTTCCAGTCCCATGTAATGCATTTCTTTAGAAAAAAAATTCTTTCACAGAGACCCAGCTGAACTAATAAAAATTTAAAAACCCACGGTCACTTCTGGTTTGAACTGCATTTGTTGGTTTTGATAATTTATTAATTGACTAATTAGTTCAGCCAAATCTTAGAGACTATGTCTCTTTCTATGGGCCCAGATGGTACCCCATCACACAGATGATGGGGAATAAGACCCCATACTGTACTTGCCAGACACCCCACCGGGTAACTGATAACCAAAAAACGGTTCAGTAAAGATTTGCATTTAAGGTCTCTTAAGGTCCTCTGATTCTCTCCAGCACACACTAAAGATCCTAACCCCATTTAAGATCATTAGCAAATCCCAGTCTTCATAAATATCACAGGGGAGATAATGAGAAGACTTAGAGAGGGTTTGCAGCTCATTGTATAAGAGGGCACCAAGCCAGTTTGATTTCTCTGGTCCACACTACAGGAAAACCAATCAGAATTTGCTCTTGCTTGAATGATGCAAACAAAAAACAGTATAATTTGGTTGAATAAATTTGTTAAGGCAAGAGATAGGGATCGACACCAATAGCAATAAACATGCAATAGAAGGTCTTTTTCTCTAACTCCTGCCCAATAAGCAACATGTCTTTATTCAGTATGTATGTCAGGCACTGCACTAGAACTTTAAATGTATCACCTTACAACATCTTTACAATTACCCTATGAAGCAGGTTCCATTTTCCCAGTTTTAGAGGCGAGAAAGGTCAGGCTCAGAGATGATGCTCTCGCCCAAGTTCCTAGAGCTGGTGAGCCTGTCCTCTCAGCCTTCCTTCTCTCTCTCTCTCTCCAGTGTCTCTCTTTGCTGGCTTTCGGGGTCCCAGCAAACAACAAAGCACCATGCTCAAAACCAACATGTGCCTGCAGGGGGTAGTAGGCAGAGAGTTGAAAATGCATCCTTCTGCTCTTTTCCACCTCCATCTTTGGCATGCTATTCTTTAACTTAATCTTGATTGCTTTAATTTTCAAAAGTACCTCTTCAAGAGGTCTCTCTCCCTCTGTGAGCTGAATATTTTTTTTTTTTTTTTGAGGGAGAGAGCAACCTTTCCGGGGGGAGGGGGGTGGGGGGAGGCAGAGGGAGAGAGGGAATCTTAAGCAGGCTCCACACCCAGCAAGGAGCTTTATGCGGGGCCTGGATCTCATGACCCTGAGATCATGACCTGAGCAGAAATCAAGAGTTGGTCACTTAACCAACTGAGCCACCCAGGTGCCCCAGGAGCTGAACGCTTTTATACACATTTTTTTTAATTTTATTTAATTATGTTATGCTAATCACCATACATTACATCATTACATTAGTTTTTTATGTAGTGTTCCATGATTCATTGTTTGCATATAACACCCAGTGCTCCATTCAATACGTAATACCCATCACCAGGCTAACCCATCCCCCCACCCTCCTCCCCTCTAGAACCCTCAGTTTGTTTCTCAGAGTCCATAGTCTCTCATGGTTCGTCTCCCCCTCTAATTTCCCCCCCTTCATTTTTTCCTTCCTACTAACTTCTTTTATACACATTTTACATATGAAGAAACTAAGCCTGGGGGAGGTAAAGTAACTTTCTCAAAGTCCAAAACTAGTGGATGGATGAGCCTGATTCTTATCTAGATCTGGGTTCAAAGATCACAGTATTTCTAAGATTCTAAGACTTTGAGGAAAGTCATAAAGGTTCCCTCTACATTCCCATTCTTATATAGAAAGGTCCATCTTTTTAGGAAACAACCATATAAAAATAAATACAAATTATAAGTCGTTTCCAAGATCCTTAAAAATGTATGCATATAATAAATTATATATATCATTTAAGTATTTATGCTAATACTAAGCTAATAATTTGAGGCTCAGTTTCTTCATCTGTTAAATGGGGCAAATAATACCAATACCACTAGATTGTCAGAAGAATTAAATAAGAAAATACAAGCAAAGCATCAATGCTCTGATAGCCATTAAAAAGAAGCCCGTCTATCCTTCCATCTGTGTTCATCCGTCCCCCACACATCTACCTCTCCCTCTTGCTATCTACCCATAGCATATGTTTGCTGACAGAATAAAAAGGCAATGGGGTATGGACAGATGGTTTCCTGGCCTAACTCCATTACCAGATCTACTGTTCTAGGCATTTTCTCTGCCAGGTTGTGTGGCTCCCATCGATAAAAGGAAAGGTTTTGCTGGATTACCTCTAAAATGCCCAATATTCTCAGAGTCCATACAAGCCCATCATTATAGTACTCCACCACCCTAGGGGATAACTACATGAGTTTCCCAGATCAGTGGAGGCTAAAGAACGAAATCATATACAGTTCTGTCCTAATGATTCAGCTGGTTTGGCTGGCCACGCATTTTGTAGAAAGCTATAACTAGTCTGGGCAGTGGCTGATGTATTTCACAAGATGATTTCATTGTGATTATATAAACAGTAACTTTCAAGTCACTGAGGCTGTGTTGTTTTGGCATGAAAACCTGCTCTGATTAAGCTAGGAGTATCAATCTCTCACTATTTAAGTCTCTAGAAAGATTGAGAAAGAAGAAATCAGGGAGGGCATAACCCTATTAGTATTAAAATAATGTTTTTTTTTAAGGTTTCAAAATACCACTAGAAAAAGAACCTTCATATTTATCAACAATATAACTACTTGGCAAACATCTGATTAAACTCTCAGCAAGAAAAACAGAGTAGAAATATCAGAGCCTTGGAAGTTGGCTAGACCTAGCTTCACATCCCAGCTCTGCTGTAAGTCACTGAACAACTTCGGGTTACTAATCTAATCTTCAGGGCCTTGATATCCTCACTTAGAACATGGGCAAAATAATATCTAACTTATAAGATGATTATGAGAATGAATTAAATAAAATATGCAAAACATCTAAGAGTGTCTATGACTCAGAGTACCTTAAAGTCAACATACCCTAAATAGAAATCAGGATTTTTTTTCTTCCCCAAGCCTGCAGTTTGCAATCCAGTGTTTCCTGCCTCAGCGGACACCGTCAGTCCCTTAGATGCACCAACCAGAAACCTTAGAGTTCTCCCAGTCACTCTCCTACTGCTGAAAATGTCCCCTTCTCATCTGCTTCGTCACGATGCCCTGCCTATCTTACCTCTTAAATTTCTCAAATGCAGCCCCTTCGATCCATCTCCACTATCCCTCTTCATGCTCCCACCCCATCATGTCTCAACTGTGCTATCCCACCTACACTGGCCTCTTCACATCTGCCTCCAACTCCCCCACAATGCAGCCAAAAGGATCTTGTTAAAAGCTATCTCCGCATGTCCCTCCCTTGCCATTCATACTCCTAAGATGAGACCAAATTTCTCACTGTGGCCTTCAAGGCTCTGCCTTAGCTGGCCACTGGCCACTTCTCCAGCTCCATCTTAACTCACCATCCACCTCGTTCTCTGGGTTTCGGTGACACTGGTCTTTCTTGTACACCTTGAGAGTTTCTGGTGCTCTCCAGAATCTGCACTGATGCTTGAACACTCCCCTTTCCAGCTCCCACGTACACCTCTATTCTTAAGAGAAGTCGTTCCTCACACCTCCGGCCAGGTCTGCCCTCTGCACATGCTTTCAGAACTTTCCAGGCTTTTCCTTTAGAACCTCCGATCACTTGTAGTTAAACATGTGTGTAATTCTTTGCTTGTAGATGACCCTTGCTCCATTCTGGAAATTCAGTAGGTCAGTGGGATCATTTCAGTTCCTACTCTCATTTTCTTGGTAACTGGCACAGAGCCAGGCCCAGAGTAGGTGTTCAATAAGTAGTTTTGAATAAATGAAGATTCTCTCCCTTTCTTTTCTTCCTCTCCTTGTCTCCTTCCCTCTCAACCTTCCACAAATATTTACTGAATGTTTGCTATATGCCAGTTACTCCATTTGGTCCTTTTTTTTTTTTTTAAGATTTTATTTATTTACTTATTTATTTATTTATTTATTTATTTGACAGAGAGAGAGAACACAAGCAGGGGGAGTGCGAGAGGGAGGAGCAGGCTCCCCACAGAGCAGGGAGCCCGATGTGGGGCTCGACCCCAGGACCCCAGGATCATAAACTGAGCCGAAGGCAGACGCTTAACCCACTGAGTCACCCAGGCGTCCCTCCATTTGGTACTCTTAACATTCTTTTCCAAGCTCTGAACATCTCCAGTAACATGGACCTCATTACTTCCCAAAATCTTCATTTGTAGGCAGTTCTGACAGTTCTTTTTAAAAAAGAACTTTATAAAATATATCTCCATGCAACTTCTATTCATCTGTACATGTGGCTTATGTTTCACACTCAAAATTGGAATAAAACCATTGGTATTTACAAAACTCTTGTATGTGTTTGTTACCTCGGGCTACCACCTATATGGTGAGATTCATACTACATTTGCGTGGTTCCTGCATCTTCAATAGCATGTCCAAAGGTAGATAAAAGGTAATCTATTTAAAAATGTGCCTAACTTCATACATATATGTTAAACATCAGTTTACAGAGACAGACAAAAAGGAGAGGCAAATATAACTAAAATTTAGGGACAAATTTAGTGCAATCATAGATTCATCATACTCTTGTAATTTTTGGTTAGAATATCCATCTTTGCCACTAAACCATGAGTTTCTTGAGGGCAAGTTCAAATCTTCATATTATATGTCTTCATCCTAACACTTAGTACAGTACGCCCTCAATACATATTTGTTGAATAAATGCAACAATGATCACTATTACAAGAGCCTTGATTCTAAGTTGAATAATGAAAACTGTTTTATTCTGGACTCTAACTTCTGATGCCATTTGGGAGAATGAGGTAATCAAAAGCCTGAGACAGAACAATGTCTATAATAGGTTATGCTTTTTAAAGTTATAAAAAGTATACCTAGAGTGATTCCATTTGAGAATAAAAAAAAAACATGTACATATATACAGATAAAGGTACAGCATATGCCTAGATATCGTCTGGCATCCACAAACCCTTAACAGTTGTTTGTAGGAATGTAATTTGCCTAAGTGGGCTCACAAATACATTTACTTTGCATTTCATACAAAACTGTATTGTTTTTGGTTTGTTTGGGTTTTGAGTTGGTTTTACCTTAATTTATAATAAATGTATATTACTTTTGTGAAGCGATCAGGCTGATAAAGGGTCTGGATCCCATGGGAAAGGACTAACCACCCAGAGAAATGGAAACATTCAGCCTGGAGAAGGCCAAGGCAGAACACAATAATGGTCTTCAAATTCTTGGAGGGCTGTTGGCCCACAGAAGGCAGCAGACTGCCTTCTTCAAGAAGAAGGAGGACCACTGAATGAGCAGAAAGCTCCAGGATGCAAATCTCAGTGAGGAAAATTTCTTTCCCACCTTTGAGCTATTCTACAGTAAAATGGGCTGCTTTGAGGTAGCCAGTTTTACATCAGAGAAATCGAGATCTCTGCAACAGAGAGTCTGTGAATAGACTTCAGCGGTCAGTGAGCCCCTCACAATAGGTTCTAAAACTGCGTCGGTATTTACATTTTTCAGTGGAGTGGTTCCATAACTTGCTTCAACTTCCTGTAGGATTCAATGGCCCCCAAATAAAGGAGCACTAACTACTTCTCATTACTGACATCAAGGGGATTCATGCACTCTTGAAATCTTCATCATCCCATCTATACCAAATATTAAAAATCAGAAAAAAATGCAGTTCTAGAGTTTCTTAGTTCTCCTTCTACACAAATTATGTAATGTTCAGAATTACTTATTACAGTTTATTGAGAGCAAGGACGATGTCTTATATGGGGCTATATTTTCTCTATATCAAGCACAGCTTCTTGTACGAAGTAGGTGCTTCGTAAATGTTGAATAAATACAGGAAGCAATCCAGGAGCAGATTTTTATGACAGAATTTTCCCTTTTGACTGCTTGATGTAGTAATTATTTCAGTAAGGCAGGATTCCATATAGGAGTCAGTGTGCAATGATAATGATGAATGGTGATGATAACTAAAATGTTATTAGGCACGTACTATGTGTCAAGCACTTCATTAAGCATTTTATTTGTAATAGCATGAATAATTCTCACAGCAACTATTTAAGGAAAATGAGGCTTAGATGAATTAAATGACTTATCAAGGTTATATAGCTAGGAAGTGATTCAAATCAAGGCAGATCAACTACAGCATGTGAGCTCTTCACTTCAATAGAAAATTCTACTAAGAGTATAATAGTAATACCTGGGCTTTGGTGTCAATTCTGTCAGAGCTGTGCAAAGAATTTAGGCAAGGCACTTCTTTATCCTTTATTTTTCAAACCTGTTATGTGGAAAACAGTATACTAAGAAAAATCTGGGAAGCAGCAAGCATGATGATGAAGAGCATGGACTGTGTTTATTCATTATGAGCACATTACACTCTATACACATAATTATAATACTTGGTTTAAAATCCTTGTCTGCCAGTGCTAACATTTGGGTCACCTTGGGGTTATCTCTGTTTAGTGCCTTGGGTATGTCTACATTTTCCTATTTCCTCACATCTGTATCTAGTAATTTTGGATAGTATCCTAGATATTGCGCATGATAATGTGTGCTGGTTCTATTATGTTCCTCTGAATAGGTGTGTTTGCTGTTGTTGCCATTTGCTTATTTTAGCAGACATTCAACTTGACTTAAACTCCAAATTCTGCCTCTACTGCAGCATCAGCTGAAACCTGTTTGATTTTTTAGCTTTTGCATTTGCCATAGCTCAGGGGTCACCCAGCGATTTGGGCAGAGCTTATTACAAGGCTTCCCCTTATGGTACTCTCCTTTCTAGATTTTCTCTTCCACTTTGCAGCTTCTTAAGTTGCCCCAAATTCTTTTTTTCAATCCCTCATGCCAATAAGATTGCAGGTTTTAGCTCACACAGCAGTAAAAAAATGTAAGTAAAATCATAAAAACCAGAAATTCCCCCAGTGCCATGCCCTTCTTCCAAGTATCAACTCCGTGCCAATTTCTATCTTCTTTAGGTCTCTCTCCATTGTGTTCACATAGTTTATACATACGTACATACATACTACACACACACACACACACACACACACACACACACCCCTATCCTATCATTTGTAGTGATCTGTGGCGGGGTTGGTCTGATTGAAGCTACTCCACCAAGAGCACGGACTTTGAGGTCTGGTAGACTTGAGTCATTACCCTGCCACTCTTTAGAACAGAGCATTCTAGCCATCATGCTGATAATGGGTTACAAGTGACCCTCAACTCTTAAGGCCACTTATCTCCACCAAATTTAGCCCAATATATTTTCATTTTCTAAGTATGCCACAACATGAAAAAGATTAAAAAACACTGTCTTCAACAAAGCTACTCTTACCTCTTTACAGCCTGACTTTTTTCCATCAGTCAAATAGGGATAATAATGAGATCTACCTTAAAGAGTTACTGTAAGAATTCAATAAGATAGGGCACCTTGGCGGCTCAGTCGTTTAAGCATCCGACTCTTGGTTTCGGCTCAGGTCCCGATCTCACCTTCATGAGATCGAGCCCCATGTCACACTCCCCTCTCAGTGTGAAATCTGCTGCAGATTCTTTCTCCCTCACCTTCCCCTCTGCCCCTCCCTGCTCGTGCGCTCTCCCTCCCCTCCCAAAATAAATAAATAAATAAATAAATAAATAAATAAATAAAATCTTTTAAAAAATTAAATAAGATAATGTAGGTAATGGGGGGTAATGTGTGAGACAATGAATACAGAGGCATTCAGAAAAACCTTGGTATGATACTAATATTGTTGACTTTTAAATTATTAATAACTATTAATGCCAATGTAACTATAACTTCAGTGACTTAAATAATATCAGTGGTTATTAATGGTACTATAACTATGATAGGAGTGCCCCACCCCAAATTACATGAGACTAGTCATAGCTTCCCCTCCTCCACCTTGTAAGGAAAATGTGCCTGCTACTGGGTTCCTGTACTTGGCTCCTAATGAACTGATCAAGATAAAAGCAGTAAGAATGATAGCCAATTTTTCAACACTAGCTAATTTTCTAGTGCTTTGCTATATCAGGTACTGTTCTAAGCACTTTACACGTATAACCTTGTTTATTCCTCAAATTAGTCCCATGATGCTGGTATTATTATCTGTTCTTTACCAAAAAGGAAACTGAGACTCAGATTGGTCAAATATCTTGCCCAAGATTGTACAGCTAGAAAGGGCTGGACCAAGGCTTGAATCCAGGGAATGTGTTACCAAGATCTGCTTTCTCAACAACCGTAATTAGGGAAGTAAAGATACAAAACTGGGAAAAGTAAAAAGGTTAAAATAATTTGCCCTAAAAGAAGCAAGGGACTCCCTGATAGAGAAAAATGTGGAAGAGAGAGGAGGGAAAAAGGAAAGTCCAGAATGGGATGAATTTTGGAGTGAGATCTCTGGGGAATCTGGGGCACTCAAATGAGAACTTTGGGGATGAAAAGATTTGGGGAAGATGGATGGAATGTTTCTGTTTAGATACGTTACTATGCAACATGCTTTCTTTTCCTTCTTAGGAGTGTTTCAAGACCCAAGGTAAAGATTTAAGTTGCTTTTAAATTCTTTTTGGTTTGGGGGCATGAGATATTTTTGTCTCTGCTAAATGTGATACCACACTGACAGTGTTTGACTCTCAAACACTGCAGCTTCAGCTGGGTGGTGATGGTGACACGGACTATAAAACTGATAACGAGAACCATGAGGTATGATGATAAAGGGAGACAATAATAGGACTTCATGTTTAAATCCTAATTCTGACACTTATTAGTTGGGTCCTTAGATAAACTATTTAAACTCTTAGGGGGGCAGTTGTCTTACCTGTGAAATGGGAATAGTAATGTCTACTTCACTGGTTTCCTGGTAGGATTGAGATAGTACATGGATATATAATACACCTAAGAGAGTACCCAGCATTATGAGGGAACAAAACTGTTCCATTTCCTTCCCCTGTCCCTTCTTTCTCCAACTCTCAAATCAAAACATCCCTACAGGGAACAGCTACTGCCTTACGAGAAAAATCATTGCCAGAGTATCAGCACTTTGGTTAGTGGCCCAATAACGCTAATGCCTGTTAAATTCACGTATATTTCAATAGACCATACATGATACCAGGACCAACAGAGGAGAGAAAAAGGCCCAGTGATTAATGAAGCTCCAGTAACAGCCAGACTGATGCCTCATAAACAACCACATGTTTGTTTACTCACCCATAATTTGTTTATTTTTCCTTTTTGAGTCCCAAACTCAGAAAGGGCTGTCAGATGAGAAATTCAATCTGAAGCGATTCCCCAGGCACACTTATCCTGGGGCAGACCCCACTTTATTTCAGGCTGACAGCTGGCACCTGTGGCCTGCAGTGAAATCGTCTCTGACACTGATGAAAAGAGACAGGTGGCAGGGCTGCCACCAAATGCCACATTTGATTGATAAAGTGATCTAAGTATCACAGGCACCCAGAATGTCATTAGCAATCATTGCTTCCCCTGTAGAAAGCACCCCACAGGCCAAGGAGGCAACAGAGAATGTAGCCCTTGTGTGTCCATATTGCAGGTGTGTGTGTGTGTCTCTGTGTGAGTGCAGATAGTTCCCATCACCGTGGCTCAAAGAAAGAGCACTCGACCTGGAGTACAGGAAGGCTGTGTTCCAATTCTGATTTGGCCATTAACGAGCTATGGGGCCAAGGCTAAGTCATTAATCTTGTGAACCTCAGCTTGCAATCTTCTCATCTCCTTTCTATATTCTGAGCAGTTAAATGCCACTTCCTCAGAGAATCCTTCCCTGATCACCCCCACTCCCAGACAAGGTCCAATCCCCTTACAATATAATTGAATAATACATTGCATGGTGTTTGCATTGTACTTGTAATTAGGTAAGTGCTGATTACTTATTAATTCAACGTCTATCTTCCCACTAAATTGTAAACTCCATGAGAGCTGAGACTACATCTTTCCTGTCAAAGCCAATCTGCCCTGCACATTCATCTTCCCTAAGTCTGCTCATCCCCAAATATCTCATTTCATGTGCTCCAGACTCCTTAAAGACCTTTCTCCAAAACTCAACGCTTTCTGGGTTTTTCCTTCCTCCCTCCTCTTCTTTCACAGATCCAGGCTTTTCTCCACCATATCCAACCCCCTGCCCTTTTTAGTGTAAATTAGTTTAACCTTTTGGCTGGCCTGGTTCTGTTTCTCTATTTTCCAAATTACAGTTCTTGAGAAAATAAACCTTGGTAGGAGATTACCTGGATTCAAACCTGGGCTCCAACACTTCCAAGATGTATGACCTTGGGCAAGGTATTGGACACACTGGCCCACTCTCTCACCTTCATGGTCAGCTAGTGTGCACTTGCTGTTCCCAGGCCTGCAACGCTCCTCACCTGAATCTTTTCCTGGCTGTCTCAGGTTCAGGTCACACACAACTTCCCAGAAAGCCTGTCCCTGAGCCCACACCCAACGCTCGCTGTCCCTTTATCCTTTTCAGTTACTTCCATGGCACTTACTGCTGGGTCATAGGATCTCATCTGTTTCATTGTTTCGCATGTCTCCCCCTGCAACAGTGAAGTTCCGTGAGGACAGTAACCTGCACCTTGTTAACCACAGGAGCCCAGCCCCGAGGATGGTGCCTGGCAAGAACTATATATATTTTGAATAAATGAATTAAGCAACAAAGGAGTCCATAAGTAAATGAATGAATGAACAAAAGTCGCTAGAGTATGGTGCCAGCCAGGGTTCTTACTTGCAAACAACAAACCCCAAGTGCAGCTGATCGAAGCACAAAGGATTTTGATGGGAGGGTGTTAGTTAAGTCAAAGACTTCCTGGGAGAATTCAAAATCGGCTATGGGCTGAAGACCGAGTATTTACAGCCCAAATCCAGTCACAGGATGATGTGGTAAGAACATCACTGCTACTCCTGTCCCCCAGAACTAGACAAGGCAGCTTGAGCCACAAGCATGTCTCACGGTTGGGGGCCGGGGCAGCAGTGAACAGTGGTGCTGACACCATTGCTCTGGGAATCCGATCCACACAACAGGAACCCTGCCCCCACAGCAGTCCCCGGGCCCCCGCTGCATCACATCATCAGCTCATGGTCCAGGTCTGTGGCAGGCACAGCCAGCAGGCAGACTGGAAGCCAGATGCCCACCCCATTCTAAGGGTGTGGAGAAAGCAAGAAGCCAACAGCTTCAGCTGCTGCAACGGAAGAAAGGTTGTCACTCCGACCTGGAATCATAAAGTGAGTTTTCCAAACATGGGTATAAGGTTCAGACGCTGAACAGTCAAAAATAATGACAAATTTCCACTACAATGCTCAATAAATATTAGCCGCAAAACAATCCAATTACCAAGAGCTCCCCTTTTGCAAAGAGCCTGACAGTCAATTTTTTGAAAAGGGAAGACACAGAAAAAACCTCCTGCTTAATCCTCTCAAGCTGTACCAAAGTGGAAAAACACATTTGACAACTTTTTCATGAGTTATTCAGTTGAGTTTGATTTGAGGCAACTCTTGTCCTGCATAGTTCAGTGCTACACACACACACACACACACACAGAGAGAGAGAGAGAGAGAGAGAGAGAGAGAGAAGATCGTTAGAGAGGTTTCTCGCCGACACAGCTCTGGGGATGTGAGCTTGTTGACAAATCATCCCGGCCATTTTCATGGCTTGCTGCTCACCAAGGAAAAGAAACCTTCAACTGCTTTCCAAAAATGCAGATGTCAAAGACTTTTGACCGAGGCCACTGCTGACTTAATGGGGCTCTGAACTTGGCAACATTCTCCAACACGAGTGGTGATTTAGTTTGGGGAGGCCCAGTCCTCTCTGACACAGACTTGACGCAACTATGCAGCAGGAGGCCCATTCTACTCCTAACAAAACTTGATCAATCTGAGTCACTCTCCCTGGAATTTTAATCTTGACACATGCCCTAGAAAAACAACAGCACAATGGGACATGGTATTCCCTCAAGTTCCTGGTACCTAGATCATGGTTTCATTCAAATCCCATTCTTTTTTGAATGTGGTTCTTAGCTTTTCCTTAATTCTGTGAATTTTTCACATAGATAGCAACAAATTCTGTTGCTTTAAACAATAAACTCCTCTTTGTGTATGTATGTGAAACATCTGGATCTACTCTCTTAGCAACTTTCAAGTATACAATATCATTAACTACAGTTAACGCTGTGCAGTAGTATCCCCCAGATTTACTTATCTTGTAACTCTGAGTTTGTACTCTTAATCATCATCTCTCCAATTCCCCCACCCCCAGTCCCTGGCAACCACCATTCTACTCTGTTTCTATGAATTCAGCTTTTTTGGATTCCACACATAAGTGAGATCATACAGTATTTGTCTTTCTCCATCTGACATATTTCACTTAGCATAATGCTTTCGAGTTTCATCCACGTTGTTATAAATGGCAGAATCTCATTTTTTATGGCTGAATAATATTCCATTGAGAATGTGCATGTATGTGCCCATGTGTGTATCACGTGAACGTGAGTGGGGAGCGGTAGATATCTGTTTGATAGAGTGATTTTATTTCCTTTGAAGATATAACAAGAAGATGGAACTGCTGGACCATCTGACAGTTCTATTTTTAATTTTTGACAAACCTCCATACTGTTTGCCATAAGAGTTAGACCAGTTCACATTCCTACCAATAGCACACCAGGCTTCTCCTTTCTCCACATCTTCACCAGCACTAATTATCTCGTCTTTTTGATGACAGCCATTTTAACAGGTGTGAGGTGTTTTTTTCATTTTGATTTTGATTGGCATTTTCCTGGGGGATGATTAGTGACATTGCATGCCTTTTCACGGAACTGTTGGCTACTTGTAGTCTATTCAGGTCCTTTAGTCATTTTTTAATCTGACTGTTTTTCTGCTATTGAGTTATATGAGTTCTTTAATATATTTTGGATATTAACCCCTTATCAGATATATGGCTTACAAATATTTTCTTCCATTCTGTAAGGTGCCTCTTCACTTTGTTGATAGTTTCTTTTGTTGTGCAGAAGCTTTTTAAGTTGACATAGTTCCATTTGTTCATTTTTGCATTTGTGGCTTGTTTTTGGTGTCATATCTAAAAAATAATTGCCTATTCCAATGTCAAGGAGGTTTTTCCCTATGCTTACTTCTAGGAGTTTTATGGTTTCCAGTCTTACACTGAAGTCTTTATTCCAGTTCTAGTTATTTTTTATGAATGGTGTAAGATAGGGGCCCAATTTTATCCTTTCATATATGAATGTCTAATCTTCTCAACACCATTTATTCAACAGACTGTCTTTTCTCCATTAAATATTGATGGTTCCTTGTCAAAGATTAGTTGGTCATATATGCATGGGTTTCTTTCTGGGCTTTTAATTCTGTTCCATTCTGTGTTCACTTTAATGCCAGTACCATACTGTTTTTGATGAATATAGCTTTGCAATATAGTTTGAAATCAGAAAGTGTGATGCCTCTAGCTTTCTTTTTATTTCTCAGGATTGCCTTGGCTATGAAGGTGCTTGTGTGGTTCCATACAAATTTTAGGACTGTTTTTTCTATTTCTGTGAAAAATGCCATTAGAATTTTGATTGCAATGGATCTATAGATAGCATTGGGAATTACGGACATTTAAACAGGATTAATTATTCCAATCTATGAACACAGGATATCTTTCCATTTATTTGTGTCTTTTTCATTTTCTTTCTTCAATGTCTTACAGATTTCAGTGTATGGATCTTTTACCTCCTTGGTTAAATTTATTCTGGTTGTTTATTGGTTTTGTTTTTATTTGTTTTTGATGCTATTTGATGTAAATGGGATTATTTCCTTTATTTCTTTTTTTGAATAATTCATTGTTAGTGGGTAAAAATGCATCTGATTTGTGTATGTTGATTCTATACCCTATACTTTTATTGAATTTCCACCATTACTAGGATATCCACTACTATGTTGAATAGGAGTGGTGACAGGCATCCTTGCCTTCTTCCTGAACCTAGAGGAAATGCTTTCAACCTTTCACTTTTGAGTATGATGCTAGCTGTGGGATTGTCATATATGGTCTTTATTATGTTGAGGTGCATTTCTTCTGTATACAATTTGTTGAGTTTTTATCATGAAAAGGTATTGAATATTTTCAAATACTTTTTCTGCATCTATTGGGATGGCCATATGGTTTTTGTTTCATTCCATTAATATGGTGTATCATATTTATTGATTTGTGGATACTGAACCATCCTTGGGGATAAGTCCCATTTTATGATGGTGTATAATCCTTTTAATTCACTGTTTGATTCAATTTATGAATATTTTGTTGAGAATTTCTGCATCCATATTCACCAGGGATATTGACTCACAGTTTTTTTTTTTCTTTTTAAGATTTTATTTATCTGTCAGAGAGAGAGAACACAAGCAGGGGGAGGGGCCGAGGCAGATGGAGAAGCAGACTCCCCACTGAGCAAGAAGCCCAATGCGACACTCGATCCCAGGACCCTGGGATCATGACCTGAGTTAAAGGCAGATGCTTAACAGACTGAGCCACCCAGGCATCCCTTGACTCACAGTTTTCTTTTCTTATAGTGTCCTCACCTGGCTTTGGTATCAGGGTAATGCTGGCCTCATAAAATGAACTTGGGAGTGTTCTCTCCTCTTCAGTTTTTTGAAAGAGTTTGAGAATGATTAGAATTAATTCTTCTTTAATGTTTGGTAAAACTCACCAGTGATGCCATCTGTTCCTGGGCTATTCTGTGTTGGGAGATTTTCTACTACACATTCAATCTCTTCACTCATTATTGGTGTGGGAAGATTTTCTATTTCTCCATGGTTCAGTCTTATTGGGTTGTATGATTAGGAATTTATCCATTTCTTCTAGTTATCCAGTCTGTTGGTGTATAATTGTTCACGGTGGTCTCTTAAGAGCTTCTGTATTTTTGTGGTATCACTTGTAACATCTCCCCGTTTGTTTATAATTTTATTTATCTGATCTCTATTTCTCTTGCTAAGATTCGTTAAACATTTATCAATTTTGTTTATATTTTCAAAAAAACAACTCTTACTTTCACTGATCTTTTCTATTGCATTCCTGTTCTCATTTATTTCTAACGTAATATTTGTTGTCTCCTTCCTTCCACTAACTTTGGGCCTAGGTTGTTCTTTTTCTAGTTCCTTAAGGCATAAAGTTAGGTAGTTTATTTGAGAGCTCTCTTTTTTCTTAATGTAGGCTTCAGGATAGAAATATCTTCTGTCAGCCCTGTTAGGGACTCTGGGGTCTTCTTAGACCCCGTCTATGGATATGTCTTTTCCATACTTCTTGTTCCCTCTTAGGTGGGAATTCTTAAGATCTTTTGCCATCTCTCTATCCTGCAGAGACAGGCTAGGTGCTGACAGCCTCTTATTTGCTTTCCCTTAGGACGATGCTGAACACTCAAATGAGTGTGTTTTCACCCAATTCCACCGCGTAGGGGGATTTTTCTGTGCATACTGACCAGTAAGTTGCCAGCAATGGCTGGCACAGCCACCTTGGGAGCACACAGAGGGAGCTGGCCAAGGGTAGAGAGCTATAGGGGTGAGGGGTGAGGAGCCTCTATGCCAACTAAGGTGATCTACAGATGAGGTATCCCCAGAGGCTCATGGACGGGCTTCCAGATGGAGTCTGCAAACTGGTTAGTAGGCTCTGTGTCCCTCTAATGCACCCCCAGAGCCCTGGCAGCTGTTCTCCCAGCTCCTCCCACCCCCACCTCCCAGTTGTACAGCACATCTCAGTATTCTGGATGAGGCAAAACCAAAATGAGCCTCCTTGGCAGCATCTCACACAGCTGGGGAAGCCAGGCACTCACTAAGTTTTGCCCATGGGAGAAACTGTGGGCCAAGAAGGTTCTCTCTTGGCAATAAGCTGTGCCACGTCGAGGGAGAAGTGACAGAGGTAAAGTAAAATGGTTCCTCATTCCTCTTCAATGTGTTTAATCTTGGATTGTTTTTGTTCCAACAGTGCACTGGAACTTCTCTAGTGAGCGCTTAGACTTCTCCAAAGTAATTCTCATCCTTTGGGTGATTGTCCAAATTGGTGCTCTATGAGGAGGAAGACAACAGAAAACTCCCTTTCTGCCATTTTGCTGATGTCAGCTCACAATCAGCTTTAAATTATATAGTATCC
The DNA here is from genome assembly GCF_964656455.1 of Halichoerus grypus. NCBI lineage: Eukaryota > Metazoa > Chordata > Mammalia > Carnivora > Phocidae > Halichoerus > Halichoerus grypus. Next base: position 46,434,701 of record NC_135713.1, on the reverse strand, counting down.
TCTGGAGATAACCTGATGATGACTCATAGAATAATATTAGTGATTAAAGCTTAATTAAGAACCTATTACGTCACAGGCTTTGGGGAAAATGCTTTATAAACATCATACCATTTTAGCCTTCACAAAACCTTCAAGGGAGATACTGATTTTGTGTCCATTTTGCAGCTGAGAAAGTTGCAACTTAGACTGGTTAACTGCCTAGCCAAGGATGCACTCGTGGAAGTGGCTAAGCTACCAGTTCCGTCTTTAGCCAAAGCCCAGGCACTTGCCCCCTCTGCACGGGACGGTAAAAATGGGATTCATTCATTCACTCATTCACTCATTTAATAATTATCGACTGGACATTTACATTTTGCTGGATTCTGTTCTACATATGAGGGTGAAAGAAAAACATTCCAATAGTGGAGACAAACAATAGTAAGTAAACAAGAAATGAAACAACCTTATAGGTTCTAATAATAAGGACAAAGCAGGAGACTAGAGGCTAAGGGAACAGAGTGGATATGTGAATATGTGGTAAAACAAGTAGGAGCCTGGCAAACATCCTGCACAGAGCATCCAAGACAATGCAAGTGCTATCACCCTTGAGGCACGAGTGAGCCTAAGGTGTGCGAGACACAATTGTGGTCCTGTCTCTAACAGTGGTTTGTCCTCAGGAAACTCACTAACCCTGCCTGGTTTGTTTCCTTATTTGCAAAAAGAGAATGTAGAAGTAGGAGGAAGGGACCTGAAAGGTCTTTGCTCGTCCTGACATTCCACAGTGAGCTAGAGAACACAATGGATGACAGGAAAAGGCAAAAACTGAATAATGAATCCAGCTCACCCGTTGGTCACCTTGAACGTCTCCATCTTCTTGTGTGTGAGGGTTTATAGATAAAACTACTCTTTCCAAATACTGTAGGCCCATCTGATAACATGTTTGTTTCATCATTCATTAAATACAAGGAGATAAGCCAAATGCCCCTGACATTTAAATCAAGGAAATTAGAAACATTTTGGATATCAGTGAAATGTCCCACCACTCTGATGAAACATTTTAATCTGATGGAGGTCCTGTGTGAGATATCTCTTGGACACTTCTACTTTACTGAATTTTTCTAGAAAAATAGCTCCTAGAACCAGCTATTTGGGAGGTGAGTGGGTCAAATCATCTTTGAACTAAAACAAGTCAAAATAATTCATGCAATTCAGTCACATACAGAATATAAAGCTAACCTAAACACATTTCTCATGATTATCCCTAGTGATACAAAATATGCATAGAAGAATACCTTTGTATAACAACAATCTGATAAGTAAAAACACAGATAATGTCTGGAGTCAAGCTTGTTACCCAGTGTGTCCAAGTTCCAGAAAATCTATTCATTTTTTAAAGAAACTTATATTCTAGAGAAAACTTATAGTCAGGAAGTAATTACTCAAGTATATAAGTCAAAAGTGTGGAAAATGCTACAATAAAATAGAATAGCATCATGGAAGTCCATGATAGGCTGACGAAGCTATCACATTTTTGACTCAACATGGAAAGGAAGTGAACTGCACAATGACAGACAGTAAGTGGTTGAAAGCAAATCTGAATCCAGGTTTTCCGGTTTTGAAGTTAGATACCATCTTGCCAAATGAAACGCTAAGAATAGCTAACCTATTTCCAGACTTAATATTAACCTGGAATTTACTCAGTGCCAAAATGCTAACAATACTTGTTTATGTTAATTAAGAAAATGTATTATTTAGTGGGATACCGGAAACACCTGCTCGACACAACTGGATAATCTTGCTTATTTCTTTTATAGCTCCTAAGCAATTAAAAAGCAAAAACCCCACAACTTTTATGCCTCAGATAGAAATAATTATATAAATGACATTAAATGAAGATAACTGCAAAGAATTTGGAATATTTCCAGTGCATGTATAACTGAATCTGTTTAAGATGGAATATATTCACAGACAAGTGTTTATAATAGAATATAAATAGAAAAAAATAATCTATGATGGTGTTGAAGCAATTTTGAACAAAATAGTTATCTGAATGGTTCTTACTTCTTTCTAATTTCTTATAACCCCCACACAACTCAGAATACAGATGCATATAATACATTTCATCCACTAAAAAGAACCAAAAAAGCCTTTTGATTTTAAAAGCTTCAAGAAAACTGGGGCATCTGGGTGGCTCAGTCAGTTAAGCATCTGACTCTCAGTTTTGGCTCAGGTCATGATCTCAGGGTCTTGAGATCAAGCTCTGCATCGAGCCCGCTTGGGATTCTCTCCCCCTTCCTCTGCCCTTCTCTCTCCCTCTCCTTCTCTCAAAAATAAAATAAAATAAAATAAAATAAAATAAAATAAATCTTTAAAAGCTTCAAGAAAACTAAAAAGAATGAGAAGAGCTTTACCTTGGTGCTTAGTAATTTTATCTTTCATGTGACTTTTTCTCAAATGCCATATGATTATTCAGTTTAGTAACATATTCCAGCAGCACACACACACACACACACACACACACACACACACAATCCACATGCAACCATTTGCAAATGTTAAGCTGTTCTAACCATCACGGAAAATCAGAGTACTTTGACATCATTATTAAGAAGAAAGGAGGAACATAAAACAAGTAACCCTAGACTCATAATTTCAAAACAAGATTATATGAAGCTTAACATAAAATCTGATGCGATGTCAGGGATTATGTTTATTATGCTGGTTTTCATTCAAATGTGACCTTTCACCTCAAAAGCATTCCAAGTAATGAGGGCAAGAGTTTCTTAACCCAAACATTTTCAATAACTCTCAACAGTATCTGATTGCAGAATTTCTGAATTAGAAGGGACCCTTTGGGTCATCTCTTCCTATGTCTTAATTAATGATATTTTGCCAGTGTTATTTTCAGACCATCAGAATACATGTAGAACAAAACTTGTTCATTATGAAAAGCCCATGAGCTAGAGTGAGACCACACTCCCTCTGGCCATCCATAGATGCCTCCACACCTGCTTCTATCCCACTCTTCGAATATGGGGCACAATGACCCATGGGAAGTGATATTCAAAAGACCATTTACATTGACCACAGAACTCCAACAATATCACAGAACCTAGTGTATGCTTTGCTAATACTCTCTCCTGCCCTCTCTCTATCATCCGGACATAGGAAACACACTTTGCCTCTACAGTATGCCCAACAGATTAGCAAAGTCCCTTTGCCTCAGCTCCTAAACTTGTTCAACTTACTTCTCTCAGATCTTCACCATCTCCTGCACACTGTAAGCACACCCACTGACTCGGAACAATGCATGATCATGTTCCTGTGCAAAAGTCTCCTCAAGTCGTACAGAGGGACTTTCCAGGGATCTGGCCCTTGCTACGTGTCATGAGAAATATTCAGACAAACAGAGGAATGAAAGAATCTCTTACATCCAAGAACTTTTCATTGGCAAGAAAAGGAAGGGAATGACAAGAGCATAGGGAAGATGTATGTATCCCATACCTTCAAAACAGAGGGAGAGCAAAATACTATCAGCACAAAGGAAACGGAGCAAGGAGGTCAATCTGGGGAACCCTGGAAGCTTTGCATAAAGAGGACCTTTGGGTTTTATTTTCTTTATATTTTATTTATTTATTTGAAAGAGAGAGAGAGAGCACAAGCAGGGGGAGCAGCAGAGGGAGAGGGAGAAGCAGGCTCCCCAGCTGAGCAGGGAGCCTGAAGCAGGGCTCGATCCCAGGACCCTGAGATCACGACCTGAACCAAAGGCAGACGCTTCACCGACTGAGCCCCACAGATGTCCCGGGACCCTTGGGCTTTAAAGAGCACGTAGATTTTTCCTAATGGAAAACAGCAAGAATGACATTCAGAAGAGGGAACAAAATAAGTGACCACAAGCATACAGTGAATGTGGGAAATGGGGTGGAAATGACACACAATCAGGCACACAAATACGATTGGTTGAATGACCCATTATCAGGGCAAAGGCTGCAGAAGAGCGAGGGAGGGTGAATAAAACCAGGGAAAGGGGTTGAGAGTGAGTGTAGAAGAGCCTTCAAGTCTGTGCTACAAAGTCAAGACCACATCTTGGGAGCAGTGAGAGTCATCTGAAGTTTTGGAGACGGTAAGGATCCAGATCACGTTTAAAAAATAACTTAGGGAAAAAATGGGGGACTGGTTGGAGGATAAGAAATGAGGGAGGGAAACTATCTCAAGAGCTAAGCTACTTAAAAATTGAGACCAAATGTGACAAGTGAGTGAAAGAGATAGTGGTAAAAGGTTAAAAAAAAAAAAAGAAAAGTATTTGGAAGAGAAGATGAGGTTAAATTGCAAAGTCTCTATGAAAGGATAAGGGAGAATACAAAATGTTTCTTTTCTGAATCACTGGGTTCACACAAAAGCATTCACTGAGATAAAAAATCCCCGCGGTTCCACTGGAGGAGTCCTCTCATTCAAACTGCTGAGCAAGTACACACAGTGTGCTAGGGACGTAGTGGGGATGATGCAGTGGGGAGAAAAAGCAGGCATGATCCTGGCCTCATGTAACATAACCACCTTCTCACATCACACTGAAGACCAATATTTCAAGTGTGGAAGTAAATGTATTCACACCAATTAAAACCAGAAACAAATCAACAAAACCTATAACAAATTAGATTAGAACTGGAATGACTATGGGGATTAAAATTAGACAAAAGGTTTTACCATTTCCTTTATGACCTTTGGACCATTGGAAATTACTATAATGGGAAAATACTATTTCTAACATTTAAAAATCCAATAAAGATTACAAACCAACTAAAACTACGAAATTCAATAGACCCCCAAACCGACTTTCAAAAGGATTCAGAATATAAAGAGAATTTATGTATATTTAAAGATGTCCTTTAAGATTCTTGCTATGGGTTGTTGCAGAAATATGCTTAATACAATTGTCTCCTTATGCCTATTTTCCTTTGTGCAGATAGTATTTTGCTCTCCCTCTGTTTTGAAGGTATAGGATACATACATCTTCCCTATGCTCTTGTCATTCCCCTCCTTTTCTTGTATTATAAATTAATTTAATTTACTTGCCCTAAATTTTACTGAAAAATGTGAAAGAGGGAAAATCCAATTTTTTTTCTTTACTTGTTATTGAATGTGAGACCCTGAAGACATTCATATATTCTTTCACATGCACCATCTGGTTTTTTTCTCTCTTCTTAAAAAGAATAAAGACAAAGCACATTTTGTTTTCTATATATCAAGATTCAACTGATTGATACATAATGCCATCCAAACTTGATATCCCCCTTTGAAGAAGCAAGTCAATTTCTGTATGTGTAATTCATTTAAAAAGCCATTACCACAAAGAACCTTTCCTACACCTTCTGTATTACATAAAGAGAACCACCTAAGGAGTGGGAATCAAAAATAGCTACATTTCTTTTTTTTTTTTCCAAGCTCCTTCATAGCAAAGTTCATGAAATATTATTGGGAAGAGTGCAAATTATTTACAATTGTCTCCTTATGCCTATTTTACAGATCTGAGATTTCATTCTACAATATTGTAGACCTGACTCCTTTTACTATGAGTATGCCTTTTATTATTTTTTAATTAAATGTATTTGTTCTTATTACAAAAGTTATATAAGTTCAAAGTAGAAAGATTCAAAAATTTAAAAGTGATAAGGAGATTAAAAGGACTGAGAAAAAAAGAAAGGGTAGCCTCTGACACTCATAGCTGGCCACGCTATTCTCCTGTTGAGATAAACCACCTTACAGAATAGCAGCCTCAGACACGATTATACTGCGACCCTGACAAAATGACACAAAGCAGACACTTCTTAGTTTTGTGTGGGCACAGACTATTACAAGGTCACTGTGCCTCCCACAGAAAATCAAGCACTCCCTCTCTCAGCTCAAGTGGATGACAGCTACTTCTTTACCAATTACAGCTCTATACTCACCCTAGTCTGCTCTCCCTAGAGGTAAGATCGATTAAGATCCCCAATCACAGAACCACCCCCACTTTATGATAGCGCCCCATCTAGCATGAACCCCTTGCTTCCTTAGAACCTCCCACAAGTCACTCAACCGAAGCCCAAACCCAATCATAGGTCCTTTCTCACGACAAGACACCCATGACTTTCCATGGCTTTGTGTCTTCCCTGGCTGTAACTTGCTCAACTATCAAAATGTTGCCAAAGATCTCTGGCTGGAAGGCACTGACAAGACCTATAGAGTTATCACTGCATATTCAGCTGTATCCCCTCTTCCTTTGCACCGTGACAGATAACAGTGAACAACGGGCACGTACTGAATGATGAACTGTGTGCCAGTCACCGTTCCAGTGCTTTCCCTATATTATCCAACAACTGTCACCATAACCCTATGAAGTGCATATGATTATTTCTACTTTAAAGATGGCAGACAGAAATGGAAAGATGAAGCAGTGATGTTAAATCAAGCATTCTCACCCATGGCATATTTGGGGCGGGAAATAAGTTTTGGTTCTGGGGAGTGGTCATGTGCATTACAGGCTGTTCAGCAGCATCCTTGACCTCCAGTCACTAGATGCCAGGGTCATGTCCCCCTCTCCCTGAGCAATAACAATCAAAAGTGTCTCCGGACATCACAGATGTGCCCTGGAGACAAAATCACCCCCAATTGAGAACCACTGCTTTAAATGATTGGGATGATACTGTACATCATTTCATTTCCAGTTTTTTTATTTGAGATTTTATTGTGTTTTCCCACTGTTAACATATTTTTTTAAATTCCAAAATCATAAATTTTTTATATGTATATATCCCAATATACTTACAGAATGTATATATCCCAATATATTTACAGATTCCCTACCATGGATTATTTCATTTATTTATTTATTTTTTTTTTTTTTTGCTGTTGAAAATAATTCCCTAAGGAATATCTTTACACACAAATTATTTTCTATTCCTCTAACTTTTCTCCTTAGACTCAATTATTAGGAAAAGGAATGTTTGGACCACAGGGCATCTTTATTTTTCTTTTCATTACTTCCCCCCCCCAAAAAAAGGGCATATCCTTACTTTCTTTTTATTCACCAATTGGTTCCACTAATATAATTAAACAAGATATATGTTTCTCTTCAAACTCTCTGAACAACCTAAATTTCATTTCTATTCTGTTGCTGAAATATATAGAGCTCAGTCTTTGCCACATTCAGAGAGCACCATATTTGGAGCCAGAAATCCAGCATCCATACTTAAGCAGCCACAGATACAAAAAATACAGGATGAATGGGATGAAGTGGTTGGAGCATGAGACTGTGAATAACAAACTTGTGAAGAATCTTCCATGCGAGGTGTACTCTGTTGAACAGAGTCCCCCCAAATTCATGTCTACTCAGAACTTCAGAATGTGAACTTATTTAGAAAGAGGATCTCTGCAGATGTAATTAAGTTATGATGAGGTCATACTGGATTGGAGGAGGGGGCATAATCCAATGACAAGTGTCCTTATAAGAGGGCAAGGTGGACACATGGGGAAAATGGCAGTGCAGACACACACACACACAGGGAGAAGGCCATGTGAGAGCACAGGCAGAGACACTGTCACGAGCCAAGCTTTGCCAAGCGTTGCCAGCAACCAGCAGCCGTTAGGACGGGGGAAGGAAGGGGTCCTGCCCTAGAGGCTTGTAGAGGGAGCATGGCCCTGCGGAGAGCTTGCAGACTTTGGGCCTCCAGACTGTGAGCGAATCAAATCCATGCTGTTTTTGTTTTTTTTTTAAGATTTTATTTATTTATTTGACAGAGAAAGACACAGAGAGAGAGGGAACACAAGCAGGGAAGGGAGAGTGGGAGAGGGAGAAGCAGGCTTCCCGCTGAGCAGGGAGCCCGATGCGGGGCTCAATGCGGGGCTCGATCCCACCTGGGATCATGACCTGAGCCAAAGGCAGATGCTTAATGACTGAGCCACCCAGACATCCCAATCTGTGCTGTTTTAAGCCATCTAGTTTGTGCTACTCTGTTGCAGTAGCTTGAGGAAGCTCATACCCCAGGATAAAGGCTTGGCCTTTACTCTGTCAAGTAAAAGCCACTAAAGGAAATTCAGTAGGAAGTTGTCAGTGTCCTAAGAAAAGAGGGCTCAGTAATCCACAGGTGGGGGAGGAGGAGAAAGAAGATGTGTCTTTTTAATTTTCTAGTAAAGAATGGTTACGTGTGTGTGTGTGTATGTGTGTGGTTATTACTTTCACCATCATTTTATAAAGCAAGAGGATCTTAATACCAATGTAGGTTGGCAATAATCTCAGGATATTATCAAAATTTAAATATAATGTTTGTAATTTCTGAATGTCCTCATTTTGCCAAGGACTGGTAAAAATTCAGTCAGGGATCAGCACAATTCCCCCTGCGGTTCATTAAACCCTTGCTGATTCTAGCCTACCGGCAAGCGTAACCACCCTGGAAATCTTCCCTGTAGGGAGGCATCACCATGGACACAGGAAGGGACACATGAGCCACACCCGCATTTCGCAAACCTTCTCTAGAAATCAAACGTACTCTCTTGCATTTCCTCAATATTGTCATGTGCACGACTGATTGAGGTTTATTAAAGAATAAGTCATAGAAATTTGAGACTGAAAGAAATTCTGGAGATGCCAAGTCCAGCTGTTCCTGGAACCTAAAGACATGCTCAGACCCAGAAAGCAGAAAGACTTAGAGCTGACTACTCAACCAGTCTACAGCAAAGCTAGGACTGTTTGAAACCATATACATTGGGGTGCCGGGATGGCTCAGTCGGTTCGGCTCAGGTCATGATCTCAGGGTCCTGGGATCGAGTCCCGCATTGGGTTCCTTGCTCAGTAGGTAGTCTGCTTCTCCCTCTCCCACTCCCCCTCCCCACCACTCCTGCTCTCTCTCTCCCTCTCTCTGTCTCAAATAAATAAATAAATAATTTTAAAAAAAAATGAAACCATATGCGTTAACTTCAAATTTACTGGTCTTTCCTCTGCTATTCTTTGCTTTGGTTGGTTTTCTCCCAGCTTCACTTTTTGCATTTTACCTCCTCAACTCAAGGCTAAGCTCTTAAAGGTCAAAGACCATTTCTTGGGTATCCTTCCATGGTTCTCTTTCTGGCTGAGCACTCGGTGCGTCTGTTTAACAGGCGTGGAAGGGACGAAACAGGCAGAGGCTTATTTTCAGCTGTGATGAAACTCTGCTGCTGCAGGTAGGAAGTGGCCTCCTTCATCCTTCCAGTAAATTCCTTAACTGAAGCAGACCCCTCCCCCCCATGCTCCCCTCTGTTGGCAGTCTCTCTCTTGTTTTATCTTCCCTTGTGCTTTAGTGATTAGTATTTCCTCCCACATTTGCTGTGGCTAGATATGTTTGGTTGGATTAAAATTGTAAAGTTTTCTGGACTGTTTTTTTTTTTAATTTTTTTTTTTAAGATTTATTTATTTATTTGACAGAGAGAGACACAGCAAGAGAGGGAACACAAGCAAGGGGAGTGTGTGAGAGGGAGAAGCAGGATTCCCGCGGAGCAGGGAGCCTGATGTGGGGCTCGATCCCAGGACCTGGGATCATGACCTGAGCCGAAGGCAGACGTTTAACGACTGAGCCACCCAGGTGCCCCAAGTTTTCTGGACTTTTTAAGATTATAATGCTGTCTTTCTATAGCAAAAGGAAGACAATAACAAAAAGGCAAAGGTAAGTGATAGGACAGGCGAGGGAAGAGAATGGAGATACTTATTTTTTGTCTCACCAGAGAGCACTTTCTTAATCATCTACTTTGTACTGCTCTTTCCCTGCAGTACAATACATCAGAAAACACCCCAGTCAGGAGCTCTAAGGACCTCTGTTTAAGTTTGAATAAGGTTCTTAATTTTTCTATGACTCAGTCTGTACATTCACCATGTGGGAATTTCAAATTGAGCCTATTTACCTAGCAGTATGTTTGTCAGGATGAAATACCATAAAAATGTTCTATAAATGATAAGGTGTTACATGAAAAAAAGTAATTATCATTTTACTAGTTAAAATAGGTAACTCCTACTGAGAAAAACAAAACAAACAAACAAAAAACCCTAAAATAGAAAGCACAAAACAAATACTAAGTGCTCCTGGTAAAGAAATATTGTTTGCATTAGCCAAATCTATTTGTCCAATTTCCTTGACTCCTTTTCTTTCTTCTCTGTAACTCTAATTGAAAATGCAACAATATTCTTCAGTTGGCAGGGCCTGTCACATTAACATAGCGATCAAGTGATGGTTTTTCTAAGGGCCTGGTATGGAAATGTCCGTTCACAAGAAGCCTATTATATAAAGGGCACAAAACAGATAATTATCAATGTCCATCTTTGCCGTATTTTAGTTCTCTTTGCTGAAGTAATAAATGAGGACTCATGGTTCCAGGTCTAACAACTTTTGATTTTAACCATTAGTTCTGTACAAAAGATGGGGTTCTACTAATTGACTGTCAAAGCACAGAAAGTTATTCCAGAGATATGTCCCTAAAGCTTTTTGATAATGCAGCCACTCATAAAGTAAATTTGAGATATATTCCTAATACATGTACTTTTTGGTAAATCCACACATTCCATTATATTGACATAGTATACATTTCAGAACACGCACAAAAAGTTAAAAGGATGAAGTCAAAATATATAAATACAAAACTTTTAATGTTTGCCTCCAGCATCTGAATAGTCTTGCTGACTTTCATCCAGTGTGAGAACCCCACTTTGGAGACTATAGTTCTATCATATCAAGGAGATAGACTGTGGTGAGCATTATCTGCTTGTGCCCTGTCCTGTGCCAAATAATAACTGTTTCATGCTGTATGGCTATGTTAATAGGGCTCATCTAGAAATCGATCCATTCACCATTGCACACATTTGTTCATTACCCACTGGAGCACTTGGGGCATTGTCTGATGTCCAAATTTTTCAATAGGCATTGATTGGGCTGGAGCCTCTGGTGATTTATTGGACTTCCCAGATGGAATAGTCAACCTCACATGCCCTCTTCTTCTACAACCTACTTTTCTTTGGGGGCTGAAAATATTGCAGTTTTATTGAAAGTACTTGCAAGCTTTAGTTCCGAAATATCTGCACTAGCAGTACAGAGGAAATAAGTGTCCCCACAGCCTGGAATTGTAACCTGAAAGGCAGCACTGAAAAACACCCATGCATGTCTACACTTTCTCTGAAGCCATCAGAAAACTGTAATTTTGTAAATGGCAAAATTTCTTAAGTTTCATTTTTACCTGAATTGTCTATTTTTTCTTTATTAAGCCATTTTTAATTTTAATACAAAAATAGTGTTTTAAAATCATGAACACCACATAGATGGATGCCTTCCAGGAGATAGTCCATGTTTACCCTGTTGCTGTGGGTATTTGCTCAGGATTCTGCTCGCCCAGCTAGAGCAACTCAAAAGTAAAGTGTGGGGCCTCTACCTGGCCCCACGATGTTGCTCACTGTCTACCTATGGGACTTTGGCAAGTCACTTAACTTCTCTAAACCTCATCTAAGGGTATTAATTCCCATGGGAAAAACTGGGGACAATTTATATGTGCCAACACTCTTCCTTCTCAGTTACACCCAAAAGATCTCATCCTGTAAATCCAGAGCATGAAAACTCAAAGAAGGCCTAGAAAAGGAGAGTGGGAGGTACAGGCTTCCAGTTACCGAATAAGTAAGTCATGGGGATGGAAGGTCCAGCATAGGGATATAGAGTGAATGGTACTGTAATAGGATTGCATGGTGACAGATGGGAGCTACACTTGTCATGAGCCTAGCATAATGTGTAGAGTTGAATCTGTTCCTGTTGAACACCTGAAACTAATTCAACATTGTGTGTCAACAATACTTCAACTTAAAAAAAAAAGATTTAAAAAAAAGGAGGTCTATAGATCATCAAAGAATATTTTGAAGATAAAGAAATAGAGGGTCAGAAAGGTTGACTTGCTTAACTCATAGAGCTAATATTTTTAAACACCAGAAATGATTTTGATTCAAGGAGAAAAAACTGCCTCACAAAAGAAAAGAATTTTCCCTGAGAGTCCTCAATATATTAGGAACTGAACCTGGCATCCCAAGTACAAGCCCACCACCCTTTCTGAGGTATATGTCTCTCGTCCTCACACACAGTTGGTACATAAAGCTTGCTTGTTAAAATAAACTGAATTATTCTAGCTAGGGAATGACTTTTGGACGCCACTACAGGTAGCATTCTTAGTACTGCCTCTGTTTTTTTACATTTTTAAAAAAGATTTTATTTATTTATTTGAGAGAGAGCACGAGAGAATGAGAGAGAGTATGAGTGGGGGGGGGCGGGGGAGAGGAGAAGGAGAAGCAGACTCCCTGCTCAGCAGGGAGCCCGATGCAGGGCTCCATCCCAGGACCCCAGGATCATGACCTGAGCCGAAGGCAGATGCTCAACCGACTGAGCCACCCAGGCACCCTTTAGTACTGCTTCTTTAAGCTTAAAACACTTTCTAAGTATTTTCCGACGGCTTCAGAAAGGTTTGCGTGTGGGGGGGGTATTTTTCAGCTCTGCCTCCGATTATAGAGATTTGAATCAAACTCCCTCTACCAACATACCCAATGTCTATCATGTTGTTCTCAAAAGAGAACTCCCTGCTCGCTACGTGAGTTCAGTTTTCGTCCCAGTTTTAAGCAGCTACAATCCTCAGAGGCTTCACACTCCACTTGTGCTTTAACTCTGACCCCCCACCCTCTTCAGCCTCCTCATCTCACCCCGTCTCTTCTCAGATTCTCAGCCCACTACCCTGCTACGGCTACTCCCTATCACCAAGCTCACACACACTAATCTTTCCCTTCTTAAAATAAAACAAGGCAGAACCTTCCATCCTGTGCACTCCCTCTACTTTACCCCCATCTCCTTCCTTCAAGATCTAAACTTCTGAAGAGGGTTATCTGCACACATTGCATCACACATTCTCATTTTCTCTTTTCTTCTTCTCTTTCTTCTCTCCCACAGTCTGGCTTGTGCCTCCAGAGTTCTACGGAAGCTGCTCTCCCTCAAACCCAACAGATCTCTCGGTTGCTAAATCCAGCGGACATTTTCAAGCCCTTCCTGAAACACTGGACCCTGGAGGTGAGCCTTTCTTCCTGGCTCTGGAACCAATCTCCCTTGAGTTTGCAACTTCTGTAGACACTTTTTCATCATGTCTAGGGCTCCTTTTTGTCACCCACTGAGTTTTGGTACTGCCCAAGGTTTGTTCTAGTCCTTCTTTCTTCACTGTTATCCATGACTACAAGTATCTTCTACACTGTAATGAATGACAAGTTTACTTCTCCGATCCAGGCTTCTCTTCTGACCTCCAGACCCATGTGTAAACTGCCTCCTGGATAGCTTAGCAGAGTGGAGGATACTCCAGGGCTCTACCTAGATCCCTTCTTCACAGCTGCCCATGATCCCACTCTCCCCTACCTATTAGCTGTTAACTGCTCACAGTTGTGGCCCTCACTGGACCCTGCATCAAGGTCACATTCTCTCCCAGCAGGAAGCCCATAGTAAATGACCGGTTAGTGGGGATAAAAAGGCTGGGCCCTCTTGCTGCAATGTGCAGGACTATGAAGTGCCATTCAGAGCTCTGGGTAGAACTGGCTGACATTTCAGTTGCAACTGCATTTCTCATCTTGTCTCTTTGCTCGTTCCTCCATTCATTGCTTCCCTGTAGGGTTATCTCCTATGACTCACTCCCTAGTACATCTTCGGCATTCAACTTTCCATCTCAGGGAACCACAGTCCACATCAAAAGAAAACTCATCACACTCCCCTATAAACTATAAACCTTGGGTTTTTTACTTATTCAAAACTTTATTCTTTAATTATCAACCATATAATAAATAGTTGCATCAGGACTCAGAGGCAAAGACAGAAATCCCAGAAGAGCTGGATTTTCCTTAACTTGTCAGACTTAAGGAGAGTTTAAACCAATCCAGACCCACTCAAGCTCGGGTCACACCCTACTCTACGCACGTTCTGGTTCCAGTGGAGTTGATTGCATAGTGGCTGCACTTCACCCAAGGGCCTGGTTCAAGGGTGGTCATGGCTTCTTCCTCCTCAGTTCACACCTCCTCCAATATTTGCCATCTCAGTTAATGGCACCATCATCCACATACTTTTCCCCCACATTATCAGTCATTCACCAAGTCATATCAATTTTTCTTCCCAAATATCTTCCAGGTTAATCTTTTCTCCACTTCTACTATAATTTCCCCGGTTCAGGAAAACATCTCCTCTCTCTAACTATTGCAGTGCAGCCCAACCAGCTGATTATGTCATCCCTGGGTTGGCCGTACAGAGCCAAGACAACCAGGACAGACCACTCATTTGCCTCTATCCAAGAATTACCTTATCCAGGGGCACTTGGGTGGCTCAGTCGGTTAAGTGGCCGACTCTTGATTTTGGCTCAGGTCATGATCTCAGGGTCCTGGGATCAAGTCCTGTGTCACGCTCTGTGCCCAGCAGGGAGTCTGCTTGAGGATTCCCTCCCTCCCCACCTTCCCCTGCTCTTTCTCTTTCTAAAATAAATAAATATTTTTTTTAAAAAAAAGAAATAACCTCATCCAGGATTCCAAATTACCACAGGGCCCTGCAATTTCTCATCCAATATTATTATTGTGTATGTCAACGCTGTGAAAAACACAGAAAACTCTGTTATTGCCATAAGGTCCTAATTGGTCACCCTGCCAACTGTCTCTCCTCTCCTATGGTAGGTAGTAAGCCCCTGAAGATGGGAACTCTATATTTCCTGTTTTTCTGTTTCCCAGTGTTTAGCCTAAGACTAACGTATAGTTGACACTCATCATATATTTGTTGACGAAATCAATAAACCCGTCAATCAGTCCTTCATAAGAAGTAATGAATGAAAGGGAAAGGAAAGGAGACAATAATGAAAAGAAGAAAGGGAAAGGACAAGAAACCAGTTTTTCATTCTTCCAGGAGTCTCGTCCCTGATGTTGAACTGAATGTCATGATAAATGCTCTATGCTAGAAGACAAGAGGAATGTTGGTAAACTTCTGAAGAAGAAGGTTTTAAATTACAGCTACATTTTCTCATTTTGTCCCTTTTAGTTTGTAATCTCCAAGAGGGCTAATAATATCAGTTTGTGCAGTGAAATAGTTTACTCAACAGAGAGGGATCAATAAATACTAATTGATGATAAGAATTAAGGAGGAGTAAGTAGGTGGAGGATAGAACTAGAATGGCTAAATAAGCAAATCTTTCCCTGGAATGGAAATTTTATACCAGTGGTCCTGCCTGTTGCATTCTAATTCTTTTCAATAGTGGAGAAACAGAGTCAACTAGTGGAAAAAGAGGCTCAATCACACACTAGGGGTGTGACCTTGGGGGAGGCACTTAACTCCTGTGAACCTGCACTTCTTTGTCTATAGGAAGAAAGGACTGAACTTGATGATGCTCATGTTCACTTTTAGCTCTAAAATTCTATTCCATTCTGTCCTATGTTATTTTTAACTCTCTCAATGTCTGTCAATCTAGTGTTTTCTGCAAACTGGAAAATGAATTCAAAGTGGCTACTGTTTTATTAGAGTTAGCCAAAAATAATCTTTAAAACAGAAACCAGGAAACTACTCTGTGAAAACAATGCGTATCAGCGAGCTGAAAGCTTTCTACAGGAACATTTTCAGCCATGTTCTTCCTCACCTCTTAAAGTATGTGCTTTAAGTAGGAAAGAGATAATGAGCAAACATACATACTTATTTACCAAGTTGACCTACGGAGGAGGAGGGAGAAGACAGAACATGGAAATGTAGGCAACTGTTGACTTACCAGGGATGCATAGAATAGTCTGAGAGAGAAACTGAATCAGAAATGGCAACCCAATGACTACTGGCAGACATTAATTGGATCTATCCAATAATTAACCTCTCTCCTACCACCTTGCTTAAATCAGAGAACAAAAAATCTATGATGAGGTATGAAGCCAAGTTTGGTGTTCTAGAAGTATGTGGTGCCACAATGTCCTGGATGTATTATATCACTTTACCCACTTTTAAACTCTATTCTGGTGATCTTCATTTATTGGTTAGTTTTCAGGATCTCATTATTACTATTTTCTTTTTCTCTTGTTTAAAGGAGAGGAACATTCATGTCAGAATTTTATCTGATGGGCTGATACATTTTCCATTCTTTTGAGGCGAGTAGAATATGAAAGAAAATTACCTGAATAAAAAATCAGACCATTTGTAGTATTTGGCCATTTAGCAAATGCCCCAAGGTGTTAGAGATCAAAAAAGCATAGTATGAGTTAGAGATCAAGAGAAATGGAACCAAAACATATAACACAAGCATATGCTATTCTTAACAAAGTAAATGAAACCCTTAATTCCTACTTCAAGGCAATTCTCCTCTGTGACCAGATCCACTAAAATAAGGCCAAGGGCTCTTTGAAAAAGTCTTATCAGTGGTCACATTAGAACAGTCCTAACCCTTTAGGTTCCTTCTTTGGGAACAGATGCACCTCACAGCCAACATCTATAGAGATGCACACTCTTGGCCATCTTTCCACCGTGTAGGCTCTCTGTTACAAGAGCAGGATGAGTCGTCTTTGTTGAGCCTGGCACGTCGGCATTCTGGGAGCCAAGTTCCTGGGGACATTCTGTTTGCTATCTAGGAAAGTTTACTTTCCAAAAGACTAGGCCACAGGTGATAATTCCACCAAAAACTCATTATTTAATTCTCAATTTTGCTTGGTCATGCTATTCTAAGTTCCAATAATGTCTAATAAGAATGGCTAGCATTAAATTGCTTACTTACTATGGGCCAGACCCCATGTTAGATGTTTCACATGCAACAACTCTCTTTTCACTCCTCACTGCAGTCCTAGGAGGTCGGTATATATTACAGTCAACCTCATTTAACACAGGGGCAACCTATGCAGATGCTCACGAATGTTCCACCATTTGCCTGTAGGGAGTCAAGGTTATCACTCCAGGGTAGTAGTATGTAAAAAACTCTCTACTTGGCCCTGATCAAATGGAGTTAGAGGTGAGAAGGGCAACAAAAGATCACTGGAAATTTAAGAGGGGTGCATGTCTAGGGGTCGGAAGAGAAAGTGAGGGCCAAATGTCAAATTCAAATGCAAGGCGCCTTTTAGGTATAATGATTGATTTTACTTTCATTTTATCACCCTTGGAAATACTCAATATAAATGTCCTCTTAAAGGACAAAGAGAAATATAGGAAGGCAAGAAAGTCATAGTTTAAGCAAAAGCAAATAGAAGGAATTCAAGCAACAAGCCAGCTAAATAATTTTAGGCAAGTTACTTCACTGCCATGCTTACTTTTTATTGGATCTAGAATTCACATATTACCCCTTGCCTTTTCCGCTCCTGGAAACATTTGCAAGATGCATATCAGATAACAACACTGAAACAATTTCAGAAAAGTCAGAATGACCCAAACTGCAAGCTGTTATTGTTACCATCACTCTAATTTAGTTCAACTCCATTTACCTGAAATTCTATGATAGTAAACTTCAATAATAATCACAGCAAACTTTTCTCAAACACAATGCATCCTTTGTACCTTAGCCATAAAATTATAGTCCTCCCAGAAGCAACTTCCAAAAAAAACAGAAATGGGTTGGAAAAATAAGATCAATACAGACCCAATGTTCCTACTTAAGCCAAGTTCAATTTGGGACAATTCCCACACCCCACCTGTCAAAAACAGGATTATCGCAGGCCATGATGACCAGGACACTGGGGCAATCTCTGGTAAAAGCTCAAGATGAGAAACCTCATGTCAAATTGCACTAAAAATCATAACTTATAATTTTTAGGAACTTTAAAACAAACACTAAACGAATCCACTAAAATATAAGTAGAATAAAGCCAAGAGTTATTTCTGAAAGAAATTATATTACATCCAACTTTTGTTTTATCTTCTGTTATAAGTCATAAGATTTTCACTTATCCACAAAACTCTCCTTAATGAAAAACATCCTTTAACAGGGCTTGTGGGAAGTAACAGGATTCTGTTGGGAAACATCAACAAGACTTAACTTATTTTCTTTGCTGACATGGTAGGTCTGTGTGTACATCCTCGTATGTTTCACACTTGCTAAAAACTCAGTTTGTGCAATGAACATATGGCCTTTGGAGGTTTGTAAAAAAGAGCTGCTTAACTGAAGATAATAAATTCTGTCAAGTGTTTTTCTCTTACATATATATAAAGATAACAACCACTTAAGCACAAAACAGAGCTGCCACCTTTTTGCTTTCTAACCACCCCCCCCACCCCCCCCACCCCCGTCATCTTTGTACCATTTCTGGCACATGCACAGTCAAGATGTGATTCCAATTTCACCTTTATCAAATAACCTTCCTGAGCCTATTTTTAGGAGCACCACCCAACATTATCTCACACATATTAAATGAACCCATATACCGCTTTAAATATATTTTTTTTGCTATAAAGTTTTTGAAATGTTTAAATAATTCAGCTTCTGAACTTCTTCGGTTATGAGTACCTCATCTGATAGGCTTGAGAATCTGATTCAGGCTCAGGGATTATTAAGAAGTGAAAAAAACCTAACCTACAAATTGTTTTCAAATGTAACCCAATTTTCAAAAGCTCAAAATTGAAATGAAATTGATACAATGTTTTATAGATATTTAATTAAATATTGATTAACTTTGACCTCACAGATTTCATCTTGCATTCCATAGGCATTGATTTATGATTTTTTTCTTTCAGGCCTTGTGCCTTTGCTCTGATCCTTCAGGATCTTGTATATAATTAATCTGTCTTTTATTTTATTATCATATATTTAAGCATGGATTATGTTAAATCATACATTCTCAATGGGGGAATAATGCTCCTGTGAGGATGAAAATTGGTTCGTGGGGAATGAAAAATCTTACTCTAATTTGTGGGTGAAGCAGATATAGGCACACAGTACATGACCAGATGTACTGTAGATCTGTGATACACATTCTGGTAGAAGGGCAATTAGGAAAAAAATGTCTGAAAAGCCTCTTTACAAGGGGTGATAATTGCATAAAGACTGAGAAACGTTGCTTTGGATTGTTTTCATATGCTTTATATGTATCTGTTTGGTTTTCCTAACAAGAGTTGAAGCTATTGGAGAACAAGGATTATATCTTCTACTTCTGAATGTTTACACCAGCTGCTCAAAGTTCCCAACATTTTTTTGTTTTTCACCCTCCTGGGGAAACACTGTGGTCTAATTTTATGCAACTCTGAATTATGCAAATTTGAAAGAATGTCATAAAAAATACCCAGGGTTCAAAATGTGAAATAATGCAAATATTTCCAAATTAAAAATTTGCCAAGAATTGCCTGATTTCAAAGCTGGCAAGGCAAGTGAATTGTTAATTGTGTTTACTGCCAGGTGGTAGCATTGTAGGCATGGAAATCCCGTCCATCTTTTGTAGGGAACAAATTATGTGAAGTCTGTAGAAACACTTCTCTGCAATAAAATGAATTAATATACTAGAATCTGTTGAAGCATACTTGTAAAAACCTAATATACAACCACTGTATGTGTATATATAATTATATACATAATACACAACTAATGTATATATACATTCATACATATACATATATGTATATAGAACTGTTGTGGAATATATATATGTGTGTGTGTGTGTGTGTGTGTGTATACATACACACATGAAGTGAGTTTGGAGATGTTTGAAAAAATCTGTTTTACTGTCATACATAAAGTCAACCAGCAGGGTAGATTTTGGTCATTATATTTTCATTATCATTTCTCTTTATTGTCTGTGATCAACGAAATGGATATCACTGTGGCTGGGCTGTCACTTGGAATACTGATCTAAATAGATTTTATGATACATCTAGCACTGGAAACAACTGCAGAAGAGCCAAGAGGCATACCTTAATGTCATCTGGAACACCAGGCTCTCAGCACCTGACCTAGTATGTGGCACACAGAAATGAAAATGAATTATTTGTTAACTGGATGTAAGATCTTGGTCATGCTGAAAGACAACCAAATACCCATTGTGATGACAGTATACATCCCCTTTTATTACAGACATACATTTACAACTTCATTAAAATTTGATGGCAAACCTGTGAAGGGCTCCCAGTACACCATGAAAACCACAACTGTAATATAAGGTATAACAATGGGAAAGTAATGAGAAGATCCAAGTTCAGAGTTTTCCTCCATTCACTAAGATTGACACTTTGGGGGAGTTGCTTATGTCCCTATACCTTGATTTCCCCTTAATAAAATGAAGGCACTGGATAAGTGACACCAAAGAGCCAACATTTTACCTGTAAAATTGTATGAGTTTCATGCTCAATAAAAGCTCACCAGCAGTTTCTTAGAGCCCATTCTGGTTTTGAAATTTCAAGCCTATATTCCTGTGCCCAAAAAGGTTAGTATCAAGGAAACTGTTTCAACAGTCTTAATATCTCTGTTTCTGAATTTTGCACTGTGAGCACAGCAAGAGGCTTCCACTCATCAGGGCGTGCCTGCTAAATTCAACCACATTTCCAAGTACTATGGCCTTTGATCTATTAAAAAAAAAAAAAAAAAGAGAAATCCTACTTCAAATGTAACTCAATGTAACAAGTCTAAGTTTTGCCTAAAGAAAAGAGTAACAAACTGAGGGTTCTAGAGGGGAGGGGGTGGGGGGATGGGTTAGCCTGGTGATGGGTATTAAGGAGGGCACGTACTGCATGGAGCACTGGGTGTTATACGCAAACAATGAATCAGGGAACACTACATCAAAAACTAATGACGTAATGTATGGTGATTAATATAACATAATAAAATTAAAAAAATGTAAAAAAAAAAAAGAAAAGAATGAGAATTTCCTGACTCTCAAGGTGCTTATAATAATCGAAGAAACAAAAAGTAGGCATATAAAACAGTTAAATAACAAGAGGGGATAATAGGTATTCAACATTTTCATTGAATGTGCTCAGGAGCAAAGATGTAATGTGCAGATAACTTGTGCTAAGCATGGTCAGAATGGAAAGAAGTCAATGTTAATGGAATTCCCGAGAGGTTCAGCGAAGGAGGCAGCGCCTTGGAATGATAGCATCCTGGACTGTAAGGGGTCTCAGAAGTAAGTTAAACCATTATCCCTATAGCATTTCAACACCCTATACCATCCAGCTGCACTACTATCTAGCTGCATTATCCAGATACATGTTGCTACTGATGGAGAGGTCAACAGTCCATTAGACAGTCCATTTCTTTCTCATTCAACCCTTCTTATTACACAGTTGGCCTTATGCTGACCTAAAGCTGTCTTTTCTTTTACTCTTCTGTTCCATATTCTACTCTCTGGAGTCCCACAGATTAAGTAGAATCCTCTTCCAAATGAAATCTCTTAAGTCACTCATAGGAGGGGCTCACCCCAACTTCTTTCTTCACCTGGGTGATCATTCCCAGTTCCTTCTACCAATTCTCTCACATGACTTTGTCTAGTCTATACCCATCCCACCCCCACTCCTCATCCTTTTCCCTATTCAAAAGGCAGCCCTCTTTCCTAAGTCTCTTTGATAGGATGAACCCAAAGTTGAAGACCTCAGGAGTAGGAAAGACTGTCAGGGATCTTGCTAAAAAGAGAAGTTTGGAAAGACATTTACCATATCACCACTGTAGAAAATCTCACAATACAATAATATGAAAAAAATCCATGACTTAGCATATAGATTCAGATATGAAAGGGTCCTTAAAAGGAAAATTCTTAGAAATTATTTTTCTAAAATCAAGTGTCAAGAACAAAGGGAGGGTGGAAGGAATAAAATCAGGAAAGCAAGGAATTTGGGAAGCAATATTTAAGGAATTGAGGATGTTTGCAATAAAGATGTTAGGAAAAGAAACGGGATGGAAAGAAACTAAGAGAGAAGGACATCATTGGAAAGAAAGACAGTGGGGAGAGGCAAGGAGGGAGGAAGGAAAGCATGCCAATCAAGACGAAGATGCATTGGCTATCGCACCGGCTTCCAAAGAAAATTAGTGTGAACAAATAAAGACCACATAATAAGGGAAAAATACAGTCGATACAACAACCTGGCTTCCAAGTTGTGTTTACAATACAGCCACAAAGGCCATATGACCTGGAACAAAATGACTCCCTATGTGGTTACTGTGCACCGAGCAGGCTGTACTGCTCCATCCTGGCACTGTTTGGAGAAACTTGTTCCGAACACCATTTGGACAGAACCCAAGGTGTTCATGCCCCAATAAGAAGCACAAATCGTTACAAGAAAAATGTAGAAGGCGGTTGCCATGTCGGTGTGTGATTTCTCAGTGTTACTGCCAGCATGAGAAATGCTTTGATGGTGAACCGAAGCTAACGAAGCAGAGCCATAAACCCCTTGGAGCACCTGCTCCCACCCCTCCCCCGTGCCCCGGTTTCCTGCATCCCTCCACAACTCACTCTGAGGAGATGAGGGGCGGGAGCGCACCTGGGGTCCCCCGGGGTATGGCGTCTCCCCAGCACTCTCCTCTGGTGACCTCAAGAGCCCTCCTATCACATATTAACTGTGAGATTCCAGAGACAAGGGCGGTGTCAGTTCCATCAAAGCTGAGAACGACTAAGTGAAGTCCCTGTCCACACTTTCCATCTACCTCTAATCCATTGGCAGGAAAGTCACTCAGAAAGAGGAAGTTCTTATGCACAAAATCCTTGGGCCAGAGATTGAGTGGGCAGTGTGGTGAAGCCTGTCCAACTCCCCAAATTAGAGAGAAAGCTGTGGGCAGTAGCAGAGGAGGCTGTTCTCACACAGGAGACCCTGGGAGACACAGGGCACAACAAAGCAGGTGTAGCCCAGGGGACAGAAGTGACGCTGCTTGGAGGAGAGGGCCATTCTCTCTATTTCTTTTTTTTTCATGCCACATAGCTCTGATCTAATCCCTTGACAAGATACTTCCAGAGTTTCAGGACACACCACTTTGTAACATTTAGTGTTCTCATGGTGGATGCTAGCAGCGGTGGAGGAGAGAGGCACCAACAGATGAATTTACCAGTAGAGGACACCAGCACCAGAGGAGGCACAAGAAAAGAAGAACATGGCGCTACCACATCATGAATGTAGCTGGCTGAGAAGCCACTGGAACACTTTCAGAACTCTCCAGAAAAGACTTTCCAGTGGACAGGATGCTGGCCAATAACAGGAATGAACAGGAATCGGCATGTCTGAAATACAAATGCCATTGTGAACTTACTTGTACCCAGAGGCTACTGAAGTCAAGAAGATGTTTCGATATCATTCCATTTTTCTTTGCTTATGATTTGGTAATATTAGGTAGGCCCTGGTAAAGAATTCCTCTGGGGGAATATATGTGATATACTCATATAAGTAAGATTATTTTCTATAGATTAAAAAAATAAAATCTGAATGAAGCTGTCAGAAAAGATCTGGAAATTCACATGCAATAAGTAATAGCCAGTCTTTTCATGAGTTCTTTTGCACAGATTCACATAAGTTTGTCATCCTAGTGTTGTGCTTCTTCATGGTCCTTTGTGGATATTTTTTACTATCAGGATTGACATGATATGTAACCACTAAGCTACTGTCTTGGCTAAAAGTCCCTGCGCTGGGGCATCTAATGACCTTCTTGGGACCAGAGCCCAAGACTGGCTTTCTTCCCTAATTCCACTTGTCTGTCATCTAACTTCTCACTGCTGGATTTCTTACACTGCTTCTTTTCCTGAAATCTGTCACTAGAATCCTGCAACCCTAGTACTGAAAAAGGAGAAAGGACAATTTATGTCTCTTGCATTTTCTCTTAATCACTGATTTTTAAACTTCCCTACTGAGTGGAGGAAACTTTTTATTCTTAACGGCATACTGGGAGGAACCCCAAACTATAAAATGGTACAAAGAGATATTATGTTAGCCAAGAATATTGGAGAAGGGGCTGAGAAGGTGATGATAATGCGTCTGGACCACCATCCACAAGATATTTCCCCTCCTCAGCCAACTATCACCTTCTGTATCTCCCAGAGCAAAAAACTTGAAAACAACTAACTCATAACACTGTACAACTTCCTGTTTTAAAGAATATTTAAGTTGAAAAGAGTTGAATATATTCCATCTGAAAAAAAAATGAGTACACGTGACATCATCAACCTGCTCTAAATATGGCTATTGATTACCTTTTGTGCCTAGGCTACTGAAGCTTCATATTGCAATTTAATCCCAACAATACTCATTCTCTAGAAACAAACAGTAAATGGTAAGATTTTTATCTAAAATTCCCTGGAAAAAGAAATCCTAAAATTTGGAAAAATGTTGCCTTCATCTGCTGAGCTGTTGAAGAAACTCAATGTACTCAATGCTGGTAAGAATTTTAATATTTTTGCCTAAGGTCTACTACAAAAGATTTAAGACAAAGTTCAAGTGCCTCTCACTTTGTTAAGGGTCTGGGGAAACCTGAAGGAAGTGCACAGTGATTCTTGGAAGCTGAAGAGTGTGCGATGTCTCTGAAAAGAGAGGTGCTTTTTGATGCCCTTGAAAGCATTTGCTATTATTCATTCATCCCAGTTGAAAAGACTCTATAATCCCAGCTTTAGTTCTTATAATCTTATTTTTCAAATGCATGCCATCCTCAAAGTGGTATTCTGGTGATCTGCAGACAGATTCTTAACTACCAGATAAAGCTCTTCTTCAATAACATAAGCATTTTCTCCGCATAAAGGCATTATGCAATAGTGGTGAATAAAGGAGAAAACGGTGGTTATTTATAGAAATATTTACAGCACTGTTCCATCAGGACCCCACTTATCACCAAGGAAAAAAGAAGATCCCTTTGGAAAATGCACACTTTCTATCTTCTGAATATTTACTAAGCAAACCAACTGTTTTTAAGGTTTATTGGAATAAGACAGCTATGGTATAAAGGGCACTTAATGATTCACAGGCTGAAACTAGACTTCCTTTTAGAGACGAGAGAAGAAGATACACTTTGTTCCTTAAAAGAGTTCAGCAGGGGACCTGTTTGGAGCATCTGGAGGAGAATTGCACACAATTGCAAGAAGATTATCACTCACCTTCTCAGAACCTAATAGTCACCAGATGATTAGCCTCAAGCTAATCAATGATTTAAAAAATGAAATCATGCTTCCTGTGTCCTTCATGAATGAAGAAGCCACTAATGATTTATCAGCAGTAGGACATGTGTTCTATCATAACACATTTGGAAAATACATTATCTATCCATTCCTTCCTTCATTTCACAAGGTATTTACTGAATACCTACTATGGTACAAGATCAACTGCATCTTCTGAAGTTTAAAAACAGAGAGGGGCCACCTGACAAGGCAGACAGACATGCCCACAAGGTGATTAATCTGGTGCATTTGCCACAGTCTGAGTTCAGACTGGAAGCCCAAAGAAGTTCAGAAATGATGCTGCCTAATTCCTAGATTTATCTGTACTTGCTGATGCTGAGTTACAGAAGCAAAGCTCACAAGAAACTGATGTATAAGCCAGTAAGAAAAATAATTGCAAAGTGGACCAAAGATTTGTAAAGTATATCCCAACCAAGGTCTTCTTTAGAATTATGTGAAAAAAGCTTCAAAACCTCTGTCTTTGTGCAAGTTCAGCAAACTCTTAGATCCTCAATCAATCAAAAATTACTCCATAAAATTGTTGCTGTTAAGTGCAATAACCCTTACACAGTGTTTATCACTTATTAATTCAATAAATATTTACTGAGCATGCACTATGTACCAGATATCATACTGAACAGTAGGGATGGGGCACCTGGGTGGCTCAGTTGGTTAGGCATCTGCCTTCAGCTCGGGTTGTGATCCCGGGGTCCTGAGATTGAGCCCCGCATCGGGCTCTCTGCTTGGTGGAGAGTCTGCTTCTCCCTCTCGCTCTGCTGCCCCCCCGCCTGTACTTACTTACCCTCTCTCTCTGTCAAATAAATAAATAAATAAAATCTAAAACAAACAAACAACAACAACAAAAAATCAGTAGGGACATAGCAGTGAATGAACCAAATGCCTCCATGGGCTTTTGGAGACAAATGGAGTGAAATAAAGAGAAAGCTGGAGTCCGTTACTAAGTGGGGGTTAGCTGCATGCTTTGCAGAGACAGGTGTAGTCAGAGTGGTTATCTGTCAGGTAAGCAGGTTGGGTCCTGCCAAGGTTCCCTCTATGATTCATTTTCTAAACTTTTTTGTTGTCCAATGTCCCTTCCGATTGATGGCTACATGCAACATGCATATCCAAAAAGCGAATACTTACTAAGCATATACCGTGTGTTGGATAAAATGACTTCACTCTGACTGGGGATGTGGTCCTCTCCCTAACAATTTTTCCATCTGTCTTCTTTAATCCAGTTAATACTGTGGTATATTCGTTTGTGCACCAAGTTAACTAAACCAGAATTATGCTACCTAGAATCCCCATCCCTGCAGCACTGGCTACATGAGACATCTCACCTGGAGAGTTGGAAGCAGCGAGAAACCGACGTGGGTCCACCTGTTCTCATGGACACTGGCCTATCCTGCAGGTTCCAGTTTATCTTTGCTTCCCCCATGTCGCATCTATCTTTCCTTCCTGACTCCCTGATTGGCCGACTCAGACTCCAGTATAAGATACCAAAGTGACAGCTTCCCATGTAACCAACTCTCCACAATTGTGAAAGTGGAATCTCCTCATATCATCTAAGGTTTCTGCTGCTCTGATTGAATTCTGATTGATACAGTGTTAATTTCAAAACATTTCTCTAAGGGTAGTGCCCTCCTTTCAAAGCTCCTGCAAAGATGGATGAAGGTAAAACCACTGTGAGGAATCTCTATCCTTTCTTTGTTTTTAGAATTTTTTTAATTAAGACACAACTTACATACCATAAAAGCTCCCTTTTAAACAATTCCATGGTTTTTCATATGTTCACAAAGTTGTGAAACCATCAGCATATCTAACTCCAGGAAATTTCCATCCCCCCTCAAAAAATCCCTGTACTCACTGGCAGTCACTCCCCATTTCTCCCTCCCTTCAACCCATAGCTACCATCAACCTGCTTTCTGCCTCTACAAATTTGCCTATCCTGGATATTACATATACAGGAAATAATACAGTTTACGGCTTTCTGTGTCTGGTTCCTTTCCTTGAGCATAATGTTTTCAAAGTTCATCCATGTTATAGCATGTATCAGTACTTCATTTCTTTTCATTATTGAATAACATTCCATTGAATGGATATAGCCTATTTTATTTATCCATCCAGCATCAGATGGACATTTGGATTATATCCCATTTTTGTCTATTATGAATAATGCTGCTATGAACATTCATGAAAAAGTGCTTATGTGAGCATATGTCTTCAATTCTCTTGAGTGTATAAATTAAGGAGTGAAATTGCTGGGTCTAATGGTAACTCTACACTTAACACATGGAAGAATTGCTAACCCAAGGGTTCTAGTATGTTCACATCTTCACCAACACTTGCTATTATCTGTCTTGGGTTTTTGTTGTTGTTGTTTGTTCATTTGTTTGTTTTTTTAGAGAGAGCACGTGAGCAGGAGCGAGGGGCAGAGGAGAGAAGAGAGAGAATCTTAAATAGGTTCCACACTCAACCTGGAGCCTGAAGTGGGGCTTGATCTCACCACCCTGAGATCATGACCTGAGCCGAAATCAAGAGTTGGATGCCTAACTGACTGAGCCACCCAGGTGCTCCAGTTATCTGTGTTTTTGATGATAGCTGTCCTAGTGAATGTGAAGGTCATCTAGGAATTCTGTTTATCCTTATACAAGGATTCTAGGTGAAGAGTATCATCTCTATTGCCTTGGGGCGAAGTTTTTGTTGTCTTTTTTTTTTTCTTTTTCACCTAGAACTTACAGAGGGAATAATAATAATAATGATCAGTAGTATACTTTGTGTCAGCACAATGGTATATTATGAAGAAATTCCTTCACTATATCACAGTTTTCTCCACAACCCTTCAAGAAAGACAGCATAGATATTGCTATTTTCTCAGCATCTCCAATGTATGACATAGAGCCAGGGACACAGTTGGATCTTGGTTGAGTGGCTAAATCTCATTCATTTAATAAAGGAGGAAACTGAGACTCAGAGAAGGAAACTGTCATACTCAAAGTTGTCCAATCAGTAAGTGACAGAGTTTCCTAACTTCTATGTGGGTGCTCTTTGCACAAGAAGATTAAACATGGTATGACAGTTCATTAAAACGGAGGGTGGTGTTCAACACATAAGTGAGGCATATTAGGTCAAAAGATAAGCTACTTCATGCAATTTCTTTGAGAGTATGGTTTTATTAACAAAACTATAATTAAAAAAAGTCACAAGTCAAAAAACAAGGCCACATTCAATGCTCTCTTCTCTCTCTCTCTCTTTTCTCCCCCTCTCTCTCAGCTTGGTAGATCATAAGTACAAACCTTTACAGTAAAAAATTGTCTATAAAATTCCTTCACCTATATTCTATATAAACACTTAGGAGGTATTAGTCTGTTTGAAAAAATATTCCACAATACATAATTATAAATAATAATACATAAAAATAAAACATATAAATAAACAAAAAAGATAGGTAAATAAAGTATGGTTTCTTTAACCATTAAAAAAAGGGTATAGTAATGACGGTTGTGTAATATAGTGAATATACTAAATGTCACTGAATTGTACACTTTTAAATGGTTAAAATGGTTAATTTTATGTTATATGAATTTTACCACAATAAAAAAAAGATGGTTGAAATTCTTCAAAGAAGTCTATTACACTTCTTAGTGCTAAGTTCTATTCTATCAAGATTGGGCAAGACCATAAGGAGTGACTTACAACATGGTTGCCAAGGAAACAGGCTCCTCATTGGAAGAAGATATCCAACAGCTGCAGAAATATATCATGAATGTTTCCCCAAACCTTTCTCCTTTTCATTTAAGCCAGGTCATGGGAAACAAAGAAAGACATTCTTTCCAAAGGCACTCACATCTACAGATTTTCACACGTTCTCACACACATGCATGGTCCCACATTAGCACTCACATGCGTCAAGGTGAGAAATTCAGTGGGAGTAATCAGGGCATCGCCTCTCTGATAGCTGGTGAGTCAAGGCTGGAATGAAGTCAGCGGCAAAAGTCCTTCTGACACAAAGCTAAAGCTCCAAAGCCCTGCTGAGGTCTTTGTGCTGCCAAAGCTCCCAAAGTCCTTTGATTCTAAGAGACATCCACGGTGAGTTGAGAGTTGTTTTCTACTCAAGCCAAGGAGAAACTACATATTTAACCGAAGTTGAATTAAGTAAGAGAAGCAAATGCATTTTGCCCAGGATTTATATTTCTCTACAACTTCCTTGTAACCCTGAACTCATACATAGGAGGTCTTTTAATAACTATTTTTTAGATTTTATTCTACCATTATTAGTGATTAGAAATTAGCTCATAATCAATTGGCTAGTTCAAAAAAGTTTTGTTTTGTTTTAATTTTTCAAGTATGTAATTCATGCCCATCAGAGCTCATTGTCCCAAGGGTGGGAAGCTGCTTCGCCCAAAGGCTCCTGCTTATTAAAGAAGAACACAGGCTTCTCCCTGAACAATGGGCAGGCCCTATTTGAACCAATGGGCTTTAACCCATTCAAGGTCAACCAAAAGACAATGTTGTTTAGAGACCTAGGAAGAGGACTTGTGGGAAACACAACAAAACAACAACAAAAAACTCTCTCCCATGAAAACAGTGGTAATTAGCTGGTCCAAAAAGATTTCCTCCTTTGGAGTTTGTAGAAGAATATATGGAAGGAACCAGCCAGTTGTTAATAAAAGGATAAAGGAGAAACTGAAGAAATTGCAGGAGAGAAAGAGAAATGAAGAGACTGACGGAGAACCCAGAAAAGCCCACGGGAAGGAAACACAGAGAAACACAGATTGCAGCATACTTGGGTGGGGTGGCATGACATCTAGAAAGCCCTTCTCTGTTTCTTGTAACACAGAACACATGAATTCACACAATTAACAAAATCTGATTGTGAGAAAAATTCTAATCTTCATTTTTCATGTTCCAGTAATGCTTAACTAGTTCAACTACAGACATAATCATAGTCCAAAGACTTGGCTGAAAATATTTGGAAGTGCAGACAGGGCTCAGGAGAAAAGAGATTGCCTGTAAATAACTCTTTTCTACAAAATGCTATCAAATAGCTTGACACTGAATGGAGCTTTCTCATGCATTGGGTATGGAGAACAAAACAAATCTGGGCACCTATCTGGAGAATTCTTTGGCTGCAAATGCTTATAAATAAATAACTGTAACATCCCTAATTTCAAGAAAATGAAGGAACGGCAGAGTAATAGTTAATGTTTACTGAGCATTATACTAAATTATCAAATTTAATCTTGATAATAATTCCATGAGGACCATTATCGTCTCCAAATTGCAAATTAGAATACTGAGGGTCAAGAAGTGAAGTCCGCAGCCCAGGTCACAGAACAACTAAGGGGCCAAGCTGGGGATCCTGACCTGGTTTGCATGTCTATAAGGACCATATTTTACTGGTTATACTCATCTGCCAATTATGTACAGTATGACCCTGAGAAACCAATTAACCACCCTGTGCTTCCTCAACTGTAAAATGAGAGTATTGGCATAGATAATGACCAACATTGCCTCTGGCTTGAAAATGGTATTGTTCAAATAAATAACTTTTGAGTTTAGAAAGGGAATATTATTACCAATACCAACTAACATTTACATAAGCCCTCGTTATGAGCACAGTTTGACAGGTAGTAGGTGTCCAATAAGTATCAGCTGAATTAATAAAAAAATATACTAGCCTTATTAAATACATTATCTTATTTGATCCTCACACCCCTAAGACAGTTTCTGCTACTAGTTCCTTTTATAAATGCAGGAATTAATCCCTAGGAAAAAGTGACTTGCTTAAAAGGCACACAGTAAGTGACAGAAGTAACTTTAAGGCGACAAGTCTCAAATCAAAACACCGGACCTTGACAGAGAAGATAACTGGGAGTCTACAATTTCAAGTTGGTTAAATCTTTAGTTTCGGGTTAATTTTTTATACCAGTCTAGGAACAAAGAGAGAGGCAGGAAAGATTCTGGGAAATCTACACATAGTTGTAAATAAGACATCTGTTATTTGGGGTAAAATCCCACTAAACCATTACCATCTCATTTCTGTTCCTGGATCCATAAAGCAGGGATGAACTACCAGCTACAAGTACGTAATAAAGTTCACAAGTAAGAAGGTTAAATGTTAAAGTAGATATGGGAGCCATTTGAGAGTCAGAGTTCAATACAAATGCAAAGGTTTCTTTTTCAAGGTTCTAAAAGGTTCATCCTCTAGGCTAGATGCCAAATAAAAGACTCCTGAAGCTTTCAGATATGTGAGGTCAGGCCCATTTTAAAAACTAAATGTGAATTTATTCCCTCACCAGGTGGCTTTATACAAAGAGCAATGAACTTAGTTAACTTTCTTACCATATTCAGAAGTGCTCCACACATGATCCAGATCTGCCACTTAGGACGCAATGAACTGTGGCAAATCACTGAGCTTCTCCAGACTCCATTTTCCCAGATCCGAGCTGAGCATCTAGTCTCCTTCCAGCCCAGAGTTTCAGATTCAATTTCTGAATTTCATTTTCAGAGGTCCCAGAAACCCTAGTAATTTCATTTATATTGTCACTTTTTGATTGGCATATCCATCTAGCCATTTAAAACTAACTCAATTTCTGTGTATCGTTTGTATTTTATACCGACTTTTGAAACAAGGGATATAGCCCCAAATTCTAGCATTTGGTGATAAAATACAGTTCTAAATAGTTCCTTAAGCCCTTTATTGAAAAGTGAAAACATAATTTAGTTACTATCCATATTTTCAAAGGGTTTAATATACTCTAGTAAAACACTCTATTAAAAATCTTATTTCTACATTTTGAACTGGAATTATTACTAGAACAGGTCCTAACACCTATAAAAAGGCCAAAAAAAAAAAAAAAGAAAGAAAGAAATTGTGTGTGGGGTCATTGGTGGAAAAGCAATGGTTATCTTCTTGCTGCTATTATTTTAATCAGCTTTCTCTGTATTGTTTTTTTATGAGGCCTTTATTAATTGATATGAAGAGGAGGCATCTACCTGGTCTCAACTGCAAGAATCTTCTAGAAAAATTTAATTATAGGCTTTCAAAGACTGGGGAAAATTTATAGTAGTTTGATTATTCTGATTATTCTGCAATGTGAATAGCCAATGAAAATCTCCAATATCATGGAAGACGCCAAATGAACAAAGCAAATTTACTTTTAGTATAATATGCGTGAGTAACAAGGAAACAGATACCATTTTTTGACTGTTAGAAAAAACCAAACTAAAGTAGTAAAAAGTAAATCATAAATCTTACAAAGAAGATTCATTGATTCAAGTATGAACAAAAGTTTAACCATGCTATATTTTGCCTTGTTAGGGTTTTTCTGATAATCCTAATTTTATAATAGTTAAGAATTATCTCTATATTCCATGTGAACTGCCTGCAAAAGTGAATTTCCAAAATGTTTAAAATTTTATTCTTACTATTTATGATAGTTCTCCTGCATTTTCTGTGTACCATTTAATTGCTTATGGAATTATTTTTCAAAGATCTTGCAAAAGTTAAGTTTCAACCTCATTGCCCTACATAAGGCAGATCATAAATTCTAACCAGTCATGATATAAAAAAAAAAAGTCTAAACAGGAAATTATGTGCAGCAAAGAACATTTTTAAATGATCCTTATTTATTTTTCTTGAGGTTTCTAACCTAAAGCATGCTTCTAAAATATCATTCCCAGTGCATGGGAAGAAACACATTCTTTTAGGGTTGGAAGTGTTAATTAATGTGCATGACAGAGAGAGAATAAGGAAAAGGTTAGAGCTGATGGTTTCGCTAATAGCATTTCTAAAAATAGAGGATTTTTGAAACAATGCTCTTTCATGTTAGTTAACTTTCTCAAAGCCCTAGGATTAGAGCTAAAATACATTGATTGGTTAAAATAAAATCATCTGTTACACAGATATTCTTTACCTGTATTCCCATTTCAACCAATTCAATCATTTATTTCTCATCAAAATTGATTTCTAGGGGCAAGCTGTGATGGTTTTTCTTCCACATAATTTCCCCCAATGTTTTCCTAGGGTTATCAACAGGAACCGATTTCACTTCGGAGTTATAACCAAAATGGCCTATAAAGTCATTAGCACAGTATATAAGTCTATGTATCTCTTTTTTTTTCAGTGTTGTTTCATGCCATCCTCCCCATGGCAACTTCCCATAGCCATACTTAACTTTCTTCTGGTTCTCTAACACATGGAGACTTTCTATAACCTCATATCCTTATAAGTCTCTCCATTTCTCTGCTCAGAAGGTTCCCCTATTTTCCTCCAGGCAAGCCCTAGCAAGTCCTTCAAAACAGACGAAATATCACCTTTTCTGGTAATATCTTTCCCGGCTCTTCAAATGTGGCAGATCCGAGCACTGATCTGCTCAATAGCCATTCCCAATCTCTTTCTTCCTTGCCGGCCTTCCATTTAAGAAACTAAAAATTAGATACTCAACTTCCCAGTTTCCACGGCAGCTTGCTGTCGTCATGTGACCCAGTTCTAGCCACTGAGCTACGAGGGCTAACTGCTCGGCGGCTTGAGGACTAACCGTGCCTACTAATTAAGAAGCGTGTCAAGAGAACTCCCTCTGTTCACCACCCTGGCTGCTTTGTCTTCTTCCAAAGCAACTTTCAAAAGCCTGGTATTCCTGAGCTCCAGGAGCCATTCTGCAACCTTGAGAAGAGACTGCTGAAATGGGGAGGATAGCAGAGGGGGAAAACGGGGAAAATGTATGCTTATGATATCATGTTGGATACTGGACCCACCCTGGCTTGCCTACCAAAAAGGTTGGAATTGTTTAAGCATTATTCTACTTTTGAGAGCACCTAACGGATATTCCTAGCCAGGGAGAAATACTCACCCGTGGCTCCCAACGCATTCTTACACTATCTCTCTGAAGACATCTGTTCACATTGGTACAGTATCTTTGCAAATGTGTGCCTCCTTTAAAAGACTGTGAAGAGAAAACAAATGCTGGCTAGGCTGTGAAGATAAGGGAGCCCTTGCACACTGCTGGTGGGGACAAAAATCGGTGCAGGCAGTGTGGGAAACATGATGGTGGGTCCTCAAAAAATTAAAACTAGAACTATCCTATAATCCAGCAACACCACTTCTGGGTATACATCCAGAGGAAATGAAAGCAGGATATTGAGGAGATATTTGCACTCCCATTTTCACTACAGCATTATTCACAGCTGCCAAGATATGGAAACAACCTAAGTGTGCATCATTGGATGAATGGATAAAGACATTGTTTTACACACACACACACACACACACACACACAAACACACACAATGGAGTATTATTCAGCCATGAGAAAGAAGGAAATCTTGCCTTTTGTGACCACATGGATGGGCCTTGGGGGCATTATGCTAAGAGAAATAAGTTAGAGAAAAACAAATACTGTATATCACTTGACACAGAATCTTAAAAAGCTGAACTCCTAGAAATAAAGAGTAGAATAGTGGTAGGGGATGGGAGAAATGGATATAATGTTTAAGGGTACAAACTTGGAAGTCATAAATAAGTAAGTCCTGGAGATCCAATGCACAGCATAGTGGTTATAGACAACAATACTGTATTATAAACTTTAAAGTTACTAAGAGACTAGATCTTAATTGTTCACACCACAAAAAAGAAATAATAACTATGGGATGTGATAGAGGTGTTAGCTACACTACAGTGGTAATTATAATGTAATATATAAATGTATCAAATCAATACATTTTACACCTTAAAATTATGCACTGTTACATGGTAATTATATCTCAATAGAAATAAATTTAAAAACAAAGGCTGTTGGGGTGCCTGGGTAGTACAGTCAGTTAAGCATCTGACTCTTGGTTTGGGCCCAGATCATGATCTCAGGGTCATTGAATCGAGCCCCGAGTCAGTCTCCATGCTCAGCTGGGAGTCTGCTTCAGGATTCTCTCTCTCTTTCTCTCTCTTCCCCCTCCCCCTGCTTGTGCTCTCTCTCCATCCCCCCCCAAAATAAACAAACAGATCTTTTTTAAAAAAAGAAAGAAAATTTAAAACAATAAAATAAATAAAAACAAAGACTGTGAACTCCCCATTCTCTAGCATAGGATCAAGCACAGAGAAGAAAATGAAAGTCTATTAAATGAGTAAGTGAACGAATAAATGAATAGATTAATAAACATAAACAGAGATGTAGGAAAAGTACTAGGTGCTGTTCTTACCATGTTTACTTCTCTATTAAACTTGTCCATATCTGCTATTAAAGAAAACTGTTCCCTACATTGTAGCTTCCATTGGTTCCAAAGCCTTCTGATACTCACCTGGGACATCAGGGACAGTTCACCCACAGGCACCTGCTCCAAGGTATTCCTGGCATAATTCTTGGAAGTTACCAACTGATAAGCGAGCAGAAGGAAAGAGGACTGATACACAGTGTCAATGGAAGAGGCTTCAGAGTTGAAGAATTCAAACCAAAAATACCAGAAAGGGGTTCATATGTTCATGCATCTACCTATTCATTCATCCATCCAGAATTTACTGAGCATCTGCTATATATTATGTTATGGACTAGATGCCAGCAATTCAGCATGATTCAGATAGATATGATCCTTGCCCTCACGGACCTTTCAGATAGAAGGTATAAGCCATTACAAGTATGTCACACCTCCTAGGAGATGCACCATACAGCATCATCAACACTTCGCACTAAGGAGGGCATGTGATCTGATGAGCACTGGCTATTATACGCAACTAATGAATCATTGAACACTACATCAAAAATTAATGACGTACTCTGTTGGCTAATTGAACTTAATAAAAAAAAAAAAAACACTTTGCACAAATACACACCTGACTAACAACATGTGGTTTCACTGAAAATTGTTTTTATGAAAAAACAATGAGCCATACATACACAATGTTGAACTTAGAAGAAACTCTCATAGATTATCCAAGATTCTGATTTTCAAAGTTTAAGTTTTAGAGGGCTTTTGTCCAAACACAAACTTAAATGACAGCTGGGGAAAAGACCCTGCCTATTAGGCTGGCAAACCCCATGGTGACCGCTGGGCCATCTCAGAAAAACCCTGGACTCAAGGGAGCACGGTTTGCAAATCTCCAATTTACACCAACTCCTTCATTTGCAAAAGGAGGAAAATAAAGTCCAAAGTATAAGATGTTTAACTTAACACCCCTAACTGGTGAGAGCTAGAATTAGAACTCAGATCCTTTGCCTCTCCATTCCAAGCACGTTCTCTTCTATTCCGTGATCAATTGACTTATCCAATATGAAAATCAAGAGAGATCTGATGAAGGACTGAGGATCTGGTGTGGATGTTAAAACATTAGAATTTCTGGAACATATTAATTTTTCACAGGGAAAATGGAGTAGAACATAGGAAAACCAAATCAGTTTGGGAAAATTGAGGATTTATGGTTGTTTCACCAGACAAATTGAAGTGTAAGAGAATGTGTTAAAGCCAAAGGCCATACATCTCAGACAA
Organism: Halichoerus grypus; assembly: GCF_964656455.1. Lineage (NCBI taxonomy): Eukaryota > Metazoa > Chordata > Mammalia > Carnivora > Phocidae > Halichoerus > Halichoerus grypus. The sequence continues at coordinate 46,398,151 of NC_135713.1, read as the reverse complement.
TGCTGCAGGTCAGTTCTGTCAAGGAAATGGGGTAGTTCAACTAAAATAATATCAACGATATTAATTTTCTGGGTTCTGTAAGGCTTCCCTCTGTCTATTCTCCCTGAGACACCACTTTATACTCGTATCCCTGCTTTGTTGTATAAAAGCCAAAAGGAAAGTAATCTCTAAATGGGTCTGCAACCCACAGAGAATTTACTTAGATGACATTCAAATCTGTTTTTCAGGGTTTTTTTTTTTTTTTTTTGGTGCCATTACAAGAAATCATACAGTCATTACACTTCAAATTTGACAGTTCTTTCACAGCATGAAAGGCAGAAATTAGGTCCAAATGTATTTATTGAAATGCAAGGTTTCACTTACCACCAGGACATTCATGAGGACTGAAAGATGACAGCAGAGTGTGATGTCTGCCCTATTGTTATTTCAGGAACCCCTGACCATGGATCATCATGCTCAAATATTTTAAATTCAAACAATGAACCCATTAAAGAGAACTTTCAACTACTGTCTTTCCTTCCCATCATTCAAAGAACTCAATTTAATTCACTTAGCAGTCACATTAAAGAATGAAAGAAAAATTTTTGTTATGAACAGGTTTTGAAATGTATTTGAAGACAAAGGACCCAATCAGGCAGCACTTAATTAATTGGATCTCAAAATTTTCCCAGAGTGTTGGCTACCTAAGAACTGAACCCAAAGTGTCAGTCCTACTTGTGGAGACTACACGCTCGTGTGGATGTGGTGTTCTTGCACCTTATTTTTAGGGGTAGGAAGATTGACTATTTTCCTGTGACGCTTCAAAGGCCTGTAGCCCCTGTTTACCACCAATGGCAGTGGTCAGGAGAAAGAGAAAATGAACACACTTTTTTTTTTTTTAATTGCTTGAGCCCACTTCTCTTCCTAAGCATCGACCTCCTTTTATTGCAAAACTCCAGAGCTGTCACTGCTGTTCTCTCCAATCCTCCTCCTCCCATTTTCTCTTAAACCCAATCAGGCTTTTGGTTCTTTCCCCATTGGTTCATGCCTCCCACATTGGTAAATACGAGAAAGTCTGTTCTCATCATATAACTTAACGCATTATCAGCATTTGACACTAAATGACATCCTGTCTTACTGCAAGCTCTGAAAGGTTTTTGTGGGAACGTTCTGAAGTTCAGTTCAGCTTTGGACATGTAAAATTTCAGACGGATATTATTAGATATCTAAAGGGAGATGTTAAGTAAACAGTGTGCAGTTCAGGGCTGGGGTCCAGGCTGGAGATCGATTCTGGGGATTAACCAGTCTGGAGATCAGTCAGGGAGTGAACCCTCCAAGTAAGCTGCCAAGTGTGTGTCAGGGAAAAGGGGAATAATCAGAGATCCCAGTAATTAGCCGTTCAAAAAAATACAGAGAGGTAGGGAAAAGGGAGAATGTATAGAGCCTTGTAGGAATGGTGAGAACTTTGGGAAATCAACTGAGGGTCAGGTGGAAAAATATTTTAATCATCAGAGTTCCAGAGGGGATGGGGAAGTCAGACTAGCCAAGTAAGGCCACTTTCTGTGTAAAAAAAAAAAAAAAAAAAAAAAACAGAAGAGGAGGGATGATTCTACTTCCCAGGGTCTGTACATGGTGGGGTGAGTCAAGGGTAAGGTGCAAGAACTCAAGGAGGGAGAGGAGATGGAGCATAAGACAGAGACAAAGGAACAGGGAAGTATACGTGAGCCCTGGCCTACAACCCCTAGGTATCTATATCAGAGTTACCAGTCTACAGAATGTTAAGTGTGGTTGGGTTTTTAAGGAAAATACGGAAGAATAAGGTTCTGTTTCTGGGCACAATGCCAGTCTAAGAGGGAGAAGGCCATGGGGACAACAAGAAGGGTTTGACAATCCCAAATTGGGGTGAGTTGGGGTGCACTTTGAGTTGGCCCATGCTTTAGAAATGGAGTCAGGCCAAAGGTGAAAAGGCTCACAAGGTATATAAGTTGTACACACATTATCTCATTTAATATTTACCTATATCTATAATGTTTGAACTATTGTCACATTTTACAAATGAAAAAAAAAACTGAACAAAGTCATATAAGTTACCCTTGTTCATCTGGCTAAGTTACAGTCTCCTGGGACTCAGATCCAGGCCTTGGGACTATAAAGGCCAATCTATGCTTCTCTTCCATTATGCATTTCTCTGACAACCGATCTCAATAATCAAATGCAAAAAAATTAGTCAACCATTCATATAATTCAGCTGAATCATGCTGAACATCCAGATAATTAGAAATAGTTCAGTTTTTTTTTTAATCCAAGTATAATTAACCTACAGTGTTGTATTAATTTCAGGTATATAACATAATGATTCAACAATTCTATACATTACTCAGTGCTCAACCCAGTAAGTGTACTATTAATTCCCATGAGTCAAGTTTTAACACCATTTATCTCAACATTTGGAAGACTGAATTTTTTTTTCATTCTTCTACTCCACATATTAGGGATCCTTCAGAGCAGAGTTTACAACTGGTGACATCCAGACTATGGATGTGTATTATTTGACCTAAATATTTTCCCTTTTTAGGTAAAATAGATGCCAACATTTAAAAATCACAAGAATTTATACAAATATCCCAAATTCTAAGTCATCTTGAAAAATAAGAAGACGGGGCAATACAAAACTTGCATTTTCAAAGGGCAAGAATTGACTAGTGCTAGGGGCGCCTAGTGGTGCAATTGGTTAAGCATCTGACTCTTGGTTTCAGCTCAGGTCGTGATCTCAGGGTCATGAGATGGAGTCCCTTGTCGTGCTCTGCGCAGTCTGCTTGAGATTCTCTCTCCCTCTCCCTCTGCTTCTCCCACTCATGCTCTCTCTTTCTCTAAAATAAGTAAATAAATCTTAAAAAAAAAAAAAAAGAATTGACTACTTCTGAATCTCGGGCATTCCTTTAAAAGGGTATGTGTCCTCGGGCGCCTGGGTGGCTCAGTTGGTTAAGCGACTGCCTTCGGCTCAGGTCATGGTCCTGGAGTCCCGGGATCGAGTCCCACATCAGGCTCCCTGCTCGGCGGGGAGTCTGCTTCTCCCTCTGACCCTCCTCCCTCTCATGCTCTCTGTCTCTCGTTCTCTCTCTCTCAAATAAATAAATAAAATCTTTAAAAAAAAAAAAAAAAAAAGGGTATGTGTCCTCCACAGTCCTGTCCACTGCCCATAACACCAACTAATATATTCTTTCATGCCCTGCAGAGCCCCTATAAGCATCAAAGTTTATAATTCCTGCCTTAGACACAAGACAGATTCCATGATTACTTCATTCCTCCAAAGAGCTCAAAATACAGCTCAAAAAAAAAAAAGCAATAACCTGTGTTCAAAAATATAAGTGAGCTAAGTAATCTTTCAGTCCCCTAAGCAAGTGTACTTTCTGTAGTCAGAATAATACACATCATTTCATAGATTACTTTTAGAATTCTCAAGAGAAACTCAAGAAGCAGATATAGGTCTCAATTCTGTTGCCAGTAAAAGCAGGGGAAAACAAACATAAGGATTTTTCTTGTTAGCTGGAAAAATACAAGTAAGCGTAAGTAGATTGTGCCTTAGCACTGGGGTGACTAGTGGGGGTTTTAGTTCCCAAGACTTCTCCAAGATGGGAATTCTGTAGGCAGTGACATCCAATGTGAACGTCATTTATCTGCCAGACACGGAGCATGTACGCCAAAGTACTTAAGGTCAGCTTGGAGCACTGCCATATTGTTTTCATTTCTGTTTTGAAGGACAAACTGAGAGTGTGACCAGGTAATAGCAGACAAGCTTATCAAATGCATATTCAAAACAAAACTAGAAACTCTTAAAATTATTTTCCTCTTGAATCTGGCAACTCCTTTACTGAATTTATAGTCATCGTGAACAGCAGGATGGAGAAATAAACGGGGAGATAAGTACTATTCTTGCGAAGATTAGAGTGGGGGGGGCTTAATAACCCCCCTCCTCATTTTACAAATGGAAAAAGCTGAGGCCCAAGCAGACAGACATTTACTGCCCATGACCACTCAGCAATTTAAGATACAGCTCAAAAGTTTTTTTTCACTTTTAGCCACAACAAACGGAAGAGACACACACACGCTTGGGCTGAATGAGTGGTGACCAGAATGAAACACATATCTGAGAACTAAGGAAAAGCTGAACACTGGGCCTCTAGAATAGTAGGCCCTGGGGTTTGGTTCTATACCCCAAATCTATCTAGGAACATCAGCAGTAGGAGTTTGAAGACTTTTGTTCATTAATATCAATCTCCATATATTGGCCTTCCTCTTTTCCAATATGAGTTTTGATCCTCCATGGGATATTTGTTGTTTTAGGAGATATTTAGCAACCATTTTCTAATGCTTTGGGGATATCCCGATCTTTTTTGGGGAATGCCTATCCTTCATGGTGGGTAGACATAATGAGGCTGATAATCAGGTTGTTCTGCCCTCTCTTGACAGTGGGATGGGCATATGACCTAAGTTTGACCAACAGAAACTCTCGCTCTACCATTCCCCATCTCTCCAGATTATGAATCTTGAGCTGAGTGGCACAAAGATGGCAAAACATAGGTTGGGGCTCATTCCTATCAACAGTGAAGAGAGCCTTGGTAAGATAATTAGTTTTTGCTCCTATCCCACAGCTATTTCATAGCTTCCCTGTGGCCCTTCCTTTTCTGAGCCTCATGTTCCACCTTTCCCTCATACTTTGCGAACGGTTTTATATCCTTCCAATGAACTAGTTGTCTCTTTAAGCTTGGCCATAATGGTTTCCTGTATTCAAAGAAACTACAGCAATAAATTGTAGAGGATATTTGTCTAGCTCCACAGAGCTTCTGCCTATTCCTGATGCTTGTTCCCTGCCAACTTTAGCTTGTCTATATCTCCTCATGGTTTTCCAAGCCTCCCTATATAGCCTTGATTAGTAAACCTTAATATAAGTCGGAGAGAGTGTTTTCTTAAATATCCCTTTCCATCTGTGTCAACCATGAATCTGAAATCTGGAGATGGGACCTGAGAATCTGCATTTTAATATGAGTTCCAGTTGATTCTGATGCAGGCAGTATCTAAAATACACTGCTCTGTAACATAAGCTCAGCATTTGCTCCTACTAGGCTGTCTGTCTTGTCTCAGTATTTCTTAAGTCATGTCTCTGAGAGAAAAAAGTCTGTTTGACCCCAATCTTCTTCCCATGCCTGATTTAACCAGTCTATGGAATAGTTCAGGTGACTACTCTCTGTCCAATGGGCCATGAGATGGGGGCAGGAGTGGGACAGGGTCACAAGGTCCACATGGAGCCATCCCTGATGTAGGATCTGTGGTATGGTTTTACTTACAAGAGGTTATGAGTGGCGGACAACATATTTGATGTTGCAAGATGCCCGAATAAGAAAACAGGTTCCTGACTACCTTTCCAGTACTTTTCCCTCTGACCACCCTCCATTTACAAGGCCTCTCCAACATAATTCATCTTTAGAAAATAAGATCCAAGATATAATGAAATGTGTTTAAATTAACAATTCTCCTATCTAGGAGGTACAGACTTCTAATGAATAATTGGTAGGCTGAATACTTAAACACCCATATTCTCTTGTTAATCACTTTAATTACCGCCTCCTGGATCTTCTATGAAGCAAAAACACAAAAACCCTACCTCTCAGAGAATGATAATACTTTCACAGAGAGCCCCAAACTTCTTTTTAGAAACATTAGGTCTTAGGTTACTAGACTAGGTCCCATTTTGAAGGAAACATATGACCAAAAGTACCCAAACTTACAAAGATTACAAATGAGAAAGGAAAACTTATTTTTAAAAATTACTCTACAAAAATATATAGAGACCTACCTTGGGAGTTGACTTAATCAGTCTCTACATAGGTGAGTTCATTTCCTGGCTTCCTTCTCCATGCAACGCTTATGGGAGCCTAGGACACAAGAACAAGGTCTGATCAGACCAGCAAGTGAATCCAGTGAGGAGAGTGGAGGCCAGTTAAGACAGACCCAGCAGTCTGTGCAAAAGAACAGAAGGACAGCACAGACGTTAGAAGAATCGATGACAATCTGGTAAGACTGAATGACAAAGGTGAAACTGGGAATAATGGTTGTGAAGGACCAACATGTTTCATAAATGGAGAACCATTGATGGCTTGTAATCTACTAAATGTTTTAGAAAAATAACTTTGAAGTTGGAGGATGGTTTGAAGAAACAAAAGCTGGGGACAGGGAAAGCATACCGAAAACTGCCCTAAGATCAGAAGAGAGATCTGTAGAAGCTGTGGTGGAGAGGAGGGAACTATTTCAGAGATAATGCCGAACCAAAATGGGCTGTATTTGGTTAAAGAGACTCATAGTTGCTAATAGCATGAGTTTTGGAATCAGATGGCCCTAAATATAAGCTGTAGCTCTGCCACTCACTGGCTATATAATGTCACACAATTACCTTGTCTCTCCAAGCTTCCACTTTCTCATCTTTAAACACAGTGTTGGGCGCCTGGGTGACCCAGTTAGTTAAGAGTCTACGTTCAGCTCAGGTCATGATCCCAGGGTCCTGGGATCGAGTCCCGAGTCGGGCTCCCTGCTCAGTGGGGAGCCTGCTTCTCCCTCTCCCCTTGCTCCTCCCCCCTGCTCATGCTCTCTCTCTCTCCCTCTCTGTCAAATAAATAAAATCTTTAAAAAAATAAAATAAAATAAAGACAGTGTTATCGAGAGGATCAAATAAGCTAATGGTATAAAGTGCTCAGTGTAAATTAAAGCACATACTAAATGCTCAATATTCACTGACTACTAACATTATTACTATCATTATAATTACAAAGATTGTAATGAATCACTGATGGAGGGATGGCAGGGAAGAGAATCAGAAAGAACAGCCTAGCTTGGAAGTCTGACAAATGATGATGCCATTAATTGAAATATGATATTAATTGAAAAAACTAGCATTTATTGAGAGTTTACCATATGCCAGGCGGTGTTCTAGGAGGTTCACACACATGATCTCATTTAATACTCATAAGGAACCCAGATATCATTATTCACAAAAGTAAAAACTGAAGCATATAGAAGTAGCTTGAGTGAGACAGCTACTAGGTAAAGGAACACAGAGCCTGAACACCAGCACTCACAGAAGGCCAGAGAAGTTCTGGGATGGGGTAAAGGGACCTTGGTGAGGGGAGAGAGGTATCATTAGTTTAAGACGCTCAGAGACACTAACATGGAGTAAAGCAGTAGTGAGCTTGGATATGCAGGGTGTTCATAAATCATTTTTCTACTCAAAAGAAAGACCAAGGAACAGAGAACCTGAGACAGTAAAGCATGAAGAGCTACTGCTAGCAGAAGATTAATCAGAAATGCAGAAGTGTCTCAAAAATTACTTTGCAAGGCAGAGAGAAAATACAACTGGAATAATATAAGTTTGATTTCTGTGCAGCTTCTCAGGAAGCAATCCAGGTGTGAAGGAGAAAAGTATCTTTATGATTCCATTCTCCCAACACTTGCGTCCCCAATGTCAACCGTGATATGCAGTCGGAGCCCTGGTGTTGTTCCTTGAGCGGCACTGTCTCAGTGAAATAAAAGGGAAACCAGGAATTTTCCTGCTGGGACTGCCCATCAGGAGATTTCAGATGGTGGAGAAAGGAAGAATGTGTCTTCCCTGCCAAGGGCTTCACCAGAGGCTTCTGGGAAATCTGCAACCAGCATGTTCTCTCTGGTTCTGAATGACAGAGCTAACACGGCAGCTGCTTCTGAGGAGAACATCCTGAATCAGTGAGCCTTCCTACTGGGTGATTTGGCCCCTGGGCACACTCCCTGACAAAGCACTCACAGAAGGCTGCAAGGAAGCTGGAGTCTCAGCCGCTAGTCCTGGAAGCTTGCCTAATAAATCCCTCCCCACCCTAAACCTGTCTTTATTCTGTAATGCCCATGTATTTTCCTTCCATCCTTAGTGCAGGAACATCCTTCCGTAACTACACCTGGTATCTGGAATGTTTTCCTCTGGAGGAAATGTTTACCTCTGGGTAATCTGCCCGGCCCATGACCTACTCACACTAAGTCTGTGCACACGGAGGTATGCCTGCGCGCACGTGCACGCACGCGCACACACACACACACGCCTCTGCCATCATGTTTGCGCCAAATGAACCCATCTCTCTGGTTCTCACTGAACCAAGGACAGACACATGACTCAAGATCTATCAAGCAGATTCCCTCATCTGGGAATCTGCAATCTCTGGATGGTATGTGCTAAGGGCACCATTTTGGGGAGCCCCTTTCAGCTCTAGAAAGAAAGATGCAGGAAGCAGATACACACAGGAGCTACAGATCCTCATCCAGCCCCTTCCAAGGCCTCACTGAACGTCCTGCTTCTAAATTGAATGAAATACCCCTGTATTTTTCCAATGAATTACCTCTTCTGGGACTAAGTTAGTTAGAATCAGTATCTGTTACTTATAACCTAAAGAGCCTCCACTAAGACACGCAGCAAAGAAATTTTATATCAATGCAAATATTGCTGGAAATTGTACTCTCCAGAAGCTCAAGATAAGGCAGAAGTGAGGACTTTCTCTCTGTAATAAATTTGTAGGAAAAAAAATAATGATGATAAACAGAGGTTTTTGTTGTTGTTGTTGTTATTGTTGTTGTTTCAAAGTACGCCTACAAACAGTTGATGTTATTGACTTGGGACTGTTGGTGTAGCATTTCCGACCCTGCGGACAGATGGTGAGACTGAAGCACGAGAAAACACCCTCCTCTGTCCCAACTTGTCTGCATTCCTGGATCTCCTACGTATCCATGTTTGGAATAAGTGGATTTGAAGATGTATAGTATTTTTGAGATGGACGGATCATTGATTATGAAAGGCTAATCATCACTCTTTCCTTTTTCTGAAAGTAACATAGAAAGTTAAATTCCTCTGGACCTGCTTACAGCACAGATGACACCCATTCAAGTTCCCCATTCAGAGAGTGGGTGTTCATGTCGTCAAACACCAGAGCTGGCATTTAATATGCAAGATTACTGGCTGCACAAAATTCAAAGTACAAAAAATAAGCATTTTGTTCATAACATTTGCAAGAGTGTCAGAAAGTACGCACCCGATTATCACTATTATTTTTACTCTGATCATACCTAGACATAATGCTGTATCTCCTAGCTCAATCACCTGTTATGTTTTCAAGTGGTTTCTCTCCACCTACCAAACGCCCTTCACTCCCCACCTCCTACCTCACTTGTCTGGGCTTCCATAACACCTGATTATTTTATGCTTGCTTCTATGTCAACAGATATTATATTGCATTAACATGTGCTTAGCTATACTACGTAGGGAACTTACTGAGGGCAGGAAATTTGTCTGTATTCTCAACACCTAGCACAATGTCTAGTACATAAGCGATTATTAACTGTTTGCTGTATGGTAAAAAGTGGTAGAAGCTTGTGATCATGAAATGAAATGAGGCCCAATGAAGAAAACTCTTGCTATATCTCAGAGTATTTCAACCTGAGAATCCTTACTTAGACATAAGGTATTTTATCCACCCAAATAAACTCTAAGTATCCCAGAAGCATGTCACTTGGGCTCTGTGGAAGTAAATTCATGTTTATTAACTAAGTACATGCTCTTTCATTCATGACATGCATCTTATGCTAAGCACTGGGGTAGGAGAGAAGGATGGAAAAAAAGCACAAGACATTATTTATTCTTACTTTGATGAAGGTTAGAAAGTACTTATATAAAACATGTCATGACTATTTTTCCAGCATTCCTGAGATACACCTGGCAAAGAAAAATTGTATATATTTAAGGTATACACTGTGAAATGATTACTACAACCCATCACCTCACATAGCTGTTCTTGCACATGGGTGTATGGTGAGAACACTTGAAATCTATACTCTTCGCAAATTCCGAGTATATAATACATTACTACTCAGGATAGTCACCATGCCGTACATTAGGTCTCCAGAACTACTCATCTCATAACTGAAGGTCTGTATCCTTTGAAACGTGCCAGAACTATTGTCAGCAGCAAAAGCCTATTTATCAATCACTTCTTATACATCAGGTATGGCCTTAAGTTCTTTACAGGTATTATTTCATTTCATGATCACAAGCTTCTACCAGATAGGTGCTCTTACTATTCCCACTTCACAGATTGAGAAGCTGGGGTCCACAACGTTTTGAGTCATTTGCTGCAGATCACCTGGCAAACAAGAGGCAGAACAGAATTGTGAACTCAGGTCTGCCTATCTCTACAGTTCATACCAACTAGATGCCAGAGAGAACAATGCCAACTCTAAAGATACTAATTGTATAGAGAAGGGAAAGAGCAATGAGGCTCAATGAAGAAAACTCTTGCTATATCTCAGAGTATTTCAACCTGAGAATTCTTACTTAGACATAAGATATATACACATATTATAAGATTATAACAGTTCTAAGTAATTTTTCTTAAGAAAAAGCCCTTAAGTAAGGGTCCAAAACAGTTTCAACACTAGTTGAAAGCTTGATGATGAGCCGAATTTACCGCCAAAGGTTACACTGGAAGGCTCCCAGGCATCCCAGCACAGAATGGGGCAGGCCTCGTGTGGGATTTATTGTTTCCGAGGAGAGCAGCAGTTCCAGCACCACTAATCAGATCATGCATTAGCAGAGTGATTACTGTTGACTCTTCCAGACCCACAGAAAGACAAACAAGTGGCTTGAAAGTAAACGAAAGCAGAGTCTCTCAAGCTCCCTCATCCCGCACAAAAGGGCTATGAATCACCTTGGTAAAGGATTCATCATCTTTAGGTGTCACCTGGGTCATAACAGAGGTCTTTAGTTGTGTGCAGGATGGCTTATATCAGAGATACAGAAAGCCAAGAAGAATAGGGCAATACGAGCATTCAAAAACTACTGGTGAGAGTGAATTCCCATTATGGGCACATTTGCATAAACCATGTGATTGGAGAGAGCACTGAAACGGGAGTCTAAATATCTGGATTCAACCCCCAATTCTGCCATTAACTATCCTGTAGGATTCTGCTGAAATGCTCTGAGCCTTCATTTCTCCATTTAGCAAATAAGTGGTTGGCTGATGAACCCTTTAATTCTTAATTTTTAATGGGTATTGACTACAGGTGGAAGGCTGTCATTTATGGAAATCCTGGTAGATTGAAAATCAGGACACCTGGGTTCTACTCTGACTACCTAATTGAGAAATCTCCCCATCACACACACCCCTGAGCCTCAGTTTCCCCATCTCTAAAACAGAGACATCTCATTAGATGGTCTCCAAAGCCTCTTTTAGCTACAGAGGACTTAGACACTATTTCTTTTTTTAAAATTAATTTATTTTTTTAGAGATTTTATTTTATTTTTTATTTTTTTGATAGAGAGAGAGAGAGAGAGCACACAAGCAGGGGGAGCAGCAGAGGGAGAGGGAGAAGCAGAGTCTCCGCTGAGCAGGGAGTCTGATGTGGGGCTCAATCCCAGGACCCTGGGATCCTGACCTTAGCCGAAGGCAGAAGCTTAACCCAGTGAGCCACCCAGGCGCTCCTCGACTCTCTACTTCTTAATCTCAGAATATTAAATTTTGGAAATACCATGGGTGATCATTTTACCTCTAAGAATAAGAAGAATCTTTTCTGCTTACCCAGAAGTCAAGTAAAAGTAAAATTCTGAAATAAAAACAGCAGAAGGATAGATCAGGTTGTGACAATACTAACAAACCTATGTCCTTATCCACGAGGGAAATGTACAGGCCGGATTTTTAAGGACAGAAACAGAAAAAAACATTTCCAAAACTTTCCTGGTGAGAATACAAATGCAGGTTTGCTGGCTGGAGTTCAGCTGTGTCGAGTCACAAGGTCAGCGGCTGGAAGAACCGCATGGGTGTGAACTCAAGCATAATGACACTTGTAAACACTTGTTAATCCCACCGTCTCCTCGCCTATAACTGCACGCACGTGTGCCCACCAGTGTGCGTGTGTGTGTGTGTGTGTGTATTTATTTTTTTTTTTTAAAGGTTTTATTTATTTGACAGAGAGAAAGACAGCCAGAGAGGGAACACAAGCGGGGGGGAGGGGGGGGGAGAGGGAGAAGAGGCTTCCCGCGAAGCAGGGAGCCTGATGCGGGGCTCGATCCCAGGATCCTGGGATCATGACCTGAGCCGAAGGCAGACGCTTAAGGACTGAACCACCCAGGCGCCCCGTATGTGTGTGTATTTAAAGCATGCCCAGATATCTCTGACAGACAGCTTTTGGCAGTGCTCTGTGACAGACACCCAGAGAGATATGTGTTCCAATATCAAAGTGAATTTTCAAACTGCCTATTAAGTAGCAAAATTCCAAGATTTCTGCACATGCCACGCTCTCCACATCTGTGGGAAACTCCCCATTCGATAGTTAAGTCAGAATACCAGCTACTGCTACAACAATTTCAATTTCTAATTTCAAGAACGGCACCTCTAAGCATTTTTACAGCAATGGTATCGCTGGAAACTTCAGAGGTACCGAGCACGTAGGGAGATTTCCACGGACCGCACAACTAAGCACATCTAGGCATGTTCTCATTAAATCCTCACAATCGTCTAGAGGGTTGGTATGTACTTCTTCCCATTTTAAAGGTAAGAAAACCGAACCCCAGAGTCATTCAGTTCTTTGCCCCAGGACACACACGTATTCGGCAGCAGGGCTGGCTTTTGACCTGAGGTGAGGCTAACTTCAGCGGTCTTAAATACCACACGGTTGCTGCCCTCTTAGAGTTCCTACATTGCTGTTACTTAGTTGTTGCACAAATCTGGGAGAGTTACTGCCCAACTCCCCAATTCAGCTTTTCCAGGCGGAGAATGGGTACCAAACAAAATGACAATAAAACCTCTTTGTCTTTCTTACTATAAAGGACAACATAAGATACACAAATTTAAATTAAACCAAACTATGCAATGCCTCTGAGAGTAGAGGCAAGCCTATTTCTATGTTCATGCCTGGGTTTTCTAATCTATCAATTTGTTAAAATACTGCCTTATTTTACAGAGTTGTGATGAGGATGACATTTTTTTAATGTGAAAATTCTTTGGAAAAACGAAAGCCTATATATAATTTGCTTTCATTATTTTCATCATCATTTGAACATAATAAGATAAAATGTAGTGGTTGGAAAAGGAAAAATTCCTTTACTCCTATATTTTATTTAAAAAATATCTTACTTCAGGGTGACTGGGTAGCTCAGTTGGTTAAGCGTCCAACTCTTGGTTTCAGCCCAGGTCATGATCTCGGAGTCATGAGCTCAAGCCCCGCATGGGGCTCTGCACTCAGCACTGGGTCTGCTAGGGATTCTTTCCCGCTCCCTCTCCTCCCCCCTCTGTTCCTCCCCACAATTACACTAGTGTGCTCTCTCTCTCTCTTCCTCTCTTAAATAAATAAATAAATCTTAAAAAAATAAAATAAAAAACATCTTCCCTCAAAACTGTACTTAGTATGATAAGGAACTTTAGAAGCCAGAAAGAGTGTTTGTTTTGTTTTGTTTTGTTTTGCAAGAAAGAACATTTGCATCCAAAGAAACTCTGTGATTATTCAGTGTCTCAATCCCCCCATCTCTGAGGGGTAAACTTGGAGGGGACAACAACTGTCAGCAGTAGGTGTCAAAAACAGTTCCAATCAGCATCATTTTGACCCTGACAGTGATACAACTAGCAATGCCTAATTCACAAAGCAGTGAGCATTTGTACCCACTTCACAGATCGGAAGCATGAAAAATCCGCTGCACAGAAAGAGAAACCACTCTGGTGTACAAAAGGAGCAGATTACAGTTTCAGAAACATAGTTTTCTGTTTTGTGTATTTAATTAAATACATGCCACATCCATGAGTTCTAACGTTGAAGTTTACACATACCAGGGCATTTGATGCTTAGAATGACAAGTATATAGGTTTTGGCTAAAAGCCAGGTAATTTTTATCGCAGGGTATAGAAGAAGTCAATCTGTCTAGCCTCCAGCCCCAAATACTTTTTTCTAAATTTTGCTGATGTAGCGCCTGATGATCATAGCTATTTCCTTTTGAGTATTGAGTGGGTTTAGCTCTGTGGTGTGAAATGCAAAGCTTACACACCTTCAACTTAATTACAAAATCGCAAACTCAGTTTTATATGTTAACAGTAACTAATAACCATCAAACTTGCTAGAAGTAGCAAAAATTAAGAACATGTTCTTCGGCTTAAAGTATAAAATGAGGCTCAGTTTTGAACTTGCTTCTTAACCTCCTCAAATGTAACAGAGCCCATTTTTATATACCCTCACATGACTATTTTAATTCTACTGGATCTGAAAATAGCACCCACAATGTCATATGGGTTAACAAAATCAGAGTCCTATGCAACATTGTAACATTAGCTGGCAAGTTTAAGTCATTTCTCACTTCTGTTTACCCTCCTCTAGATGGTGACATCCTTCAGGGAGGCTGAACTCTTCCCTAGCTGCAGGAGGAAATCTTAATTATTCTAAGCCAGTCAGGGTACTTTTATTCTCCTAGCAAAGAAACCGCTTTAGGCATGGACCTGTGACCCAATTTTGACCAATAAAATATAAAGCAACATCTGTTTGAGGATTTCTGGAAATATCTTTTCATTTTGAATAAAGAAAAAATACTAGATGCTCCAGTTTTTGAACTGACCACTGTTTTTTGATGTTTTGTTTTTGCATGTTTTGAACTTGCAGCCCACATAAGAGGACATGCCAACATGCTAAGGATGGTAAAGTGGAAAAATAGAAAAAAACCTGGGTCCATGGTAAATCACTTTACTGCTAGACTAACCAACTTTGGAACCTATCTCTAGACTTCTTATAAAATGAGATAATAAATATTCTTGCAATTTGTCATTTTTGAGTATTTGTTTCAGTTACTTGCATCCAAAAGAAATTGAACTGCTCCCAACTTCCACACCCACGCTAAAAATTCCACTTCTAAATAAATAAATAAATACATAAATAAATAAATACATAAATACATAAATATTCCACTTCTGCCATAAGCCCACTGCTGAACATACGTGGTCTCAAATTAATTCAGAGTCACCCACATTAATGGCTTCCTCTATATTACAGGAGAGGGGAAAATGTGGGGTAACTGAAGATATGGTGTTTTAGTAACTGTCCCTTGTCTGCTAAACAAAATGTGATTCTTACTTTACTAAGGTCCCAGGAAAGACAAACAGTATTACAAAGAGTTTTGACCTCAACACATAAGTTCTACATAACAACCCCTTTTTTTTTTTAAGATTTTATTTATTTATTTGACAGAGAGAGACACAGTGAGAGAGGGAACACAAGCAGGGGGAGTGGGAGAGGGAGAAGCAGGCTTCCCGCTGAGCAGGGAGCCCGATGCGGGGCTCGATCCCAGGACCCTGGGATCATGACCTGAGCCAAAGGCAGACGCTTAACGACTGAGCCACCCAGGTGCCCCCATAACAACCCTTTTGAACAGTCCTACTGCTTACTATCATAGTCAAGGCTCTGAGAAGTCTTGCAGCAATAAAACCTAATCAGGTTTATTGGGCTTAATCAGAGGTTTGTTTCCCAACCTTATTTAATCACAGAGCCCTTATAACCACATGAAACATTAATTGATCAAGCCGGATGAATGCTGCTCAAAACATACTTTGAGAAGCATTAACTTACCCCCAAGAATTTTTATACAAGTACATGGGAACAAAAGGTATTGAAGAAACCTCACCGTTTAAGCTTGCCTATTTGTAGTAAAAAATGTTTTTAAGTGAGAGTAACTCACAATTATTGAATGCTTACTCTGGACTGGGCACCGTCAGGAACACTTTAACTCATCAACTGCAGATACTGTTATAAACCTCACTTTCCAAATGAGAAAAGTGAGCCACAGGAAAGCCATAGGCCCTGTTATGCTCTGATTTACATCACTCACACTCTTCACAGTTCCTGAAAAGAACTTTATCTTACACTTGAAACTACTAGCCAAATCCTATTGCTAGACATGCGTTCCTTACACTGACTGAAACTGGCCATGAGTAACTTGGCAAACCCCATCAGAAAGCTATGTGGGAATTCAGTGTCAGCTAGCATCTTAAAACCTAGGCTGATGGCTTCAGGATGTGGTAGTGTTGATATGATCTGGGGACACTTCTAATTAAAGACACAGTTGGATTTAATTTAATCCTGGCACCAACAGCCACAGCCTTCCTCTTAACAACATTTGCATTTGCAGAAATCCTTTGGGATTCTTTAGGCTTTTTTTTTTTAAGCCCATAAGACCTTGGCAGATCGTTCACAAATAAAAGATTATTGAAGTTGAGAAGGTTTTCTGAGCATCTCAGCACAACAAAAATTTCTTGAAGACAGTGAAAGTATTCCAAAATGCTGAGTATATGGTGGTCATAAAAATTAAAATTTGTCTTAGTTTCCTGTTACCTGTTTTTATTAAAATTGTTCCAACTAGTAAATCCTTTACCTAGTATTTTCACATAATTGTTATGTAGACATACATCTTCTTAAGTACAGTGAAGTTCATACGAAGGTAGAATATGTGTCCTTAAAATGCCTTAAAATTTTTTTTAATGGCCTCTTGTCATTTGACAAGCAATCAAGTGACAAAATGTCATTTTAATATTCCAAAGTAAGCCCCCATGGCCAAACACTATGGAGAGGGGTATCCACCCAAGTACTCATATTATCACAAACAGAAGACATGAAGAAAGACAGCTAAGTTGTATGTGAAAAAATGTATAACTTATAACTCTTAGTAAAATGTAAATTTTCTTCTAAGGTCAAAAGGTCTGGCTTAAGGGTATTACTTTTCAAATTCTAAAAGTTTCTTTCACATGAAGTGTAGTTATGAAGGCACTCCAGAAGGAAGGTACATTTTACATAAATATAACACCACCACCTCCATTCATGTGGTGCTTTTCAGTGTGTTCTGCATTTTTTTTTATTTTTAAAAAGTGTGATACTGTTCCTAAAATGGGAAGATATACAGATGTTCTTATACTGATGTCATTCCAAATAGAGAGAGAGAGAGATGGAAGTGTTTTTATCCATGTCAGCCTCAAAACATCTTTGGAAATCAAGCTGGAGGCTAGGGAAGGAGTGGAGATGATAAGACCTACTTCGCAGATGATGTTTAATAGGCTTTCAATTTTTATTCACTCATCAATCCTTGGAATGCTGCAATGATGTGCATTCCTTATTAGTCACGTCTTTCCAACCCTATGGGGCCACCCAAAGTGTCATCAATTTGTAACAGACAGCAGTGGGTGTTAGGAGATTCTGCCCACTCCTCAGAAGGCTGTGACAGAACTGTGACAGGGCCGTCAGACATCCCTGCCTCTGGCCTGGGAAATTGCCATCATGGCTTTGAAGGGAAGGTAAAAAAGCCATTAGCGACTTAAAAAAAAAAGTCAAGCCATCTTGACTCAATTCTAAATTCTGGTTAAAAATAATACATTGGTTTCTGAGAATATAGAAACATCTTTAAATTGCCACAGGTTGGTGGAAGGCAGATGGAGATCTAGAGAAATAGCACAAGTTTTGCAAGAGTCCTTAAGAGCAAATGTACCAGGTTGTTAAGTTTGATAGAAATTTTCCAAGTAAAATGCTCTGCAAAGTGCTCATTTCTAGCATTCTTACTAGAAATTATTATTTTGGTTTTTTAAAAGATCTGTTGAGTTATAATTGACATAAACTAAACCACATATATTCCAAGGGTACAGTTTGGTGATTTTTGACATATGTTCACACCTATGGAACTACTTCCACAATGAGGATGATGAACACGTTCATCAGATCCAATAATTTCCTTGTTTCCCTCTGTCATCTCCCTTTCCTACCCCTCTCCGATCGTCGGCTTCCAAACCAGGTAACCACTGACATGAATTATACATTGCTATAGGTTAGCTTGCATTTTCTGGTATTTCCTAAAAAGGGAATCCCACAGTATGTACTCATTTATTTGTCTGGCTTCTTTCAGTCACCACAATCATTTTGATTTTCATCCATGGCATTGCATGCACCAATGGTTTGTTCTATTGCCCAGAAGTTCTCCACTGTATGGATGTATCACATTTGTTTATCCATGCATCTCTTGCTGGGCATTTCTGTTGTTTGCAGGTTTGGGCTACTACAAATAAAGCTCCAGTGACTATTCATGTATCGTTGTTTTACGTGGACATACGCTTTCTTTACTCTTGGGTAAATACCTAGCAGTACAATGGCTGGGCCATATGCTAAGTGAATACATGTTTAACTTCTTAGGAAACTGTTGAACTCTTTTCCAAAGCAGCAGTACCATTTTGCATTCCCACCAGTTATGAAGGAGACTTCCAGTTGTTCACATATTCAAGAACACTTGGTATTTTCAGGTTTTTTGTTTGTTTGTTTTGTTTTTAACTTTAGCCTTTCTAGGGATGTGTAATGACTGTTCCTTGTGGTTTGAAAGTGCATTTTCCCAATGACTGATGATGTTGAGCACTTTTTCACATGCTTATTTTCCATTTGTGTATGTTCTTTGATGAACCCTGTTTAGATCTTTGTCCCATATTCATTGGTTTGCTTTCCTTATTATTATTGAATTGTAAAAGTTCTTTTTTTAAAGATTTTATTTATTTATTTGCCAGAGAGAGAGAGAAAGAGCACAAGCTGGGGGAGCAGCAGGCAGAGGGAGAAGCAAGATCCCTGCTGAGCAAGGAGCCCGATGTGGGGCTCTTTCCCAGGACCCTGAGATCGTGACCTGAGCCAAAGGCAGCCACTTAACCAACTGAGACACCCAGCATCCCATAAAAGTTCTTTATGTAGTCTAGATACAAGTCCTTTGTTTGACATCTGGTAAGCATATTTTCTCTCAGTCTGTTTGTACCCTGAGTCTTCATGTTCTTAACCATGCTTTTTCAGAAGAGCAAAAATGATTTTTTTCTTTTATACTTTTTTACTTTTTTGTGTCATATTAAAAATCTTTGACAAACCCAAAGTCACTAAGCTTCTTCTCCTATTTCAAGAAGTTTCTAGAAATCCAATAGTTTTTGTTGTTGCTTTTATTTTTAATATATATTCGTACTCACACTGTGGTAAATTGTGAAAAATGTTCTTTTTTCTTCATATCATCATGAAAACATGTTCCCTACAATTGAGTTAGGCCAGAGGGTGATGCTCATTTTTTATAAGATGAGGAGGGCTCCTCTCCCCTTCTTTTGAAAACCTAAGGCAGAATAAGAAGAAAAAAAAAAATGTGCAACATTGTATAAAACATATATGGTCACAAAAATTGCTGTTGAATTCCAAGAAGCCTCCTGCTGATATGAGCAATGGTGTAAATGTTCAAAGAAGTCTATGGTATAGTGAACTGTTTCCTTGTAGTGTGTTAGGATGATATAAAAATTGATCCTGGCTGAAGAGAACAACTTTAAAGATTACAAATAGGTGCCACATTAAATTTCTGAAATGGTATTTAAAACTGAAGACTAAATAATTTAAAACTTTGGATGAGTTGCTTTCTCTCTTTCTTTTAGAAGTACTTTTTCCCTTGGTGAGTCATAAAATTAAAACTGCAAAGTGGTGTGCTTTTTTAACTTTTTAAGAGGTATGCTCTTAACAGAAATATAAATATTATGTGTATATTCTTTTGGTAACGACTTTTCCAAGAGAAATGGTAGTACATGACTTAAAACAAGGAGAGAATAGGGGCACCTGGGTGGCTCAGTCAGTTAAGCATAGGACTCATGATCTCAGATCATGATTTCAGGGTCATGACATGGAGGGCTCCATCAGGGCCCTTGCTGGGTGAGGGGCCTGCTTAAGATTCTCTCTCTCCCTCTCCCTCTGCCCCTCTCCCACCTCATGCAAGCACGTGCTCAGTCTCTCTCTCTAAAAAAAAGAGGAAAGAATAGTATTTCAATTAAACTCAACAAAAATGTTACTGGTTTCCTACTATGGTCATACCCAAATGATATGCAAAACACCAATGGTGGCCATGAGGAGATAGAAAGCTGAATGATGAATGAACTCTGCCCTTAAAAATAGTAACTTCTTACAGGCATCCTATTAGTTGGAAAGATATTTAACCTCATGTAAACGACTGCATCTAATACAAAGATCAGGATATGGAGAAATGATCTTTACCTGGAGGCACCAAATATTTTATATCAAGAGGTGTTAGGAAGTTAGGATTAGTAGGGCATGGCTAGTTTAAGGATTACCTCAAAAGTAACTAGGAGAAGCTTGGACATGAAGTACTAGAAAAAGACAAGGGGACCAAATAAAGAGTTCTTTTATTAGAGGCAAGGAGTCAGTGACAACTAAGCATGATGCACTCCATGAGCCATTGTGCTAGAGCCCGGGTCAACAAGGAAGGACGAATGCAGTAACAATTATCCTTAGAAGATTAGCCAGACAGTAGTAGAAAAAAATGGCTCAGAAAAAGGAAGGAATAAAGCAAAGGAACATTTGCAGAAACTTGAGTATGAAATGAAGAGAGACCAGGCTGGGGAGGACCAGTAGGAATAGGAAAAAACAAACAGGTAACTCAGAGCTATTTTAAGGGTGCACTCTGTTCTTTACTGTATGTTCCATGATTATAGGAGCCACGTTTTCCTTACTCATCTTTGCATCTCCAACAGTTAGCACTATGAAGTAAAGAATAAATGAATATTATCTGTACCTTAAAAGCACTACTCTTCAATCCACCATTATAGACACAGAGTTCAACACTCCCCTTTCAATAAATGACAGAATAGGTAGAAATCAGTAATGCTATAGAAGACATGAACAAAAACACTATCAACCAACCTGATCTAATTAATATTTATAGAATATTCCACCCAACAATAGGAGAATTCACTTTCTTCTCAAGTGCGCACAAAACATGTACCAAGATAGACTATATATGGGCCATTTAAAAGTCTCAATAAATTTAAAGGGATTCAAGTCACACGAAGTATATTTTCTGACTAAGAATTCAATTAATAACAGAAAGGTAACTGAAAGTTCCCCAAATATTTGGAAACTAAATTATATACTTCTAAATAACTCTTGGTTAAAAAAAAGAAATCAAAAAAGAAATTTAAAAAGCAGTTTTAACTGGATGAAAAGGAAAACCCATGTGTCAAAAATCTGTGAGATGCATCTATAACAATACTGAGAGGGAAATCTATAGCACAAAACAACTACATTAGAAAACAAAGGTCTCAAATCAGTGACCACAACTTCCATCATTATAAAGTAAAAAAGAAGAGCAAATAATACCCAAAGCAAAGAGAAGAAAGAAAATAGTAAGAAAATAAATTTTAAGAGGGCAAAAATTAAGAAAGCAGGAAGCAGACAATGGTGCAACCACATTGGAAAAAAAGTCGATCGATTCCTTAAAAAGTTGAACAGAGTTATCATATGACCCTGCAATTGTAATCCCAGGTAGACACTCAAGAGAAATGAAAACATGTCCACATAAAAGCCTGTATACAATTGTTCATAAGAGCATTATTCATAATAGGCACAAGTGGAAACAACCCAAATGTCAATCAACTCATAAATGGATAAATGAAACATGGTATAGCCATATGATGGAATATTATTTGGTCATGACAAGGAAAGAAGTACTGATACCTGTTAAAACATATATGAACCTTGAGAATATCATACTAAGTAAAAGAAGCTAGTTGTAAAAGATTACATATTATATCATTCCATTTATACAAAATGTCCAGGCAAATCTACAGAGACATGAAAGAGATTAGTGGTTGCCAGGGGCTTAGAGGGGAGAGGGAAATGGGGAGTGATGGCTAATGGGTCCGGGGTGTCTTTTTGGGGTAATGAAAACTTTCTACAAGTGATTGTGGCAATGGTTGTACAACTATGAATTACTATACACGGCTGAACTCTACACTTTTTAAACGAGGGAAATGTATATGGTATGTGAATTAAATCTTAATCTGCTATATTAAAAAATACATAAACATGCTTAGCAGGAAGTGTTTGGTTTTTTATTCCCCTCACGGGACCTATATTATTAGGTGTTTTCAATCATCTCCCAGTGACACATTTTGCACAAGAACCACTACTGGGAAATGTCTAAAGAGTGCAGCTCAGAAACTAGTGAGCCCTAGCAGGAAATCGCTAATCCCTAACCATTCTGATTTGATAATATGTAAAAATATGGCCATGTCATAGGAATGAGGATAAATAAGAGTACCTCACACCTGTCCCGTGCTTCCAACATAGAACATGGACCGAATAATACAAAAGGTGTCTTCCAGCTCTAACATTTTATGAGTTCCTGATGCCATTTAATCTCATGACAACCCCAAAGAGAAAGCAGGTTAATATTATTATATGATTGTTGTCATTTACCAATTGATAAACCTGGAGCTCAAACACTTGGATGCGTACTTAGTAAATATAAGGAAATCATCGATACTGCAAGTTGATTTGCAGACAATCTTAGGGTTAACACTAATTTACAGGCCAGAACGAAGATCAAGATATATAAATAATTTTTCAAAGATATATGGAAATAAAGACAGAAATGAAGATTGATTTTGTTAATGATCTAGAATGTTTTCTTAGGAATTGATTTTAAAAAGTACAACATCACTCTTAAACAGATGATTTTTTTTCACTAGCATTAGAAACTAAAACATGAATTCAACCTTCTCCTTATGAGCATGTCTTCATTTACAAGCCCCTGCCTTACAGGGAGAGTCCCCAAACATCAGCCCCATCGGCCCACTACTCTTTCATTTTTCCCTGATAATTCCATCATATCACAAAATAAGGTAGCCTTAACTCATCTTGCATTGTCTCGGCTTGTCTCTTTTTTTCCTTCCTTTGTTACTATAAATTCATAATACCTTAGGCTTGACCTGCCTTTATAGGTTCTCAAAGGCCTCTCTCCAAAAGAATATAAAGTCCATTGTAGAGTCTGACAGGAGGCAGTGCTTTATAAAACTCCAGTATACAGGAGAGAAAATACATCCCTTTCAAGTATAAAGATTTTTTTCCCCTCTACAAAAGATACTCAGAGAAAAAAAGCTCCTTTAAAAATGCTTGCCCGTCACTTCATTAATATTTATAGTTTCTCGTATGCTGGTGGCTACCTACTGGGTATCTGAGCATGTTTCTACTGTAAGGGGCAATTTCCCCCTAGCTTTGTCACGGGCCTCTCAAACAGTAGATCAAGATTCTACTCAGTTTATAGTCCTTGAAGACATCTAATTGTCTTTGATTCTTCCTTCCAAAATATTTTGTTTTATTGTGACCTTCCTTTGAACTCCACTTGCTAAAGAATGGGTCTCTGTTCCTTCTCCCACCTTCTTCCCTCCTGCCTCTTATGATTGCAGGTTCTTGGTCCTGACAGAGCACTGGCCAGCGTGGACGGGCAATGAGCTGATGCTGGGATGCTACCCATTTGGTTCCTCTGTTGCAAATGAGAAAATGGCACCCATCCCCAGGGTAGCCACAGCCCTGCAGGTGCCCAGCCTCGTGAGCAGAGTGAGAGCAGGACTCCACACCTATCACCCCCTCACGCAGGTGTCCCAGGGTAGAACATATGTACAACCTTCACAAAGGCCTTGGGAGTGATCACCACCCACATCTGTCTTCCATTTAGCCATCCTTCCCAAGCCTCCTATAGCATCTGGCTCCATTCAACTCAACCACTACCCAGACCCCAATCGCATCTACAACCTAACCTAGGCTGAAATCCCATACAGAGTATCCCCTGTCCTTGGGTACCTCTCTCTGCAGCTCTGGGTACAAGGGAGAGGTTCAGTAGGTAAGAAAGGATCACACATTTTGTCATTCAAGCCTTACTTTTGTTATCTGTGTGACTTGAAGTCATTTCCTCAGCCTCTCTGAGCCTAGGGTTCCTTATCTGTAAAATTGGGAGAGGAACCCCCACAGTGATGCTGCAAAGAGTAAGTGGGAAGTTGTATGTAAAGAGTTTAGCACCATGCCTAGAGCAGAAAAGGCTCTCAAAAATGGCAGTTGCTGTAATTCTCATGCATGTTATTTTTAAAAACATTTATTGATGGATAAACTGCCAAAAATCAGCAAGGTATTTCCGCTACTGAATTTGTTGCCATAATAAGGCATTTTGCCTCACTAGCATGGCATTTTGCAAAGCTAAAATTCTTGAAGCCCAAAGGACAACTGTGAATGAGTATTTAGAAGTCTCCAACTCAATTGATCTGTTAACTCTGAATTCAGGCTTCTTTCCAAAGAAATCTGAATTCGTAACATAGGAAGCTCAGAATTTTCACCTTGATCTTCTAACACACAAATCCTTAGATAGGGATTTTTTTTAACTCTTTGTGAGTCAACATTTTCTGAGCAACTGTATGTGCCGGGCATCATTCCAGCAGCTCATATATACTGTATCTCATTTAAATTTCCCTACAACCTTGAGCACTAGGCATCATTATCCACACTTTAGAGGTAATGAAACTGGGACTCGGAGGGGTCTGCCTTGCCCAAGGTCACACAGCTAATAAGTCTCATTAGAATTCAGCTTTTATGACTCTTAAGGAATGCCTTACCATCACAGTGCTCCAATTTTCATTTCCATGAGATCCTGATTACACAGGCAATATTGGGTGCTAAGGGAGAAGTCCCAGAGGAAGAGCAGGTAGGCATTAACATTCCTGAGTGGAGAAGCAAGACTGCTAATGGAAATCTTGGCTAAACTAAAGCATGTTGGAATGGTGGTAACTGACTTGGACATCTACCAAGTGAGGCTTAGAATTCTCCTGGGGAGGGAAGGCCCGGTCGTGGATGGCTGAAACCAAAGGAGATGTCCTAGAGGCATGTCACCTTTGCTCAGGCACGCAAGGGAGTATCCAGGACACTTCCCTTGACCAGGATAGAGATCTACCCAGAGACTGGCTTCTGGGAAGGGGATATCTACTAAGTTTTGAAAAAGATGCCCAAGCTTTTTTCATAACAGGTTTCATTTTCTGCCCCTAGAGCTTGGATATGGATTTGTTGCTCTAATTATAAGAACATTTCAAATAACAACAAATGCTGCATCTCATCATTTTCCTGGACTGCATTAAAACCTAAAGATTGCCCACACCAGACCAGCCATGTTTTCAATGTTAATGGCCATCCACTAAAAGACCAGGAAAAGTATTTCATAGCTATGGCAGTTAATTCTCTTGGAAAAACATCTGGCATTACATGGTACTTAGTGAAGTACTTAATAAAAAATTTAGGACAAACTACTCAATAGTTGGCAAAAGAAATGTACACGATGTACATTACCATTTTCTTACAAACACAGAGCAACCTTTAGTGTTCTTCCAATATTCTGGGAAAGAATTCTATTCAAAGTCACTTGTATGTTGGCTCTCTATTTTAACAGCAATGTTTTGGGTCTTTAAAAATTATGTTGCAAGCATTAAAAATATGATTAAATATGGAGCAGGATTTTCAAGATGTCAACAAGCTATAGTTTTTTGAGTGTGTGTGTGTGTGTGTGAATTTGAAGAGAAGACAATACTTACTGTGAGGTATTATGTCCTAGGCATCATGCTGAAGATTTCACATAAATTATCTCATTTAATCATCACAACCATCCTGATGGTAGACATTCTCATACTCCTTGTATGGAAGCTAACACGATAGGCACCCACTCCCCCAGGACACGGTGACTTACTAACTTCCCCTTCTCCTTCCCCAGCCTCATCTTTCTTAAGTCACCACATCATCACATAAATGACGTTAGGGGTGCTAGAAAGGGCAGATGGCCCTCGCCCTTCTTCAAGGGCTGTCATGAGTCTGTTCCACGCCCCGCTGCTTCAATCCACTGTCCTCAACTTTTCTCTCTCCTAACACAACTGTCCTGCTCTCATTATTTCTTGCCTTGGCACCTGTCATTTTCTACTGAGGAGAATTTCTACCTCTGGCACTTCCCCTCTCCACCTCCTCCTCCATGCTACCCTCAGAGCTTGAATATCACAAACCTAATGATGTACTTCTGTCGTGGGGGGTTCCCACTCATGGGCAGAATTATGCCCCAAGTCTTCTCAGCTTCACCTCCAGCCCTTCACTGCCAGCCCTCCCTCAGAAACCCATGCCCTGGCCTGCCGTTCTTCAACACGTTCACCTCCAGGTGAAATTTCCATCACAGCCTATCTTCCCACCGAACGCCCAACGCCCTGCTTTCCTCTTGGTCCCCCGCTCAACAGCACCACTCCTGGCTCATGGCAAATGCTCAAAACAGCAATTTCTCTTCTTCATACCTTCTTTCTTGTGTTCCCACAGCATTTTGTTTGTGACCTGACACACCTTAAATCACAGTTGTTCACTTACCTGCCTCCCCAGGCAGACAGAGGTCCCCAGCAGGCATTTCTTACCATCTCACTGCCTGGCATAAGGTCTAGCATATCACAGTCCCTAGCAAAGGTTTTCTGAATAAATAAGGACTTTGGCAGACAGGTAGTACATCCTAAAGACGCAAAGCCAGGCCCTGGGTTTCCCGGACCACATTCTGGAGGTATGTGAGCCGTGCGGTTTCAGCAATGGTCTTTGACAATGGACATCTCATTTGTACAGGGGACAATCATTCCGTTAAAAGATTTTTGTACCAAACTGTTATCATTCTGTTAACTAGGGCTCCAAATATCAAGGGGGATTGTCACCTCCATTGGCATGAACAGCTCCTCATACAATACAGCAGGAGTCTACAACAAGTGTCTGGGTTGGGTCCCCTCTCTGACTCCAGACATCTTCCCTCCAAGTGCCTCTGCACAAGTTACAAAGCTAAATCCACAGTACAGTGTACTCCATCCCCACCTTTACATCCTGCTGAGAATATTTATCTTTTTCTCTGACCCTGCAAAGATTTTCATCCCGAGTAATTATTTTGAAAGCAACAATTGTGAAAATGGACTCTATTCATTCTGTTGATAGTGATAAGCTAAAATAATAATCGGGTGCAGCAACCTCTGGATTGAACCAGCGGAGATGGAACAAGGGTCACCTACAAAAAAGGCATTGTCTTGAGAGCATTTCAACAGGATGTTTTCACATGTCTACTCTGAAACCACTTTTGGTGGTTTCTTCATTTGGTTTTTGACATGGGAGCAGGACACCTGTGTGGTAGGTTCCTCAATATTAAGAATTCAGGGCAGGTGGAGAAGTAGTCTGATGAAGTGTGATTTAGGGTAAATAATGATTTTAAGCAAGGATGGGGCAGATGACATAATCATCAGAATATTAAAATTCTGGAAGCGTTTCCTGTTCTGCCCATCACTAGACATTTTGGGGCTCCTTCTGGCAAACAAAGTCAAAAAAGACAAAAAGGGACAGGAAAGGCATGTTTACTAAATAACGGATCATTTTAAAGTATCTGGGGAGGGATGAGGCAAAAGCAAATATGGTAAATAAGATCTGGGGAGTTAATTATGATTCAGCAGTAATGGTCAAGAAGAAATTAGGGGACAATTCACTAATGCTGTGACCCTAATGATCATAATACATACCTTGTATTAACAAACACTTCAAGTACTTACATATGCCAGGCACTATTCTAAGCATCTTATAGATATTAACTCACTTACTCTTCATTACAACCACGAGTTAGGTGGTGTTATCATGACCCCCATTTTGCGGGTGAGAAGAGTGAGACACTGAATGGTTAGGTAACTTCCCAAGGTCACACAGCAGCAAGCTGAAGAGCCAAGGTCCAAACCCAGGCCGTCTGGCTTCATGGTCCATGCTCCAGCCACTATATACACTACCCCTGAATTCATATGTTGGACCCAGTTTTGTGTTACATAGTTTATAGGCACTATGATATTTAATCACTGTACGAGATGGTTCTAGGTCTCCTCTTTATAGATGAGAACACTAACAATAGGAGAGGTAAAGAAACTTGCAAAAGGAATGCAGCTTATCAATGGCAGAGCTGGTGCTCAGACTGGGGCTGACTCCAGAGTCCAGGCTCTAAACAACCACATTGTGCTGTAACTTAAGACAAGACAGTCAGGATCCACATCTCTCAAACAGGTATGATAACAGTGTTCCTAAGTCACAGCATCATTACTATGACTGAAAATATTATAATCATTTTACAAATTTCAGAGCTCTACCCAAATGTAAGGAAAGAATAGAGGAATAAAGGGAAAGGAAGCAGCAGATGACTAAGTTAGACTACATCCATTCATTCATGTGACAACTATTTTTGAACCCCTACAAAATATCAGGCTGTAGTCTGGGTGATAGGCACCCAAGGGTACCCAGAAATAATCAGTAGGGTCTTTGCCTTCCAGTAGGGCTCCTTCTGGCCAACAAAGACAAGATAGAAAGGGATATGAAAGTCAGGTTTATGAACTAGCAGATCCTTTAAGTGTATGATGAAATAATTAATTACAATGTAGAGGGATAATCTAAAGTGCTGACATCCACAGTCCCCTTCGACCCTGAGACTTAAAACTCAGTTTTTACCCTCATCACAAGAGATAATCTTTATCTTTCCTTAAGTCCCTGACACCACCAGCCTAGGATTACCAGATATTTTTTACCCATTTTAGCCAATTCTAGTTTCTGTAATAATTACTCTTCAGTTGGGGCACCTGGGTAGCTCAGTCGGTTAAGTGTCTGCCTTCAGCTCGGGTCATGATCCCAGGGTCCTGGGATTGAGCCCCACATCGGGCTCCCTTCTCCGCGGGGAGCCTGCTTCTCCCTCATTCTCTCCCTCTGCCCATTCATGCTCTCTCTCATTCACTCTCTCTCTCTCTCAAATAAATACATAAAATCTTTAAAAAAATAATTACTCTTCACTCTCCTTGTTGTTTCTGGAGAAGGGCCCCTCCTTTATGCCAGAGTTGCCCCTGTTCCTGCACCCTGCATGCTCTTCCCCCCACCTGCTTCTCCCGCACCCATCTCCTCTCACACCAACCTGTAAATTCCTTCTTTTTCGTTATATGAACATCATTCCCTTCCCCCTTCGACTAACCTCAGCCTCCTCTCATATAAATCTCCAGCCACCTCAGTTAATAATCCACGCCAATGTTAAGTTATTTTAGGAGGTTTTTTTTCTTTTATGCATAAACCTCTCCCACAAGCAGTCCATTGTGCTCTATTTCCTTAGGCACAGTCCCCACTTCCTGCCATTTGCTTCCAACATCATCACTCCGCTGACACCTCACATAAAGTCCTATGAAGACGGTCTTCCTCAGTTCTCGTATCTCCAACTTTGCTTGTAAGTTTTACACAGACCTTTTTGAACACATCCCACTCCTGGCTTTCCCTAAGATTGCATTAGGATGGAGGAGAGGTGCTGGAGTCAGACAGATTGGGGGTCCAACACTAGCTGGACCAGCTCCCTAGCTGTCTGATCCTGGACAAATCTTTAATGTTTTTTTTTGGTTTTTTTTTTGGTGAGTCAAGACCTTGAATGAGCCCTGCCTCTGAGACTTTCTGCAAACGGGGGTTTCCTTGTGTATAAACCACCAAAAACAATGGTACGATTGGATAAGCCAATTTGGGCCCCTGCTTTGAATTTATGGACTAGGCCAAATGAAATCTCAGAGGGGCAGAGTTCAATTGTAGTTTGACAACTCTCAACAGGAGTTACAAGGTCATTTTTTAAGATTATATTCGGTTTATTTTTTTTTAATTTGATTATGTTATGTTAGTCACCATACAATACATCATTGGTCTTTGATGTGGTGATCCACGACCCATTGTTTTCGTATAACACCCAGTGCTCCATGCAGTACGTGCCCTCCTTAATACCCATCACCGGGCTAACCAATCCCCCCTCCCACCTCCCCTCTAAAACCCTGTTTGTTTCTCAGAGTCCATAGTCTCTCATGGTTCATCTCTCCCTCCAATTCCGCCCACCCATTTTTCCCTTCCTTCTCCTAATGTCCTCCATGTTATTCCTTATGTTCCACAAATAAGTGAAACCATATGATAATTGACTTTCTCTGCTTGACTTATTTCACTTAGCATAATCTCCTCCAGTCCCATCCATGTTGATGTAAAAGTTGGGTATTCATCTTTTCTGATGGCTGAGTAATATTCCATTGTATATATGGACCACATCTTCTTTATCCATTCATCTGTTGAAGGGCATCTCGGCTCTTTCCACAGTTTGGCTATTGCAGACATTGCTATGAACATTCTTTTTTTTTATATTAACATATAATGTATTATTTGTTTCAGGGGTACAGGTCTGTGATTCATCAGTCTTACACAATACACAGTGCTCACCATAGCACATACCCTCCCCAGTGTCTATCACCCAGACACCCCATCCCTCCCACCCCCCTCCACTCCAGCAACCATCAGTTTGTTTCCTGAGATTAAGAGTCTCTTATGGTTTGTGTCCCTCTCTGGTTTCATCTTGTTTCATTTTTTCCTCTCTTCTATGATCCTCTGCCTTGTTTCTCAAATTTCACATATCAGTGAGATCATATGATAATTGTCTTTCTCTGATTGACTTATTTCGCTCAGCATAATACCCTCTAGTTCCATCCATGTCATTGCAAATGGCAAGATTTCATTTTTTGATGGCTGCATAATATTCCATTGTATATATATACCACATCTTCTTTATCCATTCATCTGTTGATGGACATCTAGGCTCTTTCTATAATTTGGCTATTGTGGACATTGCTGCTATAAACATTGGGGTGCATGTGCCCCTTTGGATCACTACATTTGTATCTTTGGAGTCAGACTGGGGTAAATACCCAGTAGTGCAATTGCTGGATTGTATGGTAGCTCTATTTTCAACTTTTTGAGGAACCTCCATACTGTTTTCCAGAGTGGCTGCACCAGTTTGCATTCCCACCAATAGTGTAGGAGGGTTCCCCTTTCTCCGCATCCCCGCCAACATCTGTCATTTCCTGACTTGTTAATTTTAGCCATTCTGACTGGTGTGAGGTGGTATCTCATTGAAATCTTTAATGTTTCTAAACCCTGTTTTCTTCATCTCAAAAACTGGGACTAAATCCTATCCTGTCACTGAAGTGTTCTGAGAATCCAATGACCCACTGCGTGTCAAGCGTGGCACATAATGAGATCTCGGCCACGACCATTATTACCATCACTAACATATGGTGGCAATGACAATGACGACAGCTCCAGCTCCAGCGGCTGCTGCTCATAATGTGCATCCACCTTCAAGTCACAGCCCCCTTCTCCTAAATTGGCTCTTCTTCTTCATCCTATCCTAACAGTAGGCATCTTCCATTATAAAGCCCTCGGCCACCCACTCTCAGGGAATCCATCCAGACACCTACCATAACCTCAATACAACGCCACAAAAAAAAACCAAAAAACCTGTTTTGGGGACATCTTCAGCTGGCTACATTGACATCACCACCATGATTTCACCATAACCGTTGGCATACTCACCACCAATCTCTGAGAAACGCCACATCTCCCTTGAAGCCTCACAGTTGAAAGTTGGGAATCCAATGAGATCATTTTCCTCGGCATTTCCCTGTCACCAATTACTACACTCTGGGTGCTTTATCTCTGCTTTATTTTTCTGATTCGTCTTTCCCTTTGACTGTGGTTCAAGCCATTACCATGTAATGATTAACCACAATGACCTTCAAGGCTTTCTCTGACCTTGTTCTCTTTGCCTTAGTGTAACATCTACCATCAATGCCAATTTAATGCTACTGTCATCACCTGTACTCTGTTTAAGACGTTAAAAGCTTCTTTTTGAGGGGCTCCCGGGTGGCTCAGTCAGTTAAGCATCTGCCTTTGGCTCAGGTCATGATCCCAGGGCCCTGGGATCAAGCCCCACACTGGGCTCTCTGCTCAGTGGGGAGTCTGCTTCTCCCTCTTCTCTGCCCACCTGTCTCTCTCTCTCTCTCTCTGTCAAATAAAATCTTTTTTGCAAAAAAAAGCTTCTTTTTGAGTTAAGGTCGGACTCCTTACTCTGACATTCAGGTCCTCAACCAATTCATCCAATCCTCCCATCCAACACTGGCTTTAGAAATGGCCAATGGAGGGCGCCTGGGTGGCTCAGTTGGTTAAGCGACTGCCTTCGGCTCAGGTCATGATCCTGGAGTCCCTGGATCGAGTCCCGCATCGGGCTCCCTGCTCGGCAGGGAGCCTGCTTCTCCCTATGACCCTCACCCCTCTCATGTGCTCTCTCTCTCTCATTCTCTCTGTCTCAAATAAATAAATAAAATCTTTAAAAAAAAAAAAAAAAAAGAAATGGCCAAT
Source organism: Halichoerus grypus (assembly GCF_964656455.1). NCBI lineage: Eukaryota > Metazoa > Chordata > Mammalia > Carnivora > Phocidae > Halichoerus > Halichoerus grypus. Next base: position 46,365,985 of record NC_135713.1, on the reverse strand, counting down.
GGGTGCTCCACTTCCGTCTCGGTCTTCTCTTTGTCTGCCACATAAACCATGCCCATTTTGGTCCTCACTGCTGCACTTTTCTTATTCTTCTCATCCAGATCCCTGTGTCCTTTTGAACAATCAGGTTCAAACTTCCTTCAAAGTTCTACATAAATCCTATTCTTGTGTGTGTAAGGAGATGGAGGGGAACAGGGGAGACCAACTTTCCTGACTAACTTTGGGTCTGACAGGCCTCAGTTAGAGTCTTCATTCTGCCTCTGACAAGCCATGTGATCTGAAACAAGTTGCCTCACTTCTCTAAAGCTCGGTTTCTTCATTTATAAAACACATACTGCACAGAGCACTTCTCAAAGTGTGGCCCCAGACCCATTAGGCTGGGGGTTCGGGGGATGGGCACAGTATCCCCGGATCCTATCAAAGAGTCTGCAATGACAAAACTACTGTATAATAACACTAAGATGTTGTCTGCCTTTGTCATTGTGTTGACATTTGCCCTGAAGGTGCAAAAGCACTGGAAGGTAAAACTGCTGGCGCTTCAGCCCCAATCTAGGCAGTGACATCAAACTATCACAGTAATCACTGTATTCTCACCACTCAGTGCTGACTGAGAGAGAGAGGAGGAAAGCTTTGTTTCCCAGATGAATGCCTTGAAGCAGAAAATAGGATTAATAATAGTAAATCTGGACCCTTGGATGCTCATCTTTTTAATATTCTCTGTGACAAAATAGGTGGTACAGAAAGCACTTCCTCTGCCCACTGAAGCGCAGTTTAAAAAACGTCTCAAGGAGAAGCTTCCAGGCAACTGTCTGAGGGGTGAGGTAAACCAGCAGTCTTTTCCACAGATTCTCATTTTCACTTGAAATAGCGACTGGCATATACTACGGCTATTGGGACTTGGATATGTGGTAGAAATTTTCTTGAAAATGAAAGAAGCAAGCCTGTCACTTCAAGGAAAACAAATGACAACATTCATTACCAATTTTGAAAAACCTGCATTTGACACCATAATGGCTTGAGAGCTTCATAAAACATAAAGACTTCTCTGATGAGACTGGTGGTGAGACTAACACATGTGACATTTAAAAAATATATAATGAAAAAAAAAATATATATATATATAAGGAAATGTGTCAACAATTGGATATCTGCATGATTCAGTGAGTCAGTATTTTCCAAGTGACAAGTGTATGATGTTACAACATCATGCATGGGTAACATGCAAGGTGATCAATGGATTTTAAATTAATAGAATAAAAAAGTTAGTATTAACTCAGATTCCACATTACGACTAACTTTCTAGAAGCCTCAACTTGTTGAGTTTTAGTTTAGTATCAAAGGACACTATCCTCAATTATCTAAAAACAATATTAAGGCACTCCTTCCTTTTCCATTGTTTATTTGTATGAGGTCAGATTTTCTTCATTCCCTTCAACCACAACAATACATCACAACAGATCAAACGAAGAAGCAAATGTGACAACAGATCGAACAAAGAAGCAAATGTGACAACCCAGATGTCTTCTATTAAGCCAGACATTAACGAGACATGCAAAAATGTGTATCAATGCGGTTCTTACCACATTTTAAAATTTTGTAAATGGCAGCATTTTCATAAAATATGTTATTTAATATATGATGGGTTATTTTAAATTCATTAATCATTGTTAAATTTTTAGTTTTAAATCTTAATATAGTAAACATCAGTGTATATAACCCACATAAACAAAAGCTCTTTCGGGGTCTCAATGATTTTTAAAAGTCTCAGGGGTCCCAGAACCACGAATTTTGAAAACTGCTGTCACAGAGTTGTTTTGAAGGATAAATGTTCTTGCTTATGGAAAATGCCCAGCACCAACTCTGCTGGCTGGTAGGCATTCAATAACATTAGGTTTTTCACAAACATTTAAGCATAATTTAAACCAGAACATATGTTCATATGTCTTTGTAGATTATCCAGTGAGATGAAAGTAACTTGTTCAGGAGAAGATGTCCTGGAATCCCGCCATTTAGCTGGGTGTTTATAGGTGCTTCATTAACATTTGATGTAGTTAAATCTGTATACAAATTCCATTCTAAAAAACATCATTTGTCAAGATTGCAACAGTAAATTTCAAATGCCTCTGTGTTTGAAACATTTTTATTTGACTTTAAAGATAATATTTCCAATCACTCCAATAACCCAGCCCTGGAAATCACTTTTCCATTTTATCAATCCAGGCCAAACCCAGTCTCTTACCGGAATTACCTCAACCATCTCCTAAACAACCTACCTGCCTTCACCCTCGCTGCCCTTTGGCATCCCCAACACAGCGGCCACAGCCATCCCATTAAAACATAACTGAGATCATGCCTCTACTTTGCACAAAATTGTCCTATGGCTTTGTACCACAGCCATGAGTGAAGAGCGCCTGCTGCATAGCACACCCATCCAGCTCCCAGCACAGTCAGGGTCCGTCCCTGCCATGAAGGCTACATCTTGCTCTCATCACCTCTCTGAACTCACCTCCTACTGTTCTCCCTCCTGATTGGGTCCCTCCGCTCTGGCCTCCCTGGTCTTCCTGCTCTTCTCCTGACACACCAGACCTCTTGCACTCACTATCATCATTTCTGGAAAATGTTCCTCCAGGGAGCCATCAATTTCTTCAGGGAAACTCTCCCTAGAGACCTACCTAAAATTCCCATTAACCAGCAGCCTCCTTTCCCACACATCCACATGCCACCTGACCACCTCCATCCCCCATTCCCTCTGCACATGTATTCTCTTTGGCAGTTACCTCTGGCTCACATACTCGTTCAATTATTTGTTTGGTGTCTTCTCCCCCACTGAAGTACAATTTCATTGAGGGTAGGATTGTTGTCTCTTTTTTCTCTTAAGTGCCTGACACACAGTAGTCGCTCAATCTCTATTTGCTGAAGAGATAACTTGAATGAATAAACAAATGACAACTATTAAGAGCTTACCGATTCTGATCCCTTCTCGAGAATGTAAGGGAAGAAGGCATTTTTATGAACACGATCACTGGGATACATTGACAGGGGACCTTGACCCTCATCTCCAACTCCCCCAAGGAGAGTGCATTTCAGTATCCATGGAAAATGCAATCGTTTCAAGAAGATGGGCAATTTTGTTGGAGGAGAGTAGGAATTTTTTTGTTCTGCGAATGGGGACTGACAACGCCTCAGGGAGAGAAGGGTAATTGACTTAGGCCATCCCAGCAGGGAAAGCAAAATCACTTGAGCAAATAAAAACTGTGATTGGTCAAAATACAGCATCTTTGAGTTAAACTTAAAGGTAAGAAAATAATACATTGTTTTCTCATCGGGTTGGATCCCTCATTTTACCCTGAGAACCTTTGCAGTGTGGCTGAAGATCTTGAAGAAAACCCACCAGGAAGTCATTTCAAAATCAACACACACCATGGAGGAAGCAAATTTAATTCAATTTCAAGAACACATTTAAAAAAAATTAAAGCCTAATGAGAACCTGCTGCCTCAAACTGCAGCCAGGTGGGAGCCAGGCTGCAAGGAGCGACCGTGACAACAGCTCTGCATCTGGATGGAGCCTCCGTGCCCTGGGGGGGTCACTCAGGCTCAATATTGTTAAAATTTGTCCGACTGCTGGCTTCAGCTGGCAACTCCCACCCCCCTCTCCTTCCGTCAAGCCAGAGTACACCAACTGTCTACTCCAAAATACATTCGGATCTCTCCATGGTTCTTTCGAAACTTCCCAGTTCAGCAGAGCTCAGTGGAGCTCGTTGCTTCCCTGGTAACATTTCCTAAAATGGTACCAAAGGGAGCCTCCCCTCTGGATTTTCTCTCTCCACAGGTGTGGAAAGCACTATTAATTAGGGTTCCAGACAAAAGTCTCCAGGTTTCTTAACAAATTGCGGACAGTAAGAAGGTAGTATCACACAGAGTACACCTTGGGGATCTGTGGGGTGTAAATCTTGCCTCTGCCACTTACTAGGTTGACGGACTAGTTACTTAACTTCTCTGCCATCTTTCCACTGCCCCTCAAAATAGAGATCATCCGTGTCTCTATCTTACAGAATTGCTGGAAGAATTAACTGAAATAAGGCAGGAAGTGGGATGTGAGCAACAAGGGCTGTGTTCAAATGTTAATAAAGTGAAAATCTGCCTAGGTCAAAATACCATCGGCACTCTAGAAATCACACACAGCTCTCAGCAAGATGCCCAAACTCTACAGGTGCCAAGTCGCTTAAGACGTGTCTCTTTGGACCAATGCTCACTGAGAGGAATCGCTAGCAGCATCAGCCATGTTACTTACATTTTTATTTCTTGCTGTCTCCTTTTCTTGGGAGGAGAGGGGAAGAACAGCAGGTACATACAATTAAAGGCATATACCACAGGACACTTCCGTAACGTGCACTGCTTAGTGGCTGGTATAAAGCAAACCCTCCATAGGTCAGCCATTGTTATTAACTATTGTTTCTGATTATTTAACACTTAACATAAGGCTGGGGGAGGGGTTGCCACAGAAGGACGCATGGCATCTGTGCGACTCAGGAAGCAACTCTTCTAGGGGGAAAATAATGAGGGAGAGACATCCGGTAGAGAGGAGGAAACTATGGATTCCATCAGGGAACTTAAAGAGGATACCTCCACCTGCTGGTAAAATCTTCTAGCTCTCAGATCTTCTTCCCATGGAATTTAAAATAAGCTGGAAAGACCCAGACGTAGAGAGGCGGGCTGTGGTTCTACATGGCCCACAGGTCCCACAGGAACAGGAAGTGGAGCCCTGAACGACCCCCACCCCCCCACTCCCCAAGGGGTTGAAAGTTAAATAAGAGGAAGATATTATGCAGGAACAACACATTTAAACACTGTTTCTTCAAGGGGGTCTTCTTTGACTCCTAAACTAAGCTCTTTCCTCCTGATATATGTTCCCATGCTGGGAAGCACCACCCCGGTCATAATACTTACCAGACTCATTTCAATGACACGTAATGTTTATTGGAAGTCTTTCCCACTACACTGTAAGTTCAATAAGAGCAAGGGCTAGGTTTGGCACATTAAAGGTATGTGAAAAACATTTGCTAGATAAATGATAAATGATCGCTCTGTGTGTGTATGCATATACTGAAAAATGTGTATTTTAGCTATCCCATATGTGCAGATTCTCTGCTCTTTTCCTCAACTTAAGTTTTCAAATTAAACCATTTCTAGACTCAGAACACATTATTTATTTTCCAAGAGTAACCTACAACTTGGAGTTTATAAGTTCACAACTTGAATTATACTTTAGGGCTTTAGCTGCTTTGTCTGTGACAGTCATCAAGTTGTTTTTGTTTCAGACTTTCCACTTCAAAAGCTATATTCCCTGGATTTTCTTTTACTCTTTAAAAATACCTAATGCAGAAATCTTGAAAACCTTAAGTGCATCTCTTGAGAGGCTCTAAGTAGGCTCTCAAATACAGGGCATTCCAAAATACCAAATAGGTATTCCCAAATACAGGGGAAAAAATGATGCCCACGAAGTATTGCTTTTCATCAAGAATACTTTGCAAGGTATCTAGGGAAGTGAGATTTCAACAGCTTGCAAAAGAAAATGAATCTTTCAAAGACAGACCTCAAATTCAGTATCTTAATTGTTTGCAAATCTTCTGATTATTTCCATCTTTCTCATTTCAGTACAGATCTCGCACTTCTGCTCTGGTCGTCCAATGGCTAGTCATTATCACTACAAGAGAGTGCTTAGAGAAAGTAACTTTAAGACTTCAATGAACCTTTAGATTGACAACAGACCTATCCACAGAGACCTGGCAGGCCAGAAAGGACTGGCATGATATATTCAGAGCACTAAATGAGAAAAATATGCAGCCAAGAATACCATATCCAGCTAGGCTGTCATTGAAAATAGAAGGAGAGACAAAAAGCTTCCAGAACAAACAAAAACTAAAGGAATTTGCAAACACAAAACCAGCCCTACAAGAAATATTGAAAGGGGTCCTCTAAGCAAAGAGGGAGCCTAAAAGCAACATAGACCAGAAAGGAACACAGACAATATACAGTAAAAGTCACCTCACAGGCAATACAATGGCACTAAATTCATATCTTTCAATAGTTCCCCTAAATGTAAATGGGCTAAATGCCCCAATCAAAAGACACAGGCTATCAGATTGGATTAAAAAACAAGACCCGTCGATATGCTGTCTGCAAGAGACTCATTTTAGACCCAAAGACACCCCCAGATTGAAAGCAAAGGGGTGGAAAACCATTTACCATGCTCATGGACACCAAAAGAAAGCTGGGGTGGCAATCCTTATATCAGACAAATTAGAATTTAAACCAAAGACTGTAATAAGAGATGAGGAAGGACACTATATCTTACTTAAAGGGTCTATCCAACAAGAAGATCTAACAATTGTAAATATCTATGCCCCTAACATGGGAGCAGCCAATTATATGAGGCAATTAATAACAAAAGCAAAGAAACACATCGACAACAATACAATAATAGTGGGGGACTTTAACACCCCCCTCACTGAAATGGACAGATCATCTAAGCAAAAGATCAACAAGGAAATAAAGACTTTAAATGACACACTGGACCAAATGGACTTCACAGATATATTAAGAACATTCCATCCCAAAGCAACAGAATACACATTCTTCTCCAGTGCCCATGGAACATTCTCCAGAATAGATGCCATCCTAGGTCACAAATCAGGTCTTAACCGGGACCAAAAGACTGGGATCATTCCCTGCATATTTTCAGACCACAATGCTTTGAAACTAGAACTCAATCACAAGAGGAAAGTTGGAAAGAACTCAAATACATGGAGGCTAAAGAGCATCCTACTAAAGAATGAATGGGTCAACCAGGAAATTAAAGAAGAATTAAAAAAAAATTCATGGAAACCAATGAAAATGAAAACACAACTATTCAAAATCTTTGGGATACAGCAAAGGCAGTCCTGAGAGGAAAGTATATAGCAATAGAAGCCTTTCTCAAGAAACAAGAAAGGTCTCAAATACACAACCTAACCCTACACTTAAAGGAGCTGGAGAAAGAACAGCAAATAAAGCCTAAGCCCAGCAGGAGAAGAGAAATAATAAAGATCAGAGCAGAAATCAATGAAATAGAAACCAAATGAACAGTAGAACAGATCAACGAAACAAGGAGCTGGTTCTTTGAAAGAATTAACAAGATTGATAAACCCCTGGCCAGACTTATCAAAAAGAAAAATGACCCAAATCAACAAAATCATGAATGAAAGAGGAGAGATCACAACCAACACCAAATAAATACAATTATAAGAACATATTATGGCCAACTCTATGCCAGCAAATTAGATAATCTGGAAGAAATGGATGCATTCCTAGAGATGTATCAACTACCAAAACTGAACCAGGAAGAAATAGAAAACCTGAACAGACCTATAACCACGAAGGAAATTGAAGCAGTCATCAAAAATCTCCCAACAAACAAGGGCTCAGGGCCAGATGGCTTCCCAGGGGAATTCTACCAAACATTTAAAGAAGAATTAATACCTATTCTTCTGAAACTGTTCCAAAAAATAGAAATGGAAGGAAAACTTTCAAACTTGTTTTATGAGGCCACTATTACCTTGATCCCCAAACCAAAGACCCCATCAAAAAGGAGAATTACAGACCAATATCCTTGATGAACACGGATGCAAAAATTCTCACCAAAATACCAGCCAATAGGATCCAATAGTACATTAAAAGGATTATTCACCACGACCAAGTGGGATTTATCCCTGGGCTGCAAGGTTGGTTCAACATCTGCAAATCAATCAATGTGATACAATACATTAATAAAAGAAAGAACAAGAACCATATGATCCTCTCAATAGATGCAGAAAAAGCATTTGACAAAGTATAGCATCCTTTCTTGATCAAAACACTTCAGGATATAGGCATAGAGGGTACATACCTCAATATCATAAAAGCCATCTATGAAAAACCCACAGCGAATATCATTCTCAATGGGGAAAGACAGAGCTTTCCCCCTAAGGTCAGGAACACGGCAGGGATGTCCACTATCACCGCTGCTACTCAATATAGTATTAGAAGTCCTAGCCACAGCAATCAGACAACAAAAAGAAATAAAAGGCATCCAAATCAGCAAAGAAGAAGTCAAACTCTCAGTCTTTGCAGATGATATGATACTTTATGTGGAAAACCCAAAAGACTCCACCCCAAAACTGCTAGATCATACAGGAATTCAGTAAAGTGGCAGGATATAAAATCAATGCACAGAAATCAGTGGCATTCCTACACACCAACAAGACAGAAGGAAGAGAAATTAAGGAGTCGATCCCATTTACAATTGCATCCAAAACCATAAGATACCTAGGAATAAATCTAACCAAAGAGGCAAAGAATCTGTACTCAGAAAACTATAAAATACTCATGAAAGAAATTGAGGAAGACACAAAGAAATGGAAAAACGTTCCATGCTCATGGATTGGAAGAACAAATATTGTGAAGATGTCAATGCTACCTAGAGCAATCTACACATTCAATGCAATCCCCATCAAAATACCACCACTTTTTTCAAAGAAATGGAACAAATCATCCTAAAATTTGTATGGAACCAGAAAAGAGCCCGAATAGCCAGAGGAATGTTGAAAAAGAAAAGCAAAGCTGGCGGCATCACAATTCCGGACTTCAAGCTCTATTACAAAGCTGTCATCATCAAGACAGTATGGTACTGGCACAAAAACAGACACATAGATCAATGGAACAGAATAGAGAGCCCAGAAATGGACCCTCAACTCGATGGTCAACTAATCTTCAACAAAGCAGGAAAGAATGTCCAATGGAAAAAAGACAGTCTCTTCAACAAATGGTGTTGGGAAAATTGGACAGCCACATGCAGAAGAATGAAACTGGACCATTTCCTTACACCACACACAAAAATAGACTCCAAATGGTTGAAAGACCTCAATGTGAGACAGGAGTCCATCAAAATCCTAGAGGAGAACACAGGCAGCAACCTCTACGACCTCAGCCGCAGCAACTTCTTCCTAGAAACGTCGCCAAAGGCAAGGGAAGCAAGGGCAAAAATGAACTATTGGGACTTCATCAAGATAAAAAGCTTTTGCACAGCAAAAGAAACAGTCAACAAAACCAAAAGACAACCGACAGAATGGGAGAAGATATTTGCAAATACATATCAGATAAAGGGCTAGTACCCAAAATCTATAAAGAACTTCTTAAACTCAACACCCAAAGAACAAATGATCCAATCAAGAAATGGGCAGAAGACATGAACAGAGATTTTTTTTTTTTTAAGATTTTATTTATTTATTTGACAGAGAGAGAGACACAGCGAGAGAAGGAACACAAGCAGGGGGAGTGGGAGAGGGAGAAGCAGGCTTCCCGCGGAGCAGGGAGCCCGATGTGGGGCTCAATCCCAGGACCCTGGCGCCACCCAGGCACCCCATGAACAGACATTTTTTCCAAAGAAGACATCCAAATGGCCAACAGACACAGAAAAAGTGCTCAAAATCGCTCGGCATCAGGGAAATCCAAATTAAAACCTCAATGACATATCACCTCACACCAGTCAGAATGGCTAAAATGAACAAGTCAGGAAATGACAGATGTTGGTGGGGATGCGGAGAAAGGGGAAGCCTCCTACACCTTGGTGGGACTGCAGGCTGGTGCAGCCACTCTGGAAAACAGTATGGAGGTTCCTCAAAAAGTTGAAAATAGAGCTACCATATGACCCAACAATTGCACTACTGGGTATTTACCCCAAAGATACAAATGTAGGGATCTGAAGGGGTACGTGCACCCCGATATTTATAGCAGCAATGTCCACAATAGCCAAACTGTGGAAAGAGCCAAGATGTCCATCGACAGATGAATGGATAAAGAAGATGTGGTATATATATATATATATATATATATATACAATGGCATATTATGCAGCCATCAAAAAGAATGAAATCTTGCCATTTGCAATGACATGGATGGAACTGGAGGGTATTACGCTGAGCGAAATAAGTCAATCAGAGAAAGACATGTATCATACGACCTCACTGATATGAGGAATTCTTAATCTCAGAAACAAACTGAGGGTTGCTGGAGTGGTGAGGGGTAGGAGGGATGGGGTGGCTGGGTGATAGACACTGGGGAGGGTATGTGCTATGGTGAGTGCTGTGAAGTGTGCAAGACTGTTGAATCATAGATCTGTACCTCTGAAGCAAATAATACATTATATATTAAAAAAAAAAAACGAAGAAGATAGCAGGAGGGGAAGAATGAAGGTGGGGAAATCGGAGGGGGAGACGAACCATGAGAGACGATGGACTCTGAAAAAGAAACTGAGGGTTCTAGAGGGGAGGGGGGTGGGAGGATGGGTTAGCCTTGTGATGCGTATTAAAGAGGGCATGTTCTGCATGGAGCAGTGGGTGTTATATGCAAACAATGAATCATGGAACACTACATCAAAAACTAATGATGTAATGTATGGTGATTAACATAACATAATAAAAAAATGTAAAAAAAAAAAGACTTCAATGAACCTGAATTGAGGTTTGACTCAGTTTCTCAGCTGAAAATCATGACGAAACCAAGATGCAACTTTTCTAAAATGATGAAATGTACCAACAGGACAAAAATGTTTAAATGTCAGGATTGTCAGTTAAAATCAGGAAATAACCATTTGAGTTCCCAGGGTCACGTTCTCAAATAACTTCTATTAGAAGCACTTAGAAGAAAATTGGTCCCAAAATTTACATTGTGTGACAAGGCTCCTTAGAAAAACGTCACATCTTTGTTTTCCTACTGATTAGTCTGGTCTTCCTCACATAGCTCTACACACATAATACTACATAATATGTAATACTAAAAGACCTTTAGGTAAATATTCAGCACTTCAAGTAAACTGTTCTGTCCCTCTCTCCTGATGTTCCTCTCCAAAGGGCATTATATATATGGAGAGAAGGGATGTACCTGGAGTGATCTCTCAATGGCCAGAGACGAGAATTTTGAAATTTTCAGAGAAACCTCTGGATTCTCAGAGTCCTGTGATGAACAGATGGCTTGACCAACTCCTTGTTCTGCAATGTGAGTATCACCTGGACTTTTTGGGTTAGAGACAAATGTGTACACCCACCACAAGAATCCATGTTTCCAACTTTTGGGCCCATTTTTAAGGTCAGCACCATGGTAGCCTCTGCAGCCACACAGGGTCCCATGGCTCTATCTGGGTTCCCCGAATACTAGGCTCAGGCCTGCCTCCTACCTCCAATTCTAAGGTACATCCATACAATGGGATACTACTCAGCAATAAAAGGTACCAACTACTGATCCAACAGCAGGGATGAATCTCAAAAGCATATGCAAGTGAAAAAAACACAAAACACTCTAGACCAGGTAATTCCATGTGCATGAAATTCTAGAAAATGCAAAACTTTAGTGGGAGAAAAGCAGATCAGTGATTGCAAAGGCCAGCGATTAAGGGGAGGGGATTGACTTCAAAGGGGAACAAGGAGACTTTGTGAGGAAATGGAAATATTCTATAACCTGATTGTGGAAATTGTGGACTATATATACTTTTCAAAACTCACCGACTTGTACACATAAAGTTGGTGACCATTAATGAATGTAAAATATTCCTCATTAAGGCCTGATCTGAAAATAATAAAAATTATAACCTCAGAAAGTGGATCACTCCTTATTTAACTAATACTGGGAAATAAAGCCCTCCATTTCCATAAGAAAAAAAATGTATGACCTGATGGTCAGAACATGTTGAATTCTCAAAGCTAGTAGGTTATTCTCAAATGCAATGCTTCTCAACTTTTCATGTGCATAGGAATCACCTATGCAATTAGGACTAGGGCCTGAGATTCTGCATTTCTAAAAAGTTCCCAGGGGATGCTGATGGTGCTGGTCCACAAGCAGACGCCCTGAACAAGGCTCTGAAAACCCCACAGCTTCTCCTGCTACCAGAAACTGCTTACCAGGCATTCTGTTTGTTCCTAGCACAGTGTATGCTAATTTTGCTAGCATATCTTAAATTTTGCTTGCCATCTTTTTTTTAAGTTAACATATAATGTATTTTTTGTTTCAGGGGTACAGGTCTGTGATTTATCAGTCTTACATAATACCCAGTGCTCATTACATCACATGCCCTCCCCAATGCCCATCACCCAATTACCCCATCCGCCAACCCCCATCCCCTCCAGCAACCGTCAGTCTGTTTCCTAAGATTAAGAGTCTCTTATGGTTTGTCTCCCTCTCTGGTTTTGTCTTGTTTCATTTTTTCCTCTCTTCCCCTATGATCCTCTGCCTTGTGTCTTAAACTCCACATATCAGTGAGATCATGTGATAATTGTCTTTCTCTGATTGACTCATTTCGCTTAGCATAATACCCTCTAGTTCCATCCATGTCGTTTTGCTTGCCATCTTAATTAGATGACAATTAAATATTATATGAAACAGTGTGAAAAAGAGCTGATTTGCCAAAAACTGCATGTTCTGGAAAGACTCGATAAAGGTGAGTTTATAAAACTAGTACTCTTGAATCAAGTGTGGACAACTGTACATGATTATATAAATTTAGAAGTGTAACTGATATCAAATAAAGTGCAGATATTTAAACAATTTGATGAGTTTGGCATGTGCAGATATGCATGAAACCATTACACAAACCTAATGAACGAATTCATATCATACACCAGTGTTTCCTTGTGTCCCCTCGTGATCTCCTCCTGCCCCCACCTCCTAGGACCCTCCCCATCTCTTCCATTTCCTAGCAAAATCTAGTGGGTTGCTTTCAGTCACTATAAATCACATTTTCTAGTGTTGTTGTGTTCTTTTTTTAATAAATGGAATCATAAAATATATATTCTTTTTTTTTCAGCTGGCTTCTTTCACATAATTATGTTGAGATTCATGTGTGTTTTCCGGTATACCGTTTTGTTCCTTTTCTTGCCAATTTGTATTCCATCTTATGGATATACCACACTTTATCTCTTCACCTGCTGATAGACACTGAGTTGTTTCCCATTTTTTTCCGTAACAAATAAGCTGCCATGAACATTTCTGTACAACCATCTCCATTAACATATATTTTGATTCCCTCTGAGTAAACACTGAGGAATTGCATGACTGAGTCATAGAATGGATACATGTTTAACTTCCAAAACTGCCAAACTGTTTTTCAAAGTGGTTGCACCATTTTACATCTTACTGACAGTGTATGAAAGTTCTGTTGGTACATGTCCTTGACGAGAATTGGGACAGTCATTCTTTTGTAAATTTTTGCCACTCTAATATGTGTGTAGAGGTATCTCATGGCTTTAATTTGCATTTCTCTAAGGACTAAACTAATAATCTTTCATATACTTATTTGCCTCCCTTATATGTTTTTTGGTGAAAAATCTGTTCAAATCTTTTGCCCATTTTCTTAATTGTTTCATTTTCTTATTATTAAGATTTAAGATATTTTTTTCATATATTCTGGATACAGGTCTTTTATCACATATGCAATTTACAAATATTTTCTCCCATGCCAGCTTGTCTTTACACTTTCTTAACAGTGTCTTTCAAACAGGAAAAGTTCTTAATTTTGAGAAAGTCTATTTTTTTTTTTCCTTTTTTGGGTTTTCTTCCTTTTGGGCTTTTTATTTAAAGTGGTTTTCCTGTAGGCAGCATGCAGCTGGATGTTACTTTTTAAACTCAAAGTTACAATACCTCTTTGAATTGGAGTTTTTAGACAACTTACATTTAATATGATTATTAATATGGTTGAGTTTAAATATACCATCCTATTATTTGTGCCAGCCCTTCTTTGTTATTCTTTCCCTCTTTTTCTGGCTTTTTTTTGGATAAATGTTTTTGATGATTCTATTTTTATCTCTTGTGTTGCCTTCTTAACTGTAGCTTGTGATATTTTAGTTATTTCTTTAAAATGTATAGAGTATTAAGGAGGGCACATACTGCATGGAGCACTGGGTGTTATACGAAAACAGTGAATCGTGGATCACTACATCAAAAACTAATGATGTATTGTATGGTGACTAACGTAACATAATAAAATAAAATAAATAAAATAAAATGTATAGAGTATATATATGTGTATATATATATGTGTATGTATGTGGGTGGTGTTTCGATTTCTTTTTTGGTGTATTTTCTGTTTCATTATAGTTTTTGTTTTTGTTTTAATTGCAATCTTTTTTAAGTTCATTAATATTTTTTCTACCATATTTAATCTATTGCTAATCCCACCCATTACATTTGTCATCTCTAACATTTTAATCTCCTTGTCTCCAAGTTTTGGCTATATGAAATACATCACATAATATAATGTTACAATTATGTATTATATTATTAATTATATAATATAAAACATAATTTAAATAATATACAATATGTTATATTAATATATTATAGATATTATAGATTTACAAAATCTCTTCCATATCCTAACATGATCAATCTTTTCTCTTGCTTCTTGAAGGTATGGAGTATAGTTATAATTGTTTTAATGTACTTGTCTACTGAAAATCCCTGGAGTTTTTCTGATTCTGTGCAGCTCTCTCCTGTCCTGTGCTCTACCTTGCAAATTTGAGCTGCCTTGGCCTCACTGGGCTCCTGGTTCTATCTCCTCACTGTTCACTCTGCCTAATTTTTCCCTCCCTGAAGTTCAGCCCAGAAACTCACTCCAGGTAGTAAGCTGGGACAAATGTAGGGCTTGCCTACTTGTTTCCAGTTTCTCAGGCATCATGATGACTCACTGCCTACTGTCCAAGGTCTTGAAAAGCCCTGTTTCATATATTTCATATGTTCCCTTAGTTGTCTCAAGTGGGAGAATAAATCTCATTCCTGTTACTCCATTCCGGCTGGTATTGGAAGTCTTTGTAAATGTCTTAATTTTTTGCTGCACTTTAAGACACTAAAGCTTAACATCACAGATGATTCATTATGGATATGGTGTATGCAAGAACAAAAAGCCCCTGTGCCCTGATAAACAGACATATCCTCAAAGAAAAGGCCTTGGTTGTGTATCTACACTTGATCTTAGCCAAAAGGCTGAGAAGCGATTTTGGCTGTGTATCTAAAGAATGGTAAGTATACATACATTTATAGGCTTTAAGTTAAATTAAAATATTTAATGTATCAATATAGCACATTTTATTATTTATTTCACCAACTGTTGTTGATTATGTCAGATGAAAGATTTTAAACATATATTAAGATATTTTGCAAAGATTATATCTAATTCCTATACAAAAGTCTAGCACAGTGACTAGATCAGTAGTTCGCAGCTGTGTTTGCACATTAGCATCCCCTGGAGAACCTTAAAAAGAAGTTGCAATGCCTAAGCCCTACCTCAAACCATTTGAATTAAAATCTCTGATGGCTAGCCCTAGCATCTGTGCTTTTTAAAGGTCCCCGGTGATTTGGACACACTTTGAGAGTTGAGATTTATAGACCTAGATCTTAGTAAGTGCTCAGTGAATGAGAGTTATTCATACTGATATCATTTACACTGGAAAGTAGATTGTTATGTAGAGAAATTACTTGTTATTGGGCAAGAGTAATGGTGGGCTCTAATCCACCATCCGCAATCAATAAGTATTATGGTATCAGCCAAATCACTTGACATTCTTGGGTCTGAGTGTGTCCGATAGCAAAATAATAATAATAATTTTTCTGCTTACAGCTCAAGATGGTTAGGAGAAATAAGAAAAAAAATCTCAGAGCTGAGACTTCTAATTATACCTCTTTTTTTATAGATGAGAATATTGAGGCCAGAGAGGTTAATGGCAATCATGGCTAGTTAAAAACAGGAGTAGAACCACAACTCAAGTGCTATGGGTTGAACTACGTGCCCCAAAAAAGATATGTTGAAGTCCTAACCTTCACTACTTCAAAATGTGCCCTTGTTCAACAAAGTGTTGCAGATGTAATGAGTTAAGATGAAGTTTATGGAGTACAGTGAGCCCCTGATACAATATAGCGAGTGTCCTTAAAAGAGGGCCATGTGAACACAAGAACACAAAGAGAATGCCATGTGACAATAAAGGATTGGAGGGTGCATCTACAAGCCAAGAATGCTGGCAAACCACCAGGAGCTAGGAAGAAACAAGAAAGGATCCTCCCCTAGAGCCTCCAGAGACAGCAGAGCCCTGCCAGTACTGTGAGTTTGGACCTCTAGACTCCAAAACTGTGAGACAATAAATTATTGTGTTTTAAACCACCCAATTTGTACTATTTTGTTATGGCATCCCTAGGAAACTAATAGGCCAGGTTGCTGCCTAAGAGTCTTTCCATCACACAGTTGGCTTTTCTCACACTATATGTGCTTTATAAATTGTAAAACTTTGAAAATTTATGTTATTATTTATATTGTTCTTCAATTTGCTTCAAGAGTACAAGTTTTGTTTCCTCTAATTGGTTGTAAGATTTTTTTTTTTTTTTAGATTTTATGTATTTGAGAGAAAGAGACAGAGACAGTGACAGAGATAGCATGAGTGGGGAGGAGAGGGAGAAGCAGGCTGAGCAGGGAGTCCAACTTGGGGCTCAATCCCAGGACCCTGGGATCATGACCTGAGCCGAAAGCAGATGCTTAAATGACCGAGCCACCCAGATGCCCCTGGTTGCGACCTTCTTAAGAGTAAGAAGCCCACACCACACAGCATAGTCCTTGAATGAATTAGTTGAAAACATAGTATGTATCCAGATACTATGGCTTGAAATAGGATACAAATAAAGCTCATGAAAAAATGTCAAAGTCACCAAAGACCTTATGGAAGTTAAGAAACTGATTGTTAATGAGACCCAGTCTCCATATGGCATTTTATTTAGGCGAAACATATGGCTATACATTTTGGAAGATTAAATTTCAATGTAATATACAAATATATTACAACATAAGGAACACATTGTGATACATTAGCTGAAAATATCTCAACTGCTGCTCTATCACTATATAAATGTAAAAGTTTTTATTCCATTAATGTTGAATTCTAGTGTGGGTTCAAAATTAATCATATATCATCTTCTCCAGCAAAGCAAATTTTTGGAAAGATAACTTAGTTTGGGTTTCCCCAGAAATCGACCTTGAGATAAAGGATCCCAGGGCAAGTAGTTTACTTGGGAAGTGAGGGGAGCAATATAGGAAAGGGAAGGCAGCTAAGAAAGGGTACATTAGCCAGCAAATACACTATCATCATGGGCTTACTGCTCCGGGGAAACTCTGGAATCCAGCACTCATCTTAGGGTTGAGGGACCTAGGGTATGTATACTACCACTCCCACGAGTCATTAATTGAGAGTTGCTGAAGGAGCATGGGTGTTAATTCTCTGAAACTTCTTGCTTCAAGTGTGGGTATGGCAGTCCCAGAAGGAGCAAGGCAGACCCTCAAACCAAGATACAGATAGTGGCAGTCAGTGGGGGTCCAGAGTGTTTTACAACGGTTAGCCTGAAGAGATGCTACAGGGAAAAGAAAGGGGTGAGCAGAACAGCACAGACATTCAGAGCAGGATCTTTGAGAATCAGAAACCGTTGGTTCGAGTCCTAGTGCCAACCGTGACCAACAGTTGACCTTGGGTAAGTGACTAAACTTTTCTAAAGTTTCTTTATTCTCTCTACATAAAATAATGACAGACAACAGTAATACTGGCCTCCGAGTACTCACAAGTATTAAATGACTCAATGTAAGTAAAGCTCTGTTACTGTGCCCGGCACAATCAATGCTTGATGAATACCAGCCACCATTATAATAATTTCTATTATTACTATATTTAAAATCATGAATTTTGAATGAAGCATGATATTCACATTCAGAGATAAGGGTACATCAATATGGGAAGGTCCTCACTAGAGCATCTTTACTCTGGGTTTCGATTCGAATATTACCAAATGTACTACACAGAAGTTTTCACCATATAGGAATAATGTATTGTTTTGTTCTTAACAGCTAAAACATTCATTCTAAAAACTTGAATATGTTTAATCTACCTGTAATCAAAACAGCTTAAATAAAACATAAGAGCTGTACCCCAAGGTGAACTATCCACAGAGATTAAAACTAATTTTTTTTTTTTTTTTACCTAAGAAAGAGAATCGCTTCTTAGGGGAAAACTATAAAAATCTTAACTCTCTATATAGAAACATACCAAAAGGGTAACAAAAATAGGATGAAATAATAAAATAAAATCTGGATAAAATTATAATTTTGAGCTGTGGTTCTCAATCTAGGGTGATTCTTTTCCTACCTCCCCAAAGGACATTTGGCCATGTCTGGTGAAATATTTTACTGTCAGAAGTGGTGTGGGGGAGTATGCCACCAGCATCTAGTGACTGAAGACCAGAGATGCTGCCAAACATCCTACAATACAAGCAGCCCCCCACTACTGAGGCTGTGCCTAAATTGAGGAATCCTAATTTATAGTTTATATTATACTGCCATAAATCACTGGAGTCTTTAAACAATAAATACTCCTGATATGCAAGTGTTTTTTTTAAATCATAAAATATACTATACTTTTTAAACGTTAAAAAAAGGAGGGCTTCCTATGACAAGAAGCGCACATCAAGAAACCTTGAATCCTGAGTAGCTCTCCCTACCATAAATTTGTTGTGTTTCCACCTGCCAGATGAAAGCAATTTCAACAAGCCATCAACAAAGCCAGGTAATTAAAATGTTGGTATAGACATGACCTTGGTTAATTCACCCCGACTTGTAATAGCTAAAATGATGACAGAAAGGAACCCAGAGATTCTAAGGTCAAAGCTATGGCACATGGGGCTAAAATTTTCATTTTCAAATTATTTTAAGCAAAATGATGGTTTATTGCAACAACATATATTGCCTTTTTGTTTTCATTTAGTAAAGCCTCTGGGAACTTTAACACAACAAGAACAAGCTAAACCTGATTACTTGGTTTATAGAACACAGAGAACATTATCAAAGAGCTAATGACAATGTCTATTCACTTAGAACTCTGAGCAACCTGCCAACTTTTAATCAAGTTTTAAAGGTACAAGAACAAAATAAAAATTGAGAATGAATGTTTTTATTCCCAACTATTGGAAGGTAAAGAGGCCTGTCGACAATTGTTCAAATAACATCAGAACCGAGATTAGAACGTGTAAGCAGAGAAGCAAACACATTTTCAGCAAGACAATTTTTTTTCTAACTGACAAATTCCACCAAACTCAACAAGAAACTGATCCAAATCCATTTTTTCTACTAAAATTGCTTTGTTACAGCACAGTTGTAGTAAGACTAAAGAGCTCAAAACACATTTTCTTCTCTAAACAAGCTAAATAAGATGAGATCCAAGCATGTAAGCACACTGAGTTTTCAATTTACTAAATATATGATAATGCATGCTAATAATAAACTCTTAAATAACACTACTAAAACTGTTTTCATTTCCCTGATGTTTCTATCCATTACACTATAACCAGAATTCTTCCAATCTTAAGGTTTGGACATTTAGCATACCAAAACCCAAAATGAAATCAACTGACTCAAGTCAGAGACGAATTACTAAAAGCATCTGTCAATTCATATAAAACATAAATACTTGTGAGAAGAAAACTGTCATTGTGAAATCAAGACTCAGACCCTATGAAATGGGACTTTTCCCCTATCACCCAGACAACTCTGCCTCAAGCACTTAAAAATGCACTGAGGTGGGATTTAGCATCTGGGATAGAAGACATCAGCACATTAAGGCCTATGAACAACAATTAAAAGAAGTGTGCAGAA
The DNA here is from genome assembly GCF_964656455.1 of Halichoerus grypus. Classification (NCBI taxonomy): domain Eukaryota; kingdom Metazoa; phylum Chordata; class Mammalia; order Carnivora; family Phocidae; genus Halichoerus; species Halichoerus grypus. Next base: position 46,346,250 of record NC_135713.1, on the reverse strand, counting down.
AGTTTATTATCCTACCACAGTGAAGGGATGAATTATAATTTTTCTAAATTCCTCTCTCCTTCACTTTTCTTCTTCCCCAAAGACAACATTCATGCGTTTGACTAGGACAGCTTTCGGTGAACTATATTTTAACAGGAAAAAATCACATCCAAGTTTGGTCCATTCTCCTTTGTCTTTGACATCTATCTTTACCTGGGGGAGGAGAAAATGCTTCTTTAAAAAAATCTTATTTACAATAGAGTAATCGTGAAAAAAGTTCTGCTAATACCTTCAAGAAGCCCCCATCACAAATACGTAGGCGAAAAACATGAAGTGTATGAGTTCACAAGTCTTCAACTTGTCAAAAAGACCTATCTACACCAAACAAAAACATTAATAATAAGGCAACCATCAGCACAGATTCAAGCCCATTAACAATCTCCAAAGGGTTGGACGACCTGAAACAGTCTGCATTTGTTCAAGGATCTGAATGCCAAGTTATAGCATGTTTGGGGAAAACATATTACCAGGAAAAAGCAGCCTGAGAAATAATGGGATTATTTTTAGGTGGAAGCAGACATGGTTCTTTAAACATCAAACTATGAAAATATTTTTTCACTCAACTCTGAAGAGTCTAGACAGAGCATGAATGATGCTATGGACCTGCTCTGCTGCAAGTCATGTCATTATCCAGGACAGGAGCTCTTTCATTTAGTCCTCTGAGCTCCCGTCATGACCCCAGCTCTCAGGGAGCAGCTGAGGTTGCCCAAATGAAAATGACAACTCAAAGAGCACCCAAGATTCTCAGACAATTGAGAGTCAATACAGGCAGATCAATAGGAACACATGAGTATGGTCACGATGGATGATGGGCATGTGAAGGGGTAGTGTTGATGGAGCTAGGATACAAACCCAAGAAGTCTGCCTCCAGACACCATCCAGTTCAATGTGACCCTATTTCCCATAGATTCATGCTGAGGAAGGAAGAAGTGGCTCTCCAAAGGAAAATCAAAATGGTGCTACCAGAAGGAGGGCTAGATTCTAGGCAGGCAAAACCAGCAGAGGTCCATGTAGCCAGAATGATTTATTCATGTAGAATACGTAGGAAAGAACCTTCTAGGCAAAGGGATAACACTTTATAATGAACAATAGCATTGGGGCCACTTTTCACCGACACGCAGGTAGGCTGCCAGCGCCAGAACCTCAAAACTAGCAGAAGTCACCGCTGACCATTAGCATTAGTCATTAACATTGTAGTCCTCCACTGGCTGAGGTTTCTGTCACATGAAAGACCAAAAGCACTGCTGGACCCTCTAATGATGAATTGCTCAAAGCAGCCAGGACAAAAAGAAAAAAAAAGAAAAAAAAATAACAGCTCACAGTTGAAACTACCTTTGCTTTTATCCCCACAACAAACTCCTTTTTCTCTCATCCAAGAACACAATCAACTCCCCAGGTACTCCTGTGTTCCTCTGGAAAGCTAGAAGATACAGTCTTTTCATAAGCTCAGATTATTCAACTGATGTGGATCTTGAAAATATTACAGATTAGTCCCAAAGAACACACTGTGTTTTGCCATATTCATGTCAGATTTGTAAGTCAAAGCCGTAAGTTGATAAGTGTGACTAACACAGGCAAAAGACGGGATGGAAAACGAATTTCTCAGAAAGAGAAAGATACCAGCTGCTTGGAACTGTAATTAGTAAAGCTTCTAATTAACTGGCACTCTAAAAATAGAAGAAATCAGATACAATATATATCTTCTGACAATAATAAAAATCACAGTTCATTTATTAATGTAATAAGGCCTCCACACCCCATTGATTACCTGCGATTTTATCAGAATCTGCTTTCAAGCAAAACAAAAAATACAAATAAATATTTCCAGTTCTACTTCCATCTCTTCCAACAGATCAGGACTTCCTTGAAGGCAGGAATTGTGTCTCATGCATCTTTGTATCTCCCAGAATGTGGTGACATCCATGCAAAGGGAAGGAGAAGGACAAGGTCAAGGGCAAAGTTAAGAGAAAAGGCAAGAACAGCAAGGGAAAGATAGACCCAGCACGTGTTATCGCTGGCCCTGCCACACCACCCACTATGGCTTCTCCGTAATCACTCAGCAAACGTTTGTGGAGCTGCTCCCCAGTGGACTTGGGTCCCATGACTGATCGGCAGTACAGTCTCCTCTGATATTTCTTAGTTGGCCGGCAATGTCACTTTTGATCATTTTATCACTTCACCATCCTTTCATCAGCCAAAGCAGAACAGGACTACCCTCATGCTCTTATTTTGGCACACGTTGCTGCATGACTGAATTCTGGTTTGTTTTTTTTCCTTGAGGTCATTGCAAAAAAAAATTTTCCTTGTTTCTTCTTCCCTGCAGGCTCTTAAGTCAAGGCAGGTTTCAGCAATATCACCAGCCCAGTAAGGGCGCTTGGATAAAAGAGCTGTCTGCCCAAGCTCCTCAGTTTATCAGAGCCTTCAGACATGAAAGAGTAGACCAACTCCTAGTCAGCAAAGTTGCGCTACAGAAAAAAGCAAATAAAACCATCAAATGGATTACATACAAGCCTTCAATCCAAAATTAAGGAATATGGGGAAACAAGGTACTTAATCAATTAGAGTGAGCCCAATATACTCTTTATAGCCAGAAACCAGCCAATTAAACAAACAGCAAATAACAAGCATTCAATTCCTGATATTTATATAGCAAATGATACGGTCATTCATTCTAATGTCCCAGTTTAAAGTTTCTGGCTGAATTCTTCAAATGTATTGAATCAGAATCATTAATTTTTTTTAACTCTGTCAACCCATTCAAGGTCATTTTTTTCCACTGAATCAGACATTAGCTTTGTACCTTCACTGAATTTGTACTTCGGCCAGTTACGGTACTTAAAAGGGAGATGTGACACTTGGGGTATCTATTAATATATCTAAACTAGTCTGTGCTGGAGGACATAATGGACACAATGATACAAACAAAATCCATGTCCACTTTCACACAAAAACATACCATGCTCTACCCCTCATGCTGTGTAATCCAAATAGCTACTCAAATAAGAATTACACAGTTAATGCCATTATGTTCTCCTGATTAATCAAAAACTTTCTAGAAACTTATGGGAGAAAGCAAAGTTTTAAGTACAGCCATTACCTGTAAAGAGACCACAGGCACGTGTGATGAAAATGTATTTTTGAAATTCTTTCTTTGCATTGTATCTCAATACGATCAATAGATAAGATCTCTCACATAAGGCCTCTCACTCCATCAGGTGTTTCCTAGATATAAACTGGGCACTTTCAGTATTAAAAATTAGCCTTTTCTGTTCAGTAATATTTTAGTTAGTGGGCTTACACAGTTATAGGTTATGCCCTGATGGTGGATATGAGGACGGGTAGGGGGGAACAGACATGAGCTCCTCAAAATCCGTGTCACTTCCCAGGAGCAGCTTTCACACTGGGAAGATCTGATTTCCAATACCACATTAATTAAATTAAATGTACAAAACTTGAGGACATGATCCGGTGACCATCTTTTACATCACTGGGTGATCTGGTCTTTTTCATCCATTACAAAAATATTACTTGCAGTAATATGTTTGCCATTAGGAATTTAATAGGGGAGATCTTATGGCAAAAATGAACTTGTTCATGATTAAAAATACTGAAAATGGTGCTATGTTAGCCATGCACTAATTAATTCTTTCACACACTCATTCATTCTTCAATTATTTATTGAATACATTCAATGACCAGATCTTACATAAATAAAGTTAAGGAGGCATGGCCTTTTCCCTCCTTGTTTCTTTCCTCTGTTTCTTGCTTTGAAAAGCATTTATTAAGCATCTTCTATGGCAAAACACTGCAGTAAGTGCTACCGTGGATATCATGGTAAGACACACAACCCTTACTCTCACTGATTTCTCAAACAGCTGGGGAAAATGCTACATAAACAGCTTTTATATTAGAAGGGATGAGCAAGCATTAGAGAAAGGTGCTGTCAAAGCAAAGACCTATAAGGCAGTGGAGGAAGAGATTTATGCGTCTGAGAATGGAACACTGAACTTGACCAGAAAAAGATGAGAGGGCTTTCAGTAGCTAAGAACATTCCATGCAAAGGACTACATTTGCAAGGGCGTGGAAGTGTGAGGTTGCATGTGTTCAGGGAGCGATTTTGTTGAGCAATGTCCTAACTCATGCTTTTCCCACCCAGACTTCCTCTGTGCTCTGGCACCATCCCCTTTTCAGGCCCTGAGATGTGATACTGGCAGCAATCAAGGGATGTATGGAAACAGAGAACAGAGATGCCAAATTCTTGGTTTTCAGCACTAAAACCACCATCCAGGTGACACACAGGTACTGTATGACTCATTCAGTCTCTGCAGAACTGTCCTCTGACCCTTCACAGCACTCACTCCACCTCAGAGTATTTCTTTGCTTATTGACCATCTCCCCCCAGACACAAGCTCCATGAGACTGGTGTACTTGTCTTCCCTGTAGCTTCATTCCTTCCATTCATTTGCTCCTTTAATCAACTAAAATTAATTGAGCTGCAACTACACGAATGATACTGTACTAGGAACTGGAAGTAAAAAGATGAATGAGACAGCATCCCTGCTTTTAAAGACTGTATAATTCATAAAGGGGGTGTTTGATTATCTATTCTTCTATTAAAATCTACTCCAAAACTTAATGGCTTGATACAAATTATTATTACTATATTTCATGATTCTACTAGTCAAGAATTCAGATGGTGGATAGCAGGAATAAGCTCATTTCTGCTCCATCAAGTCTGGGATCTGAGCTAAAATCTGAGCCAGGGTCAGGAACAAGGGAGGACTGACTGTGCAGCTTCTCTGACCATATGGCCTTTCCATTGACATAGCTTGAGTTTCCTTACAGCAAGGATGCCTCAGGGTACTTGGATCTCTAATGCTGGCCCAGGGCTCCTGAAAGTCAAAGTAGAACCTGCCAATGCTTTTAAAGATGAGGCCAGAACTACCCTAGCATCACTTCCATCACACTTGTCAATGATATTACAGGTAAGTCCAAGTTGGAGGAAAGGGGAAAGAGACCCATCCCTCAATAGGAAGAGTGTCAAAGAATTGACAGCATCTTTAAACCATTACAGTGAACCAAGTCTATTCCCGAATTACTGGGCCATGAGGCAAAATACAAAGCATCAATCAGGCAGCGTGCTGTCATCAAAAGTAAGACCTCGTTGTCTGACAAACATGATTCTGAGTCCTGATTCCACTGTGTATTAGGTATGTGACACTGGATAAACTACTTAACCACTCTGAATGTTGTTTCCTCTTCTGTCAAAAAGGGATAATAATTACACCCAGCTTCATAGATCTAAGAATTAAATGAGATTTCATTCCCACACACATACACAGACACACATGCACTTGCAGACACATGCATACACACCCACAGAGGGCTGAGCATGCACAGAGAGCACACAGCTGGCTCAGACACTGGGACACGGCAAACACTCAAGAAAGGTTAGTTGCTGTTCTCATTAACAATGGTTCAAATAGAGTAAATATTTCATGGCTCCATAATTTTATACTTCATATTTTCAAATATGTGCTTTTGAAGCAATCACATCTACAAAGATGACTGAAAACAATGGATGTTCTTTTTGAACAAAAAATCAAACTTAGTTACCAGCAGCTCAAGAAGGAGAGGTTGAATGTTAAACAGAAAAGAAAACAAACAAACAAAAAAAACCCAGAAGAGGTAAGAAAATAATTATTAGTCCACATAGTGGGGTCCTAGAAGAAATAAAATGGAGTAGCATTATAAGCAAAATATTATTTCTCATATCTCTTTACTCTGTATTGTGCAGAGATTCTGAGCCAATTTTCTCAGAGATTAAAAAAAAAAAAAATGGCACAATGAGATGGCAGTTGTGGGTTTGTGGCCAAAGTGAGTATAAAATCTTAGAACCAGAGAGAAATCTCTTTGGTGAATCAGACAAATGACTTTTAAAAATCACCTTCAAGTTTTACAGGGAATCAGAACATAACAACATGGATAGAAGTCCTTCACTAACCACAAGTGATGACAATGGGTGAAACACAGAGAAGAAGTAGCTGGAAAAGGCTCCACCCAATTTCTAAGTATATCTGTTAGCACAACAAACACATAAGGGACTCAAAGGGTGTTCAAGTGTATGCCCTTCATTTTAGAATTTTACTCACTTTAAAAAAAAATCTATATCATCAAAAATCTAAAGACAACCACTACAAAGTGGCTGATTTCAGATTTTTAGACTGAATGGTGTAGCTGGGCAAATAGATCAATGATCTATATACTCTAATTGTGTTTGAAATAATAATAAAATTAACATCACCAAATTCTTATCTTCATGAAAAATACTCTGATTTCCTCAAGTCACTAAAAGTTATCATCAGTAAAATTCTTAAGAGAGGTTGCAAAGTTCTAGTTATTACTTCCTGCTGGAGATGACACTCAGAATGCTTGTTATATGCACAGGCATTATCTTCCACGGGAGGCCACAGAGCTAATTGCTTTGCCAACCAGAACACTTGTTCCATTCTTCTCAGGTTTATATGTGAAATAAAAAAAAAAAAAAAAAAAAGCTAACCTATACAGACCAAAGCATGTGGGCAAGAGGCCAAGAAAAGTGAGGAATCCAAAGAAATGGATAAATTCCTAGAAACATATAACCTCCCAAAACTGAATCAGGAAGAAATAGAAAATTTGAACAGACCAATTACCAGCAATGAAATTGAATCAGTAATAAAATAACTCCCAAGAAACAAAAGTCTAGGACCAGATGGCTTCACAGGTGAATTCTACCAACATCGAACGAAGAGTTAATACCTATTCTTCTCAAACTATTCCAAAAAATAGAAGAGGAGGGAAAGCTTCCAAATTCATTCTATGACACCAGCATTGCCCTGATACCAAAACCAGATAAAGACACTACAAAAAAAGAGAACTACACACTAATATCTCTGATGAACATAGATGCAAAATCCTCAACAAAATATTGGCAAACTGGGGTGGCTGGGCTCAGTCAGTTAAGTGTCTGACTCTCGATTTCAACCCAGGTCATGATCTCAGGGTCATGGGATGGAGCCCTGTGTTGGGCTCCATAGGCTCAGCACAGAGTCTGCTTGAGATTGTCTCTCTCCTTCTCCCTCTGTCCCTCTCCCCAGCTTGAACTCCCTCTCTCTCTCTCTCAAATAAATAAATGAATAAATAAATAAATAAATAAATAAATAAATAAATAAATAAAAATATTAGCAAACCAAATCCAACAATACATTTAAAAAATCATTTACCATGATCAAGTATAATTTATTCCCAGGATGCAAGGGTAGTTCAATATTCGCAAATCAATCAATTATGATACATCACATCAACAAGAGAAAAGATTAAAACCCATATGATCATTTCAGTAGATGCGGAAAAAGCATTTGATGAAGTACAACATCCATTCATGATAGCAATCAGCAAAGTAGGTTTAGAAGGAATGTACCACAACATAATAAATTTCAGATATTAAAAACCCACAGCTAATATCAAACTTGATGGGGAAAAACTGAGAGCTTTTCCCCTAAGGTCAGAAATAAGACAAAGATGTCCATTCTCACCACTTTTATTCAGCTTAGTACTGGAAGTTCTTGCCACAGCAATCAGACATCCATATTAGTAACAAAGAAGTAAAAAAATAAAAGACATCCATATTAGTAACAAAGAAGTAAAATTTGCACTATTTGCAAATGATGTGATACTACATATATAAAATACTAAAAACTCCACCAAAAAACTACTAGAATTGATAAATGAATTCAGTAAGGTTGCAAGATACAATAATCAATGTACAGAAATCTCTTGCATTTCTATACACCAATAATGAAGTCAGAGAAAGAGAAACCAAGAAAATAATCCCATTTCCAACTACACCAAAAATAATAAGATACCTAGGAATAAATCTAACCAAAGAGGTGAAAGACTTACACTCTGAAAACTATAAAACACTGATGAAAAAATTAAAGACCACACAAACAAATGGAATGATATCCATGCTCATGGATTGGAAGAATAAATATTGTTAAAATGTCCATACTACCGAAAGCAATCTACAGATTTAATGTAATTCCTATCAAAATACCAATAGCACTTTTCACAGAACTAGAACAAATAATCCTAAAATACGTATGGAGCCACAAAAGATCCCAAATAGCCAAAGCAATCTTGAAAAAGAAAGATAAAACTGGAGACATCACAATCTCAGATTTCAAGATATACTAAAAAGCCGTAGTCATCTAAACAGTATGATACTGGCACAAAAATTGACACATAGATCAATGCAACAGAACAGAAAGCCCAGAAATAAACCCATGATTATATGGTCAATTAATCTTCAAGAAAGGAGGAAAGACTATGCAATAGGAAAAAGTCTTTTCAACAAATGGTGTTGGGAAAACTGGACAGCTACATGCAAAGAATGAAACTGGACCACTTTCTTACATGATATACAAAAATAAACTCAAGATGGATGAAGGACCTAAATGTGAGACCTAAAACCATAAAAATCCTAGAAAGGAGCATGGGCAGTAATTTCTCTGACAATCGCCATACCAACATTTTTCTAGATAGGTCTCCTGAGACAAGGGAAACAAAAGCAAAAATAAACTATTGGGACTACATCAAAATAAAAAGTTTCTGCACAGAAAAAAAAACAACAACAACAAAACTCAAAGACAGCCTACTGAATGGAGAAGATATTTGCAAATGACAAATCTGATAAAGGGTTAGTATCCAAAATATACAAAGAACATACAACTCAACACGCAGAAAACCAAATAATCCAATTTAAAAATAGGCAGAAGACATAAATAGACACTTCTCCAAAGGAGACATATAGATGGCCAACAGACACATGAAAAGATGCTCAACATCACTCATCACCAGGGAAATGAAAATCAAAACTACAGTGAGATATCACCTCACACCTGTCAGAATGGCTAAAATCAAAAACAGAAACAAGTGTTGGCAAGGATGTGAAGAAAAAGGAACCCTTGTGCACTGCTGGTAAGGATGCAAACTGGTGCAGCCACTGTGGAGAACAGTATGGAAGTTCCCCAAAAGTTAAAAATAGACCTACCCTACGCTCCAGCACTACTAGGTATTTACCCAAAGGATAAAAAATACTAATCCAAAGGGATACATGCACCCAGATGTTTACAGCAGCACTATCAACAAGAGCCAAACTATGGAGAGAGCCCAAATGCCCATCGACTGATGAATGGATAAAGAAGATGTGGTGTATATGTACAATGGAATATTACTAAGCCATCAAAAAGAATGAAATCTTGGTGAAGCCACTGTGGAAAACAGTATGGAGTTTCCTCAAAACATTAAAAACACAATTACCATATGATCCAGTAATTCTATAGATGAATGGATAAAGAAGTAGTGGTGTGTATATATATGCAATGGAATACTACTCAGCCATAAAAAAGAATGAAATCTTGCCATTTGCAACAACATGGATAGAGCTAAAGAGTATAATGCTGAGTAAAGTAAGTCAGAGAAAGACAAATACCATATGATTTCACTTATATGTGTAATTTAAGAAGTAAAACAAATGAACAAAGAAAAAGAGAGAGAAACCAAAAAACAGACTCTTAACTATAGAGAACAAACTGATGGTTACCAGACGGGAGGTGGGGAGGGGTGGGAGGATGGGTGAAATAGGTAGAGGGGATTAAGAATACACTTATCATGTTGAGCACTGAATACTGTATAGAATTGTTGAAATCACTATATTGTACACCTGAAACTAATATATACTGTATGTTAGCTATACTGGAATGAAAGTAAGATAAAATATCACCAAAAAAAAGGAAAGAAAGAAAAAAGAAAAGTGAGGACTCCAGATAGAACATCAAAGATAAGAAAGAGACAGCAATGCCCTGAAGAGTCAGCATAATTCCTATAGGAGTCTTTCCTGGTCCTCTACGAACCCTGGGTTTGCACAAAAAATGGGTTTCCAGATAATGCATGAGCTTTGCCAGGGACTCTGGGCCTCCACTGCTCGGGAGTGTATGAAACACAAAAAGCTATTTGATGTCTTCCTAGAAGTCTCTCATCTCATCACTACAATGATTACATCCATGAATTATTTCTGAACTCTGTTTTTCAGTGGCAAGTTAAGTGGGGTGGAAAGGTTATATATTTATGGAGAAAGGGGTTATAATATTGTTATAGCCTCATTTGGGCAAATGAAATGGAAGGAAAGGTAATGTGTAAAACTAGCCTATCAACAATAGCCAAAACTATTGTTATAGCCTCATTTGGGCAAAATGAAATGGAAGGAAAGGTAATGTGTAAAACCAGGTATGGGCCTTACAACTTGACCCTTTAATTTTTCTTCAAAATCCATTGAGAAGAAGGCACATATCCCACACCTTTCTGCTATAATCATCAAACTACTCAGTCACCAAGACAATGTGGAAGGCAGCAGGGATGTGTAGTTTGTGGACTAAAATTTGGTAACAGCTGTAAGACTGAAAAATGACCATGCCAAGTGCTTCATATATATTATCACATTGAAGTCAAGGGAAGTTAGTACATTTTAAAGATAAGATGATGGAAACATTCTGTGTCTGAAATAACTAATGTCACCCAGCCATCAAGTATCATGGATTGGATGACCCAGCTTTAACCATTCTTAAAATACTCTTATGATACAAAAACCTGCTCCTTATGATGCTGTTTTCAACTGGGCAGGTGAACTTAGGTAAGTCACTGCCCTTTATCTCCTTATGTTCTGTTAATGTGAGGATGGCGGCACCAAGCTTACCCAATTAAGTTTTGGTAAGAAGCAATTAAGAAGTGACTAGATGACAGTGCTATGAGGTTATTGCTTTTTTTCATTTACACCTACTGTATCATCTACTCTTTCCCTGCATCATTGTAAGAAGCCTTCTATTAATGAATTATGCCTCTTTCCAGGATTCCTGAGTCACAACTTTCTTCTAATATGTTATAAACAGCCTTGTTTATAAAAATAAAACTACACACTAAGTCTTAGCAACACCCTCTGGCAATTAACGAACTTGCTTAATTAGATCAGCTTTTATGCACTAAGTGTAGGAAGAACCTAATTAAGGAAAATGGAGAATTTACAACGAAGAAAGGAAATATAGGCTAACACAATTTTTGTTTAAAAAAATACAAGATTTTAGAAATCCAGAAAAGTGGGAAGCTGCCCTAGTCAATTGAAGGGGCAGGGCTATGTACAAAGAAGGAATGTAAAGTCAAGGGAAATACAAACTCAAGATCAACACATAAGGCCTTCATGAGCTGACTGTGGTTTTTGATTCATAATATTGCCATTTATTCAAAATTGCAGAGGAAATTAATGTTAAGTTTCAAAATATCAGTCCTACTAGAAGGTAGTTGTACCGCTCCAAGAATAATCGGTTGTGTTTACTCCAAGTGTGGCACTCCATAAATCAAGGACTTTTGGACACAACAGAAACTCACTTCAAGTTAGCTTGAGCCAATATATGTATGTGGGAGGAGAGATGAGGGTGCAAGATTTATTAGAAGGATATATAGGTGTCCAGGGGAACTAAGTCAAGGGAAGAAATGTTTTTGTGTTTTGTGAGAGACTGAGACAAAGGACTAGGAAGCCACTGACAGTCAAAGGTACAGGCGAAACTTGGGGCCACATCATGTCCTAGCTGTAGCACCCCTGGTCAGTGCCCATCTTCTAAATTCCCAGATCTACATTTATAGGCAAGAAAATCAGACTGTCTTGCCTTGCGTCAGAAGTCACCTCTTCTGTTCGATTTTGGTCTTGCCCTGGGTAGAAGGAAAGAGTCACATAGTTCAACTAACTCATATCACTTGTCTTAGCTTGGACTGTCAGAAAAAAATACTATAAACCGGGGGGCTTAAACAACAGTAATATATTTTTCACAGTTCTGGGGCATGGAAGTCTGAGATCAGGGTGGAAACATCGTTGGGTTCTGGCAAGAGCTTTCTTCCTGCCTTGCAGGCAGTGACCTTCTCACTGTGTGCTCACATGGCCTTTCCTCAGTGTATGTATAGGGATCTCACTCTCTTCTTCTAAAGCCACTAATCCCATCATGAGGCCCCCACCCTCATGAACTCATCAAACTCCAATTACTTTTAAAAAAGGGCCCACCTCCAAATATCATGGCATTGGGGATTAGGGCTTCAACACTGGGGATTAGGGCTTCAGCACTGGTAGGGCTTTATGATTTGGGGTGTGGGGGGACTCACAACCATTTAATCCATAAGACTTATACATATAAATTTGAGACTTCAAATGCACACACTTGAGAGAGAGAAAGATGACAATTTTAAAATGGAAGATTCTGCCTGCTGACTGACTCAATGAGCATATACCCCCAGTGTATGCATGATTTGGAAAACACAAATCTGCTGTTACCTCAGTGTGAGCATCTTGCTGTGTAAGTGCTAGTTTAGTATTTAAAGATACGAACTTTTCCTAAAACATACCCTTAGGGCAGTGCCAAGTATTTTATCTAATCAGAGAAATAGCCACCTGGTGTAAAACTGAAGGAAAAATTGACTGTGCCCAACTCATTGAGGGGTTATTTGTTTTTCAAGGTCAATTATGAGCGTAAATGTTTTTACCTTATGTGTAGACTTCCTAACATAATCCTCACATAAGACATACTATCTTTGTACAAACATCTCTCTTTAACCAGACCTGTTCTCAAGGATAGAAGCTGATTATTTGAAAATTGGAACAAGTGATAAAGACACAGCTTTCAAGGTAACTACAAAGAATACGGACTCTGGGAAACTGGAAGCTTTTACAGGGAGTTTATAAATTTGGAATCAGTTTGGAGAAAGGATTCATCTAACAATTGATAAGACATCATTACAATCAAAGTGTTAGCAGAAGTAGAAGATAAATGATGCCCTGATATTCATAATTAATCATTTTTACAGAAGAACAGGCGAGTGGTTTGGAGATTTCTATTTTGTTTTTGTTTTACTTTCATAGTTACCAAAAAGCTGAATTAATGACAAACATAATTAGACACTTTTACCCATTAATTGGAAGACTTTTTGTGATGCTGTGCTAATTTTATTAAAATTCTACATGTCAGTTAGTTTCCATGATTATACAGTTGCTTATCTGAACTGATATTACCCAGCACCACAAGACAGCAAAAAGCATCCTTCTAAAACAAGCAACTTTGTCTTAGTTGCCCATATTTTGGTTAGTAAGAAAAAAAACAAACTCAAACTAGTTTAAACAAAAATAAGTAATTCTCTGGCTCATATGGTAAACTGGTCAAAATGGAGGTACGGCTAGATCCAAAGGTTCAAAAATTATCTTTAGGCATTTTTCTCTCTTCACCTGTCTCTCTTCTCTTCTTTCCTCTATGTTGGCTTCATTTTGAAGCTGACTCTTTCAAAGAGACAGAAGACATTTCTCCCAGCAGCCCAGGCTCATGATGATAAAAGTCAGGGAGGCCCTTCAACAGCATTTCACTTACCCCAAAAGGATTCCTAATGGTCTCAGTGGGACCATGCCCCACTCCACTGCCAGAAAATCCATTGTGTCTAGAAGGATGTGCTACCTGATTGGCCAGCTCTGAGTGAAGGAGTAGGACAGAAATCATGTCACCACCTCTGGGTTTCCTTTCTTCCCCCTGACCTTTGTGGAAAAAAAGGGTAGTCACATACTAAACCACATAGACTAAACATGACTATTATAAAATGACAAAGGGATAGTTCTCCCACAGGATTTATGGAATGAAAAAAAGAATTGTGCTTGCTATAAGCTTCAAGATAAACTTTCAGAAGTGACACGCTGTGGAAAAATATTTGCAATACTCCTGACTGACAAATGGTTGACATCCCTAATAAATAAAGAGCTTCTAAAATAAAAAAGAACAAGACCATCAACATAGAAAAATAAACAGAGATATGAACATAGAATTCAAAAAAATAAAATGCAAATGGCTTTTAAACATTTGAAAAGATGTTCAATCTTGCTCATAAGAGAGATGTGAATTACAACTACACTGAAATGCTGTTTCTCACCTATCAAACTGGAAAAAAATCCATAAGTTTGAAAGGGTATTGGCAAAGTAATGAGGAAACAGACACTGGTATGTACACACACACACACACACACACACACACACGTATATATGAAATATATGTACATACACGTGTGTGTGTGTGTATATTTACATACATCTACTAGGGCAAGGAGCAAAAAGAATGGAGGGGACAAAAATGGGTGTTTTCTAGATTTGACTTTTGAATCACATGAATGTTTTTGTTTTTTAAATTATAAAACATAATCTTGAAATAGAAAGTTATTTTGATTCTAAAGTTTCATGGAAAGGCAAAAGAGCCAGAATATCTAACACAATACTGAAGAAGAACAAAGTTGGAAGACTGACAACACCCAATTTCAAGACTTACTACTAAGCTATCATAATCAAGACAGCACAGTATTGACACACAGATCAATGGAACATGATAGAAAGCCCAGAAATAGACACACACAAATATAGCCAACTGATATTTGACAAAAGAGCAAAGGACAAAGATAGTCTTTTCAACAAAAGATGCTAGAACTGGATGTGCATATACAAAAATCTGAATCTACATTCAGCCCTTCTGCCTTTAACAAAAAGTTAACTCAAAATGGATCACAGACCTAAATATAAAATGCAGTATCATAAAACTTTTGGAAGAAACAAGAGAAATTCAATGTGATCTTAGGTTTGGCAATGAGTTTTTAGATACAACACCAAAAGCATAATCCATGAAAGAAAAGACTGATAACTTATACTTTATTACAGTTAAAATTTCTACTCTGTGAAAGACATTGTTTAAAAAAAAATCAAAAGACAGTCCACAAGCTTGGGGAAAATATTTGCCAAACTATCTAAGTGATAAACAAAATGTGGCAAAGGTTGAAGAGTTGAAGCACAGGTGATTTTTACAGTGGTGAAACTATTTTGAATGACACTGTGATGGTGGATAGATACCATCTATTTATCAAAACCCACAGAACTTTATAGCATAGAGAGTGAACCTTAATGTATGTACATTTCCAAACATCATTTGGGAAGTTGGGGGATCCCAGGAAACAATACATTCTGTGACAAGAGAATCTAATTGTATTACAAATATATGAAACCTCACTAAAGGGAACTGGGGGGAAAGTGTTGTCTATAAGACTAAGCATCAAAGGAACTGCACATAAAGGACTATACTCCAGTTGATAAAGTTGCTTCCCAAGAGACTGTGGGTTAATTCTGATACAGCTACACATGTATACTGAACAGAACAATTAGGTAAGTGGATGGTGGATGTTAGGAGGCAAGTTGCTCACTGTTAGAGTGAGATAAGCAAGGGGTGAGGACTAAATTATCCATGAAAACATAATTGGAGACACCAGTATAAATTCATGTTTAGATTAATATAGGTGCAGACGGTTACATGAAGAAATATTCAGTTACATGTATATATACAGCAAATATACATATATATATATATTTGCTCCGTTAGCTGAGGGATCTAGAAGAAACATTACCAGAGTAGCAATGAGCACACCTAGCACCCAGACTGTGGTTTTTAATACCCCTCTCCAATAAAAGGAACCAGGACTCTTTGGAGAAATGGCTGACCCCAGAACTGGGACAGGAAATACATGAGCCTAAAGAATCGTGTAGTAAGGAAGTGCTAAAAAAAATAAAAACTTGATGGAGGTGTGTCAAAGGGACATAGGAGCCAACTGAAATAACTCCCAATAGCCAAAGCTAGAAAAATTCGAGCAAGAAAATATATAAAATAATAGTATTGGATTGTAATCCTAAGTATAAAATAAATATTCATGAATCTATACAGATATAAAAAAATTAACTGAAAAATTAGTAAATGGGGGAGAAGAGACAAATATGTTAAAATATTTATTTACTAATTTTAAAATAACAATGACTCCATCACATGTTAACATAACTAGCATATTTTTATGAAAAATACCTATTTTTCAAAAACAAAAACAATTGAGAAGATTGGATTGTTTTACATTTTTGCAAGTCTCCTTAGTATCTGGCTCTATAGAAAATAACTTGATTCTCATACCTGTTTCTGCATCCAATCTGTTGTGATACCCCCTGTCAAACAGATTCTGGAAAACTCCACTGTCCACTTGTGAGGGCATGAGAATTTAAAAGGCAACTTACATCTTCGTATTATTGTAAAAACAGTCTAGATCCCATGTGTCCCTTGAAAGTGTCTCAGAGACACCCTGCCGTGTGTCCCCAGACCACACTTTGAGAACTGCTGCTCTAGAACTATCAATTTACAAGATATACAGAGGAACATATTAAATGATACCACAGAGAAAGTGTCAGCAAAGTACAAAATATGGGCACCTACAGGACAAAACAGTTACGGATAAAATGTTGCAACACTCAGGACTTGCTTCAAAATAATCCAGTGCAATGGAGGAGAGAAGGGGAGGGGGAGCCAAGGTTGGGTCATGAGGTCACAAATCTCACTGCACTATTTTCCCTAATTTTCTATGTTTAAATTTTTTTCATAATAAAAAAAGAAAGAAACAAGATGATGTCTCCAGATATGCCCACTGAAACGTGGTGCTCAGGGGGCCAGATGCTTTTCTGAAGTCTCCAAATGCAATTCTACATGAGAGCTGAGGCAGTTCAACAGCCCACAAAACAGCCACTAACTCAGAAATAACAATTCAAGGAGACGTAAGAGAGCTTTTGCCAATTTCTGCATACGGAAAACAGGCTGAATGATGTTCAATGAGCTTTTTTTCAGATTGTGTTTATGACAATAGGCACTCTAAGCATTTCTGCTCTGTGCTACAGTCCAGGAGGTGGGACCTGTGTGGGGCCATGTGAATGTAGGTGCATGGAGAGAAGTAGCGCTATGAATGCCATGACGAGGTCTCTCCTTGTGTAAATTCTGGGAAGCACTGGATTATCAGAACATTTTGTGATGCCCCTGCCAAATCAAAAATTATAGATTTAAAAATTTTATATGATGAAAACTACCACAATCTTTTACTCAAGTGACAGACTTGAAAACAGTATTAAAACATGTGTAACAAATGGTTAATGTTCAACCTATAGAAGGTATTTATCATGGTCCACATTAAGTGCTATGGACTGAACTGTGTCTCCCAAAATTCATATATTGAAGGCCTAATACACAATGCGACTGTATTTGGAGATAGGGCCTATAAGGAGGTAATGAAAGTTATATGAGGTAGTAAAGATGGGGTCCTGATCCAGTAGACTAACTGTCCTTATAAGAAGAGACACCAAAGAGCTCCCTCTCTGTGTGCACTCAAGAAAGGCTAAGTGACAGTGTGCAAGCCAGGAAGAGGGCTCTCACCAGAAATCAAACCCTCCTGTGCCTCAGTCTGGGCTTCCCGCCTCCAGGACTGTGAGAGGTATATTCCTGTGGTTTGAACCACAGGAAATACAGGATTTTGTATGGCCGTCTGAATAGGCTAATACACTAAGAAATACTATGCAGCAATTAAAATACGTTCATGACATATCACTAAAGAAAAAAAACACCTCACAGACAACATGCTAAGTATGATCCCATATATGTAAAGAGCCAACAGAAATTAAACAATAAAAATACTATATATGTGTGCATATGTACCTTACATGGATCTGGATGATTCTGTGAGCAATGAGTACACTTTCCCCCAAACTCCTTTTTGCGCCATCACCCCACTTCGGGTACTCCATTGCTATAAAAGTAAAGCTATCACTACAGAACTGCAGATAGAAAAAGACATCGATTCCTGACATTACAGTTCTTTTAAAGTTGAGATCCATGTCTACAACACTTGTAAAACCATTTTTTGTTGGTTTTCGGTCCCAGAAAATGTGGGTGGGCAGGACACCTCTCCCTGGGTAGAAGAACAAGGAAGGAAAACAAGAGTACGACAAACCAGTCACCCTCCGAGGGCCCTGTACTCGGCTCTCTCCCCCAAAGTTAACTTCAAGGGTATGGAAGAAATCGAACCCTCTGATAGGTACAGGGTTTGAGAACAGAAATGCCTGCTTCCTGCTTTTCCTCTGTACTGGGGCGAGCACTTCCAAAGGAGGTTCTCACTCGGTCAAGGAAAGAGGGAGCTTGAAGAGGGATGACTGTATGGGGAGGGGGGGTGTGAGAGGGAAATGCAGTCCCACCTAGTTCCCCATATCTTGAAGAACTGTTCCTCATCAGCACAGAAGGAAGAAAGTCTATATACCTGAAGGGCTCTTGTATAGACCAGCAGATAGTGACATAAACAATATAGCCAAGGACCAAATGGAACTGCCAGCACCTTACTGCATGCCCAGGGAGCCAGGAACCAGGGAGGATGATCCATGCATGCCCTAGAAAATTCTAGGGTAAACATATGCCATGGAGTCCAGCTGTTTTTTCACTCCAGAAACCATGACTCTCCTTCAATTCCCAGCATTTAGACATAGGGAACTTGAACTATCAGGACTTAAACTTGGAAGAAGAGTTTTGC
This sequence comes from Halichoerus grypus, assembly GCF_964656455.1. Lineage (NCBI taxonomy): Eukaryota > Metazoa > Chordata > Mammalia > Carnivora > Phocidae > Halichoerus > Halichoerus grypus. The sequence goes on along the minus strand of NC_135713.1, from coordinate 46,327,679 downwards.
TAGGATTGACTATGATCATGTTTTCTGTCATTAAATAAAATGGGAGATGTGTGTGTGTGTGTATAAACATTGCTAAATGACTAGAAACGGTGGTTCTCTGGGGGTCAGAGTAGGATTTGGAGAACACGTGAAAGAAAAGAATCTCACTTTTCACCCCATTTGTACTTCTATAAATTGTTCCTGTTTTTCATATTGAGCCCGTGTTACTTTTGTGGTAAAGGTTTTTGGCTTGTAGGAAATAACGATAAAAGCCAAAGTTTCTCCCAAACACTTCCAGGGACGACCGGTGGGGCATCTGCCATCGTGCATTTACCGTGGGACACTATGGCTTCATTGTAGACATGGTGTCAGGGAAGAGTAACAGGGAGGCCCGGATGACTTATCATATCACAAAGGATAAAAGGTGTAACTGCAACAAAACATTAAAGAATTGTCAAAAGTAGCTGGCAAGAGCTATACCGGGTGTAAAACACGTCACGGCACTGCCTTTTCTGCCACCCTCCAAAGACAACTTTTTCATGAAAACAGAAAACATACTAATAAGTACAGCCGCAGAGTACCACCGTATGGCGAAGTCTACAAAGACCTTCTCCTAAATTCGAGTTCCACCTCTATCCCCACCAAAAATTAGTCCTATTTCAACCACCATATGCTTTTTTATCCTTTTTATATTTATCAATACGTTGTAGACAACTATGTTTCTAAAAATTCCATAGAGCTGGGGCGATTTCATTACTCTGAATTCAACGTTTGCCTATGGCACAGTCCTCAGAAACATGCATCTCAAATCGGCAAATGTTCATGGGGCACCTGTGAGGTCCAGTCTTGGTGCCAGAGGTGCAGAGATGAATAAGACCCAGCTCCTGTCATGGGGTATTTACAGTCTTAGAGGAGAGACAGATAAGTAAACAGCTAATAATGATATAAGGCAAGATAAAGCAAGGGCCACTAATAATTACAAGAAAGTGGCTGGGGGAGTACATGGGATTGAGCATTTAATTCTACATGGGTGTTCGGGCTGGCCGTCAGAGACCAGTGAGGATGGAGCAGGTAGAGAAGGGGCAAGGGCAGTCAAGGCTAAGAGAACAGCATGAACAAAAGTGAGGAAGCATGAAAGGAAGGCTGAGGTCCTTCCACATCTCAGCGCCAGATCTCTAAGAAAAAGCATTCACTAAACTATCCACTGAGACTATTAATCATGTACATTCCATATTCACTTTCCTCCTATAGCCAGAGGCCAAGTAGACAGACCTAGCCTAAAATTATTAGAAAGAGAAAGCAAAGGAGAAACGCGCTCAGCAAATGTGGGTTCCTTGAAAGGGAGAGGTACTCATACATCATGCAGGGGCGACGTGGGAGGCTCTTACACAAGACTTTGTGAGACTGACTGTGGTTTCCCCAGTTCACCTTAAAAATGCTACAACAGAGCATGTGACAAGACTGGAGCTTGCAAAGTGAGCAGGTAGACATTTTCCCCTTTGCTTAAAAATTCTTCAAATTGGGCTCCAGCTGAACATAAATCATAATTTCAAGAAGCCAGCTGTGATGCATTTAGACCAATTCTTTTGATGTCTTCATCTGGTGTGGTCCATCATAGCTTGTGGAGTAGCAGCGCCCTCTATTGGAAAGGAGGTCTCTTGAATGCCCATGACTACTAGGAAAACCTTTCCAATTTGCAAATAAAAGGGGTAGCCGCTCTCTATGATTCATCCAACCATTCACCAGTGAGATTTTCTTACCCATAGTATCTGGTATTATAAATACAAAGTCTGTTTTTTTCTACAGAAATAAGTATTGCATAATGGTTATTTCTTTGTATTAACTATTAAATTTTAGTTCATTACCTTCTGACTTTCTTTTTTCTTTTTTTAATTTACTATGTTATGTTAATCACCATACATCATTAGTTTTTGATGTAGTGTTCCATGATTCATTGTTTGCGTATAACACCCAGTGCTCCATGCCTTCTGACTTTCTTAAAAGCTAATATACATGATCATTGACAATACTCCATGAGATGTACGTAGGATTCCTCAAAGTACATAAAAGAGAAAACTAGGTGCTGTAAAGCATAAAAAATTGTCTTACTGAAATTTTCAAAGCTCATCAAAATAATGTCTTTTAAAACTCTATAGTTCTATATACACAAAAAAATTAGTTGCTACTTTGTTTCATTCACCTGTTCAACAACATTTTTCACAAGTCTATTTTGTCCTCGACACATGATTTACAAAATAAATAGGACATTGTCATGGATCTCACACAAGGGGAAAAGAATAAGCCAGCCAACACTTACGAAACAATGTGACAGGTACTGCAGTAAAGGTGTGCACGGTAAAAAAGTAGAGCTCCTAACTCAGTCCTCAAGATAGGTGTTCATACATGTATCATATGACCTCACTGATATGAGGAATTCTTAATCTCAGGAAACAAACTGAGGGTTGCTGGAGTGGGGGGTGGGGTGGGAGGGATGGGGTGGCTGGGTGATGGACACTGGGGAGGGTATGTGCTCTGGTAAGCGCTGTGAATTGTGCAAGACTGTTGAATCTCAGATCTGTACCTCTGAAACAAATAATGCAATATATGTTAAGAAAGAAAAAAAGAAGAAGAAGAATGTAGCAGGAGGGGAAGAATGAAGGGGGGGAAATCGGAGGGGGAGAAGAACCATGAGAGACGATGGACTCTGAAAAACAAACTGAGGGTTCTAGAGGGGAGGGGGGTGGGAGGATGGGTTAACCTGGTGATGGGTATTGAGGAGGGCAAGTTCTGCATGGAGCACTGGGTGTTATGCACAAACAATGAATCATGGAACACTATATCTAAAACTAATGATGTAATGTATGGGGATTAACATAACAATAAAAAATTTAAAAAAAAAAAAAGATAGGTGTTCATACACAGAAAGGTGGTAATGCTTGTGTTATATCCTTAAGACTAACTAGGAATCAACCACGCAGAAGACCAGAGAAAACAGTTTCCCAGAAATACCTAAGAGGAGGTACGAAGGCATAGAGACATAAAAGAGACTAGGGTCTTAAGGGACCACCAGGTTCATATATATTACAGAGGTGCAGGGTGCTACCATACAGGGAATGCTGAGAGGTAAGGCTGGGAGTGGGGGATGACCCTGAATCACAGGAACTGAAAGGATATTACAGGTCATCTAGGTTTAGATTCCAGAACACTTCCAGTAACCTAACACCGACCCCCCTGTATGGCTACATTGGCTCTCATTTTGCACCCTGTGGTCTCTCAGTATAAGAGTAATCCCCCTCATTTGTGGAACTAAAATCAATTCAACTCTTTTTGGGATGAAACATGAAGTACTGAAGAACTGACTAAATACTATGTTTTCACCAATAAATATAATCAGCACTAAGCTCAGGTTGAGTGAGAATATCCAGGGTTAAGATGGTCCCTTTGTAGCATCTGTGAGCCATAATAAATAACCAAGTCTCTGAATTTATCCTGACTCTAAAGAAGACACTTCCAACAGCAGGGCCCTTCATGGCTTTTGTAAACGCCACAAGACTTCTGAGTGCAAGTGAAAAGGAACAGCTCTCTTTAATCCCCAAGATCATTGCCTAAAGCTCCTTGTGTACCTCCCTGGAGAACCTCCATTCTCATCAGGCGGAGCACTGCTGATATCTACTCTCCCTACAGACTCTGTGGAAGCAATTACTACGTGCGGTCATGATTCTACTGATCAGGATAGTTTGCAGTACAAGGAAACAAAATCAACCATGTTAATTTCAGCTGAGCAAGGGGGGAGGAGCTGTGGTACTTGCCAAACAGAGAAATTGGAGCTCCTCGGAGAAAGCAATTTAATTTGCAAGCTTTAATTGTAAGCTGAAATCAAAAATAATGGAAGGCACAAAGCAATCGCATACAAAAGTCCAGGTAATGTCAGTGAAAAAAAAGAAAGCATCCTTCAAAAAGCAACTACACTTCTCAACCTGCTTTCTCCTATAAATCTGACAATAGTTTCTACATTTGCCACTATTTAATCGGCAAGAGGTTAAAGCAGGCAATGCAATTAAACCTGGGAGTGAAACAGAGGCAGAACTCCCTCTTTCATATTGTGTACATTGTACAAGATGAAATGAACTAGGAGGGGGAAGTAAGGGGGAAAAGAAGAGGTACGGACATGCAGAAGCAGCAGTCAGTAGGAACAAAAACCAAAGAGCAGGCGAAGGCATGAGAGTCTTTACAAGAGCACAAGAGGCAGTTCATCTCAGGGGCTTAAGAGCTAAAGACCCAGGCTTGCGAATCAGACCTGAAGTCAAATACTAGCTCTACCCTTTCGAGCTGACTGATCTGAGGCCAATTATTTAAGCACCAAAAGGTTCAATTTCCCCACATGCACAATGGTATAGGCTTATTAAAAAGACCAAATCAGATACAGTGAACGTATGGCCTTCAAAGAGTGTCTCACACATAACAAGCATTCAGTGAGTTTAAGCTTGAAGAAAGAATGCCTGGCATACATCAAATAAGCACTAATTGTTTGCTGGGTTAAGTCATAAAGAAGCAAGAAGAAAAATTGAATTCTTTTGTGTTTGAAAAACAGAGTGGCCAATAACACCATGGGTTGTTGGTAATTACAGAGTGAAGTTATGACATGGCCCTAAAGGAGGTCACAGAATTCCCCACCTTCATAAGAGTTACCATTACAATGGACCCATCTTATTTTACTTATTTTTTTTAAGTAAGCCCCACGCCCAGCATGGAGCCCAGTGTGGGGCTCAAACTCATGACCCTGAGATCAAGACCTGAGTTGAGATCAAGAGTCAGATGCTTAACTGACTGAGCCACCCAGGGAACCCCACAGAATAGCCCTATTTTAATTTTATAACACTAATGTCTGAATTTGTTGATGAATTATACAGTATTTCTTTTTTAATCATAAGTTTTTTAGAGTAGGAGAAGTCTTTAAAAACTGAAAAATCAGTGCAGTTTTATAGTATATCAATAATACCTCAATAAAGTTATTTAAAAAACAAAACAAAACAGGACATGACAGACTTGGGGCCAGAGAAGCTATAATGATTTTGATCAAAGTCCTATTATCAGAATAGCTGGGGACACTGGTTAAGTTCATTGACTCCAGTTATAGACTGAATTGGGTCCACACCCCCCCCCCCCCCGCCAAATTCATCCATTGAAGCCCTAATCCCTATTGTGACTGTATTTGGAAATCGGGCCCTTAAGAAGGGAATTAAGATTAAATGAGGTCATAACTGTGGACACCAGCCCTTATGGGAAGAGGAAGATTGCACACACACAGAGAAGGCCACGTGAGGACATAGTGAGAAGGTGGTCATCTACAAATCAAGCACAGAGGCCATGGGAGAAATGCACCCTTGCACCTTGATCCTGGTTCCTCCAGAAATGTAAGAAAATAAATCTCTGTTGTTTCTGTGACCCACTCTATGGTATTGTGTGTTAATGCAGCCTTGGCAAGCTAATACACTACAATTCCCTGGCAGACAAAAGTGGGTCTAAATCCAGTCTCAACCACTTGCTAATAGAGTGACTCAGGGCAAAGTATGAAGCCACTTTGGGCCTCCATCCCCTCATTGATGAATAAGAGATGATGTCACTGTCTACTACACATCATTATTTTGGCTATTAAGGGAGAGGCTGCATTTAAAGATCTTAGCACGATGTCAGGCTTGTAGGAAGCCCCTGATAAGTATTAACTTTAATGATGATTTTCATGATTCTGAATCACTAACACAACTTAAGATTCCATTCCAGGGCTTTTCTCACTCAAGCATCTAATACTTTTGTATGAAATTTTACCCCTAGGGTTATGTGTCACCCACAGTTTTTTCCTAAACCAAGAAATTTTTTTTTTAAAGGAAGATGATGATAAATGACAAGGTAGAGAAATTGCTACTTTGGCTTCTAAATCTTCCATTCAATTTCCTCCAAAGTGGACTCCTGAACAGGTTACGAGTCAGCTTACCAAAACCAGGTGTCTTTAATTCACCTGTTAGCAGCCTCCTTTGAGGCCCGAGAAGGTGTATATTCTCACTGCTTTCTTCTTATTTATTATTCCCTGGAAATACCTACAGCCATCACTCTCTGAAAAGGACTTCAATGTGTCTGGGGGAATCCCTTGTAAAGGCTTTGGGATGAGAAAAGTCTGGTGCAATTTAGGGGAATCAAACATCAGGTACTTACAAAACATTATTAGGGAGAATAATACCTATAGCAGGTTTCAGAAAAAAAAAAAAAAAGCTCTTTTAAAAGTTCATGCATTTTCAAAAACTCAACCTCCTTGAACATAGAGCAACAGGGTGGGGGGGGGCGGCGTTTGCTAGGCTACAGGCTCAAAGGTCCATGAATGCCAAAGGAATCCATTGCATTACCTAAATATTTATTGCCAGCGCTAAGGGAAGGATATGGTTCATCCACCCCCAGGACCAGGGGATTTTCATCTCCTTTGAACAGTTCAGAGACTTCCTTCACCTCCAAATTACTTTGAAAGTGGAGAATGAGAAATGACTTGATCATTCCCTTCAAGTGGCACTTCAAAAATAGTGTCCAGGTCTTCCAGCTTTCCACTGTGGACAGAACTAAAACATATAAAATAAAAAAAAAAAATTAAAAAAACAGTTCGTATCAACTCACTTCCTGGTAGGGAGAGTTCTTTTACACCAGAGAGGCTGGGGTGGGGAAAGGAGGGTTGTTCATCAGGCTCATTTAGTTGAGAGATGACATCAAAACATTTTCTATATGCATCTACCATGGACATTTTTTTAAAGATTTTATGTATTTATTTTAGAGGGGGAGAAGAGCAGAAGGGGAAGGAGAGGAAGAGAGAGAGTCTTAAGCAGACTCAGCACTTAGCACAGAGCCCACGGGGGGCTCAATCTCACAACCCTGAAATCATGACCTGAGCTGAAACCAAGAGTCAGATGCTCAACTGACTGAGCCACCCAGACGCCCCATACCATGGACATTTTCTTGTAGAAAACTCAAAAGTATCTTCTTTACACAGATATTGCTTTGGTTTATTTCAGAAACATACATGTCAAGTAGTTCAGTTCACATTCAGTTTCTCATTTCATCTCTATAGCCAATGAGGTAGAATGTGAAGGGTAACAGAAAGAACGGGTGTTGAGTCAAACCACTCTGGGTCTAAATTTCAGATTTACCTCCACCTGCTAACCTCCTTCTACTCATCTAAATGAGGATAATAACACACCCCTTGCAAAATTACTGCATGTAATATGCCCGACAAGTAATGGAACTCAATATATAGGAAGCTAGACCTTGCTATTACTATTGTTTTCATGACCACAGTGCCTAGAAATAGGCACAGAGAAACGAAGGAAACTTCATGATGTTGCAACATCAATAAAGTGATGAATCCAGATATGGCAGAGGCTGCCTAAGTGTCTATTACTCCTTAACCAGTCTCTCTCTCTCAGTAACATGTTACTAAGATTATTCAGAGAGGCAATCTGCCCAACTAAAAGATCATCTCATATTATCCAGCCTCTCTTTTAGCTACAGAGAGCCAGTGAAATGCAAACACGAGATTTTAGACACAGGAAATCTCCTTAAGAGAACAGATAGTTGGCACAGTACCTGTCTGGACTGTAGACATGATGGCTGAAGGCTCCAAGCAGGCACGATAGAACAGGAGGTTGCTCAGAGAATGAACGTCATGTACCAGGGATGGTGAAGTTCCCAAATACAGGACTCTGGGTCACTGATGACCTTGAAGATGCCATGCAGCCTTGGTGTGCCCACATTTGAATGCATTTTTTTATTTAAATTCAATTAGCCAAGGTATAGTACATCATTAGTTCTTGAGATAATGTTCATTTGAACGCATTTTATGTGAAAGAATAATCTCTTAGTGTTTAAAATAATGTTATTTCTGTCTTCTGTTATTAGCAGCTAAATACAATTCCTAAATGATATATATTAGGTCCCTCTGACTCAAAAGCCAGGGAAAGCATGTAGGGTAACCTGCTAACCCTGCATCTTGGAAATCAACTGCAGGCAAACAGGGATGGTTAGTTACCTGAAAAGCATGTTTCCCCCCCGAAGAGCATATCAAAACATATTCTGAAATTTCGTCTTACACTTTTTCTCACTGAACAGGAAAATAAATTTCTTGGTTGAGTCCAAATCAACAGATACTATCTGAGCACCTGTATGCAAAATAGTACAGGGGAAACAGACAAGGACCAGGTCTTGCGCTGAGGCTCCTACAGTCTGATTATGATCATTCATTCACTCATGGGTCCCTGTGGTCTAGTTGTATTCATTCATTCATTCATTCATTCAGCCAGTGAGCATAGATATTTAAGAAGGCCTACTAAATACCAAGCATGGCCAACAGCAAGACATAAACATCATTCTCACTCTCGTGGAATCTGCATTGTGGTTGAAGGAGAGAGATAATAAACAAGTAAATAAATGAACAACAGAACTTCACTTAGGGGTCTTCAGATAAAGCTCCTGACATTGAGCAGAAAGGGAGATCTATCTGAACAGGTGATAGGTAGACTGAGAGCTACATGCCAAGAAAGACCCAGTCATTCAAACGGAGTACAGCAAATGTAAAGACGTGAGCCAGAGGAAAATCTGGCTGATTAGGATCAGAAAGAAAGCCAAAGGAGGGAGCAATGTATGGAGCAAGGCTGGGCATAGTAAGAGAGAAGTCAGAGAGATAGAAGGGTTGGATTCTGTCAGACCTTGTAGACCATGACAGCAGATTTAGATTTTATTATAAGTGCAATAAGAAAAATAGCAAGTCATTGGAAGATTCTAAAGAGGAGAAGATTTATGCTAATAAAAGATCACTCCAACCGCTGGGTGGAAAATGAATAATGAGGCCTGAAAGAGTAGTCCTGGGGAGTCCATCCAGTTGGCAGTCCAATGCCGTAATCCAGTGGAGAAACAAAGATGGTGGGCATGGTGGGGCAGCACCCAGCCTGGAGAGCGACAGGCAGGTCTGGGGTACATTTTAGAGCTAGAGTCACTTGACTGGCTAATGGATGGCATTTTACAGGAGCAGCAAGATTCACCTTTTCAGTGGAGCTTCCTTTATCCCTTTTTTTTTTTTTGAAATATAGTTGACACATAACACTACATTAGTATCAGGTGTACAACATACTGATTCAACTACTCTATATGTGATGCTGTCTCACCACAAGTGTACCTACGATCTGTCACCCTACAATGTTATTACAGTATCACCGACTACATTCCCTATACTGTACCTCTCAGCTCTGTGCCTTTTTCATTCTGTAACTGGAAGCCTGTACCTCCCACTCTCCTTCCCCCATTCTGCCCATCTCCCTGCCCCCCCTCCCCTCTGGTAACCACCAGTTTGTTCTCTGTATTTATAGATCTGTTCACTGGAGCTACCTTCAACACTTACTGTTATTTTAAAAATTCAAGTGTCTGAGCAATAATTTACTTGCTTTCCTTGATCCAGTAAGACCCCCCCAAAAAAATCAATGTACAAAATAATATCCACTGTATGAACAGCCAACACCTTGCACCTCCCTGACATGTTTCTAGCAACTTGAACATTCTCCTGCTTTTTCTATCATTTCACCTTAAAATCCTAGCACCCTATGTTAATGAAGAACCAGGAGCACAACATCTAATCCAAAGACCCCTTAGACCAAGCAGTTGTTTCACAATCAAATGTTAATTCTGAATAAATTAGAAAACAGCACCAGGTTAGTGTAGCACAGTGTGCCATTTACCCACTGAGCACATGTTCTCGCCTTCCCTCTATTTTTAGGTCTGGAACAACTAGTTCACAGGAGCAAAGAGATGAAGTCCCTGTTTAGGAAACTCCCCTTGCTGCTTAGCTGCTAATGCATTTTACAAGTTCCCTAAGACTAGAGGACGTTGGTTTTTCTTTCTCTGTGCCTTCTTACCTTCCTTCCCCTTCTGTCTCTTCTCCTCCTTCATAGAAGTTCATTAATCATCACGAGTGGCTGGGAATGGAATCATAGGGATCATAGGATGTCATGGTGCAACTGGATTAAAACTCTGACATAGGCTCTCATTGATGAAATACTCATTTGGGAAAGAAAGAAAGAGAGAGAGAGAGAGAAGAGGGAGGGAAGGAGGGAGGAAGGGGGAAAGAAAGAAGGAAAAAGAGTTCAGCACTAGGCCTAGTACATTATCAGTGCTAAAGAAATGAAGGCAGAAATTAGCTTTTTTTTTTTTTTTTTCCAGAAACTGTCTTTAACCCTGTAATGGCCATGGGCCATGGGCCTGGAGCTGCCCTACCACCTTTCCTACATGTGATTGGTTTTTAATCTACACAGCAAATCTACAGTAGGTATGGTCCTCTAACTTTTACAGATAAGGAAACTGAGGCTCAGTGACACCAGGCAATTTGTTGACCACAACCTATATTAGTAAGTAGCAGCCCTACAACTCAAAGCAAGATTCTAACAACTCCAAAGCCTACGCACTTTCGCTCTCTCAGGCTCCCCTCCACTCAACATAACAGAGAACGTGGGTGTGAAGATGTGGGTGCAAGTCTTAACAGCTCACCACTTAAGACTGTCAATTAAATAACCCAATTTCCCAGGGCCTCAGCTTCAGTGTCTTTATGGGGCTTAGAGAAAGAGAGTAATGCATGTGAAGGTATTTTATAAACTGTGAATTTTATGACAAATCATTATAAATCTTGAAAACAAAATAAAAGTCAAACAAGCAAAGGATGGTGCATATAAAATACACTGAACTTATTTTCCCTACAAGCAACTTGTCTCTTAAGAATAAGTATTTTCCCATGGGGCACCTGGGTGGCTCAGTCATTAAGCGTCTGCCTTGGGCTCAGGTCATGATCCCAGGACCCTGGGATCAAGCCCCCCATCGGGCTCCCTGCTCGTCGGGAAGCCTGCTTCTCCCTCTCCCACTCCCCCTGCTTGTGTTCGCTCTCTTGCTGTGTCTCTCTCTGTCAAATAAATAAAATCTTTAAAAAAAAAAAATTAAGTATTTTTCCAAGTATTTAATATAAAAATTTTACTAATGGGAGATTTGATACTGATTAAATCCACCGGTATTGGAAAGCTTTCAACCTATCTTAATAAAGATAATAATAATAATGTCACATTTATTGAGTGCTTGGCCTTTGCAAGATTCTAAGTGTTAGCTCATTAATTCTCCAAAATCTCTGTTTCTATAGTTCCCATTTATAGAGAAGCAAACAGGGGCACAGAGACGTGAAGTAACTGGTCCAGTGAAACGTTAGGTTGTGAATCCAGACAGCCTCGCTCCCCTGGCCACATTTAGATACAATGCAGGACTACAGTGCACACTGAAAATCCATCTTCAAAAAATCCGGGTAGTTTTTTGGTTTTGGTTTTTTTCTTTTCTTTTCTTTTCTTTTTTTTTTTTTTTTTTTACAGAAAGGTATCAATTCTTGAACAGGGGACATCACACCAGTGTCTCTGGTGACTGTTAAAATACTTCCAGGCAAGTTTAGCGAGAATGGAAATATTCAAGATTAATACTTTGACGGCCTATCACCGGCTTCCCTTGGCAGCTTAAACCCTTCCTAATCAGACTTTTCATCAGTCCTGGTGACTTACAACAGGCTAATGATTTCCTCCCCCCGGGAGAGTTTCTCTCTTTCAGTCCGTTCCACCTGTCCTGGTGTGGTAACCTGGGATTAGAACAGGAACATCAACTATGAATTCGCAGCTGAAGAGTTCCGAACTCCCAGGTGGAAAGGGTCAGATACAGACAAACTGGTAATAATGATGCCCTAAGGAACGAGGACCAGGTAATGCTTTCTCTAGTGGACGAGGCCAGTGTTTCCAGCCACTGCTTACATTTGTTAATTTAGAGCAAAGGAGTGAATGTGCAGCTCGCTACCAGAAAAGATCCTGCCTCTCCGCTGGGCACCTTACTTTTGTCCAGAACCCTCTGCTAACATCCATTGTATCCCAGGGGAGCCACATCATATGCAATTTAGCTCATGGGTTGATTCCCTAACTTTGGAGAAAGAGGAGACAGATGGCCAAGCCCTTGGGCGTGACTGCTACTCAGAGTTATTTAGCAGGACGTCAACGAGGAGAGACAGGAAGCAGAGGGCAATCTCTCCTCTGTAAGTTTTCAAAGGACAGTGTGTTTTTGGATGTGATCAAGCAAGTTTGATATTTAGATCAATTAATATTTAGTAAACATCTACTATGTGCCAGTCCCTGAGCTAGATGCTTTCCTATGTATTATTTTATGCGATGCCCAGAAGAACCAATAAAAATATCAATGTGCATTCAAGTTACAGAGACTGAATATTAAAATATAATGGATCAAATCCTGCAGTTGAGCAGAAACACTTTAGAATTCTGCATCCGTCTCTCGCTCAGTGCTAGGGATTATCCAGACAACTGCCTATAGATTTTTTTCTTTGTTCCATTATTTAATCTAGTTCAGTATTTCTCAAACCTCAGTGTGCAAAATAATCATTGTCCAGGGTTATAGACACCAAATCTTATTTACTGTGCTTCATGGTCAATTTCAGGACATTTCAAGGTTATTTTCAGGGCCTCTGCATAAACTTCAGCAGGTTGAAACCAGCACGAACATACCCGCCTGTGAGGGCAAGGTAAGGGGGGCTGAAGCCCAGCCTGTTTCCTACTGATTCAGCTGGGAGCAAGAGGTACTTTTTTTGCAATTCAGGTGTTCAGGGGCCACTTTGAAGCTAACTTTATAAATTTAAATAGTTAGATCTAAGTCCACTGCTCCTTTATTTTTATTTTTATTTTATATTTTTAGATTTTATTTTATTTTATTTTAATATCTCACTGCTCCTTTATTTTTATACCTCTCCCCCCTCACTGGAATGTGAGCTTCATGGCCCAGGGGCCCTATTTAATCATTTCTGTATTCCTAGCATCTTATTCAGTGTCTGGAACATAACAGATTCTTCCTAAAGAATGGTTAATATATGAGACATTTAAATAAAATTAACTTAATTATTATTTCCTTAAATAATCATTGAGGGAAAATAATTTAAACTTAGCCAGCATCCAATGATAGAACTAATATGTGTTATATGTCAGACGTGGTAATCATCATACAGTCCTCACAGAAACCCTATAACATAGGCATTATCATTACTATTTTAACCCCATTTCTAGCTGAAGAACAAAAATATATTTAAATGTGTTTATTTTACATATTTAACAATATTAATATATTTAACAGTATTAAAATTATAGTACGATCTTGCTTTTTTTCCTGAAATATTTAATAAATACTGTTCCTTGTCATTACATAGCCTTTTGATTTATAACTTTTTTATTATTCTACAAAATAAATATCCTATCACATCAGAGTTGTATTCTAATGCATTAAAGCATTCTCCTATGGCTGGACATTTTGACTCTATCTAATTGTCACTGTTAAAAATAACTTTCAATGACTATTTTAGTATATAAGCCTTTGCCTTAATCCCTGATTATTAACTTAGAACAGAGTCCTCGATATGGGGTGGGGGGTTGGTGAAAAAAGAACTGGGTCAAGGAGAATGAGTTTCTAAAGACTCAGGACACACCTTTGTTTTCTTAAAATTTACGTTGTATGTGTTTTCTGCTTAAAAGTGATAGATTTAGTTTCAGGTATGTGCCAGGTCATATACTCAATTGTTTTATTGCTTTTTCTGGCTTTTGCTTTAGACGGGTATTTCTATTACTATCGCCACCACTACCATGAAAAGCTAAGATTTATGGAGTCCTCACGTGGGGCTGGGCTCAGCAATTTGCATGCACTATCCTATTTAAGCCTTACAAGCCTCTGGGGCCAGTGTGGATGTTAATCCCATTTTGTCCATGACGTACAAATGTTAAGAATAAAGCTAGGAACTGAAGCTTTGGTCTGTTTGTTGTCAAAGCTGTGATCTTGACCACTCAACCTTTTAAAAGAGGAAATTCACAAGTAATGGTCACTTGAAGTATAACTACTAAGGCAGCTATAATTATAACCCTTTTATCTTTATGGCAGTTTATAGGACACAAAGCACATCCACAGGAAATTATTTTAACTGATGACCAAATTCACCACTCTATGTTGAAGACTAGACCTTTCTTTCCATTCTTGCCTATCTGTGATAGGCTGAAGAGCCAAACGCAGAGAAAACAAAAGCAAAGTAGTATTTCCCAGAGATTCTAGGCCAAAACTGTTACCCGGAGGGAACTGGCAAAAGACTAGGACTTTGATTACAGCTTGACCTTTCAAAGAGCAGTGCTGGGAGATGCAGGAAGGAGCCGTGGCCCCTGACTAGGACCCAGAAACTGCAAAAACAACAACCCATGATGCTCATTCCCACAGCCGAAATGCTTGGCCATTCTGGCCTTGTTCAAAATACCAACCAAATCCAGGCCATTGCAGATCGAAGTGAAATCAATGCAGGCTACAGTTGTAAAACTATGATTCCACATTGTAAAATACAGTTCAGGTAAGGGAAAAGCTGATGTTGTCTTGATCAGTTGTAATTATACTCCTGACAGCGACATTCCTGAGCAAAATGCTGAAGTCACAAGAGTATCCCTTGCACATCTGTTTCTGCCCTTTCGAAACTCTTTTCCCCATTTCCCGCGGAGACTGCAATCTCTGTGCTTTCCATGGACAGAAGCCAGTTCCACAGATGTTTCTCTCCACAGACCCTCAAGAAGTACCGTGTGGGGATAAAAATGGGGACTCTCAATCAGGATTCCTGGGTTCAAATCCTGCCCCTGATGAGCTGTGTGCCTTTAAGGAAATAATTAGGTCTCTATGCCTTAGCATCCTCATCTTTTTTTTTTTTTTAAGATTTTATTTATTTGACAGAGAGAGACACAGCGAGAGAGGGGAACACAAGCAGGGCGAGTGGGAGAGGGAGAAGCAGGCTTCCCGCTGAGCAGGGAGCCCGATGCGGGGCTCGATCCCAGGACTCTGGATCACGACCTGAGCCGAAGGCAGACGCTTAACAACTGAGCCACCCAGGCGCCCCAGCATCCTCATCTTAAAATGAGGATTATAATAGTACAGATGTTGTAGGATTGTGGTGATTAAGCAATTTAATACATGGGAATGCACATAATAAGTGCCATGCAAGTGTTTCGTTGTTTATTATTCCCTCCTGTCAAGAGTTCCTTCTCACATGACTCATCCCTACTCCTCCGGCTGTCAGTTGAGAGAGTGGTTAACGGAATTAAATCCTTCTCAACTCATAATAGCCAAATGCTTTGGCATATCACCTCTGAGTTGTTTTTATATGCGGAGAAAACTCACAAATATTGAAAAGCTGAAATACAATGAAATTAATCTCTCGAGATAAAATTTCAGGTGTGTATACATATAAATGAAGATACATGTGATAGACAGAAAGGTATTTCAAGGTTTCTCAAAGCTCATTTGGGATTTTAGAACATTCAAGTGACAAGGAACTTTGAAAAATATACAGTCCATTCTTCCCTTTTACATGTGGAAAAGCTGGGGGCACCTTGCTGGCTCAGTCGATAGAGCATGCAACTCTTGATCTCTGGATCGTGAGTTCAAGCCCCACTTTGGGCGTGGAGCCTATTTTAAACAAATAAACAAAATGTACAATACATGTGGAAAAGCTGAACTCCAGAGAGACGGAGTTACTGACCCCCAAAGACCTAGTGTGTTGTGATTATAATCCAGCTTTATGACGCTCAGTCTGATTCTCTTTATACTATGTCATGTTATTCTTTCTCATGTCTCTAACAATTCACAGAACATTCTTAAAAAACTGTAAATATGGAAGCTGCAAAAGGAAAATCCACTATCTCCAAAAAAATATGCTTGAAGTGGTGTAAAGATAGCACTGATCTTTCTACCCTCCTCCTCAAAATCTTCATTTCCAGAGCAAGGAATGAAAATTAACATTCCTAAACTACACCTCTCCCTCTGCCTTCTTATGACTGTTACTGCCTCATCCCTCTCCCAAGGGATGTCCAGCGTAATTTGAACTCTGTCCATCCCTTCCATCTCCCCTGCTCACACCCATTGCCACAACCTGCATCTTGCTTCTTCCTTTCTTCTTGGAACACCCTCCTCCCAACTCTGAATCCTGCCTACCGAAATCTTGTTAACACTTTGAGATAACCTCAGCTCCCCCCCACCCCGCCCCACAACCTCAATAAAGTAATTATCTTGCTCTTGTATATGTAAATAAAATGTCCTTGCTCTCTAGTTAGAGAATTTTCTCATAATCCCATATGTTGCTGTGTACATATCTTATCTCCACCACCATACAGAAAGCTTGCTCAGGGTTTAATCATAACCTGGTTCATTTTTGTATCCTTCCCAGCAATCAACATGTTCTCTTTATAAAGTGCTCACTGAACTGAATAAAGAAAAATATATTCTGCATGCCTGATTCTTCAGAAAATCTACAGTGAAACTTTCTTTATAGTCTATTCTAAAACATCTTTAAATTATGATCTGAATGTCAGTCGTAGGCTATTTTTTCAAGTACATGCAGCTCCTACTATAAAATAATGTTAATGCTCATTCTCCTGAGGTGCTTCTGCAGCCAAGAAAGTGAGAAGTCCAAAAAAGTAGACCCACTACCAGCCATTTCAACCAGACATGGCATTAGCTTATTTGTTTGCTTGTTTGTTTGCTTGCTTGTCTATTTATTTATTATGTATTAAGATAGGCTCAGGCTTCATATGGGAAGAACAAAAAAGTTTTCCTGTTCTGACCTTGAGCTAATAATTTCCCTTGGCCCTACACAAAGTCTTCTGGCCTTTAAATAATTCTCATATCTGGGAAAGAAAAGAGTTCATTAGCCAAAAAGCCAAATGATAGGAATACATAATTTACATGAATGAGAAAACAAATAATAAGCAAACAAATTAAGAAAATTACCATCTTCACAAGGAAGAAAGAAACCATAATTAAATCAAACTTAAAGTGTAATTTTAAGCCTATAAAATTAACAAAAACATTTCTAGTGATTAAACCTACTGTTGACACAGATAGGAGAATAATCATCTCCTATATACACTGTTAGCAGCACAGTAAAACTGGCAGAATCCTTCCAAAATCAGAAGCAAGCAGCAAGTACTATAAAAATGTTCTAACCTTCAGATCCAATACATCTATTTTTGTGAGTATGTACTCTAAAAATAATTGAATGGAAGGAAAAATAGTATATGTACAGCAGTATTTATTGCAGCATTATGAAAAATAAAATGAAACCAGGAGGCGATCTAAATATGCAACAATAAGGCAATGATTTAGTAAATTGCAATAGATCAACATGATGAAATTTTATACTGTTAAATTATTGTAACTATAAGGAAATGTAGAAAATGTTTATGAGGTACAGTTAAATGAGAAACGCAAACTACAAAATGCTACATACCCTACGATAGCAACAACGTAAAATATACATACCTAATGGAAATTTGGAGGGCAATACATAAAAATGGAAGCAGGTACACAATAGTTGTGTTCAGGCATCAAATGACCGAGAGACTTACTTTTTACATGTATAAATCCTCAAAACTTCTTAAAAATTAGTAATTTTTATTATCCAACCTACTTTTACATCAGCCATTTGCTCAGCCAACCCACATAATCTCTCAGTGTTTTTCCACTGTTAACTTATTAGCTAAGCTAACATGCTTACTGAGACCTGTATATGAATTACTCATCCCATGAAAGGCAAGTTCAAGTAAGTTATGTCCCTGCCTTGTCCCTATAAGCGCTTACATAATCTGTAAGCTCTTACATTTTCAACATTTTGCTCAAAACTCATCTCTAGGAAGCTTTCCTTAGTGATTTCTCACAGAATCATTTACCCATTATCTTCATGATAATGATTTCCAAAATTGAGTTTGGTATGCTCCTTCTATGTTCCATGCATATGTAGTGACTGCCCTTACCACCTTATATTCATTCATTCATTCAATTATCAAAACAATGCTTACTGAGTGCCATTTATGGACCGGGCAGTATGTTGAGGTTACTGCAATGAATGACAGCCTCCATTCCTTCTCGCATGAAGCTTAGAGTCTAGAATAAGAAATAGAAATTTAGCAACAATCACGAAAATAATTATTATATTGCTGATATGTGCTACGAAAAGAAAACACAGGGAGTGATGAGAATATAGCAAGAGGTAAACATCTAGTCTTGGAGGAAAAGGAAGGGAATCTTGGAGAAGTAACAGTTTAAGGTGAATACTGAAGGATGAGCGGAGTCTGGCCAGACAAATGGGAGAGGGAAGGACACTCCTGGAAGCAGAACGGGCAAAGAGGAAAGCTCCGAAGTGGAGAGGATCTTGGCATGGATGAGGGGCTGGTGGAAACAGGAGCAGTGTGGCTGGCATATCTAACATGAAGAGAGTAGAGCAAGATGAAGCTGGAAACTACAGAGGGGACAGAAGCCTTGGGGCCCAAGAGGCCAGATGAAAAATGTGTGATGTTACCCTAAGAACTAATAACTAGTAACTAATAACTAGCCAGGTAAATGCCTGTCCCTGCACATTTGACAGCGAATGCTCTTATTTCATAATCCCATAGTCCCAACATCTCGGGGAGCACCTGACACACAGTGGGTGTTCAAGGTTTGCTGGATGACTGAAAGAATGAATGAATTATC
This sequence comes from Halichoerus grypus, assembly GCF_964656455.1. NCBI lineage: Eukaryota > Metazoa > Chordata > Mammalia > Carnivora > Phocidae > Halichoerus > Halichoerus grypus. The sequence goes on along the minus strand of NC_135713.1, from coordinate 46,309,055 downwards.
CTTTGTCTCTCATCAAAGAATTACGAGATTCTGAGTTCCTGAGGACTGATCTAATGGGGATAGGAGAGGGAAGATTCCAGCCACTACTGTTTCACTACCTATCCTTTGCCAGTGGCATTTAAAAATACATTCATTGCAACTGATATCCAAAGCAATGTGATAAGAGGTTACCAGACAAGTGAACTGCTCCATAATCAAAGCAAAAGTCTGGCCAGGGCAGGATCCCAACAAAGTCTCCCTGGAAAACTATCAAATCACAAGCAAATGTTCTGAGGTTACAGAGTCAACCAACAAGCCTTCAGAAAAATCCCAAAGAGGACGCCAACTCAACAACACAGAAAATGTCTAGAGGAAAACTGCTGTCCTCCAACAGTAACCTGGGAGTGTGATGAGAAGTGATGAAATTGAAGGCTTTGATTAGGACCTGCTCGCAGGGTGTTCTTCTGACCTGGGGATGTTTTGTTTTTATTCTCCAGCTAGCCCTTTGCTCTCAGTTGAATCCAGGCATGCACAGGCCTTTTCTTTTCAAGCATGCAAACAAAAATCTCTTGCAGTTTCAAAGGTATCGTCCTCTCCCTGGTAGTCCACTTGATAGTTTGCCTTTCTTTCTTTGCTTTTTGAAGACAAGCTTTGATCATCTCACTCCCCTGCTCCACCTTCAGTGGCTCACCATGGCCTGAAGAATAAAATAAAAACTTCTAAGCTTGCCATATAACATCCCATACCTTCTACCTGCCAAACATGTTTCTCTAACCCCTTCTTACTTGCCTTCCACATATTCACTGTGATCAAGCCATTGTTTTGCTTATTAGATGCAATGACAAAGACAACCAGTCTCAAGCATCCCAATGTCCTTCCTTTGTTTTTTCCCTTTCATTCTTTATAATCCCACCAGCAGTTACCTCTACAACTAAAATCACAGGATTTTACTAAAGACACAGGAGTCATGGGAGTCTAAAACAAACTTTCCGGTTCTCCCATTTGAAAACATGACTTCCTTATACAAAGTATAGTTGTGATGATGTCTAGTTTGTTCCCAAGATGGCTGCACAACTAAAGCCACAGTAATGGTACTCCTTGGGGATGATTATTTAATTTAAGCAATTGAAGATGTCCTGGGAGAACCAGTTAAATATGCAGATTTCTCAATGTGCTTCCAAATACTATGTTGACATAGTCTGGTGGATCCTAAGAATCCATCTTATAATTAGCATCATACCTGGTTCCGATTTCAATGGTCCAAAGGTGATACTTTGAGAAATACTTCAGTGTTTCTACAGCATTGAAGTGGACTTCCTATGCTTCAAACAGACTGCTCTTCTACTTAATTATATTTCTCTACTGACATGCTAAAGGCAGAATTCAGCAGAATACCTGTTTTTGGTGATGGAAATTTTTTAAGAAAATTAAGAACTGAAAATAACTTTAGAGTATAAATATATGGTGGCTTATTTGGTTTTTCATGGTCTGAGGATGTTCGTCCCCAGCTTACTGCCTTCAATAAGAAATTATCATGGTGAGGTCAGACTGACATTGGAGCAGCTTTCTGAACAATAGACCATGGATTAGTACTTCTTTCTTGGCCCAATTTATTCTGTAAGGAACATGTCTCTTCGTAAGAATCCAGGTTTATTCCACAAATACCTTTCAAGTGTCTGCCAATTTCCAGGCATGGGACCGGGTGCTAGTTTTAAAATCCTGACATCATTTCTGGTTCTGTGAAATAGACATCGTATGCCATACTTTCACAGATGATTATTATATCTAGCATTTGCTAAATGACAAACAGAAAAGAGCATTTTTGGAAAACATAATGATTTATTGGTAGTTCCTTGGGACCTGCAATCTAGCATTGAATGGAATTTATCAGGAAAAAGCAGACTTTAATGGGAAATTACTCAGAGAAAAACCTCTTTGCCCCACAAAATCACATGATTGATATTGTTAAGGCTAATCCTTTTATCCATGCTTTACTGAAAAAGTTTTCATATATTTAATTTTCATGGAGCTATTGTTTTCCCATTCTCAAGATTTTTTATGGATTTTATCAACATTTAATTCTTCATTTTATCTTTACTGAAGTTAAGAAGGTTAATTGTAATTGTATGAAAGTAAACTAAAATAACTGATTCAACCAATCAAAGGAAGATACCTATGCTATTGGGAGAGAGATAGGTAGAAAGAGAGAGAAAGAGAGAGGCATCTATAACCCTTTAAAATGCTCTCAAAAATTGGCTTGCCATTTGGGAAAATAGGAAAAACAACACTGAAATAACACATACAACCTTCTAAAAGCAAGATACCTTGCAAAGCTTCTGTTTTATTTTTAAAGAGCAAGACAAAAGCCCAAATTATTAAAAGGTATGTTGATTCTGTATAGAAATAAGAGCATAAGGAAAGAGCATCTGACAAGAAAAAAAAATTAAGTACAGGAACACATGGTTTAGTTAGTTTAAAGCATTGACATTAAAATTTATAATGGCTTATTTTATTGGAGCTTGTACAATCTTAAATTAATATCCCCATTATCTTTAGTGAAAATAAAAATATCAAAGATCTGCATTCTTTGTTAATTACATCTAATGAAAGTAATAAGCCTGGATAAATTAACTGTTATGGCAATAAATGACCAACCTTTAAGCCAACAGGAAGGAAAGGGAGAAGAGAATATTAGCACTGAAAAGGGAGGTTTATGTACCCTTTCATTTTACACAAGAGACAACTGAGGCCCAAAGACAACTATTCACTTGCCAGGATCACACACTCCAGAAAGTTTTCCATCAAATGACATTACAGAGTTATGTTTTCATTTATAAAGTCTTTGGGAAAGAAAGATAATGCTTTCTTGAAGTAATCATAAATAATCTGTTGCCATGTTTATGCATACTTGATGTTCATTCAGGGCCCAAGATGTTCACTCATTTCTTTTATCACATGTGTATTCTCCACAAGAAGCTTGTCTTTCCTGAAGATGTTGGGCCCTTTTTTCCACCCTCTTCCTTCCTCTCTTTTACTTTTCTTCTCCCTGCCTCTATTCCACTGTTCCCTCCCACTCCTCAATCTTTCTGTCCGTCAGTTGAGAATGCACAATCCTACACTCAGGCATTAGGGAATGGAAGCAAGTCAGCAAGATTGTTCACCTACTAAAGGAATCAGTGATACGAAGACCCTTGTAGAAAAAGGGTGGTGATATTAACCTCAAAGTTTAGCCGACAATATCTCTGAACACATTAGTGTCCTTATCAACCTACCACATTCATCATCTCTTGGTTCTTCTCAATAATTTTAAACACACCACCAGAATAAGTTATTTTCTTGCCCTTTACAGTTAACAGTGTACTACAGACTGAATGTTCATGTCCCCCCACAATTCTTATGTTGAAACCTAATGCCCAGTGTAACAGTATTAGGAGGTGCGTCCTTCAGAAGGTAATTTGGTCATGAGGGTAGTGCCCTTATAAAAGGGACACCAGAGAGCTCCCCTGTTCCTTTCCCCATGTGAACACACAGGGAGAAGACAGCCATCTACGAACCAGGAAGCAGGCTCTCACCTGACACCAACTCTGCGGGCACCTTGATCTTGAACTTCCCAACGTCCAGAATTGAGAAATGAATGTTTGTTGTTTACAAGCTACCCATCTGTGATACTTTGATATTGCAGCCTAAAACACAATGATATGGACAAACATTCTTCTACATATTCTCTGTCTTACTTCCTAGTATAACCACTCTAATCAAAACATATCACATCATCCCTGGCACCAGTCTGTGAGTTTCCTGAGATTGGCAGAGAAATACCTCAGCTCTTAGCACTGTGCCTGGCTGGCTCTCAGAGACTTGCAGGTAACTGGCCAATTATCAGCTCTACACTTATGAGTCCACAACTGGATAGTCAAGTTCTCTTAAAATACACTTAAGATACCTGAGTGGCAACAGCTAATGCAGTAAAAATGTGTAATCAACCTAGTGATAAAGTAAAGAAGTCTACAGGTGGAGAGTTTCAGGGTTGGTGAAGGCAGCTCTATGACAGCAAGGACCCAGATCTGGCCCTCAGTAACTATGTGACTTCAGCACATCCATTATTTTTCATACCCCCCAGTTTCTTACGGAAACAACTATGGCACTGGACAGCACTCACTAAATTTTTCTATCATTATCATTATTGTCTCAAACATCACTATTTTATGAAAGATTTTACCTGCTCAAGAGTCCTACTGTAATCAAAATGATAACCCATGAGCTAAATAATCTTGATGCTTCTTTCACTTTCAAGTAAATGGCTCTGTGTTTTATCTAGTTCTCATAGATGAGACAGATTGCCCAGGGTCCAATCTCCATTGAACTTTCCTGAGCGGGAAGAAAATACGGGATAGAAAAGTTATTCGGTAGCTACTGCATGAAGAGAACACATTTTTCATGACAGCAGAGTGTCAGTGCTTCTGTCTGCCTCACTTGAGCCTTCCCCACTCTACCTACCAACAGGGGTGAGTGTAAAGGTTTAACGAAAACAAAATGCAACCAGACTGATTTACTATCCAGCAACTGTTTACGCTACACACGCACCTTTTAAAATAGCACTCTGGTGGGTGTTGCTATTTGGTGGCCAGAAAGAAGATCTGGAAATAAATGAAAAATTTTAAAATGCCAAAAACAAGGCCAAAAAAAAAAAAAAGATAAACCACAACGTGGCAAGATATCAACTGTAAGTTCTCACTGTGAGTAAAAAGAATGAAGCCCAGGGGAGTATGTGGCCTAACTGTAAACAAGTCTGGGAGATGAAATTATAAAAGCAGGACAGAACCCTCAGAACTTCTAGAGGGGTCTTCAAGTGCCAGTGGCAGGTTCATTCATCCAAATCTGAATTTTTATTCATCCAAATTTTTATGACATAGCAATTTCAATTAAATACATCCAAAGAGCCAACATACTACTAACACAAGGTGCTATTTCTGTCTCTCATAATAAATCCATCTTTCTTTCCCAATTATCTATCTTTGGCCCAATGAGACCCTACCCACCCAACCCCTAGATAAGCCTAAGAGGTAAAAAAGAAAACTATCCTCTCTCAATAAAAGGCATCTTTTTGGAGTAGCATCTTGTATTCCAAAGGTTCTGAAACAACATTTTCCACTACAAACAAACAAACAAACATACAGATACCAGTTTCCCATAAGAATACACCAAATGCTTTATATTATAAAGCAAGGAAAACTTTCTTTTGAACAAAAATACTTGAAATGACCAAGAAATATTTTATGGGCTGCACTTAAAAAAATAATCTAAGAAAACCTGGAATGCTTCATGGGATTTATGGACTTATCTTAAGCAATGGATCATAGTTCTACCATAAGAAACACAATTCACTGACAGTTTGGCATTTGGCTTTGTTTTAATTTCTATACACACAACCTACTGGCTGGACCAATGCTGAAGTATATTAACCACAAGCTGCAGCCTTAGAGGAATTATAACACAAATGAATCCAAATTTGTTTTCTCGAAGATTCACATAAGAACATACTGGAGATGGTCTCTGCCTTCGAGGAGCTTTTACTCTCTTACTGTAGAACCAAAATCCAACTAAAGGAAAGAATGATCCCAAACACAGTTTCTTGTATGCTAATATATACAGTTCATGGTTTAACTTCACAAGGATTTAAATGTACAAGATAGAATAAATTAAGAGCTAAACCACTGAACTAATGGGAAAGGAATGGGAATCCAGTCAGGGAAGGCTGCACTTCATGCCATTAAGCATTTAAATCTCGGAAACGAGAAACATCTCTGGAGACAATTCTTTCCTGCACTCAACCAAAGAAAATCAAGCAGACATTTTTGTTTGTATATATAACACACATATCTATATACTGTGCACATGTTGTTATTTATCCATTCACTTGCTCATTCGCTGCTACAGTCTCAATGCTGACACATAGTATGTTCCCTAGAGATCATTCTAGCCCTGACTATTCAGAACCTTAACTTATAAGCCCTTCTGTGCTAATTACTCTATGTTCTAAATTACAGTAGATTGTTTAAATGAACTAATCCCATGACTTACAAGTGAAATTAACACAATAGCAAAATGTTTTCTAAAAGCAGCAGTGACCTTAAAACCGCAGGATTCCTATTCTCATTGCTGTCTTCTCTGACTTAAGACATTTATATCAAGTAATTATAAGCATTACTCCCCAATAATCAAACTGTTCATGAAAATAGCTAACATTTATCTTACTAGACCCACATATCACAATATATACATATATATTAAGTATATATTCAAATTCCTCAGAATTTCTTATAAATGAAGATGAAAAATCATACTCTTACCTTCCCTATCTCAATATAGCAATAAACAGGAAAGTAGGAAAAATAATATTTTCTGACACTTAATTCAACAAATCTACACATAAAATCACTCTGGAAAAGAGTTCCATTTCTAATGAAAATATAAACTGCAGAACACAGAGTTTAAAAAAATCACATAAATGTCTTCAAAGTCTGTGATTCCAAGGATGTATTTGTCAGTTGGGATGTAATCAAGACACCACTGAAAGACTTGATTTATTTAAATGTTGTTGAGCAGCTACGCCAGCCTCCTCCCTGTTTCAGCTATCATAGCCTTTGGTCAAGCCCTCACTACGTGCCTGGCACAACCCATGACGTCAGCCCTGATACAGCCTGCTTCCATTTGCTCCCCAGCCTAGCTTGTTTCCCATCTGGCAGAATGTGCTGGAGAACATCCCACTTCAGGTTTGCCTTCCAAAACAATGAAATCCATCCTCCTGCAAAAGTTTCCACTGCTCCAAGCAACTATGTTGCTCACAACATAGCTTGCACTCCATGGATGTTGTCTGAGGCTCTTTCATATTTGGCCCCACACCCAGCAATGTGCTCACTCTCATTAGCACCCTCCTCTCCACCCATGCTCCCATCTTACATGACTCACACTCCTCTATTTAACACCTGTGGTTTTCACAGAGCATTTCCTCTACACTAGAGGTTCTCAACCACAGCTTATTCTGTCCTTCAAGAGACTATTTCACAAGGACTAGAGACATTCTGGGGTGTCACAAATGAGGGTCTTGGTGCTCTTGGCATCTAATGAGTAGAGGTCAGGGTTGCTGCGATATATTCTACAACGCATAGCACAGCCACCCATGGAAAGAATTACCCAGCCCAAAATATCGACCACTAAAATATCACCTAGCCCAAAGTAGTACCCAGATTGAGAAGCCCTCCCCTACCAGAAATGTTGTCCCTCCATCCAGCCAACTCCTCCATTTCTCAAGATCCAACTCAGAATTCCCCTTGTCCTTGAAACAGCCCCTGGTTTTCCAGGCTGCCAGACACTCCTTTTCTCTGGACCCCATTTGCTTTAAACTATGTTTCAACCTACATATATGATAGATAGCTATTTAAGTATTTGTATCCTCCCCATCTGTGGACTCCAATCTGCCAAGTCTTCTTCTTTCCACCCCTTGATTTGCCTATTGCGGATATTCCATAAACATTAAATGAGCATGTATATCCTTTTTCATAATATTCTATTTTCCCCTCTAGACCTGCACTGTCCACAGTATTTAAATTTAAATCTTAAATGTAACAAAAATGAAAATTCTGTTCTTCAGTTCCACTAGCCACATTGCAATAGCTCAATAGACACATGTGGCTAATGCACTGGACAGTGTAGAAGGTTTGACTGGGCAGCACAGCATCTAGACCATTAACTTCAGGAGAGTGAGGGGCTATATCTGTGTTCATACACATGCCTGGTACACAGTTGGTATTCCATAAATATTTACATGAGTGAATGAAGGTACAGGGATCCTGGGTGTGCTAATTTCCATTTGCTCTATTTGCATGAAGAATAAAAGCACAGCCAAGACAGAAACTTTCTGAAAATTCCAGTTTGCTAGTGGTCAGCACAGAGGGCTCTCAGTCATGAGTGGCAAAATATGGTCCGGGTGAGTAATGAATAAACTCCAGGGCATCAGGTAAAACATCAGGGTAATAGGTCAGGAAATTAACATTCCAGAAGCCAAATGATAGTTGACCAGAGTCTCTCCTGAATGGCTTCCTGAACAGCAAAGCCCTGAGCACCAGGAAGCACAGCTAGAAAAGGCACACAGATGATACAATTATAATGCAGAACACAAATCCCAAGGGGAAAAATCAAAACCTAGAGAGAGAAGAGTGACACAGGAACTAGAACAGGGAAGCCTCAGAGCATACTGACTGGCTAAGGACACCAGATTTTAGACTCAGATCTGGGTCCCTGTTCCTCCTCTGTCACTTTCTAATAGGGCAATTTGGGCAAGTCAGTTGACTCCTTTGAATTTCACTTTCCTTATCTATAAAATGTGAGTCACAGTATTATTTCTCTTCCTCACTGTTTTATTGAAGGGATTATGAGAATGTATGATGCATTCAACACAAAGGCTGACACACAACAGGCAATGGATAATATTGCTATTTTTTGTAATTATCAAAAGTAATCTCTAAAGACAGGAGAAACCTAGAGGTCAAGTCCAATTCCAACCCCGTCTTCTATCGTCACTATCTGAGCTCTTTATCCTCCTTATAATATTCTTGCCAAGGGTTATTCAGCCTTTAATTGACATCCTTTAATGACCATGCACTTACTGCTTCTTGAGGCAGCTCTTTCTATTTCAGATGACTGGAACACAAAATCACCACGTTTCTCCATGGTGCACTACTGGCCTGTGGATGTCACAATTTTTATATGGCATTGGGCTGTCCCATGCATTATAGCCCTCTAGATACCAGTAGCCTGCACACACACACACACACAGACACACACACACACAAACACACACAAACACACACACACATACACACAATCACTGTAGAAACAATAACAACAAATGTCCTTATATATTTCCCATGTTCCCTATAAAGGTAGTACCATCACCTGCTAAAAACTATTTCCAAAGCTAAAATCTCCCTCCTGGATTTAAGCTTGAAAGAAATGTAAATAGGAAGAGTCAGAGATGACTGATATTTCAGTCATGCCATGAACTATACAGTAGACTTTGCCTGCTAGCTCTCAGATCCATTTCCTGTCCTTCCCCTGCTCTGCATCTCAAGGAATTACAACTCAGGGGCTCTTTGGCCAAATGCCTTGTGGTTAGGTTCATCCATTGAGAGGTACTGGAGTGTGAGAAAAGTAGAGAAGTCAGAGTATTTATTTCTCTCTTACTCTGTGTTGTGTAGTGTCTCTTCTCTGGAAGGCACCTGTCCTTTCTGGACCCAAGAGCCCTCTCTCCATAGTCCAAACTCCTACAAGGGTAGCCTTGCCCGTGTTCCTGCTCCTATGGACTCTAGCCTCAGGGCTTTGATAATACTCCTTCCTCTTGTCTCTTCAAGCTTCCTACTAATCCCTGGATGGCCTCATGCCCCTGATTGCTCTTTCAACTTTTCTATCACCTACGTAATGAATTTTATGCCCCATTAAATCCCTTCTGTTGAAATACACTGAGCAATTTCTGTTTTCCTGATTGGACACTGACATACATGAAGTTAGGGATGATGTTTCTTCCTGTTTCCATCTTGGATGAATGACTGAAAAGAGAGAGGAAGGTATTATTTCCGGATTTTTTTTTTCATGGCTTGTGTAGCACTAATGTAGTGACTCTTAAGGAAACATGTATTTTGTGATGTTTTCTTTCCTAGGGATATAAATTTAGGAGAAACTGTCAAAGTTGAAACTACTTTTGTCTCCATGGACATGCTTTTCCTTTATGGAAAAATATACCATTTCCCCCAAAGGAGACTGATTCCTCAGACAGGAAATATCTGTGAGTAGTAGATGAAGGCTGGACTTCAGAGAGACAGCATTTTGGCTTATTTCTTTCACCCACTTTCACTGTAACTCTGGAAATACTGGAGAAAGAAAAAGGAGACGATTCCAAAATGTGACCAAAGTTCATCTCAATTAGTTGCTAAAAAATGCTCCAACTTCTGACTGGAATACCTTCGATACGAGATGAACAGCCCCAATTTAAAGTGGAGATGCTGCCAAAATACACACAAATGAAAATAAATGAACAAAAATACACACAAATTATCTAAATTACAGATAGATAAGCATATGTATTTGGCCAGGAGAGCAAGGGGAAGTTTTGTCTTTATGATTTTGATTATTTTCCAACACATTTTTTCATTACCACTTTCTATGTGTACTCACTTGGCCAATTATAATGAGTGTCTTCGGAATCCTCTAGTTCTTAGCAACAGAAACTCATCCAAACTAACTTAATGCTACAGAAAATCAGTAGAAGTAAATCTAATCTAGAAGCAAACTCATGAATTCCAAGAACAGAAAATTCAGTCAAGCCAATCGAGGAAGAATTAAGCCAAGAACTAGAAAACCTTCAAGAACCAAGGAAATATTCTTCCTATGTCATTCTCTCTCAATCTGGGATTTATCTGTTCTCATCTGTGTGCCAGTGGACTCCCTGGCTTCTCTTTACATAGGGGTGAAATGGCTGGCCACCCTACAATAGTATCCTTAGCATCTATGTTAGCCTGTCCTTGGTTCAGGTGGCCTGCTGGGACTAATAGAATCTCTAAATCCCCAATTCTGGGCAAATTACTTTCATCTAACCCAGCGTGGGTCAGTTGTCTACTCTTGACCCCACCAGCTGTTTCTGGGGAAACAAGATCCTATAGTACAAGCAGAACTGCTAGACTAGCCCTGTTGACAAAGTAATTCTAAGACACAAGGTTGAGGGAAGAAGAGAGTAATGGGCTAGGGAGCTACCCTTGAAGTAGATCAACTTCAAAAGGGCATTATTATAATTATTCTAATTTTTCAGACAAGAAACAGGCACAGAGGGGTTAAATCACCTGTCGAATAACTCACAGTTGATTAATGTCAGAGGCACTACTTGAATCCAAGTCTCCAGAATTCTTTCTCCTCAATTCTAAGTTAACATCTATATAATGGAATCTGTGGCAGGCAGAATATGGAAACTTGTAGCCTACTACTACTAGTACTTACTATTATTTTGAATACTAGGTATTTTTTTAATTTTAATAAAATTACAAATTTAGAAACTTTTCTTATTATAAAAGAACTGAGCAAGTGTTCTAAAAACATGACCTATCTTATTTGTCCACCACCATCAGCTCAGCCATCTGCCTCTCTAAAGTCAGCAGCTGCTATCAGATGTTTAGTAGGACTCAGAATCTAGGGAAATCCCTAGAGAGAACTTGAAACAAATTCGGTGCAAATGCCAGAGAGTTTCAGAGCCCTATATAAAGCATGGTGATTCCAGATCTTAAGAGCTCAGCAGAGTAGGGTGAGGGAAGTTCAACTTTATCCATTTTGAGAATGCTAAGTCTCCCTGAGCACTCAATGTCCAGGAGGGACTAAATGGACATAATACATCTTCCCTACTCTCATGGTTTGGAGTGTGGAGGGAGATCAGATTTGTAAAGTGGCTTCCTACTATTGTAGTAAAAGGAGTTTAACAGTCCTAAGCCCCTTATCCACAAGGCAAGAAACCTCTCCCCACCCACCCACCCACCAAATACAGGTTAGGTACAATTAAAAATATTCTCACAACTAAATTTGAGTCCCAATGAGTCAAGAGAGAAAAATACCTTCCCTTCTTGGGAGGCCAAGCAAAACAAGAGCAGTGGGCCAGGTAAACGTGCCCCCCTAGAATAGAGGAGTGTACCTCAATGCAAAATAATAAAGTTTCTAGAGAGATTTGAGTGCAAATATCAAAAGATTTCCTGGAACTTAAAAACACAATTTTAAACTATGAAATTCAGTAAAAGAATTAAAAATGAAAATTAAGTTGACGGGCGCCTGGGTGGCTCAGTTGGTTAAGCGACTGCCTTCAGCTCAGGTCATGATCCTGGAGTCCCAGGATCGAGTCCCGCATCGGGCTCCCTGCTCGGCAGGGAGTCTGCTTCTCCCTCTGACCCTCCTCCCTCTCATGCTCTCTGTCTCTCATTCTCTCTCTCTCAAATAAATAAATAAAATCTTTAAAAAAAAAAAAAGAAAATTAAGTTGACTACTGCGATAGTAATTAGTGGCCCCGGAGATGGAATACAGGAGATACCTCAAGGCACAAAACAAAACAAAAAAAGAATAAAATGTGAAAATCACAAAGGAAAATACCAAGAAACTAAGATTACAGATGCAACGTAATAAAAATGGGGAAAAAAAAGAACAGAAGACAGTAAGGTTATAATAGTGGTTAATGCCTAGGAACCAATACTAGGGAAAACAAAACAGACAAAAACAAAAATACTTTCCTGAACTGGGTGAAGATCTGAATCTGAAATTGAAAGTGCTTGTGAGTTCCAGGCAGCACTGATGAAACACACACACACACACACACACACACACACACACACACACACACACAGTCCCAGGCTTATTCTGGTAAAATGTATGAAGTTTTAAGATTTAAAAAAATGTTATAGGGACGCCTGGGTGGCTCAGTCGGTTGGGCATCTGCCTTCGGCTCAGGTCATGATCCCAGGGTACTGGGATCGAGTCCCGCATTGGGCTTCCCGCTCCACGGGGACCCTGCTTCTCCCTCTGCCTCTGCCTCTCTCTCTCTCTGTCTCTCATAAATAAATAAGTAAAATCTTAAAAAAAATTAAAAAATTAAAAAAAAATAAAAAATAATAAATAAATAAATAAATAAATAAATAAATGTTATAAACTGGCAGGCAAAAAAAAAATGTGTTCACCTAAAAACAAAACAAAACTCAGGCATCAGACTTTTCATCTGCATTACTGGAAGTCACAGCATCAACAGACTACATTCATAAAAGGTCTGCAACTCAAGAACTTTCTACCCGCCAAGGTATAATTCACCAATCAAAGGGGAAGAAAGAACATCTAGGACTTGCAGTAAACTGAAAAAGTGTATCCTATGCATACCTAATCTGGAATACCTGAAAAAAAATACTCTAAACAAACAACAAAGGAGCCCAAGCTGAGTTTTAAAAAAAATATAGAAGGGAAGATGAACTAAAGAGGATGCAGCACTGAGCACTGAAATGTAATACAAAGGCTCTCAGGCCACATGTAATATGAGTGCTAAGTAGGGACTTAGGAAACACAACAGGGACCCATTTCTTCAACTATTCCAGAAAAAAAATTAAAAGAAGTAGGAGGTAGAAATAAGGGGAAGATAAAAGCATCTGGAAGGAGTTATGTTGCAGGTATGGAAGGCAGAAGAAGATGGGGAAATAAAAGTTATTGCCCTTTGTGGGAAGCAACAGGGAGGTAGAAAGGGAGCAATGGTATGGTTATAATGAAGAAAAGAATGCATTTTGGTTGGGATTGTACTTTGCTACCATAGAACAGCAGTCATCTATATTTGAAATAGCAGAAAGGGCATTAGTAATTATTCCTGGGATGAAAGCAGAACCTCCATGTCAATAAGACAATTGTTTAGACTTCAGTTTTAATCCTTTTAGTATAAAATGTATATCAGATATGTGAACTGTGGACTGCTTATTAAATATGTTTTTAAAAGGTACACTGACAGATGTCTGGCCAGAGAGAGAGGCCTTTGTCCCTTGAACAGTGATGAGGTACAGACTACCAAGATGACTTGGCCACCAAATGAATGTAAGAAGTACCTTAATTATTGTGGGTAAAGTAACAACATCTAAAAATCACTCAGAAATTACCTAGAAAACAAAGAAGACAACAATCTAATGTTTACATACATGCATGAATTTCCACCCTAGGTTTCCTCTACGGATCATTTAATAGGCATCTGGAATGAACATAGGTATCACACGCGTCTCATCACAATGGTTTATGAATCATGGTGAAACTGTTTTCCCCTAGAAATCCCCGAGGCAAGGCTGCAGGATGCAGGAAAAGAGCATAGCCAAAATCATCTCATTTCCTTAGCTTTAAATGTACTCCTCTGAAAGCATCCCTCACACAGCTGTTTTTGGTATCCCCATGTCTATCGCCTCCCACAGACAGAGGCTGAGATCATTGATGAAAACAGTGCGAACATGGCATGTCATTAGAAAAGAAAATTTGTCTGAGGAAGGCAATTTAGTCATGTGTATTCTGATTACGGAAGAGTCTCTAGTGTAAGCTGGTAAAATGAGTTAAAATACACACCATACAATTACTACTACTACTACTTAAAAAGACTGATATTAAGGTTTTTGCAATTTCTTCCAGAGAAAGAGTGTGATACATGGTATTGGTTGGAGGTAAATCTACTGTACTGAAGTTGGAAAAAGGATTAAGTTAAAGAGTCGATCAAGTATTTTTGGTTAGAGGTATCATTAAGGAAAATGTATAACCACATGGTCCTGATATGTTTGGAAATACTCTGTGTTACTTAGTTCAAAATAAAATATCTGAAATCAGTGAACGTTAGTCAGTTATAACAGGTGGGTGTCAGCAAGTTACCTGAAGACGCTGGCATAATAAAAATGAAGAGACTCCATAGTTTTGACATCTTCTGACAACAAAAGAAAAATAACTGTGTATGGAAGTATGGGAGGATCATGGGCAGAGAAAAATGTCTTAGGACATCCAGAGAAGGGTTTAAGTCTAAGTAGGTGCCTTGAGATTGTCACCTAGAGAATGTGTTGCCTTCAGTGCCTGCCTGTTTTCCCACCAGCTGAGTAACAACTGGGTTAATAAACCACGAGTTTGTGAACTCATACTGTCTCTCAAGGCCCACTTGTCAGCATCGCTGTACAAAGGAAATCAGTAATATCATTTATAGGATAGCTTTCATGGGGTGTTAATAATTGTGGCAACTCAATGCCTAGAAAAATCTCTCTACATCTTGCCACTTGCCTCTCTCAATAAGGTAGAATGGGAAGACAACTTGAACTTCATCATATTTTCCAGGAGTCTTAAAGATTTTTAAGCCCAATGCCCTCACTGGACAGATGAAGAAACACTGGCTCTAAGAAATTAGCTTATTTGTCTAAGGTCACAGGTAGTTTGCACCAAAATTTTTACCTGGTTCTTAAATCCCAAACCAGTGTACTTTGCACTGTTAGATATTTATCATCAAAAGATCTTTAACCCTCACATTGAGGTCTTTCATCCATTTTGAGTTTATCTTTGTGAATGGTATTAGAGAATGGTCGAGTTTCATTCTTCTGTATATAGCTGTCCAATTTTCCCAGCACCATTTATTGAAGAGACTGTCTTTTTTCCATTGCATGTTTTTTCCTGCTTTGTCAAAGATTATTTGACCATAGAGTTGAGGGTCCATATCCGGGCTCTCTATTCTGTTCCATTGGTCTATATGTCTGTTTTTGTGCCAGTACCATCCTGTCTTGGTGATCACTGCTTTGTAATATAGCTTGAAATCAGGCAACGTGATGCCCCCAGCTTTGTTTTTCTCTTTCAATATTTCCTTGGTGATTTGGGGTCTTTTCTGATTCCATACAAATTTTAGGATTGTTTGTTCCAGCACTTTGAAAAATGTCGTTGGAATTTAGATCAGGATGGCGTTGAAGGTATAGATTGCTCTGGGTAGCACAGACATTTTAACAATGTTTATTCTTCCAATCCATGAGCATGGAATGTATTTCCATCTTTTTGTGTCTTCTTCAATTTCTTTCACGAGTGTTCTGTAGTTCCTAGAGTATAGATCCTTTACCTCTTTGGTTAGGCTTATTCCGAGGTATCTTATGGTTTTTGGTGCTACTATAAATGGAACTGATTCTCTAATTTCTCTTTCTACAGTTGCATTGTTAGTGCATAAGAAAGCAACTGATTTCTGTGCATTGATTTTGTATCCTGCCATATTACTGAATTGCTGTATGAGTTCTAGTAATTTGGGGATGGAGTCTTTTGGGTTTTCCCAAAAATAAAGTATCATGTCATCTGCGAAAAGAGAGAGTTTGACTTCTTCTTTGCCAATTTGAATACCTTTTATTTCTTTTTGTTGTCTGATTGCTGTTGCTAGGACTTCTAGTACTGTGTTGAACAACAGTGGCAAGAGTGGGCATCCTTGACATGTTCCTGATCTCAAGGGAAAGGCTCTCAGCTTTCCTCCATTGAGGATGATACTCGCTGTGGGTTTTTCATAGATGGATTTTATGAACTTGAGGAATGTTCCCTCTATCCCTATACTCTGAAGAGTTTTAATCAGGAAAGGATGCTGTATTTTGTCAAATGCTTTTTCTGCATCAATTGAGAGGACCCTATGGTTCTTCTCTCTCCTCTTATTAATGTATTCTATCACACCGATTGATTTGTGAATGTTGAACCACACTTGTATCCCAGGGATAACAGGAATCCATCAAAATCCTAGAGGAGAACATAGGCAGTAACCTCTTTGACATAGGCCACAGCAACTTCTTTCAAGATACATCTCCAAAGGCTAGTGAAACAAAAGCAAAAATAAACTTTTGGGACTTCATCAAGATAGAAAGCTTCTGCACAGCAAAGGAAACAGTCAACAAAACAAAGAGGCAACCCACAGAATGGGAGAAGATATTTGCAAATGACACTACAGATAAAGGGCTGGTATCCATGATCTATAAAGAACTTCTCAAACTCAACACCCAAAAAACAAATAATCAAGTCAAAAAATGGGCAGAAGACATGAACAGGCACTTCTCTGAAGAAGACATACAAATGGCTAACAGACACATGAAAAAATGTTCATCATCATTAGCCATCAGGGAAATTCAAATCAAAACCACACTGAGATACCACCTTACACCAGTTAGAATGGCAAAAATTGACAAGGCAAGAAACAACAAATGTTGGAGAGGTTGTGGAGAAAGGGGAACCCTCTTACACTGTTGGTGAGAATGCAAGGTGGTAGAGTCACTTTGGAAAACAGTGTGGAAATTCCTCAAAAAATTAAAAATAGAGCTACCCTATGACCCAGCAATTGCACTACTGGGTATTTACCCTAAAGACACAGATGTAGTGAAAAGAAGGGCCATATACACCCCAATGTTCACAGCAGCAAGTCCGCAATAGCCAAACTGTGGAAAGAGCCGAGATGCCCTTCAACAGACAAATGCATAAAGAAGATGTGGTCCATATATACAATGGAATATTACTCAGCCATCAGAAAGGATGAATACCCAACTTTTATACCAGCATGGATGGGATTGGAAGAGATTATGCTAAGTGAAATAAGTCAAGCAAGAGAAAGTCAACTATCATATGGTTTCACTTATTTGTGGAACATAAGGAATAGCATGGAGGATATTAGGAGAAGGAACAGAAAAATAAAGGGGGGAAAATCGGAAGGAGAGATGAACCTTGAGAGACTATGGACTCTGAGAAACAAACTAAGGGTTTTAGAGGGGAAGGGGGTGGGCGGATGGGTTAGCCCAGTGACGAGTATTAAGGTGGGCATGTACTGCATGGAGCACTGGGTGTTGAACGAAAACAATGAATCATGAATCACTGCATCGGAAAATGGTGATGTATGGTGACTAACAACATAATAAAATAAGATAAAATACAATAAAAAATAAAATAAAATAATATAAAAAAAGATCTTTAACTCAATGGAAGTATATAGCTCTCTGTACTTCTGACCACTTATATAAAAATTTACTAAAATCCAATAAAAATTATATTGGCCTTTTTTTCTTTAAGATGATAGACACAAATCAGTCTTGAATAATATGATTATGTATTTCAAATATGTATAAGGAAACAATTTTCATTATCCTAACAAAGATTGTTATGTAAGTTAAAACTTCTTTTGAATTATTTTATAACATAGGAGAATACCTAGGTTCCTAACTTTATTAAAGTTCTTATAGTTTTTGCATTAAAGAATCATGAAATAAGGATATTCCCTCCTTTCCTTTTATCTAGAAAAGATTATGAATATTCATCAGTTTGTTTTGTTTGTTCATTTGTTGTTGGTTTCTTTTTAGATTCCACATAAAAGTGAAATCACAAAGAATTTTTTTCCATCTGAGTTATTTCACTTAGCATAATACCACCAAGGTCCATCCATGTTGTTGCAAACAGCAAGATGGATGGACCTTGGTGGTATTATGCTAAGTGAAATGAAAAAGTAATACATGTATTACTTTTACATGTATATATATGTATATATCACAACTTTATCCATTCATCCATCAATTAACATTTAGCTTCTTTTCATATATGTTGGCTATTATAAACAATGCTGCTATGAACACAGAAGTGCATATATCTTTTTGAATTAGTGTTTTCACATTCTTTGGATAAATTCTCAGCAGTGGAATAGCAATTTTTAAAATTATTTCATAATTTACACTAATTTACATTCCCACCAACAGTGTACAAGGGTTCTCTTTTCTCCACATCCTCACCAACATTTGTTGTCTCTTTGAGAATAACCATTCTTTTTTTTTTTAATTAACATATAATGTATTATTTGTTTCAGGGGTACAGGTCTGTGAGTCATCAGTCTTATATAGTACCCAGTGCTCATTTTAACACCTACTCTCCCCAATGTCCATCACCCAGTTACGCCATCCCCCAACACCCTCCCCTCCAGCAACCCTCAGTTTGTTTCCTACAGTTAAGAGTCTCTTATGAGCTTTGCACAGTGGCAGTATTGTAGTCAATGAGGTTTATCTGAGGCGCAATTATTGCTAAGAGTCTCTTATGGTTTGTCTTCTAACACGTGTGAAGTGATATCTCATTGTGGTTTTGATTTGCGTCTTCCTGATAATCATTTCCTGTGCCTATTGAACTATGTCTTCTTTGGAAAAATGTCTACTCAAGTCTTCTACCTATTTAATTGGATTGTTTTCTGTTGTTGTTGAGTTGTCGGATTTCTTTATATATTTTGGATATTAACCCCTTATCGAATATATGATTTGCACAAACCTCCCATTCAGTAGGACTGCCTTTTTGTGTGTTTATGGTTTCCTTCACTATGCAGAGGCTTTTTAGTTTGGCGTAGTCCCTTGTTCATTTTTGTTTCCCTTGCCTTTGAAGATCCAAAAATATATAACTAAGATTGATGTCAAGAAATTTACTATGTTTTCTTCTAGGAGTGTTATGATTTCAGGTCTTACATGCCAGTTTTTTTAATTTGTTTTGAGTTAGTTTTGTAAATGGTATAAGAAAGTGGTCTAGTTTTATTCTTTTACATGTAGCTGTCCAGTTTTCCCAACACCATTTGTTGAAGAGACTGTTCCTTCCCCAATGTATACAGGCTCTTTTGTCATATGTTTGGGTTCATTTCTGGACACTCGATTCTGTCCCATTGATTTGTGTCTGTTTTAATCTAATACCACACTGTTTTGATTACTAGATCTCTGTAGTTTTTTTTTTTTTTTTGAAATTAGAAAGTGTGATGTCTCCAGTTTTGTTCTTTCTCAAGATCACTTTGGCTATCCAGAGTCTTTTGTGGTTCCATACAATTATTAGAATTATTTTTTCTAGTTCTGTGAAAAATGCCTTTGGGATTTTAATAGGGATTGCAATGAATCTGTAGATTGCTTTGAATAGTATGAACATTTTAATGTTAATTCTTCTAACCCATGAGAATGGAATATCATTCAATTTATTTGTGTTTTCTTTATCAGTGTCTGTAGTTTTCAATGTACAGATCTTTCACCTCATTCATTAAATTTATTCCTAGGTATTCTTGTTGATGCAACTGTAAGTTGGATTGTTTTCGTAATTTCTCTGATAGTTCATTATTAGTGTACAGAATACAAGAGAGTTCTGTAAACTGATTTTGTATCTTGAAACTATACTGAAAAAAATGCTTTTGCTGCATCCCATAGATTTTTGACTTTTGTATTTCCAATTTCATGTCTTTCTTGTATCTAGGGGTTTTATTATTTAAATTCAATTAGCCAACATTATAGTACAGTTTCAGATGTAGAGTTCAGTAATTCATCAGTTGCGTATAAAACCCAGTGCTCATCATATCACATGCCCTCCTTAATGCCTGCCACCAAGGGGTTTTTTATTGTTCTTTTAATTTCTCTTTTGATTTCTTCATTGACCCATTGGTTGTTCAGTAGCATGTTGTTTAATCTCTACATATTTTTTATTTTTCCAGTTTTATTCCCATAATTGATTTCTAGTTTCATACCATTGATATTGGAAAAGATGCTAGATATAATTTCAATATTCTTAAATTTACTGAGACTTGTTTTATGGCCTAACATATGATCTATCCTAGAGAATGTTCCATGTGCACTGGAGAAGAATGTGTATTTTCTGCTGCTTTTGGATGAAATGTTCTGTATATATCTATTAAGTCCATTTGGTCTACTGTGCAATTTAAGACCAATGTTTCCTTATTGATTTTCCATCTAGATGATTTATCCATTGATGTAAGTGGGGTATTATGTTCCCCTACTACTACTGTATTGCTCTCAATTTCTTCCTTTACGTCTGTTAATATTTGCTTTATATATTTAGGTGCTTCTATGTTGGGGGCATAAATATATACAATTGATATATTCTCTTATTACATCCTTTTGTTATAGTCCCTTTATCATTATGTAATGTTCTTCTTTGTCTTTTATTAGAGTTTTTGCTTTAAAGTCTACTTTGTCTAATATAAGCATAGCTACACCAGCTTTCTTTTTGCTTCTATTTGCATCGAGTATCTTTTTCCATCCCTTTACTTTCACTCTTAGTGTGTCCTCAGTTCTGAAGTGAATCTCTTAAAAACAACATAGAAATGAGTCTCATTTTTTAATCCACTCACTCTGTCTTTTGATTGGAGAATTTAGTCCATTTACATTTAATTACTGATAGATATGTACTTATTGCCATTTTCTTGATTGTTTTCTGACTGTTTTTAATAGTTCCTCTCTGTTCCTTTCTTCTTCCCTTGCTCTCTTCCCTTGTGGCTTGATGATTTTCTTTAGTGTTATGTTCACATTATTCTATAGATTTTGCTTGTGGTTATCATGAGATTCACATATAACATCGTATATACATATAAATCTATTTTATATTGATAATAACTTAAGTTTGAGCACATTCTAAAACTCTACATTTTTATTCCCCCTGAACATGCTGTGCTTTTATGTCATATTTTACAACTTTTTATTTTGTGTATCCCTTAATTATTATGTTATTATTAACCTTACTACTTTTAACTTTCATATTAGCTTTATAAGTGAGTAATATATTACCTTTACTTTATATTTGCATTTACAGTGAGATTTTTACTTTCACATATTTTCTTGTAACTAGTTAGTACCATTTCTTTTCAGCTTAATGAAGTCACTTTAACATTCACTTTAACATTTCTTGAAGCCTGGTTTAGTGGTGATGAACTCCTTCAGTTTTTGTTTGTCTGGAAAACTTCTTATCTCTTCTTCAATTCTGAATTATAACCTTGCTGAGTATAGTATTATTTCTTGGAGGATTTTTCCTTTCAGCACTTTCAACATATCATACTCCTCCCTTCTGGCCTGCACAGTTTCTGCTGAAAAATCACCTGATAGCCCTTGTGTATAATAAGTTGTTTTTCTCCTTTTGCTTTTAATATTCTTGGTTTTACTTTTAACATTTTAAGTATAATATGTCTTGGTATGGATCTCTTTGGGTTCATCTTATTTAGAACTCTCTCTGCTTCCTGAATCTGGATGTCTGTTTTCTTCCCCAGGTTAGAAAGTTTCCAGCCATTACTTCTTCAAACAAGTTTTCTACATCTTCCTCTCTATTCTTCTTCTTCTGGCACCCTGATAATACAAATGTTATTCTGCTTGACGTTGTCCTACAGGTCCCTTAAGCTATCTTCACTTTTTAAAACAATTTTTGGCCGCTCTGATGGGGTGATTTCCACTGCCCTCTCTTCTAGGTTGCTAATCCATTCTTCAACTTCAAGTACCATTTGGTACTTTCTCATATTTTCTATCTCTGTTGAAGTTCTCCCTGTGTTCATCCTTTCTTCTCCCAAGTTCAGTGAGCATTTTTATGACCATTACTTTGAACTCTTTATCAGGTAGATTACTTATCTCCATATCATCAGGTTCTTTTCTGAGCTCTTGTCTTACTCTTCATTTGGAACATATTCCTGTCTCCTCATTTTGCTTGACTCTCTGTGTTGGTTTCTATGAATTAGGCAAAATAGCTATTTCTCCCAGTCTTGAAGGACTAGACTTGTGTAGAGATGAACCTTATCTTTCAACATTGCCCTAGTCTGGTTGTTTCTCAAACCTTTGTGATTGTCATTTTAAATAGCCTGATTTGTTCTTGATAGTTCCCAGTTATTGAGGGTATGCTAAGATGAATCAGTGTTCCGAAGAGAAGGCTCTCAGACACGGCTTAATTCCAGGCTAACTGTAAGCTAGATCTGCAGGCAGCAGCTTTTAAGGTATGTAAATATGTAGAGCCCTGTGAGTCTACAATCATAAACCCTGCTGGCCTTAGACCAGCAAGTCTGAAGGTATCTCCTGAGTAACAGTTGCAAAACTCATGGCTTTAGATGTGAGCTTCTTTCTTGGAAGTATCAATAGCTAACGGAAAGGCCAAGGGAGGGTGCTAATGTGGTGTGTCCCTGCCCATGTTTCCCAGGGGCACCTCTGAAGCCTCTGGGATATGTGGCAAACCTGAATCCTGTCCCTCAGGCTAAAGCTCCAGGACAAGAAAATAATGAAGAAATGAAGAATGGGGGTATGTTTCAGCCCACTATTTGTGCAGTGCCTGGAAGTGGTAGCCTGCCAAGAGCTATTTCTTCAATTCTTGCAAACCCATGGGCCCCAGAAACACAATTACCCCTGGCCGCCAGAGGTGGGCACTCAAGGAGTGTGCATATCCACTAGCTGTGGTGGGGCAGGCTGTGGCTATGGCATGCAGGGCAGGGGGCTCCCACCAGAGCTAGGAGGCAAGAGGGTTGGGTGTGAAAATGGCCTCAATAGTGCCAGCACTAACTAGGTAAAAGAAGAATGCAAAAATGACACCCACCAGCACCCCTATCCCTGGTAAAAGTCCCAACAGGTTCCTGACTTTCAGGCAGACACTTTAACAAATAAGTCTCCTTCTCCTATGGTCTAGGTGCTTTTCAAATTGTTGCTTTTGTGTTAGGTCATGCGTCTATGTGGAAGGTCTTTAAGAGTAGATTTTTCCATTCCCTAGAGTCCTATGGTTCTCCCAGAAGTAAGTACCATTTTTTTTTCATGGTCAGAGGCTTTGGGGGCTCATCTCTCCAATGCAGTTCCCAAGGACTGGGGTACCTGGTATGGGGCACAAACCCCTCATTCCTCGGGGGGAAGCTTCATATTATGAGATCCCTCCCAAATGTGGGTCACTACAGCTGGTGTGAGGTTTCTTGCAAGACAATGTGTCTGCTTTTCCTACCTGTCTCAATGTGGCCCTTTTATACTTTGTTGTAGATGTGCTGTTCACCTGGCCTTCAGGTCGTTTTCAGAAGGAACTGTTCCACATGTAGCCGTGGGTCTGTTGTGTTCATGGGAGGAGGTGAGTTCAGGATCCTTCTATACCACCATCTTGAACCCTTCTGTTTTACTTCTGGTACTCCAATTACTTGTATGTTAGACATTGACATTGTATTCTACAATTCTTATCCTTCACTTATTATACATTCTTTTATTTCCTCTCTGTGCTTTAGTTGGACAGGTTTTATTGAGCTGTCTACCAGATTACTGCTCCTGTAGTTTACCATAAAATACATTTACTGAGTAATTAACTTACAATATCATATTGTTTGGTTCTACAATTTCCATTTGACTCTTTTTATAGATGGTCCCTCTGTGGTGAAAGTATCCATGTTTTTATCCATTGCTACTCAGTTTCTCTATCTTCTTGAACACATTAATCACAGCCACTTTTAAGACTTTGTCTTATAACACCAATTTCCAGATCACCTGTGAATATATTCTATTGATGGTTTTTTTGTCTTGATACTTTTTGTCAGTTATAGTTAAATGAATGTCAGGCACTGTTAAAAATTGTAGAGGTTCCAGAACACATTGTTTTCCTCTGGAGAAAATTTACCCTTTTTTCTGCTAGGCAGAAAGAGTCAGAGTTGATCACCTTTATCCAACCAAAGAATAATCTGAGGCTGGGCTGTTGTTTTACTAAGGCTCAATCAACCTCTGAAGTCTGCTCCCCCTAGGGTGCAGTCTTGTACACTTCCAACTGAATAGTAAGTATGATCACCAGGATCATTATCCCAACAGTTCTTGAACACTAATCTTTGATGTTTCAATGATACTTCCCAGAATTTTTGTGTTTTTTTTTTTTTAGAAGTTCTTGACTTTGTTTTTTGTTTTGTTTCTTGCCCCCAACTCCATTCATTTTCAGAATTCAGCAAAGGTAATGAGGAAAAAGCAGGCTATGTTTTGAGTCACCAATTTTTTCTTTTTTATTCCACTCCATGAGACCACCAAAAGTCCTGTAAGTTTCCTTTTCCATTATTAGCAGCCCTCTGTCTGGGCAGAGGCCCTATCCTCTACTTCCTACCCATGGCCAGAAGTAGGGCATCTCCCCAGAGAAAAAGTAGATATCAATCATCAGCTTACCTTTTCATGGTGTTACCATCTCTGAAATTTTAGCCATTCTAGTTCTCATTAACTCAAAAATTCTCTGATGTATTTAAGCATAATTTTTTAAATGGTTATCCATATTTTCTGGTTGTTCTCAGCAAGAGCATTATTCTACCACAAGCCACTCCATCCTATCCAGAACCCTAATCATATTTTTGTTCATTGTAAAATAAATTCCACTTGTCCCTTCAAAAATTGTCATGGAAGACAGACAGATGGGAAAGTATTATATTAGTAGCTGAGAAGAGCTTTGTGCAGTGCAAAGGAATTTAAAATGCTACTTAGAATACTGTAAAATCACTGTATTGCAGCCTAAGCATAACGCTGCAATGAGTATGCATGTCACCAGCTTTTATATAAAAGACATAGAAGAACAAGCAATATGCTATTATTTCAAGCAGCAAATCTTGATGCATAGACCTGAAGGAAGAGGTGTCTTATACCAATTCTCTAATATAACAAGGAAGTGACACAGTAATATTCCATGTTGCTCATGTTTTTAGGGTATGGATTTGCTTTTTTTTCTTTAGATCTATATATTTAGAAGAAAACAGCAATATTTTTTACTAAAACATGTAAAAATCACTTTGATATGACGGTCATTATATTTATGAAATTCTTTAAAAACATATCATTTTGAAGTGCCTATCCTTACATCTTATTACTTAACCTTGCAATGATGGATCTCATCAGTCTGCAAACTAGTATCTAAATGAAAGCCCAAAAATTATTGCAATCCTCTGAAAGTTTCACTACTCCATATTCATTCATGAAAGCAACCAATGAAGAGTAAGAATATAAAGTTATCTCTTTCTTTCTTAACAAACATGATATTTGGGGTGACTTTCCAACTTTTCAAAAAACACAGTCTTTATGATGTAATTAAAGAGCTCCCATATTTTTTTTAAAGATTTTATTTATTCATTTGACAGAGAGAAAGAGCACAAGCAAGGGGAGTGGCAGGCAGAGGGAGAGGGTGAGGTAGAAGCAGGCTTCCCACGGAGCAGGGAGCTGGATGCAGGGCTCGATCCCAACACCCTGGGATCATGACCTAAGCGGAAGGCAGATGCTTACCCAACTGAGCCACCCAGGCACCCAAGAGTTTCCATCTTGCTAATAATTAAGACCTATGATGATACCCTCTAAATCTCGAAAATGCCAACTTAATCCTAAAAACAAAGGAGTAAAGCTTTGTTTTTAGAATTTGGATTTTATGGGTTTGATTCAAATTACTGAGGCAGTCATAAGGGAACACGATACCATACATGTTGTTTTTAGAAATACAATTAAGGCTCTTTGATCCTTTTTGCTTCCTGAATTTATGCAAAATCCAAAACACATGGTACTTTAGCAGGAAAAAGAGGAAATACTAAGGAAATTAATAGTATAAACTGAGATACAGAACCATATACTAATAATCAAAGGCCCTACCCTCTAGGCCTGGTTCCATCAATTACTAATTTTGTGACCTATGACAAATCATTTAACTTCGTGTCTCTATGACTTCTTATCTATAAAATGAGGCTAAAAAATCCTAACATACTTTATGGGGATCATAATTGTTGTGAGAACCAAATGAGAAGATGTTTTTTAAAGTATTGTACTTGAAAAATGAGAGAGCACCATGCAAATGCAAGAATCAGTATTTGTGTAACTGTAAGAGGTATTTTTATCCTATTTCAGAAAACAAACTATCTTCAGGCACTTGAAAACCTCGTCAACTTTCATTTGCATAAAATTATTATTCTAATTACAAATTATTTTCATGTATTCATTAAAGCAGATTCATCAGGGCATCTATTAAGCAATTCTTTATTAGCTTAATTCAAATTATGTATATGAAAGTAATAAAGCTGCATTTCTCTTTCAATAATAATTTCAAAGAGTCCCCATTAATCCAACTAACTGAAGTATTACTCTAAATTTTATGCTTTCTGATTGTGAGGGAGAAAAGCCTAAATTTGCAAAATAGGTTCAGTGCAAACTCCAACAGTTACTGACACTCTCTTTGGTGACAATATCTAAATATTATAGACATGCTTTATGTTGTATTCTGCTATTTCCATTTCACCCTTGAGAAACAGAACCTATATTAAAAAAAGAAAGTTAAGGGGCACCTGGGTGGCTCAGTTGGTTAAACGTCTGCCTTCAGCTCAGGTCATGATCTCAGGGTCCTGGGATTGAGCCCTGCGTTGGGCCCCTGCTCACAGGGAACCTGCTTCCCCCTCTCCTCCCTGCTCGTGCTCTCTCTCACTATTTCTCTCTCTCTCTCTCAAATAAATAAATAAAATCTTTAAAAAATAAATAAGAATAAATAAAAAAAGAAAGTTAAGATCAAGAGACATTACCATATAAGTAACACGAACAGACTAGAACTAACAAATCCCTGGTCTCCAGCTCATTTTACAGTCTTGATAATCCCTCATCGCCCACCTGAATGATGGATATGAGCAGAATCAGGTAAAAAGGTATTTATCTCCTTGAATTTAAAGATGGAAAATAAAAGCAGCATATCTTTATGGTCTGACATCTCTTGTTTCTCTCCTTCCACGATCTCCTTTCCCCAAATGCAACAGCATTCCTCAAGCACTTTAGGTATCTTGACTCTTCTGTGTCTTTGCTGTTCTCTTGGCCTGGACTATCCAGTGTCCACCAAAATCCACCTTTATCATCAGGCTGTGAAGCCATGCCTTCTCATTATTCCACAGGATGTTCTGCCTTGTAACGGTGAATTGTTCACTTACCTGCCTCTTCAGCTAAAGTATCAACTGTGGAAGGCAAAGACAATGCCATATTCATCTTTCATGTACCCACAGCACCCTGGTACTTGGTATATGCTTAGAAGGCAAGGATGTGAAAGAAAAAAACAGATGAATGAATGAATGAATGAATGGCCACTATGGAAGGCCAAGTGATAGACATAGTATTTTAAAGTTATACAGACTGATACCTATAAGCCAGCATACTCTCTTGGTAAGAGAGCAAATTCAAATTATAAAAAATCTACTTAACTTATAAATCTATCCTGATGTAGAAATAATATTATCCAATCTTATCCGGTGTGAAAATCTTGGATATTATCACATAAAACTTGATTCAGTTGTTCACATAAAACTACTCCATATGAAACATTAAAAAGATTTATGTTCCATCAATCATCTGTCATTTTTCATGTGTCTCTAGGTCATTTTTTACTTTTAAAAGTCTTTCGTATCTGGACCCAGGGGAAAAGGGACCGGCAATAAAACAATAGTAGAATAATTAAACAAATTATTAAAGAGCCATATTATTTTGATGTAACATAAAATTACTAAAAATCGTGCTTTTGAAAAATCTTCCCAAGAGATGTATTAAATGAATAAAACAGAACATTTCTTACTTTTTGAGTAAATAGTTTTACCTATGTTTCTTCACGTACATAGGTAAAAGGCTGGAAGGATACATAATATAATGTTAAAAGTAGTTATCTCTGATCAATGAGATTGTAGATGAATTTTTTAAAATTTACTTCAAAATATTTTCTTGGAATTTCTAGAAGATGTTCTAAAAAAGAATCTTTTGTTATTATAATCAGGAAAAAATACCTATACATTATTTCCATTTTAACAGAGGAAAACCTTCAAAGTTTTAGGCAGAAGGACAGCATGGGGCATGATTATCCCTGAAGGAGAATCCAGTGTCCCCTTACCTTACTATGTGAACCTAAGTAAGCCACTTAATGCTTGCAAACTCAGCTTCTTTATTTTTAAAAGGAGGTGCTGGGGTAAATGAGCATTAAAGTGTGATGTAGTCATAAAACCCCGGAACCCTCAGCAAAAAGCAGATTGCTTTCAAGAGTCTCAGAAATCAGTTCCATCCTTTACAACAGGCAGGATATAAACATGAACCAAGTAAATAAGGAAACCAAAGTGGCAACTACAAGAACCACAGAAATTCCCCAAAAGACCCAATACTATCGCATTACGATACACTCACAGATTCCTTACACTCACAGAATGGCCCACTGTCTCTTGAGCTGATTCCCTTGAAGGTTAAATTAATTGTATGCTGTCTGGGGTATTCTCAAGATGCTAAGGAGTCATTTGGGGAGGGAACATAAAATTTATACTAAACAATAATATGCAATTTATAGTCTGGATGTGGCACATACTGTATTGGCTTACTTTTATTTCACAGTTAATCTCCCAGCTCACAAGTTTTATCGGATTGGAGGCATGCGCAGTATTCCCTTTATAAAATTTTATAGTCTCTTGCTATTTTCAGGGGTTTGTTTTATAGGCACAATTTGCTGCCTTAATCTCACCCTATTGTCATGTTCTAAATCATGGTGAATAAAAACGTCTTAAAAGGAGAGCTATGCTGAGGGTAGTACTTAATTACACTTAGTGCCTGATTTAAATGTTATCTGGGCATTGCCAAGTGCCGGGCACAGAGTTACCCAGCAGAGCAAATCTGCATGAACCGACACAAGTCATTATTGGGCTTTTAATAGCAGAGCTCACTTGCACTCAGATCACACTCTGGCAGCATTCTGATGAAGATGAGTCCCCCTGTCTTCCATCAGTATCTGCGCAAATGAAGGCAGCTAATGAACTAGCTCCAATCGCTAATGTTCTCAAAGTGGGAAAGCATGGGTTTCATCTTTATGCCCATCATTGAACAAGGCAATTTCTGGTACATCTCTTTGAGGAGCTTCCCTAATTCTCATTCAGCCAAATGCTACTGATGATGAATATTAGTGTGGGAAAGGAGAGGCTCACCTAGGGAAAGGCCATTCATTCCTAGGAGTCAATTATGCTTCAGCAAAACTCAAGACCGCTTAAAACATGCATTGCCTATTTATTATGCACTTTCTGTAGGTGTGTGAAGGAGAAAATGAAAAAAAGAGAATTGAAGCTGTTCTATGGCATCTACAGTGTTAGCATGGCCCCCTGACCTGGCCCCGGACCACATCACCCCATGGTCCCTTTAATGAAATACTCCTTCCTTATTCCTTCTAATTGGTGCCTCAAACTGCCTTTGCCTGACCAGATACCACAGCTAATTTCTCTACCACAGTGATTGTTTCAGAAAGGGGCTTGTGACCCAAAGCAAACCGATCCAAAGCCTCCTCATGACTTCCCTGCAGGAGAGATGGTCTCTGGCCGCTTAGGTGGCTGAGCTGGGAGTATGGGGGTCTGGGGCTGTCGGCTTGGGAATGATGCCCAACAGAGAGATGGATCTTACAATAACGTGTAAGTGTCTGGGTCTAGCCATGCCTAATAAAACATCATCCAGGTTTCCAGGAGTCAAGCTGATAATCCTCATTTTGTCTTAAACTAGGGGGACTTCAGTGCCTGACATTTGCGACAGAATGAAACCAGACTAAAAAAGAGACATTTTTGCAAATGGAACAATGCATTTTGTTCCAAAAAGCTACACTATTCACACTCCTTTTTCTTTATTGAACATTTCCTAATAGCACATTTCTAGAGAAAGAGAGAAAATATGATCACATATTCCAAACAGATGTTGTCATCAATGACAAATATTGCTTTGCTTTCACATTCCCCAAGGTAACATTAGCTAACTCCCAAAGGGCCAGTCCAGCACAAATATGGAAAAGTATATGGGAAGCACTAAATACGTGGAAACTAGCAGCAATCATAGCAATATCTGGAACACTCAGGTTACTTATACTGAGAAAGGCTTAATTTACAGCTCTATCGATCTTCTGGTGGAACTTATCTTGCTGTTTATAGATAAATATACTAAAGACTATGGGATATCTTTAAAGAGACTGGTGAAGAAGTTGGTCTGAGTTTTCTCATGCCTTTATGTACATTTTACCACATACGTACACATGCATAAGTAATAAAAGTATATTGGTTTATGAGTTTTAAAATTTAAATTCATGGTATCATAGTATATTCTTTTAAGATTTCCCTTTTTTTGGCCTGAATTGGTGTTTTTTAAAAATTTGTCCATGTACACAGATATATATATATCTATTTCATGTCAAGATTTCTTCAGCATTTTATTGTGTGAATAAATCTCAATTTATTTACCAGTTTCTCTATAGTGGTCTATTAGGTGGCTTCCTCAATCATTACCACAAACAGTAGTATGATGACTATGCCAGTTATTGCACACATCTCTTATACAAACTGTGTGAGAATTTCTCTGAGGCATACAGCCAGAAGTGGACTTAAGGGCCATGGGATATATACAATTTCAAACTCACTATGTCCTAATAAACTGGTCTCCAAAGTGGAAAGACCCATTTATATTCCCACCAGCAATTTGAATATCTTGACTATTGAAAAAAACAGAATCCTCTATTACTAAATAAAAAATAAATGCATGCGAAGAATCTCACAACAGTGAAAGAGCTAGGAACACCTGACTTAAAAGTACTATGTGTAACCTGACCCATTGCATCCTGCTTTTTTATTAATAGCTGATACTTGCGTCTATCTTTATCATTTTCAAACCACTTTTAACATATAACTTTTTGTAGATACTGGACGTAAGGGATCAGAAAAAAAGACGACAAACTTGAATAAAAAAATGGGCCCTGGCATCTAATTTTGTAACCAGGACCAACACTGCCCCACAAAAACAGCGCCACATCACACTTCCAGCCCAGCTCACCACAACCACCTTCTAACTGGTGTCTCCCAGCTGCAACCAGTGGTCCTATTCCAGCTGGATCATGACTCTCCCCTGCTTCCCACACCTTACAATCTACCCCTTCATTCCAAATCCTGTCAGCGTTGCTGGTACTGTCTGCCCATCACATTTACCTTTCTAGCATCACCTCTTGCCTCGACCCTGAAACTCTCCATGCTCCAACATTATTCAATAGCTATTAGTTCTGCTCTCTTTTTCTACCCCAGGTCTTCAGGCTTGCCTGGAAATCTCTCCCTGTCCACTTCCAACTGCCCCCCCACTTTCCACGAGCTCCAGGTTAACTTCTATTCCTTTTGGAGGTAACAGCTTAGATATGACTCCCTCCAGGAAACCTACTGCAACCTCTCAAAATCTGGGGGGAGTGAAAGGCACACAGAGCACTCTGCTTCAGCAAGCATGGCACCTGGGCCCTGTACAGCACGTTGCCTCATCTGTATTTATGTCTCCCCGCTGGACTGGAGCCCCTCCAGAGCAGGACCCGAGCCTGGATTCCTCACTACAGTGTCTCATACTCATGACTGGCAAATACCTCTGTGACCCGAAGTATGTAATAGCATAGCCTGGAGCCATAGAGAGGACATCATGAGGAGGCAAGACCAAAAGATGATGCTAACTTGAGTCTCTCTCTTTTGTGTTCTACTTTTCTTGTTTCTTCTGTTTGTCATATTCATTCATATATATATATATATATATATATGGCTGCAGATTATTCCTGTAGCTTTGTTACTACCACACATTGTATTCCAAACAATTGATGCTCTTCATTTCCACACAGGGGACAGAATGTTTTAGCCCAGCTTTCCCGGTATTTGAGGTCTGGAGAGGGAGATGTTTGACATTGTTGCAATATTATTTTCAGCATGAATTAATTCTAGAATGAACAAGTGTGTTATTGTTATTAATCTGGGACAATTAGTCTGTCTTATTCCTTCCGGGTTGCTTAGTTTCATCATGTTCTATTAGTTCCCACTGTGACAAATACAGAATACCTTAAGTGACTATGCTTTTAGAGCCTATGAAAAAAGTCCTTTCTAGATCCTAAATTTTAAGAATATAGGAGTTCTGTACCAAGTTCAGTCACTAAGCAGCTAGATTTCCTGTCCTCAAGAGCAACCCCAAAGGTCACTGGAATTAGGAATATGTCTCTAGTACCACTTAACAGCCAAATATGAATTCATATAAACTGCCCTTCAACATATTTATATTTTAAGTCCATATCACTTTAAAAATTTTAAATTTCTTTAAATTCTCTTGAAATTTCTTACACTTGTCCTTCTTTGCCTCTTCAAGCTTTAATAGGATGGGGAGTGGTACTTTTAATTTCCCACCAAGGGCACTTCCACTGGTAGAGTTCCCTTCCATACATACCCGCACTTCCACACACTATTTTCATACACTGTATCATTTCATCTTCAGAACGCCTCACAATAACAGGGACTGATCTACGAATTTTTAGATGACAGACCTGAGGCTCAGACAGGTCACAAGATCTCTCCCTTTCCACCCCCCGTCTTTCTCCCCTCCCTCCATCTCTTCCTTTCTATCTACTCCTTCTAGCTCTGGGATGAATCCTCTGATTTTAGATAATTCTTACTTGCATGGAGCTGCCCTATGCATTGTTTTTCCAAAAAAATGAGGCTTAAGGTCTTATTTTATTCCTTAGAACATTCAGGGGCAATATCCTCTTCCGTAGAAGAGCTCTTGCCATATAACAGATCCATACTCACTAACCTGAGCAGTTGCTAAAACTACTACTAATAATGAACTAGTCTCTGCTTGTTCAACTTACCTTCTCCCTAAATGAACTTTAGCAGTTTTTCAATTTTTTTATGGCAATCAAACTCTTTGTAAAATAAAATCCAAATGCACATTAAGAAAAAAAAGGGGGGGCACCTGAGTGGCTCAGTTGGTTGAGCAACGAACGGACTCTTGATTTCGGCTTAGGTCATGATCTCAGGGTCCTGAGATGAGCCCTATGTGGGGTTCCACGCTTGGTGTGGACACTGGTTGGGATTCTCTCTCTCCCTTTCCCTCTACCCCTCCCCCTTAAACCCTCCCCCAAACCCCACCCTGCTCCACTCACGCACTCTCTCTCTCTCTTAAAAAAAAATGGTATGGCTCTGACTGAAACAAATGTGAAGAATCTGGAGTTACTCTCTTTGACCCCTCTTTCTCCATCTACTTAGCTCTTCCTCTCCATGGGACCTCCATTACAAGTAACTCATAAGGAATCCCTGGGCTTCATGGTATGCAGCTATAAGCCACTAACAACAACTATTTATACTCTTTTCTTTTTCTTTTTTTCCTTTTGAGAGAGAGAGAGAACTCATGTGAGCAGGGGGTGGGGAGAGGCAGAGGGAGAGCGAGAAAGAGAATCTTAAGCAGCCTCCATGCCCAGCCCCACGTGGGGCTCAATCTCATGACCCTGAGATCATGACCTGAGCTGAAATCAGGAGTGGATGCTTAACCGACTGAGCCACCAAAGCGCCCCTAACTACTATTACTCTTTTAGTCTTTCTTCATCTAGGCAGATGTGCTGGACTGACTCTAATGATCAAGTAGTCTAAGGAATACAAACATTTAGAATAATTAATTGAAAATATCTATTAGTTTATCATTCAGTTTATAAAATATCTGGACATAGACAAGCTAAAAATCACACCAAAGAACCATTATTTCCATGTCCTTTCATTTGAGGGTTTGTCAGGCTTTATGATGGATTGAAATTACCAAAGAACCTGAGATAAGAAGACCCATATGAGTCCATGGCCTATTTATCAGGGAGGTCTCCAACAAAATTGGAGGAAAGAAATATTTCTCTTTTGAAAGTTTCCTAAAACTTAAGAAACTGATCAACAATGATTCTTCACTTTCAGGAAACCTGGTTTCTCAAAGCCTCAGATTCCTCATCTCTAACACAATCTAGCTAGATGATGTATAGTCCCATTTCTAAAACTAACAGTCTATCATTTCATTGAATTGAAAGTTAGACTTTATCCCTCAAGGAAGCTGAATACATAATAAAAGCTAAAGTAATTCCATGATTTTATTTTAAATATACAGGCAGTTAGATAAGCCAGAAGCATGTGAACCTTAATATTCAAACCATAGCACTGAGCTAAAGAATGGCCAAGTCAGTTGGGTGATAATTCTGGGTACTTTAGAAAGTCTGTGAGACATTTTGATCAGTCAAACTGACTATTTCATATAGTGTTATCTTGCTCAGAGTCATTTGGGGTCTTTTATTCTCTTCCAATGAGGGGTCAGAATAAATATTCCAAAGTGCCTTGTGAACACAGAAAGTTTGAGAATCACTGCTATAAATCAGTGTTAATGATTTACTATTAGTTCATACTGTACTCTGCATTTCTAAAAATCATGTTTTTCCCTTTGCACCTACTGGAGCTGCATTTCAGCCCCCATCACTGTGGAATGCTACCTCATCTGAGGTGGTACAGCTCTCATCAATTCAGATGACACTGCACCTCATTTTCCAACGAGTAGCAAGACAAGTAATTTTCAACAATCATTGGAAAGGCACCAGATGGAAATTCATGGGGTAAATAAGTACATTTATAGTGCAGGGGGGGATTTCAAAATTTCTTTTCAAACAGAGCCAATTAAGATACAGGAACTCTGACAGAAGTTCCACTCCAGAGGAAGAAAAATAATGCACTATCCATGTCACTATTTTAATTGGCTCCACAAAGAGCATTTTCTAACCATTTGAAATCAAACCCTGCCAGAACACATAAAATTTACTCAGTTATGCAGACAACACAATATGACTCTGAATGCCACAAGGCTTCCCAAGTGTCTTTTCAAAAAGTGACAGTGTCAAGTTGTTTAGGGGAAGAACTCAGTGTCATGCCATGAGATAATCCTCCATGCTGTAATCATATGGAGAAACAGGGAATCCAGAATTTGTCTATACTGTTGCTGTACAGATAGAGAAAAAATTGGACATAATGACCCAAATCTACTAAGAGATTATCTACATTTTATTTCAGTGTCTTAATCCCCACAAGTCTAAAGGAAGCATTTTTTTTCAGTGAATTAACATATGTCCTCGAAGAATGTTTAAAAACTGCCCAAAAGTACATG
This sequence comes from Halichoerus grypus, assembly GCF_964656455.1. Lineage (NCBI taxonomy): Eukaryota > Metazoa > Chordata > Mammalia > Carnivora > Phocidae > Halichoerus > Halichoerus grypus. The sequence goes on along the minus strand of NC_135713.1, from coordinate 46,273,773 downwards.
AATAGAAAATTCACAAAAGGGAAAACCTGAGTGTCCACTAAATATGAGAAAGGACTCAGACTTACCCTTAATCAGAAAAGTGCAAATTAAAATAATAATACAATATCCCTTCTTACCCACTGTAAAGGCAAATATGGAAAATGAAATCATACCAGGCGTTGGCAAGGATGTGAGAGGACAAGCACTGATTTGGAGAGTGTGAATTAGAACAGCTATATCAAAAGTCAATCTGGTCGTTTTTAGATAAATTAAGTACAAATATGCACTATGGGTCAGAAGTCTCACATTTAAATATCTGGCCCACAGAATCTCTCACACTGGTTTCTAAGAGGCTTATAAGGGGATATGTAAAAGGATATTCAACAAAGACAGCATTTCTTTGGCAAGAATGGTTTGGAGATAAGCTAGAGGTCTATCAGTAAGAAAGTGGATAATTTAAGCTGTGAAAAACTTATTATGGAATATAATTCAGAAATAACACACTAGGTTTACAATAACTTGGACAGATCACAAAAACATTGTAGATTTAAAAAAAAAGAGCAAAAACAAGATAAATAATAGCACATGATTTTTATGTGAATTAAACCCTACAGCCTCCAAATTAGTACTATGTATTTCATCAGAATATGTGCAAATGTAGGGACACATAGAAGGCATTTTAGAGTGAGTATCCTCAGAGGGAGTGAAATAAGCCTGGCGTTTGGAGCTAAAAAGGAAATAATATACTGAAACAAGAGACAGGAGTTACTGGGCCCCAAAATGGAAATTTGCTAATGTGCTGAGGTGTGTTACAAGTTCACATTTCTACAACCAAGATTCAAAGGATGGAAACAAAAAACAAAATGAAAAATTTCTTTTAACCCACTGATTGCCTCACTTAAATATAATCCTACCTACTTACAAAATACTATATTTAAAAAAAACAACAAAATACTTTTTTCAACAATAAAAGATTCACAGCATCAAATGTTCACTGAGTAACTTCTGCACATAGGACACCCCTAGAAAGGAACCAACAAACCAGCCAAGCAGGTAATCATCAGTTGTGAACTTACTCTGTACGAGATACCAGACTGGACATTGTTAAATGTACAAAGGATTAAAATATGGACCCACTGCTCAAGTTTTGTCACTTTGGTATTATTGGGAAGGTATAAAATCTTAGAAATATATATGGCAATTATAAAATGGTAAAAGTAAAAATACATTACAGTAGAGATTCAGGGAGTTTATCCAAACTAAGCTTGCAATACAACTTCTCCCAACAAAGTTCAAGAGCTCATTTTAAGAGCTCTTCTTTGGAACTACCTTCAGAGTCTCTGCCACTTTATTTTGGAAATCCCCAATGGTGGCAAAGCTTATATTTGAAAGATATGGTTCATGTTTTAGTAACTATTGCCGAGTCATAAAGTAACAACTTCTATTAGTGTAATTCTTTAGAGTTTAGGAGTATCCCCATAAACTCTCTTTTGGCAATGCGTTTTGCAATCAGAGAAAAAAAATAATGATCAAGTAGGGATGCTTGTTAGAGACTTGGTAATAAAATAGTGAAAATGATTTTTTAATATGCCATGAAATGGCTCTATAGGCAAAGGCAAAACTGTTCCAAATGCATTTTAAACAATGGCTGCAACAGCCCAAAAATAAATCTAAAGCCTTATAAGCTCCCAGGGTAACAAGATTAGACACTTAGGCTCCGGCATTTCTGTGTTAATTTCATATTTGAAACCGAGTGTTCACACAACTGCTAGCCCTAATAACACTGCTGTGTAGAGCAAAAAGTGGCAGAGTTAGAAGGTCTAGGTTTTATTCTCTCCTCTTCCAATTATAGTCAGTTCTTCTATAATGCTGTTTTGAAAAGGCAGGTGTTGTAATATAATTGAAATATTATTGAAATATAATATTCAATAATATTCAATTCAATATTCAAAAAATAATATTGAAAAACAATTTGAGTATAACACAAGTTTGGTATTTGCATATGCACAATTATGTCCACCAAAAACACTACACTAGGTGAACACAGAAACTCCATCCAGGTGAACCCAGTTATGCAAGAAGACACAAAAGACACACATCTCAAATATCTAACAGCAACCAGTTCACTGTGTGTATTATCCTACAGTGTTGTATTTCACTCTTCTTTCACACTCATGAACTTGCCTATATGAAAAAACACTCTTTCAACATTCTATTCATGCAAAGTATCCAAATTCAAAAATACCATGAAGTACATGCAAAAGGAGAGTTTTAAATATTGAGTAAAAACTTTAAATAAGAATTTGAAAGCAAGAGAAAATGTTTCTCCCCTGAGCAATGGGCATAAAGAAATCAAGATTGCACACCATCAGAGACAAAGTTAGAAAAAAAAAGGTTTATGGCTAGAACAATTCAACTGTTGTGAATTCAATTCAGTAACAGCCTAAAGAAATAGAAGAATTGAAGAGATTATTGAGCATATAGAATGAATTACAGCAAAGAAAGAAACAAACAAACAACCCTTTTCATGATCAAAGAGAAAGCACCATCTATACAAGAAGACCTTAAACAGAAATTGCCAAATTCTACATAAATGGCCCCTTTTGCTAGTAGTGGTTCAGTGGTTTCAAACATCTCTGCAAATTTCCAAAACCTTCAACTTTTGGGTGAAGCCACAGGTAAAAATGAGAGAGCTATAAAAGAATTTGTAGCAATGCTACCAAAACTAATTAAGGAAGAAAGCTATACATTGGATCAAATTTTCAATTTGATGAAACAAGTATCAATTACAAATGTATGCCTCTAAGGACCTGTTCTCAAAAGCAGAAAAAAACATGCTCCAGAATTTAAGGCTACAAAAGACAGCAAATTTATATTACCCTCCTTCTACCACTTCACAATAACTTATAAGGAGCAACCCATCCTTAGTCCACCTCCAAAAGCAAACTCTAGGTCTTTTTCAAGGTAAAGTGCCATATTTACTGAAGTATTTATGGACACGGTTGTGCTACCATTTTTATTAGGTTCTTTTATGTGTCACCAACAAAGTTTGTTTGTGGTGTCCCTAACCCCATCTTTCCCTTAAGCCCTGTGGTTTTCATTACTTGACTTTGCATAGTGTGGTGATTTTGAGAAACATGTAGTTCATGTTATTGCATAAATGCCTGTACTAACTATGTGACCCTGTAGGGTATAGCTGTTAATTTGATCTACTTAATAAATTTGCCCTTCAGAGAACTGTCCCTCCCCCAATATCAAGCATGAAACTTGATTTCTCCTCAGAGGAGAAATAGCCACATGACCCCATCCAGCCAATCAGAGTACCTTGAACCCTGGGCCATCATATTTAAACGTATGGTCCAAATAGAGCCACACTGAGTCCTCCTAAAGAACTATATTTCCTGGAGCTATCAGAAAAGAATTGTCCTCTTTACTTCTGGGTCTCTAACAGTAAGAAAAATAAAAACATCTCACTGCCTAGTAGCCATCTTTGTAACCAGGGATGAAGAATAAATCCAACACAGAGTTTTAATAGCATCATATAAACTTCCAGATCTAATCTAGAAGCTAATTTATATGCATAGATTTTTTTCAGCAATATGAGCCAATATATACCTGAGAGTTTTAGCTATTTTAAATAGAGTTTCTGTTACTGGAAAAGCAAAAGTTCATTGATTAAGATACCCTGCTTGGAGAAGCTTTTTGTGATGCCACAGATTTGATGGTCCCCTATTAACTATTCTACAAAACACTAATTCTCCTGTGAAAGAGTCATGGCACAGGTAATACTGGATTCCCTATTTTTGGCACAGGTAATACTGGATTCCCATAAATTCCTTTTCTCTCTGTTTACCACTGTTTCCCAAGGCCTTGCCCAACCAACATTAGCACCTCATGGAGGTACTGTGAATGTCTGTTTAATGAATGAAGATCAAATGAGTGAACATACTTGACCACTCCGAGCCTGTTTGCTCATCTCTAAAATAAAGAAGCAGGTGATTGTTGCCTGCCTTTTTTTTTTAAATGGGGATCTAATAATCTAATGTACGTGTAAGTGCTGTGCTAGCTATAAAGCAATAATTATTATTCGTTCAGCATATACTTTAGTGCAATATAAAGAGGAACATAATGGAGTTGATAAAAGCATGAGTGCAAGAGTCAGAGTGGGTCGGAATATTAGCACTGTATCTTATTAACTGCCTAATCTGGGACAAGTTATGTATCTTCTCTGAGCCTCTGTCTCAGGTTTTTGTGAGCATTAAAAAGGTTAATACATGCAAAGCACCTAATTATATTTTAGATAGGCTATGTGCTCTATGAGATACACTGATAAATCAAAAAAGGGCTCTGTCTCCAAGAAGCTTACAGTTTAGTAAGAAGATAAATCATGTATATAAACAACTTTAACATAAGACAGAGTGGGTACTCTAAAACAGATATGAAGTGCTATAAGACATCATGGAGAATCATGAAAAATCAATCACTCTAGTTCTTTATTTTTTAGTTTATTATTGAAGTATAGTTGGCATGCCTATATGAGTTTCAGGTGTATGACATAGGGATTCAACAATTTTATACATTATACAATGCTCACTAGGATAAGTATAGTTACCATCTGTTACCGTGCAATGTTATTACAATATTATGGACTATGTTTCCTATGCTGTACTTTTTATCCTCATGACTTATTTATTTAAAACTGGAAGTTTATACTTTTTAATTCCTATCACCTATTTCACCCATCCACCTATTTCACCTATTCTCCCCCCACTATTCCACCCATCCCCCACTCCCCTCTGCCAATCACCAGTTTGTTCACTTTATTTATGAGTTTCTCTTTTTCTGTTGCTGCTGTTCATTTGCTTGTTTGTTTTAGATTCCACATACAAGTGAAATGATATGGTGTTTGTCTATCTGTTTGACTTACTTCACTTAGCAAAATACCCTCTGGTCCATCCACATTGTCACAAGTGGCAAGCTCTCATTCTTTTTTAGGGCTCAGTAACATTCCATTGTATATATATCTACCACATCTTCTTTATCCATTCCTCTATCAGTGGAAATCTGGGTTGCTTCCATATTTTGATTATTGTAAATAATATTACAATAAACATAGAAGTACATTTATTTTTTTGAATTACTGTTTTCATTTCCGTTGGGTAATAATCATGGTGGGTCACTCTAGTTCTTTAAAAGTAACCATTTTTCTCTATCTAAAGTCACTAAAGTATCCCCATACTAAGTAATATCTTCATTTTCAAGCATATCTTAAGAAACTCTTAACAATCAGGAGCACCTGGGTGGCTCAGTTGGTTAAGCACCCAACTCTTGGTTTCAGCTCAGGTCATGATATCAGGGTCATGAGATCAAGCCCCATGTCAGGCTCTACACTCAGCGTGGAATTTGCCTGAGATTCTTTACCTTTTCCTCTGCCCCCTTCCACTTGTGTGCGTGTACTCTCTGTCTCTCTCTCCCCCTCTCCAAAATAAAGAAATAAATAAAATCTTAAAAAAAAAAAGAAACTCTTACAATGATATTAAGCTTCAATCATTGACTCTATTTGCATTGCCTTAATAAATCCAAAAGCACTTAGATGCAAACTAGAAAAAAAAATTACACACAAACTTTCAACTACAGACATATGCATGGCTTCCATATGGTCAAGAAGGTAACAGGAGAACTGCTACCATCAAAAGATTCATAAGCTGGTAGGGGACCTTGGCAGGCTGAAATGATAGCCTCCAAAAATGTCCTTTATCTAATCCCTGAAACCTGTGACTATTACCTCACACAGCAAAAGGGATTTTGCAGATGTGATCAAGTTAAGGATCTAGAGATGGGGAGATTATCATGGATCATCTGGGTGGGTCTGATAAAATCATAGGGCCCTTATAAGATAAACACAGGAGTCAAATGAGAAGGCCATGTGGCAATGGAAGCAAAGGTTACAGTGATGTGTCCTAAATGGAGGAAGAGAACATAAGCCAAGGAATACAGGTGCTGACTAGATTCACAAGTAATCAAATTCTCCCCCCCCCCTCCGGAGTATCTGGAAGAAACCAGCCCTCCTGACACCTTAACTTTAGCTCAGTGAAAATGAATTTGGACTTCTGACCTCTGAAACTGTAAGAGAGTCCGTTTGTGTTGTTTAACCCCCTAAGTTTGTGGTGATTCCTTAGGACAGCCACAGGAAAAGACAACAGAGACAGAGAAAAAAATGGCCCCTGTTATTTGATTTCTGCTCTTATTTTTAATCAGAATGTTATAAAGCACCCTGATGACCCCTAATTGAGTGAGTTCATTTACAGATGGGTAGCAATTGTGTGAAAATTGTGAGAAGAGCTTTCTATCACAGCAATCCTCTAAAAAAGCTAAAAGGCTAACTTCCAAAAGCACAAAAATATCTTGGAAGTGACCCAGGATTTTGAGCAAAGTGAAAAACCGACATCCTGGAGTTTGAAGAAAAGCTACTCATTGTCTCCATCCTTACATGTTAACTTTATGGCAAAATGCATTCAAAACAGAAGCTGAAAACTTGAGAATTAAAGCATAATTATAGAGGAGTCCAATTTTTATCAAGCATTCTAGAAATCCATCATCCATGTGCATGTTGTAATCTTTAAAGCTGACTCTGGAGTGAGGAGTCAGGATCACACTCATTCTATTTTTGTACCACCATCACCTCTCCACCCACATCCCATGCTTTGGTCACATGATCACATTTCCTGCTGCCCACCTTTGCACATGCTGTTCCCGGCTTGTAGTATCCCTCTTCCATTTACTAACCCCAAGACCTAGAAAAAGGCATTAAATCTTACATCTTCTTCAAGACGCAATCCAAATGTTGTCTTCCGTAGGTTTTCTTTGACTACCCCTAGACAAGCTCCCTGCTTTTTTGTACCATGTGCCATCTTGGAACAGAGTATCATTAGCAGTTATGCCACTGTTATAATCACTTGTTTATGCATCTGTTTCCCCAATTACCTGGAGGTCTCTCCTGGGCAATAACTATGCCCTATGCACCTTTGAATCCTAAATGCTTACTACTGTGCCTGGAACACAATAGGCATTAAAAACGTTTGTGAAAGAAATCAATGCATAAATGCGGCAACTTCAGAAAACCAGTGTCAATAACTTGTTACCCATCTCAGTTATCTACCGTATCTTGAAGACTTGACTCCAAAAAACATCTGTTTCTAAAAATCAAACGTACACGTGAAAAAAAGTTGCTACAGTGGAGGGTCTACAAGACAATATGGGGGGAAAAGCATGGATTCCGGACTTAGACAGACCTACACTCCAACGCACTTCTGCCACAGCCTACATGATCTGACTCTTCTTACATCCTTTTGACTTCATCTCCTACTCCTACACTTACATCCTTCTGACTACATCTCCCCCCTCATTTACTTGTCTCCAGCCAAATTGCTGTCCCTCCTGGAAACCTACTGGGTTTTCATGAAGATACAATGAGACATTATACACAAAAGTATTTGGAAATATCAAAGTGTTACACAGACATTTACTATCCTGACTGCTAGTCCAAATAGCTAGTCTTTACAATATGGAGTCGCCAACACTTAGGTTGTGTCTGTTTCCCCAGAAGCAGCACTTTCCTCTTCCGTGGCAGTGAATCGCTCCCCTTTCCCTCTCTATTCATTGGTCCAAACAAACAGGAGGTGCTGCCTCTTTCCAGGCAGAAGCAAGAGCCAGAGAGGGCAGGTCCTGAAGTACTGGGGACCCTGCAGTACCCGAGGCCAGCTCTACCTCCCATGGCTTCCCTATGTACACCAATATAGTCCTGGTTTTGGATTTGGTTTCTATCTCTTGGAACAAAGAGATTCCTGACTCATGCATGTCCTTAACCACAAAATAAAGAGGAGCAAATTTCTCAAATTATTTCTTCATAAAAATCAAATGAACAGCTATTTCAAGCTATTTTTTAAGGAGCATAATACAAATATTTACCAGGCATTGTGCTTATCAACATTATACTGCATTACAGATGAATTTCGAGCAAGATGAACACCTCCATATAAGAGTAGCAACATGGCAGAGCATGGTAGGGATCCAGGAAATCTGAATGTTAACTAACTGGATGCCTTTGGACAGGGACTTTGACCCTCTGGCCCTCATTTCTTCATCCACAAGTTGCCAGGATCCACCTATGTGCTAAACCACCGGCAAACATATATTGTGTGGTTCAGAACACAGCAGCACTCCCCTGATTTTCTATGTCAAAAATTTAAATGTCTTTTACCAAAGAAAAACCAAAGAACTTCTCCATGGGATTTAAATGAAAGTTCGAATATCCAGAATACTTAAGAGATCATTTGGCAGTTTTTTAAAGCAAAGCCGGAGCCATCATTCAGTATATGATTAATGAACCAAAAATAGGAGATTATCAGGAAAGTTACCTTTTTATGAACTTATCTAGCTTGCTGGATAAAAACTGATAAAGAGAGCTAAATTCATCCCCTGATGAGGTGCGACTAATTCTATAATCAATCACGGGCACATCACTCAATATGGCAACAAGTACTCACTGAGCAACAATTATATGCAGGACATTGTGACAGGTGCTGAGGGGAATGCAGGAAGGGATAAAAAGGATTTATCATCTCACCTCCCTGCTTAAAACCTTCCAACAGCATTGCACTTGGACCAAAATCCAAATACATTACATAACCTTTAAGGCCTGACTTTGAAGACTCCCACCTTCCCAGTATCTTCTGCCACTCTCCCTCAACCTCCTTCCTCTGAAGTCCTATTTCAGATCCTGGTGCAGCCAAGCATTTTCTTGCTTCAGGAACTTTGAATATACTCCTACTTGATATTCCATCTGCCTGGAATGCTCTACTCCCACTCACTCCATGGCTGGCTGGCTCCTTCCTATTCTTGAGGTGGGACTTAAATGCAACTTTCTCCGAATCACACCCTCTCTCCTCCCACCCCACCATCACCACTTCTCAGACCCATGTTCCTTCTCTTCCCAGGGCTTCTCCCAAGTGCTAGTTGTATTTGCTTGTAACCTTTAGCTCTGCCTGGGTCTGGGGAAGGGACAAGGGTATGGTGGCCTGTTTTATTCACTGCTCTGTCTTCAGTCCCCAGCACAATACCAAGTACACAGAAGTCATGCTATGAAGAATTACTGAATGAATGAATGAATGAATGAAAAAAGGAGATTCGTATAACTACAATAGCTATAACACAGGATACTATACATTAAGTGTTTACATGGTAGGATAAAAAGGAGAAGCAAGTGTTACAAACAAAAACATGAAAGAGAAGAGTGCAAAGCATGGTCTTCTGTCAGGTATATGAGAGGACATGATTGGTGAGACCACATCATGTAGGGTCTTCAGGGCTAAACAAGGGAATTTGTATTTATTCCATGAGCAATGGTGATTTGTTTAAAGTTTCTAATAAGGAGAGTAAATTGTTATCTCTGTGTTTTAGAAGAATCAGTCTGACGGCACCTGGATGGCTCAGTTGGTTGAGCATCCAACTCTTGGTTTCAACTCAGGTCAGGTCATGATCTCATGGGTCATGGGATTGAGCCCCACATTGGGATCCGCGCTCCACCTGGAGTCTGAAAGATTCTCTCCCTCTGTCTCTCCCCCTGCTCATTATCTCTCTCTGTCTCTAAGTAAAAAAAATGAAACTTTAAAAAAAGAAGAAGAAGAATCAGTCTGCTATCAGTACAAATGTATAAAGGATGGAGATCAGAAGAAAGTCACACCAACTGGCCAGGCCAAAGTATCACAAAAGAGGAAGAGTCAAAGGAAAAAGTGAGAATGCACAAAAGACCTTCTGCAGTTGGTCTGAGAAAGCAAGAGAATAAGGAGAAGCAGATTCTTCCAGGGCTACACTAAGGCTGAAAACTGGAGAATCTGGGTGTGAAGAGTGAAGGTTTCGGGTTAGAGGCAGGAGATCATGGGTTCAACACTGGCTACCATTTAAAGCCATATAGAAGAACCATGTCACCCGCAGCTATGTTCTCCTTCTGCTATACAAGTCTCTCTTCTAAATTTCACCTTTTTTTTTCTTTCTACAATTGAATATGCCTTTAGTTTTTTGGTTCTTTATAAAAATAATTAAAAATGCATGAAATACAGATGTGCTTAAAAGAGAAAGTGAATCCCCTTCCAGGCACCTCATACACCACCTCCTCCACAATAGCCTCTGTTCACAGCTTGGAATCCATCCCAGTAGACTTTTTGTGCCTGTATTAATTCATTTAAAAAAAAAAAAAACACATAATTTTACATGCAGTTCTATAAGCTGCTCTATACCTCTCTTTTTTTTAACTTTATGTATTGTGAACACTCTTCCTGGTTAATATATACAGATCCTACTCATCTTTTTAAAAGGACAGTATGGTATTTCATTGTGGTGTGGTCTTTAATGTATTTAGTCAATCTCTTATTGCTGGATATTTATAATATTTTCATTTGTAATTATTATTTTTAAAGAGTTTTTCATCTACTTATATGAGAGAAAGAGAGAGCAAGCACAAGGGGGGGTAGAAGAGAGGGAGAAGCAGGCTCCCTGTTGAGCAGGGAGCCCGATTCGGGGCTCGATCCCAGGACCCTGGGACCATGACCCGAGCCAAAGACAGATGCTTAACTGAGTGAGCCACCCAGGCAACCCCATTTGTTATTATTATAAGCAATACCTCAGTGAACACCCTCGAATACATGTCTTCCTGCAGCTATTTGACTTATTTCTGCAAGCACATGGCAGAAGTCGTAAACGGGTCCATCTTTCTGGAAAGCACTATAGGAGAGTCAGCAGAGCTAAGAAGGACCTCAGGGACACAGCCTCGGGCCCAGCAACTCAAGCCTTCCTTTATGAAAGGACACCATGCAAATCAAGAGGAATTTCTGGAGTGATTCACTTCAAGGTCAAATAGGTCTTTCTGTACAAAAGATATAGCAATCATCACCCCAGCCCTTTAGGAGATAAACAGTTTTCTGTAAAATAAAGGCAGAACTTGAAAGGAGGGCCCCTCACAATTTTTCTGTTTCTTTTTTCTTTTTCTTTTTTGGTTTTCTAATTTAGGTCCAACACCATGACTAACACAGTCTGACGCTCCCGAACACTCCCAGTTACCTGCTCCTGGGTGCTCTCTCAGCGTTTGGTTCACACCTCAATTTAGAACTTTTTCCACCACAGCAGACAACTGACTTACTTACCTGCTTGCCAGGCTAGATTCTGAGCTCCCCAGCAGGGAACTCCCCTTATCCATGACTGTATCTCAGTGTCTAATGCAGAGTAGACTCTCCACCAGGTCCACTGTATGAATGAATGCTCGGACAAATGTGTAAGCGAGTGGATGCATGAGAGGACACACAGTAAAACTATCTCCAGTAGAAAGTTTTTTGGGAAAGAGAGCTGCTGCTGTTGTTGTTTTAATGGCTCTGCCACTATGAAATTCTCACTGCATCTCATAAAATTCAAGGAACTGGAGGTCTGTGTAAAGGGGCAATTGCTATGCAATTACCTTACAGAGTTCTTGGGAATGGGATAATATCTATAAAACTCTTAACACAAGGCTTCAATCTCTATCTTTTAATAAACATGAATGCAACCAGTAGGTTGGACAAGATTCAAAGGATGTAATCAAAAAAGCAAATTATTTTAGACTGTCACTGCCCCTAAAATCTGCTCTGTGGTTTAGCTGAAGTGCTACCCTGGATAAAAATATAAGCAGTCCAGTGACATTTTCTGACCATTCTTAAAAAGCTTTATCACTCTAACTCAATACTAGTCTTGACTGAGAAATTAGCAACTATGGTGTAGCAGACAAACACACACTTCATTCTTCTTTCAAAGGTAGGGCCTCTCTCCCTTCCCCCACCAGCCACAGCCTGCTGTGGATGGGCCACCTGCCTTTGAGAACGGGTTGTGTGTCTCCCCTCTTGCTTACCTGCTTCCCTTCCAGTAGCTGCCGCATATGACCTGTTTAAAGTCCAATGAGAGGAACTGGGAGAGTTAAGTGGGATGAAAATTCTTCCATGGATCGTACTGTCCTTTGATGGCTTCCTGTTTCCTGCACCTGGCAGATTTTTAAAGCAGACTCTCTCTCCCATGGGCACAATCATGGGTTCTCCATGGGTGCCTCCTCCCTTCTCCATGGGTGCTGGGTGCCTCCACTGGACTTCCTTTGGCTGGCTGAGCATTCGTCTCATAGCTTCTGCCCCTGGGGAAACATCCCAGCCTCTTCCAGTAGGGGTCCCCTCACCCTGGTATACTGCCCTCTTGGTCAGGAATCCTTTTAAATGACCCCTGGCCAATGGGCATACTGTAAGATCTATATGTGGCTCCAGGATTTTGTACCCCTTTGACCCCGTAAGAAGGGAGTGTAGTCACACCCAGGAGCAGCCCCTCCTCCACAGGCTGCTTTTTTCAAAGGTGTGGGTCTGGCTCCAGACAACCAGATCCCTCAACTTCTGCCCCAGGTGGTACCAATGATGACCTTCCTATTGGATTTGAGGTGAGAGGGAGACATTCTCTACCACTCCCACTTGGTGGTAGGCAGAGATGAGAATCTCAGCACATTTTGAAGGAAACCCTCACAAAACCATCTTTTTATTGTTTTTTAAATTAACACTTCTTGTGAGTGGGGGGTTTAATGGTCATCCAACTGATTTTTGGTTATCCACTTTGGAATCCTGCATATGGCCCCAGTTGCATCCTGGTGACTCCGAATTGTTGAATTTCATGCCCTGCTACATTAATGATCATGAATGTTCTCCTGTGTAGAAAATTAGATAGCCTAAAGGGCTCCAGATTCAGTCTTTCTTCAAGTTTTTTCAACTCCTACTACTCCTTTTTTTCTTAAATGAACATTTATTTGCATTTACTTTTATGGAAAAGTTTAAAGGAAAAAAACGGCCTATGATCTGATCCGTCAATTCCAGTTGACAGATGATAATTCTATGCACTTATTATTTTCTCTCCCTAGAAAGATCCCTTCACCCTCACTCCTAGATCTTAGCATGTTTAGTGATGTTGTTTCCAGCTCAACTATCACAGTGGTCTTGCCTTATAGTGTCAGTTATTTCACAACAAATACTTCCATGCACTGTCCGCCTGAATGGAGTATAATTCTCCATTCTCCACCCCACTAGCACTAGGCTTGGCCATATGACTTGCTTTGGCAGTGGGACCTTAGCAGGCAATGATGCAAACAAAGGCTTTTAATGGGCTTGCACAGTTTGGCTTGGCTCTTTTGTACTCTAGTGATCTAACACAAAAAGAGCCTCCCAGAGTAGCTGTTGTGCTTTTGGCCTGGGACTCACAGTGGACAAATATAGAGTGGACCTGAGCTCAACCTGCAACACACAAACCCAGATGACTGACCCACAGTTTCCCAGCCATGCCCAGTTGACTAGCAGAATTGAGCAACAAGATAAATGCTTGTGGTGAGGCATCACACAGGGTGTTTTATTTGTTTTGTTTTATTTTATGGAGCATTTAAAGGACAATAGCTGATGGCTATGCTATCTAAAATGGTCCTTTCCCCTATTAATCTTTAATTTTTTTATTCTTCTTAGCTCTTAGGACTCTCTGGAATGCTTTTCTCTGTTTTTTTATTACTCTCTGTTTCTTCAGTAGACCTAGCTTTCTGCAAGTTGGGATCTTGCCATTGTTGTAGAGAACATTACATTGCCTGGAACAGTAACTTTTCAACAAATATTTGTTGAATAAATGACTGGATGATTGATTAGGCAATTTTAAAAAGCAAAAAATACTAAGTGGAAAATTTTTAAGTTCCTCTTCTTGTGGTCTCTCTCCCCAAAGGTAACCTTTCTAGCCTAATTCTTATGTATCCTCCCACGAGAAGAGCAAAGTCTATGCCCATGTGTGGCACAAGGGAGAGAGGGTTAATAATTGAGAGAGAGAAAGAGCGAGAGGGGGAGATGTGTATTGTTTTTGTAAGGTTTGAGGGCGGTTTTTATACTAATAGGATCATATTATTGTTAAATAACAAAAATCCAACTGAGTGAATTTTAAAGCTCTAATTGGCTTTATTAATCGATTCATGAATCGGGCAGCAAGCCTGTCTATCAAGTGGAGGAGAGGTCCAAAGGGCTAGAGAAAAGGAAAGGCTTTTAAAGGTAGAGAGGGTGTGGGAAAAAAAAAGAAATTAGCAAAGAATCCATTGTTTTAGTCAAGGTCACCCTCCTAAGGGGAACAAAAGGGCATATCAGTAAATTTCCTAGTGCTGACCAGAAAATTCCCAGGTTGACTTGTTAAATGGGCTGAAACTGCAGTCGGGGTAGGCATTAATTGGTTTACTGACTTGAGGCCTTAAAGTGACACCATGTGGGAACTACGGTTTTCTTTTTAACACTATTCACTGGGCCCTTCATATTGTTGTTTTTTTTTTTTTTTTTTTTTTATTGTTATGTTAATCCCCATACATTACATCATTAGTTTTAGATATAGTGTTCCATGATTCATTGTTTGTGCATAACACCCAGTGCTCCATGCAGAACGTGCCCTCCTCAATACCCATCACCAGGCTAACCCATCCTCCCAACCCCCTCCCCTCTAGAACCCTCAGTTTGTTTTTCAGAGTCCATTGTCTCTCATGGTTCTTCTCCCCCTCCGATTTCCCCCCCTTCATTCTTCCCCTCCTGCTACATTCTTCTTCTTCTTTTTTCTTTCTTAACATATATTGCATTATTTGTTTCAGAGGTACAGATCTGAGATTCAACAGTCTTGCACAATTCACAGCGCTTACCAGAACACATACCCTCCCCAATGTCCATCACCCAGTCACCCCATCCCTCCCACCCCACCCCCCACTCCAGCAACCCTCAGTTTGTTTCCTGAGATTAAGAATTCCTCATATCAGTGAGGTCATATGATACATGTCTTTCTCTGTTTGACTTATTTCGCTCAGCATAATACCCTCCAGTTCCATCCACGTCGTTGCAAATGGCAAGATCTTATTCCTTTTGATGGCTGCATAATATTCCATTGTATATATATACCACATCTTCTTTATCCATTCATCTGTTGATGGACATCTTGGCTCTTTCCACAGTTTGGCTATTGTGGACATTGCTGCTATAAACATCGGGGTGCACGTAGCCTTTCGGGTCCCTACTTTTGTATCTTTGGGGTAAATACCCAGTAGTGCAATTGCTGGGTCATACCGTAGCTCTATTTTCAACTTTTTTAGGAACCTCCATACTGTTTTCCAGAGTGGCTGCACCAGCTTGCATTCCCACCAACAGTGTAGGAGGGTTCCCCTTTCTCCGCATCCTCGCCAACATCTGTCATTTCCTGACTTGTTAATTTTAGCCATTCTGACTGGTGTGAGGTGATATCTCATTGAGGTTTTGATTTGGATTTCCCTGATGCCGAGCGATATTGAACACTTTTTCATGTGTCTGTTGGCCATTTGGATGTCTTCTTTGGAAAAATGTCTGTTCATGTCTTCTGCCCATTTCTTGATTGGATTCTTTGTTCTTTTGGTGTTGAGTTTGATGAGTTCTTTATAGATTTTGGATACTAGCCCTTTATCTGATATGTCATTTGCAAATATCTTCTCCCATTCTGTCAGTTGTCTTTTGGTTTTGTTGACTGTTTCCTTTGCTTTGCAAAAGCTTTTTATCTTGATGAAGTCCCAATAGTTCATTTTTGCCCTTGCTTCCCTTGCCTTTGGCGATGTTTCTAGGAAGAAGTTGCTGCGGCTGAGGTCGAAGAGGTTGCTGCCTGTGTTCTCCTTTAGGATTTTGATGGACTCCTGTCTCACATTGAGGTCTTTCAACCATTTGGAGTCTATTTTTGTGTGTGGTGTAAGGAAATGGTACAGTTTCATTCTTCTGCATGTGGCTGTCCAATTTTCCCAACACCATTTGTTGAAGAGACTGTCTTTTTTCCATTGGACATTCTTTCCTGCTTTGTCAAAGATTAGTTGACCATAGAGTTGAGGGTCCATTTCTGGGCTCTCTATTCTGTTCCATTGATCTATGTGTCTGTTTTTGTGCCAGTACCATACTGTCTTGATGATGACAGCTTTGTAGTAGAGCTGGAAGTCTGGAATTGTGATGCCGCCAGCTTTGCTTTTCTTTTTCAACATTCCTCTGGCTATGCGGGGTCTTTTCTGGTTCCATACAAATTTTAGGATTATTTGTTCCATTTCTTTGAAAAAAGTGGATGGTATTTTGATGGGGATTGCATTGAATGTGTAGATTGCTCTAGGTAGCATTGACATCTTCACAATATTTGTTCTTCCAATCCATGAGCATGGAACGTTTTTCCATTTCTTTGTGTCTTCCTCAATTTCTTTCATGAGTATTTTATAGTTTTCTGAGTACAGATCCTTTGCCTCTTTGGTTAGATTTATTCCTAGGTATCTTATGGTTTTGGGTGCAATTGTAAATGGGATCGACTCCTTAATTTCTCTTTCTTCTGACTTGTTGTTGGTGTATAGGAATGCCACTGACTTCTGTGCATTGATTTTATATCCTGCCACTTGACTGAATTCCTGTATGAGTTCTAGCAGTTTTGGGGTGGAGTCTTTGGGATTTTCCACATAAAGTATCATATCATCTGCAAAGAGTGAGAGTTTGACTTCTTCTTTGCCGATTTGGATGCCTTTGATTTCTTTTTGTTGTCTGATTGCTGTGGCTAGGACTTCCAATACTATGTTGAATAGCAGTGGTGATAGTGGACATCCCTGCCGCGTTCCTGACCTTAGGGGGAAAGCTCTCAGTTTTTCCCCATTGAGAATGATATTCGCTGTAGGTTTTTCATAGATGGCTTTTATGATATTGAGGTATGTACCCTCTATCCCTATACTCTGAAGAGTTTTGATCAAGAAAGGATGCTGTACTTTGTCAAATGCTTTTTCTGCATCTATTGAGAGGATCATATGATTCTTGTTCTTTCTTTTGTTAATGTATTGTATCACGTTGATTGATTTGCGGATGTTGAACCAACCTTGCAGCCCAGGGATAAATCCCACTTGGTCGTGGTGAATAATCCTTTTAATGTACTGTTGGATCCTATTGGCTAGTATTTTGGTGAGAATTTTTGCATCCATGTTCATCAGGGATATTGGTCTGTAATTCTCCTTTTTGATGGGGTCTTTGTCTGGTTTTGGGATCAAGGTAATGCTGGCCTCATAAAATGAGTTTGGAAGTTTTCCTTCCATTTCTATTTTTTGGAACAGTTTCAGAAGGATAGGTATTAATTCTTCTTGAAATGTTTGGTAGAATTCCCCTGGGAAGCCATCTGGCCCTGGGCTTTTGTGTTTTGGGAGATTTTTGATGACTGCTTCTATTTCTTTAGTGGTTATAGGTCTGTTCAGGTGTTCTATTTCTTCCTGGTTCAGTTTTGGTAGTTGATACATCTCTAGGAATGCATCCATTACTTCCAGATTATCTAATTTGCTGGCATAGAGTTGCTCATAATATGTTCTTATAATTGTTTGTATTTCTTTGGTGTTGGTTGTGATTTCTCCTCTTTCATTCATGATTTTGTTGATTTGGGTCATTTCTCTTTTCTTTTTGATAAGTCTGGCCAGGGGCTTATCAATCTTGTTAATTCTTTCAAAGAACCAGCTCCTAGTTTCGTTGATCTGTTCTACTGTTCTTTTGGTTTCTATTTCATTGATTTGTGCTCTGATCTTTATTATTTCTCTTCTCCTGCTGGGTTTAGGCTTTATTTGCTGTTCTTTCTCCAGCTCCTTTAAGTGTAGGGTTAGGTTGTGTACTTGAGACCTTTCTTGTTTCTTGAGAAAGGCTTGTATTGCTATATACTTTCCTCTTAGGACTGCCTTTGCTGTATCCCAAAGATTTTGAATAGTTGTGTTTTCATTTTCATTGGTTTCCATGAATTTTTTTAATTCTTCTTTAATTTCCTGGTTGACCCATTCATTCTTCAGTAGGATGCTCTTTAGCCTCCATGTATTTGAGTTCTTTCTGACTTTCCTCTTGTGATTGAGTTCTAGTTTCAAAGCATTGTGGTCTGAAAATAGGCAGGGAATGATCCCAATCTTCTGGTACCAGTTGAGACCTGATTTATGACCTAGGATGTGATCTATTCTGGAGAATGTTCCATGGGCACTAGAGAAGAATGTGTATTCCGTTGCTTTGGGATGGAATGTTCTGAATATGTCTGTGAAGTCCATTTGGTCCAGTGTGTCATTTAAAGTCTTTATTTCCTTGTTGATCTTTTGCTTAGACGATCTGTCCATTTCAGTGAGGGGGGTGTTAAAGTCCCCCACTATTATTGTATTGTTGTCGATGTGTTTCTTTGCTTTTGTTATTAATTGCCTTATATAATTGGCTGCTCCCATGTTAGGGGCATAGATATTTACAATTGTTAGATCTTCTTGTTGGATAGACCCTTTAAGTAGGATATAGTGTCCTTCCTCATCTCTTATTACAGTCTTTGGTTTAAAATCTAATTTGTCTGATATAAGGATTGCCACCCCAGCTTTCTTTTGGTGTCCATTAGCATGGTAAATGGTTTTCCACCCCCTCACTTTCAATCTGGGGGTGTCTTTGGGTCTAAAATGAGTCTCTTGCAGACAGCATATGGATGGGTCTTGTTTTTTAATCCAATCTGATAGCCTGTGTCTTTTGATTGGGGCATTTAGCCCATTTACATTCAGGGTAACTATTGAAAGATAGGAATTCAGTGCCATTGTATTGCCTGTAAAGTGACTGTTACTGTATATTGTTTGTGTTCCTTTCTGGTCTATGTTGCTTTTAGGCTCTCTCTTTGCTTAGAGGACCCCTTTCAATATTTGTTGTAGGGCTGGTTTCGTGTTTGCAAATTCCTTTAGTTTTTGTTTGTCCTGGAAGCTTTTTATCTCTCCTTCAATTTTCAATGACAGCCTAGCTGGATATAGTATTCTTGGCTGCATATTTTTCTCATTTAGTGCTCTGAATATGTCCTGCCAGTCCTTTCTGGCCTGCCAGGTCTCTGTGGATAAGTCTGTTGCCAATCTAATGTTTCTACCAGTGTAGGTTACATATCTCTTCTCCCGAGCTGCTTTCAGGATTTTCTCTTTGTCTCTGAGACTCCTAAGTTTTACTATTAGATGTCGGGGTGTTGACCTATTTTTATTGATTTTGAGAGGGGTTCTCTGTGCTTCCTGGATTTTGATGCCTGTTTCCTTCCCCAAACTAGGGAAGTTCTCTGCTATAATTTGCTCCATTATACCTTCTGCCCCTCTCTCTCTTTCTTCTTCTTCTGGGATCCCAATTATTCTAATGTTGTTTCGTCTTATGGTATCGTTTATCTCTCGAATTCTGCCCTCGTGATCCAGTAGTTGTTTATCTCTCTTTTTCTCAGCTTCTTTATTTTCCATCATTTGGTCTTCTATCTCACTGATTCTTTCTTCTGCCTCATTTATCCTAGCAGTTAGCGCCCCCATATTTGATTGCACCTCATTGATAGCCTTTTTGATTTCTACTTGGTTAGATTTTAGTTCTTTTACTTCTCCAGAAAGGGTTTCTCTAATAACTTCCATGTTTTTTTCAAGCCCAGCTAGTATCTTTAAAGTGATGATTCTGAACTCTAGATCTGACATCGTACTAATGTCCGTATTGAGTAGGTCCCTGGCAGTCGGTACTACCTCTTGTTCTTTTTGTTGAGGTGATTTTTTCCGTCTTGTCATTTTGTGCAGAGGAGAATAGATTAATGAGAGAACAAAATGCTAGCAGGGTAACAACGTCCCCAGAAAATATACTCTAAACAAATCAGAAAAGACCTGAAGCAGTGGGAAAAGAAAGGGAAAGAGAGAAAAAAGAAAAGGAAAGAAAAAAAGAAAAAAGAAAAAGATAAAGATAAAAACAAACAAAAGCAGAACAAAACAAAACAAAACAAAAACAGAATGTGATCAAATATGATCAGGCTGGATTATAGATCAGTGCCACACACTAGATTTTGGGTGTATTTTGGTCTGTTAAAAGAAAGTCCCTCCCAAAATTTTAAAGAAAGAAAAACTTATATATGTACAAAAATAAGGGTTGATATGATGAAGGGATGGAATATGACTGTAAAGATGGAAATTATAAAAAATTTTTTAAAAAAGGATTTGATAAGTTGTTTGAAAAAAGAAAGAAGAGGATTAAAAAAAAAAAAAAAAGGGAGAGAATGTGATCAGGCAGGGGAGTAGAAAAAAACCATACACTAGAGATTTAGAGTATATTTTGATCTGTTAGAAGAAACTATCTCAAGATTTTAAAGAGAGAACAACTTATATATATATGCCAAAAATACGGGTAACTACTATGAAGGGTTAGAATATGACTTTAAAAATGAAAAATAAAAATGTTTTTTTTTTAAAAAAGGGATTGATAAGATGTTGGTTGAAAAAGGGAAAAAGAAAAATTCAAAAAAAAGAAAAAAAGACAGTTAAAAAAATAATAATAATTAACTTTGAAAGACTAAAGAATCATGGTAAAAAAGCCATGAATTCTATGTGCAGTATTCCCCTAGCGCTGGAGTTCTGCCGTTCTCATTGATCAGTAAACCTGGTCTTGGCTGGCTGTTCTCGCTGATCTTCTGGGGGAGGGGCCTGTTGCCGTGGTTCCCAAATGTCTTTGCCGGAGGCAGAATTGCCCCGCCCTTGCCGGTCCGGGCTAAGTAATCTGCTCGGGTTTGCTCTCCGGAGCTTTTGTTCCCTGCAAGCTTTCCATACAGCTTTGGAGGCGGAGAGTGAAAATGGCGGCCTCCCAGTCTCCGCCCGGCGGAGCCGAGAACTCGGGGTCCCGCTCCTCAGCGAGCCCCCAGAGAAAAGCCGTCAGTCACTCCCGTCTCCCCGGCCTCCGGCCACACTCCGTGCTCACCCGGCCTGTGACCGCGCCTTTCTATCTGGCACCCGACCCCGGGTGGAGTCTCCAAACCCAGCAGATCCCCGCAGTGCGCTCCTGCACCTCTCCTCCCGGGGGAGGAAGGTGAGTCTCCCCGGATCTGCCGCTTGTTGGGTCCCTGCTGGAGGAGCAGTGGCCCGACTGTGCCGCGGATCACGGTTTATAGCAACCCCGAGCTGAGAGCCCGCGCCTGGGCTCCGTCTCTGCAGCCGGCTTCCCCGCTCCGATACCTGGGAGCTCTGCTGCACTCAGGCACCCCCGGTCTTTCTGTGACCCCGAGGGTCCTGAGACCACACTGTCCCGCGAGGGTTCCACCCCCCACTTCGCCACCAGAGTGACGTCCCTCAGCGGAGCCGACTTCTAAAAGTTCCGACTTTGTGCTCCGCGGCTCTATCACTTGCCAGAAGCGGCCGACGGAGGCCCCTCCCCCGCCGTCTATCCTCCCGAATATCGCCTCGGATTCACTTCTCCGCACGTCCTACCTTCCAGAAAGTGGTCGCTTTTCTGTTCAGAGAGTTGTTGCTCTTCTTTTCTTCGATCTCCTGTTGAGTTTGTAGGTGTTCAGAATGGTTTGATCCCTATCCAGCTGAATTCCTGAGAGGAGACGAAATCCAGGTCTCCTACTCCTCCGCCATCTTGCTCCACCCCCCCCCTTCATATTGTTGTTTTAACTTGAAATGAGTCCTCGGCACATGGTAAGTGCTACATAGGTGATACCTGTTACTATGCTTACTACTATTATTATTATTAAAATAAGCAAAGGTGCACTGCCAACTGTAAAGTGCCATAGCTGATAATGTTATTATTATTTTATTAATGTTATAAACATTATAACATTATAATGTTATAACATTATAAATAATGTTATTTATTTATTAATGTTATTATTGATTTTAGGAAAATCAAAGATGATACTGCTGTTTTTTTAGTGGGTTAGCAGAGAGGTCAGAAAAATCACCGAAATTTTTATGGGAAGGGACAGTAAGCATCATTTCATTCAAATATCTTTGTTTTTTTTTTTTTTCAGGTGGGGAACCTATAGTCCAGATATGACTTGCACATCCCCACTGGCTGGGAAGTGCGTGAGCTAGATGGTATTCTTTCAGTTGTCAGGACTTGGATTTATTTTGTCCCTCCTCAACAAGCCCGGGTGTGCCCAGAAAAGGGAAAGGGACAGTCAGGAGGAAGATGAATAGTATAATTATACAGTGACACCTTGGCATAGGCTTCAGAACCAAACACAAGGGATGTCCCGTCCCAGCCCAGCCATTTAGTGACTGTTTGGACTTGCTTAAGTAATTTCACTTTCCTGAGACTCAGGTGTCTCATCTGTAGAGTGGGGAGATTAATATGTGTCCTGCAGAATGACATAGCTAGGAAAGGTACTTAGCACCACGTGTGGTACATAATAAGGGCTCAATAATCAGCAGGCATGAAGATCATGATGCTGGTGGTGGTGGTGGTGGTGGTGGTGGTGGTGGTGGTGATGGACAGGCTGATGGAGAGGGTGCTGAAGAGCATGATGGGAACTGCTCATGGGTCAGTTCCCAGAAGGTGCTTTGCCTTAAAGCAGATTGATGAAATTTATGTACAGAGACATGACAGGAGTTACCTCACAGAAGTTTCCTTGGGTCCTGGCAGCACAGCCAATGGCTTAGAAGCTGTGTGACCCAATGAATTTGATAACAGATGAGGAATAACTTGAGGGCAACAAAGAGCTGGGAGCTGAAACCACATGACCTCTCCACTGGGTTCAGAAGGTAAGAAAGGCAAGAGTGTATTAAAATACAGCACTTTACTAATTAATAACACATTTAGTCATTCACTTCCTAATGGTGATCTCACCATAATTATTCTTGTCAGTGAAATACACACACTGCTGACTTATGATTCAAAGAATATGGCACCCTTGTCCACATGCACTCTTGTACACAAAGCCTTACCACCAATACTATGGATTTCCAGAAACTCCTACATAATTAATAAATACAAGCATCATTATTTTGCATCATGATAACCTGTGACTACTGTGTTACGTTATGAAAGGAAGAAGAGAAAAGTAAAATAAATAAGCACCAGAGAGAAAAAGAGGCAGTTGACAGGACAGAGAGGTGATATGAATCACTTATAACACAGTCATGTTCTGTATTACACGTAACTAAAATATTAATTTCAGCCCCTTGGCTAGGATACTGAAAATATTTTCCCCTCCAAGGTTAATGTCTAAATAGTACAATGCAAATTCAGTTCAAGAAAGTTTTGGACAAACTGGGGACTTTATCACATCTTGAAAAGTTTCTCAACCACAACCCCATGACCAAATACCACAGTAAAGTGACCACCAACTTCCCTGAAGACAATGAAAGCATAAAACAGAAGGCTATTAGCCTTCCAGAATTGATCATATCCATAAGGAGAGAGAAAAAAAGCCACAATCACTCCAGACCACATGAAATGAGAAACTGCACCTGCAAATTATCTTTTTGCAAATCTCACTCCTGTAACGATAAAATTCTCCATGACTTGGATCAACTTGAATACAGAGACTGTCCTTCCCCTGGCAACAGTGTAAGGAAATAGTAAAGTCAGGGGTAAGCACACATCTGGAGAGGTGATTAGCAATCAGGAAAGTCATTTTACCATGGATGTTTTATCCTGGCTCTACGCATAACTCAGAACGAAACTAACCATTATGGGGAACTTCAATTCAGTGTGTTCACTTAGAACACTAAAACAGCTGAGTTCGGAACAGACACACACCAGCCCAGAGCTGGATGGGCTCTGGAGATCAGGCAAGTCTACATGGAGAGTTTAAGAACATGGAAAGAACTCAGATCCTGAAGAAGACCCCCCCAACATCCAGTACAACTTGGGGCATGTTCCTTACCGCTGTTGGTGTCCCCCCGGAGTAAGCAAAACATGAGACAGGAGACAGCAGTGTTTGTGTTTTGCTCTCAGAGACACTTGATTTCCATCACCTGGCTCTGCCATTTAGTAACTATTTGTGACTGATTGAGTCACCCGAGTGCTCTGAGGTTCAATCTTTCCAAGTTCAATATCACCGGCCCCATTGACAGTTATAAAGATTAAATGGGATAATATATACAAAACCTTCAGCATGGATCTGGCACATAGGAAGAGGGGTAAAATATCGTTTAATTTGCATGGCTATTACAAGAATTAAATAAGTTGTAATATATGAAAATCATTTAGTGCAGTGCCTACCCTATAGTAGGTACTCAATAAATCCTAGCTCGTCGTTCCTACAGACATCATAAGCCCTTGACGTGCCCTCTAGCTCTAAGCCTTCCGTGATTATATAACATTTTCCTTGTTATTTAAACTTCGACCTGGGTTTCCTGTCTCCCAGCCCAGAATGTTGGCTACTACGCTGCTTAGAAACTGAGTCAGAAGACACAAAGCCACGTCAGAAGCCCCAGGGAGGAGCCGGGCGCCATCCGTTCCGCAGGGCCTTGCACCTCAGCCGTCGGTCCACAGCTGACAGACAGCCCTGGTATCAGGCACCACATCCTGTGGAAAAGGACTGACAGACACGCACATCCAGCTCTGGTATTTGCCCCAGAGACCTGAGATGTAATTCAGGTCTGAGGTGTTTTGAGGAAGGGTCGGTTTGATTCTAAACCTGTGTCGTTTCTGAGGTGGACATCTTCCCCTCACCTGTGTGTAGAACTCATGCCTAACTTGGCTAAGCTTTCAGAGTTGCCATTCGAGGTGAGAGGTAAATGCCATTCCTTGGACAGCTTGCAAGGAACTGGTTAATATTAATGACCAAACCTAAAAAATGCCCTGCATTTCTCGTAAACCAGTGATGTTTTTATACCAATTCTAGTCACCTACAACTGCAGCTGTAGATGGGACACAGTGATAAATACAATGGCGGACGCTTACTGAATGGTTAACTATGTGCTGGGAACTTTAGCGTAGACATAATCCCACTCAATCCCTATAGCAACTCCAGGGGCACCTGCTGAAGTTGACCAGGCTTCATGTGACATTCGCAATATATCTCTTTCGTTGGCCAACATATCAACAATTTGGGGGGTGGGTGTGAGGTACTTCCACCCATATCAACAATTTGGGGGGGGTGTGTGAGGTACTTCCACTCATGGGAGGGGGGGAATCTACCCAGGGGTACATGGGAAGAGGAGAAAAGACCAACCTGTGCAATAAAAAACTATCAGCAAGCAACAAGGCAAGGACTTTTTCTAATAAAAATAAGTCTTATTCCAAGTACAGCCTGAACTCCCCTCCCCCTTTCTGGACCTCCAAGTAACTCTCATGTGTCTGAAACAGCGCACTCCATTTCTCAGGAAAGGGCCTCTCCATCCACTCACACTTCTGCATGCTGATCTGAGACTGGTCAGGGTTGTTTTACATAAGGAGATCAGCATTCTTTATTACTGCTGTCCCCATTTTAGAGATGAGAAAACTGAGGCAGTGGAGTTCACAAGGTCACACAGCTGGTAGGCACCAGAAGGAACGCCTGAACCCAGGTGTGGTTGGCTCCAGAGCCCACACCCTTAATCATTATATACACACTTTATAATCTGATGAATGGCAAGATGTGAATTCCAGCCAGGTGATGAAAATTATTCCTAAGTTTAAATCACCAAACTGTAGTATTCTAATTGTTTTTTTTTTTTTCTCCACTGTGACTATGAAAAGGAAAAATACATTGATGTATTTAACCACCATCAACTGCATACCAGCTATCTACCCAGCACTCTGCTCCTATTAGGACCATAAACATTAACAAATTGAGAGCCAGCTCCTGACTAATTCACAGTCTGGAGGTGGGGAGATGGCTGTAAAAAAAAAAAAAAAAAAGGACTTACATATAAGGGAACCAGTGTGTTCTCAGAAATATTGTCAGGGTTACCAGAACACAGAAGGACCTGGCCTAGCACATGCACATGCCCATGAACACATGAGGAAAAGAAAGGCACAGTGCAATTCTTGCCATAAAAGAAAGAACTCTGAGAGCCCTTTTTAATTTACCAATCACTATGCATTAGCTAGAACATGCTCAGCTATGACAACATGCTCCATGATCCCCTGATTTACAGGGGATCTATATGTTTCCCCTACAAATTAAGTGCCTCCACGATAAAATGTTTTATGATGTTAGATTTGAGAGGTCTGATAGTTCTATTAGTCTCACAGAATTGGTCTTGAAACAGTACGAACAAAATAAAATATCGAGTCCCAGGTTATGAGAATGTTATTTTCATGGTTTATGTGAATCCGCCCAGGTAGGGCACAGTAAGTTACTAATCTTTTTGTTTTAATAAATGTGTTTACCAGCTAGGAGAATGCAGCTTGATTCAATGTCTCATAGGGCACTCAATTTTGGAAATTAAAGTTAATAACGTTTCTCCATGAGCCAGGATAACATCTCTAGTGAATCACAAAGAAAATACACCAAGTTGTATGGAAAGGTACAACGGGGGCCTCGTGCACCCCAGCAGTCTCTCGCCTTGAAGAGACAGGGGTTAATGTGTGTACCCATCACAGTTCGGAGGTATGTGGCTGTATGTCACCCACTTCTCTGGATTCTAGCCAGCTTTCATGGCTGCAAAATTAGGCTGACAATAAGCCAAAAATTGTATCTAGAAAGACATCAAGTGCACAAAGTCGAGGGAGAATTAGAAGTAGAAGGTTAGAAATAATTACAAGTGCATAAATCGTCAGCAGACAACTCTGCGACTACTACTAAGCATGAAATTAAGCCTTATGAAATGAAATGCATTACCGATAAACTTTCAGTTATAAATTAAGGCTAGAAAAACTGCATTTCCTCGCTCGTCTGTTGAAAAAAAAAATAAATGAAGCTCACTTTTGAATAAAAATTTTTTAACACTATTTAAAGTGATTTAAAAAAAAACAGAATGTTTAATGGTCACTTTATAACTGATGCCATAACATAGTGCTCCAGAACAACACAATACAATGCAGTGTGATTATTTGCATAATTGTATAGTTCTCTGGGACTCCATTCAAACTAATATTACTTCCTCTCTCCTACTCCCTCATGCTGGTGATTGGAAGCAGGGGATAGTCTCCTTCGTGCCTGTGTGTCATCACTCTGTAACTCTTGCCCTTTTAATTAGTCCTCTTTCAGTGGTGGGTGCCAAAAATTATAGGGCAGGCTGTCCATGGCCAGCTTGCTCTGTCTAAAGCCGCATTCACTCTTAATTATAGCCCCTTACACTTGAACATTTCTCCATTTAATCAATGTTCTCCTGTCCATTATCTCATTTGGTTTTCACAACATCTCCATGAAAAAGACAGAGCAGGGGTTACTATTCTCAGTTTAGAGAGAAGGAAACAGAGGATCAGAGAAGCAATCAAGGCCATGGAAGGTCAAGAGCAAGCTTGGGATTGCAAAGGCTAGTTCAGTTCTTTTTCCCAAATATGTTGCTTGCTTCCTGATTCAAGAAGGATTCTACCCTGGTACTTCATACATGGTCTGCAAACTCAAAAGGGACCAAGTAATTAATACCAATGAGTGAATCACATCAGTGCAAGACAGCAGGGCATGGTGGGGACTATGGCAAAGTGGTAGGCGTTTTGGGGGAACTCTGCCTGAAAACACGTCAATTCAGAACCACTTTAAATATGATGCGGGCCAAAAGATACACACTTAGGGATGGGTGGGAGAGGCAGTAAATCTGGACCTTGGGTAGGCAGGGGTGATTCCTGCATTAATCATATTTGTACATATTTGGACCTAAGGAATAAAAGCACCTATACACACAGGGGCACACCTGGGAGCCATACTCCTCCAACGACTGAGAAATGAATTCACAAAAGGAAACTTGTCCATGGTCTTGAGGACCTCACAGTCTACTGGGAAATGACAGACATTCCCATCAAAACATCATTCCCTCAGTGAAGCCTCTCATCAACTCCTGTTCCCAGAGTTCCACAGGCTTTCTCATAAATTCTCATAGTCCTTTGTATATATTGCAATGAGAAAGAATTTTGTGTGCAATTGTGAGAAATTGTGTAGCGATTCTGCTTCTAAAGTTACATAGTATAAAGCCTGATCCTTCCTAGCACTCAATTGTTTGACCCTGAATTACAGGAGGTTTCGATAAAACTCATGTATTCTGAAGGCAAACAAATAAAACAAATACAGGTAGTTGAAATGAGACAGTTTCTAACTATAACAAGAGCAACCACACCGAGCACTTACACTTGGCCCTTCAAGTGGCAGCAAAGGCTAGAGGTTAAGAGCACAGGATTAGATGCAAGGTAACCTGAATGCAAATTACAGCACCACTACCAATGTGCTGTGTTGTATTAAGCAAAGACTTTAAAAATGCTCTGAACCTCATTTTCCTCCTCCATTAGAAAGGAATAATGATGTCCACCTCATAGTGCCATTATAAGGCTTTACAGTAAAGAGAATAAGTATTCCCTGTTATTCCCAATTTAATTCATCCAACAAATACTGATGAAGGGTCTGCTATCATAAGGCATCTATTAGGTGCAGGGAATACAGACCTAGTCCTTGACCTCATGGAGTTTTCATTCTAGCAGATAAGATGGAGATTGATTAAATAATCACACAAATCAACATAAAATTATAACTGCGCTAAGTATTTTGAAGGGGACATTTATAGCACTAGGAGATCAGGGGTAGGGGAACCAGACCTGACTGGGGAGGCTAGGGGTCAGGGAAAAAAGGGAAGTAGCTGGAGAGGAGGAGAGACCTGGAAAACGAGTAGGTATTAACCAGCTGGGAACAGGAGAAAAGCCTCTGAGCAGAAAGACTAGCCCGAGTGAGGGTCCCCTGGGGATGGAGACAGCGAGGCAGAACAGGACACATAAAAGAAATGATAACACAGGTAGGATGCCTTGAGTGATGAGAGCCATGGGGAGCATAACTGATAAGGCTGAGGTGGCAGCAGGGACCACACCATGCAGAAACCTGTAGACTGTTTCTAAAAGCAATGGAGAGCCTTTGAACTGGTCAGATCATATTTACTTTTGAAATCTATCACTCTAGCTGTCTGGCATGTGGAGAATAAGGCAATGCAGGGGGAAGTTAATTGGCTATTATGTTCCGCCAGATAAGACCAAATGGTCCTTTAGACCAGTTTTGGCAATGAGATGAAGGAAAGTGGGAGAATGTGCTTAGTGTTACTTAAATAACTTATTATTATTATTATTATCATTATTATTATTATTGACAGACATTACGTGTACTGTCTCATTTAATCCTCATAAAATCTCAGTAGGGAAGGCCACTAGTCTCATTAAATAAAGAGAAAACAAGGCCTGGAAGACATCATGTGGTTTGCGCAGGGTCAAATGGTTGGCCAGAGGCTTGACTACAAAGTTCTTTGCACGATCCCCGATTGCCTGCGGATAGTCAGGCTACAAAAAAAAGAGAGCAATGCCTTAAAAGATGGCATCAACTGAGTCGAAAAGGTAACACAAAAAGGGGTTGAACTTTGGGTTTTGTTTGAACAAAAGAATGTTTTCCTTTTTTTTTTTAAATTTTAGAGCCTGGATATCAAATCTTTACCACAAACAAATACAGTCATTTCAAAGTTACATAGCAACTTTGAGACTGAAGTGGTCAGGGTGTTCATGTACACAGATCAAAGAGCATATAAAAAAAAAATGTGCACTCCTATCCGCGGATAATTTGTCAAACTCAAAAATGGAGAACTCCTATTGGCAAGTATTTTTACCATGAACTTCCCTAAAACCATTCCACACAATGGTCTCTTATCATCATCATTGCAAATAAATGTATCCATTATTTAATTCTGTGTATATATTTAATCAACACACTTTGTACTTGTATTTACATAGTTAGGTGCTAATCAGCTCTAAAATTATCAAAGAACCACATCTGGTCTGAAAAAATTCAAAAACACAGCGAATTCAAAATACGGGAACTAAGGGGGTTGCAGTTACTCCGCAGAAGGGTTAGCAGCTCATCTCAATTACATCCACAAGACCACCCTCCCTCCTTCTACCCCAGAGGTTACAAACCGAAATGCTTACAGAGGCCCGTCAGGAACAGCAAATGTATACAACAGTCTGGAGGAGGGAGGGCTGTTATAAACCAGGGAGCATGCCCCACCTCAACGGCAATCGGAAATCGGGTTTCACTGAAAAACACCTACACCCAACAGATTCTGGGACTCACATGTAACTTTGGCCAAGGGCCAGAAGTCGCCCATAGACACTTCAGAGTTTGCTATTAAATAGAGAAAGATCCCTGTTCACAAATTATTAAGTTCAATATCTTTTAAAATCTACTTCATAATGTAAAGTAGGAAGCTTTTTTTTAAAGTTCGCATTCTCAAGAAAACTGTCATTTTAAGAGGCTGTTCTATAAATACAGACTAGAAACAGAATCTTTACAGGAATATTGTTCTTCATACACTCATTAAAAGGGACAAATACAGGTTATTTTTTTCCTCCCAGATGAAATGCAGTCTTTAATGCATCTCTCCAGGGTGGTTTCCTTTTACCACCCAGGAGATATAGGAAAATTATATGTGGAAAAAGCCAGCTCCGATCTATGTTTAAATAAACTTTCTGCCCTATGATGGGACAAGAGGCAAAGGAATGAGTAATGCATCTACTTCCTGTACATTCTTAGAACAACCCTCCCACGCCAAAACTATTATTTATCTAAATTGTGTAAAAATATCTTTTCTATTTGCAGTACATCTGTACGTTCATTTTGATGGCATTTGATTATACAAAATTGTTACAAGTGCCCAGATTCTAATTGTAACAACTATGGTTTGCTTCAAAACTTTGCAGGTTCCTAGTCCTTGTCTTCTCCCTGAAGTCAGTTTAAAAGTTGAATCATTTTCGAATCTTTAAGTGAAAGAAATATTACTTCTCTCAAGCCAAATAAGAACGAATCAATATCAGAAAGCAGTGATAACTAAAGATATTATAAGTTCAACAAAAACAATTCATGGCAAAGTCACCTGAATTTTATATAAGTTTACTAGTCTTGCAGAGTAACAGAATTCTGTAATTGTGGGATCTATAGGTTTTGGTAAATAAGCTGCCAAAATATTTCTTGATAAATTTATGAATGAGAAGGAAATAAATGTAAGCTAGATTAGGATAAGATTTAGATGGTAAATGTAGATCAGGTCAGCCCACCATATACAAATAACTTCAATTCACAACTGATAGAAAGATGGGAACTTACAAGAATGGAAGCATCTCTCAGAGTGAGCCCCAAGGCTCTGTCTGTTTTGTTGCCTCCCCCTTTTTCGTATCCCCTTTACAAATCTGTTCATCAAAAACTAGAAAAAAGTCCTAGAAGTCCAATACTGCCTGTCAAATGTGTGAATGGCACAAGTTTAACACAATGAATAAAATTTGGGAGTTTCAACGTGATCCAAATAGACTAGAATACAGGACCAATACCACAAATAAATGCTTGACAAGGATGAACACGTATTTCTACATCTGAGTTCAAAATTAAATCCATTGCCAAATCACCACACAGAGAAATAATGTGATAATTATTCAGAAGGAACAAAGGGTTATACCTCGATTCCAAGTCTGTCTTCGGTTGCAAGGGAGAAGCAGCATGAGGGAGAAGAAGGAGCATGTGGTAGAGTGTTTAAGTCCCCAGGCTCTGATGCTCGCAAGCTGTGTGGTCCAGGACTTCACCTAAGTCTGTTTCCTTCTCTATAAAATGGCAATAATAAATACCTCCTAAGGAATAATAATGACTAAATAACACATCGAACATACTAATGATATTGATAATAACATCTATCACTTATTTGAATCATTAACCACAGGCACTATCACATTCATCTGTCTTCTATTATAGTGTTTGGCACATAGCAGGTTTCTAATAAACTAAGGCTCTCATTATGAACTAGTTGGGCTTACAACATTATCGAGGAGAATCACTCACAAGCATGTAATTAAAACATCCCCACAGTTCCTGACTCTAGACTCAAGAGTCTAGTCTTTGCAGCAAGCCAGAGAGACCCTTGCCCTTGTGAGGACCAGCTCCACCACAAGTCATGTCTAGAATCTGTGAACCTTTTAAAGGAGGGCCCTTCTTTAGAACTATTTGTTTTCTCTGCTCATCATGTCTCAAGAAGTGTGGCAAGTCTTTCTCAGTGGATGATCACACGTGCCTCTTAACCTTCATCAGCTTGGGTCACTTGGAAGACTGAATTTAATATTGTGCCATAGACCACATTTTTGGTCACATTGCTCCAAACATAACCTCAAAAATATGTCAAAGGGGCGCCTGGGTGGCTCAGTCGTTAAGCGTCTGCCTTCGGCTCAGGTCCTGATCCCAGGGTCCTGGGATCGAGCCTCACATCGGGCTCCCTGCTCGGCGGG
Organism: Halichoerus grypus; assembly: GCF_964656455.1. Lineage (NCBI taxonomy): Eukaryota > Metazoa > Chordata > Mammalia > Carnivora > Phocidae > Halichoerus > Halichoerus grypus. Next base: position 46,241,560 of record NC_135713.1, on the reverse strand, counting down.
AAGCCTGCTTCTCCCTCTCCCACTCCCCTGCTTGTGTTCCCCTCTCGCTATGTATCTCTCTGTCAAATAAATTTAAAAAATCTTTAAAAAAAAATATGTCAAAAATCTATATGTTTTTTAGTGATGTTGTAACAGTAAATCAAAATTTAATTTTATTTGTTGGATAAGAGATATTATTATGGAACACTACGGGCTACTCTGATTAGGAGAAATTTTAACAGATTTAGAGAACATCCAGAAGAAAGTAGCTGGGATTATAAAGACTCTAAACACCATGCCTTAGGATGAATAGTTGAAAGACTATGAATGTTCAGCTTGTGAAGATTGGTGGAGGGGTGGGGAAAAAGTTGAGGGGAAAAAAAGGTGCCCTCTCAAAATGTCTAAAAGGATTCCCTGTGAAATCATGACTAGATACAGGTACAAGTAGGACCAAGGAGCTCAGGATAAGTAACCTTAGAACAGTGAGATGACCAACAGTGAACCCAAGCACATGAAGTTATAGAAAGTTCTACATCATGGGGCGCCTGGGTGGCTCATTCAGCTAAGCATCTGACTCTTGATTTCAGCTCAGGTCGTGATGTCAGGGTCATGAGATTAAGCCCTGCATTAGGCTCCACGCTCAGTGGGGAGTCTGCTTCTCTCACTTTGCCCCTCCCCCAACTTGTGCTCTCTCCCTCTCTCTCAAATAAATAAATCTTTTTTTAAAAAAGAAAATTCTACATCATTAGAAATATCTGAGCAAAGGCCAAACTACCGGATGCTAAGACTGTTGTAGAAGGAATACCTCCCACCTGCAATATAATTTTAGATCTCAGGTTTCAAACTAACACCCCCACAGACAAATCAGACATGTTAAATTTGGCCTTCCATAGTATTTTCTTTCTAATGTGAGTTGTATAAACATTTTCAAATTTAAAATATATAACAAAACTCCATATTTGCGGCTTCCTTTGAAAATCAGAAAATAAGGGAATCCCCATAGCCATACAATGACTATGAGCTGGAGTATGATTTTGATGGTCTTCATCATACTCTGTGGCTGATACCATTTGTTTTCATATCTGCTTGTGACTCCTAAATTAAATGATCTCTGGAGTTTCTTCAACCATCATGATTCTCTAATCCAATACGGGAAGAACTCTGGGTTTTGAAGCAGAAGGTCCATATATGGTCCAACTTGACTGAGTTTGTGTCCTTGAACAAGCTGCTTGAGTTTTCTAGTCCTCGTTTTTCTAAGAGAGGAACAAATGTGTTTTCTAACCATCTCACAGGGTTGTAGTTAAGAGTGATGTGAAATCAGGGCACCTGGGTGGCTCAGTCAGTTGAGCGTCTGCCTTCAGCTCGGGTCATGATCTCAGGGTCCTAGTATCGAGCCCTATGTGGACTCCCTGCTCAGCGGGGAGTCTGCTTTTCCCTCTCCCTCTGTGAACTCTCTCTCTCACTCTCACTCTCTCTCAAATAAATAATCTTTAAAATAAAAAAGAATGATATGAAATCATTTGTGCAAGCAACACCACAACACGTGTAAATGTAAGATACTATCATCAAACACGCAGATGGTTTCCTTAATTTCAGGAAGAGAATAATATGGCTTCCGATATTTTCTTAAAATAAAAACAGATGTGATAAATATCTGAAATACCTATATTTTGAAAGAACATAGATGAAATCATATAAGGCTTGATGAAAACAATAAAAATCCAACAGTTAATTGTGTGTATGTATGGGTATGTATGTGTTTAACACCTTTATCCCTAAGTCGAACCAAAGTTATGAATAATTTTACATCTGCTTTGTAACACTTTGCCTATAGGAGCTTAACAACTCCACTTTTTTTAAGTTAGACTAATATATATGGAGAAAATAAGGTAGAACACTGTGGCGATTTCCAGAAATTTCAAACAAACTTGACACAGAGAAAATAATACCACTCCTGAATGACTCATCCTAATTGCCGCATAAATCACATGCATTGGATTGTTACAAAACTCTCCATTTTCTTACATCTGATTAGAGATAGGGATTCTCAAAGAATCATTGGAGTGAAGCTACTAGAAGAAGGAAGTGAGCTACAGAGTTAGAATGTGGCAGAGAGGAAGGTGCTGAAATTCAGATAATGGAAATAGTGCAGTTGTTGCAAGAACAAGATGTAACACAGTGGTTCTCGAAGTGTGGTCCCCAGATCAGCAGTATCAGCATCACTCTGAAGTTGTTAGAAATGTAAATTCTCCAGCCCCACTCCAGATTTACTAAGTCTAAGGGTGGGGCCCAGCAAGCTAAAATTTTAAAAGTCCTCCAGGTGATTCTGATCCATGCCAAAATTTGAGAACTAGAAACCTAGGATAGGTCCAGGGTAGCAGTCAGACTAGGTAAGGTAGAGAATAAGATCACTGAAGGAGGAGAATTTAATGAACTGACCCGGAATTTGGGGAAATTATCTGCATAGAAACTGCAATTATCAAGAATTATGATTAGAGTTATTTTAAGTAAAGAGAGAGAGCCAATCAGGAGCTAAAATCTTCAAGAATTTAGGAGGCATGACCTGGGGGTTTGTGGACTACCGTAACCAGGGAGGGTAGCTGCTAATATAGTCAAGCGTTCAAATTTTACATCAAACAGCACATAGAAAGGCCCTGTGCCCAGAAAGAACAAAAGACTGAAAAACACCAAAGGTCAGCACAACCAGCAAGAGGGGGAGACAGGTGTGAGTTAAGTTGGAGAAGTGGGGGAAGGATTTGATTCTTACCCTAAGACAAAATGAAAAGAACAAAATAATTCTAAGGCAGCCAGAAGTGACAGGATCAGAACTGCCTTTCTTAAAGACCGAGGTAAATGGTCAAGTTGTACAGTAGGAAGGGTAAGACTCTGGTTGATGAGAGGTAGAGAGAAATACTGAGAAATGTCAGGGAGAAGCCTGGGTCTTTGGTTTGCATAACTGGAGCCACTTTACCAAGCTAGATTAGTGGAGAGTAGCTTCAGTGAGTTAGGGAAGAATCCTAAGACTTCCAATCAGAATAAGCTTATTATAACCTTATAAGATGGAAGATGACACGTGCTATAACTCAGATATAACTAACTTATGTTATGGCGGACTATGAAGCTAGAGCGCTGACGTTCAAATGCCAGCTCTCCTACTAAGTAGCTGTTAACTTTTGAGCAAGTAGTTAACCATGACACCTTTAAAATGGAAATCATAAGACTTATTTTACAAGTGAGAATAAAAGATCACTACCCTCCCAGGAAAAGACTGGTTATTTTGCATCCATCATCACAAGGAACTGGTTTTAAACTGATAACAAACTGAGCAAGCAAATCTAAAAGCCAGCTAATCAAGGGAGAGACTCTCCTTCCCAAAGTCAATCAACTCCAATAACCACACTTCCTCAGGCAAAGGGCAGCCAAATCCCTAAACCCTCTGCTTCTGAAAGTCAGGCAGTCTCTGGACTCCTCTTGCCATGCACCTTTCCTCTTGCATCATCCTGCTGCCCCCTCAAGAAGACCACTGTCATACCCTACTTTGACCTTCGTTTATATTTCCTTCTTCTCAAATATATCTATAAAATATATTATACAGGTATAAACAACAAGTTTAGTGTCGCTTATTTTTGAGCAAAATGCAAAAATGTTCTTATAAATAATATCATCTCATAAATAATGTAATTATTATTCAATGTTTTGAGCCTAATACTCATCACTAGATTAATGTATATAGACATAACTCACTTGTTTTCCCTGCCCATATCATCTGCTGCATAAATTTCCTACAACTTATTTATTCACCCTCCTAATGATGAGCATTTTGGTTATTTCCATTTTCTTACTATTATCAACAACACTTGAATGAATATTCTGGTATGTGTCAACTGCAGCACATGTACAAAAGTATCTGGAAGACAGCTACAGAGTAGTGGAATTGCTGAGTCATAGACTACATCAATGTCTAACTTCACAAGAAAACGCCAAATTTCTAAATGATGGCCGATCTACACTCTGAAAGCAGTATGTTAAAGTTCTCTCCAATGCTTCATATTTTCAGATATCTTCATCTGTTCTAATCTAGCAAGTATAAACAATATTTCACTGATGACTCATTTTTCATTCCCCCAATCACTAATGAGATTTTGCAACTTTACATACATTTTTTTTATCATACATATGCTCTTCCTTTTCAGAGTAACTCCTATTGAAGCCCTTTGACCATTTTTCCATTAGATTATTTTATTCTTGTTCTTTTGTAGATTTTTATATATTCTCCTCACTACTTCTTCATCACCTACATGTGGTAAAAAAAAAAAAAAAAAAAAAGCTCTCCAGTTTGTGACTTATCTCTTCACTTTATGTATCTTTTGAAGAACAATATATAAAATAAAGGATCTATAAAGTCAATGTTGTTGTTTTTGTTTTTGTTTTTTGCAATGTCTAATAAAATTGACCAGGCTCTAATGAGATTGATGAGAAAAAGAGAAAGAGAGGGCAAGAGAGAGGAAGATGGAAGACAGATTGTGAAGTTGTTTGGGAGTTTATGATTCTGTGTTTGATTAGACATATGCTTTATTATCTGGTATTTTGTTTATTTTCTTCAAAAAATACACAGGTTAGAAAAAATATCCTATTATGCAGATAATATTTAACCTTGTTTACATTTTACCTATTTATTTTACTCACCATTCCTCCTTCTGTATCAGACCTTCTTTCTAGGATTACTTTTCTTCTGTAGTTTCCACAGGGAAGCTCCATTTGTCTGGAAATGTGTTTATTTTGTTATTATTAAAAAGGAAACAAGTCTAGCTTGACAGTTATTTTCTCTCAAATCTTTGAAGATACTATTTCAGCTCTGCTGTCAGTGAACAGCCTACTGTCAATGTTAATTGTGGGTCTTCTGTAGCTGATCTCTCTTTGCTCTCTAGATGCTTCTAAGACCTTCTCTTTATGTTCTATACGTTTATGTTTTGTTATGTTTTGCAATTTCACTACAACAAGTCTAGGTATGGATTCATTTTTTTATTTATCTTGCTTGTACTTCCTGTATCTGTGGATTGACATCATCCATCAGTTTTAGAGAATTCCCAGACATTATCTCTTCATATGTTGTGTCTTCTCCATTTTGCTCCCTTTCTGGCACTCTGATTAAACATGTAACAAACTTAATCTGTTGTTGCAGCTAACATTTTAAATAACCACCTTTATTTCTTTAAGGATTCATAACTCTTTATTTTATAATCCAGATGTGATAATTCTAATAAGTAAAAATCTCAGGGGATTAAGTCTGTTTTTCTGTTTTGTTTTCTTTATGATATCTCTGACTGGTAATGGCTGGTTTTCTTATGTATTTTTATCATCTTTGATTGTGGGATCATTTTTTTCTCTTTACCTGTGGGATTCCTATATCTCATATAGGCTATGCTTTCCTCTATAGAGGATCTGTGGTTGCTTTTGCTGGAAACCATGAGAGGCTACCAACCTAGGATCACTTGGTCCCATTCCAGGTCCTGATTTCATGCAGGAGTCAAGTTCAGTTTCCTTGCCTTCTGGTTTCCAACTGGCATACTCTAGGCTGATTGATCCTCAGGTACACAGCTATATGGGTATTTGCCTCAGAACAATTCTGGTCTTTCTCGTTCCTCGCTCAGTACTTCCTACCGGAGTTTCTGCTCAAGGTTTGTTTTTTGTTTTCTCTGGGGGTGGTGGACGGGTACTTGGAAGGTTAGTGATTTCCTTACTCCAACTCTAGCAGTGCCTTGACCCCTAGGTTGAACCATGATCTAGGTATTTTAAAGCACATGGACCCTCTGAGATAGTCTGCCAAGTGAAAGCAGAAGATAATTATTTTTAATTTCTTGTTGTAAGAGTTCAGTTGATGTAATCAGAGTCATATAAAACTGTTCACTCTCCCTTATATGAAGGTTTTCTGATGACATGTTGGAAATGCCATCCAATTATGTTGTTCCTACCGAATCACTTCCTTCTCTGGATCTTAGGGGATTCACTGTCTACAGCATCCAGTTTAAGTCTTAATTACACACAATAGTTTATCACTCTCAGTCTGCTCTGAGTAAGTATGTGCTTTCTCTAGGTTCTCCAAAGACAGAAAGCATTGTCTTTACTTGTAAGTCTTATATCCTCCCAGGACCCCAAGCACGAGAGGTCCATGGCCCAAAAGTAATTGTTGGTAATTTCACTGTGTAAAAAAAGTTCATACAATTGAATTAAAAACAGAATTCTTGAAAACAAGCACAAGAGAGATACAATTACAGATCCTCTCTTTTCCAAAATAATTCATCCATTTATTACAAGTGAAATCAATGATGAGAAATAGAAATACCCAACACCCTTCTTAAAACTACAATTTAAGCTGTTCACAGCAAAACTTCCTGAAGTGGGAGGGGAAATGCTATCACAGCTGCCTTGAGGGAAAATGAAACTCTTAATTTTGCATATAATAAATTGCATTTGTTTCTGTACGAATCTCCTTCTCTATCACATTCTTAAACAAGAGATGGGAACCAGAAATATAGTTCCTCCTCCAGATTTCAAAACCAAAATAGACCTCATGATACAAGCACCATCCCTTAGTAAATAAAATTACAAAGAGTCTAGCTACTGAGGACCAATTTGTAATCAGAGCATTAAGCCGTACTGTACGAAAATGTCAATTCTGGCGCAGCCTTGATGAGCGAAGATTGAACGCGTGGGCCAGTTTATCATATTATCCCGACTACCCTCTTTTCAAGCTGGCAGGTCCAATTCACATACAAAAAGGATTTCAGTCTGAGGGATTTTGCATCTGAAAAAGAACCAGCGGACTGATAGTGTTTTTCACCATTATTTTATTTTCTTAGAAATAAATGCACAGAAAACATACAATATAAATATTTTCTCAAAAGCAAGTAGTCCTACTCTGCATGGTTCTGCAACACTCTTCACTACAATGTATAAAAATAAAGACCCTGCTAAGAGTTAAGAGATACTTTGGCTGTTAAAACTATGTATCATTCAATAAAAAGATATTAATACATTTCAAGCATTTTGATACAGTCCGCCTTATCTCTCTGAGCTGGTGGAGACAAGCACACCAAAAGGTTTATTAAGGTAGGGTGGGCGGGTGCCTGGGTGGCTCAGTAGGTTAAGCAACTGCCTTCGGCTCAGGTCGTGATCCCAGGGTCCTGGGATGGAGCCCCACATCAGGCTCCCTGCTCAGCCAGGAGTCTGTTTCTCCCTCTGCCTGCTCTACCTGCTGCTCCCCCTGCTTGTTCTCTCTCTCTCTCTCTGTCAAATAAATAAATAAATAAATAAATCTTAAAAAAAAAAAAAGGTAGGGTGGGCAAAAATTGACAAGGCAAGAAACATCAAATGTTGGAGAGGTTGTGGAGAATGGGGAACCCTCTTACACTGTTGGTGGGAATGCAAGTTGGGAAAAACAGTGTGGAGGTTCCTCAAAAAATTAAAAATAGAGCTACCCTATGACCCAGCAATTGCACTACTGGGTATCTACCCCAAAGACACAGATGTAGTGAAAAGAAGGGCCATATGCACCCCAATGTTCATAGCGGCAATGTCCGCAATAGCCAAACTGTGGAAAGAGCTGAGATGCCCTTCAACAGATGAATGGATAAAGAAGATGTGGTCCATATATACAATGGAATATTACTCAGCCATCAGAAAGGATGAATACCCAACTTTTACATCAATATGGATGGGACTGGAGGAGATTGTGCTAAGTGAGATAAGTCAAGCAGAGAAAGACAATTATCATATGGTTTCACTTATTTGTGGAACATAAGGAATAGCATGTAGGACATTAGGAGAAGGAAGGGAAAAATGAAGGGGGGAATCGGAGGGGGAGACGAACCATGAGAGACTATGGGCTCTGAGAAACAAACAGAGGGTTTTAGAGGGGAGGGAGGTGGGGGTATGGGTTAGCCTGGTGATGGTATTAAGGAGGGCATGTATTGCATGGAGCACTGGGTGTTTTCCGAAAACAATGAATCGTGGATCACTACATCAAAAACTAATGGTGACTAACATAACATAACATAATAAATAATGTAATAAAATAAATAATTAAATTAAATTTAAAAAAAGAAAATAAACATAGTAAAGTTGTTATTTTAAACCTCTGTGTCAGTGTGTGTGGATACATACTAGATAAGCATGTAAAATGTTTCTTGATGTACATTACAGTCATTTGAAAGCCACAGAACAAGAGAGATATTCTCTAAGCTCCTTTCAAGCAGGAGATTTTCTAAGTCAACTGGAGACAGTCTTCCCTAGTGAAGTTTGAAAATAAGAAAAGTCTGGGTTCAAAGCCTTGCTCTGCACTGTCAGCGGTGAAGATCTGGTACACATTAACCTTTCAACCCTCCGCTTCCTTAGCTCTCCCAAGATCCTACTTGGAGACTTGGGTGTCTGGGAAAAGGGAAAAGGAAGGAGATCACTTTCCCTCCTGCCCCTTTTGCACTGCTGTTCCCCAATATTTTCCTGCTCAGACTACCACTTTTTTTTTTCTTACTATTCTAGTTGTATCCTGTCCCAACTTTCTGGCATATTTGTCATTTCTATGGTGATATCATGATTCCTGTACCCATAACTACAGCCACTGGGCTACTGGGCATAGAAATGAGAAAAAACATGGAAGGAACCTACAACCATGTCAGTACATAATAGGACCTCAAATACATGGCAACAGTACCAGTGGAAATAGAGGTCCTAGTAACGGGCGGTGGTGGTGGTGGTGATCGTAGTATTTATCCTCAATGCCTATCAAAATGCCTCTGGTAAGGTCAGACACAGGGAGGAGATAATAGGTCTAAACAGCTACCGGAGCTAAATGATATCCTACTCAGAAAGTTTCACAGTTTAATAGAGGACCACAGAAAATTCCAAATTATCTGAAGCCCAAAGGAATTACTCTTTAATGGAGGGATTTTAGGAACCCAGATGAGGTAGGAAAGGAAGCAATTCGTTCTAGGGGTAGGGGTACAAAGAAAGGGGACTCTCCCTTGCACTCAGCCCTTGGAGACCAAATCAGAAATAGCACCAGTCATCTCAGACAGATGATGGTTGAGAGGAAAGAGAATTCACAATTTTGTTACTTTGGGTTGGTTTGGGAAGCATCTGGGGATGCAGGGAACGTGCTATGCTGAGATAGTTCTGCTGCCTTGTCAGCACTGATTGTAATGTTTCCAAAAGATCATCCACAATGTAGCGCACCGATGATCTGTGTCTTAATGTCTCCATAACATTGACGCCATGTGATAAAGATCTGTGTGTTAACAATGTCAGAGTACACTGCACACGTTCGTTCCCGAGGATGTATTCAGGCTGGTCCATTTAGTCAGACACCAAAGCACCCCAGAGGGAAAGAGAAGGGTCCAAGGTGACTGTGTCTCATGTAAAAAAAGAAAAAAAAGAAAGAAAAAGTGTCAAGAAGAAAGGGGATCCTGATCTGAACCACTACTTTGCCAACAATCCTCTGCCAGGGGCTTGGCAATGTATTTCCATACATCCTTAAATCTCCTTGAAATATCACACTTGAACATCCAAGGAAGATCCCTGGCAAGCCATGTTTCCTTGTTTGAAAAGGAGACTGGGAACCCCAGAAGCCCATACGACCTTGCCAACATAGGACCTGCTAACATGCTTGCTCACAAGCTTCTCTGAAACGTGGGGTTTGCCCTACCAGCACACCACGTCAGTCCTGCTTCCTTCCTTTTCAGCATGGGCTTTATCTTGGAATTTTGCAAAGGCCTGGCTGTGTCCATGCAGGAAGGCTGGCAAGCATACCTTCAGAGCAAACAAGTAGCTTACCACAGGTGTGTTAACCACTCTCACCTGTGCATGAAGACTCCTGGGCAACTAGAAACCTCCGGCTCTCACCATGGCTCTGGCACTTATTTGCTGGATGACCTCAGAAAAGTCCCTTTCCTTCCCTGGGCCTCAGTGTTCCCTTCTCTCTGACAAACTGGTAGAACTAGATTATCTCTAACTTTGGTTCTAACTCCAGAAGTCTATTAATTTTTAAAACTTTTGGGCTGAGAAACAAAAGTGTCTTTCAGAGCAACTAATTAAATATATAGATAAAATCACATTAGCTTATAAATCAGAATGTCCCTTCTAATTACATCTTAAGCAACATCACAATGGAACTTGCCCAAAGCTACCAACATAGTTAATCAACAACTCCAAATACCATTACAACACTCCTCCTTCCATCTGAAGGACTGGTGCCTCTGGGGACACATTATACCTCCTGGTTTTCAATTCCAATGGTTGGATGCTTGTCTTTTAGAATTTAAGGACAATGACCACTTTTTCTGGGCCACCAAGAATTAGCTCAAAGTTTCAATTGGTCATTCAAAAGTATTTTGTGAGTTTTCTATATGTCATGCATTGTCCTGCCACTGTAGAGACAACTTCAATTAAGACCAGATTCCTGATCTCAAGAAGTTTATATATAGACTAAGTAGCATATAGAGAGAAGTAAATAGACATGTATACCACAGTTTAAGTAGAGGAACACATTATAAAGACTTCTAACCCAGCCCTTGAGGAGTCTAAGGAGATTTTCCCAAAGAAGCAATATCTATGCTGAGATCTTAAAAACAAGGAGAAGTTTAACCAAGCAAAAGCAGCTGGGAACTCTTTTTTTTCTTTTTAAGATTTTATTTATTTATTTGAGAGAGAGAAAGAGAAGGAGTAGGGGGGAGGGTACAGGGAGTGGGAGCAGCAGACTCCCCACTGAGAAGGGAGCCCCATGCGGGGCTCAATCCCAGGACCCTGGGATCAAGACCTGAGCGGATGGCAGATGCTTAACCAACCGAGCCAGCCAGGCGCCTGCAGCTGAGAACGCTTACCAACCCCTGAAACTCTCTCCAATTGCTCGAAAAGCAAAAGCAAATTGTTGGAGGTGACTGACATAACAACCTAAAAATTATCTCCCCAAATTCAAAAGATCCCCACCTAGAAGTGTTCTACTTAATGTTCTATGAAGTGGGTTTAATTAAAATACAAACCAGAATATGTCACATATGCAACACTGTTTCTTAAGGTGTAAGAAAGGAACAGGGACTCAAACCAATGCCACAGTAACAGTGTGTGGAAGTTTAAAAGGACAGATGTGGATTTCAAGTCTCACTCTGTTCCTTAGGATCTGGGTGAAATGGGCAGGTCACTTAACCTCTGTGTTGTCAGTTTCATCCTCAGTTAAATGGAGCCTGGCACAGGACAAATGTTGAACAAATACTAGCTAATAGATGAGTCCTTACCACATGCCAGATACTGTGCTCAGCATTTCAGTCGCTGATAAAGGTAGTCCTGGCAGCATCCACAGAAGGGGCAACCTGTTATTGTCTTCAACGTCCAGGTGAAGAGATGAAGGCTTGGAGAAGTTCAATAAGCAGACCCAGGTTACAACAGCTAGGGGTAGGGGTAGCTAACAAGGTGAAGGTAAAGCCTTGATCCCCTAGTTGTCGGCAATCTGAAGCCAGAGTCTTAACTACTAACAGTGTTCCTTTCTACCTTCTACTTCTCCACTTCCAGCTACGCCAGAAAAGGAGCTTTTCACCACGGAAATGGCAAAACATTCCCAGTGTATTAAAGATGCAGACATCGTAAATGGAGTTATTCCTTGGTTTGTGTGCTATTGAAATGGCTGTCATTATTTAAAACACATGTTATTGGACAATCGCTTATCAAAGCTACCTGAAGCTCAATTACCATCCTTGAATCAAGAGGTCAGGGTTAAAAGCATCAGATTCAGAAAATAAATCTGGATCTGAAAAGGGAAAGATGACAAAACAGTTTGCTGGACAAGATGTCTGGCACCTTTGGCCACTTTTCAATGAAATAGAAGGGAAAAGATGTTGAGGTCACCGAGAAAACAATTTAAGTGGGCCAGAAAGAGACAGAGGGTGTGTGATGGCTCCTTTCTACCTGCAGGCGACACTACCATAGTCTGAGGGAGTCAAAAGTGTAATAAGGAAGAGGAGGAAAGGGGTTTTTCTTATACCACAGCTAGATGCACTAAATTGGGAGATGGAGCCTGACACTTCTGACAGCAGCACATTGGCCTGGCTCATGGTGTCGTTCTGTGTCAAGTATTAGTACAAATACCATCACTGATGCACTCAAGGTGCATTTGATGTTTCTTAAATGGCTTCCAATTTGGCACAGGAAAAAACCGAGTTCACAAACATCAGTGTGATTGCTATACCTCTCAAACAGCTTTCAAAGTTGCCTCTGGGTTTACCAGCTTGTTTCCTTACCTGTGGAACATTAGCAAGAGCTACAGAGCACATACAGGATACGACTTTTTGTGTGTGTGTTTGGCTGGAAGCAGGAAGGACTTGGAGTGCTCTGGAAGCTGTTTGAAAGGGACTCACATCAGAACCCAGGAGCTATGATTGGGGTGAAGAGTAATGTGCAGATGCAGACTTGGGGCATGGACGAAAATGGGCTCTTTGCCCCCAAGGCTTGGATTCAGGAAGCCTCGAGTGGGGTCCAGGAACTAGTGTTCCAACTGAGATGCTCATGTGACCTTGATGATGGGCCAGATGCAATCTGCACTGGTCTGATGGGGACAAGGCTAGACTGAGATTCAAGCTATTGGGGTGCTGGTCCCAGTTCTGGCACCTACTGGGTGTGGGATCTCTGCCAAGTCACTTCTTTGTTTTTTCAGCCACCTCTCCTTATCCTCCATTGATAAAGCGGGAGAGAGTCCTCAGGGAAGATCTCCAAGGATCTTTGGCTCCATCGATCTTGAACAGAGTGTTGGGGTCAGGAACCACCACGGTGCATATGTAGGACCTTAGACTCGAGTCCCCAAACCTGGGTTCCATTTTCAGCACTGGTGCTTTCCAGTTGCTGGAACCCCGACAACTAATATACTTTCCCTGGGACAAGAATATATATTTATAATATTATAATGAATATATTTATAACAAGTATTCTAATTCTTATAACGAATAGATCTATCATGTTTAAGTCTCTGTTTCCTCAACTATAAAATCCTGATGATAAAAACAGTGCCTATGACAGAGCTTTTTGTGATGAAATAGTTTTTGTGTTAAAGAGGCAGCGTCTAAAGTGTGCCCAGGACAGTGCCCTGCTGAGTGCTCACTACCTGTTAGTTGTGGATAGCCCCGACAAGGTCAACCAGAAAAGCTTTCTGCTGTCCCCTGGAGCTACTGTGATTAATGAGGTTCGTGGAAAGGTAACCCTGGCTGAGCAATCCTTGGGCTTGTCCTTTTAGCAAGAGAAATTCACAAGAAATGAGCTTGTTTTGGAAAGGGTGGGCTACTGGAGGGAGGCAGGAAGCTAAGGCTCTTAGGAGGAAATACAGGAACAAATGAGAGAAGGGCATTATACAATCGATGCCATGTTTATCGAAGCGCCATTCAGGGGTGACCTGCTGTAGGACGGACTGGGTGGTCATTAAAGTAGCACCTTCTTGTCCCTGCTGGATCAGACTCCCAAGGGAGTGGGCCCAGTAATTGGTTTTTCTCAGAAGCTATGCAGGAGATTCTTCCATAAACAGGGGTTAGAGAATCACTGGCAGATACAATTAATGAAACAACCCTCCCCCCAATTCTCCAGTCCTGTGTTTACCCAGGAAAGAAAAGAAAAAAAGAAAACAAAAACAAAAACAGGAAAGGCAAATAAACTCGTGCGTCTGTGCGTTTACCAAGAATCTAAACTTCTTACATTCTTGTCATCTCCAGTGCAGCTGGGTTCCAAGCCAGTGTCCAATTTCTGCATAATTCACGACTCCCCAGAGAAACAAATGCTAGCAAAGGGCTACTTACGGATGTGGATTATGTCAACTTCCTTAGAATGGCAGCGTGGTTTGTAAAAATTAAATACAACAAGCAAGTGCTTCCCCACTTCCTCTACCCGCTCTGTTCTCCCGCCCTTTCTTTCCTGCTACCCTGGTTCCCATTCCTTTCCCCTGATGCTTTCCCTGCTTATGTTCTTTTCTTCAGATTTATTTTCTCTTTCTTCCTTCTTTCCACTCCTCTCTCCTATATTTGCCCCCTCTACCCTATGGCTCTCTTTCTTTTGTCTCTTTCTCTCTCCTTTTGCCTCTGTGTATGTGTGTGTCTCTCTTGGATTCCCCTCTTGTTCTGCCTCTATCTGTGTGTCTCTCTCTGTCTTTCTATCAAACACCATACCTCACTGCCCATTCCTTCTCTTGATGCCCAGCTCCTGGCTCCCCTCTCAACAAGGAGCCTCCAGGGGGCACACTTCCAGCTAGAAAGCCTGTGCGCCATGCGAAATCAGCCAGCGCCCTCTACAAGAGGCTCAGTCTACTTACAAGTTCTTGGAAATCTGCCAGAGAGCCCCAGCGAGGAGGGTCCCTCATGGTAAGGGTAACGAAATCCCCCCTGGGAAGATGCAGCAGGATTACGGAGTAGATCCAGTAAGGCCAAACAGCTCTAGTACCCAGAGCTTCCCCTGGACCTGAAGCCACCGGGCCAAGCCTAGCTAGCAGCCGAGGGTTCTTTTGCATTTTGGGAATGTCTATCACTTCATTTCCAAGAAAGGAGCGGCTCCATACACCCAGAGCAGGCAGGGGAGTGGCGGCGCCAAGGGGCTGTTGGGACAGCTTCAACATCTTAAAATGTCCACCAGTCTTCTCAAAGCCCATGAACCTCCTCAAAAGACAAAATCTAAGTAAAAATTGAGCACCCGCTTTGCATGTAGCATCCAGACAACTCTCTCTCCCCTTACACCCCTCCCCCAAGCTGCTCCTCCAACTACCAACGGCAACCCATCTCTAGGTACCTCCTTTATAGACATACCCGAGCTTCGGCCATGAGCAGGGATAACTTTCCAGATCTACAGTTAGGCAAACTGAGGGATAGAGAGGTTCCACAGTAGGCTCTGGAAGATGTTACTTTGGAGTGCCAGGGCTATCAGGACCCAGAGGATTTTGCACACTCCACAACACCAAAGGATGGCGAGTTCAGAAGAAACTTTTTCAAAGCTGAGCCACACAGCCTCTCCCAATTCGAATCTCCGTGGGCAGGTGCAGAACTTTGTCTCTCTAGCTTCTTTCAGGGCAGCTCTCAAACTCGACCTGTCCGCACACTCATCGCGGCACACCACCTACACACGCCCTTTCCCCCCACCTGGAGCTCTCTCTCCGAGTCTTAGGATGAAAGTGCAGGAGGCAGGTAAAGAATAAACTCAGGCCGCCGCTCCTAATGCTCCCGCAACTCCCCCTCCCCTTAGTGGAGTAGAGAGGAGCAAAATGCTGGGGTTTGGCTCGCTGCCCAGCCGAGGGAGCTGGAATACCCGCCACCAGGGACCGAAGAAGGCAGGGGCTCGCGTCCGAGGACCAGCCAAGTCTACGTCGCCCTGGCTGAATGGCCCCTCAGTTGCCTGCAAGTTGAAACCTCAGTCAGGCACACAATGAGGCCGCTGTTTTCCGACAGGAGGCATTTGGATGCCTCACACACTCAGCCCAAATCGGGCCTGAGAGCAGAGCGCATTTCCTTACCCATGTTGGGATGCGCCCCTAGATGCGGCTCAGTTGCGGTTCCCTTCCCGTGTGCCTGGGCACGGGAAGCCCGTGCAGGCCACCTGTTGGACTCTGTCCGGCCACCCTAGATCTTGCGCCCACAAACCCTCACTGAGGCGCGGGGCATCCAGGGTACCCAATTCATCAGCAACAGAAACATTTCACTTGCGCCTCCTCCTATGGCTTGCTACCTTTCCTGCTCCCAGTCACACACATACACACTTCCTTAATATCCCAGCAGTCACTACTCTTTAATGAAGTGCGCTTAGCCTCCCCTAGGGGCCGGGGCTGCCCACGATCTCCGAGCGCGCCCAGGTGGCAGTGATCTCCAAGCGCTTAGCTGGGTGTCTGCTTAATGCGCGGGCGGCAGAAAAGCCCCAAATGGCACACTGGTGGGGAACAGTCAGTGGCCTGCTCTAGGGAGCCCCTTTTCTCCTATGGAAGCGGAACGGGTCTCCGTCCTTGGTTCACGTGTAGGCAGTCGGGGAAACCCCGAAGGCAATCGGATTGGGGGAACCAATGTTTCGCTGCCAAATCCCAGGATAGGTGCAAAGGGGCTCAACTTTCTCGTGTCTCCCTGCCATCCCCGCAAGCAACTAGCTAGGGGAAAAGGTTCGCCGCCACGAACGGGCTACTCACCCCTGGGTATGAACGCTGCCCCCGGAGGGGACCCCAGCAGACTGGCGCGCGTGGAATCCGTGAAACGCCTGGGTGTCTCGCTCGTCTCCTGGGCCACGCGGCTAAGGCTACGCGCTCCAAGCGGGGCAGCCGAGGGCAGTCGATCCCATGGGTGGCGAGTTGGCAGAGGGCGCGCCGCCCGGCTGGGGGCGCATCGCTCCCAGGGCTGGCGCAGGCTGCAGTGGGGAGAGGGGCTCCCGGGGAAGTTGGCGGAGCTGGGGGTGGACTTCGGACTTCGCGCTCGCTTCGGCTCGAGCGGCCGGGCGCGTCCTCTGGGACAGACAGGGGACTCGCCGGTGGAATGGGGGCCGGCGTGGGCCGAAAGGCTGCAGGAAGCCTCCGCTGGCCGCCGCCTAGAAGGAGCACAGCGGCATCACGCTGCCTGGAACCCCCAGCAGCGGCTGGAGCAGAGAGCGAGCAAGAGAGCCGGGCTGCCTCCTCCCGGCTGCGGGCGCCCCTTGCTCAGAGCCCGGCTCGCCCCAGCCCGCCGCGCCCCTCCTCCTGTCCGAGTCCTCCTCCCCTCTGCTGTTTCACCCGGTCGCAGGGCTCGCGGGGCTGGGCTTGGGCCAGAGGCTTAGCGGAAGGCGACCGCAGAGCCCGCAGCATGGAGGGCGATCTCGCCGGCTCGGGCTTGGGCTCGGGCTCGGGCTTGGGCTCCGGCAGTGGCAGCAGCGGCCGCCGCCTCCCGCGCGCCCACGTGCCGGAGCCCCGGTGTGCGCGCTCCGGCCGGCAGGGCTGGAGGGAGGGAGCTAGGGCGAGCCGCGGGTGGGGGTGGCGGGGAGAACCTGCACACCCGCGCAGCGGAGGAGGGGAAGCCGCCGAGAGGCTCCCTAGGGCGCAGGGCTCCTCGTCTGCAGCTCCGGGAAGACTGGTGTGCAAGGCTCCGCCAGCTCCCCCCTCCCGTTGCAGAACGGAGGGAGCCTGAGCGAAACCCGGGGCGAGGGGGTGGGGGGCGCTCCACTCCGCAGGATCAGCCTGGAGCCGCGGCCGGAGGCTGCTACGTGTCTCCACCAAAGCGAGAGGTTCCAAGTATCCTTGAACCCCCTCACCTCTCCCGGGCGAAGAATGGGGTTCGGAAACACCGAGTGGGGGAATATGCGGGTTCCCAGCGAGAGCTTGTTCCGGCTTGCCCCGCCTTCCTCCCAGAGTAAGCACTTTTCCCGTTAACCAACAGACTCTGAGGGGCTCCTCCTTCCAGGGAGAAAGGAGTTGTCTTGCAAGATGGGCCTGACAATCTCCAATCAAGTGACAAATAATTACTGAGCACTCACTTTGAGCGATGCCCGGCAGTGTCCTGAATCATAGGGCCCTCCCTGGTTGCAAGTTGTGTTCTCTGCTCTGTGCGCCCTTAGGCAGGCCCTCTCCCGGCCTCCTGGCTCCAACCAGAAAATGAGGCTCCTTCCTGATAGGAGTAAGGAAGACAAAACAAATAAATACATGTGAGAATTTTTAAATTAGAAGACACTTCAAAAGATGGGTAATAAATAATTCGATATTAACAAGAAACATTACTTTTTTAAAAAAAGTTACAGAATAGGAACTGAGATCTCTAGGGAAACACAAACTAGCAAAATGTACCTATTACTGGGTTTGTGTGCAGTCACTTAGAGATCTTTGTCTCCAATCTTCTCATTATTTTAAAGGAAGCATTGAAGCTCAGAAAAGACAAATGGCTTGTCCAAGGTCACACATATCCAATTTGGTTAGGGACATCCATTTTGGTTAGCCCTGGTCTTCTGCCAAACCTGTACTTTCTCTGCCACACACCAGGACACAAATTCTACTCAGCAGTATTGTGATGAGACATCAGCAAAAGGAGAGACATTCCTTTCCTCTGGGGTTTCCAAAAAAAAAAAAAAGGCTTCATGAAAGAGATGGGACTTAAGCAAAATCCTAAGGAGTAAGCAGGATTCAGATATCTGGAAAAGCGAGATCATGCACAGGGAGGGAGAGAGGTCACGAAGAGAGATGAAGAAGGACATGTTACAAGAGCAGCAAACAAGTTTGGCAGGAGCAGAGTGCTTGCTTGGGTGATGGGGAGCCACTGAAGGGTTTTAAGCAGTAAAAGAAAATAGTGAAAGCTTCGTTTTAGGATGATCAATACGTCCCTATACAGAATGGATTAAAAGGGGATGAGATGAGGGAGGGGGAGGGAAGAGAGGGAAGGAATTGCAGGCAGAGAAAACCATTAGGAGGTCAAGGCAGCTATCCAGATGCAAGTGATGGAGCCCTGATGAAATGTGGTGGCAGGTAAAGCTGAAATCAATGAAACTCTTCCCAACCCTGTTCTTTTAAGCCCACCTTATAGGAAGTACTCTGCTGTTAACTGCAGGGGACACTGTATGGAAAGGCACATGTGTTTGAGATACAGTGGAAAATTAGGACTGCTGTGGAGTTTTCACGGTAACTGACCTGAAGTTAATCTGATCCCTTGGTGTCAACATTCAACACCTGGGAGCTTGACAGCAACAGCCTTTGGAGAAGAATGGGTTCAATTAGGATTTCTATCAATCAACCAAAACCAAAAACCAGAAAGGGAAGGAGAAATCCTGTTTCCTTTCATTCCTTGGAGGCTCTCGAAGTCACAAATGAATGGCTTCGGGCGCCTGGGTGGCTCAGTCGTTAAGCGTCTGCCTTCGCCTCAGGTCATGATCCCAGGGTCCTGGGATCGAGCCCCGCATCAGGCTCCCTGCTCTGTCGGAAGCCTGCTTCTCCCTCTCCCACTCCCCCTGCTTGTGTTCCCTCTTTCACTGTGTCTCTGTCAAATAAATAAAATCTTTAAAAAGAAAATGAATGGCTTCAAGGGCTTTCTCAGGTTTTTCCAATGGAAATAGTTTTTCTCTATGAGCACTCCATCTCTTTACACGGACCAGCACCAGCAGCATCATAGGCCTGCCAGACTCAGAATGTGAGGCCTCGCCCTCTACCAATTGAGTCAGAATCTCTGTCTGAAGAAGATTCCTAGCTGATTCATATGCACATTAAGTTAGAGACGCATTTCTCTATCTGTTCCCATCTGAAGCTAGTGTTCTTCAAACTTTTGAGTATGTTGCATAGCTTTTATTTTTTTTTAAAAAAGCCATATATTACACCATACCTATACACACACACAACTTCCTTATAATTTAAAGTTTCATAAAACAACACATATCTTTAAAGTGTGATTCACTTCAAAAAAAATTTTTTAAAAATGTGTGATTCACTTCAATATTTTCTATTCAATTTATTTCATTTAAAAAAAATGCTGGTCATGACCTACTAATTGATTCCATGACCGGCTAATAGGCTGCAATTTGGGGTTTGAGAAATATGGAACCATGCTATTAATTATTTTATCTTGGGTCTTGTTTGCATGTGTGTGTATCTTACCTCCCTTATGAGACTGTGAGTTCCTTGAGGGCAAGGTTCAGATATTTTTTATCATTGAAATATAGACCAGAGTTAATGGCGGGTTTTGTATGTAGTAGCAACTCAGTAACTATTCAATGAGTAAATCAATCCATGAATGCATAAGTGGATGGAAGCCCAGGGATTGGGGGCAAGCTAGAGGAAGAAGAGAGTGAAGCTTGGAGTATAGGAGAAGCCCAAGCCAGGAAAATATTTACCCAAAACTCCAGGTCCCTGAAGCAGTATCAATGGACTATGAGCAGAAAAGGTCGTTTCTAGAACAGTCATGCATTCCAAATGCTCCATTGTTGGCCAGAATCTTTTTTTCCAATAGAGTTCACCTTTATTGCTCAAAATTCCAAACTTTGGGGACTTAAGGAGGAAGGAAAACAGCTGAATAGCTAACATAGTTTCTTAGACAAGGAAAAGAAATGGAGAAATGACAAGGACATGGCCACACAAATCTGACATGAAAAGAGGGAAGATTCTCGTGCGTCTTCTTGTCATTCTGGGACCAGCGCCACTGACCAAAAGGAGAGAAGAGCTGGGACTAAATACTCGGTTGGAAGCAGATTTTGTCTGACTGCACAGAGATGCTTGGCAATTGTATCTTTCCAAAACTCAAAATAGCATCTTTTGGAGGCAACAATTTCCCTGCCACAGGAAAGAGACCACAAACAATGAAGACGTACTTACTGTTCACCAACCAACAGAACAAGGGGAGAGCATTGATTGATTTAATATAAATAAAATCATAACCTAAAGTGTGAACATTAGACTTACAGTATCTCATGCTCTAAAGTCATCTCAAATGTCCATTCTCGTTCAACTCCTCAGTTGAAAGGAATCTGTGGAAATTATCACAGATTCCCTTATCATGAGATATATAAGAAAGCTATAGATCAAGGATTTCATCTCAGACTTTCAAACTCAGGCATATATATTTTAAATGGGAATGCTGCAGACAACATAGTAGGAATCTCTCATTCATTATGAAGATGATCAATGAGTTACTGGGAAAAGGCTAGCAGTGGATATATTTATTGAGTATCTACTATGGACTAGGCACTGTAGAAGGTATTTTGCATGCTTTCATTTCATAGAATCCTCTTTTTAAAAAACTCCTTGAAGTAGGGGGATTTAAGCATCATTTTCCCAGTGAGGAAAGGCAGGATCAAAGAGGGTAAATAATTTGCCTAAGATTTTAAGGCTACAAAGTTCCAGAGCAGGTTTTGAACAAAAGTCTGTGTTACTCCTAAATCCATACTCCCTCTTTTCTTATGCTTTGCTTCCCAGCCATGGAAGAGTTAGAGCAAAAATTGGCTGGAAGATGGAAGGACAGAATTCTGATTGGGGCAAAGGATTGAATAGCTGACTTGGTAAGTACCCCCTTGTGCTGAGACTCTGGGAGGCTGTGAAGGGTTGTTCACACTGAGGTGGCAATACTATTAAGTACTTTGAGTACCCCCTGCTGTGCAGAATCCACAAACTGACTCAGTGGTGGTCCATTACACTTGAAAGTTAATGCTGCTCTTGAAAGCTGCTTTGGCTGCAGCTCAAAAGGAAGTTTTTGCATCTGGAGAATTCCACTCCCAGTGTAAATTAGTGTTCTTCGCTTTTTCAGAGTAACAGACACCAACCTAAGCTAGTTTGAGGAGTGGGGCAGGAGACTGATTTTGAAGAATCAAGAGATTCAAGACATACATGGAAAGTAATGAGGCCAGACCTCCGGAAGGCACTGGAAGGTGGAAATGGAATCCTGCTAGATCTCATATATTCTTTCTCTCTCCATCTTTGTATCTTTTTCATCTCATTGTCTTGCTATGCTTCTACTTCTTTCCTCTCTTGCTGCAAAAGAGCTCCCTGCTTCTCTGCTCCTGTAGAAAATAATATCTATCCCATGCATTTCTTAACTTGTTGTCTCTGGGCCTCAAGTCTTTTTATCAGGAGAGGGTATCTCATTGGTCAAATGTCCACCTGTGGACGATCAGACAGAACCAGAAGGATGTAGTCACGGTACTAGCAAAGCTACTGGGAGCTTAGCCCTGTAACTTAGATATTAAGTGGAAAAGGAAGGTTGGTGTAAATCGCAGACAGAGTGCAGAAATGTGGCTGCTACACTCCTTAATGTGAGCAATCGAACGCTTTAGAAGCTGTGTGGGGGATCTCAGTCTGCACACACTAGGTCGCATGTAGGAGATCGCTAGCGTGACGTGAGAATTGGTGATGTTACAGCTAATTAAAGCCCTCAAATGCAACGGAGACTATTTATAGGTCCCTGCGCATGAACCATGAACCTGTACAGGCGGGCCAGAATTAACGGGAACCAATGATTATCCCAGGCACATTGATCTGGATATCCATTTGATCTGGATATCCATTCTGTTTCAATTCATTCTGATTCATTCAGGTTTACCGCGGAGAACAAAGAATCAGGATCCGGAGAACCTGGATTCAAACCCAGGCTCTGCCCTTACCTGTCTTTCAAGTTATCTCCCCTCCCCCAAATTGGGGGTTAATAGCATGCCCTGCCTACCTCAGAAAGCTGTTTCAAGAAGCAAATGAGATAATATCTGTGAAGCTAGCACTATGTAAAATCTAAACCACTGAGCAAATGTTAAGAAATTATTAGCAATACAAGAAATAACAGGAAGCCAATGAGTTGTAACACTTAGGTTACCTTTGCAAATATCTATTCCACCATGCTCTTTGGAGTAGAAAAAAAGTCATGCTGCAAGAAATGTAATGAATGTGAAGTGTGTTTATTCTATTTTTATGAGGCATGGTTGGGTGAAAATGATCAGTGCAGCTCAAAAGCGAAGGACAAAGTGTACGGTTTTTTAAGAAATAACTAGAACCTTCAGTAGCAGTAGTAGGAATAGTAGTACTAGGAAAAACAATAGCAGCAAAACACTGATAACAATAATAACCCTATGGTCGCCACCTTCCAGGCTCTGTGCTAAATGCTTTCCACCAACTCACTCGTTAAATTCATATAATCTTCTTAGTTGAGTTCCATTTCTGTCCCTATTTTAAAGATGAGGAAACCGAAGCAGGATAAATTCATAACTTATCCACAGTCTCAAAAATGGTAAGTGGTAGCGTCCAGATTAAAACTCTGTTTACTTCATTCCAAAATTAAGGTAAGTAGCCAATACACTAGTCTGCATTTTATATCCTTAGGGAAAAATATGAGATAAATGCAAAATTTTGGTGATGCAAAAAGTATTGTAAAAAGGAAAGCCTCTAAAAATCAAAATGATTCAGTCATAAACCCAGATATGTTTTGGATGTGTGTATTTTTCCACTGAATATGGATGGTCACTAAATGAAATTTAATTTAATGACTACACACCTATTAAAATGGATTTTTTAAAGAGAGAGAGCATGAGCGGGGAGAGGCAGAGGGAGAAGGAGAGAGAGAATCCCAAGCAGGCTCCATGCTCAGTGTGGAGCCCGACTCAGGGATTGATCTCATGACCCTGAGATCATGATCAACAGTCCAATAGTTGGGCACCTAACTGACTGAGCTACCCAGGTGCTCCCAAAATGAATTTTTTTTATTTTTTATTTTTATTATTATGTTATGTTAGTCACCATACAGTACATCATTAGTTGTTTTTTGTTTTTTGTTTTTTTAAACAGAGAAGGAGGGAAACCATAAGTGACTCTTTTTTTTTTAAAGATTTTATTTATTTGACAGAGAGAGAGAGAGAGAGCGAGAGCAAGAGCAAGAACACAAGCAGGGGGAGTGGGAGAGGGAGAAGCAGGCTTCCTGCTGAGCAGGGAGCCTGATGCGGAGCTCGATCCCAGGACCCTGGGATCATGACCCGAGCCAAAGGCAGACGCTTAACGACTGAGCCACCCAGGTGCCCCCATCATTAGTTTTTGATGTAGTGTTCCATGATTCATTATTTGTGTGTAACATCCAGTGCTCATTACAACACGTGCTCTCCTTAATACCCATCACCAGGCTAACCCATCCCCCCACCCCCCTCCCCTCTGAAACCCTCAGATTGTTTCCTGTAGTCCATAGTCTCTCATGGTTCATCTCCCCCTCTGACTACCCCCCTTCAGTTTTTCCCTTCCTTCCCTTATTGTCCTCCATGTTATTCCTTATGTTCCTCATATGAGTGAAACCATATGATAATTGTCTTTCTCTGCTTGACTTATTTCATTTAGCATAATCCCCTCCAGTTCCCCATCCATGTTGATGCAAATGGTGGGTATTCATCCCTTCTGATGGCTGAGTAATATTCCATTGTATATATGGACCACATCTTCTTTATCCATTCATCTGTTGAAGGGCATCTCGGCTCCTTCTACAGTTTGGCTATTGTGGACATTGCTGCTATGAACACTGGGGTCAGTCAACAAAACTAAGAGGCAACCCACAGAATGGGGTCATTTGCAAATGTCATTTGCAATGACATTACAGATAAAGGGCTGGTATCCAAGATCTATAAAGAACTTCTCAAACTCAACACCCAAAAAACAAATAATCCAGTCAAAAAATGGGCAGAAGACATGAACAGACACTTTTCCAAAGAAGACATACAAATGACTAACAGACACATGAAAAAATGCTCAACATCATTAGCCACCAGGGAAATTCAAATCAAAACCACATTGAGATACCACCTTACACCAGTTAAAATGGCAAAAAAAAAAAAAACAAGGCAGGAAACAACAAATGTTGGCGAGGATGTGGAGAAAGGGGAACCCTCTTATACAGGTGGTGGGAATGCAAGCTGGTACAGCCATTTTGGAAAACAATATGGAGGTTCCTCAAAAAGTTAAAAATAGAGCTACCCTATGACCCAGCAATTACACTACTTGGTATTTACCCCAAAGATACAGCATAGTGAAAAGAAGGGGCAAAATGGATTTTTAAATGAAAAACCAATTTTTGGCAAAGATGTTAAGTAACAAGAATTCCCATTCATTGCTAATGGAAATGCAAAATGGTATAGCCACTTGGAAAACTGTTTGGCAATTCCTTAAAAGCTAAACATAGTGTCACCATGCAATTGAGAAATTGCACTCTTAGGTATTTACCCAATTAATTTGAAGATATGTCCACACAAAAACCTACCTGTAGGCATATGTTTATCACAGCTTTATGCATCACCAACTGGAAGCAACCAAGATGTCCTTCATAGGGAAATGGACAAACTGTAGTATATCCATACAATATACACAATACAATGGTATGCATCAATCAAAAGGAATGAGCTATCAGTTTATTCAAGGACACAGAAGAACCTTAAATGCATACTGATAAGTGAAAGAAGATAGTTTGAAAGGGCTACATACTAGATGATTCCATTTATGTAACATTCTGGTGAAGGCAAAACTACAGAGATGGTAAACAGATCAGTGTTTGCCAGGGGCTTTGGTGGGAGGAGAAGGATTGAAGAGTGAAGCACAGAGGATTTTTTTTTAGGTTGATGAAACTGTTGTGTAGGATACAATAACGGTAGATAAATGACACTGGGCATTTGTCAAAATGCATAGAAATTACAGCACAAAAAGTAAACCTTAACGTATGCAAATTTAAAGAATCATTTAGGAGACCAGGTTATCCCAGGAAGGAATGGAGACTGGACAAGAGACTCTTAACTGAATTACAAATGTGTGAAACACTCTCACTGAAAGAAGTGGAAGAAGAAGGTACTGACTTAAATAACTACAAATGAGTGGAGTCTGTAAGACTAAAAGCAAAAGGAACAGTACATAAGCACTGTTCTATAGCTGATAAAATTGTTTCTTGTGTGGGTACATGTTAACAATTATGAAACCACTATAAATGTCTACTGGAATTGAACAATTACATAAAGGACTGATAGTGGGAGTCTGGCTTCTCACTCTTAGAGTGCGAGGTTTCGGATAAGCCATGAGAAAAGGTTAGAATGATCCATGTGATAATGGACTGGAGTTGGAGAGATCAGTATGAACTCATACAGAATACAGATGGATACATATAGAAATCATCATAGATAGGTGAACATAGATTAGTATACACACACCTATTTCCTTGCTCTGTCATCTGAGAAGGCCTAAAAGCAATGACACGCAGTAACAATGAGTACGCCTAGCACCCAGATCCTAGTTTCTAATACCATTTTCCAATTAAAAAAAAAAAAAAGAACATCTTAGAGAAATGGCTGATTCTAGAATTAGGGCAAGAAATGTACAAAGTGAGCCTGGAGCATCTTGTAGTGCCAGAAAGTAAGGAAGTGCTCAAAACACACACACACACACACACACACACACACACACACACACACAGTATTGGGGGTATGTCAAATGGACAAAGGAGCCAACTAAAAGAGCTCCCCATGGCCAAACATAGAACAATTGGAACAACAAATTAAATAAAGTAATATTAAGTTATAACCCAAAGTCTAAAATAAATATTAATGTGCCCACACTGATATAAATAAATGATTGACTTAATAAGTAAATAAGTAGAGACAAATCTCCCATATAGAAGAATTCCAAACATTTTATGTACATACTCCCCCCTCAAGGAGATGAAGCATAACTCTTCATCCCATAAGTGTGGGCAGGGCATTGTCACTTCCTTCCAAGAGCACAGTATGTAAAGAGGGATAAAAGAGGAACTTTATAATGGAGAAAGCTGAAAAACCCTGCCTCAGCCAAGTGATCAAGGTTAAGATCAGCAGTGATATCAGGTTGAGAGTATGTACTCTTGATATGATGTGATGAGAACAGCATTTTACATCTGTGATCTTCCTCCCAAGGACCCATAACCACAGTCTAATCATGAGGAAAACATCGAACAAATCCTATTTGAGGGATAGTCTACAAAATACCTGAGCAGTGCACCTAAAACTGTCAAAAATGATCAAAAACAGAAAGTTTGAGAAGCTCACAGCCAAGATGCATCTAAGGAAACATGACAACTAAATGCAATGTGGTATCTTAATGGAATCTTGGAACAGAAAAAGGACATTAGATTAAAAACTAAGATGTCTGAGTAAAACAGACTTTAGTTAACCATAATGTATTATTGGTTCATTAATTGTGACATATCTACCACAGTAATTTAAGATGCTAATAGAAGCGGGAAGTAGGTGTGATGTACATGGGTGTATGGGGACTCTCTTACTAGTTTGGTAATTTTTCTATAAATCTAAAACCATTCTAAAGTAAAAAGCTTTTTTAAAAAATTAAACAAACAAAAGCCAAAAGCAACCATAAAGCCCCAGGCAATAGGCTATAGGAAATACATAGTATTCTTTACTCAAATAATAAAATATTTATTTTTTTAAGATTTATTTATTTATTTGAAAGAGAGTAGGGGGAGGGGCAGAGGGAGAGAGAGAATCCCAAGCAGACTCCCTTCAGAGCACAGAGCTCGGTGCGGGCTCGATCCCACGACTCTGAGATCACGACCTGAGCCGAGATCACAGCCTGAACTGAGATCAAGAAACGGACATCCAACTGACTGAGCCACCCAGGCACCCCTCGAAAAACAAAATATTTAAAGCAGAAAAAAATCCATAACAAAACAAAAATGAAAATAAAACTTAATTAATTTAGACTCATCAATGAGAAAAAAATAACAGTTAATTTTCCAGACAGGTCAATGTTCCATTCAAAATCATTAGAAACCTCATGTTGTTGTCAAAAACAATCTTCTTTCTCATTTTTCTGCTTGCTAGACCTGTTCTGTTCATATTTAATGGCTATTTAGACATCTCCAAGATAATATTGATCTGTGTCTTAAAGTGGAATTGGTTATTCATCGTGCCACTATTAAAATGTCCCTTCATTGCATAGGCATTTGCCTGAGTGCACATTAATGTTATTTTGTCAACAGCATGTATTCAGTGGCTATTAGATTCGATTTCTGCTAAGCAGATAAAATCAGACTTCATGAGGAGAGTTTGATTTAGGTTTAGAAACCAATAACAAAATACAACTGTGGATGTAGAGGACTATTTATGGGACCCATTTATTTATGGGACAGAAACAGAGGGAATGAGGGAATCCGCCAAAAAGATGACTGTTTTCTACCATCTAGGGTTTCATTCGTAGAGAAAAATGTGTGTATGGTAACTGTGGCCATTTGAACTGAGTAAAACAATTAGGAGGTGATTCAAATACTCATTTCCATCCATTTTCCTCATCTATTCATTGGCTTGTTGGAGGAGAGAGCAGCAAAATGAAGATTGCCAGCCAGTTCCAAATTGCTGAAAGAAAAGATTCTGCATTCCATTATTCACTGGCTATGGTGAACCAGGCAGAACAGAACTATTCTTTTGGACTTCAAAATGTTTATAATTTTTTCACAGTGCTTTCTCCGTACAGTATTTTCTTTGGAAAACATGTTTTATGTGAGTTCTTTTTGTTGTTGTCATTTTGAGTCACACAAATATTACCTCAATGCAAGATATTTGTTCTCCTAGAAAATGTTTCCAGAATGAAAATTTGAGACCCAGCCTACCAATGGAACCAAATATTTACTTTAGCACCCTGGAATCTCATGAGATTAAATTTCATATGGAAGAGATGGATTTTGTGAGTTTAGCAAATGTGCAATCTCATTCCAGCAATTCCATTCCTAGCTGTACACCCCAAAACTGGTATTTGAAAAAAAATATGTACAGGAATGTTCACAGCAGCACTATTCCCAATAGTCAGAAGGTGGGACGAGCTCAAATGTTTGTCAGTTAATGAGTGGATAAACAAAATCTGGTATATCTATACAACGGAATGTTATTCAGCCATAAAAGGAGTGATACATGCTACAGCATGGAGGAAACTTGAAACCATAACACTAAATGCAAGAAGTCAGACACAAAAGGTCATATATTTTATTATTCCATTTATATGAAATGTCCAGAATAGGCAAATTCATGGAGACGCAAAGCAGATAGTGGTTTCAAGGGACTGGAGCAAGTGGGAAACGGGACATGATTTCTTCCGGTGGGAGGAAAATATGTTCTAGAACTATACAGTGGTGATGGTTGCAAAACACCGTGAATGAACTAAGTCACTGAATTGTGTATTTTAAAATGGTTAAAATGATGAATAGTATGTTATGTGAATTTTATGTCAATAAAAAAGTTCGGGGCACCTGGGTGGTTCAGTCAGTTGAGCGACTGACTCTTGGTTTCATCTCAGGTCTTGATCTCAGAGTCCTGAGATCGAGTCCTCCGTCAGGCTCTGAGCTTGGAGCAGTCAGCTTGACATTCTTTCCTCCTTTCCCTCCCCCTCTGCTCCTCTCCCCACTTGTGCTCTCTAAAATAAATATATAAATAAATAAACAAATAAATAAATAAATAAAATCTTTGAAAAAGTTTCCATGTACATGTGTATGGCATGAGGACACAGGCTGTGGAGCACCTGCACACTGAACCACCAGGCTTGCGTAATTATAACTACAGACAGCGTGTATGTGGAAAGTAGCAGGAATTAGCAAAGTGTAGACACCATACAGGCAAAGGAATACCAAGAAAAAGAGCTGATTTTTTTTCCCCAGGACAATCAACTCCCTATTGACACTCTGCCCCTCAGCTGTTCTTTGCCACCGAAAACATCAAAGTAGAAATAAAAAAGCAACCTCCCATCAGGCAGAAGAGCAGATGGAATTGAGATGGTCTGTCGGGCCAAGAAGAGGCTGTGGTGGGTACATGGACCATGTATGACATCTGAGAAGTGCATCCAGAGTATCCAGTGTGGTCTGCGAAGCCAATGGCAGATCTGGCCAGATTGTAGATGGAGTTGCTTAGCAGACCCGTCAGATATCAGATCTTGTCTGGAGGGACATGAGACAGGTGGAGAGGATGAAGGGACAGCTGATCAGTGAAGAAGCATAAACTTGAGAAGGATACAGGATATAAACAGGAAATCATGAAGGAAGTCAAGTCAAAGTAACATTTGCCAAATACATTGGGTGTCAAGTTTCTTTTTTGGGTGTGGTAAGACCTCTCTTGTTACCTCTCAAGGTGCTAGCATTTCATGAGTCAGAGCAATGCACAGATGAGGTGAAGCCAGTGATAGCTCAGAGTTACAAGATAAATACTGATTATAAGAGCAACTTCCATTTGCAATATGCTGACTATGGGCTGGGCCTGAGCGAAGAGCATCACAAGGGTTGTCCTATTTAATGCTCACAATTACCCTGTAGGGCAGGAATTGTCCCATTCAATGGGGACTTGAAACTGCCGCTCAGAGAGGTCAGGAAATTCTCTTAAGATCTCACACGGAGCTAGTGGCCAAGCTAGTGTTTGAAAGCCGGGAGTCTGACAGCAGCACCTGCTCTTTTATTCAGAGAGCTCTCTTCCGTGGCTGCCCTCCTCACAGAAAGTGGTCAGGGTAAAGCTAGGGGGTCCTGCACCTATAATTATCTGACTCGAGAAATTTGCAAAGGGATTTTGAAAGACCTTCAGCTCACCAGTGAAGACAGCACAAAAACCAGGATGTGAGGACGTGTGAAGCAGGAGAGAGATACCAAAAATAGACTTAACATGCTTCATTGCAATCATCTGTTACACAACTGTTGCCCCTCCTCCACAGAGAGCCCCTGGAAGGCAGGAACCACAGTGATGAGCACAGTATCTAGTATACAGTAAGCCTTTAATAAACATTTTTTTTTTAATAAATAAAACTGTATTGCTGGCAGAGTGACTGATGGGAATAATAATCTTGGTACCTTTACTGAGCATTTAACTTAGGCTTAGAAATGTGCACTTTATGATACTTATGTCTCATGTCCACCTCCTAGCACATGAGAAACATACTGTTACTGCATATTATAGACAAAGAAGCTGAGGCATAAATAACTTTGCCAAATTCAACTGTCTAGTAAAAAGTGATCTGGGTTTCAAAACCTAATTTCTATGACTCCAAATGCAGATGTTTTCACTGCTTCTATTTTCTCTAATAGATTACCCATCCTTTAGTGAGGAGGGAGTGGATTATTATTTTTTCATTAACATATAATGTATTATTTGTTTCAGGCGTATAGGTCTGTGATTCATCAGTCTTACACAATTCACAGTGCTCACCATAGCACATACCTTCCCCAACGTCCATCACCTAGCCCCCCCATCCCTCCCACCCCGCTCCACTCCAGCAACCCTCTGTTTGTTTCCTGAGATTAAGAGTCTCTTGTGGTTTCTCTCCCTCTCTGGTTTCATCTTCTTTCATTTTTCCCTCCCTTCCCCTATGATCCTCTGTCTTGTCTCTCAAATTCCTCATATCAGTGAGATCATATGATAATTGTCTTTCTCTGATGGACTTATTTTGCTTAGCATAATACCCTCTAGTTCCATCCATGTCGTTGCAAATGGCAAGATTTCATTTTTTGATGGCTGCATAATATTCCATTGTATATATATATCACATCTTCTTTATCCATTCATCTGTTGATGGACATCTAGGCTCTTTCAACAGTTTGGCTATTGTGGACATTGCTGCTATAAACATTGGGGTGCATGTACCCCTTTGGATTACTACATTTGTATCTTTGGGGTAAATACCCAGTAGTGCAGTTGCTGGATCGTAGGGTAGTTCTATTTTCAACTTTTTGAGGAACCTCCATACTGTTTTCCAGGGTGGCTGCACCAGCTTGCATTCCCACCAACAGTGTAGGAGGGTGAGGGAGTGGATTATTATTGGATTATGTACTTTTTGGGAAAAAAAATGAAAATTGTAATTGAACATTAGGCTTAAAAAAAAAGAATGCAAAATGATACATGTGCTTTGATTACGACTGTGTGAAAACGCACATACATACAAACGAACCAGCAGGAAGTCTGGAGGATAAAAGGGTTGTATAAGAATGGTGAGACTAAGGATAATTTTTTTTAACATTTTGCTTAATTTTGCTATAGTGTTATTTTAAGAATAACTAAGACTTTAAAAAATCCAAGTA
Source organism: Halichoerus grypus (assembly GCF_964656455.1). Taxonomy (NCBI): domain Eukaryota; kingdom Metazoa; phylum Chordata; class Mammalia; order Carnivora; family Phocidae; genus Halichoerus; species Halichoerus grypus. Next base: position 46,210,064 of record NC_135713.1, on the reverse strand, counting down.
TAGTAAAACAAGTTAAAATGTGCCCACAAACTGACTGCTTTAGGTGGAATCATTGCTTGAGCCCTGGGTTGTAGATACAAGATAATTACGTGATGTCTCTGGTACCACATTTTCCTCAAGATACAGCAGAGCTCTATGAAACAGGAATTTTGAGTCTTCCTGAATCCTCCAGTTATGATTAAAATTTTGAAAATATGATCTACTATTCTCCTTAGTGGAACATTCAGAAATATCACTTGCAGTAAATGTAACTTCAAACCAGTTTCTTCTTCCATATAATCTATGAAATATTCTCCATATCCACGTACATTGTTTTATTACTCCTGAAAAAGTCAACTCGGCCATCAGTGGTTCATCCTGGGGCCAGTTATCTTTTTAAAAGTCAGGTCAGTATATGGCACTTCCCTCCTCAAAAACCTTCTAGCACTTCCCATTAAATAGAGAATAGTCAGAACTCTGAGTCCTAATCTCCATTCCCTCCTAGCATCCTCTATAGACTATATGCTCTACTCACAATTTGCCATTTACATTCATGATTTCATGCCTTTCTTGTAATAGAGACTTGGTCTCAAATGCCTTCTCTCACTTGTCAAGTTTTTACTCATTCCTTAAGACTCAAGATAACTGCCTCTGTTAAACCTTTAATAATACCCCACACCCCACAATCTGGTATAAATGACTCACAGTGTTGCAATCCCAATGCATTATATGTATGTGTGTGTATATATATATATATATATATGTATATATATATATCTTGCTATAGCTTAATACATCCTGTCATTTATGATAATAGTAGATAACATTTATCAAATACATTAGTTGGGCATTTTACATGTATTATTAGCTCATTTCAAATAATAACTCTAGGAGCTAAGTACTATTAGCACCATTTTAGAAAAAAAGGAAACAGAGGCTCAGAATGATGACGCCCCTCACCCAAGAGCACAGTGGATCAACATCAGAGATGATCTTCAAACTCAGGTGTGGCTGAGCCAGAAACCTGTGCTTTTAACCACTACATTAAAGAAAAACCTTTTTCCTCTGAATTTCCAGTTGTCTGCCTGAGAAATTAATCGGAGGCAAGTGGTTTGGATGGCAGAAATATATGCATTTGATGTATATGTCAAGTGCTCAGCTCCAGTGCCATGCTGAGCCTGAGGCAAAAGGAAAAATCAGTAATACTGATCCTGTCTTTATTTAAAATTTGGTATTTTCCCACCATGGATTTGCTTGCATTTATTTTGATTTTTAAAACATTACATAAAATATTATTTCTCTTGAATACTGACTTTGGGGCATCCTTGTAAACTTTACACACATGATGAGCGCCTAACTTCCATCACTCTGGTCCTGGCCCTCCTTAGCACACAGTGTCTGAAAAACAGAGGCCACTCAGAAAATAGCTCGGATATTTAATTTACATGTCAGTCTTTTCCACAAGACCTCAAACTGCTGGAAGACAGTGACTGGAAGTGATTCCTTTTTGGACTCTTGCTAGCTCCCACCCTGTACCCTTTCATAGTTAGATCCTCAAAAAAAAAAAATTTTTTTTGAATGAAACATGTTGTTGCCTCTCTTACTTTTGACCACGGTAGAGTCTTATTTCACAATGCCCACTAGAAGGTAACCTTTCTAATGAAAAACTTAAAATCTGACTATAGTTTTAATTTTCCATCAGCTGTCAAATCAAATGGTCCATGACCAAAGTAAGAATTAAAGGTCAACTTTGTTTCCTATAAATCCTTCCCCAAAGTTTTTCTTCACTGAAAGTCTTGAAGAACTATTTTTAGTTTCTCTCAAGGGTACCTTATAACACTATAACTAATCCTGCAAACACAACAATGGGAATCCTGCTGTTAATGAGTCATGCTACTTTGTATGACTGGAAAATATAGGCCAAGGAGTTGTTTCCAAGTTTTTAAAGATAATTCGTTACCTATAATTAGTTTTCTTCTACAGTCTTTATGTTGGTAAAGCCGTTGAGCAACTGAAGATGCTCTACAGTATAAAGTAGTTGTTAAATCAAACAGCCTTGGTTTACATTCTAACTCCATCACGAACTATGTGGCATTAACAAGCAGTAGAATCTCCTCAAACCATGTCCGAATGATGGAGATCATAGTGGTACGTCCTGTCACAGGTTTGAAGTGAGAAAATGCTATGTCTAGCATCCAGTAATTGCTCAGTAAATATTAACAAGTTTTCCATTTAATACATATATATATTGAGAAATACAATATGTTAGGTGCTGGGTTAGGTATTAGGAATGCAGGTTAAAGCAAGCACACAATCAGTGGTTGTTGAAGTCAGCTGTATTCACTGAGCATCTACCGTGTGAGTCACTCTCCCAGACATTGTAGGAGAACAGAGGGGGGAAAGACAAAATCCCAGCCTTCAAACCAGAAGTCTAGAGATGGTATTCATTTAAAAGAAAAAAGGAAAGGCTATTAGTAATTAAAGTACAGAAAATGATAAATAAATGTGAGTTTGTTAAAGATGCACCAAACTATATAATGTTATTGCCAATTCAGTGTAAGAAGGCCTGGAGGGAAAATTTTGCATCTTTGCTCAATTATGTGAGACAAATAGTTTACTCCAGGAAAATGTAGGAAAAAATGCATTAGACTGAGAGAAGATGTAGATTTGGGGCACAATCTGTAATAGTAATGATAGCTTGCCGAAGTTATTTCACCTTTCACTTCTAAAACAGGGTTGATCAGGAGATTGGGGGAAATCATCTTTGTTAGTTTGTCACTTAGGTCCTGGGAAGCAAATGCATGACAAAATGAAAAGCACAGAAGAGATTTAATGGAGGAAATTCCTATGAAGGTGCTATGGGATGAACTGTGCTCTTCTCAAATTCGTATGCTGAAATCCTAATCCCAGTACCCCAGAACATAATGGAATTTGATATAGGCTCTTTTTTTTTTTTTTTAAAGATTGATTGATGTTTGATTGATTTAAGAGGGAAAGTGCAAGAAGGTGGAGAGGGAGGAACAGGGGGAGGGGCAGAGGGAGAGGGAGAAGCAGACTCCCTGCTGAGCAGGGAGCCCAAAGAAGGGCTCAATCCCAGGACCCCTGCATCCCAGGACCCTGAGATCATGACCTGAGCTTAACTGACTGAGCCACCCAGGCATCCCTGGGTCCCTGGATATAGGCTCTTTAAAGAAATAATTAAGGTCATTAGGGTGGGCCCTAATCCAAGCTGGATTAGGACTCAAACACACACACACAGAAGAAAGACCATATGAGGACACAGTGACAAGGCTGCTATCTACAAGCCAAGGAGAGACACTTGAGAAGAAACCAATCCTGCCAATACCTTTGTCTTAGACTTGTAGCCTCTACAAATGTGAAAGAACAAACTTCTGCTGTGTAAGCCACCCAGTCTGTAATACTTTGTTAGGGCCGTCCTGCAAACTGATACAGAAGGATAAAGCAGAAAGAGAACATGAGTGACCAAGAAGAGCCTTCAGGCCCCAGTGCAAGTTGGACACCTCTAGAAGGGAAGAGAGAAGAATGGCCACTTGGGTAGAAAGAGGCTCATGCTGAAGTGCAGTTCTGAGAAAATCTCAGGCAGGCCAGGGGAGAGCTGGGAGCACAGACTGCCTGTTAGAGAAGGTGCCCGATTGGGCAGGAATGGCCTGGCTCTACAGCTGTGTGCAGATCCCAAAAGCTATGCAGCTGGAAGCTTTCGGTTTATTAGACTCCTCACAGAAGGTTCTCCCCGAAAGGGGATCTGCGTGGCATGCCTCCCTAGCAGCCACAGTGCATATATTTTGAAAATGATAAAGGACGTTATTATTATGGCTATTATTCTTCCTCGTGATACCGTTGCTGCTGTTACTGCCACTAAATTTGTTCTTTCCCTAAATGAAGGATGAGAAATCGGAGGCTTCTCCTGGGTTAGACTCCAGTAGACTCCAGACCTCAGTCCTTACAAGGAGACTAGAACATAGCCCCCTGCCATATAAAGGTATAATGTGAGGGGTCGTCTCCATATAAAATAGTTCCATAACTGACCTACCACCTTGCCGAATAGTTCACTGTTAGCAATGTATGAGTGTGGTTTAAGATGTGTGTATCTAGTAATCTCTAACTAATCCAGATCCATTAACACCAAGTCTGTGTTCTTAATCCTTGTACTGTACTCAAAAAAAGTCTCCATGGGAGGAAGAGGGAAAAGGCACATGAAGGGGAGCATATATACCTATTATTTTTATAACATTTAGTAAAGTTCATGGTCAATAAAGGTCAGCAAAGTCTTCTTGACTGGTAAAAAATATACACAGTATAAAATGAAGAAAACCACTAGGGTCCATGAATTTTGAAAGACTAAGAAACATTAGTGTAGTACAACCCAGATCTGAAATTTTAATTCCTCCTACAAGCTTGAAATTAGGTCCCTGGTCAGCCGCCTTCCTTTGAGGCCCTCCAGTTTCAGAGAATTTATTTTTCTTTTAGCAGTGTCATGTTTCTTAACTAAAAAGGTAGCCTGTTTAGTCAAATACGTTCTTATTAATAGAAAGTTTAAATATAACCTATATAAAGTCAACTAATTTTCAAATAAATTAAACAAAATATGCTTCTCACAAAACTTTACAATATAAAATTTCATTTATGTCCTGTGATTCAGTAGCCCCTTAGGAAGATTTTATTGCTCCCAAAGTTTCCACTCAAAGAGAAACTACAAAGAGAAAGTCAGAAAGAATTAACACTCACTGGGAATCAATTTTGTACAAGGAACTGGACAGCATTCTGCTTATATATTTGTTCACTGACATCTCAGAGCAACCCAATAAAATAGGCACTCCAATTTTATACATAATAAAAATGAATCTCAGGGATGTAAATAATGGACTCAGAACTTCACAGCTAGAGAGGCATAGAACCAAGAGATTTTAACTAGGTTGAATCTGATTTTTGTTGGTTAAGAAATGTGTTTGGCTGATACTAATACAGACAGCAGCTTTAAAAAGGTGTTTTTTTGTTTTGTTTTTAAGAGTAGCAGTTTACTCTCATGGGAAAAAGAAAAGTCTAGAGGTAAGCTACACAGTGCTGGTATAGCAGTTCCATGAAGCCCTCATGGACCCAGGATCTTTCTATCTTTCTGTTTAGCTATCCACGGCACTGCTTTTATCTTCAAGGACAGATGGATGCAAGAATTTTAGCCATCACCTCCAAATTCCAGGGAGATAAAAAGGAGAACAGCAAGGTACAAAAAGGATAAATCTCCCAGGTGAGTCAGTTCCTTTTAAGGTATCTTCTCAGAAGCTCCACTTATAAACTTTCACTTAATTTATCTACCTCCAGCTACAAAGGAATCTGGGCACTTGGCTTCCAGAATCTAACAGGAGGAAGAAAGGAAGAATGGATATTATGTAGACTGCCCTAGATGCACACCCCATGCCATTTTCATTCTGCCAAGCTGCTAAAGGATGAAGAAGTAGGATGGGCTAAAATAATGATTTTCAATTAGTGAGCATGCCCCTCTCCCCAGTTAAGAATTGTATTCTTAGTGAAGGTTTGTTGTTTAAAGGAGTAAATTGTAATCTTCAGGTGTTTTAGTGGAGAGATGAAAGATAACTGATCAGATATTTGAACTGAAATTTGAGTGACCTTGATTTATGAAAAAGTAACCTAAAACTTAAATTCCTTGAATAATCTCCAAATCTTTTAATTGACTAGGTAGCCAAGGAGGTTTTGAGAAAATGCCTAGAAAAATAACTGAGACTAGAATTGTTTCACCTTATAAATTAAAATATTTAAATAATCTAACCTGTAACCTAAATTTTCTCCTTATGAACAGGAGAGTGAGTTTATTCATTAGCTTTAAAATCAGATAAACCAGGTTAGTTATATAAATGCGTGCATGAATGTGTGTGTTTGTGTGTGTGTGTACATGCATTTGGTACTAAAAGGAATTAGACAGCCAAATTTATAAAATCATATCGAAGAGTTTTATAAATATCATAATTTTATGTTATGTGTCCATGTTCTCTAAATGCAAAGACATGCTCTTGTTAGGATCATAGAAGCAATGAATGTGAGAGCTGGAGGAGGTTAGAGATGATATTGATTGCTTAATTTGAGTACTAGGTTTCTACTGTTTATAGCTCTCCTTTTCTGGTACACTCTTGTCGTATGTGTGGCCACTCAGCACCATTTAAAGCCTTCCTTTGTTTGTGGGTTTTCCCACATTATGAATCTTGCTTTCCCAGAGTAGAACCTAGAACCATTTTTTTTTCCCCCAGACTTCCTGACAACTAGGACACAGTCATTTCATCCAGGCTTCTTCAGTCAGTCATGCTCCCTTGGGCTTCTGTTCAGAAGGGAACAATGTGTGGGCATAGGCATGTGGAATCTACTTTCTGGTGAGCATGAAGAATAAACAGGTGCTGAAGGCAGAGACAGTGGTTCATGGGTAGCACTGCACACATTATCTGTGATGCTAGACTACATATCTGTTTCCAGCGACTGTGGCAGCAAGAGTCTCTACTAGGAGGCATAGAGTAATTTGGGCATTTTTCTCAGATGTGTAGTCTCCAAGGCTGGATCTCTTCCCTCCATAAAGATTCTTTTAGCAAATCCTTTTCTGCCAAAATGAGTTAAAACAGGAGTTCTGTTATTCTTAAATAAATGTTATGGAGGATATACATTATTTTATAGATGGAAAGTTGAAACTTGTAGAGATTATGGTTTATAATATCTGATGATTTGATAGTTAACTGGGTAAAATAGGCATGAATTAAGGAATCATAGCCAACACACATCAGTAGGAGTTGAGAGAATATATGTGGTGACGAATCCTGGGGTTGCTGATAAGGGGGATAGAACATTAAGTTGGATAAAGGGGAGTTTCTGTCATAGAAATCCTCTCCCACGACAGAGGATTGAATATGCTGGCAAAGACCCAAGGAGACAGTAATAACACAGAGTTAGGATGGCTCTTAGCAGTTTGGCCTAAACTAAGTGAAATAAAAATGCCAGAACTATCATGGCAGATGATCAAAAGAGAGATCAAAAGGCTAAAAAAAATGTGGGCATGCCTAGAGTATACTTATTATATAAGGCTAAAAACCAACAGCCAACTGTGTTCTGTGTGAGGAGGTAGAGAACACGGAGGATATCGTGTTTTATAATGCACTTGGCAATACTAGTGAGTTAAGAAGCTCACTGGTGACTGTCCTTTTCTAGACCAGAATTAACAGGAAATTATTTTACAAATTGGACTCCCTAATAGCACTGAGGATGCTGGTAAATACAAGTGGTGGTGTTTGACTATCAGAATCAAGGCACAATTATCATATTGCGATTCTAGTCATAGAGGCAGCCAAGGAGGTCCGGCATGCAGAAACAATCAAAAGAACACAGCAGCCCTAGGAACAATGGGCAGCCAACAATGGCAGTTCTTAAACCATAGGTCAGTAAACTAAGGCCTCCAGGTCAAATCCAGCCTACCACCTGTTTTTGTATAGTTCATGAGCCAAGTATGTTTTTCACACCTTTTAATGGCTGAAAAAATCCCAAGACTATTTCATAAGATGTGAAAATTATATGATTCAAATTCAATATCCATAAACAAAGTTTTATTGGAGCACAGCCCTGCTTATTCATTTATATATTATCTATGGCTACTTTTGTCCTACAATGGAAGATCTTACTAGTTGTGATAGTCACCTTATTGCCCATAAAGCCTAAAATATGTGCTATCGAGCCCTTTATAGAATAATTTTGCCAACTCCTGGCTTATAATATGCAATCAAAAAAATATCAGAAAGACTGAGGCCCACTGTCCAAATAAAAACTAATGTTCCTTTCCTAGTTTTCAGGTCCAAACTAGTGTTGAGAAAGGAATTAATTATTGAATAGTGCCAGGTCCCTGGGAGGAAGGACAGAACAATACTTCAGCAAGTATATACAGTCCTTTCCCCCGAAGATCTACTGTTATTTAATCCAGTAAACAAAAAAAGAGGAATACTCATATATTTCAAGAATTGTCAGACACAGGATCTGAGTTGGCACTCATATCTGGGGAATTTAAGTGTCATCATGACCCACCCCCTTTTTGAGTGGGGGCATATTGGGAGAACCAGGCAATGAATGGAGTATTGGCCCAGATCTGGTTACTAATAAATCTACTTGGCCAATGGACCCAACCAGTGGATATGTCTTAAGTCTGTGACTGTATAATTAGGATAGGTATACTTGGTAGTTGAGAGGCCCCCATATTGGTTCCTTGTCCTGTCATGGTAAGAAAAGCCAAGTGAAAACTTCTGAAATTGGCTAAGACAATAAATCAAAAATTCTATTAAAAGGGTGGAGCAGTGGGGTCCCATAGCAAAGATGCCAAATTTAAAATCTAAATTATGCAGAGATAATGCACTCATTATTTTTCCTACTTAATTCATAAGTTCAAGTTTGGCCGCTATGAAAACTATGTGGATTCTAGAGAACAAAAGTGAACTAGCCACATTGTACCTGATGTGCCAAAAGTGGAAACCTTGATGGAAGAGATTAAGACAGACCCAGGTATATGTTACGTAGCCAGTGGTATGGTGAGTGCATTCTTTTCCATCCCTATCAGGAAGGAAGATCAGGGGAAGTTCACATCGGGGTAAAATGACAACGGTAGAAATTTATAGTCTTGCCTCAGAGTCACACTAAGTCTTCTGACCACTGTTTGATCTAAACTATTTGGACATTCTGCAGAATATGACACTCACTGGGAGGGAGCTCTACTAGGTGCCCCACATACCAGTTCAGCCACCTAGAAGCTAGTAACAAGGAACATACACCAGAACCAGAAAAAGAAGCCCCTTTCTGGTGCAGTGACCCTCTAGGCACTTTACTGGCAAAGTTCAACATCATGCTGGCTGGCAAAGGAGAAATGTCTGCAACATGCAACTCCAGTATTAGAAACAGGGCAATGATAAATAGATTTGGAGCTGACAGGCTTTAAACTGGTATCAGGCACAGTCCACCCCTCTGAAGATCCAGCTTCTCTACACATTGTCCTACAGACATTTGAACTTAGGTACGATGAACCAAATACATTCTACTTTATAAGATATAGCAATCCTTTGTACAAGTGAAGAAGTTCTCACTCTTTCCCCCAAGAAAGAGAGACACAATATCCCACAATCTTTGTATCCATGTCAGACTATATTAATTACTCCTCAAATTTGGAGTCATGATGAATATTCTGTTAACTGTAAATTTACCTCAAAAAGTTATATAAACATTAGTAATGGGGGAAAAAAGAAGAAAAATGATTAGCATATACAAATATAACAAGCAAATTGAAAATAGTCCTTGTTTCTGTAAGTGGTCACAGAGGCTGGAATTGATGTCTCTGACTTCCCTCTTCCACTGTTCATTCCATATTTTCCTGGCCCTCAGCCAGAACCTAAGCTGGTCAGCTTTCACCTGGTGGAGTGAACAAACCTTTATTTCTAAGAGTTCGAATCCTAAATGGGTAAGGACTTCAAAGATATTTGTGTCTCATGTGAGTGCCCCCCAAAGTGCATCCACTGCAGAGAAGACTCTTACTAACTCCCCCAAAGGGCACAAACATGGATTTTGGGAGAGGGGACAATGCAACAGGGGTCATTACTGCCATTACTCTTGCTCTCTGGTCATGACTACTTGTACCTTCTGTACCTGTCTGAGCTCAGCCGCTCATTTACCATTCCACTTGACAGGTTGATTGTATGCATACCCAACCTATGGCAAGGTTTGTCAGACACAGCCAGTCGATGACAAGAAGCTCAGGTCACATGGTCATCTGATGTACCAATCATTAGGCATATAGTCTCCACAGAGGGCCAGCAACAAACAAGAAGCTGTTTCTCAAAATGATAATAGTGGTCTGAAAAAGAGGGCAGAGGTTTGCTTCAACATTATAGATATCTATGCTGTGATCTATTGGTGCTTGTCAGAGACTCTATACGGCATTCCTAGTGGCCACAGATAATTCAAGTATAATTGAATCAGTAGGATCATAAGGCCCAAGTGATAAAGCAGCTTGTAATGCAGCCTAGAATTGTTACAGAGGCTTTTATTTTTGCTCTGTCCTCCATTTGAAATTGGCAACTGTACAAGGTGACTTTGTAGATAGGTTGAAGTAGCACACTCAGATGTGGTATATATTGACTCCCAAGTCCAAAAAGGTCTGCCAAGGCTTGTGCCTCTTTTTATGGTGTGTGATACAAGATTGAGCAAACTGTATTCTACCTTGGCAGATATATCTTGACATATTCCAAGTGAATGAACCCCCAAAAAACTTCATTGAAGTGGTGGGGCCCTGAAATTTTATGGGCTTTTTTTCCCACTCTCTCATTCATATATTTTTTCCAAGGCATCAAATTACTTGCTAGTTCTTGCTTATTAGATAAAAATAGCATAATATAACCAAGGTAGGAGGCCATTGTGGTATTTTGTAGAGGTCAAAATATCAAGACCATTGCAGACATATTATGGCAGAGAGCGAATTGATGTTACCCTGAGGCAAGATGTAAAGATATACTGTTGGCTCTGCAGAGAGAAACATACTGCTCTTGATGGTCCCTGGAAATTGGTATGGAGAAAACATCATAACCCAGGTCAATAGCTGCATACCAAATGCAAGGGCCATGTCATTTTGTCCTAGTAAAAACCCTATATCTGAGGTGTCAATGGCAATTGGAATCAAAACCTGATTAAATTTATGATAGTCCACAGTCCTTCAAGATTTCTGTTATCAGAGCTAGAGGTTTCTTTAGTTATAAGGATCAAGCAATATGCTAGCAAGTTGTCCGTAAATTTTGTTACTGGGACAACACAATCAGTTAAATACTTCCAAAGGGCTTTGTAGGCCAAGGCATTCTAATTACCAGTATGTCCCTGCTGCTCCTTATGGTTGCAAGGTGTGGCCAGCTTGTATTTAGAAGTGTTGCCACTTGGCCTCTGCTACTCCATAATACCATCATCCTTACTGAAATCAAGGAATGTCTTGGATGCCATACATGCTAGCTAAGAGCCAGAGGGGCAAGAAGCAAGGTAAGCACACCAGAACTAGACAAAAGGAAAACAAACAAACAAAACCAAAACACTTTCCAGCACCGTTCACTGGCAAAGCTTTACTACATGTGAACTAGCAAAAGAAAAACAGTTACAAAATATAGCTTTAGTATCACAAGCAGGGTGATGAAAAGTAGATTTGGAGCCAAAACACAATAACATGATAGCTGTAACACTTAAGAATGTTGCTTTGAACAATTTATCAGCTGAAAGGAAGGCTGCCTCCATTGAGTGGGCTCAGAGCAGTAAAGGTTTCTTTAGCAGGTCCATGACATAGTGCAAACAGCCCTGACTTATGGGCCATATATGCTATCAATCTTTAGGTTTTAAAGATATTTAAGTGGGAAGATAATGTATAGTGTTATGATACACTTCAAAGAAGAATCACATCATCAACACTACACGGTTGTAGAGAAAGGCCATATCATTTGAAGCAGAAAACTATTCACCATTAAAAAAGCTTCTCCTGGCATGCAACTAAATACTGGCAAAGACAGAGAACCTAATCATGGAACATCAAATGACCATGCAGACAGAACTGCCCATCATGAGCTGGGTTCTTTCAGACCTACCAAGTCATAAGTTTAGAAAGGTCCTGAAACAATCCACCATAAGGTAGAAGTTTTTCACCATTATTTCTTCAAATAAGTTTTCTGTCCCTTTCTCTTCCTCTTCTTCTGGGTACCCTTGTAGGCATCCCCTCCACCCCCCAACCTGGGGAAAAAGACAGATATCTAGATCTAGGAGCCTCAGAGAGTTCCAAATGAGAGGAACCCAAAACACCCACACCAAGACACATTATAGTTAAAATCTCAAAAGTCAGAGATAAGGAAAGAAGCTTAAAAGCACAAAAGTAAAGTAATGTGTTATATACACGGGAACTACCATAAGATTATCAGCAGACTTTTCAGTAGAAATTTTTCAGACCAGATGAAAATGGCATGATATATTCAAAGTGATGAAAGAAAAAAAAACTTGCAATCAAGAATACTCTATCTGCATAGTTAACATTCAGAATTAAAGGAGAGATAAAGAGTTCCTAAGACAAGCAAAGGCTAAAGGAGTTCATCACCACTAAACTGGCTTTTCAAGAAATGTTGAAGGGACTTCTTTAAGCTGGAAAGAAAGGACACATATTAGCAACAGAAACCATATGAAAGAATAAATCTCACTGGAAATATATAGTAAAGGTGGTAATCACTTATAAAGTTAGTATGAAAGTTAAAACACTAATAGTAAAAATAACCGTGATTACAACAATTAGGTAAGGGATACACAAGATAAGAAGACATGCAATGTGACATCAAAAACATAAAGCCTGAAGGATAGAGTGAAAATGAGCTTTAGAATGCAGACATAAGTTGTTATCAACTTAAACTGTTACAGATACAAGTTGTTATATGTAGGCCTCATAGTAACTAAAAAGCAAAAAAATAATATAAATACACAAAAGTTAAAAAGAAAAGTATGCATACCACTAAAGAAAGTCCTCAAACCACAAAGAAAGAGAAAGAGAAGAAGGCACAGAGAGGAACTACAACCAAAGCCAAGAAACAATTAACAAAATGGCAATAAATTTATACCTATACCTATCAACAATTACTTTAAATGTAAAGAAACTAACTTCTCCAAACAAAATACATAGAGTGGCTGAATGGATAAAACAAAACAAAACAAAACAAAATTTAAAAAAACTTGACCCATTTATGTGTTGTCTATAAGAGATTCACTTTAGATGTAAGGACACACACACACTGAAAATGAAGGGATGAGAAAAGATACTCCATTCAAACTGAAAACAAAAGAAAGCTTGAGTAGCTACCCCCTATATCAGACAAAATAGACTTTAAAACAAAACTGTCCTAAAAGACAAAGAAGGGAATTACATAATGATTAAGGGGTTAATTGAACATAAGGATATAACATTTGTAAGTATATATGCACACAACATAGAAGCATCTAAATATATAAAGCAAATATTAACAAACCTAAAGGGAGAAATAGATAACAATAGAGTAATAGTACAGGACTCTAATACCTCACTTACGTCAATGGATAGATCATCCAGACAGAAAATCAGTAAGGAAACATCAGCCTTAAATGACACATTGGACCAGATATACTTAACAAATATATATCAAACATTCCATCCAAAAGCAATAGATTAACTTTCTTCTCAAGTGTATATGGAACACTCTCCAGGATAGATCATATGTTGGGCCACAAAACAACTCTTAATAAAATTAGCAGGAATGAAATTGTTGTTGTTGTTGTTTTAAAATTTACTTATTTGAGAGAGAAAGACAGCATGAGCAGGGGGAGGGGAAGAAGAGGGAGAGAGAAAATCCCCAAGCAGACTCCCCACTGAACATGGGACCTAACACAGGGCTTGATCGCAGGACCCTGAGATCATACCTGAATTGAAATCAAGAGCCGGCCACTTAACCCACTGAACCACTCAGGTGCCCCAACAGGAATGAAATAGTACAAGCATCATTCCCAATTAAAATGATATGATACTAGAAATCAATTACGCAAAGAAAACTAGAAAATTCACAAATATGTGGAGATTGTACAACATGCTACTGAACAACCAATGAATCAAAGAAGAAATTGAAAGAGAAATGAAGAATATGTGGAGACACACAAAAATGGGACTATAACATACTGAAATGGAATGTAGCAAAAGAAGTTCTAAGAGAGAAGTTCATGGTGACACAGGCCCACACCAAGAAATGGGAAAAGGCTCAAATAAACAACCTGACCTTACATCTCAGGAACTAGAAAAAGAAGAACAAGAAAAGTCCAAAGTTAGTAGAAGGAAGTAAATAACAAAGATTAGAGCAGAAATAAATGAAAGAGAAACTAAAAACACAATAGAAAAGATCAATGAAGCTAGAAGGGTTTTTTTTTCTTTTTTTTCTTTTTTTTTATTATGTTATGTTACTCACCATACATTACATCATTAGTTTTTGATGTAGTGTTCCATGATTCATTATTTGCGTGTAACACCCATTGCTCCATGCAGAACGTGCCCTCTTTAATACCCATCACCAGACTAACCCATCCTCCCACCCCCTCCCCTCTAGAACCCTCAGTTTGTTTCTCAGAGTCCATCATCTCTCATGGTTCAACTTCCCCTCTGATTTCCCCCCCTTCATTCTTCCCCTCCTGCTATCTTCTTCTTCTTCTTTTTTTAGCATATAATGTATTATTTGTTTCAGAGGTACAGATCTGTGATTCAACAGTCATGCACAATTCACAGCACTCACCACAGCACATACCCTCCCCAATGTCTATCACCCAGCCGCCCCATCCCTCCCACCCCCCACCACTCCAGCAACCCTCAGTTTGTTTCCTGATATTAAGAATTCCTCATATAAGTGAGGTCATATGATATATGTCTTTCTCTGACTGAGTTATTTCACTCAGCATAACACCCTCCAGTTCCATCCACATCATTGCAAATGGCAAGATTTTATTCCTTTTGATGGCTGCATAATATTCCATTGTATATATATACCACTTCTTCTTTATCCATTCATCTGTCGATGGACATCTTGGCTCTTTCCACAGTTTGGCTATTGTGGACATTGTTGCTATAAACATCGGGGTGCACGTAACCCTTCGGATCCCTACATTTGTATCTTTGGGGTAAATACCCAGTAGTGCAATTGCTGGGTCATTTGGTAGCTCTATTTTCAACTTTTTGAGGAACCTCCATACTGTTTTCCAGAGTGGCTGCATCAGCTTGCATTCCCACCAACAGTGTAGGAGGGTTCCCCTTTCTCCGCATCCCTGCCAACATCTGTCATTTCCTGACTTGTTAATTTTAGCCATTCTGACTGGTGTGAGGTGATATCTCATTGAGGTTTTGATTTGGATTTCCCTGATGCTGAGCGATGCTGAGCACTTTTTCATGTGTCTGTTGGCCATCTGGATGTCTTCTTTGGAAAAATGTCTGTTCATGTCTTCTGCCCATTTCTTCATTGGATCATTTGTTCTTTGGGTGTTGAGTTTGATTAAGTTCTTTATAGATTTTGGATACTAGCCCTTTATCTGATATGTCATTTGGAAATATCTTCTCCCATTCTGTTGGTTCTCTTTTGGTTTTGTTGACTGTTTCTTTTGCTGTGCAAAAGCTTTTTATCTTGATGAGGTCCCAATAGTTCACTTTTGCCCTTGCTCCCCTTGCCTTTGGCGATGTGTCTAGGAAGAAGTTGCTGAGGCTGAGGTCAAAGAGGTCGCTGCCTGTGTTCTCCTTTAGGATGTTGATGGACTCCTGTCTCACATTGAGGTCTTTCAACCATTTGGAGTCTATTTTTGTGTGTGATGTAAGAAAATGGTCCAGTTTCATTCTTCTGCATGTGGCTGTCCAATTTTCCCAACACCATTTGTTGAAGAGACTGTCTTTTTTCCATTGGACATTCTTTCCTGCTTTGTTGAAGATTAGTTGACCATAGAGTTGAGGGTCCATTTCTGGGCTCTCTATTCTGTTCCATTGATCTATGTGTCTGTTTTTGCGCCAGTACCATACTGTCTTGATGATGACAGCTTTGTAATAGAGCTTGAAGTCCGGAATTGTGATGCTGCCAGCTTTGCTTTTCTTTTTCAACATTCCTCTGGCTATTCGGGTCTTTTCTGGTTCCATACAAATTTTAGGATTATTTGTTCCATTTCTTTGAAAAAAGTGGATGGTATTTTGATGGGGATTGCATTGAATGTGTAGATTGCTCTAGGTAGCATTGACATCTTCACAATATTTGTTCTTCCAATCCATGAGCATGGAACATTTTTCCATTTCTTTGTGTCTTCCTCAATTTCTTTCATGAGTATTTTATAGTTTTCTGAGTACAGATTCTTTGCCTCTTTGGTTAGATTTATTCCCAGGTATCTTATGGTTTTGGGTGCAATTGTAAATGGGATTGACTCCTTAATTTCTCTTTCTTCTGTCTTGTTGGTGTATAGGAATTCCACTGATTTCTGTGCATTGATTTTATATCCTGCCACTTTATTGAATTCCTGTATGAGTTCTAGCAGTTTTGGGGTGGAGTCTTTTGGGTTTTCCACATAAAGTATCATATCATCTGCAAAAAGTGAGAGTTTGACTTCTTCTTTGCCGATTTGGATGCCTTTTATTTCTTTTTGTTGTCTGACTGCTGAGGCTAGGACTTCTAGTACTATGTTGAATAGCAGTGGTTATAGTGGACATCTCTGCCGTGTTCCTGACCTTAGGGGGAAAGCTCTCAGTTTTTCCCCATTGAGAATGATATTCGCTGTGGGTTTTTCATAGATGGCTTTTATGATATTGAGGTATGTACCCTCTATCCCTATACTCTGAAGAGTTTTGATCAAGAAAGGATGCTGTACTTTGTCAAATGCTTTTTCTGCATCTATTGAGAGGATCATATGGTTCTTGTTCTTTCTTTTATTAATGTATTGTATCACGTTGATTGA
The DNA here is from genome assembly GCF_964656455.1 of Halichoerus grypus. Classification (NCBI taxonomy): domain Eukaryota; kingdom Metazoa; phylum Chordata; class Mammalia; order Carnivora; family Phocidae; genus Halichoerus; species Halichoerus grypus. Next base: position 46,193,543 of record NC_135713.1, on the reverse strand, counting down.
TTTGCAGATGTTGAACCAACCTTGCAGCCCAGGGATAAATCCCACTTGGTCATGGTGAATAATCCTTTTAATGTACTGTTGGATCCTATTGGCTAGTATTTTGGTGAGAATTTTTGCACCCATGTTCATCAAGGATATTGGTCTGTAATTCTCCTTTTTGATGCGGTCTTTGTCTGGTTTGGGGATCAAGGTAATGGTGGCCTCATAAAACAAGTTTGGAAGTTTTCCTTCCATTTCTATTTTTGGAACAGTTTCGGAAGAATAGGTATTAATTCTTCTTTAAATGTTTGGTAGAATTCCCCTGGGAAGCCATCTGGCCCTGGGCCCTTGTTTGTTGGGAGATTTTTGATGATTGCTTCAATTTCTTTAGTGGTTATAGGTCTGCTCAGGTTTTCTATTTCTTCCTGGTTCAGTTTTGGTAGTTGATACATCTCTAGGAATGCATCCATTTCTTCCAGATTATCTAATTTGCTGGCATAGAGTTGCTCATAATATGCTCTTACAATTGTTTGTATTTCCTTGGTGTTGGTTGTGATCTCTCCTCTTTCATTCATGATTTTATTTATTTGGGTCATTTCTCTTTTCTTTTTGATAAGTCTGGCCAGGGGCTTATCAATCTTGTTAATTCTTTCAAAGAACCAGCTCCTAGTCTCTATAAGTTTTTTTTTAAATAAACAAAATTGAAAAACCTCAGCTAGACTCACCAAGAAAAAAAGGGAGATGGCTCAAATAAATAAAATTAGATCTTAAAGATGAGATGTTACAACTGGTACCACAGAAATACAAAGGATCATAAGGAGATGACTATGAATATTTATACACTAACAGACTGAAAAACCTAGAGGAAATAGACAAATTGCTAAAAACATGCGACCTACCAACCCTGAATCATGAAGAAATAGAAATATAAACAGATGGGTTACTAGTAAGGAGATTGAATCAGCAGCCAACACTACCCAATGGACAAAAGTCCAGACCCAGATAGCTTCATTGGTGAATTCTAGCACACATCAGAGACTTAATACCAATCCTCAAACTCTTCCAAAAAACAGAAGAGGAGGGAATTCTCCCCAACTCATTTTATGAGGCCAGCATCACCCTGATATCAAACAAACAAGGATGCCACAAGAAAATATTATTGCAGGTCAATATCCCTGATGAACATAGAAGCAAAATTTCTCAACAAAATATTAGCAAACGAAATTCAACAACACATTAAAAGGATCATACACCAAGATCAAATGGGACTTATTCTAGGGATGCAAGGATGGTTCAACATCTGCAAATCAATCAGTGTGATACACCACATTAACAAAATGAAGTGTAAAAATCATATGATCATCTTAATAGATGCAGAAAAAAGCATGACAAAATTCAATATCCATTTAACGTTTAGATAAAAACTCTCAAAAGGGGGTGACTGGGTGGGTCAGTCAGTTAAGCATCTGTCTTCAGCTCAGGTCATGATCCCAGGGTCCTGGGACTGAGTCCCACATCTGGCTCCCTGCTCAGCAGGAAGTCTGCTTCTCCCTCTTCCTCTGCTGCTCCCCTGCTTGTGCTCTCTCTCTCTCAGATAAATAAAATCTTTAAAAAAAAAACTCTCAAAAGATCATGTGTAGAGGAAACATACCTCATTGTAATAAAGGCAATCTCTGATGAGCTCACAGGTAACATCATACTCATACTTTAAGATCAGGAACAAGACAAGGATGTCCACTCACCAGTTTTGTTCAACATCATATTGGAAGTCCTAGCCAGAGCAATTAAGTAAGAAAAAAATAAAAATCATCCAAACTGGAAAGAAGCAAAACTGTCACTTTTTGCAGATGGCATGATATTATATACAGAAAACCCTGAACACAGGCACCTGGGTGGCTCAGTTGGTTAAGCGACTGCCTTCGGCTCAGGTTATGATCCTGGAGTCCCGGAGTCGAGTCCCACATCAGGCTCCCTGCTCAGCAGGGAGTCTGCTTCTCCCTCTGACCCTCCTCCCTCTCATGTTCTCTGTCTCTCATTCTCTCACAAATAAATAAAATCTTAAAAAAAAAAAGAAAAGAAAACCCTGAACACTCCATCAAAAAACTGTTAGAATTAATAAATGAATTCAGGAAAGTTGCAGAATACAAAATCAATACACAAAAATCTGTTGTCTTTTTATATACTAATAATGAACTATCAGAAAGAGAAATTAAGAAAAAATTCCTATTTATAATTGCATCAAAAGGAATAAAATACCTAGAAATAAGTTTAACTAAGGAGGTGAAAGACCTGCATGTTGAAAACTCTAAGACATGAAGAAAAGAAATTGAAGACAATACAAATACATGGAAAAATATTCCATGCTCATGTATTGGAAGAATTAACATCCTTAAAATGTCCATACAACCCAATCTACAGACTCAATGCAGTCTCCAAAAAAATGCCAATGGCATTCTTCACATATATAGAAAAATCAATTCTAAAATTTGAATGGAACCACAAAAAACCTTGAATAGCCAAAGCAATCTTGAGAAATAAAAACAAAGCTGGAGGCATCACACTCCCTGATTTCAAACTCTTATTACAAAGCTATAGTAACCAAAATAGTGTGGTATTGGCATAAAAACACATGGACACATCAATCAATGGAATTGAATAGAGAGTTCAGAAATAAACCCATACATATATGGCCAATTAACTTATAACAAAGGAGCCAAGAATATACAATGGGGGAAGGACAGTCTCTTCAATAATGGTGTTGGGAAAACTGGACAGGCACATGAGAATGAGACTTGACCACTATCTTACACCATACACAAAAATTAATTCAAAATGGGTTAAAAACTTGAATATAAGACCTGAAACCATGAAACTCCTGAAAGAAAACAAGGCAGTAAACTCCGTGACAGGTCTTGGTGATGATTTTTTGTATCTGACTCCCAAAGCAAAAGCAAAAATAAACCAGTGAAACTACATCAAACTAAAAAGCTTCTACAAAGCAAAGGAAACCATCAACAAAATGACAAGACAATCTACTAAATGGGAGAAAATATTGCAAATCATGTGTCTCGTAAGGGGTTAATATCTAAATTACATAAAGAACTCATACAACTCAACGTCAAAAAAACAAACAATCCAATTAAAAAATGGGCAGATCTGAATAGACATTTTTCCAAAGATGACACAAAGATGGCCAATAGGAACATTAAAAGATGCTCAACATCATTAATCATCAGGGAAATGCTAATGAAAACCACAATGAGGTATTATTTCACACCTGTTGGAATGACTGTTATCAAAAAGACAAGAAATAACAAGTATGGGCAAGGATATGGAGAGAAGGAAACCCTTGTGTACTGTTGGTGGTAATGTTTACTAGGGCAACCATTATGGAAAACTACATGGCGGTTCCTTAAAAAATTAAAAATAGAACTACCATACAATCCAGCAATTCCACTTCTGGTATTTATCCAACAAAAATGAAAACACTGTCTCAAAAATATATATGCAACCCCATGTTCATTGCAGCATTATTTATCAAAACCAAGATACGGAAACAATCTAAATGTGCACTGATGGATAAATGGCTAAAGAAATTGTTGCTATATATATACACACACACACACACCGTTTTATATATAAATGTATATAATAAGTATGTATATATAAATATATATTGTATATAAAATATATATGTATGGCATATACTATATATTATTAATTATTGCATCTATTAATATTATATATTATATATATTATTCAGTTATTAAAAAATGAAATCTTGCCATTTGCAACAAAAGGGATGGACTTCAAAGGCATAATGCTAAGTGAAATAAGTCAGAAAAGGAAAGATGCCATGTGATCTCTTTTATATGTAGAATCTAAAAACAAAACAAAATAAAACCAAACTCATAAATACAGAAAACAGATTAATGGTTGCCAGAAGCAGGGGGTGGGCAGTGAGAGAAATGAGTGAAAGTGTTACTAAATATTAAAGAAAAACTTTCAGTAGAATAAAGGACAAGGAGATGAATAGGAAAAAGAACAATAAATGGCCGTTTATGTTCAACTCTACTAGAACTCAGGGAAATACAGCACATAATAAAATTGAGAATGCACATACCCTATTTATTGCAATTCTTTTTTAGGCAAACACTATTATAGAAGCTCTTGCATATGTGAACAAATAGATATGTACAAAGAATCTGAACAAAATTGTAATTGTAAAAATTGGAAGAACCCAAATTCCCATTAATAGGGAAATACATGAGTAAATTGCGGTAATTTTTTTTAGTCTGAATTTTATTTTTTTATATTTTATTTTTTTAGTTATTTGTATTTATTTTTTCTTCAAATTTTTATTTAAATTCTAGTTAGTTAACATGCAGTGCAATATTGGTTTCAGGAGTAGAATTCAGTGATACATCAATTATATACAACACCCAGTGCTCATATCAGGTGCCTTCCTTGATACCCATCATCCACCTAGCCCATTCCCCACCTACCTCCCTCCATCAACCCTCAGTTTGTTCTCTATCTTTAAGAGTCTCTTATGGTTTATTTCCCTCTCTCTTTTTTCTTTTTCCCCCTCCCATATGTTCATCTGTTTTGTTTCTTAAATTCCACGTATGAGTGAAATCATATGGTATTTGTCTTTCTCTGACTTCACTTAGCATAATACACTCTAGCTAAATTGTGGTATATTTTAGGGGCACCTGGGTGGCTCAGCTGGTTAAGCATCTGCCTTCAGCTCAGGTCATGATCCCAAGGTCCTGGGATCAAGTCCCACATTGGGATCCCTGCCTAGCTCTCCCTCTACCCACCCCCTTGCTTGTGCTTGCTCTCGCTCTCAAATAAATAAATAAAATCTTAAAAGAAATAATTTGTGGTATATTTTTAAGAAGAAAGAAAGAAAGAGAAAAGAAAAGAAAAGAAAAGAAAAAAGAAAGAGGGAAGGAGGGAGGGAGGGAGGGAGGAAGTAAGGAAGGAGTATATATGGGATCAAGCATGAACAGGGCCAGAAGGCATAAGTAAGAAGTGCAAGCTGATAATGCAGATTTCCACAATGTCCACATATCTTACACTGGTTCTTCTCCCTCTACTCAAATGTATGGCCATGTTGCAGGGAGGTCCCTTATGACCAGCTAGCAGAGGAGAAAAAGGCCAAACATAATTCATGGGCCAAACCTCTCAATATGTGAATACAAGCTGAAAATGGACTGCTTTATTACTGCCTCACTCAGGAATGTCCCAGAAAGGCAATGGTGAGAGGAAGTCCCCTCAGTGGGCAGAGTTGTAGGTGATGCTAATAGTCATCCTCTTTGTGTGGGAAGAAAGTGGGCTGGAAAGAGAAAGATTCAAAGATCAGGACCAAAGGTGTCTGAGGAAGAAGTATGTGGATGAACTAAGGGGTAGGAACAGATAGTAAATATCTTTGATTCAGAATCTAATAACCACCAGAGAATATCAACAATAGAAGAGGTACTGGCAAGGAAATAGACCAGATGGCTTGGCAAGGTGACATCGTCCAACCTCTGTCATTGACCACTGCAGTGCCAGTACAGTGTGACCACAAATGGAATAGTCACAGTGGCTGGCATGGAGGCTAGGCATTAGCCCAATAGTAAGGGCAGACACTCAGGAAAGCAAATCTAGCTATTGCCAATGCCAGATGTACAACTTCCCACCAAAAGACACCATACTGAGCCCCAATCTAGCTACCATTCCAGGAGATTAGCCAACTATTTGGTGATAAGTTGATTATACTGGATTCCTTCCACCCTGGAAGGGGTAGCAATTCATCTTGAAGCAAATTGAAAAATTCTCTTGGTATGGATTTAACATTCCTTCCCATAAGTTCTCAACCAGCACCACTATATGAGGACTCAGGGAGTTTGGCGCATAAGCAGGGGATTCCATTAACACTGCCTCAGACCAATGGAGAAAGGCAATGGGCAAATGAAAGGTATGGTCTTGTCCACATACCTTACTCTTAGAAGCTGATGGCCTGATAGAGTGTAGAATGGCCCTTTGAAGGCATGCCCGAGGGACCAGCTTGGAGATGATACACTGACTGTGGGAAATACACCCTAACTTAATGATTATTATATGGTGCTATGCCCACAATAGGTAGAATGCATGGGTCCTGGAACTAAGAAATGAATTGGAGTGGTTCTGCAAACTATCATTCCCAGAGACCAACCTGGGGAATTTGTGCATACGATTTTAAAAAATCTATGCTTTACAGACCTAAGGGTCCTGGTTCTAAGAGTGCAGTGCTTCCACCAGAAGACACTGCAAATGTTCTATTAGACTTTAAGGTATGATTGCCACCCTAACTCTTTAGGCTTTTTTTACCAACAAATCAGCAGGCAAAGAAGTGTCACCATTCTGCAAATGGTCATCAGGAGGAGGTATATTTGGCACCCAGGTGATCTCCAAGAGCATCTCTTGGTACTCCCTTGCCAATTTTGAAGGCCAATAGACAAGTACAGCTGCCACAACCTGAAAATAGTGAGCAGAGGCTCAGAGTACTCCAAGAAGGTCTGTCATCTCACTTGGTAAGCAACTAAGCAAAAGACATACTACCCAGGGAGAAAGAAGGGGGAAAGAAATGAGTTTCAGTTGACTCTGAGACCAGCTACCATAGCCAAGACTGAGTTTCAATTGACTCTGAGACCAGCTACCATAGCCAAGACTACAGTCTACTCAACTAATCCTGCTCTTTTAAGTTTCCCCAGGAAGAACAAAGAATCTGGGAAGAATTGGTGCCAGATTTAATGAGCTTATTATCTGAAGCAAGCAGGTCTGAACAGTGCATACAATTAACTAGTGGAGGCTATGGATGTACCTCCCTGATTCGCTCTTCAATATCGAGCTAGCCATTCCATCAGTATCTAGAAGAAGTGTTGCTTGCTGATGGCTCAGAGCTGTGTCCCTTCCCAAGAATTGCCCTCAGCTCAAGTATATGGCCTTCTCCTTGGGGGTAGTCTGGTTGATGCAGGATTATGGGGTCAGACAACCTTACCCCAGTTGGGACATCTCTGAAGTGTCATCCCAGCTGTATGATCCTTTTGCAACTACATAAGAGATTTCCTTTTTTTTTTCCTATTTCTTTTTAAAGAGAGTTATATTTAATAATACAAAAGAACTTAAATATAAAAAGTGAAAGTATGAAAAATATATACATTAGGAAAATGATAAAAGAAAACTAGGAGAACTATATTAATAATAGACAAATTAGATATCAGGCAAAAAGCATTAATAAGATAAAGAGGGTCACTATTAATAAATGGTTTTACTCACCAGAAAGACATAATTCTAACCTGATATGGACCTAATTAATAGCTTCAAAATGTATACAGTCAAAATGTGCAGAATTACAAAATGATTTTTATAAATCTACCATAATGAAGAACATTCTCAGTAACTGGTAGATTAAGCATACTAAAAAGAAAATTAGGATACAGAAAATCTAAACAATACAATTAACATGAAAATCAACAAATTAAAAGGATTAGTTTGCTACCAAAAAATCCTCTGACCACAATGCAACTAAGTTAAAATTCCAAATATTTTTTTAAAACCTAGCAAAATATAAAATGTCCATATATTTGAAAATTCAAAGGCACATTAAAAACATTAATGGCCCATGTGGAATCATAATATAAATTAGAAAATTTTAAAATTTAAAACTGAATGTCATTTAAAATACTACATACTAAAACCTCTGGGGTATAGTGAGAGCAACATTTACTAGGAAAATATGTAAACAGCTTTAAATACACATTTAGTTTATTTTTCTTTTCTTTCTTTCTTTTTTTTTTTTTAAAGATTTTTTATTTATTCGACACAGAGAGAGACAGCGAGAGAGGGAACACAAGCAGGGGGAGTGGGAGAGGGAGAAGCAGGCTTCCCGCGGAGCAGGGAGCCCGATGCGGGGGCTCAATCCCAGGACCCTGGGATCATGACCTGAGGCAAAGGCAGACGCTTAACGACTGAGCCACCCAGGCGCCCCATTTTTCTTTTTTTTTTTTTAAGTAAGCTCTACACCCAACATGGGGCTTCAACTCACAACTGTGAGATCAAGAGTTGCATGTTCTACCGACTTAGCCAGCCAGGCACCTCTAAATACACATTTTGTAAATTAAGGCTAGAAGTAAATGAATTAGGCACCCAGTTTAATTAAGAAATCAGGACTAAGTTGGGATATCCCTAGGAATGCAAGGTTAACTTAACATTAAACTTCAATTAATGTAGTTGATTATATTGACCAATTAAAAGAAAAATCACATGACTCATCTTAATAGATGCAGGAAAAAAAAGATTAGATGAAGTTCACCATCCACTCTGAACCTTGAAAACACTATACTAAGTGAAAGAAGCTGGATACAAAAGATTCCATGATTGTATAACTGCATGTATATATGTGTCCAGAAGAGGCAACTTCATAAAGATAGAAAGTACATCAGTGGTCGTCAGGGGACATAGGAGGAGGGGTAATGGCGAGTGACTGCTAACGGGTAGGAGGTGTCTTTCTGGGGTGATGAAATGTTCTGGAACAGTGGGGATGGTTGCACAATACAGTGAATATAGTAAAAACCACTGAATTGTACACTTTAAGATGGTGAATTTTATGTGAATTATATCTAAAAAAATTTTAAAGTAATAAACTACTGACACAAATAACACATGGATGAATGCTTAAAAACCTTATACTGATGAAAAGAAGCCAGACATAAGAGAGTACAACCAAGACAGCTTTGCTCATGTTAAATTCTAAGTACAGTGACAGGAATACCTAAGGCAATCAGACAGAGGGAGACTTTTTGGGGTGAAAAAGTAAAATAAATAAAACTCTGCATTCACTCATGTTAAACCCTCCTGGCATACAGGGGTAGAAAGAACTTCCCTTAGCCTGATAACACATATCAAAAAATAAACAAACACGCAAAAAAAACTCACAAACAAAGATTTGAGCTAATGGTAAAACCATTCAATCTGGTGCTGAAGATCCTATTCTATGTACTCAGGTGATAAAAAGCATAAAAGGTATATAAAAGCATGGAAATTGAAAAGGAAAAAACAAAACAATTGGTATTTTTAGATAACATTGTCTCCAGAGAAAACCCCAAATAATCCACAGATAAATATTTTAATTGATTAGGGAGTAATGTATTTCACCCAAGTCTTATAATGGAAGTCCATTTCTTCAGTCAACCTGCTAGAAAAGAAAGCTTGGCCATTGACAATTCCATTTTGATAACTGAACCAAAGATATTCACAGTATTGATGGTTTGTAAAATCCTTCATGCCCTTCTCCATCCTGATGGCAAGTCATGGCGGGCGGCAGGGGAGGCAGGGTAGTTGTAGCCTCAGAACCCTGAAGCTGTAACTTTTTTCACAGTGAAATCGAATTCCATCTCCATTGGTCATTTTCTCTGCATGGAGGCCTGAGTGGGGCCAAGGTGGGGCCAAGAGCACCAAGGCTTTTGTAGGTGGGGCCGAACCTGGTACATCTGAACCCAGGAATTTGTTCTTTCCCTCTTTGGTGCCTGGGATGCTCTTTGCTGCACAGCCTTTGTAGAACAGAATGCAGGAGGAAATGATTCCTTTGGAATAGCTATGATTTTAGGATTATAGAGGATCCTTGGAGGTCGTAGGAAGATAAAACTGTGTTAAAATGATGTCAAGTTCTGATTTAACCCCACTAAACCTGAAGATTTCCAAGTGCTTAAACAGCTTTATGTGTAAGTACCTACCCATTTAACTTGGTGTAAATTCTCATGCAGAGAGAGACTGCATTTTCTGCAGGCATCTGTGATTTATCATTATTTTGCTCCCAGGGGTAAAAACAGACTATCAGCAATGTAAGAACCCAAACTGAAAAGAGGAAAAATACATGGCTTAGGCTTTTAAAAGTCCTTATATGATTTAGTCAATTCTAAATCAGTCTTTTAGTTAGTCCTGTTAGAAAATTCTAGATTTTAAAAGGTGAATGAATACGTAACTGGTCCAATTTGCAACATTCAATCCAACCTCCCCTCTTTACAAGTGAGGAAACTGATTACAAGGTGGATCATTTAAATGAGCAAAATGAACGGGTGAATTCTGTGGTGAACTGGAGAGCAGATGCCTCACCCAAAGGAAGCAGTGGTTACCCAGTTACTGCTGACAGTTGCCTTAAGGAATTGTGGACCTACTGGGGCCACATATTCTGATGTTTTCACGATAAGCCAGGAATCAAGATTTTTTTAATGAAATCCCTTGATTTTTAAAGGTTGGCTCATTTCCTCCCCCACGAATACTGTACAGGTTATAATAAAGTCATCTGTCATCTGTTTGTCAGAATTGATACATAAACTGCCATTTTATGGCTTCAGGATAAAATGATTGGCCCAGTTAGGTGCAGGACTAGATAGAAAGTCCAGTCTCTCCAAAGAAGACATAAAATAGTCAACAGGTACATGAAAAGGTTCTCAACATCACTAATTATCAGGGAAATACAAATCAAAACCACGACATATCATTTCACACCTGTTGGCTATTATGGAAAAGATAAGAAAATGAGCATTGGAGGTAGAGAGAAGGAGCCCTTGTGCGCTGCTGGTGGGAATGGAAATTGGTACAGCCACTCTGGAAAGCAGTATGGAGGTTTCTCAAAAAATTAAAAATAAAATTACCATATCATCTAGCAATTCTACTTCTGGGTATTTATCCAAAGGAAACCAAATCACTGTCTTGAAAAGATATCTTCAACCCATGTTCACTGCAGGATTATTTACAATAGCTAAGACATGGAAACAATCTAAGTGTCCATGGATGGATGAATGGACAAAGAAAATGTGGTGTGTGTGTGTGTGTGTGTGTGTGTGTGTATGTGTGGTGGAATGGTGCTCACTCACAAAATAGAATAAAATCCTGCCATTAGCAACCATATGGGTGGATCTGGAGGGCATTATGCTAAGTGACATAAGTCAGACAGAAAAAGATGTGTCCTGTATGATCTCATATATATGTGGAATCTAAAAATAAGCCAACTCATAATACAGAGAACAGATTGGTGGCTGCCAGAGGTAGGGGTGGGTGAAATGTGTGAAGGTGGTCAAAAAGTACAAACTTTCAATTATAAGATAGATAAGTCTTGGTGAGGTTATGTACAGCATGGTGACCGTAGTTAACAATACTGTGCTGTAAGTTTGAAAATTGCTAAGAGAGATCTTAAAAGCACTAATCACACACACACACACACACATTTGTAACTCAGTGTGGTGATGAATGTTAACTAATTGTGGTGATCATTTTGCAATACACACATAGATCAAATCATTATGTTGTACACCTAAAACTAATACAATGTTATATGTCAACTATATGCCAATTAAAAAAAAAATCCAGTCTCCCAGATTCCACACCAGGGCTCTCTTGGCCCCAGATTGCCTGTCTGGAACAAGCCAGATTTCATCATTGTTTCCCTTATTATATTTCCTAAGTGAGATATGTCTGTCTTAACCATATATGTTAAAATAGAATATCTAAAGTTGGGCAGGAAACCATATAGGAAGGGAAAGGAAAGAAAAAAAATGTTGAGGAAAAGAAAATAGTACTGCATTGAATTACAATTAGCAAGGAAGTGTCTGACTTAATTTTCCATGTATTTAGAAATATAGAGCATATATTTCCAGAGAACGTTTTGTATTTACAGCATGTCTGTCTAGTTATACGGCTGCAATGTAATTGTTTTCCTGCTGAGAATTATGATAGTGAAGTTACTTTGGGTCCTATTACAGCTAATTATAGTCTTGCTCCGGAATTTAAGAGCTCCCCTGCAAAGCTCCCTGCTCTCCAGTTATACACAATGGACCTGGAGAGCATTCTGATTCTACATGTGATTGTCATTCTCAGGTTCCTGCTAGAAATATGACATTTGGATGGTTAAGGGTATAAATTACCAGAAATGAGTCCAAGTTGATTGGAATAATTCTGACTTTCAATTATATGAAAAAGGAACACTGTTGCATAAAGAAAAAACCATGTATATGTGTTTCAAATGAGGTCCAGAGAATTATAGCTGCAGATTCTCCCTGGTCTGATATCTACAAAGAATGCAAGGGTGTGAGCTGGGTACACAGCTTCTCTGGGCTATCATAGTTTGAGTTGTAAGTTCACCACAACAAAGGTAAAAATATGTCTCCTTAATTGATAACCTTCCTTGGGGCTCAGAGTTGAAAGACTGGGGTTCTTTCCAGCAATGTCCCTTACTACCCTGGGGATATGTTAACAAATCATTCGAGTTGTTTAAATTTCAGTTTTCGTGTTTGTAAAATGGAGAAACGAATGCCTGCCCTGCATTCATTCCAAAGTTGCTATGTGGACTGAATTAGACGGTGAGGTCTAATTAGATTAAGGTAGCATGCCCCTTTTGGCCACTACTGCCCGAGGAACTGGAATTTACATAGGGTTTTGAGGAGTGAGATGTGTGGAATTAGACCCTGTTAGCCTTGGGAAGCTCTCAAGATGTTGAGGACCATAGTACTTGCTGGAGTTATTGTAGGGGTTAAATGACAGGGTGCATAGAAAGTGCTCAGCCCAGTGTCTGCCTCATAGAAAGACCTTAATAGCCTTTCTCTTCTGCATTCATATTATATTGAATTACTGAATCTTTTTTTATTGTATTACCGGTTGGCTATTTGCATACATAGGACATCAACTAAGATCAGCACTTCTATTTTTATGGCTGTGATCATTGATTTTTTTACCAAAAATTGAAAATTTTTGTTTAAAAAAAATCACAGTGCACAAAAATTTTCATGGGTTTTAGAAACAAAGCGAAGAAGCTAAATTCAGAACTTTTGATCTTGAAAGGGTCTGTTTTACTGCCTTCCCCAGAGCACATCAGAAGAGAAATGAAGGGGATAGGGAAGTTGGAAATTTTTACCTCAAAAAATCCTTGGTGGCAGGGAGGGATACTTCTCCCCTCCTTTTTCTAATCCATGCCTTTTATAAAATTTATTTCTTAATTTTATCAAAGTAGTTTTCTGTATGGTTTAGAAGGTGAAGAAAGAGCACGAGGCTTAGACATGGAAGGAGCTGTGCCCTGCTCCGCCCTTGCTCTCCTCCAATTCCAGCTCCCACAGGTAGCTACTTACAAATCTTCAGATGTTTCTTCTGTTATTTATCTTCCATATTCTAGATAACATGCTTATGCTGCCATCCTTAATTTATTTCCCATTTCTATCATTATTTATTGACTTCCTACTACACACAATGATGCTCTCGCTCTATGAAACCCTTTCTTCCCACACCAATTGCTGCCCCCACCCTCCCAGTGAAGTCATATAATACTTTCTAGGCTAATCAATAGCAATGTTCACATCATTTTCACTCCAGTTATTTGTGCATAGCTGTAACACACAGTGTTTCATAGAATTCCTTTCTGATACAAATGGGTGTTTTCAGGAGTTAATAATGGCTACTCTCATTTGTTTGCTTAGCTTTTTACATATGTATCTCCAACTCTACCCCCAGATCTTTGATCCTCAATAGAGTCTAAAGGATCAGTAAATCTATCCAATTCATTGTTTGTTTGTTTTTTTCTCTTGGAGATATGGCTCCTGAAACACCTGCCCCCCCCCCCCACCTTCCCACCAAGTTCTAATCTCAGCTGGTTCTTTTCCAAGCCTGTTTTTTTTTTTTTTCCTTCCCCGTCATCTGAGAATTCTTCACTCCTGTGTTGAATCCCCTGCTTCATTTCTTTTTCTTGATTTACTCTTTCATTTGTAGGGGCATGCTCTCCAATAGCTTCCTGACAAAGGGTTCTTGGTAGATAAAATTTTTGAGAACTTGCTTCCCTAAAAATATTGTTGGTTTACATGTTCACTTGTAGTCTCATTGGGTATACAATTCTAGTTTGTCAACCACTTTTGAGGAGAATTTTAAAAGTATTATCCTATTGCCATCTAACTAGCAATTATGTTGGTGAGCAGTTTTAACCCAGATCGTTCCCAATTTCTTCCCGGCAGCTGAGAAAACTTCTCTTTCTCCCCAGTGTTCGAAAGTCTGTATGTATGTCCGGCAATTGTTACGCTTGGCACTCAGGGGAACTTCTAATCTGGAATGTCAGGCACACTTTTTTTGTGTGTGGACAATCTTTCTGTGTTTCTTTTCTTATTTCCTCCCCTCAATTTATCTGTCTTCCCATTTGGAGTTCGTTGATGTCGGATGTTAGTCCTCTTACACAAATTCTCCAGTTTATAAATCTTTTCTCATAGTTTCTATCTCTTTTTGTCCTAGTTTATGGGAAAACCCTGTAGCTTTATCTCAAAAAAACTCTTGTATTGAAATCATAATTTCTGCTATGCTGTTTTAAATTTGCATTACTTGTTTCTCCTTCTTTGAACGTTCTTTTATTTTTTATATTTTTGTTTCTTGTCTGCAATTCCTTCTCTTATCTAAGAATTTTAGTTATGATTGGGTTTATCTAGGTTTTATTCTGTTCTCTGTCACGTCTCTGTTTTCTGTTACATTCTTTTTGTGTGTGTGTTTCATGTTTTCGTGTCTGGCTAACCTTGGTTGTTCAGCCATACTTAAGAGACAGGCATTAAAAAGCTGATAGAAAACTATGTGTGACTGAGCAGAGCATTATAGGGTGAATAAGCAAGGGCCTTGAATTTCTTTGGGGTACCTCTTGATGTCAGTACCACTTTATTTTTTTCATAGACAAGTTTTTCCAAGAGAAAGCCTCCAGTCTCTTGTCTGCATTACATAAGGCTGGTGCCAGCATTCTAGAGACCTAACAGTAAGAGAGTGGTAGGAATTCTCATGCTCTCACCTATGCAGACATCCTGTTCTGTCTTCGCTGTGCCTGATGTCCCAGGGGTAGAGAGCCTTTCTGAATTAAAGAGCTTAAATCTCTTTCCTTCCTAGCTGGGGGGGGGGGGGGTGAAGGATCTTGTGATCTGTCATAAATGTTCCTTATTCAGACCTTCCAACAATCCCCTGATTTTAGCCCCATTCTGAATCACGAGCTTGAAAGACACATGGTGCTGCTAATTCCAGACTTTCTGGAATTCTTCAGCTTGAATCACATGCTTCCCACCCCAGCCTCCATGGCAGAGAGGTTATAGGCATTCTCCACTCTGCTAAGTCACTTCCTACTCGTTTGTCTACTTTCCATCTTCCAAACTATGATCGAAGATCGCTGAAATCCCCATTCCCGTTGTCACTGTTTCAAGGATTTAAGTCTTGTTTATACCTTGTGTCAGCTCAGGTCCTCTGAGGAGCAGATGACAAGATAGACTCAGACTTGCAAGCGATGAGAGGAAACATCTGTAAAGGGTAAGGGAGAGGGAGAAATCGAGGCAGAGTAGGTGGGGAGAGCCTTTGAAGGGTGCTAGCGTACTGAGACCTCTGAAAGGAAGGGGGGAGGGTAGTGAGGCAGGTAGGAAGAGCACAGACTCCGGCGCAGTTCTAACGGAGTCTTGGCCAGGCCAATGGAGAACCCCCAGGCAGAGAAGCCCATAGGAGAAGTCTTGCACTGGGCGTAAGTGGCCTGGCTCTACTTCCTTTGCCCCGTCGGTCACGGCCAGGGAGCATCCCAGCAGGAATGTGATGTCAGCGTGAATGACACAGTGGATCTGAAAGTATAACAGCTGGTACCTGTCAGCCAGTGACGCTGCTCACACCAGCTCCTCTGAAGGGACATGTGAGTGGGGCACCTCCACTGCCACGGTATTCAGTAATATTTTGCCTTATTTGGCAATTTTCATGTAATTTTTTTTTTTTTGAAAGAACAGAGGGAAGTCTCTGTGTTCAATCTATTCCATTGAAGGCCACTCAACTTTTTTAAAAGATTTTATTTATTTATTTGAGAGAGAGAGAGAGAGAGAGAGAGCATGAGTGGGGTAAAGGGCAGAGGGAGAAGAAGGCTCCCCACGGAGCAGGAAGCCCGATGCGGGGCTCGATCCCAGGACTCCAGGATCGTGACATGAGCCGAAGGCAGACATTTAACTGACTGAGCCACCCAGGTGCCCCATGGCCACTCAATTTTCTTTCTTTTTTTTAAATTTAATTTAATTTTATTATGTTAGTCATCATACAGTACATCATTAGTGCGGTGATGGGTATTAAGGAGGGCACATACTGCATGGAGCACTGGGTGTTATACGAAAACAATGAATCATGGACCACTCAATTTCCTCAAGAGCTACTGAAGTTGGCAAGTGACAGGTAACACCTGAAATCACAATATGGCTCCAAGAATAATGTAATTACCCTAGCCCAGCTAATGTCATATACCGTCCAACCAGCTCTCCAAAATTATATGCAAAGGTCCCATGAAAAAGCTTACTATTTAAAATGAGAAAACAATTTTCTTTTATCAGAAAACTGATATATTACTGGTAATTTCCATTTTCTTATAGCCATTTCAGTATGAGAAGACAAAGAAAAAAGGCTGTTTGGGGTCTAGAGTAAAACTTTGTTTTTATGAAGGTGCAACCATGCTATATATTTGAGTCCAGTGAGCTGAATATTTGTGACCCCCCCCACCCCAAATTCATATGCTGAACTCCTAACCCCCAATATGATGGTGTTAGGAGGTGGGGCCTTTGGGGGTAATTAGATCATGAATGGGATAGTGCCCTTATAAAGAGACCCCAGAAAGTTCTCTTGCTCTCTTTCTACCCTGTGAGGATACCACAAGGAGTCAGTAGTCCACAACCCAGAAGAAGGCCTTCACCAGAACCCAACCAAGCTGGCACCTGATCTTGGACTTCTAGCCTCCAGAACTGTGAGAAGTAAATTTCTGTTATTTATAAGCCAGCAGTCAATGGTACTTTGTTATCGCAGCCCTAATGGACTGAGATACAGAGCTTGGATTCCTCTGTTACCTCTGAGAAATAAGTGTTCTTCACTGTAACATATGAGATGAAACAGTTTTTATTTCAATTTTAGTCTATGAGTAAAAAATTCAAAAAGTACAGATAAAGCAGAACCTTCGTCTGTTAACCCTCCAACCCTTCCCCCACCAACCAGGGGGGTAACCACTGGTATGGAATGTAATCTTTGCGATCATTTTTTAGTGTGTATATGTGGGTGTGTGTCTGGCTTTCTGTATGTATGTAGGTATCTCTCAATAGATATACATACACACAAACATACATATTATTGTTTCCCTGATTTTTTAATATCAATTATATCTACTGTAAGCATTTTCCTCTTTCTGTACAACAATAAGCTTTGGAAATCTTGATTTCTCACTGCATAGAGATTTACCTCGTTCTTTTATTTCTTGCATAATATTCCTCTGCTTGTGTTTATTCTAACATAGATCGTGCAACTGGGAACATTAAAGATGTTCATACATGTTAAATAAATATTTAACACAGATGTTAAATAAATATTGGTGCTACGTATAAATGAATGAATGAATGGATACCAAAAATGTTATATACTATTCCGAAAAGACAAACTACATTGTTTTTTTGTCAGCTGACCTGATGTTAAAAACACTAGCAATATCACTGGATTCATAGGCCAGATCTTTTGTTTCTATTCCCCATCATGGAATCAGACAAAATAGTAGTAGTATCAGAGTGGAATGTAATTCAACAGATCTTTTAGTCAGAAGACAGTTCAAATCCTGGATCTTCCGGGACCTAATGACAAGAACTTAGGCATGTCACATCTGAACTTAGGCATGTCACATCTTTCCTGCATG
The DNA here is from genome assembly GCF_964656455.1 of Halichoerus grypus. Taxonomy (NCBI): domain Eukaryota; kingdom Metazoa; phylum Chordata; class Mammalia; order Carnivora; family Phocidae; genus Halichoerus; species Halichoerus grypus. The sequence goes on along the minus strand of NC_135713.1, from coordinate 46,175,845 downwards.
TCAGTTTCTACATTTGTCATGGGGATAATAAACTCCAAGTTCAAATGAAAGAAAGTACACAACAGCCTGCGTAAACTATAGCACATTATGCAAATGTTTTTATTACCTCCTAAGGTGCCATATTGATAAGTAAATAGTTGAGTTATGAAAATGTTTGAGTCAGCCTGGACCACAGCTGAATCAGTGCCTTCTGCCCCCACGGCCCTGACGCTCTTTGCCCGCCATCTGGACACGCGCGAGTCCCTAAGTTGCCACACTGCAACACAGCACTCCATGTCTTTCCAACATGGAACGTCAATGAGCTTTCCAGGTTAAAACATTAAAAATGTATGAGGAACTACTGTCATGCAAAGAAGCTAATAATCCTCATGACTTTTTTTTAAATAAGTGAACTGTTCATTTCAATAGCAACATGTATTACTGGAATCAGGAAAAATGATTCTAATACCTCCTATTCGTTCACACAACAGGAAACAGGCGTTTTAATATCTATCTCAATTTTTACGTGCTGAAGTACAACTGTGTTTATTCTACCAACATATTGCTCTAGTTTTTAAAAATATATGAAACATACTGCACCAGCTGTAAGCCAATTTATTATATGGAAGTTGCCGAGCTACATAATTTTCTTTAAATGGCAGCTAATGTTCGGCAGGAAAGGGAGGCATTTGCCCTGTGGAACATTCAGATGTTTTAACCTTATTTTTTATTTTTCTTCTCTCCTGCTTTGTCTCTGCCCACCCTGCCAACTTGGGAGCAATAGTCTATTATCCTGTCAGGCCCCTGCCGGGGTGAAGCACATCTGTTACAAGATGCTAACTTCAACCCACAGTGGGGCCAAACACAGTGCTGCTTTTGGCTATAGATTTAGCCCCACCAGGCAACCACCAATTCCACACTATGCAGCATTTCATACCCATGATAATCATCGACATTTTCATAGCACTTTAGACACGCATTCTTGGGGCTTCAGAGCTTGGATTTTGGAATCAGATAGAGGCATCGGTTCAAAATATGATCCTTAGACAAGATATCAAACGTATCTGTGCCTCAGTTTCTTCATAAGGTTCTGAGGAGCACTTAATGAGACAATCCATGTCACGGGCTTTGCTCAGCGCCTGGCAGACAAGGATGGATTCACATGAGCTAAGTCTAGTGTAACTGCTAGTTAAGCCTCAAACCACTTTTCAGAGAAGAAAACAGACTCCGAATGGCTAACTGACCTGCCCAGGGTCTTTCCACCAGCAGTTGGCAGGGACGATATAGACTGAAAGCCAGATCTGCTCTTGCTAGATTTGTGCTTTTCCCACTCAAAAGGATCAATTCTCCAAGAAAGAGCAAAAGTGAAGAATAATAAAGAGAAAAAAAGGAAACAAAGTAGAAATCAGATTGATTTCAGGATACCATCCTGCCCAATCACCTTTTCCCCACAAAGTTACTCAATTTTGTGGGCCTCTGTCTACTATCTACTAGTTATCAAAGATACTAGAAATGTGGTGGCAAACAGGACAAATCAACATACCCACATTCACGGGTGCACATGTCCTGGGAGGAGAGGACAGATAACCAACCAGCAACAAACAAATATGGCAAATTCAGATCATGATAAGTGCTGTGGAATGTGTAATGAGAACAGTGTAATGTGACCTTAAGCTCGGGACTGAACATTAGAAAGGAGAAGCAACACAGTATGAGTCGAGAGCATGGGTGCCAGAGCCAGACAATCTGAGTTCAAATCCTGGCTTTATCCCACTTTCCAGCTGTGTGACCTTGGGCAAGTGACTTAATCTCTCTGTGCCTCAGGTTCCTCAGATGATTGTGAAGATTTAAATAAGTGAATATATATGTATAAAGGCTTAGGACAATGCCCAGTAAATAAAAGAAGTCCAACAGGAAAAGTGTGGAGGAAAAGTAGGTATAAGAAACAGCAAGTTCCAAGGCTGTAGTGAAGACCCAAGTTTGGGGTTTTTGAGAAAGAGAAGGAAAGCCAGTGCACTGCAGATCAGTGAGCAACAGAGAGGGTGGTGGTGGATGAGGTCTACAAACCATCCATAAGAGAATAAGTAATTCACTTATCTGAAATTAAGGGTCTGGAAAAATCATTACTTAATGTCCCTTTATCTCTGAGACCCTTTGAAGATACTGTAGTTCACCTACCAAGGGTAAGTATGTAGGCTCAGATTCACATGTCCCCAGTGAGTGGGTGTCAGCATGCAGCAACCACCCTCCTCACCTCCACGGCAACCAATCTGGGAATTAGTACAGGGGGTCAGGAGCCAAGTTTCTGCTCCTTGAGCACCATGCTTCTCAGGGTGGTGACAGTTTGACCACAGGGAAGCAAATGACTGACCTGGGCGGCATAAGCAACAACCTGCCCAGGTTCTACTGAAATTAGCTCCTTGCATAGAGCTGGCTTAGACCAGTAGCATCCCCATACAGCTGATTATACAGGAAACTCATGGATCCACTATGCTGAGAACTGGTCAGAACAGGACCTGCATGGGGCTAATCTAGTCTTGGTGAACCAGCTAGGTGATCTTGGACCTAATCCGTAAAATGAAGAGAGATAACAGTATATCTCTCATGGGTCATTGTGAGGATTTAAAGAGATAAAGCAGAGAGCCTGGCACAGAGAATTGTTCAATACATGTCAGTGATCATTATTAGAGATGATCACTTCTTCCCTTCAGCTAAAAATAATCTACAAATAAAGATCTGAGAGCTAATTCATATTATTGACTGCTGAATGACAACATCCCCTTCTGTGCTTGCATAAGAATGAAATTTGGGCAGTACTCAGCCCCCCTCCAAAAAAATGAAGTATTAAAGTCAGTACCTCATGTACCAGGGCAGGCCCTAAGGAAAGATGGGCCAAGGAGAGTGGGTATTGCCATGGAAAGACCATGAGCTCCAGTGATTCACATCCAAATCCCTATTTTATTATATCTTATGATTTTGTGGATCAGAAATTCTAGCAGGGCTTAACTGGATGATTCTTATGGTCCATGTGGCATCGACTGGGTTACCCAGGGGTATTCAGCCAGTAGCTGGACTGATCTAGAGCTCCAAGAAGGTCCATGAAAGCTTTGCTCACATACCTAGTCCCTTGATGACTACACTCCATGTACTCACAGGATGAGCTCACTTGGACACTCCAGCAGACTAGTTGGAATTCTCACATGAGAGCCCTGGGCTCCCTGAGACCCAGACAAATGCTACTAGTTCTCTGGCTGCAAGACTAGGCTCTTCTTGATGTCCCTTCCACTGTTCTCCAGTAGTTGAAGTGATCACAGTCCAGCCCAGGTTCAAGGGAAGGGAGAACACTTCTTGATAGGAAGATAATCAAAGAATTTGGGGCCATCTTTAATCTGCCACAGTACCTAACCCTGGGAATAATAAGAACTTTGAAGGATGGTCAATTGGACTGAAAAGCTGTTATCTCCACAGAATAGCCATTCTCTAGCCTCGTATTTCTTCCTCTTTCTACAGCTACAGCACCTTTTCTATTAAGACTCACCCAGGATGCAATGACAGGTGTAAGCCATCCTGCTAACTGACATGCAAAATGATAATATTTTGCACAGCACCTTGATTGCGCCATTCATCCAGGAATATCCAAGTCCTCTGCAAACAATAATTAAGCCTCTGCACCCCCGCAATGCTCCATTATCTTCTCTTTATAGATGGAGAAGCACTGAGCCCAGGAGACTGAATTTATCAAGGTCACAGGAGTTAGTGACTTAGCTGAGAAGGAACCCACAGTCTGCAGTGCAAGGGATGCCAGCTCTAGAAATCCAGGGGATGTCCCGCCCACCCGTTTTCCTGGTGGCTCATTCTCACCTTGCCCCTGGACAGTATCACTGTCCTTGCTTACAACGGTGGCTTTGAATCCAAGCTTCCTCAAAGCCAGATGGAGCCCATTGAGAGAGCTGGAGAATCTGCACATTCCTCACTTCCCATCCAACATCTCCAATCACTCAGGAAGTCATGCACAATTAAACAGAGGCAGTGGGCAAAGCAAGGTACAGGAGTTGTGCTTTCATTCTTCACTGGGCATAGCTCATCTGCTTTGCTTTCAGATAGCAAGAAATTCCAGAGCAAGGAGACAGAACAATATGGTTGGCTAGGAAGGGGAGTAAGAGAGAGCGACTGTCAATGATATGCCACATTCAGAATGTATCATTTAGCTTTGGGCAGACGATTGACTCCTGCCTGATCTTTGTCAAATCTTATAAAGCAAGTGCTGTGTCAGCTACTAAAGCTTCTGGAGTCATTTAACTTTTTGGGTAAGTCGGAATGAGAATAGACACATCCCCTTTTATGAGTGGACTTTCTTACTGCTGGCCCTGTCCCCCAGCCCTCCTATTCCTAGACCTACAACATGATAATCGTTTTTAAACTGATCTTTCTATATCCATCCCCACCCCAGCCCTTCTATTTTACCAGTTCCAGTTTAATATCAGAATTGCACACTTTTACAAAATAGGACTTTGAAGGGATCTTCGAAGTTATCTAGCTTAACACCTTCTCATCATAGGTAGGGAAACTGAGGCATCCCTATAGCGTGATTTGAATACTGTGTGAACTTGGACCCAGTATTTAACCTCCGAGTCTTAGTCTTCTCATCTACAAGATGTAGATAACAAATAGCGCTCATCTGCTCTTGGGTCACGGGGAGGACTAAAGAGAATCAGGCACATAAAACGTTTGTAGCTGTGAACTGTTTTATAGAAGAAAACATTTGCTCAAGGTCACACACAAGTCAATGATAGAGTGGCGCCTAACACCCAGGCCTTTTAATTTCCACTTCCAGGATCCATTCAAGAAACATTTACTGTGACACCACCAGGTTCCAGGCACTGTCGTGAGCACAGAAAACGGAGGGATGAGCAGAACAATCTCAGTGACTGCTCTTGTTGGAGTTTACAGTGTAGAGGACAATGGGATTTACATGTACTGCGGCTGTGATAAGTGTTATGAAGGACAAGTGGAGGGTGCCGTGAAGAGAATGAGAGCAAGACAAGCTGGCAAGGGCAGTGAGGGAAGACTTCCCTGAGGAAGAGACATTTAAATTATGATGGAAGGCTGAGCAGGCTTTGGAAGAGGAGAGAGGGAATGGAGGCAGGTGGGAAGAGAGAGAGAGAGAGAGAGAGAGAGAGTGAGTGAGAGGTGGCCTCAGAACTGAAAAAGAATGGCTGCCTTCAGAGCATACATATTCCACGGTCAGAGGTCTTTCCCTGTCTCCAGCATCCCCTTTGCCCCTGTTTCTGCCAATAAGAGAAAAAGCACACCCCTTCCTGATGCCTCTTGGAAGTCTTGTGTCAGAGGTGAGTAGGGGCAAGGTCTCAGTCCTCTGCTGCCGTCTGCAGCCCTGTATTTCCCAAGGTAAGCGAGCTCTGTGGCTAAAAATCTTGACTTATCCAACAAAGAAATTAAGGGGGGTGAAGTAATGAGTGGTTGCTTGTACCAATATGTTAGCCTCTGTTGGTCTTGTTTTACTGCTCTGATCTCTAGAGGCAAACTGGAGAGTCAGCTGGTTACTCAGGAGCAGAGAGAAGACAGAGATGTATTTTCCACCAAGAGTCCACTGAAATTATACCAGTGGACTAGTTTTAAAAAACAGGAGGGGGCACAGGATTCCTCTAAATGAACAGCTCTCACTCTCTTCGGCTCATTTCTCAGTTTTATTTACTCCTTCATCCAGCAATGTCCCACACGGTCCTATTTCTTATCACGTTCAGCTGGTGCTTAACTTTCTATTCTGACCATTTCTTTTTCTTTTTTATCTTAACACAGAAAAGAGGAAAGCTATCTCTGAAAACTCAGGTGCAGCCCTAGTGATGGATTTGTCCTGGATCAAGAATCACTATTTGGTAAGCTGGAAGAGTTTATTCACTGACCAAAGTGCACAGTTTATTTTCTCAAAGGGAGATGCACTTACCTTACGCTCCCAGTTTTAGAGCCCATCATTAGGAAAGATACTGAAGTCTTACTCATACCTCACTGTTACCAAGAAAGTTCTGGTAAACAACTCTAATTCATATGGCCCTGGGGATGCAAGGAGGGAAAAGGTATAGAGCTATAAACTATAATCAATGGCTTCAAGGTCATACAAACCAGTACAGGAAATTGAATAATTGCAATCATGATAATAACTAATATTTACTATGTCCTGCATTAGGCAGTATGGTAAGGGATTTATACACATTAACTCATTTAATCCTTCCAACAATGTATTTGTCCTATTTTAGAGATAAGGATAAAAGTATATCAGAAAAGCTAAATAATATACCTAAGATCATATAGATAGAACTGAAAATGAAATCCATGCTGTATAATTCCAAAACCTGTGCACATAATCATGTCAGAATAGATGAAACAATGAAAGGCAGTTTGTAAGGTCCACACAATTCAGAGAGAGCATCAGGTAGGGTGGGGTATGGGGTTTAGGGAAGCTGTACAAAGAAGGCTCTGACTTTGAAGAATGAGGGTCTCACACCCTCGACATTATTGACATGTTGGTCCAAATAATTCTTTGTGATGGGGGGCTGTGCTGTGCATCATAGGCTGTTCAGCAGCATCCCTGTCCTCTACCCACTAAATGCCAAACTGTGGAGCCGAGATGTCCTTCAATGGATGAATGGATAAAGAAGATGTGGCACATATATACAATGGAATATTACTCAGCCATCAGAAAGGATGAATACCTACCATTTGCATCAACATGGATGGAACTGGAGGGGATTATGCTAAGTGAAATAAGTCAAGCAGAGAAAGACAATTGTTACATGGTTTCACTCATGTGTGGAACATAAGGAATAGTGCAGAGGACCACAGACGGAGGGAGGGAAAACTGAATGGGAAGAAATCAGAGAGGGAAAGAAACCATGAGAGACTCTGGACTCCAGGAAACAAACTGAGGGTTACAGAAGGGAGGCGGGTGGGGAGATGGGGTAACCGGGTGATGGGTATTAAGGAGGGCACATGTGGTGATGAGCACTCGGTGTTATATGCAATTGAAGGAGGTTTGTGTAATTGTGATTGTGCTGTCACATCAGGTTAGTAAATCCCCATCCTTCTCTCCTAACCACCGCCACTACCAACTTTTCCACTCCCACCTCCTAGTAGAGGATACATGCACTTGAACTAACCTAATACATTTTCAACCACTTGTGATATGAAAAATGTGTTCCCCAAACTCCTCAGTTTATGGTTGGTGTCAAATCTGCCTTGAACAGCAACCACTAATCAATGTTAATTTATTGACAGTTGAAGACCTAATTTCTTTGTAGCCATACTGAATCAGGCAACAAATATTATAGTACTCCTAACTCAATTTAAATGTGATCATTATTTTCGGAGAAGAAACATGAAGAATGCAGAATCAATGTGTATTTCAGAGTGCAAGGGTTTTTTTTTGTTTTTTTAACAACAAAAACTTGTTTGTGAACTAGAGTCCTGGAATATTAAAATTGATAGAGACCTTAGAACAACGTGATCCAACCCTCTTGGTTGTGAAAATTGAGGCCAGAGGGAGAGATCAAAGACTTTTCCAGGGCTGGACAACTTCCTTCTCTAGAGCTAGCATTGCATCTTCCTGGCCTGCCCATCACAGATATGTTTCTAAACAAATCCTAACATACACACCAGGAAGCTCTATTTAAAACAATTCTCAAGTGGCAAGCATGGAGGGCTATTAGAGTTGATTAGAAGATAACAAGATGGCCCAGGAGTTGACCCTCTGCTGCCTCCTGGAGAGATGCTCTAGCCCAGGAGATTGCAGGTGGAGGGATATTTGCCAGCTCAGCATGTGAGGGGGGGAACAGGACTGCAAGTCAGATGGCAAAGATTAGAGGCACATGATAAAGCTTCTCTATTAACTTAAGCGATTGGACAAACTCAATCAGGAATCCCAGCTCTATCAGTTATAGATTATCAGTGACATCAGGCACTTACATATGAAGCTGTCCTGGGCTCTCAATGCCAAACTCTGGAAGATAAGAATTGGAAATCCAAATGCCTAAAACCCAGCCTTCTGTGGCTGTGAGATACTGGCAGAGAAGTTTGGAAGACTGCCATGCTTACACACACACACACACACACACACACACACACACACAGTAGCAATGGTAATTCTTATTAGCTTTTGGAAAACATCTTCAGAGTAAAGATGCACAGGACCTCTCAAAAGGCTTTCTCTTAATCTATTATGTTGAACCTTTTTCCAAGGTTAACCAACAAGAGAATGGTAGGATCAGAGATTCTAGATGGAGCTACATCAGTTCCACTGGGGTATTGTAGAACAGTGGCCTCTCTTTGCGGAGGGCACTGATGAGCAGCCTGTGCCTTGCCCAGCCCTAGGATATGATCTCAGGATAAAGTATCACAGTGCTGCTCCATGTTGCTATTTCTCAAAATGTCCCGATGGTAACATGTTAAGGGTTAAAATACAAGACTAATTTTTTTTATTGGCATTGTTCTCTGCAAAATGATAGAACAGAGCAGAGAAAGAGCAACAGAAACATCAGCTGAATGTTACTGGGCTCTTAATGTGCCAAATACTGTGCTAAGTACCAGGCAGGTATTCTCATTGACTTTTTCCTACCACATGACAGGTGTCATTATTATCTCCAGTTTACAAATGAGAAAACTGAGGGTAAGCAGTCACTCTAAATTCTCCCAGGGAATGGGTAGCAGAGCTAGATCAAATGCCAGGTGAGTCTGGCCCCAGAGTTCCTGAGAGTCAAGAAGGCTATTTTATTTTTTTCTTTATTTAAAAATTAATTTACAGTAAAAGTGCCTTTTTTATTGCTGTAAAATTCTAGGAATTTTAACACACGTATAAATTCTTATAACCACGACAATATGAATACAGAAGAGTTTCATCACTTCTAAAAGTCCTTTTAGCCAGCCACCCCTTGTTGTTACATCTTGTGCCTAATCATAACCTGTGGCTATCATTGATCTGTTCTTCTTCACTGTAATTTTGTCTCTTCAAGAATGTCATATAAGGAAGCAATCCAGGTGTCCATCAATAGATGAATGGATAAAGGAGAAATATGCACACACACACACACACACGCACACACACAGGGATATTACTCAGCCATGAAAAAGAATGACGTCTTGCCATTTGCAACAACACAGACCTAGAGGATATAATGCTAAGTGAAATAAGTCAGACAGAGAAAGACAAATACCATATTATTTCACTCAAATGTGGAATTTGAGAAACAAAACAAATGAACAAACAAAAAAAGAGATTAAAAAAACCAAACTCTTTAAGATAGAGGACAAACTGGTAGTTGCCAGAGGGGAGGTGGGTGGGGGGTTGGGTGAAATAGATTAGGGGATTAAGAGTACACTTATATTGGGCAATGAGTAATGTATAGAATTGCTGAGTCATTGTATTGTACACCTGAAACTAATATAACACTGTATGTTAACTATACTTCAATAAAAAAATTAAGAGAAGAATGTCCTGTAAATGAAATGATATAGCATGTAACCTTTGAGCCAGGCTTCTTTCACTCAAGCAACGTGCCTTTGAGATTGATCCACATTGTTGCATTTTTCACTAGTTTGTTTATTGCTGCACTGTATTCCACTGTATGGATATACTAGTTTGTTTACCCATTCACTCATTGAAGGGCTTTGAATTGCTTCCAGTTTTGAGCAATTATGAATGAAGCTGCCATAAACATTCATGAGGAGGTTTTCGTGTGAACATAGTTTTCATTTCTCTGTGGTAAATACTCAGGAGTAGGACTGATGGGTCATATGATTAACTTGTAAGAAAACTGCCAAACTTTTCCAAAGTGGCTGATTATTTTTCACTCCCACAAGCAATGTAGGACAGTGCTGGTTGTTCTTGTCACCATTTGATATTTTCAGTATTTTAATTTTAGTTATTCTAACATGCGTGTGATTCTCAATCATACTGGAGTATTAATTCATGTTTCCTCAATGACTAATGATGTTGAACATCTTTTCATATGTTTATTTGTCATTTGAATATCCCTTTAGTAAAGTTTAAGTCTTTCATTCATTTTAAAATTTATTTTCCTTTTTGTATTTTTACTGTTGAGTTATGAGAGTTCTTCATATATTCTGGATACAAGTCTTGGGTCAAATATATGTTTTATAAACATTTCTCCCAAATCTCTAGCCTGTCTTTTCATTCTTTTAACAGTATCTTTTATAGAGTAAAAAGGTTTGAATTTTGATGAAGTATGAATTACCATTTTTTTAATGGGTCATACTTTTGATGTGAGATCTAAGAATTCTTACTAGCTCTAAGTCTGGAAGGATTTTTTGGTGTTTTTTCTTGTAATTTTTTTTGTTTACATTGTATATTTAGATTGATGATGTCATTGTGATGTAACTATTGTATAAGATGTGAGGCTTAGGTCAAAACTCATTTTTCATTTTTATTTCATATGAATGTCTGATTGCTCCAACACCATTTGTTGCAAAGATTATCCATTCTCTATTCAATTGCTTTTGCACCATGTAAAAACTTAACTGGCCAAACAGGGAAATGTAGAGCAACTGATAACTAGTGTGAGATTTCTTTTTGGGTGATGAACATCTTCAAAAGTTAGATTAGGATGATGATCAGACAACTCTGTAAACATTCCAAAACCACTGAATTGTAGAGTTTAAATGAATGGATTTTATAGTATGTAAATTATATCTCAATAAACCTGTTAATTGAAGACAATAAATTAGCCATGGTAGTGTGGGTCTACTTCTGGATTCTATGCCATTCCATCAGCCTATGTGTGTATTCCTTCTCCATTACCACATTCTCAATTACTAATACTTTCTAGGTGGTCTTAAAACAGGTGGTATGGTTCTTCCAACTTCACTTTTCTTTGTCAAAAGTGTTTTAGCTTTTCTAGTTCTCTTCCTTTCCATATAAACTTTTAGAATTAGCTTGCCCTCTGTACAAAAAGCCTATGATTTTCATAGGATTGTATTAAAATATAACTGAATTTGGACAAAATTACATGTTTATAATGTCGAGTTCTCCAAGCCATGATCATATGTCTCCATTTATTTAGGTCTTTCATTTCTTTCATCTACATTTTTTGGGTAGTTTTCTGCATAGAGACCCTAAACGTGTTTTCTTATATTTATACAAATATATTCCGTTTTTGAGTACCATTGTAAATGCTAATTTAAAATTTGTCTATTGTACATGGCTAGTATATAGAAATACAATTGAGTTTTTTAAATTTTATTTTATTTTATTATGTTATGTTAGTCACCATACAATACATCGTTAGCTTTTGATGTAGTGATCCACGATTCATTATTTTCATATATATTCTATGACCTTGTTAAATTCATGTATTTAGTCCTAGGAGTTGTTTTTATAAATTCCTTGGGATATTCTCTATAGACAATCATGCTGTCTGCAAATAGAGATGGTCTTATTTCTTTTACTCCCTTCCATTCTGACCCCTAAGACTTTATTTTTGTGGATTATTTTCTCCTCCAGGTAAACTTTCTGAAATGAATTCTAGATAAAGAGCGGGAGAAGGAAAATGAGAGTGTTGGATACAGTTTTAACTATACCAAGCTTTATACCTTCTAGAAATATCTGAAACATCTTTAATGCTATCAACTACTGCCTCAGATCAATTCACTGCATATTTATTGAGTTCCTACTGTGTACAGACATTCTAGCTATAGGGAGGTAAAATACAAGAGCAGAGTCCTTCATCAGAAGCTTACAGTGTATTAAGGGAGACAGACAGCTATATGGATTATATCAATGCAATGCCCTAAGTATTAATGATGTAGGTGGGCACATGAGAATAAATGAGAGAAATATGTACTTTGGCCTGGGCTTGGGGTAGTGGTTGGGGTAACCAGATTACCTTTGTTCAAGCCACCACCGTCTGCCAGACAGCAGCAACAGCCTTCTAATTTGGTTACATATCTCTAGTCTTGCCCTGCTGACAATGGGTATTAGGGAGGGCACTTGTGATAAGCATTGGGTGTTGTGTGTAAGTGATGAATCTACATCTGTTAACTTTATCTACACCGGTAGATAAACTCTGCACCTGAAGCTAGTATTACACTGTGTGTTGACTAACTGGAATTTAAATAAAAACTTGGGAAGAAAAACAGCTTTATTGAGATATAATTCATATACCATACAATTCATCCACTTAAAGTACACAATTCCATGACTTTATTATACTGACAGAATGGTGCATCCATCATCACAATCTATTGTAGAACATTTTCATTATGTCAAAAAGAAATCCCTCTCCCCTCAACCATACCCCCCAAATTCCTATTTCCTTCAGCTCTAGGCAACCACTCATCTGCCTTCTGTCTATTTTGGATATTTCATATACATATAATCATATAATACCTGGTCCTTGGTAACTGCTTTCTTTACTTAATATTTTCCAAGTTCGTATGTGTTTTATCATGTGTCAGCATTACCTTTATTTTTTATTGCCAAATAATATTTTGTTGTATACATATACCACATTTTATGTATCCATTCATCAGATGATGAACATTTGGGTTATTTCTACTTGTATCATGAAAAATGCTGTGTAAACATTTATGTGGCCATGTTTTCACTTTTCTTGAGTACATTCTTAGAAGCGGGATTGCTGAAACATATACTACCTCTATGTTTAACACTTGGGAAACTGCCAGACTCTTTTCCAAAGTGACTGCACCATTTTACATTTTCACCAGCAGTACATGACGATTCCAATTTTTTCACATCCTAGCCAACACTTGTTATTACCTATCTTTTTTATTATAACCATCCTACTGAGTGTGAAGTGGTATCTCATTGAGGTTTTGATTTACCTTTCTCTGGGGGATAATGATGCTGAGCATTTTTGCATGTTCTTATTGGCCATCTTTATATCTTTGGAGGAATCTATTCATGTCTATTGTCCATTTTTAAAATGAGTTGCTTTTCTATTACAGAGTTATAAGGCTTCTTGCCTTTTCCTCTGCCCATGGCACTTTTTCTCTCAGCTCTACCCATGGCCACCCCACCCCAATATTCAGTTTTTAGCTCAAATACCATTTCAGAGAGGTATCACAATGTTTCTTCTTCCTTCATAGAAATGGATCGTTCTCTGTAAATATTTTTGATTTCTTGCTTATTGGTTTATTTATTATCTCTCTCCCTAATAGAATGCAAATCCCATAAGAGCAAGGACCTTGTTCAAGCTTTCCACCAGAGTCTTTTATATAGTAGATCTTCAGTAAGTATGTATTAAATTGTATAAATATGTGAATGAATGAGTGAATGAATGAATCAACTGCATCAAAGAAGTCATTCTGCAGCACGTGACACTTGAGATAAGTCCATAGAAAACTTAAACAAGACTCACTGTTTTCTCTGCATTAACTATACCCTGAATGGGACCATTTTACAAATCCTGCAAGAACAAGGACTATAAGTTAGTCAAAAACAACATCAATAGAGAAGTTAATGTCTATTGTGTTTAATCACATGTTCAAAAGCATACATTAGTAAGTTGGAGATTTGTAGCTAGATATAGCACCTTTCATTATGCAAATAGAGTAATAAAGTTTCATTTCTCCTTTGCCTTTTTTTCAGACTCTATTCTGTGCCCACCATCTCTCTGGTTGTAGTTTTTCAGCTACATATTTGTGAATCAAGTCAAATGTTTTCTGGGCAGAATTGTGGTGCCAACTTTGAGGCATTCCTTGCTACCAAGACCAGCTGTCACATGAGGAAAATGCAGCCCACTTCCAACTGGCACACAACAATGCTTAACAGCTAGACTGAGTAATACTCTCGCATGGGTGGCTGGACCCTGGTTGAGTTTTGCAGTACTTTTTTTTACCTCCCTGGCCACACTCTTACGGGGAAACAACATGGCATTTGCCCTCTTGCCTTAATTCTTTTCAGAACTTCTACCCCAAGTGTTTATGCTGCTTGTCAACATTCACCATTAATACAAAGACAGTAACAGCAATAGCATGGAACGGAATGGACTTTGGAGTCATATGGTCTTGGATGCAAATCACAGTTCTGTTCCTTACCAGATGTTTGACCTTGGGCAAGGGACTTAACTCCTCTCTAGTTCAGATTCCTTATTCATGAAACAGAGAATATACATCCTATCTGAGCTGTTGGAAGAAATTATTCATACACTCATTCAATTAATTCTTACAGAGTGGCTGTTATAAAAATAATACTGTAGTTGCCATGTTCTGGGAGCATACCATAGGCCAAGGATTGTTCTTTTATCCTCAAGCTACTCTAAGACCTAGGCATTATTATTATCATGTCCATTTTACAAATGAGGAAACAGAGTCCCAGAGATATGAAATAACTGCCCAAAGTCACATGGTTAATAAGTGGCAGAGACAGAATTTAAACCTGCATCCAGTCTTCGTTCTTAAGGACCACTTTCCACGAGGGTCAGGATTTTTGCATTTTGTGCACTGCAAATTCCCTGATACTGAGAATTAACATCAGTGTCTATTGGCAAGTTGCTCCAGCACACAATAGATACTCCATAAATATATACCAAAGGAGTTCACAGACATTCTCTACAGCTGTACATCAGCCACTACACTAGATACTGAGGATACTATGCCGCACAGTGAAGGTTTGGTCTCTGCCCTCCTGTAGTTTATAGTCTAGTGGAGATTAACTAAGATCATGTCTATAAAGCACCTAGCTCAGTATCTAGCTCATAATACATTAAAAAAAAAAAAAAAACCCTGCTATTGCTGTATTTTATAAGACATTATTCTTTTTTTTTACTCAACCCAAATTCAAATGGCCCTATTCTCATGCACAATAGGAGAATAACTGTTTTATAATTAATAGTATTTGAGCATTCCTCTTTAGGAGCTGTCATAATTTATTCTCACTCATTCTTTTCAAAGGTATTTACTGAACATATACTCTGGGTTAATAAATACCAATTCTATAAAAATCCACAGAGATCTGTCAGAGATCTTGGCCTCATTCTCCTGGCTACTTGCTTCCATGATTCCATCAGCTTGGGCTGAAGGATAAGGAGAGGTGTATCTCAGTACCCAGCAACCTGGCCGTCGTATGTAGCGCCTTTCAGGAAATCCAAGAGCAGACCTGACCTGCTTGTAATCATTTTCTTCTCATGCAAGGAGAGGAGAC
The DNA here is from genome assembly GCF_964656455.1 of Halichoerus grypus. Lineage (NCBI taxonomy): Eukaryota > Metazoa > Chordata > Mammalia > Carnivora > Phocidae > Halichoerus > Halichoerus grypus. The sequence continues at coordinate 46,160,679 of NC_135713.1, read as the reverse complement.
AGTATCCAGGGAGGTGGGTATGAAATGAAGAGAAGTGTGGAATTGGGTGGCAGTGAGCACAAATAGCTTACAACAGAGAGTAGGTTGGCCCAAAGCAGGCAAAGTCTGTCTTCAGCATCTCTCTACCTCTTCCACACTGGAAGCTTCAAGAGGCCAACCTGAAGAAGCAGGTTTAGATTTGTCATGTGGGGTTCCCAACAAAAGATATGCAGAAGTCTCCACAGGTAAAACTAAAACTTCCTAATAACCGGAAATGAACCCAAGTGAGGCAGTGAGCCACCTGACCAACAGATGCAGGATGACACTTCTCTGAGATATTTTTTTTTTAAGATTTTATTTATTTGAGAGAGAGAGCACACGAGCGAGCATGAGAGAGAGAGAGAGTACAGGAGCAGCAGTAGAGGGAGAGGGAGAAGCAGACTCCCCGCTGACTCCATCCCAGGACCCCGGGATCATGACCTGAGCTGAAGGCAGACGCTCAACCGACTGAGATAGTCTCCTGCCCTACCTGCACTCAGGGCCTTTTTTAGAAATAAGCTTCTAGTATTCCCTCTATCTCTTGGATTTTTTTCCTCCAGAAGCTAATGTTTTTCTGACTTTCTTCACCTTCCGATACCTGTAAGAGTTGGCAGGTCACCAGGGCACCTCCTTCGTTTACATTCACAGCCAACATCCCCATTGGTATACCTTTCTCTCCTAACACAGAACTTTCAAAATAATACGAGCCATGGCTAACTGCCATGTGTGCTCTCTCTTTTTAGATGATATTTGCATTTTTATAAGGCTTTTTTCCAGCTATGGGGAAGCACAAACTATTTTTCTCTACTGGAGATGGAGCATCAAGAAAAGAACATCAAGAAAAGAAAAAAGAGTCTGGAGCAACAGAAGGGTGTTGCATTGCTTCATTTTGCTGCACCAAGGTAGGGAATAAACAGGCTCCTCGCCAATGGCTAGAAAAAGAGAGAATGAGAAAAATCTGAAGCTTTTTCTTGTGGACAAATTATTTTCTGCCTAACTAGTTTTTGTGGGCTTTTATATTTTGCTTTGCATTGTCTGATACTGACACTAAAAACCACACTTCATGCCAAATTAAGTAATATCATTACATGTAAATATGCAACAAATTTTACAACAATCCTTTGAGACAATTACTACTACTACTACTACTACTCTTCTCCCATCTTAAAAGTAACTGAAGCTCAGAGAGGTTAAGTAACTTGCCCAAAGCCACTTGATCCATCAGAGGCAGAATTTAAAACCAAGGAGTCTGTCCCCAAAGCTTGGCCTACTAGTATATGCTTGTCCTCCTAGTGGTCAGGAAAATTCTAAGAAGGCACCCAATATTGCCAGTCGCCTGGTGATCCTACATCATCTCCCAGTTATCCAGCTGAACACTAATCTACGTATTGCTATGAAAGGACTTGGCAGTTGTAACTAAATTCCCAAACCAATTGACCTTGAGACAGGGAAATTACCCAGGTGGACCTGACCTAGTCACTTGAGTCCTTTAAAAGCAAAGAATTTTCTCCAGCTGGTCACAGAATAGGAGATTCACACTCTAGCTCATCTGAAAGGAAAGTAAACTGCCTATAGGCTCACATGGAGAAGAACTGTGGGCAGCCTCTAGGAGCTAATGGGGGTCCCTGGTTGACAACCAGCAAGGAAATAGTGGCCTCTCTCCTACAATCTCAGGAACTGAATTCTACCAACAACCTGAACGAACTTGAAAGAGAACTCTGGGCTCTAGGTGAAAATTATCCCAGCGAGACCCATTTTTTCAGCTTTGTGAGACGTTAAGCAGAGAATCCAGCTAAGCTAAACTTAGACTTCTGATCTGCATCAGCTAAGAAGTCATACGTGGTATAGTTTTCAACCACTAAGGGTGTGGTATTTTGTTGTGTGTGCAGTGATAGAAAACTAATTCAGTGTTTACTGTAGAGATCTGGGACACCTAAAAAAGTTAAAGGGAAGAAAATAAATATCACCCATTATCTCAACATATGAGGTAACCACGCTGACATTTTTGGTGTCTTTGTTTCTAGTATTTACAAATACATGTCCAATTTAATAAATTTTGTTCTCTCTTCTTTCATTCTATTTTGTTAATCAGTGTTCTAACAAGAGTATTTTTTGTTATCAAATATTACTTAAAATTTTAACTTCTAGCAATTACTATGTTCTACGCATATATAAAAATTTATTTAACCATGACCTTTACAGGCATTTAGACTGTTTTCATATTTCTTTTATAATAAACTTCATTTAGATCATTATTCTTTACATAAATCTTTGAATTCATCTCTTTTATCTTTAGGACAGATTCCTAAAAGTGCTATTGATGAATCAAAAGGCTTTTGAATTCCTTCAATATCTTGACACAAATTGTCAGTTTTCTTTTAGAAGTGTTGCGGAAATACTGTCCCTACTGTCAGTGTGTGAAACTACTCACCTCACACCCTCTCACCCCTGTATATTACTGCTTTTAAGAAACCTTGGCAAAATGTGGCATATTTATTTCCTTTCTTTTATTCATACCTTTATTAGCCATTTGTACTTTAAAAAAAAAAAAAGATTTATTTGAGAGAGAGAGAGAGTACACGTGCATGTATGGTGAGGGGCAGAGAGAGAGAATCTTCAAGCAGACTCCCCAGCCAGCATGGGGCCCACAGTGGGGCTCAATCTCATGACCCATGAGATCATGACCTGAGTCGAAACCAACACACAACCAATTGAGCCACCCAAGTACCCGCCGTTTGTACTTTTAATGAATGATTTATTTTCTCATGCTCTTTACTCATTCTTGTTTTTTGTTTTCTGTGGTTTTCTTTGTAGTTGATTGGTAAGATTTCTTCATAAGTTCAGGAAGTTAACCAAGTATTTCTTTCAAATATTTTCCTCAGATTGTCATTTCCTTTTTTATTTATATTTAGGACCTACAGTAGCTTTTGTTCACTCATATATAAACTCTCATCTCTTACCTTTGTGAATTTTTCCACCTTTTATAGAGTAAAATGATTGCCCACCATGGTATCAAATAGCGAGAAGTATTTTCTTCCACATTTAAACTGTTCTCTTTTTTATTTTTAATGTAACTGTAATCCATCCAGTGTGAAGTAAGGCTTCCCATCCCGTGAAGAGGCACCTAATGACTAGATGGGGAATGACTATCAGGAAGGCATGAACTACACCTTGCTCAGGTCTCTTCCATGGTCCCAGCAAAGACATACACACACCTAACACACTGTAAAAATGTCTCTCAAATTGACATGGATTAGACTGATTCAAATGGAATCTCAGAAGCACCATAGACATGGACAGATGATCCCAGGATCCTCATATTGATATATATGCTTGGGTCTAATCTTGTGTCCATAGTAAACTCACTGGATAGCAGTGGGAGGAAACGGCTTTAATAAAATCATTTATTTCAGCTCTCCAACTCAGTGGCAGATGCTTCTGGTTCTAGACCTCTTTCCTCCTGCCAAATTTGTCAGATGAAGCTGCAGACGTGAGGGTCTATTGCCATTTCAGGATCAAAAGGCACACTTCCACCTGCTGTCATATGTATGATCCTAAACAGGCACCAGGTGATTGGATGTGACAGACATCACATCCAACACAGAAATAATTTCCAATCACCTGAGAACTATCCCTTCCCCTTCACGTCCTGTTCACACCACATAGAATCTAGAGCTTAACTCAGGCAAAATCTCTGCTAGTGTCTTTTTTCAGGTTACATATATTTCTAACCAAATGTGTGTACATTACTAATGATAAAGCACAAACAACTATTTTAAAATGGGAATGCTGTTGAAAACTTATTAGCCATTGGCCCCTTGATAGTTCTTTTGTAATTTATTAGCCTAATTCAGACCATGTAACTTCCTGAAAGCCAATGTTCCTAGATAATATCAATTGAGTCTGGTCCTATTTTGGGAGAAAGAATGTACACAGAATACACATCTTTTTATAAAAAAAAAAAAAATTATTTATTTGAGAAAGAGAGAGAGCAGGAGTAGGGGGAAGGGCAGAGGGAGAGGGACAAGCAGACTCCCCGCTGAGTGAGGAGCCTGACTTAGGACCTGATCCCAGGACTCTGAGATCATGGCCTGAGCGGAAGTCAAATGGTCAAATGCTTAAGCAACTGAGCAACCCAGGAACTCAACACCTTTTTTTTGTTTTTTTTGTTTTTTTAGATAAAGCACATCATCTCTGCATGGTAGAAAATAATTGAGCTGTACCCTCTCCCTTGATGAGTTATTTTATACTCCAATTTTCAACTATCTTGCAAATGTTCATGATGTTTGACCACATAAATCAAAACTCTCTTAGGTCAATGTTCTGGTTACCACCCCAAAATTCAGTGGTGTAAAACAACTATTTTATTATGTTCATGGATTCTGTAGGCTGGAAATTCAGCCAGTGCACAGTGGAGATAGCTTGTCTCTGCTCCATGTCTAGGGATTCAACTGAGAAGACTGGGATGGCTGGGGTGACTCCTATACTGAGGCCTGAAATCATCTGGAGGCTTCTTCACTCACATGTCTCACACCTCAACTGGAATGACATAAAGACTAGGGACTCATTGGGCATCTCACTATATGTAGAGTCTCCAGACTCTCCATGTGGTCTTTCAGTGTGCCATCTCCAGCATGGCAGCCTCAAGCAAACTGAATTCCTCACGTGGTAGTTCTCAGCTCCAACAGCAAATGTTCCAGGGAACAAGACAGAAGCTACATGGTCATTTATGACCCAAGCTCAAAATTCACATAGCATTACTTCCACCACAATCTACGGGTTAAAATTCAGCCAGATTCAATAGGTAGGGATCTAAATCCAATCTCTTGATGAAGGCCACATCAGAGTTTGTAGCCATGTTTACAAGCTGCCACAGAACAGCCCCTGAACCAACAATTCAAGTGCAAGAATTCAGGGTGACTTAACCAGCAGAGTAGTCCTGTGGGCAACTAGGGCTCAATCTCAATGACACCTATGTGATGCAGCGTAGAATATGCATCACTGTTATCCCAACTGTGAAGCAACTGTTGAGGAGCTTCACAGTTATTGGTGGAGAGTTACTTGTGGGGGAGGTGGTGGTAACCCCCTGACACTTTCAGAGGGTTCCCACTGCCAGAGAAACTGCCCCCTCAAAAGTGGCAGGTACTTACTGTTGGAAATTTGGGGGTTGGTATGCACAGTAATGTTGAGAGCTGAGTAGGTATGTATATTAGGCATGAACAGGGTCTGCTACAGGACATTCATCATATCTTAATTATACTGCTAATTATCTAGATAAGAAATTCAGATGGGTTGATGTATCTCCTCTCCTAACTGTGACCTCCTTCAGGGCAGAAGCTGGGTCTTTTTCATCTTTGTATCATAAGCACCTACAATGGAAACTTGCACATATGAGGCCCCCCAAATATTATGACAGGCTAAAATAAAGAATGCATCCATATTTTTAGTTCAAATCCCTCTCCAAGAAATTCCCCAGATTTTCTTACTATCTAATTCTTTGCCACCTTGGACACCTCTAAGTTTGTGCACATATAGTCTACTGCTATATTTTTCACACTAAACTCTAAGACCTTAAGCCTGCTTCTCCTCCTGTATGTACTCTCTTAATAAATGGCTCCATCATCTATTCAGTCCCCAAGGTAAAAACTCTTGATTCATCTTTTACCTCATTTCCCCCCAGAACCCTCCACATTCATTCCATCCCCCATTTTGCTATGTCTTTCTCTGACTGTTTCTAGATCAAATGCTCATCATCTCTTGCTAGATTATTGCCATAACTACCTGATTGGTCTTATTACCTCAAATGTGTCCTGAAAATTCAATGTATTAAAAGCATTCCCCAACGTAAAACCCTTTAGTTGTTCCAATATCAGGTGAAAATAAATGCTCTTAGCTTTCAATTCTCAGCCAATATAAAGTAAAACACGTAGGCTTTCAAATTTATCCCCCATTCTATCTATAAAACCCATTTTGTTCATCCAAACATGTCTCAAAGCCTCAAAAGCCCCCAAACTCACCTTCTAGTTTGGGTCATCTCTCACTATTTTCTCTTCCCAGAATACTCTCTGTGTCAGTCTCCATCTGACAAATTTCAACTACCTTTCAGGGTCTAGTAGATGCCACTTTCTCTATTAGAATAACCACAACCACTAACCCTAGTTAACTAACCACCCAGCCTCAGTTAAAAGTACCATATTTCCTCAATTCTAAGACACTACAAATTACATGATGCCTTATAGATTTACCGCCACATTTTTATAGATGGTAAGAAACTAAATGGCCTGTGAAAACTTTAGAAACATTAAATGTGAAAAAACCAATACACCTTAGAATGTTGGAAATTGTAGGGGTTCAGAGCATGTCATCCAAAAAATATGCTGCCTTGGTACATTGACTATTTTGAGTTAAAGGCACTTGAAAAACAACAGATACAAAATGGGTACTCTGACCTTACTTTTTCTTCTTCAAAGCAGGAGATATAACTCCTATGTGAAAGATGCCCTCCCTGTACCAGGAAAAGGAAGACATTGGTATTACCAGAGATGGAGAGTAGAGGTCAAGAGAAATCTGTACAAACAAACCTTATAAAACTAACCCTTATTTCCCTAGTGAGTTTTCCACAATTAAGTGCCCTAGCCCAAACCCCTTTGTGTTGTCACTTTTTCAAAATTTACTACTTTTTGTCCAACCTAACATATAAAATTTGGACCCTAACAGCTTCTTTGGGTCTTTACTTTTCTTGTGAAGTCTCCCCTGTGTACATGCAAAAAATTACTTTTAAAATTTTTGTATGCTTTTCTCCTGGTAATCTCTTTTGTCAGTCCCAGCTGGAGACCCTGAATGTAGAAAACAAAATTTATTTCCCTTATGAAATATAGTCACTGCTTCTTCTTCTGCATTCCCAGAATTCCTTTACCAGCCATACCTCCAATTTGGAAGTCCTCTGCATGCTCTGAGAAAGCCAGACTTCTAAGTGAAACTTCTTGAAATGTCTCCTATATGTTCACTGTCATGGAATCCTCTAGGTTAACTGAAAACAGATACCTAGCCACATCTCTAAAATTACTGAGGACAAAGGAGGACTGTGGGTAAGAATTCCAAACTAGACTACAATCGGTATTCAGATAAGCCTGATGGATAAGGAGCTCCTAGAAGAGGCCAGCCTGGGAAAAAGGGAAGTGAAGACCCTGAGAGAAAATGATAAGGAAAATCTGTGTCCTGAGATGGCCAACCAAGCCAGCAAGAGAGTCCCAGTCATTGCCCCAGGGCTCTTCCAGGTTCTTCTCCCTGTTCTGCTTCCCGCGTGGACCAATCCAAGTTCTTCTCCCTGCCCTGCTTCGCGCACACGCCAAAAGTGCCAAGAATGCAGAAGTAGATGTGTATAAATTGCCCCCTTTGTGCTCAGGGCTCAGACTTTTGGAGACCACTCTCCTCTGGGCCTGCTGGCGTTAAATAAACCTCCTATCCTCCAAGATCTCTGGGTGCCGTTGGTTCCTCTGCCGGGCGATCCAGTTCAGGTTCCGTAACATTTGGTTTCCTGACCTGGAAACCCAATTGCGCTGGCCCATTGTTGCCACCAGTTTGGGGCAACAGCGGGGCAGTGATGGAACGAGGTATCCTAATGGAAAAGGTGTGCCCTGCCTAATTTTCGGTAGTCTCCCACCCCAGTCGCCTCGGGCCAGCCCCGCTCCACTGTTTCCACCAGACTCGAGGAAACTTGAGGACCTGGTCCCGATGTCAGATTCCAGTAAGGCCTGGGGCCCCAGGACTCCAACAGGCCCACCCCCATTGGGGTGGAAGGGGAGCCTGATCACCTCCCAGAGACCTCTTAGAGGTCTCACAGGTAGGGATTCCCAGGGATGGAGTGTAATAACTTCTGGAGTGTGAATGTGTGAGTGAATGTGCAGTCCGACCTGGCTTGCTCAAGCAGACTGATTCTGTGACTCCACGGGCGGGCACCCTTAAGGTCCCCAGAAGCCTAGTCTGAGTGGGCCCGTCTGCGATTCTGAGGTGAACGGCATACAGTCTATGGTGGCATCAGAATAGTTTCCAATCGTAAGTCACAACACTGAGACTGCTACGGCTAAGCCTCACCTAAGCTCCTTTGGGACATGGCCAGATGGGCATTTGATTGGTCTCCTCATCTCAGGAGGCATCCCCCCTTTGTCTGTCTCTGCACCACTGCACACAGGGACATCACCATGGGGTCAGGGCAGAGTAAACCTATGGTTCTAGAGACCATGATCAAAAATTTCAAGAAGGGATTTTCAGGAGACTATGGAGTCAGGATGAACCCCGACAAGTTGAGAATCCTATGTGAATTGGAATGGCCCACCTTTGATGTCAGGTGGCCTTCAGAAAGGACACTGGATGTCCCAACAATTCGTCAAGGATGGTGAGTCCTAACAGGGGAACCAGGACACCCTGACCAGTTTCCATACATTGACTCCTGGCTAGGAATTGCTCAGACCCTTCCCCACTGGGTGCGATTTGCTTGCAATAGGCAGGGACAGGCCAGAGTCTTAATCACCTCATCCAAGCAACCTAAAGAAAATCAACAAAAGCCCCAGTCTCCACAAATCCTAACCAGAGATCCCGAGGATGAACTGACCCTGCTCCCACCATACGTACCCCCAAGACCGCCTACACCTGGCCCTTCAGCTCCAGACACTCCGTCGCCATCAGTTTCACCAGCGCCCCCAGGCCCAGAGGATCCCCTGGTGCCCCCAGGCCCAAAAGATCCACTTTCTCCAGGACCATCAGCCAGGCTGCGTCCCAGGCCAGGTGCAAGCACCCTCCAAATGCTGGTACAAGAGACGCTGGAACCCGAGAGGCACAATGAAGATGGGATGGTCCAACCCAGCTGTTCCATGTTGTATTATCAGCCCTTCTCCACCACCAACCTCCTTAACTGGAAACATAACACTCCATCCTACTCTGAGAAACCACAGGCCATGGTAGAGCTCACAGAATCCCTCTTCCAGACTCTTGGGCCAACCTGGGAAGACTGCCAACAGTTACTCTGCACCCTGTTTAACACAGAGGAAAGGAGGAGAATAATGAAAGGTCCACAGCAGTACCTGGAAGAGCATGCACCGGCGGGAGTCATCAATCCTGCTGCCTGGGCTAATACAGCCGCACCCGAGGAGTGCCCAGCATGGGACTTCACCACAACCAAGGGACAGGCCCACATCCACCGAAGCCAGGAGGCCCTCCTCCGGGGAATCTTGGCAGGAGCTAAGAAACCCATGAACATGACTAAGGTATCCTCGGTCACTCAACAACCAGGGGAGTCCCCCAGGGACTACCACAAAAGACTATGTGAAGCCTACAGGATATACACTCCATTTGACCCCAAGGCACAGGAAAGCCAACAGATGGTAAACACCTCCTTCATGGCTCAGGCCACCCCAGACCTCAGAAAAAAACTTCAGAAACTAGAAGGTTTTGCCGGGATGAACATCACCCAACTAATAGAGATTGCCAATAAGGTGTACATGAACAAGGAGGTTGCAGCCGAATGGGAAGCCGACAAAAAGATGAAAAAGAAAGTCAGCCTCCTCTCCGCTGCTGCCCTGAAAGAAAAGAACAACACAAAGACAGGGAGACCCCAACCACTGAAAGGGGAGACCCCAGAACCCCCTTGGCAAGGAATCAATGTGCCTACTGTAAAGAGAAAGGGCATTGGAAAAACGAATGTCCCAACCGGGGAAAGGCTCAAAAGCCCAGCTGCTACAAGGAAGAAGCCCGAGAGGAGGACCTCATAGGCCTTGCATGAATGGACTCAGACTGAGGGAGACCAGGCTCTTTCCTCCTTGGCCCCCATGAGCCCACAGTCAGAATGAAGGTGGGGGGCCAACCAGTGACTTTTATGGTTGATACTGGGGCTGAGCACTGTTGTCACCTCCCCAGTGGCCCCTTTCAGCAAAAGGACTGCGACCATCCTTGGGGCCACTGGGATGCGGGCGATACAGCAGCCCCTCTGCCAGGCTTGCCAGTGTGAACTCAGGGGCCACAAGGTCTGACATGAATTCCTTTATCTGCCTGATTGCCCCATCCCTCTCCTGGGCTGAGACATACTCTCCAAGCTTGGGGCTCAGATAACCTTTGAGCCCACTGGACACACTAGCCTCCAATTGAACCCAAGGCAAGAGGAGATGGAGTCTCTAATACTAGCAATTACCATGCCAAGGGTAGAAGAATGGAGGCTATTCTGTGCCCGGGCCCAACCAAGCAGCCCGCCAGAGTTCAGACTCCCCTTCCCTTCAGTATGGGCTGAAAACAACCCACCTGCACTAGCCCAGAATTGGGACCCTATCATTTGTGAACTGATCCCAGGAGCCCAACCTCAGAGGCAAAGGCAATACCCCCTTCCACAAGAAGCTAAGATCGGCATCCAAGAACATCTGACCAAACTCAAAGAAACAGGTATTCTAGTCAAGCGCCAGTAGGCCTGGAATACCCCACTCCTGCCAGTCAAGAAGCCAGGAGGGGGATACCAACCAGTTCAAGACCTGTGGGCCATCAACAAGGTGACCATCTCTCTGCACCCAGTGGTCCCGAATCCATACACCCTCCTTGGCCAAATCCCAGGGTTGGCCAGATGGTTCACTTGCCTAGATTCGAAGGATGCCTTCTTCTGCCTCCACTTAGCTCCCCACAGCTGGCCACTATTTGCCTTTGAATGGACTGAACCCGATATAGGGCGCCAGATGCACTGACTTGGACGCGCCTCCCGCAGGGGTTTAAAAACTCACCAACCCTCTTTGGGGAAGCGCTGGCCGTGGACCTCGCCAGTTTCCCAAGAGAGGCCACACGATGCACCCTCCTCCAGTATGTGGATGACCTCCTCCTCGCCAGTGACACACAAGAAGACTGCACAAAAGGCACAAAGGTCCTCCTACAGCTCCTGTCAGACTCGGGATACCGAGCCTCATGGAAGAAGGCACAAATCTGCCAACAACAGGTCTGATACCTTGGTTTCCTTCTCACCCAAGGGAAAAGAGAACTAGGGCCAGAGAAGAAAAGGGTCATCATCTCCCTGCCGCAGCCCCAGACAAAAAGGGGCCTACGAGAATTCCTGGGGGCTGCAGGATTCTGCCGCATCTGGATCCCTGGGTTCTCGGCAATAGCAAGACCCCTTTATGATCTCTTAGGGAAACCAGATTGAGAACCCCCTGCCTGGACTGAGGAAGCAAAAGCCGCCTTCACAGAGATAAAGACTGCCCTGGGGCAGGCTCCAGCCCTGGGCCTACCAGATGTAGAGAAACCCTTCAATCTCTTTGTGCGTGAAAAGGAAAAAATAGCGCTCGGCATACTTACCCAGATTGTTGGACCCTGGCAATGGCCAGTTGCTTACCTGTCAAAGAAGCTGGACCCCATGGCAGCGGGACAGCCACCGTGTCTCAGGGCACTGGCAGCCACAGTCCTACTCATCAAGGAGGCAGACAAACTTACCCTGGGGCAAGAACTTAACATCAAGGTGCCTCACGCAGTTGTGTCCCTCATGAACGCACAGGGACACCGCTTCCTTTCCAACTCTCAGCTAGCACAATACCAAGGGCTCCCTGCAATAACCCACGGGTCACCCTCAAAAGAGTAAGGACATTAAATCCAGCAACCCTTCTCCCCATGGAAGAGGGGGAACCAGACCATGACTGCTCCAAGGTGACTGATGAAGTCTACGCGAGCCGTCCAGATCTGCAGGATCAAGCCATAAAGAATCCAGAGCTCACGCTGTTCAGCGATGGCAGCAGCTACCTACAGGAGGGTGCCCGGAAAGCGGGTTATACAGTAACGACAACCACTGAAGTCCTAGAAGCTAAGGCATTACCAGCTGGATGATCAGCTCAACAGGCTGAGTTATATGCCTTAGTCTGAGCCCTCGCCCTCGGTGAGGGCAAACGAGTCAACATCTATACTGACTCTCGGTACGCCTTTGCTACTGTACATATACAGGGAGCCTCACAGCCAGTGAGGACATGGACAGAGTCCCTTCCCTCTCCATGGCCCTAACACCCCCCGGAAGGAGCCCCTCCACCCAGTTACACTAAAAAGGAAAAGGAATGGGCCATGGCTGAGGGAGCCACCCTGACTGAAAAGGGATGGTGGATGATGCCAGACAGGCGCATCTTTGTTCCAACAGCAACTGGAGGGCATCTAGTCAAGGAATACCACCAACTCACTCATCTGGGGAAAACTGCATTAGAGGCCCTTCTCAAGAAGCACTACTACCTCAGTCAGCTGCCAGCACTATGCCGAGCAACGAGTGAATGGTGCATAACATGTGCTAAAAATAATGCTCAGTCTGTACCACGGCCCCCGCCAGGTGTCCAGAGGATGGGAGCAAACCCCTTCGAAGATCTAGAGGTAGACTTCACAGATGTGCAGCCGAGCAGGGGGTTCAGATATCTCCTAGTAATAGTATGCACATACTCTGGGTGGGTCGAAGCCTTCCCAACTAGGACAGAGCAAAGCCAGGAAGTAGCTAAAGTCCTCTTGCAGGAGATCATGCCCTGGTTCAGCCTGCCATTAACAATCCATAGTGACAATGGACCCGCATTTGTGGCAGACATTGTACAGGTCTTGACCAAATCTCTCAACATAACCTGGAGACTCCACACCGCTTACCGGCCCCAAAGTTCAGGGAAAGTAGAGCAAATGAATCGCACCCTCAAGGGAACCTTAGCAAAGTTTTGTCAGGAACTAACCTCCCATGGCTGGATCTGCTACCCCTAGCTCTCCTGCGTGCTCGCTGCACGCCCTGGACATCAGGTTTCTCCCCATTCGAATTAATATATGGATGGCCTCCCCCGTGCTTGGGAAGCCTTCCAGGAAACTTGCATCAGGTTGGAGATAAAGGGATAAAGGGACAGCTTCAGGCCCTGGGGGCCACCCTAAATAAATTACAAAAGTACACCATCGAGAGGGCCCCAGTCTCCTTAGGGTCTCAGGTATACTCCTTCCAGACAGGGGACTCAGTTTGGGTCAAAGATTGGAAGAAAGACCCCCTCAAACCGCAGTGGACAGGGCCCCACACTGTTGTTCTAACCACCCCTACTGCCCTCAAGGTCTCAGGTGTCACCCCGTGGGTCCACCACTCCAGAGTGAAGAAAGCTCATCATTCAGACGAGGAGCCTCGCCAGTGGAGAGTCCAGCCAGACTTCACGAACCCACTCCGGCTTCACCTTTGATGAGACCCCACCTACTGATGGACACCTGCTAACCGTGGTCCCTGGCTCTCATTGCGGTGTGATTTCCCTCATCTTGGGAGCCGGGCTCTACACTGTTGCCCCTCCTGACTGGAATTTCCCCAAGAGACTTACTATTGTCATTGCTTATTGGATGTCCCTAAGGTGTATTACTGCACTCACTTGTCCACAGGTTTCATCTGCTGACGGGTTAGCCACGATGGCTCCCTCTGACTAAGGTAATAGATCCCACTTTTATTGGCCCTCTGCTGTCTACTCCTGAGCACATTTCACCATGGTTTTCCTGGCCCCAGTCCGTCCTGGTCTTCTGCTGCCTGGTGTGCTGTTCCTCCGCACTGCCTCTAGCTTGCCTGGCCTGGCAACAGGGGCAAACTCTCGCATCACCTTTACTGGCAAATGGACTTTCCAGCTTATCCCCCTCAATCCCGCACCAGTGCCCCCACTGACTTCTTCCACCTGGGATGGGCACACACCAAAGGTTAACCTCCATTTTGATGGATGCCAGCTTCCTGATACCTCCTGGGAACCTCATAGACGGTGTTCCTACCATGGCCCTCACTCTGGTTACCGGCTGGTAGATATCTACATCTGTGGGGGCCCTACGCCTCAACAGCCAAACACCTGCCCTCAGTTCTGCTCGCAAGCCTGGGGATGTGAGTCATGGGTGGCAACTTGGCCGGGAATGGAACGATGGTCCACCAGGTGGCACCTCAAACAGTGCAGTGATATCCAGATTTCCTTGTCACGCAAGGGCGCCCCATCCTCTTGCCCTAATGATCACTGTATACCACTCACCCTCTCAGTCTTAGAACCCAATGCCACATCATGGGCTACAGGAATCATTCTCCTGTTGGGCCAATATCACCCTATGGGGACCGACCCCATGGCCAAATTTATGATTAAGTCCACGTTCACTCCAAGCCTTACAGTCAACGCCCAGAGTCAGACAGAAAATAACTCGCCCTGGCGCATCCCTGGGTCCCCCATCCACACGCAGCAAGCATCTATAGCGCAACTGTTAGGTATGATTAACGCCTCCCACCAAGCACTTAACCACTTGAATCCATCCCTAGCATCTGACTGCTGGATCTGTATGAAGCCTGGTCCCGTCCAATACCTAGGTGTCATCCTCAACCAATCTACCATGTCACCTCCCACCTCAGCACCAGTGATCTCAGATTATCCCTTTCTGGCTCCAGTACCGCTGTATGGCAACTCTTCCTCTCCCATCACGGGCCACAGTCGGGTCTGTGCACCTAACAACACTTTTCTAGCTTGTGATCAAGGTGTATACATCTGCATCACCCCACACGATCAATTATGCATGCCTGTCAGTCTCTTATCCGATCTTTCAGTCCTCCCCAGGAGCGATGCCCCACTCATATAGAGACCTCCTAGCCACCCTTGATGCTCTCCTGTGGACATCCCTCTTATCATGAGCCTGCTGGCCGCATCAGGTGTTGCCCTCAGGGCCACTGGCGTGGGGATGTCTCAGGTTCAGTACCAGGGGTTAACTCAACAACTCACAGCGGATTTTTCCACCCTCACTCAGTAGGCCCTGGCCCTGCAGTGCCAACTTGATTCACTGGCCTCAGTGGTCCTCCAAAACAGGTGCAGGCTCGACTTGCTCACGGCCGTGCAAGGGGGACTCTGCCTCTTCTTATAGGAGGAATGTTGCTTCTATGCTAATGAGTCAGGGGTGGTCCAAGAAACTCTGACCCAATTACAGGAATGAGTACATCGCCAGTGGGAAACACTCCAGCGGACAACTTGGTGGGATACCCTTTCACAATGTTTCTCTTGGTTCGCCCCCCTCATCGGCCCCCTCCTATTGCTTCTTCTCATAGTAGCATTTGGTCCTTGTATTCTTAATGCCCTTACTAGGTTTATCACTACTCAAATTGCTAAAATCAGACTCCAGTTACTCCTTACTCACTATTGCCCCTTAGAAGATGAAAATGATGCCCTCTAAACTAGGTGTTTAAAGGGGCATCAAAGGGGGCAATGATAAGGAGAATCTGTGTCCTAAGATGGCCGACCAAGTGAGTGAGAGAGTCCCAGTCCTTGCCCCGGGGCTCTTCCGGGTTCTTCTTCCTGTTCTCCTTCCTGTGTGGACCAATCCGGGTTCTTCTCCCTGCCCCACTTCGCGTATGTGCCAAAAGTGTCAAGTATGCAGAAGTAGATGTGTATAAATTGCCCCCTTTGTTTGTGCTCAGGGCTCAGACCTTTGGAGACCACTCTCCTCTGAGCCCGCCAGCGTTAAATAAACCTCATATCCTCCAAGATCTCCGGGTGCCACTTGGTTCTTCCGTTGGGCGACCCAGTCCAGGATCCATAACAAAAAGAACCCTGAGGAAGCACCCCATAGAGTGACTGTTACTATTTTTTGAGATGGTGAGTCAGGTTCTGCCACAGAAACCAAGGAAAGGCTCAGGAAAAAAAGGTTTACTATACTCACAGTTCCTGGAGACAGGAGGCACGGCACACCACTGGGGTTCCCTGGGAAAGACACTGAAGTGATCAGAAGGCAGAAGATAGGAACAGGGAAAATGCTCAGGCCACAGGCTTTATTTGGGTTTCCTTGGGAAAGGCAAGGCAGGACAGGATTTGAATAACTTCAGTGTGCTTTGGGCTGTAGGGGTAGCCCCTAGCTGTCTTGTACCTGGTTTTAGGATGATTAACACAGAGGAAGATTACCTCCTGGGGTGCATGGGCCAGATAAAGGAAGTATGGCTCTGGATTAGTTAGTTTGCATGTCAAAGGAATGTTCCCTGACTGGGCCCTTTGTTGTCTCAGGAAGATAGTAAATTGGCTAGCCCAGGGAGTGGCAATCTCTTCCCTGCCAGAAAGATTTTTTTAAAATGTCAAAACATCCTAACACAGAATAAAAAAAAATGCACTCACCTGTGCGTGCATGTGCACACACACACACACATGTATACACATTACATTGATCCATACTGAACAGAGGTCCTCCATCTGAGAGTCTGGCTCTCACCAAACTCCAATCCATTCTTTGCTCCACTACTCACCTGTGCCCTCTTATAGGGCAAGAACTGTAGTATAAGTGAAAAAAACTAGATTACTAACAATCCAACAACTCTGCTGTGGGAACTCCCTCTGAAGGAGTGGTCATAAAAAAGAGCTGAAAACTTTCCTATTAACTGGAGAAGGAGAAAAGTAGGTGCACTCCCTGACCTGGGGGAATTAAATTGTTTCAAGGCAATGGTGGCCTTGGGGCTCAATGATACAATAGAAGGTGACGGTGGTGCAGGTAGTAGAAGGACAGAAAACGAGGCAGCTGAATAAATAATGGAGATCAATGAAAAGGAATGTCAGAAGCACTGCATACTAGGGACCAAAAACAGGGTATACCTGTAAATGTGACACATGAATTCAGATAGACAAGTCCATGGATATATCATTACACTTTATTCATTATGCTTAGGAACAAAAATACATCAGTAGTCACTGTATGTATGTATGTATGTATTCATTCATTCATTCATTCTCTCTCTCTCTCTCTCTCTCTCTCTCAATCTCTTTCTCAAAACACTATTCCCTAGGGGGTCAAAATTTGAGTCCCAAACTTTACAAAGGGGGGTAAAAGAACTGTACTCTGAAAACTACAAAATACTGATGAAAGAAATTGAAGAAGACACAAAGAAATGGAAAGACATGCTCGTGGAAGAATAAATATTGTTAAAATGTCCATACTAGGGGCGCCTGGGTGGCTCAGTCATTAAGCATCGGCCTTCGGCTCAGGTCATGATCCCAGTGTTCTGGGATTGAGCCCTGTGTTGGGCTTCCTGCTCAGCGGAGAGCCTGTTTCTCTCTCTCCCTCTGTCTGTTGCTCTGCCTACTTGTGCTATCTCTCTGTCAAATAAATAAATAAAATCTTTTAAAAAAATGTCCATACTATGCAAAGCAATCTATACATTTAATGCAATCCCTATCAAAATGTCAACAGCATTTTTCACAGAACTAGAACTAATAATCCTAAAATTAGGACCATAGGAACCATAAAAGACCCTGAATAGCCAAAGCAATCTTGAAAAAGAACAAAACTAGAGGTATCACAATCCCAGATTTCAAGATATACTATAAAGCTATGGGAATCAAAATAATATGGCACTGGCACAAAAATAGACACGTAGATCAAAGGAATAGAATAGAGAGCCTAGAAATAAACCCATGGTTCTATGGTCAATTAATCTTCGACAAAGGAGACAAAGATATGCAATGGGAAAAAGACAGCCTCTTCAAGAAATGGTGTTGGGAAAACTGTACAGCTATATGCAAAAGAATGAAACTGGACCACTTTCTTACACTGTAAACAAAGATAATCTCAAAACGGATTAAGGACTTAAATATGAGACCTGAAGCCTTAAAAACCCTAAAAGAGAACATAGGTGGTAATTTCTCTGACATTAACCATAGCAACATTTTTCTAGATCTGTCTCCGGATGCAAGGAAACAAAAGTAAAAATAAACTATTGGAACTATATCAAAATAAAAAGCTTCTGCACAGCGAAGAAAACAATCAACAAAACTAAAAGACAACCTACTGAATGGGAGAAGATATTTGCAAATGACATATCCAATAAAGGGTTTGTATCTGAAATATATAATGAACTGGAACCCCCCCCAAAAAATTCAACACTCCAAAACAAGTAATCCAATTAAAAAATAGACAGAAGACATGAACAGACATTTCTCCAAAGAAGGTATACAGATGACCAACAGACACATCACACACCTGAAAAGATGCTCAACATCACTCATCTTCAGAAAAATGCAAATCAAAACTACAATGAGACATCACCTCACACTGGTCAAAATGACTAAATCAAACACACAAGAAACAAATGTTGACAAGGATGTGGAGAAAAAGGAACCATCATGCACTATTGATGGAAATGCAAAGTGGTGCAGCCACTCTGGAAAACAATATGGAGGTTCCTCAAAAAATTAAAAATAGAATTACCATATGATCTAATTAATTCCGTTATTGGGTATTTACCCAAAGACTATGAAAACACTAATTCAAAAAGGTATATCCACCCCTCTGTTTATTGCAGAATTATTTAAAATAGCCAAATTATGGAAGCAACCGACGTGTCCACCAAAAAAATAAATGGATAAGGAAATGTGGTATATATACACAATGTAATACTACTCAGCCATAAAAAAGAACAAAATCTTGCCAATTACAAAGATGTGTATAGAACTAGAGAGTATAATGCTAAGCAAAATGAGTTAGTCAGAGAAAGACTAATACCATATGGTTTCACTCACATGTAGAATTTGAGAAACAAAACAAATGAAGAAAAAAGAGACAAACCAAAACCAGATTCCTAACTATAGAGAACAAGCTGGTGGTTACTAGAGGGGAGGTGGGTGGGAGGATGGATGAAATAGGTGATGGGGATTAAAGAGTACACTTGTTGTGATGAGCACTGAGTACTGTATAAAATTGTTCAATCACTATATTGTACACCTGAAACTAATGGAACACTGTATGTTAACAGGACTGGAATTAAAATTAAAAAAAAAAATGAGTCTTGATTCCTGTGGAGCTTCTGGACAATAAGCAAAAATGAAATCCAAAGAGGCTTAGATGGAAGAGGAAAGGGAAGCGAAAGGAGAAAAGAGGGTGAAAAATAATAAAGTAAACCTTTTCAGGTAGATGTTGGAAATTTGGGCAGTCTGAAAGCTGAAAGTGGGATAGAAAAGAAAAGAATACTTTAGGTAAATACTGCCAACCACATGGAAAACTGAGAGAGGCACCAAAAAAAAGGGAAAGATTGTAAAAATGTTTTCTACGATTTGGGAATACCTATTTAGTATTTTAGCATTTTTTACACGTAAAGTAGAAGATTTACATTAGAGATGAGAATTATTCTTATTTGTATATTTTATTTCAAATTTGTTATTTTAGTTTTAAAATTTCTATGTGGCTCTTTCTTATATCATCTATTTAACTGCTGAGATTTTACATCTTTTCATTCAAGAATATATTTTCCTTTACCTCATTAATTATAATTATAATAACTCCTTTAAAATGTTTGCTAATTCTGACATCCGAGACATGTTGGGGTTGGCCTCTGTTGATTGTCATTTCTTTTCAGAATGGGTCATGTTTTCCTATTTTTTGTCAAGTAATTTTGACATTGTAATCTTATGACGTGGAGACTGAATTCTGTTACATTCCTCCAAAAATTGTTGACATTTTGGTTTGTTTATTTTAGGAGACAATTTATTTGGTTGCGATACAACTTCAACCTGTGTCTTGAGAGACGTGGCTCAAATCTGTTTAGTTCTTTTACTCCTTAGCTGGGCAGTCTGCAGTATGACAGGGATATGTGTGGTTCAGGGATCAGCCATAGATCTGGAAAGGTTTACATAAATAATTTTCCTTCTTCCTCCCCTTCGGGGTTTCTCCTTTTCAGGATCCCCTCCTCACTTCTTAATGATTATGGTTGCCATGAACTCTGTCCTCTGGATCTTTAGGCCAGGAAGGCTATAGGGTTCCTATCAAAAGTTGCGATGCTGTACATGATACCAACCCTACCTGCACTCAGGCTTGAATTCATATTAATAGGAAATTTATCCTATGCTAGTCCTTTTGTGCAAGTATCTATTACTCTCTAGAATCTGTTGGCTTTTGTTTATTCTCAGATCCTTAAAGTAGTTGGGTTTTATATTTTGTCCAGAATTTATTATCTGCAGCAAAATAGATCTATTAGGAACTTACTTCACCATACTTGGATTTAATTGATTTTTGATCACTGGATTTTGTTTCTTTGAATAGGAAACCACATTCAGACTTGTCCTCGTTGACTGGGTTTTTGTTTTTGTTTTTTTTTCAATCTAACAGGTGCCCTGACACGTTCTTCAATTTACTATGTGTGAGAACTTAGATCCAGATTACAAATGAGGCTCATGAATGTTTCTTAAAGTGAATTAGATTTTAAATTCAGAATGGAAATATAAACGTAATCCCAGTTAATGAATTTATTGGTGGAATTTATTAAGAGAAAATAAGAACCGTAATATTATCCAAGCACCAACCAAGTGTCATGAACTGTACTGGACCGCTAACATGGCATTTTGTTTTATCATTTTGCTTATGAACAATAGCTCATTTGGTCACTGCCCTGCAGCCTACCTCTACAATTAATGTCTGCTAATGTAACAACTCTTTTTTTTAAGATTCTTTTAAAAGATTTATTTATTTATTTTAGAGAGAGAGAGAGAGAGAGCGGAAGAGAGAGAGATAATGAGCAGGGGGAGGGGCAGAGGAAGAGCTAGAGAAAGAAAATCCTCAAGCAGAATCCCCACTGAGCACGGAGTCTGACCTGGGGCTCAATCCCAGGACCTTGAGATCACTACCTGAGCTGAAATCAAGAGTCAGACTCTCAATCGACTGAGCCACCCAGGTACCCCACAACTCTTATTTTTTTAATTCTCAAATTCATAGAACTTATATATCAAAACAACGTGTGGAGAAAACTCTCAAGTTACGTTCCAGTTACAAATAGTGGAACATTAGAATCACATTTTTAAAAGCTGATTATCATCAAAGGGAATGTTGCTAGTGCAAAGAGGCATCAGACTATTATGTTCTGTACAAAACTGTTCGCTAACGATCATATTGACAATTTGATTATCAGGAAGCAATGTTTTAGGCATTTGATATCCTAAATGATAATGTGTTAATGTATATGTGTGTGTGTTTAAATTATGTTCTAGTAAATTTGCTGTAAATTTGGGGTTGATGAATAATGCATTATAATTTTTCCCATTTAAAATAATAGCAACTGTGCTCTTGGTTAGTGTTTTTGTGTAGAATATCAGATTTTTCAAGAATAGATTAGTGATTTGATGCTAAGCAGAAGACGCTTATAATTATATTTTTACATGGATATACAGGGGAATGAAATATTACAGAAAAACATTTTCCACTTTTCAAGTGCATGCCACAAAACTTGTGCAGGATGATAATAGGTATTCCTAAGCCTCTCCATATTGTTCTTGAAGCAGCCCCAAACTGAGGTATTAATACAAATGCAAATGTTTCTGACAAAGAGGCGAAGCATTCTGTTAAATAATACAAACTGTTTTCTTGAATAAGCTGAGATCAAGGTTAAAAACTCAAGGACATTCTGGTTATAGATATATACCAAGTTGGGTAATATATGACACACACATACTTGTGCATATATAATGATATTGATATGCATCTCTCCTGTTTATGGACTGTATTTAGCTTGCAGATGTATTTTGTTAAGGCCTGTAATGTTGTCTTTTTTTTTTTTTTTAAGATTTATTTATTTATTTGAGAGAGAGAGAGATTGAGCATCGGGGGAGAGGGAGAGTCTCAAGCAAATTCCATGCTGAGCACAGAGCCCCACGCGGGGCACATAGGGCACGGAGCTCGATGCAGGGCTCCATCTCATAACCATGAGATCACCACCTGAGCGGAAACCAAGAGCCTGACACTTACCCAACTGAGCCACCCAGGCACTCCAAGTCCTGCACCATGTTTTAGAAATATGCTTCCATTCTCCTCTGTCCCAACCTGGTTGACTACATTAAAGTCATCTACCTGGACCATGTAGATGTTTGAGTTTGGGACCTTAGATGTAGGATTTGAAAGCAGAAAGTTGGGGCTGAGCAAACTGGCTCAGATGGTGGCAAAGGGAACCTCAGTCTCTCTTTTGGCTCTAGATAATCGGTCGACTTCTTCTGCTAATACTTCAGAGCCTTCTCTTCCCCAAACGTTTCCTATCATAAGGATGTTCTTCTCTTTTACTATTTGATAGAGTAAAGCATTTTCCAAAACAGAACAAATATAAAACAAAACAAAACAAAAAGATGAAGTTGTGAAATCAAATTCCAAGTGAACAGGATTTTTAAAAAACAAGCTACAACTAAAAAAGCAGCTGGTTCTTTTTTGCCTTCCCATCCTTTCCTGGCCCTGTCAAATGTAAACAAACTCCCACAAAGCCTCCTGTTTAGAAATATAAAAAAGAAAAGAGAGAAGAAATCAGGCTTCTCTCAAGGCATCAATTGAAGTATTAGATAATTTCTTTTAATAATACGTTCCTATGAGACTGTTGAGGAGACACTTGTAAGTGTGCTCCTGGGACATTTGCCTCCAGAGGACTTCCCCCACCCAGCTGGGGCGATGTCACGTAGCCTCCACTGAAGGGAAGGAAGGACCCATGCGTATCTGTCCCAGAGGATTTGGAGCCAGGCTATAGGAAGAACGGTATGCCATGGCAACCTTTGGCCCAACCATATGTGTACAACCCTAGATTTCAGGATCGGGAGGCAGACTGGTTAGAGGACAAGATCTCAGTCATACTGTGGGATGGCCAATTTATTCCTAAAGTCAGTACTAGCATGAACTGAATCTGAAAGGAGAGTAATTTACATTCAGTATGAAAATACACATGGAAGTACAGTTAAGTGCTTTCATCCATTACCTCACTTAAATGACCTGCTCAGTCTCCTCATTGCTACAGTCTTTCCAGTCGAAAAATGCATATAAATATTTACACACAAAGATATTCCTCTTGGTGCTCTTTATAAAAGAAAATAACTGAAAACCATCCACTTGTTCAACTTGAGGGAAATGAATGTGTTGTGATGTGTATGTATAATGCAATGAAGTTACGGCAACGAGGTTTTCAGAGTTGTTTTGTTTGTTTTCACTAAAGAGTTCTTATGAAATGGTGCTCTTAACAATACAAAATGTATTAAAGACGTAATAAAAGACACCAATGTGCCGAACCCTGGGATAAGCAAGAAGGAGTCTGGATTTTATTCCAAGTGTAAGTATAAACCATTTAAGTGTGTTAAGCAGCACAATGACGTGACTGAATTTGCATTTTAAGACAATTACTCTGTTTCCTTTATAGCTTCTAGTTTCTTTCAAATTTTCTACAATAAAGATTAATCTTTTAATTTTTAAAAATTAAGAACAAAACAAGGTGAGAAATAAACTTCCAGCCTTCATTTTGCAATCTGTCTGACAACTCCCTAAAACAAGCCCAAACCTGGGAACAAACATCAAGAGCCACATTCAGCACCACTAAAGGAAGGCCCTGCAGGGGAGGGCCTTCCTCTCAAACACCCCCTGGCTTGTGCCCTTCAATGCAGCGGGTGAAATTATTGTTACGGTGCAAATGAGCCAACAAAATCTCTCTCGCACGCCTGTGACATGCTTAGTTGCTGTTAGGAACATGCTAAATAAATAAATTCCGACTCTTTGCAAGTGCTGCTCTAATAAAGAGAGGGGAAGAGGGTTGACCTCTAGCAACTTGGTCTCCTTTTCTGGAACAACCGATGCTGCACAGGGACCCTTGTCATTTTAAGGAGGCAAAGTCCCATCCCATTCAAAATTAACAGCTCTGGGACATGATGTATAGCAAGAAACTCTTGGCAACTGCCCCCCTCCCCCAGACCATGCAGTTCTGTATATGGAGTAGGTTGGGTTGTCTAGATCCCCCAAATCCCCTTGACCTTTCTGCCACTATGACACACTTTGCCCTAATGAAGTAGGTTGTGCTTCTTTATATGACTGCTTCCAAAATGGGAACATACTCAGATTAGAGTTAGCTGGGTCCTGAGATAGTAGCTGTTAGGTGGGGACAGTTTTTGGCATGATTCATTACCCAAAGAGGTCAAGCCAAAGCCAGAATCTTTCTGGACACGGGCCAATGGGAGGAGAAAGCAAAGTTGCAAGAAATCACTGAAACTTGACAACTTTGGGGCCAGTGGAAAGAAGTACAGGGAAAAAGTGCAGGCTCTGAATTTTCTGCAGACTTTATTCCCCCACTCACTCGATGACCTCAGGCAGGATGTGCGTTCTCTCCAGCCTTAGTTTCTACATGTACAAAATGAGGAAGGTCCTAACCACCTCCTACATGGGTGTCATGGTTTGGAAATGCAATCTTTAAACCGTCACGGGCTGTGCGTGATACAGAGGAAGCTGGGGGCTCTCCACAATGTAACAAAGAAACCAGCAATGCAGCCCCGTTCCCTCCCGGTACAATCAGAAAACTGAGGGCTGGAGTCCTCGCTCACTTAATGTAACTCCCCCAATTTCACTCTGCTGTTATTACCTTAAATAAGGAAATGCATTTTCCAAATGATCCCTACGTCTTCGGATCCTGAATCATGAGAACACAATTATGTTCCCCAGCATTCTGAAGACAGGGAAGCATATTCATACATTCTGGAAGGCTTTTCAACATAAGCTGAAGAGGAAGATTCTATTTAAACTCTCAATAAGGAAAGTAAAATAACTAAAATGCCATTCTTAAGAGCCCTTTAGTTAAGTGAGATTTTACTATATTTAGCAGTTTTTAAATACAATGAATTGTCAATGCATGAGACTCCATAAACTATCTATACTAAATTGATCTTCTTTTTCTTTATTTAGGGAGGTAAAGGAGGAAAGGGTTATCTTAGATATGAAAAGGTGAATTAATCAATTTCCTTGGCTGATAACATACATAATATACTTCTAAAAGATACATTACCCTTTTTTTGTTTTCTCCTTCTGGCTTTACTAATTATTTTTCAAATCTTTTCAATAAAATGCGGGTTTGTATACCCCATCCCCATCCAGCAGATCACACACACATATACACCCATGTTCTCCACTAGAGAAAAAAATGTTCAATCAATATTTTAGTTGTGTTTTTGAGGTAAACATGGAGAGATTAGACTGAAAGCTTAAATATAAAGAAGCACAAAATTGCAGTGGTAATGGTCTCTGAATAAAACTTGGTTCAGATACCTATTTCAAGCAACACAGTTCTCAGCTGGAGCCTACATTCCACTGAAGGCTGCTTTTGGATTCTCTTTCTATGGATGGATTCCTTCCATCCATATGGCCAGCATTCCAGATACTGAAAAGGAAGGCCTAAGGTCTCTGCAAATCCTTGTGGTTGAAGCAGTAGTTCCAAAGTGGAGAGAATTCATGAGAGAGAACACCTATTTGGGACTCCCATGTCTGGTGACTTTTCAGATGTCCTAAATTTTATGTTTGTTGACTACGGAAAAGAAGGTTGGGAAATAGAAGCAGCCTGTGTGACTGTTCTCTCCATATTGTACCAGCCATCTGTTACTATCAGAGAAGTTCTGATTAAGGAGGGAAGCCAAAGAAAACTCGCCAGGTGTGACTCTGGAGAGTCTACTGGCCAGCCCACCTTATGTCATTGCCGGCTTGTGTCCTCATGGAGCAATAATCATTTCTGATTTGCTTCAGTCCATTCCATTCAATTGAAGTACATGCCCCAGAGACATGTAGAGGATAGATGGGACTCATTTTCCTAGTATCGAGTTGACTTGGATATTGAGGGGGGTTAAGAAAGGGAGTGGAGAAAAATATTCTGTTTTATATATATATATTTTTTTAAAGATTTTATTTATTTATTTGACAGAGTTAGCGAGAGCGGGAACACAAGCGGGGGAGTGGGAGAGGGAGAAGCAGGCTTCCCGCGGAGCAGGGAGTCTGATGCGGGGCTCAATCCCAGGACCCTGGGATCATGACCTGAGCCAGATGCTTAATGACTGAGCCACCCAGGCGCCCCTATTCTGTTTTATATTAAACAGTGTGTGATTGAATAGAATGTAAAAATCTCATGTATTTTTAACATAAAAACATGTCACTACATTTTCACTCTCCTCTGCCATAGGGGAATTGAGTAAGGGTAGGAGTTTATGAAGAAATGGTACCATAAAGCAAGGTAGGGTAAGGGGGGAGAGAACTGGATTGGGACTAAGGATATGTCAGTGCTAACCCTGGATTGGATATTGCCTTGCTGTGTGACCTGGGACAAGTGCCTTACCTTCATTGGAGGGATTATATCACCTTCCCACAAAGCTGTAATAATCAAGACAATACAGTATGGGTACAAAGATAGAGATACAGATTAATGGAACAGAATAGATAGTCCAGAAATAGGCCCATATTTACATGATCAATCAATTTGCAACAAAATTACTGAGGAATTCAGTGGGGGAAGGGATCATCTTTTTGATAAAAGTGGCTGCAAGTATTGGAGAGGCAAAATAATGAATCTGAACCCTTAGCTCACGCCACATGTAAAAAATTAACTTGAAATGAGTCACAGACTTAAATGGAAAAGCTAAAGCTATGACAACTCTTGAGGAAAATATAAGCAGCTTTGGGTTAGGCCAAGGGTTTTTGTTTTGTTTTTGTTTTTGTTTGTTTTTTTAAGGTAGCAAAAACTGCAAAGAGATCAGAGGTGAAAACACTGACAAATCAGATATCATCAAGAGCAGTATTTTTCCTCTTTAAAAGATGCTATAAAGAAAATGAAAAGGTGTGCCACAGAATGGGAAAAAATAATTGCAAAACACACATCTGATAAAGGACTTATTTCCTGAATATATAAAAATACATCTGCAACTTAGTAAGAAGACAAGATAATTTTTCAAAAGTATGCAAAATATTTAAACAGAGCCCTTACCAAAGAAGACATGCAGTTGGCCACTCAGCCCATGAAAGCATGCTCAACATCATTAGTCATCAGGGAAATGCACACTGAAGTCACACATGAGATATCATTGCATACCCCCTACAGCTGAAAAACCTAATCATAACAGGTGTTGGTGAAGATGTGGAACAACTGGAATACTCATAGATTTCTAAAGGGAATGCAAAAATAGTATAATCATTGGAACACACTTCGCCATTTTTAAAAATAAAGTTAAAATATATTACTATATAACCCAGTAATCCTACCCTCATTTACCTAAGAGAATTAAAAAATATATATATATATGCTTATACACAATTTCTTATGTTTATATCCAAAGCGGCTTTGTTCACAATAGCCAAAAATTGGAAATAATCCGAATGGCCCTCAAGAGGTGAATGGATAAACAAGTTAATGTATATGCATATACTGCTACTCAGCAAATAAAAACAAAATACTCATGAACTACTGATCCACACCAAAACACAGGTGGAACTCAACTCAGATGCGATTCTTCTAAGTGAAAGAGATGAGAGAGCACACTGTTCCATTCCATCTACATGGACTCTCAGAAGAGGCAAAGCTGTGGAGACAGAAAGCTAACAGAACAGAGGTCTGTGGTGACCAGGGGCAAGGATGTGGAGAGGAAATTAACTGCAGAGGGGCAGGAAGGAACTTTTGAGGGTGAAGGAAATGCTCTCTACCTTGATTATGTTGGTAGTGACAGTATTATATGGATTTGATGAAATTCATCAAATTGGTAAGCATTTAAAATTGGTAAACATTTAAAATTGGTAAACTTCACTGTGTTTAAATTATATCTCAATAAAGCAGCTTTTTAAAAAGGGGGGTTAGATTGTAGAACTTCTGATATCCCTTCAATCCATAAAGTGTGCTTCTCAGGGAATATGACTCTTTTGGAATGAGCCTGACCTTTTGCCCTAGAGGAAAACATTATCTTTACCGCACAGGCCAGTAAACAAACCTACCCTATACAATCTATCTTTCAAGGCTATGTGCTCTCCTAACATCCTTGAAAAGCTGGTCTAGAACAAAGGCAGTCAGTGCCTCTGTGTGCCGGGCACCAAAAAATTTGAGAGACCTGATGGAGAACAGTCTCTGAACACCAATCACTTATACCTCCTCTGACCTTGTATGGTTAGAGTTCTCAGCCAAAACATCTGAGTTCAAACCCAGGCTAAGCGGGTACCTAGCTAGACAAATTATTGTACTTCACTGAGTCCTCAGTTTCTGTGTCTAGTAGATTAGGATCATAATCTTTGTCTTAAAGTAACTGAGTGAGTCAAATAAGATAATGTATTTTAAAGTGCTTTTTAAGCTACAAGACACTAGATAAATAATGACTCCACTGTGCACTTTTTTTGCTATTTCGTTCTTTCACACTGTCAGTTTTGTTGTCAGATCCTTCTACTTCTTTTCTTTCACTGAACTTAACGCAAAACTGATCAGTTAATAAGTAAATGAACCCTTGATGGCTGCCTAGTACTTGGAATAACTAGGTGCAGCTGAACTTTCCAATTTCCTCTTAAAATTTCATGATTTCTCTTTTACTTTTTCTCCTCTGATCACCTGTCCCCAATCACATTTAAATTGGGGGAAAAAAAAAAAAAGCTAGTCTATTTTCCTGAAGAAAGCACTTTGGATTCTCTTCCAGCACTTAACAGGTGGTTACTTCTACCTGTGACAGGCCCTTAGCAAATAGCTAAGATGGTATGATGCACTTGGCATGCTCACCAAGTAAGAAACATGTTCCTATGAATGGTCAACACTTAGCATGCTGTTCATGTTCAATGGAGAATAAAAATAGCATATGAGAAATTAGAAGAAAAGAATCATTCCTTGTATAATTCTCTCTCTTTTTTAATGCTCTGATGAATCAACCCAAGAAAGTGGTCTCTTTAATCACTTTTCCAGTATGAATGGTAGCAACATACTGTTTAGAAAGAGAGACATGGATTGGCCCATCTGTTGTGGGGATGGTAACAGTAGAGGTTATCATGATGATGATGATGATGGTTGAGAATGACAGAGTATATTGCAGAAAGTATCTCAACAGAGGGTAGGTTCTAAAGTCAGCATATAGAGTGCAAAATGTAAAAGGTCAAGTCTGTCCCTGAAAAATATTTTAGGAAGGTGTCACATTGGGCACCAAAATATTATGCTTAATAAGGCTTATTACATTTATGTAACAGCTTATGCAATATCCAGATTGCCCCAATGGAGCGTCAAATGATGGACTTGACTTGCAATTATGGGTCATGTTTTCTAAAAAAGATACAATTTTTAACTTCATATTCTCCATAAGATGCTCACATTGGAAGCACATGGACACATAAACAAACTGAACAGAAGCAGATTCCCCTCTGCCTTCACTCCTTCCTGGTTGAGATCAAAATGACAGGCAGAACACTCTCCTTAAGGTTTCTGCCTCTCTTTCCCACAAAGACTAAATCCACCCAAGTTAAATGGAATTATGACACTGCCCTATCCTTAAAAGGTTTTAATTTCCTTTCTCAACTTCCCATTTCCATTTCTTATTAGATTTACCTAAATTTTCACGGAAAATACCGGACACATCTGCAGACAGCTTTTTCACATATAGGATATATCTAAACTCAATACAAAAAGAAGGTCATAATAAGTCTTTTCTTGGTTATATGATTAATGTACTCTGAGGCTTAGGAAAAAGCCAGTAATTGGGAAGGTTTAAGAGTACATTGAGTGAATTCATTGCTGTCAGAGACAATTCACCATTTCACTGAGAGAGCCAGCAGCAGCCCTTCCGAGAGCAAGAAATAGCCATAAATCTAAACAGGAAAATATCTGAGTTTTGTTACCATGTCACATAAAATATCTCTTCTCAGAGCTGGAGGTATTTTTCAAAACTAAGTTAGAGCCACGGCTGTGAATAAAACCGGGCTTCTTCAAGAATGAGTAATAGAGACAACATTTTATAAGACTCCAAATTTGACCTTTCTTGGAAATTCTAATATCTAGCAAGAACTTGTCTTTGAGCTCATAAACACATAATTTGTTTGCTTTTTTTCCAAATTTCCACTGAGCTAAGATTGAATTTGGAGGAAAAGAAGTAGAACATGTGAACTGGAGAGGAACACAGTGATTCCCCTTGAACCAGAGGCCAGTGGGCAAAAGGTCCCACAAGTGTGTTTGATTTGGCCCACACAGTGGTGGCCTAAGAAGAGTTTATAAAATGTTTGAATGAATTGCTAATAAAAAGAATGGAGATTTCACACTGAAAACACACACACACACACACACACACACACACACACACAAACTAGAATTCCAGCTTCTCTTTGAAGAAATGGAATGATCTGGCAATATTAGGTTGACACCACTTCCAAGCAAAAATCAGCTAGGGCTGGGTAGAGATTGCCCCTTTAGGTCCCAGACAATTTCCTGTTTGCCATAGTCTCCGTCACTCCTTATTGTTCCCAGACACTAAGGCCAAGTGTCAGCTGTTGTTTTATGTAATAGCACAGTTAAAAGAAGATAAAAAGTTTTCTACCTATATGTCTACCAAAGGTCTTGGGGAAAAAGACAGAGTGAGCCCTGGTTCAGACATTTGGGTTACCTGGTTGGCCCCTGTGAACATCTGAGTTTGGAGTTACTACCTTAACAGTCTGGAGTTGCTACCTCCTTCAGAAAGCTTGCCTGATTTAACTACCTGATTTAACTGTTTAGGGTTATACAATTTGAATGTTCTCCACCAGAGGGTTCTATTAAATACCAATACAAATGAGATTTTAGATGCAACATTTTAATTGTCTTTCCCCAAATCATCCCATAGTAAATAATTTCAAAAGAATAACATTTTCAGTGTCTTAGGTTAGCAGATGGGTTCTCTCACTAAATGACCACCCCAATAATTTACCACAAATGTTGACATTCTTCTCAGAGCTCTCTCGGTTTCTCATTTAAGAATTTGGGAAAAGAGAACAAGCAAGGTTATGACCTCTAATATGCAAACCTCTGAGTGAAGACAGTTTTGTCTGCAATAATTATGTAATTATTAAAACAAAATATAACTTACCCCATGAGAAAAAGTAATTTTTTCCTTATCGAAAGGACCTGACTTTCTCAAAAGATTAAAGGTAGTTACTGCACTATAAAAAGAAATTAAGAAATAAACATTGCTTTCAGCACAGCCATGGAACTAAAATGATCTGCTTGTTGCAAGGACATTGTTCAGAATATTAGATGACTCTAAAGAGCAACAGACTTTCCATATTTAATATGAGTCTTTGAACAAAATTAAATTTTAGAGCAGTATAAGGTCACACAGTCAATATGCCAACCCTTTTTACATTTTGCCAACCCTTTTTACATTTATTTTAATCTCATCTCCCAGCATTGTCACCAGATCCTTGCCTTCTCTCCATTTCCATAAATAAACTGTCTTGACTCTTGGACCTGCTCTCACTCTCTTGGCTTAATTACCTTCCATGATAAGGAACTCACTTCCCATTTCCATAAAGTGGCCCATATGGGCACCTCACTTGTTTCCCTGGCTGCTCTGCTCATCTTTGCAGTACTTCTTATGGAGAAGAGAAGGAATCCCCTGTCCCCGTTCCCCCACTGCCCCCTCCTCCATATACTCCTCTCCCTCTCTCTCTTTCTCTTAAGCTAAAGAGTGCCTACTACTCTTCAGTATCTAAATCCCTTACCATGACTGAACCTGTGCCTGCTTTTTCTTTCTCTCTCTCTTTTTTTAAAGAGTTTATTTATTTATTTGTCAGAGAGAGAGCATAAGCAGGGGGAGCATAAGCAGGGGGAGCATAAGCAGGCCGAGGGAGAAGCAGGCTCCCGCTGAGCAAGGAACCTGACTCCACTCGACTCCGGAGAACCCTGGGATCATACCTGAGCTGAAGGCAGACACTTAACCAACTGAGCCACCCAGGCGTCCATTTTTCTTCCTCTCTCTCATTGTACCCTAGCCAGGATGACCTCTTTCTTTTTTCTGGAGCAAAGAACTTTCTCCTTCTGACTCCCAGGTCTGGTCTCAGGTTCTACCCGGTTCCACACAACCTCCCCAGAGAGGGTGCTCTGACTCTAACTGCCCCTTTTGTCTCTCCCCTAAGTCACTCAGCTGTTAACTCGTGGTTCCTTTCCTTCATTGTGCTGTCACACTGTAGCTGTCTTATTCTTTCATTCTTTACTTGCCTTCCCCAACTAGAATGTAAGCTCAGTGAGGTCGAGAGCTGTGTCTGCCCTGTTCCCTGTGGAGCCCAATGTCTAGCTTTTCAGGAAGTCAGTTCAAAGTTACTGATGAGGGAGGGAGGGGAAAAAAAAAAGAGGTCAGTTTATCATTTGAATATGAACCACTTGAGCAGACCTTTTAGTTATAGAATTGAAAGCCAAGCACCACCAGGTCTCTGTTGGGGGAAGACTATGGAGTCTTATTATAATTTTATGTGGTGGTAGGGGTCAAAAGCCATGGTTTTCAAATGTGTCATATGCAGAGTGAATACCCAGTGCATTAAACAAAACCCCAGTGCCCTCCTCCAGAGATTCAGTAGTGAGGTAAGGCCAAAGAATCTCAAACAAGAACCTGAAGACTCTGATACATGGTTCATAGAGCCCTGAAAAATCTCATTCTAGGGCTTCGATGATGGTGTAGAGTCAATTAGGTGGTGCCCTTTTCCTAGGGATTTATTTGCACACAAGTTTACAAAGGAACCAAGGAGGCTTCTTGAAGAAGAAGTATGGGGCACCTTCCCTTCAACATTTAATGTTATTAGAAGGTGTCTGATTGAAGATGGATTGGTTATAACTGAAGCAGGTGGATTAGCAGGGGATTACCATAGCCCCAGAGAAGAACCCTTGTGGGAAGACTGGATTAGAGGTCTGGGCACACACGAATGAACAGAAAGCCTACTTCATGTGACACTCATACACTTCTTGACTCAGCCTCCCTGGCAGATCTCACCTGAGAGAGCTCTTCCTAAAGAGTACCTTCTCAAAGACATAGAGCAGAGTGTTTGCTTGTTGTTCATTTTAATTGTGGGAAGTAATTACTTGAATGTAAAGTAAAACCTTTCTGCAAAGCCTGGAGAGGAATGCTGTGAAGAGGGATGACCTCAGGGCTCTAGGTCCTCTTGTGAGATGCATCTTTCTCATCTAAGCCTGGATAATTCTCAGAGTAAGCATCTGGGAAAGATTTTGGGTGAGAAATCTCAGGACCAGACTTCATCTGAGCATGACTCAGAGTCAGCATAATTTGAGCATTAAAAGAAATATGACCTTATTTTTTTATCATCGGTTGCTAAAGTCTAGGGATATTGGTAACACTTAGAATCATAGAATCCTAACACTAGAAAGACCTAAAATGCACGTAATCAAACTTGTCCATTAGGGAGATAGGAAAATTGAGGATCAGAGGCCAACATCACATGGCTACATAGCACAAGATCCAAAATTCACTCATTCATTCAGTCTTTTAAATATTTTTTGAGCAGCCACCACAGGGCCAACTCTCATAGATAGACACATGTATTCTAGTCATTAAACATTCACAAATTTCCTACACTAAGCCTGGCACTGTGATGGATTTAGGAGATAAAAAATTAAATCAGACATAGACTTTTTTTTGAGGTGCTCACTGTCTAGTAGAGAAGAGGCAGTTTTATATAAAGGAAAGATTGTACAATATGATAAACGTCACTCTTGATGAATATATATAGCGGGATTACATCATACACATGTAAAAAGCCATTCCCTTATCTCATTCATGATAACAAACAAATCTAATAACATGTATTACTGCAATCAAAAAATTTATTATTAAAACTGAATGGAATCAACCCTGTAAACAAGCAGGGATCCTTTAAAATGCACACCATTAGTCACTTTGGAAATGCAAAATAAAGCCAAAATGAGATGCTACTACACGCCTATGTAAACATATAAAATTTGAAAGACCATATCAAGCATTGGCAAAGATGTGAAGGAACTGGAACTCTCACACCCTGTTGGTAGGATAGCCAAGTGGTAAAAACACTTTGTAAAACAGTTTAGAAAATAGGTAAACTCCACTCTGTTTAAAAAGTGAGACATACACCTACTAGACAATCTAGCCACTCAACTCCTAGGTATTTATCCAAGAGAAAAGAGTCAAGGCTTGTAATTGTGAATGTGAATGTTCACAACAGCTTTATTTGTAATCACCCAAAACTGGAAGCCACCAAACATTTATCAACAGGTGAATGGATAGCCAAATGGTGACATGTCCACAGAATGGATTACTGTTCAGCAATAAAGAGCAATGAACTATTGATACACACAACACCATGGATGAATCTCAAAATAATTATGCTGAAAGAAGCCTGAAAAGTAGCACACATACTGTATGATTCCATTTTTATTGAATTCTAGAAAATGTAAACGATAGTGATAAAACAGGTCAGTGATTGCCTGGTGAGGGGTTATATAGAGCTTGGAGAGGCAGGAGGAAGGGGCTCAGAGGGGCACAAGGAAAATTTTAGGAGTGATGATTGCACAGGTGTGTTTTTATATCACAACTTATCAAAGTATACACTTCATGTTCAATTTATCCATAAGGCTGCTATAAAGCAGCAAACAATAATAATAAACCCTAAGTGAGCACAGAAAAAAAAATCAAGGAGCTTGGAGTTACAGGACCTGACCCGTAGTGTGAGCCCCGCCACCTACCATCTGTACAGCCATGCGTAAGTCTCTAGACTTTTCTGGAACTATTCTCTTATCTAGCAAATGGTGATCATAATTCTTGTCCTACTTATTTTATGGGATTATAATGAGGAGCTAATAGGGGAACAAATACAAATGGGCTTCGTAAAATTTTAAAACATTATGTACTGGGTGGTGGTGGTCCTTGTCGGCATACACAAGGGTCTATGGGGGCAGGAAATCTCTCTGAGGGCTGGTTAGGGGAAGGATGGCTGGAGGACAAGGGAACCCAACACGTATATGAGGACAATAAAACCAGGGCAGAGAGGCTTCAGATGAGGGTAGGGGAAAGGTGCCTCAGAGCAACGAAAGGGCAGCAAGGAGAAAGGCAGGTCTGACTCTGGGGGCTGGAAAGCAGGGGATGAACTGGATTGATAAGGAAAAGGAAGGCAGAAGGCAGAGCCTGAACCTCACACTGAGGACAACAGAACTCTTGAGAACACAGGCTTGTGAAGAGACTCTGCTGTCCTCACCGCAGCCAAACTGATCTTCAGGAAACTCAGCCACCCACCTGCCCTTGGGACAAGGAAGACAAATCCTTAGCATGGCCATGCCCCTGGCTGGCCCCTGCCAAACCCTCTAAGCTCTCTGCCTGCCATTTTACCTAGCACTTGGCACCCTGCCCCTCTCCCAGCAGGCACCATGGAGACTCAGTCATGCTATTTTGCCATCTTACACTACTCTGTTCTCTCCTGTTTGCCCAAATGTCTACCCATGTATCAAATCTCAGATCAGCTGTTGCTTCTTCAGGAAGCCTGCCTCACCTCCCAAACTTAATCAGATTCCCATCTAATGTCCCTCACAGTGGCTGGAACCGTTCCTCCAGAGCACACACTGCTGTTGCACTTACGGTACCTGGTGTAGTGAGTTCATCAGGGTCTGTCTCTCCCATCAAACCTTAACTCCATGGGGATGGAAAGCATGTCTGTTTTTGCTCTCCTTTGGTACCACCTACCATAGGTGCAAATGAGATGATGAATGAAGCAACGAATCAAAGTCTTGTGAAGGAAAGACTTTCTTTGAACCTTTAGGAATTAGAGAACCAATTGGGGCACCTGGGTGGCTCAGTTGGTTAGGCATCTGACTCTTGATTTTGGCTCAGGCCATGATCCCAGGGTTGTGAGATCAAGCCCCATATCGAGCCCTGTGTCAGGCTTGTGCTGGGCATGGAACCTGCTTGGGATTCTCTCTCTGCCCCTCCCTGGTCACATGCTCTCTCACTTGCTCTCTCTCTTTCTCTCAAAAAAAAAAAAAAAATTAGAGAACCAATGACATGTGTGTGTGAAACTAATCTACAAGCATAATGTATAATGTGGGTCATTGTATAGACTCGGACACTAAGGTTCAGAGAGGTAGGGTAACTTGCCTAGCATCACACCACTAATGAGTGGCGGATCTAAGAGATGTCCTAACCCTGACCTCTTGACCAGCCCTATCCTTCCAATTTTAAAGGGAATGTTGATCACTAAGGCCTTGTCCAGCTCTCACTTTCTCCAATTCTATAATTTCCAGAAAATTAGCTGGTGATCCTCTAACAATTCAGCCCCTATCAATGGCCTACAATAACTTTTTAGACCTCCAAGGCCCCTGCCAGCAACACACTCTTCCACTTCTGGGCTAAGAACTGACAATACAATCCACTTGACTCCATGGCCTAAAAGGAGTGCCTGTTTAGCTTCTATCCCAGCAGTGTTGACTCTAAATTAATAGTTTGACATCAATCTTCTTTCATTATATGGCCCACTCAGAGCTGTGTCCTCCCTGGGTGAGCCTGAGGCAGTTGGATCCAGGGAAGCAGAAGGGTCAGAGAAGGGCCAGGTTCCTGGAGTCTAGTGAATTGCTTTGCTAGGTGAGACACGGCTGCTCAGCTCAGTGCACAGGCTGACCCCACCCCTGACACCTGTGTCTCCCGTGGGAATGGAGTAAAAGTGAATTTTCCCCCATAATCAGAAGTGTTTAAGCACTGGTCAGTCAGTCATCAGAACAAGTGTTAATAATTTATGAGGGTCTATCTGCCCCCCAACATGTATACCAGTTGATTGTCTCTTGTTATGGCCATAGGCAGTCTAGCTTGGTATCCGTGGGGTAGAATGGGGTACCTAAGAAAGAAAATTTGAGTACCTGTGAGGTACCAGGCATCCCTGCCTCATTGAATCTCCACAATAATCCATCCAGGTAAATATTATGAACCCCATTTTATTGATAATAGAATAGGCCCAGAGAAATTGTTACCCAAGCTTGCATAGATAGGCAGGGTTAGATTTGATTCCAGATTTGTCTGGTTTCAGATCTGCCTAATGTCTGTGGGTTTAACAACTGATACTTGGAATAAAAGGTCTAACAAATTCTACAAAGAAATAAAAATTCAATTATCTCTAAACAGACATTTGAGGAATCATATTATTGAAAAGAATGCAGTTAGACCAGTGCTATTCAAAGCATGGTCCACAGACGAGTGCCAGCTCGTGAACTATTGATTATCAGCCTACTGGGCTAAGTACAGAAATTAAGAGAAAGCATTTAGAGAGTTTGATAACAAGTTGACATAGGCATGACATCCAGGCATGTGATTGTATAATTCATTGTTATTGTATTTTACAGAAGTATTAATCCCTAATAGATAGGAAATAAAATTTATAAGTGTCTTCCTCTACAGATAGTTTTTGAATAGGACTGAATTGGATAGAATTGGGTCTGGCAGGGGCGTCCAGGTGGCTCAGTCCATTGGACAACCAGCTCTTGGTTTTGGCTCAGGTCATGATCTCATGGGTGGTGAGATTAAGCCCCACATCGGGTTCCACACTAAGTGGGGAGTCTGCTGGAAATTCTCCCTCTCCCTCTGCCCCTCCCCTCCCACTCATGCTCTCTCTCTCTCTCTCTTCTCTAAAATAAATAAATCTTTTTAAAAAATTGGGTCTGGCAGTATGGTATCATCTGAGGGGTACTGTAGTCAGTACTGTGTCAAGTTCAAGGGTAAAGGCTCTTGGGGACTCTTTGTTACCAATCAAATTTCTGCTGCTCCATGTTTTGGCTATGTGACCTTGGGCAAACCACTCAACCTCTCATGTCTATAGAGAGAGATAATAATGGTGCCAACTGCCTAAGATTACTGTGAGAATCAAATGGAATTATCTATGTGAAGCACTTAGCACAGTGCTAGGCATGAAGTAAGCACTCACTAAACGCTAGCTGCTGCATTCATGGTATGCCTTGCTAAGTTGGTGGTGGTATTATTATTATCCTTATTACTTGCCTTTTATTGATCCCTATTCTGTCATTAGAAAGTATTCCTTTCAGTTAAGCTAGGAGTCCTGCTGTGAAATGTGAATATTCTCCTAGAAAAGTTCCTTCATCATGTCAGCTCAATATATCAGATATCACTAAATCAGTGCTAACCGGGCAAAGTGAAGTCAGGGGATGCGAAAGGGCTCAAGAGGTCATGAAGACACTGAGAGTATGGGAGAGAGCTCATGAGCATGGCCTATGAAAAATAAACTTGGTAGGGAAGGGTCTTGAAGAGTAAGATTCTGGAGGCACAGGGAAAGGGATGGAGCCAGGTGGTGATTTGAGAGAGTTTTCTCCCAGAAGGCAGAGGAGAGAAGACATGTTCGAATCAGCAGTGCAGAATATGGTTAAAAGTCAGAAATCTAGAGCCAGACTGCCTAGGTTTAAATCTCACCTTTGCTATTTAAAAACAGTGTGACTCTAGGACAAGTTACATTACCTCTCTGTGCCTCAATTTTTTTAGTCTTTAAAAGGAGGATAATAATAGAACCAACCTCAGAGGGTGCTCATGAAAAGTCAATGAGGGTATATAGATGCAGATACAGATTTATCTTAGTGCCTGGCACACAGTAGGAGCTACAGAGTATTTGCTGTAATTATCAGTAATAGTAGTAGTAGTAGTAGTAACAGAACATTCCAGGCCTGGGCAGCTCTATCAAAAGTCCTTGCTATTAATTTCAAGACTACCCCAGGGGAGGGTATGAAGATGGCTCAGCACATCCCAATCTCACTACTGGAAAAACAGCATGTGACAGGTCAGTAAACCCAGCTCTGCACACAAATGACAAGGCTCTTAAAAAAATTAAAATTAGTCATCCTAAAGCAGTCTCTTCCTAATTACTCCCTAAGATCCTTGGAGGATTATGGCCTGAGACTTTGGCAGGCAAAGAATCTCATTTGCCAAGTGAGTACTGGGCACTGTTCACCCTGAGCCTTTTGGCTACAGCAGGCTCCAGCCTCCTCCTCCCGCCCCCAGCGCTGCTCTCTGCCACACGGGGAACCAGTATGACCTCAGCATTATCACCATAAAAAAGCATACAGCAGATCCTGTTAAGAATATTTAGGGGTTCCTGAGGACCTGTATGACCAAGCCTAAACTCTAGAAGAATCCCTTGAGTGCAGCTCTACCTGGCACATTGCAAGTTTGGTGAATGATTAAAGGAATCATCCATCCCGGTCCAACATTTACTTCACAGATGATCAAATGTGATGCCAGTGGAGGCATGTGATTTATCTAAATTTTAAAGGGGAATAAAAGGTAACTTTTAATGAAACAAAGTATGATTTTATTTTAATTGGAAACTATTTTAAAAGACTGAAGGGTTGGGGGGCACTTGGGTGGCTCAGATGGTTAAGCGTCTGCCTTCGGCTCAGGTCATGATCCCAGGGTCCTGGGATCAAGCCCCACATCGGGCTCCTGGCTCAGCGGGGAGCCTGCTTCTCCCTCTGCCTCTGCCTCTCTCCCTGCTCATGCGCGCGCTCTCTCTCTCTGTATCTCTGTGTCTCAAATGAATAAATAAAAAATCTTTAAAAAAAAAAAAAAAAAGACTGCAGGGTTGGGACTTCAATGCAGACATCTCAAGCATCCTATATATAGAAAGGGAGATATCTTGGAGTTGTGTAGGAAAAAAGGGAGTCTTTTGACTGCCTTTTTAACCATGCTACATAGACAATATTCTGCCTACCTATAAGGTCAGCTCCAACTGGGAGAATGTGAAGTTGTCCTTTCCCCCAATTTGTCAAGACCATCACACCCCCAATCTAGTCACTTGG
Source organism: Halichoerus grypus (assembly GCF_964656455.1). Taxonomy (NCBI): domain Eukaryota; kingdom Metazoa; phylum Chordata; class Mammalia; order Carnivora; family Phocidae; genus Halichoerus; species Halichoerus grypus. Next base: position 46,121,120 of record NC_135713.1, on the reverse strand, counting down.
TGACCTCTGCTGGCATCCCCTGGGTAATACATGATAGGTTCAGGTGGTTCATGAGCCCTCCTGGAAGAGTACTCTTGCCCCCGTTTTGTGTCTTTGGGCACCCACTGCCCAGATCCTGCTTTTTCTAACTACCATTCGCCAATAAAAGGAAGCAGGGCTCCTTGCAGAAATAGTTTGGTCTAGGGCTGGGCAGGGAAAACACAAAACGAGCCTGGAAAATCTTGCAATGCCTGCAAGTGAAGATCTGCTCAAAAATCACAAGGCTGGGGTGTGTCAAAGGGACACAGGATTCACCTGAAAGAACTCTCAATGGCCAAAGCTGGAGTAATTGGAAGCAAAAATAAGTAGTGTAGTATTGGATTATAACCCAAAGTATAAAATAAATATATGAGTTCATTCTGACTTTTACTGATATAATAGTACTGATTGATTGATAAAAAAAAATACTGATTGATTGACTGAGTGAATGAATAACTAAGTGAGGAGGGACAAAACTTGCTCTAGGAAGTGGAGCTTAATCCCCCACCTCCTCTGAATGTGGGCTGGACTTCGTGATTTGCACCCAAAGAAAAGAATACAGAAAGGGGAATAATAGTAACTATACTGTGGAGAAACCTGGCAGATGCTACCTTAACCAAGCGATCAAAATTAGCATCACCAGCCAGAAGGTCATAGCATGTGTCCTCTGATGTGATAGGATGAGAGGGACACTTCATCTCTGTGGCATTCTTCCCCCCAAAAGAAAAAAAGCCATTAACCACTGTGTCATCATAAGGAAAGCATCAGACAAGCACATGTTGAGTTCCATTTACAAAGTGTAAAACTGACCAGTGCTACTCAAAACTGCCCAGGTCAGGTAAAATATAAAAAGAGCAAGAAGCTGTCACAGACCAGAGGACACTGGGGGGACATGACAACAGCATGCAATGTGGTGCCCTGGCTTCCATACTGGAATGAAAAACAAGAGCGCTGGTGGACCAATCAGGTGAAATCTGAATTGAGTCTTGACTTTAGTTAAAGGCTTATGGCAATGCTGATGTCATCATTTTGACAAATGTACCATGGCAATTGGAGATGCTACCATGAGGGGAAACTGGGTGAAGGGTAGACAAGAATTTTCTGTACTACCTTTGTAAGTTTTCTGTAAATCTGAAATTATTCCAAAGCACAGAATTTATTTTAAAAAGTCTTTGAGGAGGTTCACACCAAGAGAATGGAGCCCCATAAGCGTAGAGAGATTTCTGAATGGACGACCAGGTAGCTCACTCATCAGAAGCTTGTGTGTGTCTGGGAGTGGGGGCCTGGGTGATGGACCAGCAATGCTACGGAAGAACAGCCATGAGTTCACTCCAATGAAAGAGTGAAGGGAACGAGGAAGTTCTATGGTATTAGGTAGGTTCACTGCAAAATCCTTCTACGAGGAAAATAGAAACCTCATCAGTATGCTTTTGTGCAGAGAGACAAGGAGATAGACACACAGATAACTTCCAGTCTTGACACAAATCATAGTGTCGCCAGATAAATTATGGAACACACAGTAATACCTGAATTTTGGATAAACAGTGACATAGGACATGCGGTATTTGGGACATACAATATTTGGGACATTTAATTTGGGGACATTCTTACACTAAAATGTATTTGTTGTTTATCTAATATGCAAATGAAACTGGGCCACTGATATCTTTATTTGTTAAATCTGGCAACTCTCCTCAAACGTCATCTTATCACTGAAACCTACCTTGATCTTTCTCGTTAAAATTACAACCTACCCTTCCCGTGCTTCTTCCTGTCCTTTTCTTCCTCGATACGCAACCTAACATGTTATATATTTTAGCTATATATCATAGTTACTGTTTATCTTCTGTCTCCCCGTGCAGTAATGTAAGCTTCCTGAGGGAAGAGATCATTCACAGATCTTTAGTACCCGGCTGGCACATAGGAGGTGCTCAATAATTATTCATTGAGTAAATAACTATCTTAAGGGGGTAGGATTGTATTGAGCTTCTCCATTATAGCAGGCATTGTAGTAGGTGCTTGGGAAATTCGAGGAAATGATCCTCAGATTATCGGTCTTGGTTTGCGCCCAGTGGCATTTGCAGATGTATGGGACAGAACGCAAGTGATGGCTCTCCACAGCTCTGTGGGCCCCTATCCTCCATCAAAGCCACCTGGATTCACTTGCCTCCTCTCATGTTCCAAGCACACATTTGTTAAATTGTTTCAAGATGTCTCCAAGGTACAATTTTGTTTTATAGTCACTGTCAACCCAAACCATTTAATGTTAATTTCTTACAACCTACTCCACTGTCAGCTTTCTTCATCGTCAATATTTATCTCCCAGCTAAATGTGCATTTATTTGTTGACATTTTTATTAAATTAGACTGTAATAAATCTGTCTGCGCTTATATCTATTTTCCCTTTGTGCTCAAGAATTCAAAGTAAGTCGATGTGTTTATTAACTGCCTGACCAATTGCCCAGAGCAGCTGATGAAGGCTAAGTGCTGTGGTGCTAAATCAAGGGGAGGCAGGGCCTGAAAAGCCCCTTCACGGTGTTGTGGCTCTTCTTGAGGTCGAGGATTGGTTCTGAGGCCTGCACCACTTGGATAGGCACCACTGAGAGATACACAAAGAAGACATATGGTTCTCCGTCCCATTAATCTCTGAGATCCTGGAAAGGGGGATGGGATGTCAGGGAAACCTTGATGAGTGAGTAGGGAGCCTGGGAAATGATCTCAATCTCCTGTGCTTCGTCAGCAAGTGTAATCGAATGATTAAGAGCTCAGGCTTGGGAGTCAGACAGATAGAGCTTGCATCCCATTCTGCCAGCTTGCTCTCTGTCTAACTTTGGGCAAGTTACTTAACCTCTCCAGGCCTGAAATGTCTCATATAGAAAATGGGGGTAATTATAATATCTACTGCATAGGTAATTAGGAGGATCCAACAAGATAATGCACATATATGCTTTACACTATTAGTAACATATTGGAATGGCTCCAGAAATAATGCATGGCTACCATTAGAATTTCCCCGCTTTGTTCCAGATTCCAGTTCCTTCTTCTACTTGGTTGTGTCTGGCTTCTGCTGCCATTCTGTATTCCTATTTGCCTATCCTGAGTTCTCGGTGTGGGAGCCATGTTCCAAAACTGGGACCAAGCCACGTCAAACTGGAGTTCCTTCTTTTTATTCAGGTTAAGAAATTCCCAGTACATCTAAAAGAACCAGGAGTCTCCAGCAACACAAAGTAATAGAACAATCCCAAACTTGGAAGCCAGAGGACCTCTCTCAGAGACCCCAGTGATTTTTGCCAGAACTGCAATAGCTTAGGCAAGCTGGTTTAATTACCCAGAAACTCAGTGAGCTCATCCAAACAATGGGGACAAGATCTTATCAAGTTGCTGCATCCCATGTAACTAACTGTTCGGTAAGCTACAAAGTGTTGGGCAGATGTTTATGAGTATCTTTATAAGCAATCAAGGTTTTATGGGAAATGAGGGAAGAGAACCTTTGGTAGAATCTGAATTGGGGGAGAAGTGAAGAGAAGAACAACTATTATGTTTTGTAGCTACTGGGATGATCTTGGCTGGCTCTAGTTCCAATTCTGGGGCAGCAGAATGAAATGATAGTGTCTCCTCTGAGGACCTCACAGATTTCCATCACATTATTAGGGACATCTTCAAATCTGACCTAAAATGAAAAACACAGTTTGCTCTAAGTGCCTTCTAGGAGCTTGACTTCACTGTAATTTTCTCCTAACTAAACAGTATAATGCACAATTAAAGTTATATAGAATTAGTGTGGCTAAAACAGCATGTTACTGCTCCATCAAATGGACCATATTAATCTACTTAGTCCCAACAATGAGGATATGATCGATGTAATAAAAGACTAGCTTCCTTAGCTGTAACTGGGTATGAGTCATTGCCTAGCAAATTGCCTGCTTAAAAACACATGTGCTAGCATTAGGTCCTAAAATCTAAACTGTATATAAGATTTCCATAAAACAAATACAAATGGAAAGGAAACTCTAGAATAAAAAGCTTTAACAAATGGTGTAACATCAGAATAAAACACTGGATTCTGGGTCAGAAACCTTACTCCATGGGACCTCACACAAGCCCTGAGCCTTGGTTTCCCCATTCCATGAAAGGGATTCTATCCCTTTCTGGGGTTATTGGAAGGATCAAATATATGTCAGATGGGAAAATATTTCAGAAAATCCCAATCATCACACAAATGTAAGGAATTGTTGGAAACAAATGAAATAAATGAAAAAGTCAAGATCTTGGTTGAGAAGATCTCCAAACCTCCATCCTTTTACCAGGCGGCCCTCCTACATGGTGGAAACAGCCTGGGGTCAGGAGCAGAAAGCCAGGGATGAAGCCAATGTACACCAATTAACGGTTGTGGGGCTTTGGATCTATCCTTGGGGGCAGGGTTCCTCCTATGGAAAATGGGAACAATCCTTGTCTACTTCATAAGACTTGGGAAAACTACATGGAGGTAAGATACGTAAAAAAATATTTTGCAAAGCACTCTGCAACATAAGAAAACATTTTTTAGCAATATCATAAATATTACTTTTTTAAAATAAAGATTTATTTGTTTGACAAGGGGGGGGAGGAGGGGCAGAGGGAGAGAGAGAATCTCAAGCAGACTCCCCAGCACAGCCTGTTGAAAGAACCCAATAGAAAACTACTTGACCTTTTCTTTCTTTTTTTTCTTTCATTTTTCTTTTTCTTTTATTTAGTTTACTCCCTTTCTTTCCTTCAGTTTAACTTGCTTGGAATCCATTGTAATTTCTGCATAAAAGCCAACTATCCAATGAACACATGAAGTTTATATGCCTTGCACTGATAACAGAGATCACTGTGAATTAGTTTGGCTCTTGAATAAAAGCCATATGCCTTAGCACCACTTGCTAGCCTTACACAGAAGCTTCTCCCTCTTCCTAGTCTCACCTCCCAACTCCCTCCCCTTGCTCCTGGCAACCTACTTATCTTAGTCTGTTAGGGCTGCTAAAACAAAAATACCACAAACCACGTGGCTTATAAATAACAAATATTTATATCTCCTAGTTCCAGAGACCTAGAAGACCAAGATGACTGTACCAGCAGATTCTGTGTCTGGTAAGAACCTGCTTCCTCATCGATGGCCATTATTTCACACACAGAAGGGGCAAGGGAGCTCTCTGGGGTCTCTATTATAAGGGCACTAATCCCATTCATAAGAGCTCTGCCCTCATGACCTTATAACCTTCTCCAAAGCCCCACAGCCTAACACCATCACTTTGAGGGTTAGGAGTCAACCTATGAATTTAGGGAGCGGGACATAAACATTCTGTCCATTGGACTGCAGTTCCAACACACGTGTTCTTGCCTCAGGGCCTTTGCATGCCTTTCCTGGGCCTTTAACACTCTTCCCCAGATTTTCACTAGCCTGCTTCCTTCCTGTCGTGCAGCCCCAGCTTTGTTTCCAAGTCCTCGGAGAGGCCTCCCAGAACACTCTCCTCTACAGTGGTGCCAGAGCTCCAGTCTCTGTGCTATGTCACCCACCTCAGGGTCTTCTTGACACTGTATACAATCCAAATCAGTAGTTCTCAGCCAGGGGCAATACTGTCACCTGAGGCCATGTTTGGAAATATGTGGGGAGGGTTCTGATTGACCTACTAATAGAAGGCCACTGCTGGCATTTAGTGGGTGGGGCTAAGGGATGCTAAATGTCCTGCAAAGCCTGAATGATTCTGAACCATCAGAACCATCCCACCCAAAGTGTCAGTGGTGCCCCTGTTGAGAAATACTGATATGTTTTCTTCTCTGTTGCCCTCATTTGAAATTTAAGCTCCAGTATTAGTTTCCTATTGCTCTGTAACAGAGGACCACAAACTTGGTGGCTTGAAACAACACAAATTTATTCTTTTACAGTTCTGGAAGTCAGAAGTCTAAAGTCAGGGTGTCAACAGGGCTGCATTCCTTCTGTAGACTTCAGGGAAGAATCCAGTTCTTGCCTTTTTAGCTTCTAGAAGTCACCTGCATTCCTTGACTCGTGGCCACTTTCTCACATCATTTTATGCTCTGGCTTTCCTTGCCAAGCTCCTACAAATGACTCTTTTCCTCTGCCTCCATCTTCTAAAGACACTTGTGATTGACACTTGATGTAATCATCAAACCCACTGGATAATAAGGATAATCTCTTTGGCTCAAGATCCTTAATCACACCTGCAAAATCCCCTATGCTATATAAAGTAACATTTGGAAATTCCAGGGATTAGGACACATCTCTGGAGATCCATTATTCATCTGATTACGTCTCCAAATGAGCGGACTTTATCTGTGTTGTTCAGGGTTACTGGCCCAGAGCCTAGCACAGACCCTGACACAAGGTATATACATAATCAGAAAATAATTGACGTGGGATGAGTGAATGTCAAGTCTGTTGTTCACTGCAGCCTGATAAACGTGTCTGTCGGCAGGGGGCTGGGCTAGGCATTCGTGTGAATACTGTCATATGAAATAAAGCTACAGTTTAGAACAGTGTTGTTGCCCCTCCTGGAATATGGATTTATCCATGTTGAAAACTCCTTTACAGGCTGAGTCTTTACTCAGAAGCAGTATTGTGATTTTGTCAGCATCTGCCCCAACCCTGAACTTTCAGAGTAAATCTTCCCACGAGATACCTTCAGTCATAAATCTTTCCACTGGTTGTTTTCACAAGGAATTGGATCTAAATGAGGAAAGGGAGTTAATCCTAAATGCTCACCTTTACCAGCAAAATAATGCCTTATTTTAAAACAATATAACTGCTATCAGTGCTTGAGGCAGTTGATGTTATATAGGTTTCCCCTTGGAGGTCATACCTGGAGGAATATACAATATAATGCAGATTACTCAGAAAGGCTAGCATGGAACCCAAACTGAAAACCAAAATATCTGTAAGTTTTGTCCTTTGGAAAATGTTTTCCTGGCTCCAACAAAGAGCAGTATGACATGCCATAAATTCCCTATGGCCAGGCTGACACACACAATTTACAAACCCACACTTACATTTGCAGGGCTTTTATGCTTGCCTCCTTTGTCCTTTGTGCTCAAAGGGGTCAGGGTCTCCACCATACAGATGAGAGTCAGAGGCTCTGAGTGTAAGAACAATGAGACAATGGAGGGAGGGCCAGTATCAGAAATCAGTCTGCTCCCTGTAGACCATCCAGGCTCCTCTCTGGACAGATTTCTCTAAGCCCAGGAAAGTCAGAGGAGGATTCTTTGCTTACAGGGAATTTGCTCAGCTGTAGAACTCAACTGTGGTAGAAATTTCTGCACTCAAGATTCTTAGACCCAACACAGAAAGCAGTACTAGACCCTTTCTCTATCCCTCTAACCTATGCCGGCCAGGGCTGCCTTGGTGACTGGTTAAATGAACGTGCAAGTGGAAGGAAGAGAGTGATGTGGAAAGGGATGGGAGGCTCTAAGTGAATCACTGTCTTTATCAACTACTCCATGTATCAAAGGGAAATTCTCATGTGTAGAGCAGATTACATTTGCTGCTAACTTCAGGCAGGGCTTCTGACAAGCCGAGGAAGGAATTACACTTTTTTTTTTCCTATGGAAATTCAATCGAGTTTGATGCTGGGAAGCACGGATCCCTCTAAAATGGTAAGTGACAGGCACAGCAATGTGTCAGCTATCTGCTCAGGCAAACAGTGGAGCTGCACACCCACCCATTTCCACGTGTGCACTTAATGGTCAGCCCCGTTGCTGTCACCATGGAAGCAGTGGGAAATCGTTAAAGCTTTTACAGACACTTCAGGGTAGGAGCTGGGAAATAGCCTCTTCAAAATGTGTGTTGTAGACCCTTCACGGTTAATTCAGACCAGCACACTCAGTTGATGGACTGCAGGCCCTGTGCAGAGAGCCTGGGGGTTGGGAGGCTTCGCTCATATTTGTGGCCTTGGAAACACACGCTCTACTCTTTTGCAAGGCAGTTGGGGCCCAGGGGAGAAAGCAGGCATAAGAATCAGAGTGTCCAGCTTAGTGTCTTGACTGTAACTTTCCCATGACTCTAGACCCCGGAAAAGACATTTCCTCCCTCCAGAGTGCATTTCCTTGTCTGTTGTACGAGAGATGTGGTAGGCTGTGGTGGCTACTGTTGTTCTGTCTTCCCAGAATGAACTCTTATCTCCTATTTTTTTGGTCACTTTCCCTTTTCTTTTGGGGAACTTCTCTTCCCTATGGGAACCTAGTGGTCCTGTACACACACTTACCCTTGACTTGGGGGTGCACATTAGACAAAGGCTGGGTCAATCATGGCATCCTACTCCCTGGCCAGTGAGGAATTCAGGAAATATGACCCTAGCAGAGCCAGTGAGACTCTCTGGTTTCTAAATCCAGCTTTGTCAATTGCAACTTGTCAACTTGGGTAATGTACTTAACTTCTCCAGGTCTCAGTTTTCTAAGCAGAGATAATAACAGTGAATTCTCAAAGAATTGTGTAACTTAATGCAAGAATAAGCATAAAGCCAGGAGCTACTTACTATTATTATCTCCTGGTATTATTATGCAAATATTAAGAGGGAACTCCTCTACCTTCTGGAGTTAGAAAATTGCTGATGTGAAGTTGAAGATGCCAGGACCATCTTACCTGGCAGCATAAAAAAGCCATCCACATTAGGAGAGAATAAACACAGACAAAGAAAAACAAAGCTGAGTGACAGTCACAGAGACAAAGCCCTGGCAATTTTATAGGAATGACTTGATCTAACCAGACCTGAATCTCAGCCTTTGGAAATGCCAGTTACATATGTTGATGAACTCTCCTTTTGTTCTAAAGGCAGTTTGAATTGGGTTTCTTCCACTTTCAAATTAATACAAGGGGATCTGATCAATTTCCATGGGTTTTCCCATTCCTTTTTTTTTTTTTTTTTTAAGTTTTTATTTAAGCAATCTCTACACCCAATGTGGGCCTTGAACTCATGGCCCTGAGATCAAGACTGAGCCAGCCAGGGGCCCCAGGGATTTTCCATTTCTGAAATTATTTGGCCCCATCATTTCATGTTAGCTATTCATCATACAGTTAGGGCTATCTGAAGTGTAAAGGGACTTTTCCTGACAAAGAAGATAGTATTGAGATGTCCTCATTACAACAGAATTGCCCATAGATGTCTAGAGTATAGGGCATTTAGGGAACTGACTTGGATTTGTGAAGGAATAATAAAAAAAGGCCAATGTGAGGAAGTACACTTAAGTTGAACCTGAATTTGAATAGGACTTAACATAGGGAAGAATAGAAGGAATTCACCCTTTCTGGTGACCAGGAAATATAAATGAAGATCATAATAAAATACAAAATTTATACAATTGCAATAGTACCAATCAAAGATACTATGTATTGTTGAACTTGTTCATTTGTGGCAATGGAGAGTATGGGACCAGGGATCTCTCATACATTGCTATGGTGCATAAATTAGTGGAGTAACTTTGGATAACAGCCATTATAGTCAACATTCACATACCTACAACTCAGCACAATTCCCCTCCTAAGACATATACCAAAGAGAAAGTCTAACACAATAGGAAACCTGTATAAGAATGCTCACAGTGTCCCTAACCATATAACAACAAAATCTTGGAAGTAACCCAAATGCGCATTGGCAGGGGAATGGATAAATTCCTGTGGTATGCTCATTCAAGAGCTTGGCAGTCAAAATGAGGGCAGTATAGGTACTTACAACCAGATGAGTGAATCTTAACAATATAGTGTTAAACCAAAAAAGTACAAAAAAAAAAAGAGAAAAAGCTAAAAAAGAAAAATTATAAATCATATATATAATAACATTTTTAGAAATAAAGTAAGCTATAATTAACTAACATACATTTTAAGACTATGATGATATGATAGAAAGAAAGGAGGAAGGAGAGAGGGACAGAGAGAGAGGAAAGATCAAGATTCTGATAGTTTCCTTTGGATGGAGGGAAGCAGGAGATCAGAACACTGGAGAATCTCATGGGTAAATGTAAGTTATTATAGGCATTCTAATTTCCCAACTAGTACCAATGTAAGGAGTGTTTTGTAAGCCAAAGATTATGATTATTCTAATTCAGTGCACCTGTGTTTTAAGGGTAAAAACTGTCAGGAAGATCATTAGAGACAGAGGAAAGGGCATTTTTGAAAGCCTTTTGCTGCCCTGTCTCTCCCCTCCCTCCACCACTGCCCATGGCTGAGAGCTGTGTGTGCACGTATGTGGATGTGTACACACACACATGCGTTTTTTGCTAAGGAGCGAAGGAAAGTCTGAGTAGCAGTGTAGGCTCCGAAGAAGTCACAAGGTACGTATCAGTTAGGGCACTTTAGGCCATAAGGACTTGAGCTTTTGTTCTAAATACCACAAGGAAGCCACAGAAGACATCTCAGCACAAGGGAGACATGATCATATTCAGATTGTGAAGGGTTCACAATGGCTTGGGTTCACCTTGGCTTCACAATGAAGAATGAGTAAGGGGTTGGGAGGGCAGTAGGAAGGGAAGCAGAGAAAGGAGATAAGCAGGTCCTGCACTTGACCTGGTATGGGAGATCTTGGTCCCTAATGGCAGTGATGGAGAATGGGGGGGATGAATCTAAGAGAATGTTTGGAAACAGAAACTATGTCTCTCTAAGTTTTCCATTTTTCTTTTCTAAGAGACAAAAATAGCCAAAGGCATTCATCTATAATTCCCTATTCATCATGTCAAATGACCAACTTACACACTCACCATTAGATATTCAAACAGATCCACTCAGTTCAGGGCAGCTGCATTTCAGCCAGAAGCCCTCAAAAGAAGTGGCCTTTGAGAACCTCGGCTAGCAATGCCAGCCATTGCTGCCCACCACGCATGGAATATCTGCTCCATGTACTCAGAGGGGGGAAAATGAATGGCTTCCCTACCCCTCTCCCTTCAAGTTTATGACTTAGAAATCTAGACCATAGGAATTAATGCCCCAACACACACACACAAAAAGAATCCAAAAACGATCAGAAATTTTGATCTCCATGTCCCGAGTAAGAAAGCGAGCCTCATCATCCTTACTTTCAGCCAGAATGTCTGGAACGCCTAACAGTTTTAATTTTCTATTCAGGTTTTTGTGACAATTAAATCAGACCTTGATGAATTTGGAGGAAAAAACCCAGCACAGTGATTATGTGTACTAATTAGGAAGCAAAATAGTGGCTTTGATGAATCTGTGCTTGGTTTGTCCCTTAATTAATTGACTGGCTGCTATTATACTTGGTGGTTGATTGGTTGAAATAGTCCACTAAACTCTGATATAGTCAGGGTCCTTTATTCCGAAGAACCTCCAAGGATAAGGAGTGAGTGGGAAATGGGGGCATGAAAGGCATTCATTCATTCACTCATTCATTTATTGTTGCTTGCAGGGGGATTTTTTTGAGCAAGGTTCTGAGCATATGTCTTCATCCAAATACAAGGTAACCTATATAACTGGGAAAATTTGTTTTAGAAGTAATGAACAACTTGTTCACTTTGCTAAGGGAAAGGGGCCCCTTGTAGTCCTCATGGCCTATTTTAAGCACTTCCTGTGCCCACAAATCTACAGAGGAGCATGGCATTGCTCTGTCAAATGCCACAAGCCAGGTTGGCACATCCTCCTTGTCTTTGTGTCTAGGGAAATGGCTCTGGTTGTCCATCTAAAACATTACCAGGACAAGTCTCAGCAAAAGACAGAATGCAGGGAAGTATGTCCCCCATCAAATCCCTCTGATTTTTTGGTAACCGTGATGTCTTTCCTCCTGCAAAATCTTGTGACATTGATCTAGATAGCAGAAGGCAGCAGCGAAGCTTAGGAACCACACCCTCCTTCCTTGGTACTAGAGAAGCAAGTGTAGAGCATGTTTAGACTGATCAGACAATAATTTTCGAGGGATCATTCTGAAGAAATTGTAAATCTGACTCAAACCAAGAAACTACTAGAGTCACACATGTCAGGGATCCTCCAGTATGCGTCAGCTCGCCATCAGAGCTCCAGCCTCTGAATTCTAGGTTGACAGTTGCATGCCCTGCCCAAATATGACACCCACTCTTGACTCTGTCACAAGTGACTCTTAAGAGCAGAGGAGAGGCTGACGGTCCATAGCCATTCTGTGCCCATTCCTACTGATTCAGAGGAAATTCCTGCTGTAATAATTATAATTGCATTTAAGAGCAATAAATATCTGTGTGTTTAAGTGATGATGGAATTATGAATATTACTTTTATTTAAGAATGGATAGAAACCTAGACAATTAGCAGACCAAACCTCTGATTTCTTAGGTTCTAGGAATGGAATGTGATGCAAAGTCTACAACAGCCTTGACTTTCAAAATAGAAAAGAATCACCGGCAGCCTATTCGGAGGCAGAGTGCAGGCACCTACAGGCAACCTTCTTGTCATGTCTGCAAATGTCCTACTCCCCTACTAGAGATCCCATAGCTTCTTCAGCAGGAATGGGCTTGCTAGATGGGAGAACACCCATGTCTGCTATAGGGTATGGTGGTTCCCTAAGAGAGTATTTGTCCTGAGTGATATTTGTGGAGTCGTACTTAGGAGTAAAAAGACAAGAAACTTTTTGTGTGTTTTCTTTGCATGGCCTACTTGCCTCCATCACCTCGGCTGACACAGCGCTGTATGGAGTCCCACCTGATCTGCTTCTCCGTCTCCTGCTTTTCATCAGCACCATGTCCAATGTCACTATGACCCCAACAAGCAGGGAGAATAAGTGGTGAATATTTTATAATCTGGCTTGCTTTAAAATCCTCTCCAGGTGGAAATCTGAGTTTTTTGGTGTTGTCAAACACCCAGCTCTGTCTGAAGAACCAGCCCTACCATTTGAGACAACTCTGACGTCATTTTCTCAGACAGATGTGACATTTCCTCCCTTTGAAGATTCATACCTCATTCCTTTGCATGATTGTACGACACAAAGTTTTACTCCATGTTACAGCTTTTTGCACTCTTACCTTCCTCTTCTCCACTAGAACATAAACACCCGGAGGGCAGCAAGCATCTTTTATTCATCTAAAGATCCAAATCTGGTTTCATGTACCCAATGAGAGTTTAATACAACACAGACTTTGCTCTTAGATGCACCTGAATTAGAACTCAGAGGCACCTGTCTGCCTGGAACCTCAGTTTCCTTAGCTGTAAGATGGAGATAATAGCAGTATATATGATAGGGCTTTGGACACTATTAAATGAAATGATGTACAAATTATCTGGCACAGTTGCTGGCATAAGACAAGTGCTCAGTAAGTGGGAGTTATGAAGCTTACTGTGAAATTAAGCCTAATCTCCTCCCTGTCTGTCTTTTGAACCAGGAGCTCCTTCCAGCCAGAGGGAAGATTTATGCCTATTTCCAATTCCAGTTTCTAACATTGTGCTTGGTCCACTGTAGGTGAGGTGCTCAGTGTCTCCAGCAAAAGTGTGTATTTCAGGCGTCTGGCTTGCAAACTTCTGTCCTTCTGTTGCTTGTACAACTGGAGAATCTCTGATTCCACAGCTAACAGCAGAAAGAGAAAGTGAATTGTTTGGGCAGCGGGTAGCGTCTGCAGGCTTCCGGCGCAAGAACCAGAGACTACTTCCCTTCATTCACTAGCATGAGGTTACTGTTTCAGTTTTCTATTTTCTGCATCTCCCTCACCCCTTTTTGTTCTTAAAAAACAGAATAGAAGTGAAGTGGGAGAGAAAAACAAGTATTATATTGAAATGCTAATCTCATTTTATTAAATGAATTGTGGAGGCTGAGATAGTGATCTCTATCCTCAAAGAATAATTTCTTTAAATACCTTGAGATCAATATTCCCTTCTGGACAACTTTTTATCTTTCTTCTTTAAAAAAAAAAAAAGCATTAAATTATGTTAAAGAGCCCCAATTAAGCCTGGCTTTCAGAGCATCCAAGCTTAGGGGGATATAGTTGGTGGTGAGGGTGAAGTTGAAATGCACCCTGAAATCTCCACTTAAAAACAGCTCTGCCCTGCCTTCTCTGGCTGGCTTACATCGCCTCAAGCAACTCCCTGAAGCTGAGCAGGGCTTATTTCAGGAAACAGCAAATAAACACACCGTTTCAGGTCAAGTCCATTACAAAGTTGGTCAGGGCACCTGCAAGCTTCTCTCAGAGGCTTTGGACCCAAAGCTTCCACATTTATTGGGAGCAAACCTCTATCTAAAAGAGCAACCATTTTAATTCTCCAGGGACAACAGCCGCTGATCCAAGTCACATCCTCTATAATGAGGTTGGGGTTGAGTTCCTGAAGGTGTTCAAGGCCAGGTCTGTGCCTATGGGTTTGTACTTGAACTTGGGGAAGTCAGATTCAAAGTTATTTTTAATTACAATTTTTTAAAAGACACTTTAATCTAGAATGAAAGGGTTGGGGACATGGAAGAAAAGTACTCCCAGAAGAGAGGGAAGCCAGGGAGGGAATTAAACAAAGCAGGTGATCTCACAAGAACTAGAAGAGACGAGGACAGATGCGAGGGGAGCTACAGTGCTTCTGAAGGCACAGAATTTTATCCTAGAAGAGCAAGATCTCTAGAAAGTGTTGGTGCGGCAGAAGAGGAAAAAAGAGAGGCAGGAGGAGCTATTAAGACAATATAAATGATTCAGAAAGGTTCTAGTCCTTTGGCACAAGAGGAGAGAGGAAGAAGCCAAGCCATTTTCTCTGGATGTATGTAGATCGGAGAGGGCTCCGGGTTACCAGCAACAGAAACTAACTGTGGTTCATTTAAGCAGAACATTATTCATTAGAAGGATGTTGGGTAGCCCCTGATCACCAGGAGGGCTGGACAAGAAACTCGGCAGCAGAGTGGTCAGAAACAGCACCCAGATTCACACAGCAGACCTGGGAATACCCCATGTGCTGTCACGGTCAGGCCAGTCACTGGAGAGTGAGTCCAGTGCTAGTAATTGCTCTCCCCGAGAACACCACCTTGCTACAACCAGCCCCGTCGCCAGAGAGAAAGTCTGGGGGAGTCCATGTTCTCGCTTAGCTGTGCCCTAGCTGTGCCCTAGCTGTGCCCTAGCTGGAAAATTACCTTTCTGGCATCTTCAGCCTCTCCAGTCAGAGATGAGCCCTGGGTTTGCAAATTCCTCAAACAGAGGGAGAAAGTACGGGTAGGAAAGCAAAAAAAAAAAAAGACAAAAATTTACTAGATGATGGAAACTTCTTTAAGCTTCTAAAAAACTAAGAACAATAGGATACCACAGTTCTCAGAAATAACCACCAGGTGCTCTAACCACAACTGGACATAATGGTGACAAGCACAGAGAGGGCTTATCTCCAGTCTCTCTCTGGAGACAGAGAGACTTAGGTACATTCCTGGTTTTAGTAATTCTTACCCATGTGATCTTGGGCAAGACCTTTTAATGACCTCAAGCCTCTGTTTCCTCATCTGCAAAATGGGGTTAACAAGAACTTGCCAACACTGATGGCATGGCATCTGCTGTGACATCTGTTGTCTTTGCCTGCCTAGAGCTTATTCCCAATCCTTTTGTGCTAATAGAGTCCCTCCTTCCTATGGAGAACCTTCATAGTGTAATCCGATGGACCAACTCCACTTGTCCTCATTCACTTAAGTGGATTCTACAATCTGCTCCTACTCACAATACTTCTGGCACCAAATGTGTGGGTTTTCCATATCAAACAATTCTCCAATTCTCTACATACCTCATCTGGGTGTCCCATGATTTAATTTAATTCTCACCTAACTAGGCAGTTAGCACAGACCCCACAGGTTAAGGGTGCAGTCCCATAAGACTGCCCCCCATTTCAGACACCAATCACAAGTAGTGAGTTCTCAGGTTACCCACACTTTTACCTGACTTGGCTACAAATTAGGGGCTTCCATGACCCCCTCCTCAGGTTTCATAATTTCCTGTAACAGCTCAGGAAACTCAGGAAATGCTTTACTTACCATTAGCCATTTATTATAAAGGATACTATAAAAGATACAAATGAAGAGCCAGATATATAAAAGGTACATAGAGTGAGATCCAGAAGAATCCTGAGCACAAGAGCTTCTGTGTCCATGGGGTACGAAATACACCAGCCGCCTGGGATATGGATGCATTCACCAACCCAGAAGTTCTCTGAACCCCTTTGTTTAGGGTTTGAATACAGGTTCCATTCCATAGGTATGATTGATTAAATCACTGGCCACTGGTGGTTAACTTGATCCCTAGTCTTTCTCCTAACCCTGGAGGTCTGGGTTGTGGCTGAAAGTCCCAACCTCCTAATCATAGGGTTGGTTCCTCTGGCAACTAGCCCTCATCCTGAAGCTACCTAGGGGCTTCCAGTCTGCAGTTATCTCACTAACATAAACCCAGGTATGGTTGAAAGAGACTTATGAGTAAGAAAAGACACCCCTCTCATACTTAGCCCTCAGGAAATTCCAAGGACTTTAGAGGCTCTGTGCCAAGAACCAGGGATGAAGACCAAATAGATATTTCTTATTATACCATAATATTACAGTGGCAGACTCAGGTCTGACCAATCATTATCCATTTCATATGTTACTTAGGCAGGTTTCTTGGCAGGTTCTCAGCGATTGGCTCAGGGGTGGCAGGGACTCAAGTTGAGCCAATCAGAATTCTCCCTGGAACCTTACTCCTGAAGATGCCTAGAAAGGCAATTTCTTTCCACTGGGGCTGCAACATTGGTAGGTGGTGAGTGTAAGTTTGCAGGAATCTATCTTTCCTACCTCAGAGGGAAAGTCTGCCTGAGGTAGAGAAAAAAGACAAGAGTCCTAATGACAGTGTCTGGGCCCTCCATCCAGCTGGACACAAACTCAGCTCCATAGGTCTCTTAATTATGAGAATCAGTACATTTCCTTTCATGCTTAAGCTAGCTTGTGTTCAATGTCACTTACAACCTAAAGAGTCCTGAAGAATCCAGTTGTTGGAAAGATTACATGAGATAACGCTAAAAATAAGCTCAGCAGGGTGTCTGGTGGATATTTTCTTTTTTTCTAAGATTTTATTTATTTATTTGAGATAGAGAGTGAAAGGGAGAGAGAGCAGGAGCCTGGGAGTAGAGGGCTCCCCACTGAGCAGGGAGCCCGACAAAGGGCTTGATCCCAGGACCCTGGGATCATGATCTGAGCCAAAGGCAGACACTTAACTGACTGAGCCACCCAGGTGCCCCACATATTTTGTTTCTGACTTTACTTGCCATAGATGCAGGCATTTATGAAGTCTTACTGACTTGACTCCATTTAAAAATGTTATTTGTTATCATTTGCATTATTAAGACTGGCTGTATCTGTATTACTTGTCACTCTCTAGGATAAATGCAGTTCAATTTTGGTAATAATGTTCCTTCATTCCTGAATGTTTTTTACTTTGTTCTCATTCTACCCAAATCCTATACCTTTCAAAGCTTAAGTGTTGCTATGTACAGAGAGTCCTCCATAACTACTCCAGTCTTCATCAGCCTTCCCTCTCTCTATATAGAGCACATCATGGTATGTATCAGGTCATTTCTGATTTGGTTTTCTACATTCCCTCATCATATTAACCATTTCATATTTGTCTGTCCTACATTCCAAGTGGCACTGTATTTTTATCGAGAGTGAGAAACAAATCTTATGCTTTTTAAGAAAATAAACTCCACTGCACAAAGCAGGGTTTAGCATTAATCTTCTCTGAAAATAGAGGGCAATTGATCATGTGAGCTTACAAAAAGTTTGTTTTTGTGAGCATGGATGCTCAGAAAATACTTGTTGGTAGACGGATTTCATAGACTGAACCAAATAGATTCTGTGTTCAAACCTACAGAGGGCAAAAAACCAATGATGCCCAATGGTGCCAATGAGGACTCAAATCCAGGTCTTCTTTCACTTGAATATTCTTTCATTAGTATAGTACGTGAGTTTAGTTACTTTGAGGGTGCACTAATACAACGTTATTGATACTTAATATTACCTAAATACTTAGTATGTTCTGGTAGTATGCCTTCCCTGCATCATCTCATTTAATCCTATGAGATAAATATTATTGCTCTCCCCTTTTTGCCATTGAGAAAAATGGAGTCTCAGAGAGGTTAAGGGATTTGACCCAAGTTCTACAGCTATTTGATTTAAAAGACTTTTAACTACTGGATCATTATGTGCTTTCGATAAACAAATAGCTTCTGTCCTTATTACCTCTGAAAAGTCAACTGAAGCCTAAGACCTCAATAGCTTTGACACATACCTTAATGCTCCAAAGAAGCCAGAGCTTCAAGGCTCTGCTTCTGCCATTTTCATACTCCAGATGATGCAAGCACCTCTTTATAGCCATATCCCACATTTTGCTCGTTTTTTAATGGAATGCTAATTTTATATGCATTCTCCACACCCAGATTTAGACAAGGCACTCAGTTGAGCATACTTAGTTTTTATCTAGATGTGCCACATCCCAGGTGAAAAATGTGCTGCCTGCAATGTAATTATGTATTCAGAATAATGTGTACATCTGCTGGGGGCTTATAAATCAATAGCTCACTGTGCAATATATTGTCCATTTTCTTGGCCATAGACATATTTGAGGAAACTGAAACTTGTCAACTGGTTGTACATTAATAATGAATTTGAGGTTTGGACAAGAAAGTAGAATAAATCTGAGTTGACATTTGTTGACCAAGAAGACCTCCACAACTTTCTCATCTGTCTGCTATACCCAAGACGTGATCAAAACCTAAAATTAGTCCACATTGTCACAGTCAGGTAAGGCCTGGTTCTTTGGTTTTCCAGAATAGCCATTCATTCTCCATTTAATAAACATTTATTGAATATCGGCCCTAGGGCTAGGGGGTGAACGAGACAAGGGCTCTCCTCTCTTAGGAGCTGGCATGTAAGTGGAAAGTGACAGACAAGGAAACAAATGCACAAATGACATGATTATTTCAAAAGTGACATATGTTATAAACAAAATAAAACAGGGGCACCTGGGTGACTCAGTCAGTTAAGTGTCCAACTCTTTATTTGGGCTCAGGTCATGATCTCAGGGTCATGAAAAGGACCCCTCATTGGGCTCCACATACTGGGGGTGGAGCCTGATTAAGATTCTCTTGCTCCCTCTCCCTCTGCCTCTCCTCCTCTCCCCATGCCCTCCCCCCACCACCACCACTCTCACTCTCTCTCTCTCTCCTAAAAAAAAAAAGAAAAGAGTCAGGAAACAACAAATGTTGATGAGGATGCAGAGAAAGGGGAACCCTCTTACACTGCTGGTGGGAATGTAAGCTTGTACAGCCACTCTGGAAAACAGTATGGAGGTTCCTCAAGATGTTAAAAATAGAGCTACCCTGTGACCCAGCAATTGCACTACTAGGTATTCACCCCAAAGATACAAATGTAGTGATCTGAAGGGGTACATGCACCCCAATGTTCATAGCAGCAATGTCCCCAATAGCCAAACCATGAAAAGAGCTGAGATGTCCATCAACAGATGCATGGATAAAGAAGATGTGGCACATATATACAATGGAATGTTACTCAGCCATCAGAAAGGATGAATACCTACCATTTACATGGACATGGATGGAACTAGAGGGTATTATGCTGATCAAAATAAGTCAATCAGAAAAAAACAATTATCATACGGTTTCACTCATATGTGGAATATATGAAACAGCGCAGAGGATCATAGGGGAAGAGAGGGAAAACTGTATGGGGAGTCATCAGAGAGGGAAAAAAACCATGAGAGACTCTTAACTCTAGGAAACAAACTGAGGGTTGCTGGAGAGGAGGTGACTGGGGGGATGGGGTAACTGGGTGATGGGCATTAAGGAGGGCATGTGATGTAATGAGCACTGGTTGTTATATGCAACTGATGAATTACTGAACTCTACATCTGAAGCTAATAATGTATTATATGTTGGCTAATTGAATTTAAATAAAAAAGAAGAAAAGGAAAGAAAACCGGGTATTGAGATAGACCTGGAAGCTGAGAAGGAGTCAGCTATGCACAGATGAAAGGGAGAACATTCCAGGGATAGGGCAGAACATGTGCAAAGGCCCAGTGTGTGCTGAGGAAAAAGGACAGTGTGACTGGAGAGTACCAGGCAGAGGGAGAGAGGAGTATAAATGATATTAGACAGGTGAGCCAAGGTTTGGTCATGTAGGACCTGGCAGGTCATTGTAAGAAGCTTGGATTTTATTTTAAGTGTAGAATGCAGCCATTGGAGGGATTTTAGCCAGAGAGTGATGTGGTCTGATTTATAAGCTTTCTGCCACTCCAGCTAAATTGCATGTACTTACTGCAAATTTAAAGTTCTGGAAGAAAAATTAGCTCTAAGTGAGAGCTGCCTGGGTACAAACTGTATTAAGCTCTATAGATTTTTTTCCCTGGGAGAGGGGGAAAATTCTTTCCCAATAGCCACATTCTTACAAGGCAAGTGCTTTTGAGAAGAGTTTTGCAGTATTCAGATTACCAATGGACTCCTGGAAAATTTACCCTTGATGTTATGGTTAAGAAGAGGGTTTTCTGAAAAGAAGAAGAAGAATGTAGCAGGAGGGGAAGAATGAAGGGGGGGAAATCGGAGGGGGAGAAGAACCATGAGAGACGATGGACTCTGAAAAACAAACTGAGGGTTCTAGAGGGGAGGGGGTTGGGGGGATGGGTTAGCCTGGTGATGGGTATTGAGGAGGGCACGTTCTGCATGGAGCACTGGGTGTTATGCACAAACAATGAATCATGGAACACTATATCTAAAACTAATGATGTAATGTATGGGGATTAACATAACAATAAAAAAATTAAAAAAAAAAAAAAAGAAGAGGGTTTTCTGAATGACGTAGTGAGCTTCACTGAAAAGCATCAGGCAGGAAAGGCAGATGACCTTTCTTTGTAAATGGAGATAAAGATTTTGTCTTCAACCACTCTGGTAACACATCTGCTAGGGACTATGAATTGTGCTTCCTAAAGCCCAGCCCAAAGGGTGGACAATCGATGGCCGATGGGCCAAATTGAGCCCACCACTTGTTACAGCATCGCCCATGAACTAAAAATGGTTTTTATATTTTAAATAGTTGGAAAAAATCAAAAGAATTTGGTGGCATGTGAAAATGATATGAAATTGAAATGTCAGGGTAGATACATCATTTTATTGGAACACGGCCACGTTCATGTGTTTATGCAGCGTCCTCGGCTGTTTTCATATAAAACCAGCAGAGGCAGAGCAGTTGCAGAAGAGAGAAGAAAGGCTGCAGAGCTGAAAATTGTTACTGCCTGGCCCTTTTCAGAAGTTTGCTGACCCCTGCTCTAACCAGCTGAACTGACTATACTAGAACTAACTAAATTGCCCTTCTGTTAATATTTCTTCTCATTTACATTCAGGTTTCTTTTGACGAGACCTCAAACTCCTGGCTGGTGGTTCATTTCTCCCCTTGGATATCCGGCCTGGAGCTGGTTAGCACGCACTTACCCTGGGTGAACTGCGATGGGTGGGTTAGGACTGCATGGTCATCCCACCTGTCACCCTGAGGTAAATCAGACAAAGAGAATAATGTGCATTTGCTACTTAGTTAAGTTTTTAGTGGAGAAATTCTTTATGAAAGTGTTAACCAGAATCATCAAAAAAATTGATATAAGGCACAATTTAAAGAAACAGCCATACATACTTACAGATATCTTCTCGCTAGGCATTAGTTTTCCACCAGTAATTAATATAAGCTTGATTATATCTTCACACTTGAGAAGATTTCCATCTCCACACATGGAAAACTTATATGTAAAGAAAATAAAAACCCTACAGGATTTCTGGACCATTCTCTATCAAAAGCCTTGGCAGGCATTCTCCTTTTAGCCTTTGATCTCTCTGTCAAAAGATGTCAGTCAGTGAGCAAAGTATCAGGCAAACGCCCTTCCAAGTTCCTTGCTCTTGATCTGTCTCTCGTTCTCAGAGAGTCAGGATAGATCTCTGCTTTACAGTGAGAAAAGTTATGTAAAAACGTTGGGCTTTTCGCTGTGAATTGTGCAAGACTGTTGAATCTCAGATCTGTACCTCTGAAACAAACAATGCAATATATGTTAAGAAAGAAAAAAAGAAGAAGAAGAATGTAGCAGGAGGGGAAGAATGAAGGGGGGGAAATCGGAGGAGGAGAAGAACCATGAGAGACAATGGACTCTGAAAAACAAACTGAGGGTTCTAGAGGGGAGGGGGGTGGGAGGATGGGTTAGCCTGGTGATGGGTATTGAGGAGGGCACGTTCTGCATGGAGCACTGGGTGTTATGCACAAACAATGAATCATGGAACACTATATCTAAAACTAATGATGTAATGTATGGGGATTAACATAACAATAAAAAAATTAAAAAAAAAACGTTGGGCTTTTGGTGTATTTGAAACCTAATGAGTCTTTCCCTAATCAAAGCACTCATTGTCTCTACCTGCCTTTCCCGTTCATATTTTTCCTTGTTAATAAGCCCCTCATTTTCTCCTAGCCCTTTAGCATACAAAAAAGTACCTCTCCCATAATATGCCAAGAATTATACTGCCTGCTTCATATGTATCTCTTTTAACCCTTATTCAACCCTGTGTGTCTTTCATTTTCATTTGACAAGTATATACACTGACACTTGGAGAAAATAAGTCATTTGCCTTGGGTCGCGTAGCTTTTAAGTGACACACCTGGGATTTGAACCCAGAACTTCTAAACCCCAAAACTCCTCTTAGAAACTACAATCCATAATAGAGTTCCTTATTTTGCCCAAGTTTTACTTTGACAGATCATTCAAGGTCCCCTTCCCAGAATTTGCCAAAGATAAATAACTTAAATCATACATAATAAAGAGACTTGGTGTTCCTAATAAGGAAAAAAAAGGACTAAAAAATAAAATGTTCTTTCCATGAGGCTTGCTTTGGGCAGTGGATCACAAAGTCTGTGAACCAACAATGTATGTTTTATCTAGGATGAGAATGATAGATTTGAGGCAGTGCTAGGGTGTTTCTTACTCCTTAGGGATTTAGCAACCAACAAAAACATGCCACATCTGTGTTATTGGAACACAAAGCAGTGAGAAGGCATGGATTATCTTCCATATTCATTCCTTAGAGTTTATTCAAATCTACTGCAGGAGTCTATGCTTTGGAGTCCAACTGCGTACCCAACCTGTTTATAATCTGATAAGGAACATAGAAGTAGTGTTATTATTCGAAAACTCACTCTACTGTGCTTATGGTATCTCAATTACATTTTTATTTTTAATTAATTTTATTGAAATAATTTGCATACAACAAAATGCAACCATTTTGGTGCGTTTTGACACATGTATATACCTTTGTAAACACCGTCTCAATCAACATAAAGAACTTTTCTATTATTTTACAAAGTTTACTCAGTGTCCTCTGCAGTCGATTCCCCTGTGAACCTCACCTCAGGTCACCACTGGTATTAGTTTTGACTGTTGTAGAATTTCATATCAATGGACTCACACAATATGTGCTCTTTTATTTCAGATTTCTTCACTTGGCACCATGCCTTTGAGATTCATTTATGTTGTCGTGTGTATTGGTAATTTATTCCTTTCATTACTAAGTAGTGTTCTATGTTATGGATATGCCACAATTTGTTTATCCGTCCATCTGCAATGTGCCCTTTGGCTGTTTCCAGTTTGGGGCAACTACAAATAGAGCTGTACATCAGTATACAAATCTTTGGATGGGCATCTATTTTGATGTCTCTGTATGAATACCTCAGAGTGCAGTATCTGGATAATATGGTGTATCAATTTCATAAGAAACTGCCACACAATTCTCCAAGGTGGCTGTATCATTTTACATTCCCACCAGAAATGTGTGATAGTCCTAATGTCTTGATCATATGTATTGGGTAGTTAGTGGATTTTAACTTCATGATAATCTAGGGCTTTCTCATTAGAAAAAATGACTTTTGAACCAGGAGAAAAACTGTCCCCAGTAGGCCAATTTCGGTGATGCTATAAAGATAAATAATATCACCTCAGCTGTTACAAACCTAATTTTACTGGTTAATTTCTAAGAAAGAATGCTCATAGGTTTTCAAATAATATGACTCAAAATTCAGTCTGTAAAAATTAAATTGACTTGGGTTTTCTGTTGCTTAGAGACAGGACTTGAATAAGTAACTACTGTTTGGGCATTGGTCATGGAACTATAGCAACCCGGATTACCGATGACTTTAAAATGTGACCCACCTCAAACCACCATCTGATGCCTGCAGTCTGCCTTTTTTGGGTACTCAGACTAGGCCTGACTGCTTCTAGAGCATCATTAATACATGGGAACTGCTGGGGCGCCTGGGTGGCTCAGTCGTTAAGTGTCTGCCTTTGGCTCAGGTCGTGGTCCCACGATCCTGGGATCGAGCCCCGCATCGGGCTCCCTGCTCAGCGGGAAGCCTGCTTCTCCCTCTCCCACTCCCCCTGCTTGTGTTCCCTCTCTCACTGTGTCTCTCTCTGTCAAATAAATAAATAAAATCTTTGGGAAAAAAAAATACATGGGAACTGCTGCATGAGAGGAGAAGCAGATTGAAAACTGAGGACAAAGCTTGGGAAACGCAATCTGTCCCCACAATAGCACTCCATGTTCTGTTCTCATAAGGGATCCAGAAAGCAAGGGACTGAGGTACATCCTGAGGCAAAATGAACTTCCTTTGTCCCCCCGGAACAGATCAATGAGAGGCAGTCAGGAGATGAGCAGCAATCAGAAACTTCTCTCTTAATAGTGTGAAACAGAAAGGACTTTGATTTAATAGCCAAGAGTTATTAATTAACCAAATTAAACTAAATACTCTCAATTGCTAGCAGCTCAAGAATCACAAGGGAGTGGCATTGGGGGAGAATCCAAGTGGAGAGCACCCAGTTTTAGACAGAGGTATGAAATAACAAAAATGGAAAAATAATGTCTTAAATCTAATATATGAGAACACTGTCCGTGTATACAGTTCTTTGTCTTGTTGCTTGCTGAAGGTAGTTTTTTCTCAAAATATGATTTTAGTTTTATTTATTTTTTTTATTTTTTTTTATTTTTTTATTTTTTTTTTAAGATTTTATTTATTTGAGACAGAGAGAATGAGAGAGAGAGAGCACATGAGAGGGGGGGAGGGTCAGAGGGAGAAGCAGGCTCCCTGCTGAGCAGGGAGCCCGATGCGGGACTCGATCCAGGGACTCCAGGATCATGACCTGAGCCGAAGGCAGTCGCTTAACCAACTGAGCCACCCAGGCGCCCTGATTTTAGTTTTAATGTATGTAGGTAGGCATTGATATAAAGCATATGGTTATGTGTTAAAAAGTGGAATAGCAGTTCCTGACTTATGGAGCTTGGATGTGGAGGGCAGATGCAGAGTTCTTTGAAAAGCATAGCGTTTATTGGTGGCCTGCTTAAGTTATAGCTACAGATTCCTGCAGCTTAAAAAGCAAGAAAAACCAACCTGAAATTGTATAGAGTCCTAGGATAGTCCTGTAAGAAATAGATGGAAATAGAGAAAGAACTTGAATAGTGATCAAGATCTAAGTTTTTAGAGTATTTTCTGTCATGCTAAATCCTTTCGGCATGCTATCTTATTCAACTTTGACAACAACTGCATGAAATAAGTACATTTCTCAGCCCATTTTATAGCTAAAGAAACTAAGTCACACAGAGGCTTGTCCAAGTTTACATACCTAAAAAAGAAGAGAATTTCCAAACCACAAAATTAGCAAAACAAACATACCTCTCTTGAAATAAAACTATGGTGCCTGTGTTTGGGTCTGGCAAAGAGTAACCTTGCCTCATGGCAGTTAAGGATCGATTCCTGAACCTGAGAAAGAAATGCTAGAATGATGCAGCACAAGTTAGCAGAAGCCCCGGTGAGAAATGGCTGCCTGTTTATAAGGAGGCATTCTTTACATTTGTCTAGCACTTTCTGACACGTCAAGTATTCCACATATGTGATCTCATTTAATCCCAACATTGTGAAGGGCAGGGCAGGGCCAAGTTAATCGTCAGTGCGGTTTGACAGAAAAGACAATGAAGTTCAAAGTTTTCAGACAACTCGCCCCGATTCCCGCAACCAGGTTGGTAAACTAGTGCTAGAGCCCTTGTTTCTGGCTCTGGTTTCTGGTTTTCAGTTTTAACTCTTCTTCCTCCTGATGGTGGGTAAACTGGGTGGCAAAAATATAACTTTATGAGACTTCACCAAGATTCCTTGGACTAGACTATTTGAATTTAGGAATAATGATAAAAATAACAATAGCTGAGGCATTTATTGCAGACTGTTTGCCAGACACTGTGCTAAATATTTTACATAAATCCCCTCCTGAATCCTCTTCACATAAGCCTAGGAAGTACGAACTATTATTACGCCCATTTCACAGTGGAGGAAATTGAGTTAAAGTGGTGGTTAGTGGACCAGAGCCCAGGCCTGACTTCCTCCAGAGCCCCAGCGTTAATCAGTGAGACACACTGCCTCCTGCTATAAATTCAATTTCTTAGATTAGAGTGGAACACCTCCAACTTGATGAGATTTGGAACAGTAACAAAGAGGCTGGAACAGGAGCCCTCATTCTGAATGTACAGATCAAATTTCTACATCACCACTAACAAGAATCCATTGTCATAGCAACAGACATATCAGATATTCCAGCTCGAGCACATGGGAACAACATTCTCAAATGATCCACAAAAGCACTTGCCTCTACTCAGTGTTATCATTCCAGATTTCACGTGAATTTTTTTAAAAATCCCATTTGTTCCATCCTTTAATTTAAACAGAAAAGCCAAGAAGCAGAGAAGGCATTCATGAGAGAAATTAAGACACAAAACCACTCAACGAAAGAGATACGGGATAAAAAAAAGTTTCACAACATGTGGGGCCATTTTCCTAATATGGAAACCTTTTATTTTATATCTTTTGTTTTTTTTTTTTTCACCACCTACTACTGAATTCTACCCTGATTTCCAATCTGTCCTACAGTTTCCTGTAAGAAATAAGTGTTCTGTTTCAATTTAACTTTCTCCAGGTGAACGTATTTTACCTGCTGAATCTATAAGCTAATGGTAAAAAATATATTACCCACGGGATATACTTAGGGTAGAATAATTATTCATAGTTTATCTAAAATTCTAATTTAATTTGGCATCCTGTATTTTTATTTGCTGAGTGTGGCAACCCTGTTTGGGGCCAGACTAAACAAAGTTCAACTTCTAGCTCTACCATCTACCAGCTGCTTCCTCTGGTCAATTATTGTGAACCTGTATATGAACATGTCCAGTTTTTTAAACATGCCCATCTTCTCATCTGTAAAATGGGGTTGATGACGATATCTTTTTTTTAATTTTAATTTTTTGTTTTTTTATCATGTTCAATTAGCCAACATATACTTTAGCGTTCAACAATTCATTAGTTGTGTATATATCTGTCTCGTGTGCTGAGAATTAAAAATTTTAATTCTGGAACATATTAAGCACTCTATATATGTTTATTATTATTACTATGACTCTTATTACCAGTCATCTTTACAACCACCAAATATAAGTAATCTCTGCCACATTCCTCCTAAGAATAATAAAAAAGTACCAAACTTCTTTCCAGAAACATAAATGATGTGATGAGTTAATGACACTTGGCTAATAATAAGTAGCAATTAACTAAATTCAACTCAGTAAACATTTATTAATTTCCTAATATGTGCAAGGCACAGAGCTAAGCATGAGAAGTACAAAAATCATAAGCTGTCAGAGAGAAAAGGAAACTGACAAGATGATCTCATTCAGTGCCCCTCACTTTACAGATAAGGAAACAAGTCAGTACAGGAGATGTGATTTACCCAGCATCATAAGGCAAAATGGTGACAGAACCAGGACTTGAAGCCATCTTCCTGACTCTGAATCCACAGCACATTTTACTCATCTTCCTTACCTGCCTGTGCAGAGAGAAAGCCCCTGTCCTCTGAAGCATCCACTCTGGTAGAGAAATACCAAATAGACATAACCACTGTTTCGTTTTGTTTTGTTTTGCTGTCAGTCCACTAAAGTAGATTCAATTTCACCTAATAATTTGATCCTCACAAAAATCTACTAAGTTAACAGAAAAAAAGAAAGAAAAAAAAAGCAGGGATTGCTATGCCTATTATTCTTAGGAAAACAGAAGCCCCTAGAAGTCAATTGACTGACTTAATATTTTAAGGTGAGTTTGAGTCAGACTTTAAAGTAGATGCTAGACCTCCTGGTTTCTTCCACTGAAGCTGGATGTCCGTACCCATAAAATGAATCAAAACATAGTGTGAAGCAAAATGAGCCAAGCAAGTGTTTCTTAAGGAAGACACCTTTTCACAAAGGTGTCACAAAACTGCATAGGAATTTGGAGTGAGCCTGGAGACCAAGCAGAGGGAAGTAACCAATAAGGTTAGCCAGAAAAGCCCCTTCACTAAAAGCAAACAACCCACTTGCCTAGGACACCCAGAAGAAAATCCAGATTGAAACCAAAGACCAGGACAATAGAGCAGCCAGAGTTTGTACTCACAAATTTCAGAGATGTGGACCAAGGTCATGTTTAAGGACACAGCAAATCAGTGGTCCAGATGGGCTTGAACCCAGGTGTTCTGAAATCCAGTTTGCTTTCCACAGAGCTACCTTGGCCCTTGTCCCCTTCCTCCATAAAATGGGACAGGGGTATTGAACCTACTGATCTCTGAGGTCCTTCCTGCAATTCCACCTTATGATCCATTATCTTCTGTTCTGTTTTATTCCATCCTGGCCTAGTCTCTTTCTATATCTCATCTGATTAATTCCTCCTGCATATTTGTAAGTTGTATTTGCCATCTTAACCATTTTAAGTGTACCATTCAGTGGCAACATTCACAATGTTGTGGAAGTATCACCAAATCCATTTGCAGAACTTTTCTGCCATCCCAAACAGAAACTATACTCATTAAACAAAAAATACCCTATTCTCCCCTACCCCCAGCCTCAACCACCACTCTACTTTCCATCTCTATGAATTTGCCTTTTCTAGGTATCTGATATAAGTGGAATTACATGATATTTGTCTTTTTGTGTCTGGCTTATTTCACTTAGCATCATGTTTTCAAGATTCATCTATGTTCTAGCATGTACCAGAATTTCCATCCCTTTTTTTAAGGCTGAAAAATGTTCCATTGTATGTGTGTACCACATTTTGGTTGCTCATTCATCCACTGATGGACACTTAGGTTGCTTTCTGCCTTTTGTCTATTGTGAATTGGTAAGAACAAGAGTGTACGAATATCTCTGAGACCCCGCTTTCAATTCTCTGGTGTGTATACCAAGAAGTGGCATTGTTGGATCATATGGTAATTCTATATTCAACTTTTTAAGAAACCACCTTTTCCATATTTTTAAAACAGATTTAAGCAATGAGACTGTACTTATAGAAGCTCAAGAACCATGCTTAATTATTCTTCGATTCTCAAAAACAATTACTGAGCATTGCTACATGCCAGGATTACATGAATTACTGGGAACCGAGTGTTGAGATACAGATACAGACACAGTCCTTAACCTCATGGAGTTTTCTGTTTTGTTGGAAACCAGACATTAAGCAAATATATGCACAGTGAGTTTAATCATAAGTGGGAATATAATTTAATTGCAAAAAAAACCAAAATCTGATTTTTAAAAATGTACAAAAGACCTGAATAGACATTTCTCCAAAGAAAACACAAATGGCCAATAGGTACATGGAAAGGCTCAATATCACTAATGATCAGAGAAATGCAAATCAAAACCATACCTCATATCTATTAGAATGGCTATTATCAAAAAAGACAATCTAAGTGTCCATTGATGAATGAATGCATAAAAAAGTATGTATACACACACACACACACACACACACAACGGAATATTAGTCATAAAAAAGAATGAAATTTTGTCATTTGCAACAACATGGTGGACCTTGAGGGCATTATGCTAAGTGAAATATGTCAGATAGAGAAAGATAAATACCACATGATCTCTCTTATATGTGGAATCTAAAAAAAGGCTCATAGATGCAGAGAACAGATTGGCAGTTACCAGAAGCAGGGGTGGTGGTAGGAGAAGTGGGTAGGGAGAGTCAAAATGTGAAAAATAATAATAATTAAAATAAATTAAATTTTTAAAAAAGACAAAGGATAACAAGTGTTGGTAAGAGCATGGAAAAAAGGGAATCCCGGGACACAGTTGGTGAGAATGTGAATTGATACAGCCACTATGGAAAACAGTATAGAGGTTCCTCAAAAATTAAAAATAGAACTACCATATAATCCAACAATCTCACTTCTGGATACATACCTGAAGGAAATGAAGTCAGGATCTCAAAGACTTATCTGCACGTTCGTATTCAATGCAGTATTACAATAGCCAAGATATGGAAACAACTTAAGTGTCCACCAACAGATGAAGAGATAATGAAGTGATAAACACGTGTGCGCGCGCACACACACACACACACACACACACACACACACACACAGAGGAATATTATTCAGCCATAAAAAAGAAGGCAGTCCTGACATTTGCAACAACATGGATGGACTTTGAGGGCATTATGCCAAATGAAATAAGTCAGACAAAAGCAAAAAGGGAAAAGGGGAGTGGGAGATACAGGCTTCTAGTTATGGAATGGACAAGTCATGGGGTTAAGGTACAGCATAGGGAATATAGCTAAAGGTATTGTAATAGCATTGTGTGCTACACTTGTGGAGAGCACAGCATAATGTACAGAGTTATTGAATCACTATGTTCTACACCTGAAACTAATGTAACATTAAGTGTCAACTATAAGTCACTTAAAGAATTAGAAAAAAGAAAGACAAATACTACATGATCTCACTAATATGTGGACTATTAAAAAAAAAAAAAAAAAAGCTGAACTCATAGAAATAGAGTAGAATGGTGGTTTCCAGGGGTTGGGGGCATAGGAAATGGAGAGATGTTGGTCAAAGGGTATAAACTTGAGTTATAAGATGAATAAGTTATGGGGATCTAAGGTGTAGCATGGTGATTATAGTTAGTATAACTTTATTGTATACTCAAAAGGTGCTAAGAGAGTAGATCTGAAATGTTCTCATTACAAAAAAAAAGGTAAATATGTGAGATGATAGAGGTGTGACTACCCTGATTGCGGTAATCATTTCCCAATATATACATGTATCAAATCATCACATTGTATACCTTAAACTTACACAATATATGTCATTTATATCTCAGTAAAGCTGGAAAAAAATACTCACAAGTGGGATAAGTGATATAGAGACCTAAAGAGTTCAGGTGAATTTCCTGAAAAAATGATGTTTAAGCTGAGATCTGAAGAATAACCAAAAGCAGTGGTAAGCAAGGTACCTTCCACAGGCAAATCCAGCCAAGCATCTACTTTTACAAATAAAGTTTTACTGAAACACAACCATGCTCATTTGTTTACACGATACCTATGACTACTTTCATGATTCAATGGCAGGGATGTATAGCTGTGATAGAGACCATATGGCTCACAAAGCCTAAAATATTTATAATCTGGTCCTTTATAGAAAGTTTTCTAAGAACTGACCAAAATTCCCTAAGGAGAGGGGATTGAAGAGGTAGAAGGTAGAGTAGGAGAAGATACAGTATATGTACTGGCCCTGAGAAGTTGAGAGCATACAGCAAAAATCTTTGATTGGTTGCATTAGTCGCTAGGGTGGTTGTAACAAATTATCATATATTTGATGGTTTAAAACAACAGAAATGTATTTTCTCACAGTTCTGGAAGCTATAAGTCTACATACTTATATTGTAGTATTGATTTGATTGATATGATTTCTTCCAAATGGAGCTCCTCCCCCAATGTCAGATTGGTAAGTACCAAAAATGCTTGACAGAAAAATTAATATTTTAATGATAAGACTCTTATATTAAAACCAGCAAGAAGGGTGCCTAGGTGGCTCAGTCAGTTAAGTGGCCAGCCTTTGATTTCAGCTCAGGTCATGATCTCAGGGTCCTGAGATGGAGCCCTGAGTCAGGCTCTGCATTCAGTGGGATTCTGTTTGAGGATTCTTTCTCTCTCTCCCTCTCCCTCTGCCCCTACCCCATCCCTCTCAAAATGAATCTTAAAAAAACCAATACAAAACAGCAAACCAAGAGTTTCTGGAGGGGAGGGGAGGGGGGAAGGGGTAACTGGGTAATGGTCATTAAGGAGGGCACTTGATGTAATGATCACTGGGTGTTGTATGCAACTAATAAATCACTAAATTCTACCCCAGGAACAATACAGTATATGTTAATTAAATTGAATTTAAATAAAGAATTTTTAAAAACAGCAAGATTTTTAAAATGCAATTTGAGTAGTGTGGACATTTTTTTATCTGGTAATTCACATTGTCTTTTTTCTTTTTTTTAAGATTCATTTTTCAAAGACTGAATCATTTAGACAAGTATGCTCAGGCTTATAGTCCTTCTCTCCAGGACTGAGGCCATGTGACCCTCTCTCTAAACTCTCTCCATCTCATTCATTATGGCCAAGTATGATTCTTGAAGGAAGACATTTAGCTGGTTACATCCCATGCTCAGAGCACCACATGGGTCTCTGCCATTGCTAATTCAGCTTGACCTTGTCCCTAAGTTTGGGAACTCAACAACTTCATTCACTTCCCAGGCCCTGTCTGCTCCTTGCAATGCAATTCTAGTGTCAAGAATCCTGCCTTGCTCCCAAGGAATGAAGTTCTGAGTTGATCATTTTTTTGTATACCATCCCCTCAACAGTGAAGTCAGGCTTTGCTTCCATTAGTAACCCATTTCGGTATGCAGAGCTTGCCCTTAACTTTGGGATTGTTGCTGAGATGCTACTGCTATCTGATCAACTTCTGTAGCAACTATAAATGGTAGACCACAAGATTGGAGAAAAGAAATGTAACTATGTTTTTCTTAAAATGAATTTAATTTCTATTCTGAGCTTTCCTTCTTTGCAGTAGAAACTGAACTCACTCAATGCAGAATGCCCACCCCCACTTTTCCCCAGGGTCACAAGGAATCATGGTGTAAGTGGGGAGAAATTGATAAGGACCATTATCATCCATCCATGTTGGCACCTTCTGAGATAACTTCATTCCAGTCTAGTCTCATTGAGATCACTGCTGTATCCTCCTTTCCCCAGTCCCAGGGCTTCTGCAGGTCTGGCTCTGCTAACTATGGCCTTACCTTATTCTACCACATAGGAGCGACTAAACCATTCTGAGTAATTCTGAGGTCTGGGAAGCTTGCTGGTTCTATCTAGATACTTCATGCAGTCATTTCTGCTCCATTTTTCCTGTACATTCCAGGTACAAGGGAACACTGGGATCTTACTTACTCCCTGAGGTTTATCTGGAGATGGGGGAGTACATTTTTGTTTAGGATTCCTTAGATCTTTCTAGGGATGTTCTCTCTACATCCAGCCCAAAACTCAGAGGAGTGGAAGAAAATAGGAAGCTCTCCTTAGGGACCCTCCTAGGACCACTCTGATCCTTCTCTCTCTCCTTCTAGTCAGAGGACTTTTTAATCTAGTGTCAGAAACGAGGAAACTGGACATGACCGACTATATTTTTCTAAGTCTTTTCATCTTATACTTGAACCTTGGCTTTTGAAATTCCAGAGCTAGAAATTTTATTCTTTTATTTTCTGGTTCTGGTTGCCTTGCCCCTTTGTTTGAGGGAAGGAGTTATAGAATATTCTAGCTGCTGTATAAATAGAAGGATTATAAAGTAAGAGAAAGTAAAGGGGGAAAAACATAGATTAATACATCAAAATAATAACTCACTTCTTTTCCCTTATACCAAATACCTGTGGGCTATATCAGAACTCATCGCGCCCAAGTTCTCCTAGCTGGTAGAGTCCCACATTAACTGGCAGTGGTTCTTCTAGGACCCAGGTGATTACTGACACTCTTCAAAAATGGGATCCAATCTGCACTGTTCCTTCTGTCATCCAGTCATGTGTTCTCTTGGTCTCCACTCCTTTGATACATGTATATTAAGCCCCAATGATAGTCAGGTGCTGTGCCTGGCACTTGGGACGCAAAAATGATCCTGAACACAAGGAAGCTTTCATGAAGGAGCTTTCCTAGTAGGAAAGAGCTACTGAATCTTGGCAATAATGAGATTTTGAGTCAATAACCACGATAGAGAGCTATCCTGTGCATTGTAGGATTTTCAGCAACATTCCAGGCTCTATCCACTAAATGGTAGTAGCAACCCCCAGTATGATGACCAAAAATGTCTGAAGACATTTTCAAAGGTCCCTTGGGGAACAAACTTGCCCCAGGTTGAGAATCAGTGCTCTAGAAGGAGAAACAGGCACACAAATATCATTATAATGCAATGAGGTCAATGCCTGGATAGAGACACACACAAGTTCGTATGGAATCCCAGAGAGGGCATCTAAGCCACCCTGGGGTGGGCTGGGGTGAAGTGGGATTGTGATGACTGAGAACATAATGCTCTCATAATGTTCTGAACCATAGTCCATATTGCTGTTCCACATTTCTTCTTTGTCACTTACCATTTCCTTATTCAATAAATATTTCTGAAAACTGATTCCAGAAGCTGGACACAGGGATATAGAAATTAATGAGACATGGCTCCCGCTTGCACAGTGGCCATGTGTTAATACAGTTAAGATCATGGGCTCTGGTGTCTGCTTGATTTCAAACTCTCCCTTTACCACTTACCAGTTCTGTGATGTTGGACACGTTACTTAACCTTTCTGATTTGCAGTTTCTAATTCCGAAAAATAAGGATAATAATGGCAACTACCTCTTAGAGTTAATGAGATTAAATGAGATAATTCTTGTAAACCTCTTAGCATCTGGCCTGCCAGATGGAAGGCATGGGATAAATGGTAGTTTTTTATTAGTGATTGTCCAAGTTATATATTATTGTGGGAAAGCCTTGTTCAAAACCACTGCCTCTCATCAATGCCAGTGCAGTTAATTGGATTACGTTTGGTCATGTCCTGAGATGTGACAAGCAGAGATGCACTGTCTTGTCCATCATTGGATTTCTATTAAAATGTCATTAAGATTAAAAGTACTATAAAATCTTAATTATGACATTAATTTCCACAGTAATAAATTAAAATTTCCAGCTACAGTAACTATAATAAACACACAGGGAAAAAAAGAAGGAAAAACCTCTGAAAACTAAACCTCACAGTTTTGATTTTAGCCCTATTTCTCAGTTGATATTTTCAGTCAAAATTTGTTTTTCTTCAAATTTAATACACAAACATTAGTTTGGAGACTCTATCTTCTCCCAGGCTTTGCACAATTCCTAGAGCGTGTCTGAGCATAACAATTACCCAGCAAAGAGAAGCTTGGGGATGGTTTAATAATAGTCTTCAAATATATGAAAAGTTATTACACAGAACATGATGACCAGCTGTTCCCTACTTCCACAGAGAACCAAGAAAAATAAATAGGATGAAAATTACAGGGGCTGACAATTTGAGGTGGATTCACTGAAGAACTTTGTGGAGTATTAAAGTCACTGCAGAAAACTGAAAAACAGGGATTTGGAACTAGGGTATAGCAAAAAGAGGCCTTGACAAAGATCCAGATGATGTAGGCTCCTGTGCCAACTTGAAACCCACGACTTTCTTCTGTAAGCCACTGACCCTCTGCGGCTATTTTCCCATCTGTAAAATCTTCCACACATGCCTCCTTTATACAATGGGGTCATAGTATAACCAGAATTTTCCTGGGACTCAACAGCTGTGGATACAAATAGGTCACTGTTGAGCAGTGGTTCTCAACTGGGGGTGATTTTGCCTCCCATGGGACATTTGGCAATGACTAGAGACATTTTCACATGAAACAACTAGAGGAGGCAAGGTGCTACTGGAATCTAGTGAACAGAGGTCAGGGATGCTGCTGAATACCCTATAATGCACAGGATACCCTCCCTACCCCACAACAAAGAAACATCTGGTTCAGCGTGTAATCAGTGCCAAGGTTGAGAAACCTTGCTCCAGAGTAAGAACCTAACGTTCTTTAGTTGGTGCACCTTCCCATTTAACCCTATGCCTCAGTGCCTGGGTTTTGGGTGGTAACTTGAGAGTGTTTGGGTATGGTAACTACTGCTATTCATGGAGTATCTCTAGCTCTCTGCCTCCCGGGTCATGGTAGGGCTGCACTTTCCTACCCTCTTTGAATTAGGTGTGGCCATGTGACTTGATTTGGCCAGTGAAATGTGAGTGCAAGTGGCGTGCTTAATTTTCAAGGCTAATAGGTGATTTACTGTGCTCTCTTCCCACTACTTTGACTGTCTTGGAAACACAGGCCAGAGGTCACAATGAAGCTCTTGTCTGCCTGGCTTCCTCAGTTACTATGATGAGCAGAGCTCCCTGCTAATCATGTTGGACATACACTGTTAGCAAATGATTTCCCCATAGTTAGGCAGATCCAAGAGTATGATCATTCTGAAGATCATATGGTTCCAGAAGAGCATTATGTTAAGAATGTAGGTTAGCAAATCAAGGTTCTTTAATTCAAACCTGGCTCTATTGCTTACTAGCCACATGACCTTGAGAAAGTTACTTCTCTGCCCTCCAGTTTTCTCATGTGTAAAATGGGATAACAATAGCAACTTCCTTTGACATCAAATGGGATTATGCATGTAGAACACTTAGTAAAGTGCCTTGCTTATAAAGTGCCTCATTATAACTATTGACTGGCTGTTTAATTTTCCTAACAGCTTTGTGAGATAATTACTATTGTCATCCCCATTGCATGGATGAGGAAACTGAGGCACTAAGAAGTGAAAAGACTTGTTTAAGCCCACAGAACCCATAAATGACTGGGGCGCCTGGGTGGCTCAGTCGGTCAAGCATCTGGCTCTTTGTT
Source organism: Halichoerus grypus (assembly GCF_964656455.1). NCBI lineage: Eukaryota > Metazoa > Chordata > Mammalia > Carnivora > Phocidae > Halichoerus > Halichoerus grypus. Next base: position 46,084,297 of record NC_135713.1, on the reverse strand, counting down.
CCGGCTCAGGTCGTGATCTCATGGGTCGTGAGATTGAGCCCCACACCAAGCTCAGCACTCAGTAGGGAGTCTGCTTGTCCCTTTCCCTCTGCTCCTCCCTTCGCTCGCTCACTCTCTCTCTCTCTCATAAATAAATAAAATCTTAAAAAAAAAAAAGTAATGACAGAAGCAGTATCCCAGTTCAGGCTGGCTGGCTACAGAGTCCATGCTTGTAGCTATGACACAACTATGATAACATGATAATGCTGAAGACAATGGAACTCTCTTAAAAACACTATCTGTTGGGCCACATTGACTCACAGACAAGGACAGGGCCCAGACTCTACCCTCAGAGGGTTCACAGTCTATTAGGAAAGACAGGACATGAACTTGAAAAATGCCAAGGCAACCTGTTATGTGATAAGTGCCATAAAACAGATAAAGATAAGTACTTGGCAATTTTATTAAATCTCCCATTTAACCCTCAGTTAACTTGAAAATTCAATTAACCAGAAGCATTACCCGTATGTTGCCATTAATCAGGTTTTATAATATCAGTTGAACTCATTTAACCTTAATAAGCAAATGATTGCATATGTATTACAAAAGGATGTAGGAGCACAATAACTCAGACAGCGGCTCCATGGCTAAGTGTTTTCCTAAAAGCAAGGAGAACAATGCTGACCAGAAAAAGAGGGAGCAAACAATGAGTGCTCGCACAACATGGTAACAAAGGGGAGAAGATGTTGAATTGTGGAAGACTAAGTAGGTCAGAGGAGAAAGAAAAAGCCCTTGGCATTGCTGACGTTATCTGGGGAACGTCTGTTAGAACAGATGGCCCTGTTTTTCCAGCAGACAGTGCAAAGGACAGTAACTGGCAAGGCAACGTGTGCCTATCTTTATCAACTGAACTGTTAGGATGGACAAGCCAGCGCTTCTTGAGCCCCCAAGCATGATTATAAGTAATGGTTAAAGAATTGAAATGGCAATGAGATTTAGGACATGTGCCGAGGAGCCATGGAGATTATGCCATTTGCCTGTATAAAATGACCTTCTTTCCTCCCAACCCGGGAAAATCCAATTCATCCTTTAAGGCGCAACTCAAGTGCCCTGGGAACAGTTCCCTAAAAGTTCCAGAAATAATTAAGTTGTTCCTTTTTCTATATTCACATGGTTCTTTATTTATGTCTTCTGTCTACTAGTTTTCACATTGCAATTTATACGATAGGCTTTTCAAGAAAGGAAAAAAACAACATGGTCTTGACAGTTATAGAAATTTTTGTCAATATCATTATATACTACTGAATGCAAAGTTCTGGAGCATATCTCTCTCTAGACAACTATGGTCCTCTTCTACTTTTATGAACCACATGTCAACGTTTGTGACTCAGTGGTACTCAATGAGCATGTATCTCATTGTGAAAATTAATTTAATGGTGTTCCTTCCTCAGCCTTCTTACATAATACAATAAAAAGACTATGCCCCAAAGACCCAAGCAGAGAAGTGAAGCTTTGGTTAGTGGTAGAGATAGAGGAAGGGGGGGTGTAAGTTCTTAGATTTCACTTATGAGTAAGACTCATCCCATTGACATGTGACATTAAGGAACCAAAAGTTCATCAAATTAAACCAATTTCTCCCAATTTGAAAGCATTCTAAGTCATGCCAATAATGGAACAAGAATTCAATCCTTGTAGATTTTTTTTCTTCCCTGTCCCATTCTTCATAACATTTTGAACCTCTATTTTTGCACTTTTATAGTGAAACTTGTTTGGCCAAGAGTTCAATTTTATTTGTGTGTCTTGAACTGAATTGGAAAGACAACCTTACCAATCAGTTTTTCTAATGACAGTCTAAAAGCTGAGTCAGACTTATCCTCTCTTTCTAGAGAGCAATGAAGGATTTAATTCTGATATAAGGGAGCAGATAGGAGTTTACCCATCCCTTCATTAGAATCAAGGATTCAAGTTTATTGTCTACTGTGGTCATCTCTTTGAGCTCTTTGGCCCCTAAAATCATTGTAGCCAGAAATACTTGGAAAAGTGAAAATCTTAAAATTAATATTAGCAAATCTGGGGCTATGCCTTCACTTACAGATTGCAATCACTCATTTCCTAGCCACCTTCCAAATAGATGTCATCCAAATAGTGCTAAGAATATGTGGTCTTGGAGGACTACAGAATAATTAATTCCTGACCTGGCATTTTTCTTCTACGATTTGTAGCAGGCTTATACTGAATGTTGCTGATGACACCTGGATCCAGTCAGTGATGTCTCTTGCATGTGCTTTGGTGCGAGGGCATGGGGGCATGTGACATGAATCGCTCTACCTAAAGTTGTTTCTGCTTCCTATAATATCATCTTCACCTTCTCATGAAAAGGCTTTTTATGACCAATCTATTACTTAGTAATGTAACTGATATTTAAGTTTAGACACAATGAAACTCACATCATATTTCCAGCCATTGCAAACAAAATCAAACTGCAAAAGCACTGGCATATAATGTAACCCCAAATTCTAAAAAATCATAAGAAATTCCTTCCTCATGATTCCCTTCCAATGTACACCTCTACATGCTCCATGTCTTACAATTCCCACTCTTATGGGGGGGCGGGGAGCTGTGAGCAAGTGGACTACCATTCTTAGGTAGATGGCTCTGGAGATAAGGCCTGTCAGTTCTCAGAGAGAACAATAAACTAGAAAAATTCACTTAGAGATTAAAATATTCATTTTTTTACTCAACCAACATTTATAAGAGTACCACCATATAAAGTGAATCTCTCAAGGTCCTTGAGTAGGCTTTTGCTTTTATTCTGCAGGGCTTATAATGTAGAGCTAGAAGCTACCAAATTAGTCCTCTTCCCTCTTGCATTTTACAGAAGTCATAACCGAGGCTTAATTTATGTGACTTGCCCAAGACTTTTGTCCAGTGAATGGTGTGGACAAAACATTTAATACAGAAGAAGTAATCACTTGAAATGTATATTTGGTTACCAGTTATTTCTAACATCAATATCAGCCAAAACTGTGAGTTGTTAAATTTGTCTTTACCACCTTTGTTAACTCCCTTCTGTACTCTGCTCACTGATCTCCTCTGGAGGATATTTTAAATAAAGAGTATTTATTTTATTTATCTCAGGAACCCTCATTGATGTGACGAGTTTAACAGAAGAGTGTTCAAGAAAGATATAAAGATTAGTCTATAGAGAAGGATTAGGAGACCTTGGTTTCCAATTATGGGAAGGGGGCATGTTCTGGTATAGGTAGTAGAGTAATTCAGAGAAGCCCTCCTGCTGAGGACAGTCAGAACATATGGACAAAATATAAAGTGTCTGCTTAAAGGCATCTGAGAGGTAGTAAGATTGTGGAATCTTACTAGACCAAGATGCTGGAGGAAGAAGTCCAGAGGTAAGTCAGACATGTAGGGCCACCTCTGACCTTAGGGCATTTACAAACTGGAATAGACATGAGAGGCTAAACAGCACTTTGACACTCTTCCAGGGAGTGTTTACAGAGAGAACACGAACAACCTATAGATACATTTTTTAAAATTAACAAACAAGAATAGCAAGTCCCTGGATGCAAAGTTAATATTAAAAATACCAATAGTAGAGAGAAAATTAAATTTAAACAAAATTATAATACCTTCACAAATTCCAAATACCTTGGAATTAGCTTTAAAAAATTTATACAAGACCAGTATTCTGGAAATCACAAATTAGTGATTCTCAATGTATCCTAGGACCAGCATTATGAGCATCACCTGGGAACTTCTTAGAAATGCAAATACTCAGGTCACATGCTGGATGTACTCAGACTCTGGGGTGGGGACCCAGCAATCAGGATTTTAGCAAGCAATCTAGGTGATTCTGAGGCATGCTGAAGTTTAAGGAGCTCTGCTCAAAAGCATTATTGAAGGAACTTAAAGAAGACAAATAAATTGGGAGATATACTATATTTTTAGATTAAAAGTCTCATAATGTAATGAAGTTAATTTTCTATTTGAACTATAGGTTCAAAGTAATTCCAATCAAAATCCCAACTGATGTATGCGTGCATATGTGTGTTTGTAAGTTGATAAGCTTATCTAAACATTCATATGGAAATGCAAAGGGCAAAGAATAGATAAGAATTTTTGATGAAGATGAGTTGGGAGGATTTGCTGTACTAGATATCAAGACTTATTTTAAAACTTCAGGAGTTAAAACTGTGTGGTAGACAAATAGAAAGGAGAGCTCAGAAACAGACCCATACTTAAGAGGACATTTGACTTATTATCAAGTTTGCACTGTAGATAGTTTTCAATAAATGATGCTGGGTCAATAGAATAGTTATCTATGAAAGGAAGTGAAACTTGAACTTACCTCACACCAGAAGCAAATATCTCATTTAAATATGAAAGCCCAAACAATAAAGCTTCTAGAAAGATAACATAGGAGGATATCTTTCCCTACCCCAAGGTAGGAAGAGACATCTCAAATAAAGTCAAAAGAAAGAGACTGATAAATGGGACTACATTAAGTTAGAATTTTCTGCTCAAAGGATGCTGTTAAGAGAGTAAAAAGGTGAGCAGTAAGTTGAAGACATGTTTTACACTTTAACTGACAAGGGTTTCATGTCTTGAATATACATATATTTTAAAATTACAAATCCCTAAGACAATGATGACTAATTGAAAAATTGACAGGTAAATTGAACAGGCACTGGCCAAAAGGGATTGATAAAATGTGCAGTAAGATATGTTCAGCTTTAGCGTGCCTGGGTGGCTCAGTCGGTTAGGCATCCAACTCTTGATTTCAGTTCAGGTCATGATCTTGGAGTTGTGAGATCAAACCCTGCATCAGGCTCATGCACTGGGCATGGAGCCTACTTGAGATTCTCTCTCTCCCTCTGCCCCTCCCCACCACTCTCTCTCTCTCTCTCTCTCAAAAAAAAAAAAAAAAAAAGCTCTAGCCTCATTAGTAATCAGGAAAATGCAAATTAAAACTACAATGAGAAACCACTAGACTGTCTAAAAATAAACTGAACAAAAATAAATAAATAAAAATAAACTGAACATACCAAGTATCAGGCAGAATACAGAGCAGTGGGAACTCTCATGTCCTGGTGGTGGGAGTTGAAACTGGTAAAAGCCATTTTGGAAAAGATTGCCAGTGTCCATGAAAGCTAAACATACACCTCTCCTGTGATCTAGCATTTTCTTTCTCTGGGAGTCATCCAACTCAAATGCTTGTGCATCTGCACCAAGAGATATGAACAACAATGACCGTAGCAGCATTATGTGTAATAGCTAAAAGCTAGGAATGACCCAAATGTCTACCAACAACAGAATGGATAAATACACTGTGACAGATCCAAACAACACAGCATGAAGATAAAGGTATACGTATATCATGGATGAATCTCACAATCACAATCCTGAGCCAAAGAAGACACAAATTATTCCATTTAAATGAAGTTTGAAAACAGAAAAAACTAGCCTGCAACATGTAGGGATACATAAATAGGTGATAACTATACAAAATTTAGTGTATACCATAAAAATCAGGACAGTGCTTACCTTTGTGGAAGGAAGATTTTAATTAGGAAGGAATAGGGGGTCCTTATGAGGTGGTAGAAATTTTTTATTTTTTTAAGATTTATTTATTTACTCATGCATTCATTCATTCACTCATTCATTTGACAGAGAGAGAGAGCACGAGCAGGGGGAGCAGCAGAGGGAGAGGGAGAAGCAGGTCCCCTGCTGAGCAAAGAGCCCAATGTGAGACTTGATCCCAAGATGCCGGGATCATGACCTGAGCTGAAGGCAGACGCTTAACTGACTGAGCCACCCAGGTACCCCGAAATTTTCTATTTGTTGATGTGGGGGGTGGTTCTATAGATGATGCTTTATAATAATTAAGCTGTATATTTTTTTATTATGCTATGTTAGTCACCATACAGTACATCATTCGTTTTTGATGTGGTAAGCTGTTTATTTATGTTTCATGACTTTTCTCTTTGTGATTTATTTCACAACATAAAGGTTAACAATAAAGCCATTGATTTTAAAATAAATTGTAAGCCATAGTTACTGATTACATATAATGTGTCGGATATTGTACTAAGACCTTTACATTAATTAACTCACTTAATCATCAAACAACCCTAGGAGGTACAGACTGCTATTATCCTCATTTTAGGGATAAGAAGATGGAGCACTGGTTCTCAACTTTGGCTCACATTAGACCACTTGGGGAATTTTTACAATTCCTGATAGCCTGGCTGTTCTCCAGCCTAATTAAGCCAGAACTTCTGGAGGTAGGACCCAACCAAGCATCATTCTTTTTTAAAACTTTCCTTGTATTTCCAAAGTGTGGCCAAGTTTGAGAACCATAAAATAGCATCATAGGAAGATCATATAATTTGTCCATAACTAGAGAGCTTCACTGGAATTCAAACCCAGGTAATATGATACCAAGGCTCCTGCTCTTAACCACTACACCGGATGGCCTCTTGGGTGAATGAGACAACATTTCCCCCTCAAGTACCCCATAATCCAGGACTGAGAACTAAGAGAGAAATGTGCAGACCTGCTCCTCAGAATGCCTAGAGCAAGACATGGCATTAGGGTCAGGGCCATGTTGCAGGTGAGGCTGAAAGGACGGATGAGAAATCAGGGGCAGGAGCAGGTCTGTATGCCAAGTACTGGGGGCTTTATTCTTCTGGGAGTGTTGTGCATCTTGGCGAAGGTGTTCTGACTTCAGTGCATGGATGCCATGTGAACAAGAGCAAGACAAGAGGGAGGAGAGGCACCTAAAGGACAATGGCAATCACCCACAAAATGGATAAAGAGGATCTGAACCAAGCCATTGTGGTAGGAAGTAGCAGGGGGAAGCCTTTGTAGAAATACTTAAAGGGGAAGATTGGCATGACTTGATTACAGTATGGGATGAAGGATAGAGGGAATCTAGGATGGTGCTGTTGCAGGGGGTGGATGATACCATTAACTGGTATCAAGAGAACAAGAGCGGAGGACCTGGAGGGGAGGGTAATGAGATACATTTGGGTTGAGTGGGTGGTGACTGTGGGAACTTCAAAAGGCAGCTGGAAGTAAAAACCTAAAACTTAGGAGAGAGGTCACGACTTAGAAATACAGTTTGAGACATCATCAACATATGGATGATAGAAAAACTCTGAGAGTGGGTGAGGTTGCCCCAGCTACCACCACTCTCTGAAGTACATATTCTTATACTTATTCTTTTAATATTTTTTTTCTAGGTCTTACATCCCTACCTCTGCAGTAAGCAAAGGAGACAATGGCCCGAATGTCCCAGTGCATGCCTTGCAAACTGGCAAATTCCTGAATATGCCATTTAATCTCTTGGAATCTCAGTTTTCTTGTCTGTAAAACTAAGCTAATTATCAAGCACTCTCTCACAAATTTGCTGGGAGAATCACTTTACAAGTACTGATGCTTATGGGTATTAATATGTTCTTCATTTTTATAACAAGGGCACCAGGTTTTTGTTTTTTTTTTTTAAGCCTCCTGTCACATGGATAGGAGTGGAATTTAGGAACTGAATTTCTAGTTCTGGGTTCTTTCCTTTAACTTATTTCCTAACCTTTTCTCCACTACTGCTGGCCCCCCCCAAAAAAAAAAAATATATATATATAAACAAGAAATATGTTTTTGAGGAAATACTTTCTGATGGTCATCATCACTATTAGCACTCATTGAGTCCTACATGCAGGGGCACGGTTTTCTAAGTGCCTTATATGAATTAATTCATTGATTTCTCACAACAACCCTATGAAATGGGTCCTAGTATAATTCCCAATTTAAACATAAGAAAACATAAGAAGCACTGAAATGTTAACTTTCTCAAAGTTACACTGGTGGTAAATAGCAAAGCCTTGGTTTGAACCCAGAGAATCTAACTTAAGAGCCTACACCCTTCACCACATCTCCAATGGTGGGGCTTCAGATGACAAAGCAGGGTTGTAAGGCAGAGGGAGTTTGTCATGGAGGCCTTTCCTCATCTCTCAAATGACTCCACAAAGGCAACAGGTCTCTGCAGCTATGGGAGCATGAAGGCCCTTGTAGGAGACTGATTCCTTAAGGTGTGAACTTCCCCCAATTTTGTCAGAGATCAGTTTGGGCAGAAGAGAGCCTTGAAATCATCAAGGAGAAAAATACATGACTCAGAGGGACAAGAGGGAACATCACAGAGAACTTGCACTGAAACATCCTTACTTATGGCACAGTAGTGAAGGAACAGAGCTGGGCAGAGGAAGAACCACAGGAGGAGAAGGCTCCTGGCTCCTGGAGGGAGAAATATGTCTGAGTTTGAAAAGAAGGCATTGTTTCCTTAGGCAGCCAAGAGGAAAGCTAGTGACAGAAGTACACAGGATTCTTATTTTCCTGAGTGTAGGATGCATACCCTGGCTGCCCACAGGGTGATGGAGGGCAGGGAGATGCATCACATTAGGTGACACAGGAGATGTTGTTAGGAGTGTGTGGGCACATCTTTAAATAACCTAGGGAGAGAATAATTCAAATCATTGTTATTTAAATAGAGAAAGAATTATTCTTCTATCATTTGCCTTTCCATTCTTTTAATTATTATAAAGTCTTAATTTGATACTAGTATGTTTTTAACAATTCTCTGACACCTATAACCTCTCCTTTCAACAAAGAGACTTTGGCAGGTAATAGAGCATTTAACTAGGAGTGAATAACGTTCTTTCATTTTTATTGTGTTCGTTTTTATGCCTGCCTTCTATTTATGTCCACTATTTTTTATTGGTGGTAATAAAAAGTTCTTTTCAAAGTAAATTTATGTAAGAAAAATGTAAATGTTTTAAAGAATTATTACATAAAAATTTATAAAGTTCATATACATGTATGGCAAAAACCTGTGATAAGGTGTGTAAGTGACCAAAGTTAAATCTTCTTCTAAACCCTTCAAATAATCCATATTCTGTGTTGGATCAGTGTCCTATCCTGCAGTGGTCAGTCCACACTGGGAGCATCATGTCTTTTTGGAGATCAATCTCTAAGATGTAGACACCCTCAAGCTGTCTAAAGTAACTAAAGAATGACTAGAACAAAGCATAAAACAATAATCACAGCATAAGAACATGAATATAATAGAGGTCTCTGTACTGGGGCCTAAGGATTTCTCTGAAGAATCTAAAGAACTGTCATGTTGATGGTCCTTTATGGGATTTAGTCTTTGTCCACAAAGGATAGACACAGTTCTGTCTGTCTAGACAGAGACACTCTCAAGAAACAGGTTTTTGCATTCTGTAGGTAGAATAAGGTAACAAGAGAACAGGCCTAGGGACTGGAAGGTATGCCTGGATTCTAGTCTTCCCACCAATAATTCTTGGTAAATGAGATTGTAGACAGGAACGTAGCTGAGTCTTGTGTTATCATGTACAAGATGAGAAGGTCACACTAGATGAGGGAGGGTGAACAGGTTCACCCTGATAATGATGATTGCTTGGTATTTGCTGCCTGGAACTCCTTGTTCAGAAGAATTCCAAAGCCACATTCAGGCTTAGTGGGAAGATGCACTGATTAGCAACACACACATGGATAAGAGAGGTGAGTCACCATGTTTCTGATTGCCATGGACCAGATGATCATATGATTCCTCCTAGCTCTAGAACACAGTGTCAGATTCACATCATTTAATTTGCAAAGAGGTATGCTTTCAAAACAATTCTTGACTAAAAAGTGATGCTACGCTATTTTTTTATTTATTACTACATTCATTAGTGTTAATTATTTATGGATATCAATAATGTGTTTTCTATTTTTATGGGGTTATTATTATGGGGTTATTATGGACAGTTGAAAATCATGGACCCAGAGGCACTATTCAGTGTTCTCAGAAGCAGACTGGTGGATCTATAGGACCTTATCAATTAAAATTAAATAATTGTTCAAGATTAACCCGTCCTTTAGGTTTTTATAAATGTACTGATTTAGTTGGCCTGCCAGATTAATGAAAGGGAAATTTTTCTCCCTCCACTCTTCTAGGATTGACCTGCACTTCTGAAGTGTGAAAAAAAGCCTTCATTCACTGTAAAGAATGTATTTAACAAGCATGCCCTCTTGCAAGGGGATTCCCCCCCCCAGACGAACTGTGATGGTATCTAGTAAATCTGCCTTTATAATGATTATGTGAGTTCCATTTCATTTTATTTCTCTCCTCATACATAACATGCAGGATAATAGATGATCCAGCACTTGAATGCCATGGAAAAATCTAAGAGAGAATGCATTTGTCAAGGGCCACAGCAGACTCTGCCTACTGCTAGTACTGCTAGATTGTGGCCACACTTCATTTTTCATCAGCATTCCGCTTAATTTACTATGAGTGTCATCTCCCAGGGCTGTCAACCTGGAAAGATGATGCCCTTGTTTTGTGGGCTTCATAGGTATTGCCTGTTGAGGGGCTGGGGTTGTAGGAAGAGGGCCATTAGTCATAATTTCCCACTCAGTTGAGGCAGGCAGATGCCTTGGAGCTTGAGAAAAAGGAAGACTTGAAGCTAAGCAGATGGGCAGGAAAATATCTCAGCATCTGCCACTGGCTGTGATGTTTCTAGCTACCTCTCTTCAGAAGAGAGACTTCATGCTACTTGCTACTTAAGGTAGAGCTCTGTGCTATCCACATGTGGCCATTGAGCACTTGAAATGCGGCTAGTATATGTATATACACATACTGAGTGTTCAGAATCTGGTGTATACTTCATACACACAACACATTTCAGTTTGGACTAGCCATATATATATATATATATATATATATATATATATGCATGCAATGATTTTATATTGATTGATGCCAAAATAATCATATAGTGGATACACTCGGTTAAATTATACATATGATCAAAATTAATTTTACTTAGTGGTTTTTACTGTTTTAATGTGGCTATTAGAAAATTTTAAATTATATACATGGCTTGCATTATGTTTATACTGGAACTTATCACTCTAGAGTCAGAGTATCATCAAGCCCCAACCCCTTAATTTTCAGAGAGAAAAACCAGGAACCTGATTATGTAAGTAGCTTGATGGTGGTTACATAGCTGGTGAGTGAGAGTTGAGATGAATCTCCATATCTCCAATGTCTAGTTTTGACCCCTTTTATCTTCCACCATCTCCTAAGAAGAAGCACACAGTTCTGAAAGTAGGGAGACCTGGAGATCATTTCATATTCAATCCCTTACTCACTGGTGGCAGTTTAAACTTTCCTATGCTTCAGTTTCCACTTTGCTAAAGAGTACAAACATCCCACATGGGTGATGGGAAATCAGAGAAATAAAACGAGCTTTGGAAATCTTCAAGGACAACACAGCATTAAGGCAGTCTAGTGTAGAGATTACAAGCACAAACACTGGAGCAAGACCACCTATTTGAGTTTCAATTCTGACACCACCACCGCCACCATTTTGGGTTAGTTATTTAAATTCTCTGGGTCTCAGTTTCCTCATCCATAACAGTACCAACCTTATTGGGTATCTGGGAGAATTAAATTAGTTAATACATACATACACTTATAACAGTGCCATGCATATAGTAAATACACAGGAAGTATTAACTGTTATTATTAGAGATGACACTACTCCACTTCTGTCATCCAAATTCCCATAAATAAAACTCACAGAAAGAGTTGTTCTTAAATATAAGCTCATGTGTGATTACTCATTCTATGTGATTTAGGGATAGGTGAGTGACCCAATGCCCCTAAAAGGAGGACCAATGTCAATGTCTCCAAAAATTAGTAATAATTCTCTTTAGCTTACTAGGTAGAGAGAATTAAATGCCCATTACACTGCCTGAAAATAAATTTTAACATTCCACTTTAAACAACAACAACAACAAAAACCTTTCCTATCCACTAGTAGGTATCTAGTGCAACCATTACAAATATATTTCTTCAATTTAAAGGTTTGATTTCTCTACCTGTCCTTCTTCCTTCTCTCTCTCATCATACACAGAACCCCATCAACTCCAAATAATTATCTTTATATCTGGCATTCCTCCAACTTCAGCCCTCTTTCCTTCTAAACACTGCCCAACTTACATAATTAAACTTATGGCCTCATTTTTTTTTTTTTCTCTTGATGGTTCTCTGATGCCTCAAGTCTCTGGACTGAGTCTACACCACATCTCTCTTAAGTGGGTTTTTTAAAAGCACCACAAGACACCATATGGCATGGCACTGCCTTTTCTTTCTTTTTTCTCGACTTTCCTGCACACCCTCCTTTCAATTCTTTTTTCTCCTGCTAATTCTCTGACAACTCATCTTCTTCCGCCTTTTAGTTCAATCTTCTCTTCCCTCACCTGGACTTTTCTTAAGGTCTAGCATTTTCCTTTACACTCTGTCCATTCTACTTCAGTGACTGGATTATCTTCCATGGCTTCTACCCACCTGCTATGTGTATGCTACAAATCTTTTTCCTTCTTTTTTCTGTGTACACACACACACACACACACACACACACACACACACACATATTGCCTTTCTTTCTCTTTCTTTCTCCCTCTGTTTATTTCCAAGTAAATGGCCCCTTTTCACGTGAAGCTCAAGACAAAATACCTTCTTCCTCCCTAAATTTCCACTCAAAAGCCTGAGCTTTATTTCAGTTAATGATCTCACTATTCTCTCAGTTTTTCAAGATTAAAAACTTGGAATTTTCTTAGACTCTTCACACTGCATTATGACAAATACAAGTTTGAGTCTCCACTTAATATCTGACTAGCTTTATTAGTCAAGGTTCTCCAGGGAAACAGAACCAACAGGGGACACACACACACACACACACACACACACACACACTTATTATGAAGAACTGGCTCATGTGATTATGGAGGCTGAAATGTCCCACAATATACTGTCTGCAAACTGGAGACTCAGGAAAGCTAATGGTGTGGTTCAGAGTCTGAAAGCCTGAAAAAGAGAGTAACTGATGGTTTAAGTCCCAATCTGAGTCCGAAGGCCTGAGAACCAAGGGAGCTGGTGGTGTAATGTCCAGTCTCAGGACAGAAATTCATTGTCCCAGCTCAAGTATTCAGGCAGAGAAAGGTAAATTCTCCCTTTTTGGACCTTTTTGTTCTATTCAGATCCTCCATGATATCCACCCATGCTGGGGAGAGCAACCAGTTTTTTTTTTAAGTCTATTAGTCTTATCTAGAAACACCCTCACAGACACACCCAGAAAGAACGTTTAACCAAATATCTGGGCACCCTATGACCCATCAATTTCACACATAAATTTAACCATTGCACTACTGTATAACATCGACCAAGTTGCTCGACCTACCTGAGCCATAGTTTTCTCATCTATAAAATAGGGTTGTTTGTGGGGATTATATAACATCTTCAAGACACAGCATATCCTTTTGTCCACCATGAATGTTGTCCTCCAACTAAATTATTACCCATTAATTAAGATTAATTGCCTATGGTGTTTCTTTTTTCCTTCACAAATAAAAAATACTTATTTGATGTCAGGCATTATTTTTATTATTATTACTCCTAAATTTAACTTGTAACATTAACTTGGAGACTTTTTTTACACTTGTAGTAACTCATTATAGTTACTCATAATGTAGTAAATGACCTGTAGATTATTACTATGAAATGTTTTTTGTGTCTCTATACTTTTTTTATTTTCCATCCCTACAATTTCCACCAGGCTTTTGTCATTTCATGACAAATCTACATCCAATTTCCAACAATGCCTTCTTCTGGTCCTTGTTTCCATTCATCTACTCTGTCTAATTTCCTTAAAACTCTACTATTATCCTGTCATTTCCCTATTATAAGCTCCCATGGTGCCCCATTGCCTGCCTGTAGTAAAAAAGTAGTAACACCTAGGCCCTTTATTATCTGACATTAATTTTTTAGTCTCATCTCCCATGATTGCCTACAATATCCTCCACTCCAGTCCTGCTGATTTATTTCTTGGGTTTTTTTTTTAAGATTTAATTTATTTATTCAAGAGAGAAAGAGTGTGCATGAGTGAGGGGGAGGGGCATATGGAGAGGGAGAAGCAGACTCCCCACTGAGCAGAGAGCCCAATGCAGGCTCGATTCCAGCACTCCAAGATCATGACCTGAACCGAAGGCATATGTTAACCAACTGAGCCATCCAGGTGCCCCTATTTCTTGGTTTTTGAATCAACTTTGTGTTCCCACATCAAGGCCTTTGTTAACAATATTAACTTCCTGGACCATGTGCCAAGCTCTTCTCTATGTACTCTTTTGAAATTCTGATTCCTTGAATCTTCTCCAGACCACTATGACTCACATCAGTTTTTGCTTCCTCTGAGCCCATAGCCATATCTGTACTTCTTGGTTGGTTATAAATCACGCACTGCTTTGGTCAGTAAGACTTTCAACCCAAGATTTGGTTTGAATTTAGCTCCTGCCTCTTACTAGCTGTATGAACTTGAATGAGCCATATAATTTCTATTACTATTTCCTCAGCCATAAAATGGGTATAATACTGCCTATCTCACAAGGATGCTCTAAGATTAAACAATATATTGCATCTAATGTGTATCAGCTATCCAGGAAGTAAAATACAACCCAAACATGGGGAAAAAGAGTATTTTCAAGTCATATATTTGATAAGGGTCCAGTATCCAGTTTTTAACTTTGACAACTCAACAATAAAAGAACCCAACTTAAAAATGGGCAAAAGGATATGAATAGAAATTTTCCTAAAGATATACAAATGGTCAATAAGCATGCACAAAGATGCTCAACATCATTAGTTATTAGAAAAATTAAATAATGGAAATGCAAATCAAAACCACAATAAGGTGCCTCTTCACACTCACCAGGATGACTATAATTAAAACAAAAAAAGTAAAATAACAAGTGTTAAGGAGGATGTGAAGAAATTAGAACCTTTATACATTGCTGATGATAATGTAAAATGAGGTGACTAAAGTAAAAAATAATCTGACCCTTCCTCACAAAGTTAACATAGAGTTACATATGACTCACTAATTCTACTCCTAGGAATACACTGAAGAGAAATGAAAGCATATGTTCACACAAAAACTTGTACATGAATATTCATAGCAGCATTATTTTCAAGAGCCAAAAAGTAGAAACAAAAACATCTATCAACAGATGAATGAATACCTAATGTGCTGTAGCTATATAATGGAATATTATTCAGCCATGAAAAGGATGAAGTAGTGACACCTGCTACGACAAAGAAAAACCTAAAATTGATGGTGGAGGTGACCTTGAGGAAAATGTTACTGAAAGTCACAAAAACAGATCTGAATAAATTAACATAATAAAAACAATTTAAAAATAAAAATTAAAAAAGATCTGAATAAATGGAGAAATAATCAGGTTTGTAGATGGAAAGATTAAATTCCTTAGATATTGAAGATTTTCTCTGAATTAAAGACCATTATAATTATTTTTTTTAAAGACTTTATTTATTTGACAGAGAGAGAGCACAAGCAGAGGGGAGTTGCAGCCAGAGAGGGAGAAACAGACTCCCTGCTGAGCAGGGAGCCCAACAGGGGGCTCAATCCCAGGACCCTGGGATCATGACCTGAGCAGGAAGGCAGACGCTTAACTGACTGAGCCACCCAGGTGTCCTAAAGACCATTATAATTAAAACAAAAGGGAATTCCTATTAAAACAATAACAAGGAGTAAGGCATTCATGTATAGAAAGACCATAGGTTAATGAAAAGTATAGAGAACTAGAAACAGACTAAAGCATTGGCAACTTGAAATATAAGAAATATAACATCACAAATTTTGAATGAAAAACAAGATTATTTAATAAATGGTGTTTCTATTTGGAAAAAAACTAAAATTAAATCTTTATATCACACTATACATAAGAATTCCTGATGATTTAGACTGAAATGTTAAGAAAAAATTTTGGATCTATTTGAAGTGTAGGAGGAAGTGTTTTTGACACTGGGATCTGAAATGATTTGCTAGACAAAACAGAAAAGCACAATTAATAAAGGAAACAATTGTTAAATTTGACCTTTTAAAATTCTGGGTGATAAAACACCATAAACAAATTTGAAAGATAAGTAGCTGGCTTGGAGGAGTTACAACACAGGATAAAGATTAGTGAAAATAATTTATATGAAGGCCTACAAATTATTAAGAAAAGAAAATAGAAAAAGTAGCAAAGGATGTAAAGAGGAAATCAAAACAACCAATGACAATATGAAAAAGGTAAAACCTCACATCAAAGAAATTAAAATTTTATGGTATCATTTCACACACATCAGATTAATAAAATCAAAAGGTATAATATTACCAAACATTGGTGAGGATGTGGGAAAACAGATAGGATTATACATCATTGTAATCACTTCAGATACCAATTTGGTGTTATGTGGTGAAGTTTAAAATCTATGTAGTATAATCTATAACTCAGCAATTCTGGTTTTAGGTGTATACCACAGAGAAACACTGGTACTAGATATTGCATACAAGGTCATTTATTGAAGCAAAGTTGTAATGGAGGGAAAAGGCTTTTAACAACCTACAGGTTCACTAATAGAAAAATTGATAAATAAATTATGGTACCTTCACAGATGAAATACTATAAAGAGATTTTGGAGTGCTGTGATTTAAATGAAGTAACTAGGTCTATATAGATGGATAGATTTAGAAGCCATAATGTTAAATGAAAAGAATAAGATATATACCCTAAGTTAGAATTATATCAATTAAAACACACAAATGAATATCACATAATATTTATTGGATATATATATATGTATATATTTAGCCAAAAAAAATGCACATAGGAAGGCATCCCAAACAGTATTGCCTCTGGGAAGAAAAAGAAGAAATACAGAAAGAAGGTCTAACATGGCATATTGATTGGAGACCCAGAAGCAGCAGAGAGAAAGGAAGAAAGAGAAGAAATATTTGAACAGATGATGGCTGAGAATTTTCCCAAATTGAAGAAAGATACCAATGTACAGATTTAAGAAACACAAGGAACTTCCAGTGTGCTTGAGATATAGAGAGCAGAAAAAAAATTCCTTCCTTACATTAACAACACAAAAGTCAGAAAAACTCCAAGGTCATGACTTTTCTTAAACCTATCAGAAAGCTGAAGTCTTAGGGCAACAGCAAGTCTAAAACTAAGGAGAGACAGGTGCTTGCAGGACAGGATGGGATGTGAGCACTTGCTTACCTGGAATAGACAAAGCCAGACACTGGTAGAAAGAGTGAGGCTGGAATTGTTCATGAATGAGTAAAGGCCAGGTGTGGGCTGGTGAGAATGTGGAGAGTCCCTTGGGGCTGCAAATAAAGAAGGAGTTTATGTGATGCAATTGTAGTTACATCCACAGCCCTCAGTGGGCACCTGCCAAAACACTGGTGAGGCTCCTGAGAGGACATCCCTCCTGGAACAGCAACCATAGCTGTAGGGCCAGAAAGCCTACCCAGATCCTTCTTTCTTTCTCCCCTATCAAACTAGGGAAGGGAGGAAGCAATCTTGCCCCCCATCCATTACTCAGGTGAAACCCCACTGAAACTGAGGAGGGGAACAGACAAAATTCATCTACCCTGAACAAGAAGCAGATACAGCTGAGTCCAGAACTACAGCTGGGGAAGGGGCAAGAGCTCTGAGAAGACCACACTCATAAGACCAATAGACATGATATCTGCCAAAGACTCAGGCTTAATCAGAACAAAGAATGATCCTCACCCAATCCTCACAAACAAGCATCCAGTAACGAGCAATAACAGAAACTTCTGGGAGAAGGAAGGAGAGAATCAAAGGGACAAAAATGTGAGAGAGAGACCCTCCCTAAAGCAAAGTGCAAAATGAAACCTTAAGTTGGTGGTGGAGCTGACCTTGAGGAAAACCATCTAGCAAACTATCCCTTCTCCTAAATACAAGGTACAGCTAGAGGAATATAAAACGTGGTACACAGAATATAACCACAGCAACTGCACGCCCCAAACCCAAGTCATCTCCTGACTAGACTGGCTCAAAATCCTCAATGAAAGCAAAGATTAATTCATGAGGAAGACATAAATTACCTAATAATATGGCCCCAAAATATACTGGATAAAAATTAGTATCATTACAAGGAGAAATAAACCAGTTGATAATCCAAGTAGATTTAAATACACCCTTCTCAGTAATTGACATAACAGACATACAAAACACCAGCAAAGGTACAGAAAACTTGAACACAGGTAGCGATCATGGCCTAAGGGACATATATAGAAAATTGTGTTCAAGGACTAGAGAACACACATTCATTTCAAGCACACATGGAACACTTACAAAAACTGATCATGTCCTGACCCTAAAGGTGATACAAATTTCAGCTGATTAAAAACACACAGTTTCTGACTCCAGTGCAATTAAACAAGAAACAAAGGTAAGTAAAAAACTTCATGTCTGTAAATTAAGAAATACACTTTGACCAACCCATGACTTAAAGTAGACATTGAAACATAAATTAGAAAATATATTAACTGAAAAATAACTAAAATGCCCCTTATCAAAATGTGAGATTAAGCCAAAACTGTAATTAGACGGAAAATTACAGCTTACAAACATACATTATTAAAAAAAGAGACTACAGGGGCGCCTGGGTGGCTCAGTCGTTAAGCGTCTGCCTTCGGCTCAGGTCATGATCCCGGGGTCCTGGGATCGAGGCCCACATCCAGCTCCCTGCTCGGCGGGAAGCCTGCTTCTCCCTCTCTCACTCCCCCCTGCTTGTGTTCCCTTTCTCGCTGTGTCTCTCTTTGTCAAATAAATAAAATAAAATCTTTAAAAAAAAAAAAGAGAGACTACAAATTAATGAATAAGCATCCATCTTAAGAGGTTAAATGAAAAAGAAAAAAATAAAACCAAAGGAAATAAAAGAAAAAACATGTTTAAATAATAGCAGAAATCAGTGAAATAAATATTCAGGGAAATGAACCAATGAAGTATTATTCTTTTAAATAAATAATAAAATTGATAAACCTCTGATGAGATGGTTAAGGAAAAGAAAGGAGAAGGAACAAATAAATACTATCAGGAAAAAACAGGAGCATATCACTACAGATCTGCCAACAATTAAAAAGACAACAAGAGGGTATTATGAACAACTTTAAAGCAATAAATTTGAAAACTATGGTTCAGCAGGTAAATTCCTAGAAAATATACAAATTAAGAATACTGAATCTAAAAGAAATATAAAACCTGAATGGTTCTTTAACTGCCAAATAAATGGAATCCATAATTTAACAACCTACTCACAAAGACTTCTACCAAACGGTGAAAGAACTATAGTACTAAGCTTTCACCAACTCCTTTAAAGATCAAAAAAGGAGTGAAAGTTCCCAAATTCATTTGATTATATTTTGATACAAAAACCTGGCTATGACAGTACCAGGAAGGAAAATTTGAGCAAATCTTACTCATGAATATAAAAACATTTTTTAAAAATTGACATGTCCAGCAATATATAAAAAATGGTAAAAATTATAACCAATTTGAGGTTTATTCCAGTAATACAGGTTTGGTTTAATTTTTCTTAAATATCCAATTTTAATAAACATACCATGGTTTTAACATTAAAAGAAACTGGTGAATGCATATGGAAACACTTTGTACCATCTTTCCAACTCTTTGGTAAATCTAAAATTATTCTAAAATACACAGTTAAAAAAATCAGTGTAATTCATCACATTAATGTGATGAAGAAGAAAAATATGTATTTAGTTGTGAAAAAGCTATTAAATAAAATTCAAAATCTATTTGTGATTTTTAAAAACTCTTAGCAATCTATAAGTAGAAATACAATATCCTTTATCTAATAAAGAATATCCTTCATAGTCTAATTAGCAACTTAATTGTAAATACTAAAACTCTCCCTTTGAAACTGGGAGAAGGAAAGCATGCCCACTGTCATCCTTCCCTCCACACTGTATTGGTAGTCCCAGCCAAGAGAGTAAGGCAAGAAAGAGATATAATCATGCAGGGAATGGAAAGGAGGAAACATGACTATCATTATTCATGAATGCTCTGACTGCAATATGTAGTAAATCTAAATTATCTACAAATTATGACAATGAACTAATGAGTTTTGCAACATCACTGGACATCAAAAAATCCATTTCTTTTCCATATAACAGCAAAAAAGTTAGAAAATTAAAAAAATACCTAGAAATCTAACAAAAGATGTATAAGACTTCTCTGCAGAAAAGTTAAAGAACGTTATTTAGAATAATTAAAGGATAAACTATGTTCATGAAAGCCTCAATGCTGTGAAGATGGCATTTCTCATTAAACTTATCTATAGATTCAAGGTAACTTTCTTTCTTTCTTTCTTTCTTTCTTTCTTTCTTTCTTTCTTTCTTGTTTTCTTTCTTTCTTTCTTTCTTTCTTTCTTTCTTTCTTTCTTTCTTTCTTTCTTTCTTTCTTTCTTTCTTTCTTTCTTTCTTTCTTTTTTTATTCAAGGTAATTTCAATCAAAATCCCAAAGGTTTGTTTCGGGGAGTGACAGGCTGACTCTAAAATATACATAGAAATGAGGGGCGCCTGGGTGGCTCAGTCGTTAAGCGTCTGCCTTCGGCTCGGGTCATGATCCCAGGGTCCTGGGATCGAGCCCCACATCGGGCTCCCTGCTCGGCGGGAAGCCTGCCTCTCCCTCTCCCACTCCCCCTGCTTGTGTTCCCTCTCTCGCTGTCTTTCTCTCTGTCAAATAAATAAAATCTTTAAAAAAATAAAAAATAAAAAAAAAATAAAATATACATAGAAATGCAAACAACCATCATTCATCAAAACACTCTTGAAGAACAGTGGGGAGAACATGATCCACTGGGTAAAAAGACTTAGTATGAAGCTACAATTTTCAATGAAGTGTGGTATTAGTTCAAATAGAGATAAATAGATCAATGGATTCAAATAAGGATCCTTTTATGAATTACATCAAAATCCTCTCCATTCCACCTTTAACTGCAACCTGCTACTGCAACAGCATGTTGGTCTTCACCAGCATCATGCATGTGCTGGTCACCACATCTGGTTTTTGACCCACACAGCATACCTCTTTCTTCCTGCCCTAGGACTTCTCTAATGTCCAAGGTGTGGGATGTCCACATTCAGCACTTACACATTTGCAGCCTGGAGGTGTAGAGGAATTAACATCTGTGAAGCCAGCTTTGGACCCATTGAAGAAGTCTCTGTGTGTGTGTGTGTGTGTGTGTGTGTGTGTGTGTGTATTTTCCTTTTGTTCCCAGGCAGAGTGTTCTAAGTCGCATTTCATATGGCTCCTTAAAAAGACTGAGCACCAGTTACATATAGCAGTAGCCAGTTCTATTATACATCCTCTATTGAGTTTGTTTTCTTGTTTCACTTTCCCAGTCTTGTACTTCTGCTACCTGGGGTCCCCAAATAAAAGACCTCCATGCACCATTTGCCTCAGAGCTCTGCTTTTAGGACAACCCAGATGAAGACAGTAGCACTGCTGAGTAATGGAGTAAGAATGGCATTTGAAATATATGTTGCTGGCAAAACTAGATATCCACATAGAAATAATAAAATTTGATCGCTACTTATACCTCATTAAAAAAAATCAATTTTAGGTAAATTATAGATCTAAATGTGAGAGACAAACAATAAAACCTTGAGAAGATAATGTGGGAGAGTATCTTCATGACCTCAGGGATAGGAGAAGACTTTTAAAGTGAACACAACAGTAACATAAAATAAAAGTTTGATAAATTTGACTACATCAAAATTAAGAACATTTGTTCATTAAGACATCGTTAAGAGAATGAAAAGGCAAGGCAGAGAATAAGAGATTTACAAGACATATAACCAATAATGGGCTTGTATCTAGAATATAAAATGAAGTCCTATAAATCAATAAAATGACAGAAAACCCAGGACAAAAGTCAGGAAAAGAGTTGAACAGTTACCAGAGAAGACATCCAAATGGCTACCAGACATATGACAATGAGTTCATTAGCCATCATGGGAATGCAAAATAAAACCACAAAAAGATACCACTATACACACCCACCAGATTAGCTGAACATTTTTAAATGAACGATTCCAACTGTTGACAAGGATGTGGAACAGGGAACTCTCAAATTCTGCTGAAGGGAGTACAAATTGATACCACCACTCTAGGAAAATTAGGAAGTACCTCCTTAAACTAAACACGGTTATTACCCATGACCTAGTATTTCTGCTTCTAGTAATAGATCCATGAGAAATGCATATTCATGTGCACCAAAGGAAATGGACAAGAATGTTCACAGCAGCATTACTTGAATAGGTCCAAATTAGAAAACACCCAGAAGTTTATCAACAATATTGGACAAATCAATCATTGTGCATTCACACAACAGAGGACAGCAGTGAAAATGAAGCAACTGTAGTTAGACACAGTAACAAGAATGATTATCACAAATGTGATGCAGTAAAAAAAGTCAGACACAGTGTCTGCGTGGATTTGGTTATTTCATATCCCAAAACAGCCAAAATCATAATGTTTATAGATATATACTTTAATATTAAAAATATAAAGAAAAGCAAATAATGTGACTATCATAAAGCCAGCATACTGGTTACTCTTAAGGGGAAAAAAGGAGTTGTTGTAGATTCAAGTCACTTTGGGGGTTCGTGGGTGCTGGCAATGTTATTGTCTGCTCTATATTATACTTAAACAGGTAATTACTTTATAATGATTTATTAATCATGTTTGTTTTTTCTTCAGAAAGTATGTAATATTTCACAGTAGAAAAACTGAGGGGAGGGCAGCGCCATCCCAACACTAAATTAATAGTGGGTTTTCACTAAATTTTAACTCTCATTATTCTTACGAAGAGGAAGTTTAATAAGCAGCCAAAAGCTAAGGATGAGACCTGGAAAAGTATTTTTTTTTTTTTATTTAAATTCAATTAGCTAACACATAGTACATCATTAGTTTCAGATGTAGTGTTCAATAATTCATCAGTTGTGTATAACACCCAGTGCTCGTTACATCCTGTGCCCTCCTTAATGCCCATCACCCAGTTACCCCATCCCCCCACCCACCTCCCCTTCTGTAATCCTCAGTTTGTTTCCCAGAGTTAAGTTTCTAATGGTTTGTCTCTCTCTCCGATTTGTTCCCATCCAGTCCTCCCTCTCTTCCCTTATGATCCTCTGCACTATTTCTTATATTCCACATATGAGTGAAACCATATGATAATTGTCTTTCTCTGCTTGACTGATTTCACTTAGCATAATCCCCTCCAGTTCTATTCATGTCAATGTAAATGGTAGGCATTCATCCTTTCTGATGGCTGAGTAATATTCCATTGCATATATAAACCACATCTTTATCCATTCATCTGTTGAAGGACATCTTGGCTCCTTCCACAAGAAGAAAAGTTTTGGTCATTAAAATGTCACACTGCTGGCCATGTGGCAGAGTTTTCCATATTGCTTCCTATACTTGATAACATTTTTGGGGTGGTAAAGAAAATGCGGCTCAGGGGCGCCTGGGTGGCTCAGTTATTAAGCGTCTGCCTTCGGCTCAGGTCATGATCATGGGGTCCTGGGATTGAGCCCCGCATCCGGCTCCCTGCTCGGGGGGAAGCCTGCTTCTCCCTCTCCCACTCCCCCTGCTTGTGTTCCCTCTCTTGCTGTGTCTCCCTCTGTCAAATAAATAAATAAAATCTTTTAAAAAGAATGCAGCTCAGAATAGTCAAGGGACATTTCCAAGGGCAGAAAGCCATGAATCACTTTAATAGGACTTGAACTTCGGTGTTCTCCTTTGAGACCAGCACTCTTTCTCCTAAATCCAGCAAATGGACTGTGAGGGGGAATAAGAAACTATAGGAGGAGTGGTTGAGAGAGCAGGAGGTGGGGCACTGGGCTTTATTTACCCAGTCCTACAAAATGGTTATTGTTTAAGGATTTAGACTTTTTATTTGTGTGTGTGTGTGTGTGTGTGTGTGTGTGTGTGTGTTCATGCACATGCATGTACTTTGGATTTGTTTTCTTTGTAGACAACACTATTGCTAAGCCACTTAACTAAGGAGAAAGCAAAAATGGGAAGGATTATGATCATTTGCCACAAGAGAGATTTTCTTCCTTTAGGTCCTAGCTGTGTGACCCTGTGTTAGAACTAGAAAGAGCTCATGTTGAATTCTTAATTTCAGTTTACCTCTTTTAATGACATCTATTGCTGCAATAATAATCACCCTCCAAGCTCTGGGTGCTGGAACTCACTCTCTTGAGAGACTTCTCAAGAAACTGCCATATCTCACCTATGAATAAATTACCCATCATGAACGCACTTCAGCCCCAGAATAATGTGATTTGCCCTGACCCCATTAGATTATATCAACGTAACTACACAGATGCTAATTGTAATACTCTGTTATTTGCACACAGAATCAAGGGGCAATGTCCTGCCTTAAGAGTTTAATGGCTGTAAAGCAGCAAGAAGCAGGCTTCGTTATCCCTCTCTGGCTTTTCAGCAGCTGGTGGTCTCTGCAGGAAAATGCAAATGCAGAAGCAGAGTAGTTGAACCTTGGGTATGTTTGCATTTATACCTGCTAATTAAACCAAAGGAAAAACCTTAACTTCCCAGCTGAAAACCTAACCTGGGACCTCAGCCCAGGTATATGCCAAGAGTGTGTTGTATAGCTCACTTAGAGCAGTGCAGTCCACCGGAAATATGGTGTGAGCCAAAACTGAGAGCCACATATGTAATTCTATATTTTCTAGTACTTAAAAAAAAACAGGTAAAACTAGTTTTAAATATCATTTAGGCCAGTATATCTAAAATACTGTCATTTCTATATGTAATCAATATAAAAAAGTTGAGATATTTCACATTGTGTTTTCCATATTAAATCTTCAAATTCCAACATGTATTTTACCCTTACAACTGTAGAGGATAAAAAACATTTAAGGAGGGCACGTATTGCATGGAGCACTGGGTGTTATAAGCAAGCAATGAATCATGGGACACTACATCAAAAACTAATGATGTACTGTATGGTAACTAACATAATAAAAAAATTATTAAAAAAAAGAAGAAAGTTTCCATTAAAAACAAAACAAAAAAACATTTTTCCTCTACCTTCTTATATTCGGTAACAAAGGCATGTGAATTAAACTGACAGGTGACAAATTAACAGGAGAAAGGCATACACATTTTATTTGATGTTAGTATTTTAATTTTCACACCTACAGAGGTCTTCATAGGAGAGTGAAGACCTAGAGAGGAGGTTAGATCTAGGGGATTACATATCATTTTAACAAAGGCCAATCAATTGTGGAGAAGTGACTAGACACAAGAAAAGGAGTTTGGGCTTCTAGACATGGAGAATTGCGGGAAGGTAGACATATGGAGGAGATCAGGGTTATTTTAGTAAGGTTTGTTTGTGCAGACCCATCTCCCTGCTGACCTTCTGTCTCCAGTGGTAATGGTTGTTTTCGTCCTCCAGGCATGGGCCAGAGGTGAAGGAACAACTTCATAAGGGGAAGTGTATGCCAGCTTTTGGCAGATAGGGAGAGCACAGGGCTCTCTGTGTCTACCGTTTCTCAAGCACAACCAGCTCAAAATAATCCTTATGCCACAGTGTTGTATTTTGGGGTGATATTCTGAACTCCTTCACAGGACATCTCAATTTGGACTTTATAATTTCAGCTGCTCAAGAGCCACAAGTGACTAGGTACAACTATATGGGACAGCGAAGATGTGCTGTTTCTTGGTGTTCTTCCCAGAGCCGCTTCTCCAAGTGCAAATGGACCAAAGACTTAAATTAGGCCAGGAGTATAAAGTGTTTCACATCATCTCTAAAACATGGTACGCTCCAATAAATGATAACTATTATTATTAATATTATCGTTATTGATCTTGGATTGAATACATTCGGCTTGTCTTATGAAAAAGTCCACATCTGGGGGCACCTGGCTAGCTCAGGTCGTGGAGCATGCAACTCTTGATCTCGTGGTTGGGAGCTCAAGCCCCACGCCGGGCATAGAGCTTACTTTAAAAAAAAAAAAAAAGTCCACATCTGAATTTTTACACCCTACTATTGCCCATATGTGGAAAACACCAAGATCTTATTATATAAAGTCTTGGTAAATGCCATGCATAATATCATCCTTAACTACAGCTTTTATGATGTAGCTGTCTCAGACTTACAACAGTTTTATCATACATCTGATTTTAACATATCTGCATAACACCTGTACTATTATTTTATATTTGTCTTCAAATCACCTTATTTCTTTGAACTGAGTGTCTGGGAACTTCACTACCATCCTAGGAAGTCACAACTCTAAAATCAGGGGTTTGTTATGCTAGATGCATATATTTTTCCTAATGTTAAAATAAATGGCGTAACTTAAAAAAAAATTCTTTGTGCCTGTCCTAAAGACATCCTATATGCAACAATAGTATACCTAACATTATCTGAGAAAAAAAAATTATATAATCAGTATATTTATACAATGTTTTGTCCTGGCTCTGCTACCTTGAAGCTTTGTGGCCTTGGCAGGTTACATAAGCCCTCTAACCATTAGTTGTCTTTTCTGTAAAATGAGGATAGCAAACAGTATCTACTGCATAGAGATTTTGAGCGTCGGATAAGATAATGCATACAAAGTGTTTAACACAGTGCCTGGTTTTCTTGAATGCCCTGATCAAGAAATGTTTGTTCTATCTTTATTATAAGTGATCTATAGTATATAACATTTCCCGTGTATTAATTTCACAAGAATACACTAAAGAAATGAAGGATCATTATTTCTACTTTATAGATAAGGAAGCCATGCCTGATCATTTGTCCAGGGCTAATGAACCAGTATGCAGCAAAGCTGGATTCCAATTCAAGTCTTTGAAGGCACATTCATTGCTACTTCCACTAAACTACATTTGATATAGTAGGAAATGTGTTTGCCTGTTTTTCTTATCATTGCCACCTGCTGAGAAAGAATTCTCCCACTGCCAAAAAACTGAGTACAGGAAGTTGGAGAGTCATTTCTTTCATGACCATCAATAAGCATTTATGAAGCACCTAGACATGCAGAGCCCTGTTCACCGAGAAGGTAGGATTTCTTCTGCTCCCTTAGCTGACTGCAGAGCAAGCCTCTGTGGAATCTACCCTCAGAGCAAACACTCAACTGTGCATTACAGTGAAGCCATCACTCCAGCTTGGACTACTGTCACCAGGTGAATTCAAGAATCTGAGCAACTTTTCAGGCAACGTGGTTCTGGTGCCTAAAATAGTTTGGTCTGTCAGATTGGAGAAGGAAAGCACAGTGTTCTTCTGGAATTTAATTTCATGTCAAGGTTTAAATGCTTTGTTTCACTCTACGAAATTGTTAAAGCGCACAACCTCAGTGTCATCCACAGAGTAAAAGCAGATTCTGTCTTTCAACATTCCCAAGAAACCTTTCAAGGCAAATTTAAGTCAGAAAATCCTAACAGAAACTATCCTCCAGATATGAGGCAGCTATAAAAAAACTGCGGGTCCTGTTCATGAGGACTAAAGAACGGCCACATTTTCTTCTGTTTTCTTCTCCAACAAGATTTCTACAATTAAAGTAAAATATGGATTACTAACAATCACAACCCACATTTCCAGAAGAGACACATCTATAAAAGCCTAACAATATAGAATCTGTAGCACAAAATTTAGATTTTAATACTCTTTTTAAAATTATTATACATATGTTGGCCAACTCTCCAACAAAAATGCAAAATCTGTTGGTGCAGATATATTGTTGAGTTAAAAAAAATCCAGAATGGCTTGTTCTATGTGATCCTATCTCTATGAAACAACAACTACATCTTAAACATCTATTTTATCTGTATATCTTTATCCACCTACCTATCTGCAAGAGAGCACATTAACATGTTAAAAGTGTCCCTCTGGAGGACGGGCAGGTTATGGGTTTTTTTTCTCCATGTAGTTTTATATTCTAACATAGACAATAAACAGGTGTTATTTGTAGTATGTTTTTCAAACTATTTAAAAATAACAATTCAGAAGCACTTTGGCCAAGATTGCCTGCTCCCACAGGGAAAGGATGGACCACATGCCACCAAACCCCATGACACAGAACATCTTTGGGAGAAAAACATCTAGGTAGATCTCACCTTAAGCAAGCTTCTGGAGAAGCCAATAGGCTAGCTGGGGACTACTAAGAAGCTATTCAATAACCAGGAATTCAGGTAACCTGACTGACATTCTTTCCATGACCGAGGAATTGAATTTGAGTTTTCAGCCTAGCCTATCACGTGGGGACATTTTCTCACTCAATATGATGAGGGTAATGTGTGTCTATTTCACAGGGTTACCTAAGGAAAGGGATAAGGTATAATGTGTGACATGCCCAGCCCAATAACTGGAAGAGAGCAGAGGGGTTTAATGAACAGGAGCTAGCTGCAGCTAAGCCCAGGCAAAGTCCCTTCCCCAGGAGAGAGGAAAGGAGGAGACATTAACTCCAAATTCCCAAATTTCCTCTTCCTTTTAGGTAATACACGAAGACTCTGAAACTTCTTCCTCCATCAGCATCAGATTCTCAAGTGTGACTGGTGAGCCTTGAGTTCCAACCGTAAACAAGAAGAATCCCTCAGGAAAATGAACTTACTCTTAACCATAAAGGTCAAGAGCTAGAATCCTGAATTTGTTCTGTTCACAGAGAGAAAATTAAAATTTTGATAACACAGTTCAGAAATGAGCACTAAAAATGGATAATGCAAATCCACTGAGGAGAAAGTAATTGTCTTAGAAAGAAGAAAATTTTACATAATAATAAGAGCTAGGTTTAGAGAGGCTAGCTTAACCAAATCCACACAGATAGGAAGTGGTGAAACTGGGGGATTTGAAGTGGGTTTGATTCCACCAGCTTCCTTTTCTTATTACAGGTATCAAATCCTCAGGTTTGAAATGAATGTTAGAGGCCACTAGTCAGTTTCCTCATCTCTAAGAGGGTACAAATAATAGTAGATCAAGGAATTGTGCTGTAGTCTGTAAACTTGTCCATTAAAATATAATTAAGCTGCCAGATTTGGAAAATAAAAAATACAGGATGCCCTGTAAATTTGTATTTCTGATAAATAATTTTTTTAGTATTAATGCATGGACATACTGATACTAAAAGAAATTGTTATTAAATTGAAATTTAACAGGTGCCCTGTATTTTATCTGGCAACCTAAAATACGATGTCAGCCCAGGATTCTACTTATGATCTAAGCAAAAGAAGAGATTTTCTTGGAATGTTGAAAGGTGTAATTCAAGGCAAAAGGATGACATTTTAGAGTTTTTAAACCATAAAACATTGGTTTTTAAACATAAAACATTACACTTGACTAATAATTTCCTTTGATTTCAGTCCTCCCAACTGACACTCAAAGAAATTATGCTACTTGCTCAATGTCACACAGTTAGTAAGTTAAAATATCTGACATTAAATCTAGATAATCTAATGCCGCTGCTACTCTTACTACCATTGCTAATTATGGTAAGCACAACTATCATGTATTAAGTGCTTACTATACTGTCTGCCAGGTGCTATGATTAGACTTTATACATCTTTTTTATGAGGACAAACTTCTGCACAGAATAGATTCTCACTGAATATAGTTTAGAATCTTCCTCAAAAAATTTATTTCAAATTCCAAAATGATGAAGAGGCACCTGGGTGGCTTAGCCGGTTAAGTGTCTGTCTTCAGCTCGGGTCATGATCCTGGGGTCTGGGGATCGAGCCCTGCATCATCGGGCTCCCCGTTCAGCAGGGGATTCTGCTTCTCCCTCTCCCTCTGCCCCTGCTCATGTGCACTCTCTCTCGCTCACCCTCTCAAATAAATAAATCTTAAAAAAAAATTCCAAAATGATGAGTAATTAAATTGAGTAGTAGTATATTCCAAATAGTTTAATTCAAAACTTGACAAATTCCTGGGAAGTTATTTGAAGAGACACTATCTATTAATATTTACACATTTATTCCTTCTCTTGGGTGTTGAGAACTTTGAGGAAAAGGAATATATATTGGCCACCACTAAATCATCCTTCATTGAACCCGGCACTTTGCAAAGAAAAGGGATTCAAAAAAATCTTTATTACACGAATGAACAAATGAATAATTAGAAGTCTACAGAATACCAATTTAAGATTCTGGAAGAGTTGAGAAGACACCTCTTTTTTTTTTTCAGTAAATAATTTACAACAACCACAGAGGTTTTCAAGAGAAAAAATAGATAAATCAGTGAGTAGTGATCTGTAGAACAAGCCTTGCTTCTCTAAGCTTTGCTTAAAAAAATATGGTTAGAGACGGAGGAAAATGAAGAAAGAACTAAAGGTTTTTGTTTAATTAGGCAGTATTATGGTTCTTCAATAGACAACTTGCTTCATTGTGCAGCCTACAAAATACACAGAGGGTCATCCCTGGAAGAGCCCACCTGCCACGCAGAGTTCTGTTGTTAGGAGACTATAAGGCTTTAATGGTACCAAGTACCAGGAGGTGGCTGAACTGAGGGACTACCAGCAAAACTCATAAATAACCTAATGATAGAGGGCTTAAGGGCCACTTTACTTCTCTGGTACAGAAAAGCATAGCAAGGAGGGAAGGAGGCGAGGTGGTGAGAAGGGGAGGAGGAGGGGAGGAATGGGATAGAGGAATAGAGAAGGCAGCAACAAATATTGGGGGGGAAGAAAATAACTGAATTCAGTAAGGGTCAAGAGGGTGAATTCTAGCCCCAACTCTACAAGCTGCTAGGGACAGGATTAGATGAGGTCTTTTCCTTCATAGGCCTCAGTTTCTTCAATTGTAAAATGAAGGCATGTAGGGGTTCAGACTATGTCATCCCAAAATATGCCACTTCAGCATGTTGGTTATTTTGAATTTAAGCTACCTGAGAAACACTCTGACAATCTTCTGTGCCCCTGAAAGCAGGAGATAAATTTCCCACATGAAAGGTACCCTCACTGTACTAGGAGGGTAAAAGACATCCTTATCACCAGAGACGGGAATTTAGGGCCAAGAAGGCTATATGAACAAACCTTGTTACTTTGTCACCATGCTTCTACCTCTAGCCCAAACCCTTTGATCTTGTAAATTCTTTACAAATGTATTGTTTCTTTATTGAGAAGGCAAAAAAGCTTCCTGCATTGGTCACTTCTTTGAGTCTCATATCTTTGGGCTGGGACGGGGGGGCCTCCCATATGTGTGTTTGAAATTTTATTTCCTTTTCTCCTGTTAATGTTTTATGTCAATTATTAGACCAGCCACAGAACCAAGAATGAAGGAAAATTTTTTCTTGTGCTCTCTCTCTAAAATAAATAAATAAAATCTTCAAATAAATAAAAATAAGTAAAAGGGGTGATAGTGCCTACCCCATAAGTTCTTGTGAGGATTAAGTGAGTCAGTTCTAAGAGCCAAATAGATATTAACTTCTATTATTATGGCTATTATCATCATTATTATCATTAATCTAGAAAGTGGAGAGGTATAGAATACAGCGTACTCCAAACCTAGACTTGTCTTAATTTATTGATTCATTTATTTGTGATTTTCTCACTGGCACTAACATTCCTCATTATACCATCTGAGAAGTCTTGATCCAGAATTGATCCTAAGGCCCCTTCCATTTCTGATATCCTATGACTCCACAGCAAATTAAGCTCCTAAACACAGGCTTCTACACCCTCAGCAAGAGTGCTAAAGCCCACAATATACGCTAAATGAAATGTACTGAACAAATAAATTTTTTTAAAGTTGAGGACCCACAAACCCCACCCAGTTCACGAGCCCAGATTCCAGCCCTACCTCTCAGCTGCAAGGGTTTTTCAGAGCCTGCGGTTTTGATACTCAAAAAGGGAAAAAGGAACATAAATGTTTCAGCAAATGCTTAGTGCCATTCCCTCCCAGGTTAAATTTGCCCACAATCATCCAACCATTAGCTGTTTCATTCATTCACTGACTTACTCATTGGTTCGGCAAATATCAGCACAAAATCCCCCCATGTTCCAAGCATTGTTCCAGCAATGAGTAGATTACAATGATGAATCATTCATAGAGCAGGCCTCCACAGTAGTTACAGTCTCCTTGAGGGGAAAAAATATGTACAGTAATGGTAATTTAAGGTGAGGAGTGCTGAGAGCGGCCACAGTTTAATGCAGGAACAGATTACAGTCAGCTTTGAGTAGCAGCAACATCTTCAGGGGAAAAGCATGTGGCATTTAAAGAGGACCCTGAAGGAGATAGGCATATGGACATTTCAGGCAGAAGAAACTCATGGGCAAAGAATTAATGCCACACCCTATCAAGAGCTTCCATCATACTGTGTGGCCTATCACGAGGCACAGCGTCACAGGGCGTGAAGCCCCAGAATGACATCCCAGGTCTGCCACACGCAGGTCACTTGATTAAGCAAGGTTCCTCTCCTATTTTCCCTATTATTTCCTAAATGTAAATATTAATGTGAGATGAGTAAGCAATAGTAATAGTTAAAATGTATCTAGCCCCTGCAAAGTGCCACGTATTATTTTAAGCCCTTTGTATGTGTTGGCTCATTTAATCTACATAACAAATGCATATTTCAGGGTGAAGTAATTTGACCAAATCAAAGAGTAATGAGCATTGCAGCCCAGACTTTTTCCCAATCCTATCTGACTACAGACCCAGGCCAAACTCTAATCATTGTTGTTACTATCTCTCTTTCACCTGTGAAGAAACTGAAGCCCAGGAAAGTTAAGACACTTGAAGGCTCCAGGTCATACAGCTAGGAAATGGCACATTCAGTCTTAGATCTGAACCTTGATTCACCAGCATGTGCTCTGAAGGCCCATGCATGCATGTTCTTACCATCAGCAACTGTGCTTAAAATACCTTACTGTGTGCTAGGCACTGTTTCAATCATTTACATAGATTAACTCATTTAGGCCTTACAAAGGCCCCATGAAGTCAGTATGGAGAGAAGATTGAAGGATAGAGGTGTTAGGTAACTCACTCACAGACACCATTAGGAGTTGGTGCACCCAAGAGTTGGACTCAAGCCAGCAGGCTTCCCAGTCTGAGCTTTTAACTATGACATCATACTCTCTCTTCCAAAAAAAAGAGGAAGAACAGGCAGAAGGGGGACACATTTTGAACATTCAGAACCCCACTTCCCTCACTCAGAAAACACTTGAAGTGATCTAAATTTTGAGGGTAACATGTCTAAAAGACAAAGTGCTCCCCTGGGAATTACACCTTTCCTGATTTGAATCATTCATATTTTCATTGCAGGAACTGTGTAGGAGTTGGGGAAAGATTTCATCAAATGAATCATGTGGCACTTTCTGTTCAGATTGACTTTATCTATATGCACCCTTATAGAAGACACTTGAAGTCTTTAAAATTGGACCACGTGGGCAGTGTGTGATTGTGTTTGTGTGCACGCACACTAAATGGACAAACAAATGGAGGGAGCTATTTAAAGTATGAGAGCCAAGTGAAAAGATACACTTTAAAATTAGAAGAGATTAGGGCGCCTGGGTGGCTCAGTTGGTTAAGCGACTGCCTTCGGCTCAGGTCATGATCCTGGAGTCCCTGGATTGAGTCCCGCATCGGGCTCCCTGCTCGGCAGGGAGTCTGCTTCTCCCTCTGACCCTCCCCCCTCTCATGTACTCGCTCTCTCTCATTCTCTCTCTCTCAAATAAATAAATAAAATCTTTAAAAATAAATAAATAAATAAATAAATAAATAAATAAATAAATAAAATTAGAAGAGATTAGGGTCTCCAAAGCTTAAATGAAAGAAGTCTTATGGAGCCTTTTTTAATTTCTACCATTTCATGTGCTGTAACCTTCTTTTTAATAGTAGCTATCATCTCAAATGTGGTGGGCATTTTCATAAGCTAGAAATGATCATTCGCTCTTAGAATTAGAAGACACCAATAATTGACTGATAATCTGTCTCAGTTAAGCTATTTCCTGCCACTCTCTTTCACTTATTTTTATTCAGAGTGTGAAAAATGCCTAGCAGGTGGACTTTCTGTTGAAAACTGAAGGAAAGATGTATTTTGGCTAATCACTTTGTGCAATAGTTGGTTAGGAAATAAAAGCTGGTGTTAAAGGCAAGATAAGTGTGCAATTAATGACAACTGTGTAGGAATTAAAGAGCAGGAAAATATTACAGCCAGTCTACGCTAATAGCATGAAAATAAAACCTCTCCACTCGAGAGGCAATCTCCTCTGCTTCCTTGTTTTATATCTTGAGTCTTTTTCAATTAGCTGCAGGTCATGGAAAAACAAATAACAAATCTATCATCCATCTTTTGCTTCCATTTGAAACTGTAGTATGAGGTTGTTGTTGGTAGAAGTAAAATCATTTTAAAAGTTTATTATGTATATAAGTGCACATAAAATATTAATTATGATATTTGTTATTATAATATTATATATTATATTAATATTATAATATGCTAATATTATTATATTATATTATAATATGCTAATATTAACTAACAATTCCTGAGGATTTCTATGTGCCAGGCCCTGTGCTGGTTTCATAAGGATTAACTCAGTCCTCACAATTTAGAAGGATGAGTGGTGATAAACAAGGAGGAAACCATGGCTCAAAGAAGTGATTTATCAAAGGTAATACAGATTATTGGTAGTGAAGAAGGATTCCAACTCATGGCCATGTGACCAAAAACCTGTTCTCTTTATGGCTACTCTGTATGCCAGTTTTACCTGTTATTTCTCTAGTCTTAAGCAACTCACTTGAAACAGCAAAGAAACCCGTTAATGGTTATCTTATTATCTGATGGTTGTATAAAGTGGTGCTTCTCAGGCTGGAACCTGTGGAACGCAGGGAAGCACCTCAGGCTCTGAAGCCAGAGGATATTGAATGATGTCCCTTTCTAGAATTTTAAAGCTAGTCAATTGGTAATTGAAATATTATCCCTACATTAAAACACGTTTTATAGAGAAATCACATGAATTTTTAAGGTAAAACATGGTGAGCATTAAAAGAAATTTGGGGTTCAGCTCTATCTTCCAGAAGGGCTAAGTCCAGACCCTAGTCTTGATTCATCTTTCTAAAGTCATCATCACACCTCAGCCTGCCCACCATCTCCCCTTCTTCTGGTGATAGCACTAATGATTGTTCTCTAGGGGACCACCCTCCCATATACTCTCACTCTCAGTGACTTGGTGGTAGAC
The DNA here is from genome assembly GCF_964656455.1 of Halichoerus grypus. Lineage (NCBI taxonomy): Eukaryota > Metazoa > Chordata > Mammalia > Carnivora > Phocidae > Halichoerus > Halichoerus grypus. The sequence goes on along the minus strand of NC_135713.1, from coordinate 46,049,135 downwards.
CCTATTCCTGACTCTAAGGGAAGACTGTGATCCAGGGCTGACCAGTGGGACCCAATTACAGATCACTGGGAAAGAGAAATTCTTTTGTATTGACTTGAAGCTGGGAAGATGACTGCCTAGAGCTGCTCTGAGCCATCTGGCCTCTATGTGAGCAGAGCTTGCCTGAGAATGATGCCAACATGTAGCAAATCAGGGCCAAGAGATGGAGCAAGACCAAGTCCTGCTGAAATTGTTTGAGCACCGGCCATGCTTGAGGCAAAATCCTGAACTCATTAGTTATGTGAGCCAATAAATTATTTTTTGTATAAATGTGTTTGTGCTCTCACTTGCAATGGAAAGTATCCTAATACAATGCCCACTAATCCCTTTGATCATTACAGAAACTCAGAAGTCAAGCCGCTGGCCATAAGATGGAAGAAAAAATCCACAGCTGCTGGTCGTGTTTCCACAATCTAGTTCATCTGCATATAATGGGAGAGGAAGGATCAGAACCTCAGAAAAAGGAAAGGCTCATGGAAACGAATAGCCAGGACCCTCTACCTACACAAGTACATAAATCAAGCAATGAAATAAAAATGATATATCAAGAAAATGGGCAGGATTCCCAGAATAAATAAATCTTTCTGTTCCCATCATAATGTGATGTGGATATGCCTGGGTAGGAATGACCTATGTGATGAGACAAAGAAAAGAATAAATATAACCTATTCTACCCTATAAGAAAACCATTTGCCATGTTAGTAAAGAGACAGATAATTAGAAACAATGCACATATATATTTATACATACATATTTATACAAAAATACATACATGTATTTTTCAAGAACCTGGGTCTAAAATTGGCTATAATTTTATTTGTTGGGCCTCCTAACTTTGAAACTTAATACCTTCTACCTCTATAAAAGCAGAGTGGTATCCGACCAAGACCAATGTCAAAGAAAGCCAAGAACTCTCAGGTCTAGTCTCAGCTCTGTTCATTATTACTATGTGGTCTTGGAACCTCTTTGACCTTGAAGGTATCCCCAAGTTTGGTCCCAGTGTAATGATCTCAACTTCCTTCCATGTAGTCAACATACCCTCTTACCCTCCTGCATAGTCTCCCTGTGTTCAGGCCACCAGCTACTGCCACACTGGCTGTTCTACATGCACCTGTCCCAATACTGCCTTCCTTTCAGCATCTATGTCAAGTCCTACCTACTCTGCAAAGTCCTCCTTACTGTCCCAGCTTATATTTATCTCTTCCAAGTTTTCAGAACATAGAATATCAAGGAAGATGTTTAAAATGTCATCTCATCTAATCCCACCTTCTTTCTACCAATTTGTGGTTTATGTATTTAACCAGTGCAAACTCAAATGCTTGCAGGGAACCCAGGAAGTGCGGGATGTAAGATGATAGGATGAAGGTGTATAATTGAAAGTAACACTTGCCCAGTTACCATGATTTCTAAAATATTACACATACAAAATAGCCAAACCAAATGCAATTGCAAACTATGTGAGACCAGTGGACCATCACTCTAGACCCTGCCTTACATCATCTCAGCCATGACATGACTGATCATGAATGCTGACTGAAAATTACAGTTGCGCAAAACATGGTATTTCCTGTTCTGTATTATTCCAGCTCTATTAAAAATCCTTCTTTAGGAATCAATTAATACCTGGAGTCTTTGCTACACTAGGAAACACTCAATTATCTCAAATCTGTGGTATTTTCCCACAAGTATTTCAAATGCAATATTAGTGTTACTTCCAAAACGTAAGCCCCTTGAGATGAGGACCCAAGCTGTTATGTGGCACCCAAGTTGGGTTAGAGACGGATTTTTTTCACTTGACTCATTCACTCTGTACCCCTGGCCATGAGAAAATCTTGTTTGAAGAGAATCTCTCTGGAGGCCTATTTTAGAGAATGACAAATGAAGTGGTGAAGCAATTAAATCTAAAATGCTCACCCACAGGATGTGGGAGAGGATCTCTCATTTCACCCAGAGATGTTGATTGTAGGAAGATTTTTTGTTTTGGTATGTCTGCAAAGTAAAAATTCCTCAAGCATTCATCACCCAGCAATTATACATAAATGTTGCAATTAAGTTTTCTTTTTTCCCAAGTTGATAAGTGTCAGGAGAAAAAACCACATTAAATCCACTTAGGCAAGGCAGGTTTAAAAAAAAAAAAAAAACTTTAATGGACCAAAATTATGTCAACAATTCTCAGTTCCTGTTTGAAAGTAGAGAAATCATGATTAATTGACTGGTTTTCTGATCATTTCATGTACTCAGTTTTCTCCCCTATGCTATCCGCCCAGTTAGGTCCTTCTGGCTCTTGAGTGAGGCTCACTTAGGTCAAAGCAGCCAACCTGCATGGAAGATGCAGAACTCAGAAGTTCTTGGCATCCTTGTCAAGTGACCAGTGAAGAGCAGATGCTTGCTGTCTGTTGCTGAAAATGGAATGAAGAAACTTTTAGGGCTTCACAAACTCCCTTCAAGAGAAACACCTAGATCTATGCCTGGGTACTGACACTTCAGTACTCATCTGCAAATGAGTGTTGAATGAGCATACAATTTCCTAACATGGTTAAGTTTCATATTTGGTAGTTTTGCAAAAGGAAGGAAAACAGAAGTAGGAAATGTAGAAATTGATAATCAAATGACATTTATTTATTTTACCGTGGAATGTAAGTGAGACTTGCCATTATTTTGTTAAAGTTATATATACATGTGTTTGTTTTAGTGAGCTTACTCAATAAAAAAAGAAATTTTCCCTAGAATGTCTTATCTCTTAAGCATGAGCTCATTAACATCAAGAAATAAAGCTTGACATTCTGGGGAAAAAATATTGACACATTTAGGCTATTAATAATAAAAATAATATTTATGGAGCACTTACCACATTCAAAGAACTTTATATTTAATTTTACAATTAATCCTGACAATCATTTGAAATAACTAATATTATCCTCCATTTTACAGGTGAGACAACTGAGGCACAGACAGATGAAGTATCTCACCCACAAGGATATAATTACTAAATAGTGGAATTGGGATATGAACTCAGGCAACCTAAGTTCAGAAAATATAAACATTCTTTCTATGCATTTTTTAATTTCACCTTTATTACATCAACTGGTGTCCCAATGACCTACTTTCATGGGACATTTGTGTTCCTAAAATAACAACCACTTTAAATTTACAAATCAGCATCTCTGAGTCTGCCTTCGAGGGGACACAATTGTTCTGTCAGATATTACTTATTAGCAGAGCAATTTGGTCACATACATTTTGGAAACTTGGACATAGCCCAGTCAAACAGGCTGCTCTACTGCAGGACCCCTCAGTCCTTCAATGTGCCAATGTGCACTGCATTTAAAATAAAATGCTAACTCCTCAGCATTGCAGACCTGTCATGATCTTCCCAAACCCAAGCCACTGCACTCATCCCCAACCCCTGTGCACTAACCACACTCTCCCACATTTACTTCTTCCCATAAGCCAACCTCTTTGCTGCCCCAGAGTCTTTCTTTGCACTTGCTGCTCCCTGTACTCTTCCAGCTCCTTACACAGCTTTCTCTCTCCCACCATTCAGGTCTCAGCTGAAATACTGGCTCTCTCAGAAGGCCTTTCCCATAGCCCCATCTGAAACCCATATGGCCAATCTCAGTTGTCTTTATTCTATTACCTCTTTTATTTTCTTTGCTCACCTTGTTCATTTATTTACTTACTTGATTATTGGCCCTTTTCTAAATAAAAGGCCCTGGAGAACACGAGGACACAGGGTCCAGAAGGATAAGGACACTATCTTATTCAGTGCTGGATCCTCACTAGTCAGCACAATCCCTGACACATACAGATGTCCAGTAAATGTTTGTCAAATGAGTGAATGAATCTCCAATTTATTCTATTTCCTAAACAAGTCTGACACCGCTCCTTTTTAATATCTATTATATCTTCCAGAGAGCTTGTACTCCACAGAACACAGTTTGTGAAAAGCAAAACTAAACCAAATAAACTCTATTATTCAAAAAAAGGAAAATTTAAAAGAAAATTATCCTATCTCTGGGCCTACCTTAAAATAGCTATGCTTTAAATTAATATTGTGGGGTATTTCTGATGAAATGTTTAAATGAATCTAATTAGTATAATTATGTTTCATTAGATTAATTTAAATATGTCTAGCACTTTTTATGGTTTAAAGAATACAGGATATTCCGTCCTCAAAAATACACCTAGGCCAAATGGTAGCTCTAGAACTGATGCAGGTTTTAAATGTAAATAGACTTACTGAAATTTCTGAATTCTCTTGTATGTTAGCCCAGGTCCTCCAAGAATGACACACTCAAATGCATGCTGTGGCTTGAATTGTGTCCCCTCCACTCAAAAAGATGATCAAGTCCTAACCCCTAATATCTGTGAAAGTGATCTTTTTTGGAAGTAGAATCTTTGCAGATAATCAAGTTAAGATGAGGTCATTAGGATGAACTCTAATGCATTAAGACTGTGTCCTTATAAAAAGGGGAAATTTGGGCACAAAGACAGACATGTACAGAAAGAAGATGATGTAAAGACACAGGGAGAAGATCATCTACAATTCAAGAAATACTTGAGGCTACTGGAAGCCAGGAGGAAAGACTAGAATAGATCTTCCCTTATAGCTCTTAGAAGGAAACAACCTTGCCAAAACATTGATCTTGGATTTCTAGCCTCCAGAATTGTGATGCGATAAACTTATGTTGTTTAAGCCACCCAGTTGGTGGGACTTTGTTAGGGCAACTCTAGGAAACTAACACAATAAATCAGAACTAATTACAACAGATTGAGAGATTAATTAGGAAAAATGCCTGTGAAGGAAAAGGTGGTTGGGAGAGCCATCAGAATGCCATGCAGTTCTGTCCCATATGAACCAGAAAAGGATGGATGGAAGGAAGGAAGGAAGGTATGTTGGTTGAATGGAAGAGCCTTAGACTGCATTTCAATTCCAAGAAAGTTAGGCAAAGCTGATATGGAGTCCTTGAACAAAATTTGCCCATCAGAGAAGTCCCATTGTCTCCCAGGAATGGGCCTGCCTTAGTGTTTTTGCCATGCCCAGTCATTAGCTAGGAGCAGTCCATGGGAAGTATGCCTTTAGCACCAGCACAGTGATATGTTTCAGATATGGCAACTGGGACAGTCAGAGATCTGAGCAACATGTTTTCACTGCCTCCACACTCTAGCCTTGCCATTTTCATGGAGATTTTGCTGAAAGTTAAGCTGGAGAGATTTGGGAATCCTCCTAAAAAAAATAACTAGTTGCATAGTTTTAAGAGCTTGCCACTTCAGTTAGAAGACTAAACCTGCATGGTAGTTATGCACTGCTACTTACCAGCTCTGTGTTCTCAGGCAGCTAATTAACCTCTCTGGACCTTAGTTTCCTCTTCTGTAAAATGAGGAATAATAATAACAGCTAACTCAAAAAGTCATTGTGAGTTTTAAATTAGATAATATAAGGGTTCATCATAGTTTCTGGCACACTATTAGCAACCAATAAAATGCAATGCATGGTTATTAACTGTTATTATTATAAATACTATCAATGCAGAAAACATTTTTGAGGTTTAATTTGCATGTTTGTTTTGCCTGCCCCACATGGCTTAGCCTTTTAAAAAACATAATAGAATTAGTCTTTTCTGTGGAGAGCACAACTATTGATCAAGCTCTCACCATACCACCTTCCCACATCTGGATGATAGCAAATTCTAGAGAAAGTCAAATAATGGGTCTCATTCCCCTGCCATCAGACAGCATGATGATGTGCCCTAAATGGGTCCAGTTGTGGTCATCCTCTCCATCTACATTCCCAGGGAAGAGACTCTCTTTCTATAAGGATTGTAAACTGGGATATGAATTCTTAAATGTCTCTGCATGAGCTGGGTTCTTCTTGCCACCACCACATCAACTTGTGCCACTCTCTCCCTTGTTTACTACCCTCTAGTCACACAGGCTTTCTTTCAGTTCCTAAGATGCCATAATACCTATCCTGATCAAGGCCTTTGCCCAGAATTCTTTCTCCTCTTTCCCTGGCCACTTCTGCAATTGCTCAGCTCATTCTTCAAAACCTGGCTTAAACTCCCTTTCTTAGAGAAGACCTGTACCTTCCCTGAGGTCTGTAAAGCACCACTAAGTCAACATGTCCAAACCCAAATTCATGATCATCTCCTGAACCTGGTTCCCTAGCTCTGCAAATTGTTCCACCATTCATAGAGTTATGCAAGCTAGAATCACCATGCTTGACCTGAGAATTATGATCATGCCTACCCTGTAGATGGAATGATTTAAGAGCAGAAGATGCAGAATCCTGGCTCCAGCTGTTACTGGACTTGCTGGAAAAGTGAGTCAGTACATCTGCTTTTGTTCTTAAGCTAGTCTGGGCAGGGTTTTTATTACTATAGCAAAAAACAGTCCAAGCTAATAAACTTATTATCATCATTATCTTCATCACCATCATTACTATGTTTGTTGTTAATTGCACCTACTTGGAAAAAGGAGAAAACCTGTATCTTCAGGAGATGTACATGTGAATTCATTGAAAACAATAGGGTAGGCTTGAGGACAAGCCAGAGCTTCATCTAGATAAATGGGGTTAGGTGTTAGAACATCAGAGGTGAGTTTTCTTATTCAGGTTTCAACTGCCCTTAACCTTCAGAAATACTCATTTTTCACATTCACCAAAACCATTTCACTAAACTTTGAGTACTCCATTCATCCATCCACCTGGGTGTCACTGGAAGTGATTTAGAAAGATTACAAATCTCTGTGCCTTTCCACTGTCCTTAGAATATAGACAAAATCAAACCTTAGATCCAAGGGCAGCATGAACTGGGAACACTATGACATTAAGTCTCATCTCTATTGGGGAATGAATACAGTATAGGGAAGACTGGGTGGAACTCGTGACCTGGGCTTAGCCCGTGAGCGCATTCAATTATCCCAGCCACAGTGACTGACACAGTGACGGGCATGTAAATTCAGTTTGACCAGTCAGCTTGAGAGTCACAGAATATTTGCTGGGAATGCTGAGGCAAAGACTCTCTTTTCTGCTGGGGATGTAAGACTATGTGTGAAAACCCAGGCAGGAACTTATGACAACCATCCTGGGACCCCAAGGTAAATCAGCCTTAGGATGAAGTTGAATCTGGGGAAGGAAAAGCAGAAATAGAAAAAAATACATGGCCTTCCATCACATTGTTGAGTTACTAGATCAAACCTTACTTGGAGCCAGATACTCCTGGACTTTTTGGTTACTGGAATCAATAAATTTCTTTAACAGTTTAAGCCTGTGTCATAGGGTTTTCTATAACTTGTAACTAAAGCCTCCTAAGAGATTTACTTTTATATACATATTTATTTCTGCAAGAAGAGTCAAATTTTCTATCAGATTCTCAAGTTATCTATGACCCCAAAGAAATATTTTAAAACCCTGGACTAAAGAACTTCCAAGATTTCTTGCAACATTAGCATTTTGTAATCTTCTGGTTGATTTTGTTTTAAATTCCAAGCTTAGCTGATAATGCATAAAGCTAGGCAATGTAAAAATATGTTTTCAAATAAAACTGGACTTTCCATGATAAAAAAAATTCTTATTAGCAAAAATATTTGAAAATATAAGAAAGTATAAAATAACAGAGAGACAGCCACTGTTGATATTTGGGGGATTCTTTTTCTATGCATTTTTACTCATTATCTTATGGAAGTTTCAATGTGGTAAAGCTGATACTATATATACACATTTTTTGGTCTCTTTTTCACTTGACATTATAACATAAGTATTTCTCCAGATTATTAGAAAATTTTGTAAACATTCTTTTTAATGCCTGCATAGCTTTCTACTGGTCACTATAATTTCCTTAATGTTAGACAAAATGAGGTTGTTGTTTTTGTGAATTCTTGCCTTAACTTAAAGGAAGGAGCTACAGTGAGGAACATGTTCACTGCTATGGCAGACCAAACTATGGGGCAAGTTGGGGAAGGAGGCGGGATCATACTAGGATGTTCCATGTAGTCTTTCTTCTCTGAGTAACATTATCACATTTCTCTTGCTGCAGAATATCTTCCTCTGGTCCTGCAGCCACATTGAAGGTTACAGCCATTATTCTCCTTCAAGTTCTATAATCAATCACCTGGAGAATTTGACTCTAAATAAATCATGACTAGCTTGAGTCGGGTGCTCACCTTTAGTTCATTCAACTGCTAGCTAGGGTGGAGGGTAAGGGTACAGGGTACAATGTCACATCATACAAAATGCCTCTTGGGAATTCACCAGCATGGATTTGGGCCTCACCCATACTGTTTGGAAGAACAAGCAGTACCCAGCAGGAAAGAAAGAAAAAAAAAAAACAAAAAACAAACCAGGGCTCATACTCATACTCTTGGAAAACACCCCCTAACTATTCACCATAACAGGTTATAAATATAACACCATATTCCCCACACAACTGATCCTCAATTTCTCCATTATTCTTTGTACTAAACACCAACCTTTGTAGATTTCCCCAACAACCGTGAGTTTTCCTGCTGAGCCTCATGCAGTGCTTGGATTAGAAGTTACATTTTTCATATCCATGGCTTTTCTTAATCATTTTATGCCGAATTTCTTCAAGACCAGACTTAGCTGAGACTACATGAGCATTCTCATTGTTTATAATACAAAACACTTCCATCCTGGATCTGCCCTGACAAAGAGCAAAAAAGTCAGCTTATTCTGCATACTGGATTCATTAGGCTTTGATGTCTTGTGCTCACCCCAGCTACCCTACAGGTTTGGGGACAGGGAGGTGAAGGTGGAACAGGCAGTGGGGGAAGCACAGGTGAGAGAAAAGGAGCAAGGATTTAAATTCCTCCTCTGGGCTCCGCTGTGTGCCTTGTAAACATTCACTGAGAACTCTCTGAAGTTTACACTCCTTTGAAGGGCACAGTTAATAAATGCATATCTCTAAGGAGACATAAAAGGGCTGATGTAGCCTGTTGCTTGCTGATCTAATCAGTAGCTACACATATCTCCCATTTTTTAACTGTTCACAGTCTGAATGGCAATGATTGAAGAACATTTCTTCTTTCAACAGTCCTTCCTCCCCACCCCACCTCCCAAATTAATCAAGACCTGTACCAGGTGCTGTAAGTTTACACAAACAGAAATACAACATAACCCAGATCCTAAAGAAGTCTCCAATGAGCAAAAGGCTATAATGAGGTACAAAGTGTGATCCTAGTGTGGACAAAAGAGGTGCTAATTCTGACTGTGGGATCAGAAAAATTCATGCAGAAAATGAAATTTTCTCGAAGTCCGTTAAATATGGATATGATCTAGATGAGGGGAAAGGGGGTGCAGTGATATTCACATACTAACACAAATAAAAATGAAAGAGATGGTAAAAAATCAGTGGGGCTGTTCAGAAACCATTGCGTATTCCAGCAAGATTCCATCAGAAGGGGCAAATGGTCCATTTTGAAGGAAAGCTAGAAAGATGGATTAGGGCCAAGCACTGGCAGACCCTAAAGCTGGACTAGGACATTTAGGCTTCATCCTGTCTGCAGTAGTAAAGCCATAGAAGGTTTTCCAGTTAGGAAGGAAATGGAGCCTCATTCTCACTGAAACAAAGTAACTCTGGAGGCATTTAAAAGGAAGGACTGAGGGACAAAGTAGAGATTTGAGATCAAGAGAGCACTTGAGTAGTTGTGCTATGTTTAGGCAAGAATACCTAGAACCAGAATTTTGGCAGTAACCAAAAAAAAAAAAAAAAAAAGACAGAAAAAAGAAACGAAAACTGCCACCAAAGCTTTGCACCCACAACACGCACTTGAAATCGTTTCCTTGTTCAAGTCCTAGGAAGGAGGGATTCACATGGGCTGGATTTGTCTGAGAAAGAGGATTCAGAACTTAAGGAAAAATACAGGAGAAGTCATTGAAACTATGAAGAGGCAGCACTCTGTTAAGTATTTTTATACATCTCTAATTCACTTTAACATGAAGGATGTACAAAATCTGAACAATGGAAAGGTAAAAGGGGAAGGAGGGGATCCTGGATGTGAGAAACACCATAAAGAGTGACTCTGAGGCCTGATAAACAGTATGTGCTGGAAAAGCTTGGCTGGTCAGATGGATGACCTTTAGTAGGATTTAAAACCAATGGAGACAGTGGAATCAAAGAATGAGATTCCTGAATACCATCTAGAGAAATATGGGGGTGGGCAAAACGCAGTGAGGATCCATTATGGTTTGTTATGCAGGCAAGTGCGTGGTTGGAGACATATCATGAGTCAAGTGGTGTTAGAGTGTCTGTAATCCATGGTATAACCCCTCCATGCTTATTTCTTTCATCCACCAAACAAGAACCTCCTTACTGTGTTGTAGATTGAAAGGAGGAACATTTGCCACCAAGATGACTGACCAAAACTTGGAACTGCAAGCCACAAACAAACCTTGTAAGAAAGTCCCTGGCAATTTTTGCTCCCTATTTTCAACTGTACAATTGTTTGGCAGAGAGGCTGGTCTCTTTTGTTGGGGGCTTCTCCATGCATAAATAAGGATTAATTATCTTCTCAGTCTTTGTAAAAGTGTTCTTGAGAGGACCTCATGCTGGAAGGTGTGTGCAAAAGCCTTGAAAGAAAAATGGGCAAAGTAAACTGCACAGAGTCAAGATAATATTAGATTCAAAATTTCAGTCTGAGTATATGGATAGCAACTGCAACAGAAAAAAATGGCAAAAAAAAAAATCTCACAGTTCTTTTCCTTGTACACATAACATGTGTCAGGTATATGCTAGAGGTTTAATGTGTGTAACCGTATTTAACCCTACAAAGAATTCTAAGAGATTTTTACTCCTCTTTTTCAAATAAGAACATTGAGATTCAGAGAAGTTAAGGGCCAGGTCCAAGATCACACGTCTAGTAACAGAGTGGAATTTGAACACCATCTGGTTGGACTAGAGCTCAGTCATGCAACCTCTATTCTACATTGCCTCTGAGGGTTACCCCAAGCCCCACAGGATACGTTAGAGCTGAGCCCAGGCTTGAACAGAGAAGAACAACCTAGTCCTGGATAGGTTGTTAGATCTGTCCTATATGGACATAGCTGGAGCCCAAATCCCACTGAAGGCACATGTCCAGCCCAGCACCAGGCTTCAGGATACAAGGAGAAAGGTAGAGCAGAATGTGACCATCAAAAGCAAGAGAAATGAGGCAAGGGATGTGTACAAGTACAGTGCTATACACATAGCAGAAGAGTAGAAAATTGATATTTGTGGTATGAATGAATGGATGGATGGATGAATAGTTGAATATGTTTACATATTTACTAGTATGAAAGCCTCTCATTTTGCTGGTAAATTATCTTCTACTAACTTGTGTTAATTTAGAACTATTCTTCTTTTTACAGTATTACTTATGAAAAGTTGAAAAAAGACTTTCAGGGAACAGACTCCCATAATTACTAGAACAAAGCATCATAGAGATTCAGAATGAGAGAATGCCTTGAAGCCAGCCCCTGCATGCCTCGATTCTAGGTGTAGCTGATCTAAAACTCCCCAGTTAGCTATTATACTAACTATTCTATCCATAAAGGCTGCTACAGAAAAGATCAGTCTCACAGCCTTCCAGAAAGACGTGTCCAGGTTAAATGGTAATAGCCAGGTATTTACATAGCTCTGTCACAAAGCAGCAAATGTCATCAATGAATGCATTTCTGGTGCTGCTATATATTCTGTATGTTCTGTATTCTGAGTGAAACTTTTCTACCTAAAACTCCTTTTATTGGTGGGAAGGGAGAGGTAGGTAGTATAGCTGTGTTTCTACCACTAAGTGACTATATGATCCTAGGAAGGTCACCACCTCTCCAAGATTCAGTTTTCTGAATAGGAACAATAATAGTGCGTATCTCTAGGGTTATTCTGAAGATGAAGTGAAATGATACAAGTTAAGTACTTAGCTTGGTGCCAGGAATATGATCATATTCCATAAATGTTAACTGCTTTATAATTATTACTGTTATCATTAGTGATCCATTTACAATGGAGAACCTCCATGATCCATCCTCCAGCAGCAGAGGCAAAGAAGTAACATGTCCTATTTTATAGTCATTAAGATGTTTCTCTTCAAAAATAAAAAAAGAGGAAATGGTATTTTTTCTTCCATCACTACTGCATCTGAAATAAAATTCTTATCAGGTATGTTATACCTGATAAATAAAATATAAAAAAATAAAATAAAATTTACCCCTCCACACAACTATAAATTCAGGTGGGATGTTCTCAGTGCCAGCATGTTATAGTCCTTCCAAGGTACCAAGTGGCCTTCAGATAAATTGCCAGACAAAGGTGGCCCAGAGGCAAGAGTGAGAAGATTGTTTGGAGCAGATTAGAGATCTGCCCCTCTAGTGGCCCATGGCTCCCCACTAGACAATACAATTTATTCTGGCATTATAATAACATATCCTACTATTAGCACAATACCCATGACTCAAGCTTTCCATAGTTTCTAATGCCTTTTCCTTTTGGCTCAAAGTTATAATCCTTAGCTAGAAGAATGATGTCTCATTTCATGGCCAGTTCCTTTTGAATCTCAGGGTTTCTTAGAACTTAAGGCCAAGTAACTGATCTGGCAGAGAGACTGCTCACAGGCTGGGGGTAAGGTCCAAAGTGATAGGGCTAAGATGGGAATAGAGTCAGGGTTCTGGACAAGGATTTATGAGACTGCCGAAACGTGGATCAGGAAGTGAAGGTGTAGGAACAGAGATTCTTGGCAGAGTATGAACTACAGCATATTTACTCTGGAGAGGCTTCCAGGAATTTTGTTATTCCAATTTGGCAAACCAGTAGCTTAGAAATCAAAATAAGCCCAAATGAGTTTTGTTTGATGCACATAGTCTTTAAGATTAATTTGCAGGAGATACTAACATTTAAAAGTTGGGAAATTACATATAAAAGTCTGTATTTCCCAGCTTGTCATAAAGAATGTGAAGATCCTGATAACCCTGGGTCCAGTGGCAACAATGTAATTTTCAGCTGCCCCTTCAGGGACACACCAGGGTCTTCAGCCCCTCTGAAGTCTCAACAATAGCGCTGAAGGAGACCTGTCACTTACCATTGTGACTGTGCTGTAATATTTACTGTAAACATGCTTCTATCAAAAGTAGAATACAAGATAAGCTGGGAAAACTTATTTTTTCAAAGAATATAAGAGCGAGCCAATTTATAATTCAGATGTGAGGGCAATTTCTATTTATTTAACATCCCAACAGAGTATGTCTTTGTAGAAAGAATACAATTTAGACAGACATCACTTTGAAACAAACCTGGCCTGCTTTAGTCATGATTTACCTCTTTGGTCCTTATTGACACCTGAGTTTGTAGCCCTGGGATATTGCAATGCTGTCATTGTATAGGAGGAGAAACTGAGGCATAGAGAAGGCCTATGATCTCAGGCACACAGACTTCAGAGTGTCCGTGACCACTCTGGCACCAGGACATAAACCTGTGAAAAAAATAACTCACACAGTAAAGTAGCAGGTGTCCAAGTGAACGGCATGTGCTTAAAAAGCAGACAGTATTTTTTTGGGTCGAGAAATGGGTAGAAGACATGAACAGACATTTCTCCATAGAAGACATACAAATGTCCAACAGACACATGAAAAAAAGCTCAGCATCCCTTGGCATCAGGGAAATACAAATCAAAACCACAATGAGCTACCACCTCACACTGGTCAGAATGGCTAAAATTAACAACTCAGGAAAAAACAGATGTTGGCAAGGATGCAGAGAAAGGGGAACCCTTTTACACTGTTGGTAAAAATGCAAGCTGGTACAGCCACTCTGGGAAACAGTATGGAGGTTCCTCAAAAAGTTAAAAATAGAAATACCCTACGACCTAGGAATTGCACTACTAGGAATTTATGCAAAGAATACAAAAATAGTGAATCGAAGGGGCACAAGCCTCCCAATGTTTATGGCAGCAATGTCCACAATAGCCAAAATATGGAAAGAGCCCAGATGTCCATCAACTGATGGATAAAGAAGTGGCAGATGTCCAAAAAACACAATGAAATATTACTCAGCCATCAAAAGAATGAAATCTTGCCATTTGCAACCACATGGATGGAACCAGAGGGTATTATGCTAAGCAAGATAGTCAGAGAAAGACAAATACCATATGATTTCACTCGTATGTGGAATTTAAGAAACAAAACAGACGAACATAGAGGAAGACAAGGAAAAATAAAATAAGACAAAAACAGAGAGGGAGGCAAACCATAAGAGACTCAACTCTAGGAAACAAACTGAGGGTTTATTGAAGGGGAGGTGGGTGGGGGGATGGGGTAACTGGGTGACGGGCATTAAGGAGGGCACGTGATGTAATGAGCACTGGATGTTGTATGCAACTGATGAATCACTGAATGCTACCTCTGAAACTAATAATAATAAACTAATAAGTATATGTTAATTAAATTGAATTTAAATTTTAAAAAAGTTAAAAAGCAGACACTGGACAAGGGAGTCAGGGAGAGAGGACATAGGAACAGGGCTTGATTTAAATTCTGAAGGGAGGTATATTGGACACTTCATATGCAACATTGCAAATCCTGTTGGAGGCAACCAGTTCTATGCAGGATTCAATCGATTTGTGCAGGTCCTGCTCTGGGACTTGGTGTTCACACATGCACAACCCAGGAGTATATGTGAAATGATACTCCTTGGGATAGTCCTTGACCAAAGGGGACAGGAGATGATTATAAATGTGTTCCCTCTTTATTCGTTCCAAGTGTGCACTTCAGACAACTTCATACGGCTTCTCAAAATGTCCCGCAATATTAAACAACAGTTTCCTGTAATGGTGGTCAATTTGATGACATATCCTCTTATTTCTCTTCCTCCTCCCCAGGTGTCTCAGTTCAGGCTGCTCTAACAAAAATACTATGGACTGGGTGGCTTAAACAATATTTACTTCTCACAGTTCCAGAGGGTGGTAAGCCCAAGAGCAGGGTGCCAGCACATCTAGTATCTAGTGGAAGCCCACTTCCTGGTCTGTAGATAGCTGCCTTCTCACTGTGTCGCCACACAGAAGAGAGAGAGTGTGTACAAGCATACAAGCTCTCTAGTGTCTCCTCTTCAAGGGCACTAATCCCATTCATAAAGGCTCTACTCGTATAACCTAATCACCTCCCGAAACCCCCACCTCCCAATACCAACACATTGGGGATTAGGCTTCAACATATGAATTTTAGGGATACAGACATTCGATATATAGAACCCAGTCACCGTAATCATCATCCCTGATAACTAGAAACATGTTAATAAACATTAGTTGTAATATTTGTTAATAAACTACTCTCATAGAAACCTTGTTTCAGACTTTAGGGGAACCTGGGCTAAAATACAAGTTTGGTGGTAGATATTATTTCAAGGCAGGTGGTATTCAGGGGAGAGGATGTCATTTCTCCAATGTAAGGCTTTTAGGGAAAGGAATACCTGGGGATAATTGATTTCCTCAGTATTACATCATATAAACCCTTATGAGCCTTAATTAAAGGATATTAGAAATGCCCTAAGAATGCCCTAAGAATGCCCTGCTCAGTGACTCATTGCCAAAAGTAGTTGAAACAGAGTTGTAAGCTTAAACAGTTTAGGAATGATGTTTGTTTTGTTTTTGCTCTGTTTTAGCTTTCAAATCAAAGTATTTAAGAATTTTCCAATTGAATTAAACAATCAAAAATTTTTTTTTTTTTTTTTTTTTTTATTTGACAGAGAGAGAGAGAGAGAGACACAGCTAGAGAGGGAACACAAGCAGGGGGAGTGGGAGAGGGAGAAGCAGGCTCCTGGCCGAGCAGGGAGCCCGATGCGGGGCTCGACCCCAGGACCCTGGGATCATGACCTGAGCCGAAGGCAGACGCTTAACGACTGAGCCACCCAGCTGCCCCTAAACAGTCAAAATTTTTAGAATGCTGTCAAGATGAGTCCAAAAACTCAATGTCATTATTTGAGAAACAATTTTATATTTTCAGTTTGTTTGGATTCTATTATCTGGTTTCACCTTTCTTGATAATTTTAATGAGTGAAGTCTAGACTTAATCCTTTCAGGACTCCCAAGGTAAGATTTCAGATTATTTCTGAAGTCGTTTGTGCAGGAAAATGTGTGTGTGTGTGTGTGTGTGTGTGTGTGCGTGCGCGCACGTGCGCCATTTGGCATTAGACAAAGATAGTTCTGGTCTAGCACTAATTCCCTGGATGATCTTAGTCAAGTACCTTTTCCTCTGATGCCTCAGTTCCCTCACATGTAAATGAGGGATGCTACCATACTGTTGGGATGAAATCCACACATTTTGCAGTTCAACCCAAGGGTGTGAATCATTTATCTCACACCCCAGAAAACTAAACATTCCATTTCAGCATGACCCAGTGACCTCTACCGCATGCTTCCCAAAATAGCCTTTTCCAAGTTTTAGAGAGTGCTAACCAATTTCTGACATCCAAAGTGCTATTCATTTTCATGAATGGAGAAAAGATAGCTATTTGTTTGTGTTTGTGCTTGCTTGGTTGTTTACGTGTCTGGTTTATAGCAGGTTTGCTCCAAGGATAATTCAATATGGCATGAGGATTTCACAAGCCCGAGAGACAGGAGTTTACCAACAATGTCAATGACTTTCTTGCTGTCCCTTGTTTCAATTTCACTTAAGTTAGCTCTGAAATTTCCCCCAAAACTCTTGCATTTTGTAGCTTAAATTAATTCCCCTGGAAGACTCAGAAACATTTTTCTCCCAATGCAACCTGACTCCTGAGAACACTGGAAGTGGCATAACCTCACTGGTGGTAGACACACACCCTAAAAATTCACCTCTGGCCCTGCATGAGCCTGACTCTACCTCCTCCTCTGGTCTTCAACCTACCATTTCATGTCCGGCATCAGTGTGGTTGAGATGGAGTATCAGTTATTTTAATCTCACAGACTTGGCTTCAGGAAAATTCTTCTGAACCTCTCCTCAGAAGCAGGTGCACAGCACAGAGTTCTGACCTGGCGCTCTCCTTGACTCCTGCCTCGGAAGATCAGGAGTCAGGCACTGACTACTGCTGGCATTTCTCAGTCCTCTTGGTGTGGGTGCCATCTGATTCAGCATCTGTAGGTGTCAGGGCCTAGCTGACATCCAGATCTTTCCTTCTGGCTGGACTTCATTGACCAAATGTGGCCTTTCAGCACACATCTGTCCTCCAGGCTGGTCACACACTGGATACTAGCAGTTTGGCAGACAATAAAACGCCCCCATTACAGCTGTCTCTGTGTGGTCCTGTACATCCAAACTCTTAATTAGCTGACTTGTGTTAGGCTCATTATTCAGAATCTTGCCCCAGAGCCCCGCAGTATAGCTTTTCCCATAGAAGTTTTGTACATCTTTTATTAGATTTATTCCTAGGTACTTGATATTTTACTTACTCCTACTTACTCCTATACTTATTCCTGTTATTTCCTTAATTTCATTTTGTTTCTGGTGTATGGAACTACAATTGGATTTCTACAGTAAAACTCAGATAACATGCTCTGCAATGATGCAAATTTGGGTATAAAGCAGTTGGTATTTGAGTCCTCCATCTGGCCTCCATTCTCATAGGTATTTGGGCTAAAGTTTGTGTCTTGTGGGGGCAAGAGGGACAGTTAGAAAGTGGCTGCTTTTGCTTTATGGCCATATGGGACTGTCTTTGGTCAACACATAGTCAACTGGGTAGAGCTTAACTGTCATCATTTTTATTTTGTACTTGGTGTGTCAATACAGAGAACCTGAAATATTTTACTTTATATTAACCTCACTAGGAATGAACCCTCTCATTTCACTGTTTGAATTTTTGGACGCCACTTATAACATTATGGTGTGGTGGTGTAGTATATTAATTTCGTTTCCAGCCATCTTGCTAAATTTGTCTATTCTCTCTAATTCACTATAGATTCATTTAAATTTTCTGTATCAACTACAAGTAAAGAAATTTTGTTTCTTCTTTTCCTTATACCTCTTTTCATCCTTATTTTACTTTATCTTTTTTCTTCTTTAAAGTCACTTATTTACAACAGATTTTCAGTAGGCCAAGGACTGTTTTTCATTAAAAACAAAAAAGAGTCTATTTTTTTCCTGAGAAAGCATGTTCTATTTTCAATTGAGCAAATGATATTAGGTACCCATGAAAGAAAATTATATAATTAGTGTGCATTAATTATGGCTTAAGAAACAAAATTGTTTTCCCTTAGATGAATACATATAGTTTAATGTGTTTTGAGTACCTTAATACTATAGTGACAGGGACATAAAGTTTCTAGATAAATAATGAAATGTGATTCTTTTCAGCTTTTTGAGGTATAAATGATGAAATCATGAGATATTTAAAGTGCACATTGTGATGATTTGATATATGTATACATTATCAAAGGATTCCTCCATTTAGTTAATTATTATGTTCATCACCTCACATTTCTTTTTCCCTCTCTTCCTTCCCCCCTCCCTCCCTCCCTTCCTTTTCTTCCTTTTTTGGTGAGACCATTTAAGTTCTATTCTCTCAGCAAATTTCAATTATACAACACAGTGCTATCAATTATAGTCACTATGCTATATATTAGATCCTCACACCTTATTCATCTTAAAACTGAAAGTTTGTATCATTTTACCAACCTCTCCTTACTTCCCCCATCCCCTAACCCCTGGTAACCACTTTCCTACTCTCTGTTTCCAGGAGTTTGGACTTTGTTTTAGATTTAATATGTAAGTAATACCATGCAATATTTGTCTTTTCTGTCTGGTTTATTTTACATAGCTTACTGCCCTCAAAGGCTATCCATGTTGTTGCCAAAGACAAGATTTCCTTCTTTCTAGTGCCTGAGTAATATTCCCTTGTGTATATATTCACATCTTCTTTATTCATTCATCTGTTGATGAAAACTTAGGTTGTTTCTGTATCTTGGCTATTTGTTAATAGTGCTGCAATGAACATGAGAGTGCAGATCTTTCTTCAATATTCTATTTTCATTTCCTTCAGATATAGACCCAGAAGTGGGATTGCTAGATCATTATATGGTTCTACTGCAGTTCAATAAAGAACAGAAGTGTTTATTGTGGACATTCTGATCATGTACCCAATATCAAAGGGAAAGTTTCAATATTTCACCATTAAATACAATAATTGCTTTAAGTCTTTTATAGATACCCTTTACCAAATGAAAAAATGTGTATTTTCTATTTGGTATGAGTTTCTATTATATGTGAATAATGAATTTTCCCAACACTTTTTCTGCATCTACTGAAATGACTATATGATTACTTCTCTAATGTCAAATATAACCTAATATTCCTTGAATAAACACAAGTTGGTTTTATATAATATATAAATATTACATATAATATATACCATACATATTATAATGCTTGATTCAGCTTGCTGATGTTTTCTTGGGATTTTTTCATTTATAGTCAGTCATAGCCAAGACTAGTGTGCTTCTTATACTACATCATAAAGTGAACTAGGGAGAATACACCCCTTTCCTATTCTCTAGGAAAGTTGGTATAAAGCTATAATTCTTTTTTTCCCCCTTTTTTAAAATTTAAATTCGATTAGCCAACATATAGTAGTACATCATTAGTTTCAGATGTAGAGCTCAATAATTCATCAGTTGCATATAAAATCCGCTGCTCATCACATCACATGCCCTCCTTAACGCCCATCACCCAATTACCCCATGCTCCCACCTACTTCCCCTCCAGCAACCCTCAGTTTGTTTCCTAGAGTTAAGAGTCTCTCATGGTTTGTCTCCCTCTCTGATGACTTCCCATTCAGTTTTCCCCTCCCTTCCCCTATGATCCTTTGTGCTGTTTCTTATAGTCCACATGAGAGAAACCATATGATAATTGTCTTTCTCTGATTGACTTATTTTGCTCAGCATAGTACCCTCCAGTTCCACCAACGTCGATGTAAATGGTAAATATTCATCCTTTCTGATGGCTGAATAATATTCTATTGTGTATATATACCACATCTTCTTTATCCACTCATCTATCAATGGATATCTCAGCTCTTTCCATAGTTTGGCTATTGTGGACATTGCTGCTATAAACATTGGGGGCTTGTGCCCCTTTGAAACATTACATTTGTATCTTTGGGGTAAGTACCTAGTAGTGCAATTCCTAGGTCATAGGGTAGCTCTATTTTTAAATTTTGAGGAACTTCCATACTGTTTCCCAGAGTGGCTGTACCAGCTTGTATTCCCACCAACAGTGTAAGAGGGTTCCCATTTCTCTGTATTCTCACCAACATCTGTTGTTTCCTGAGTTGTTAATTTCAGCCATTCTGACCAGTGTGAGGTGGTATCTCATTGTGGTTTTGATTTGTATTTCCCTGATGCCGAGGGATGTCAAACATTTTTCCATATGTCTGTTGGCCATTTGTATGTCTTCTTTGGAGAAATATCTGTTCGTGTCTTCTGCCCATTTCTTGACTGGATTATTTGTTTTTGGGGTGTTGAGTTGGATAAGTTTTTATAGATCTTGGATACTAGCCCTTTATCTGATATGTCATTTGCAAGTATCTTCTCCCATTCCGTAGGTTGCCTTTTAGTTTTGTTGACTGCTTCCTTTGCCATACAAAAGTTTTTATCTTGATGATGTCCCAATAGTTCATTTTTGCTTTTGTTTCCCTTGCCCTTGGAGACATGTCTAGCAAGAAGTTGCTGCGGCCAAGGTCACAGAGGTTGCTGCCTGTGTTCTCCTCCAGGATTTTGATGGATTCCTGTCTCACATTTAAAGCCTTTCATCCATTTTGAGTTTATCTTTGTGTATGGTGTAAGAAAATGGTCCAGTACATGTGGCTGTCCAATTTTCCCAGCACCATTTTGAAGAGACTGTTCTTTTTCCATTGGATATTCTTTCCTGCTTTGTCCAAGATTAACTGACCATAGAATTGAGGGTCCATTTCTGGGTTCTCTATTCTGTTCATTGATCTATGTGTTGTTTTTGTTCCAGTACCATGCTGTTTTGGTGACTACAGCTTTGTAATATAGCTTGAGTCTGGCATTGTCATGCCACCAGCTTTGGCTTTTCTGGTTTTTTATTTTTTTTCAACATTCCTTTGCCTATTCAAGATCTTTTCTGGTTCCATACAAATTTTAGGATTATTGATTCCAGCTCTGTGAAAAATGTCAATGGTACCTTGATAAGGATTGCAAAGAATGTGTAGATTGCTCTGGGTAATATAAACATTTTAAAAATATTTATTCTTCCAATCCATGAGCATAGAATGTTTTTCCATTTCTTTGTGTCTTCAATTTCTTTCATAAGTGTTCTGCAGCTTTTAGAGCACAGATCCTTCACTTCTTTGGTTAGGTTTATTCCTAGGTATCTTATGGGTTTGGGTGCAACTGTAAATAGGATCAATTCCTTAATTTCTCTTTCTTCTGTCTCATTGTTAGTATATAGAAATGCAACTGATATCTGTGCATTGACTTTATATCCTGCCATGTTGCTGAATTCCTGTATGAGTTCTAGCAATTTGGGGGTGGAGTCTTTTGGGTTTTCCACATAAAGTATCATGTCATCTGCAAAAACCCCCACCAAGAAGGAGAATTATAGACCAATATCTCTAATGAACATGGATGGCAAAATTCTCACCAAGATATCAGCCAATAGGATCCAACAGTATATTAAAAGGATTATTCACCACAGCAAAGTGGGATTTATTCCTGGGCTGCAAGTGTGGTTCAACATTCACAAATCAGTCAATGTGATACATCACATTAATAAAAGAAAGGACAAGAACCATATGATTCTCTCAATCAATGCAGAAAAAGCATTTGACAAAAATGCAACATGCTTTCTTGATTAAAACTCTCCACAGTGTAAGGATAGAGGAAACATACCTCAATATCATAAAAGTCATCTATGAGGGGCACCTGGGTGGCTCAGTCATTAAGCATCTGCCTTCGGCTCAGGTCATGATCCCAGGGTCCTGGGATCAAGCACCACTTTGGGCTCCCTGCTCAGCAGGAGGCCTGCTTCTCCCTCTCCCACTCCCTCTGCTTGTGTTCCCCTCTTGCTGTGTCTCTCTCTGTCAAATAAATAAATAAAATCTTAAAAAAAAAAAAAAGTCATCTATGAAAAGCCCACAGCGGATATCATTCTCAATGGGGAAAAACTGAGAGATTTTCCCCTAAGGTCAGGAACAGGACAGGGATGCCCACTCTCACCAATGTTGTTCAACATAGTACTAGAAGTCCTAGCCTCAACAATCAGACAACAGAAAGAAATAAAAGGCATTCAAATTGGCAGAGAAGAAGCTAGAATTATTTCTTATTGAACATGGATATTATTCACTATTGAAGCCGTCAGGTCTGGAGGTTTCTTTAAGGGGACGTTTTGAAAAACCTGTTATAGGGTTTTCAGATTTTCTTATATCTTCTTGTGTCAGTTTAGTTTGTCTTTGCCTAAGAATTTGTCCATTTATTCTAAATTTTAAAATTTTTGGCATAAAATTGTAATACTTTCTTGTTGTCTTTTAAAAGTATCTGAAGATGCTGCAATGATGTCTTTTCTTTTAATCCCTGATATTGGTTATTTATGTCCCCTTTCTTTTCTTCATCCATTTTACCAGAGGTTATATTTCTTTTTCAAAAAAGCAAATTTTGGCTTTATTGATTCTCACTATTGTCCATGTGTTTTCAATTTCATTAGCTTCTATTTTCTTCCTTCAACTTTCCTTAGATTTTGCTGTTTATTGCATTCTTCAGTTGTACTGCATTTCCCTCTTTGTCTGTTTCATCAGTTACGGAGAAAGGGTTGTTAAACTTTTTTAATCAGGATTTGTTCGTTTCTCCTTATAGTCTATCATTTTTTACTTAGATATTATGAAGCCATATTATTAGCAGCAAGCAAATATATCTTTCTCCTAAATGACATCTTTTACCAATATGCAGTGACTTTAATAACACTTTCAAGCCTCACATTCTGGTCTGTCTGATATTAACATGGCCACACCAGCTTTCTCTTGATTAAGATTAACACAGTGTATCTCTTTCCATCCCTTTACTTTCCATTCTCTTCTGTATTCTGGTTTTAGATCTCTCTTATAAACATTATATAGTAAGATTTTTTAAATTCTGACAATTGGTTTCTATTAGCTGGAGTTTCTAGTCATTATATTTATGTAATTAACGACATATTTAAATTTGATCAACTGTTTCATTTGGTGCTTTCTATTTGTCACTGCTGTTTTAGCTTTCTCTCCATTTTTGCATTCTTTTGCAGTAATTATTATCATTCCATTTTTTTAACCTCTTTTAGTTTGGGGCATTATATTGGAGTTTTTTAAATAGGTACATTAGAAACTAGAACATGAATCTTTAACTTATTAAAATCTAATATTAAACAATATACTTACTCTTCTTTACAGGCAATTCAAGAAACATATTTACTAACATTTTAACTTACATGCATTTATTATGCAATTCTATATTTTTTAATTTCACAAGATATTACTCTTATTTTTGTAAAGTTCATTTATATTTTCCCTCTTTATTGTTTATTTCTTCTTGCATCTCAGGTTCTTCTTTAGAGACCACTTTCCTTTGATTGAAATTTCTCTCATAGAATTTCTTTTAGTGAGGACATGACGGTAGCAAATATATTCCATTCTTGAATGTTTAAGTAATTTTCTTATTTTGCTTCCATTCTTAAAAGATATTTTCTTTTAACAAAGAATTCCAGACTAGTGATTATTTTTTTTCACATTGAAGATATTATTCCACTGGCTTCTATCTTCTGTTTTGTTGTTGAAAAAGTGACTTTCACTCTAGCACAGGGTAAGCAAACTATATCTCATGGCCAAATCCAGTTCACAACCTGGTTTCATAAATAAAGTTTTACTGCAATACAGTCATGCTTGTTCATTTCTGTATCACCTATGGTTGCCCTCTCACTACAATAGTAGATTTGAATAGTTGTGACAAAGACCATGTGGCCCTCAAAGCTCAAAACAACTACTTGTTGGCCCTTTTTAGAAAAAGTTTGCTGACCCCTAATCCAGCAGGAACTCCCTTTGAAGGTAATTTATATTTTCTGGCTTCTTTGAAGGTTTTTTTTCTTTGATTTTCTCCATTTTTACTATAATATGCTTCTTCTTATTTATTGTGCTTGAAATTTTTTGGATATCTTGAATCTGTTGATTCATATCTGTTATAGGTGCTTAAAAATTCTTAATCATCATGTCAGTTAACTATCAGTGAAATTTCCTCTCTCTGGGGAGGAAATTTAAAAGTGGCTTGGCTGAGCAGTTCTGGCTCAGCATCTCTCATAAGGCTGCTCTTACATGCACGCCTTGGTTGTGGCTATAGTCAACTGAAGGCTTGACTGGTACTGGAGGATTCAATTCCAAAGTGGCTAATTCACATGGCTGGTAATTTGGTGGGGGCTGTTGGCAGGAGGCCTCAGTTCTCTTTACAAGGGCTTTCCACACAGCATAATATCCTCATGACATGACAGTTTACTTCCTACAGAACAAGCAATCCAGGACAAAGGACCTGGCAAAAGTTTCTCTTTTAATGACCTAGCTTTGAAAGTCACACATAATCATTTACCCCACATTTCTTAGAAGTAAGTCATTAAATCTAGCCCACACATGAAGAAGTAAATTAGGCTCAACTAGTAAAAGGAGGGGTGACAAAGAATATGGACATATTTCAAAACCACCACATTAACTTTTATAATTTTTTCCTCGTTCCTATTTTCTCTCACTCCACTTGCTCTGGGGCTCCAGTTAAATATAGGGTAAGGCTTCTCTCACTGGGTCTATATCTCTTACCTTCTCTTCTGTATTTTTTGGCCCTTTTCCTTCTGTGCTACACAATTAGTAACTTCTTCTGACCAATTTTCCAGTTCATTGAGTCTATCATCAACTATGTCTGATCTGCTATTAACCTCACCCACTCAGTTTTGAATTTCAGTCATTTCATTTCAAAAGTAAATTTTTTATTGATTCAAATATAAATTGTTTCTAGAAGTTGTATTGGTTTATTTTCAAATCTACTAAATCACTTCCTACAATCTCGTATTCCTTGCAAATAACTTCAATTTTGCATTATATTTCTTTAAACATAATCAGGAATGTTTTCAGACCTGTCTTTGTTAATGCCAATATCTGAAGTCTTTTCAGGCTTATTTCTGCTCTTGCTGATTTTTATTCTTAGAACCTACTTTTTTCATATGCCTGGATCTTTAACTGTAATGAACATTGTATTTAAAAATTGTTTTGTTCTGTCATGTACCTGGGGAAGACTACAAGTCCAGGAACATCTCTAAACAAGTTCAAGGTTTGAGACTCCCTGGAAGACTCAGAAGATTCAATCTCTGACTATAATTTCTCAAAAGAACTTTCCTACTGTTTGTTCTCTCCTCAGAGCATGTAGAAGCTTTGTGAATTGTAGTTGAGCATGGTCAGAGGCTTGGTTAGACCCTCATTTTATGGGTGTCCTGAGTTTTTATGTCCACCTTATCTCACAGAGTGACCAAGTAACCTCCCTGAGAAAGCAAAGTAAATAGACGTTAGAGTCAAAACTTAAACAAAGGCTTCTGTGTTCCCCTTATGCCATATCTGATCTACACAATCAATAACTGGTAATGTTAGACAGTGATGATGATGGTGTTGTTTTTTCTTTCCCTCTTCCCACAACACAGGCTCCAGGGGCACAGTTTACTTAGCAATGTCAAGTCATGTAAGAAACTAGATATTCTGGCAAAAGACCAGCCCAAAGATGCTGAAGGCAAAAGTGCTGTCTTTTTACTGTCTGGACTGTCAATGGTCAAAAGCAAAATCTTCAACTTGAGTAATTTGAGAGGTGCTTTCTGACTAGTGGGAGAGCAACTGTGTATTTTCAGCGTGAGTGCTGCCATTGTTGCAGAAATTTAACAGCACTGTCCATAAACAGGATATCTTTCCATGGCACATGTCAGCAGGGCATCTGATTGATGCACTGCATTGTTTTCAATCACAGTTTTATGAGGCCCACATTAAATATTAAAAACTGAGCTATATATTTGGAACAGTAATTAGTCTGAAGCAGCCTCTGTGCCTTATCCTGTTTTAAAGTAAACCAAGGATGATGAATATTTAATGTACTGTACCTCATTGTCATCTGATAATAAGATGTGTTATAGGGTTATAAAATGTTATGTTAGGTTCTTACAGCACATCATTAATATTGTAAAATGTAGCTGGGCTCCCAGACAGAGATGTCTGACAGAAAAACAATAAAAAGATAAGTGAGATCAACCATTTCCTCCAAGGGCTTAGAAGACAATCAGCCAAGAGATGAAAAGATGTATTTGAGAGTTAGATGTATTCACCAAGCATTAAAGTGAAAAGAAGGAAGAAGACAATGAAGTAAAAGAGAACAAGGGAAAAGATGGAGGGGAAAGAGGAAGAAAATAGGGAAAACAAAGAGAAAATGTAGAGAGGAGGTTAGTTATGAGGAGCATTCAAGGATCAGATGGGAGCTTGGATGGAAAGAATGCTAAAGAACTTTCCCACTTTTAGATTCTAGGATTCCATGCTCCCTCTGAAGAGCTCAGAATATTCAGCCTTCAAGGTATGTCACTTACACTTTGGCATAAGGATAATTTTGAGCTGAAGGCAATTGATAAAGAGCAGACACAGGAAGAATTCTCTGCTCTCCCCTGTAGCTGCCTAAATGAAGGTCACAACCTTTCTTTGTGAAGGTGTCCCCCTTCGCCCATACCAGAATGAGGAAACCAACTCCTGTTACCAAAGACAGAGATGGACTGAGATGAGTCTGCCTAAAGAAACCTTGCTAAATAAACCTGATTATCGTGAGTTCCTCCATATATTTCCTAGTCACCTTCCCACAATTTATCGCTCCTAAAAGCCCAACCACCTTCCCTTTGTCTAGTCACATCCCTATAATTTATCTCCCTTTATTAAAACTGTAAATAAATGGGACTAATGATTTTTGTGGGGAGCATGGGGGGTTACTTCTTTTCTCTAAAGCCCCATGCACATAAAATTAAAAATATTAACATCAATAAAAATTTTCTTTTTTTTCTGCTCATCTTTCCTTTGTCAATTCAATTGGCAGGCTCCAACCACAAACCTAAGATGGTAGAGGGAAAGTTTTTCTTCCCCTATACCTCACTATTGAAAATCTCTACAGCCATAGGAATCTCATAAGACCATTTATTCTACCTAGTGGATTCTCTGAAAGAATCCAATAGCACTCCAGAAAGATTGTCTACAGAGTAAACACTGACAATAAAATAAGTATCATTTGGTAAAAGTAACAGTAAAACAAGATTAGAGTTTAGACATGTCATTTATTTAGCCCCCATTTTTCTCAATCACAGAAACAGGACAAGGTATTAGAGATATCAAATCTAGTTTAGGACAAGTTTCTAAACCATTAGCATCAGAAAGTACCTTGGTAATCACAACAGCATACAGGTTAGGAACATGACCTTATAAGACTGATAAATTCATGTTTGATTTCTACCATGCACTAGCTTGTGACCATAGACTTTCTAGGCATCAGTCTCATTGTCTATACAGTTTGTTCTTAATAATAACTAATACAACTAATACAGTTAGCACAATAACTTGATATTTTAAATACCAGTAAATATGAACAGTGATATTGAGAGTGATGAAAGAGGAAGAAGAGGAGAAATCATCCAATTCATTCTTTTATAGAAAGATGATTGAGGGCCAGGGAGAGATTACTTATTAGAGATAGTATAGCCCACTATTGTTGAAACTGAAAGTCAAGTCAAATATCCCTTTTTCAGTTTAAGTAATTGTATACAGCTCTTATAATGTATCCATTCTAGCAGTAGGTGCCAAGGGATCAATACAGAAAGAAATATAAAACATGAACTTTAACATCAAGAAATAAAATTTACCTATTGAACACTGAGGGATTAATATAAAATTTATGACATGATTTACATTTATTTGATAAGAAGTATATAGAAATTAAATATGTCCCCCAAAGTTTATGAGACCAGGTGGAAAATCCTTATGCTATAATGGAAAATAGAAAGTAAACAACAAAAGTATATGTAGATATATAAGGAAAAAAGAAACAATATCAGAATAAAATATATCATAAAATAATGAAAAAGATCTTTCTCCTAGCAGTGAGATTATAAGTAATTTTTTTCTTCTTCATACTTTTTCCATATTCTCTAAATTTTCTGCAAAGGCACATATTACTTTTTAGAATTATAAGAAAGGTAAGTTTTCTCTTGCCAAAGATATACATAGTGCGAAAAGCTTCTCCTCATGGTAGCAACTACAACACATATAAAAATACCTGCAAATAAAATTGTGAAGAAGGTTTATAAGGCTTCTATGAAGAAAACTAATTAACCCCAAGTATATTATTATACTGTATTAATCCCAATAGGATTTTTTCAAAACTTGACAGAGTTCTTCTAAACCTTATCTGGAAAAATACAAAAACTACAATTGTTAGAAACAATAATTTAAGGGGCGCCTGGGTGGCTCAGTCGTTAAGCATCTGCCTTCAGCTCAGGTCATGATCCCAGGCTCCTGGGATCAAGCCCCGCATCAGGCTCCCTGCTCAGTGGGAAGCCTGCTTCTCCCTCTCTCTCTCCCCCTGCTTGTGTTCCCTCTCTCTCGCTGTGTCTCTCTCTGTCAAATAAATAAATAAAATCTTTAAAAAAAAAAAAAAAGAAAGAAAGAAACAATAATTTAAGACTTAAAAAAGAGAGATAACTTTTCAGGCTTCTGATTGGCCAGGCTGAAACAGATTGACAATGCCCAGTTTCTGCAGTTTTTGTGAACATGAAAATTAATACTACCTTTCTACAAGATAGTTTGGCAATATGCATGAGAATTTCAAAGGGGTATTCTCTATGACCTTATGATTCCCAGTGCCAGTAATTTAAGGAGATAATCACAGAAGTGTACAAAGAGGTTCAGAGAAACATTATTTTGTTCTTATAAAGTAAATTAATGTACAACCTTAAATATCCACCTTAGGGTATTAGTTAAATAAATTATAGTTTCTCCATAAAAAAGAATTGCATATAGCTACTAAAGGTGTTATCGACCTAAATTCATGCCATCTTGTTAAGTTAGAGGGGAGAAACAAAACAAAACAACCTGTGTGATATGATAACAAATAAAATAATGAGCAAACAGAAAAATATTTAGAGAAGGGGTCATTTAGGGATGTTAAGATTTGGAGGGTTTTTTTTTTAAGTTTCTTATTTGTATTTTTTCCTGTTCCTTTTTGTCCCCAATGAGCTTGATTTGTTTTCATAATCAGAAAAAAAAAACCTGTGAAACTCAAAAAAGTAGTATTTTTAATAGAAATAAAGACAATAGAGTGGGTCAATGTATCCAGGAAGAAATGATGAATCTAAAATCTTCATTTTAGTGAATTGTTTCAATCTCCTCCCTTATTAAAACTCTTATGAAAGTCCAAGGAGCTGCAAAGATGATGAACTGACAAATGGTCTTTTCCTCCTCTTCAACCTGTAACAATGATAATGAGGAGGAAAACGAGCAAAGAGAAGAAAAAATAGGTTATTCAATTCTGGGTAAGATGTAGGCAACCTCTGTGGGATCCCAAAGGAAGGAAAAAGAAGGGAGTATGAATTCAAAGACAGACAAATTGGGGTTTGATTTGAGAAAGGATAGTCTAACAGAGGTAGCAAGCTCAGAATCACTGGAGATCTTTAGGTAGGAACACACCACTCCTTGTCAAAGATGGTTTCTAGAAAATGGACTCATCCGAGGAGACACTGCACTAGACAATCTTTAAGTTATTTACAATCCAAAAACGACTTTATTTTCCTGTAGCACTTAAAAAAAAAAAAAAGTGTTCTAAGTAATGACCGGAAAGATCCACATAGGGGATTCCAAAAGAACAGCGACTTGAATGCAATTTCTTTACTCTTCATTTCAATTCAAATCTTTTTATCTCTTTTAAATTGAAGCCTAGGGTTTTGGGAGCTGAATACAAATTTTGTGGAATGCTCCAGAAGAGAATCAGTCAGGGGCTCCCTTTCTCATAGACCAGGAAGACATATGTATGAGACCACTGTGAAAAAAGCTGGTGACAAGGATCCTTCCTATGAAAATGTGGATTTGGGGAATGCTTGGCCTGAAGAGATCAGATGATCCAATGACAAATCAATAGACTCCATTGTGTGCCATATCTCCCAGTCCACCCAAGGTCTAGAAGAAGTTTTCACAGGTAAGTGAACTACTCCCATCCTTCAAACTGGAAGAATATAGAAAACTCAGGAGCAGAGAGATTTACTTCAAGTAAACCACCTCAAGGGGCAGAACAGCCCAAGACAAAGAGCAACTAAAACAAAAAGGACACAGAGCCAGCCTTTGATAGTCTAAAAGAGATAGGTACCAATACGAATGTAAAATAAGGAGAAGTTAGGAATATCTGCACGCAGTCACCCACTCTTCTTGCCGCACCTCCCCTCAGAAAACTTTCAAGAGATAAAAGACATGGTTTCCAACCACACTATTTAGTAGATGAATTTAGCGAGAGGACGTTCAAGGTCACTGTTGAGACCTGATGTAGTGGCGT
The DNA here is from genome assembly GCF_964656455.1 of Halichoerus grypus. Classification (NCBI taxonomy): domain Eukaryota; kingdom Metazoa; phylum Chordata; class Mammalia; order Carnivora; family Phocidae; genus Halichoerus; species Halichoerus grypus. Next base: position 46,018,514 of record NC_135713.1, on the reverse strand, counting down.
AACAAAAAAAACTTGAGTATGAAGAATACATAAAAAGATTAAAATCCTCATGAGTTTAATGATAATGAGATGATAATGAATTAGAGGATGAATATGAGAAATTTAATATACAAATAAAAGGAGCTCCAGAAATAAAGAATGGAGAAAAGAGACAAAAATAAAACAAAAGACAGATGTATAAATTCAATGCATTCCCAATCAAAATTCCAGCATGCTTTATGCAGAAATTGAAAAGCTCTTTCTAAAATTTATATAGTAATGCAAACACTTCAGAATAATCAGCACAAATTTTAATCGAACAAAGTTGGAAGAATTAAACTATTTGATTTCAAGAGTTATGTGGAAATAAGTAAAGACCACCCAAATGAGAACAAGCAAAACCTATTTATTCAGAGCTTGCTTTTAGCAAGGGTGTCAGCCAACACTTGCATTTGACAGAGACTCAAAAGCAGGCAAGGAGGTGTGGAAAGTTTTATAGGGGAAAAAGGGAAGGCTTCATGTATGCTCTGATTAAAGAATGTTGGCATGGGGAATCTGGAAGTGGGTGCTTTTTTGACAAAAGTGCCCAAGACAACCCAATGGGGAAATGATAAATGTTTCAACAACTGATACAGAAACAACTGTATATCAATATGGGACGGGGGGTGGAATCAACCATTACCTGACACCATACAAAATAATTAACTTGAAATAGATTGTAGAGCTAAAGGTGAAAACTAAAACTATAAGACTTTTAAAAATAAACACTGAACAGGGTGCCTGGGTGGCTCAGTCGTTAAGCGTCTGCCTTCCGCTCAGATCATGATCCCAGGGTCCTGGGATCGAGTCCCACATCGGGCTCCCTGCTCTGCGGGAAGCCTGCTTCTCCCTCTCCCACTCCCCCTGCTTGTGTTCCTGCTCTCGCTATGTCTCTCTCTGTCAAATAAATAAATAAAATCTTTAAAAAAATAAAAATAAAAATAAACACTGAACAAAACCTATCCCTTTTAGTTAGGTTAAGGTTTCCTACATAAAACATAAATTGCATAATCCATAAAAAGAAAAAAATGATATATTGGGTTTTATAAAAACCTGAAAGTTTTGTTCTCTAAAATTCACCATTAAGAAACAAAAAGTCAATCACAGACTAGGAGAAGATAATTCTCTCCACATTTATCAGGCAAAAGGCTTATAGCAACAACATTGATAGAGCTCTTCTATTTTGATATGTCAAACAACCCAATAATAAATGGAAAAAGATTTGAACAAATATTCCCAAAAGAATATATTATTAATAGCTGAAGACACATGAAAAGAAATTTAACATTATTAATCATAAAGGAAATGCAAATTAAAGTCACAAGATGGGGGCACCTGGGTGGCTCAGTTGGTTAAGCAACTGCCTTCAGCTCAGGTCATGATCCTGGAGTCCCGGGATCAAGTCCCAGATTGGGCTCCCTGCTCAGCAGGGAGTCTGCTTCTCCCTCGTCCCTCCCCCCTCATGTGCTCTCTCTCTCTCATTCTCACTCTCTCAAATAAATAAATTAATTAAATTAAATAAAAAAAACTAAAGTCACAAGATGGCATTGTATCACCATTATAATAGCTAATATTAGAAAGTCTGACAATACCAAGTGTTGGTGAGGATGCAGAACAAATGGAACTCTCATTCTACAGCTAGCAGGAATATAAAATGGTACATCCACTGTGGATATCAGTTTGGCAGTCACTTCAAAAGTTAAAACACAGGGGCGCCTGGGTGGCACAGTCGGTTAAGTGTCCAACTCTTGGTATCTGCTCAGGTTGTGATCTCAGAGTTGTAGGATCGAGCCCCGAGTCAGACTCTGTACTCAGTGAGAGTCTGCTTGTGCATCTCTTGCCCTCTCCCTCTATCCCTCCCCCCAACTCTCTCCCTCTTTAAAAAATAAATAAAATAAATCTTAGAAAAGCTAAAACATAACCCTACTATACAACCCAAACCTTCTATTCCTAGGTATTTACCTAAGACAAGTGAAAACATATTCACAAAGTATTGTACATAAATGTTCATGGCCAATTTATTTATAATTGCTAAAAGCTGGAAAGAACTAAAATATATTTCATCAGATGAGAAAATAAATGTGTTATTTCCATACAATGGAACATTCCTTAATAGCAAAAAAAATAACAAATAATTGACACAAATAACAGCATGAATGAATCTCAAGTTTATTATTCTGCATGAAAGAATGCATACCAAAAAATAGTACACACTCTATCATTTCATTTATATAAAATTTCATTTATATACAATTCTAGTAATAGAAAGCAGATCAGCGGTTGTCTGTAGCCTGGAGTGGAAAGGATAGATTCCAAAGGAAGCAACTCTGGGAATGATATAAATAGTATCTTGATCATGGCGATATTTGATATCTGTCAAAATTCATCAAACTGTACATTTTAAATATGTGCTATTTACTGCATGCAACTTATAACTAAATAAAGTTTTAAGCCACAAATAACAATGGTTAGAGATATACAGAGACCCTTACCTCCAATGACTGGGGAATAAGTATATATTTTTATGTGCTATATAAAACTTATAAAAAGAACAAGTTGATGTTTTCAAACAAAATCTTTTAAATTCCAAAACAACTGTGTAATTAAACAAAACCCACATATTTCACAGGCTATATATGTTGATAAATACTACTACTAAAAATGCCTGGTGAATCCTTAGACCAAAAGGAAATTATCGACTAAAAAAAAACCTGACACTTAAACCTAGAGCACAAATTAAAACCTCTACTGAGAATACATATCTGCAAAACAAACAAACAAACAAACAAAAACATATCTTTAATGATGAAGATCATTAAAAAAATAATGAAAATAAAGGAAATTGGAATTTGTCTTTGAAAAAATACAAAAATAAAATACAATCAAACAAGGAAGTTGAAATTTATATGAATGAAAGGACTTGATGAAAACAAAAATTTGTAGGAAAAATAAATAATCTGATTTCAGGAAAAACTAAATTCACATTCACACATACACAAATGATTAGGAATTAAAAGGGAAACCCAACCAGAAGCACAGGAGAGATTTTCAAAAATTACAGTAGGAAACATGTTCCAGGCAAACATATGGCAATGAATTTGAAAACCTAGAGGGAATAGCTAACATAAATTATCATAGTTGACTCAATAAATAATATAAATTATCATAACCAGTATAAATTATCATAGTTGACTCAAGAAATAATATATTTGACCAATGTAATGTAGACAAATTGATGCTTCATTTCAGAGTGGGAAGGATAGGGATTTTTTTTAAATGGCATTGACACAATTGGCTACTTTGGGGTGAAAACAAAATTGAACCCCTAACTTACATAACACAAATAAGAAAGGATAGAGCAGTTGGAGGGGCAGAAGAGAAAAATAGAAATTGCTGCAAAAAAAAAAATATTAAGGTGACTTCATGTATAATTTCATGGTAAAGCAGACTCTTATCCAAGAATAGAAAATAAGGTGTTTTAAAAATCATATTTAGCCATATAAAAGTTCAAATATTTACAGCAAATTATAACAAATTCCAATGCTGAAGGTGGAAATTCAGTACCTATAATATATATTTATAAAAGTCTTTTAAATTGACAAGACGGAAACTCCTCAAGAGGAAAATAGGTGAAGTTATGAATAGGAATACACAGATGGACAAATTCAAATGCCAACACAATATGGAAAGGGGATTAAAATCACTAGTAGTCAGAAAAATATGAACTAACCCAATAATAAGTTATGATTTTATAAACCTGAGATTGGAAAAGACCAATAAAAGTATTGCCAGTGGGAATGTGGGAAGGACAGGGTTATTTTGGCACACTGCTGGTAAAATGTAAAATATTACTGGCTTTGTTGGAATACACTCTGGCAACAATTATTAAAATTAAAAAAATATATACAGGGGAAGAGCAAGATGGTGGAGGAGTAGGAGACCTAAATTTCGTCTGGTCCCAGGAATTCAGCTGAATAGGGATCAAACCATTCTGAACACCTACGAACTCAACAGGAGATCGAAGAAAAGAATAGCAGCAACTCTCTGAACAGAAAAGCGACCACCTTCTGGAAGGTAGGATGTGCGGAGAAGTGAATCCAGGGTGATATTTGGGAGGACAGACGGTGGGGGAGGGGGCCTCTGTCAGCTGCTACTGGCAAGTGATAGAGCAGCGGAGCACAAAATTGGAACTTTTAGAAGTCTGCTCTGCTGAGGGGACGTCGCTCCAGTGGCTAAGCGGGGGGGTGGAACCCTCGCTGGGACAGTGTGGTCTCAGGATCCTCGGGGTCACAGAAAGACCAGGGGTGCCTGAGTGCAGCAGAGCTCCCAGGTATCGGAGTGGGGAAGCCGGCTGCAGAGACGGCTGAGGAGTGGGCTCTCAGCTCAGGGTTGCCATAAACCATGATCCGCAGCAGTCAGGCTGCTGCTCTTCCAGCAGGGACCCAACAAGAGGCAGATCTGGGGAGACTCCGCTTCTTCCCCCGGGAGGAGCGGCACGGAGTGCAGCACAGGGATCTGCTGGGTTTGGAGACTCCACACAGGGTCGTGTGCCAGAGATAGAAACACTTGGTCACAAGCCAGGTGAGCACAGAGTTTGGCCAGAGAAGGGGGAGACAGGAGTGATTGACTGCTTTTCTCTGGGGGTGCACTGAGGAGTGGGGCCCCGAGTTCTCAGCTCCTCCGGGGCAGAGATTGGGAGGCCGCCATTTTCACTCTTGTCCTCCAAAGCTGTAGGGAAAGCTTGCAGGGAACAAAAGCTCCCGAGAGCAAACCTGAGCAGATTACTTAGCCTGGACCCAGCAAGGGTGGGGCAATTCTGCCTCGGGCAAAGACATTTAGGAACCACGGCAACAGGTCCCTCCCCCAAAAGATCAGCAAGAACAGCCAGCCAAGACCAAGTCTACCGATCAATGAGAACAGCAGAACTCCAGAGCTAGGGGAATACTGCACATAGAATTCATGGCTTCTTCCCCCTGATTCTTTAGTCTTCCAAAGTTAATTTTTTTAATTTTCTTTTTTTTTTCTTATTCTATTATTTTTGAATTTTTCTTTTTCCCTTTTCCAACCAACAATTTATCAATCCCTTTTTTAAAAAATCTTTTTATTTTTCATTTTTAGAGTCATATTATATCCCTTCATAAAAGTTAACCTTCTTTTTGGTGTATATATATATATATATATATATATATATATATATATATATATGTTGTTCTCTCTTTAAAATTTTGGGATACACTTCTTTCTAACAGACCAAATATACCCTAAATCTCTAGTGTATGGCTTTGTTCAAGTCTCCTGCCTGATCACATTCTCTCCCTTTTTTTTTTATTTCTCTTGTTTTTTCAACCAACTTCTTATCAATTCCTTTTATAAAGTATTTTATAATTTTCATCTTTACAGTCATATTCCATCCCTTCTTCATATTTAACCTTATTTTTGTACATATTTAAGCTTTTCTTTAAAATTCTGGGAGGCAGTTTCTACTAACAGACCAAAACATGCCCAAAATCTAGGGTGTGGCACTGATCTATTCACTAGCCTGATCGTATTTCATCATATACTTTTTTTTTTTTTGGTAAAATAGATTTTATTTGTTCATACAAAGAAATAGTATGAATTACCAGAATTTCTTTTTCCTAGAAACATCTTTCTCTGTGTAAAATTAATTTGTGTTATACATAGGACAAAATACTTGTTTTAATTCTTTTTGTACATATTGGCTATTCTAACATCCAGGTTATAGAAGACACATGGCTAGAATTTGCATCATATTTCAGATTACTGGGCTGAATGAACTCAGTCATGAATTAATGTTACAAAAGTGAAAAAAAAACATCTAACCACACCTTTCAGTTTAATTGACCATCCTTCTTGAGAAACTGAAAAAGAAAAGTGACACAGACATCTGTGTCAGCGTTTGAGATACATGCTAAGTATTTCTAGTCTACTGGAACCTTCCATTTTCCTTTCTTATGTACTTTTTTTTTTTATCTTTTCCTTTTTCTTTTTTTTTCTTTCTTTCCCTTTCTTTTCCCACAATTTCAGGTCTCTTCTGATTTGCTAAGTGTATATTTTTCTGGGGTCATTGTTACCCTGTTAGCATTTTGTTCTCTCATTCATCTATTCTCCTCTGGACAAAATGAAAAGACAGAAAAACTCACCTCAAAAAAAAGAACAAGAGGCAGTACCGACTGCCAGGGAACTCATCAATATGGACATTAGTAAGATGTCAGAACTAGAGTTCAGAATGATGATTATAAAGATATTAGCTGGGCTTGAAAAAAGCATGCAAGATACTAGAGAATCCCTTTCTGGAGAAATAAAAGAACTAAAATCTAACCAAGTTGAAATCAAAAAGGCTATTAATGAGGTGCAATCAAAAATGGAGGCTCTAACTACTAGGATAAATGAGGCAGAAGAGAGAATTAGTGATATAGAAGACCAAATGATGGAGATTAAAGAAGCTGAGAAAAAGGGAAATAAACAACTACTGGATCAAGAGGGCAGAATTCGAGAGATAAATGATACCATAAGATGAAACAATATTTGAGTAATTGGGATCCCAGAGAAGAAGAAAGAGAGACGGGGGCAGAAGGCATATTGGAGCAAATTATAGCAGAGAACTTCCCTAATTTGGGGAAGGAAACAGGCATCAACATCCAGGAGGGACAGAGAAACCCCCAAAATCAATAAAAATAGGTCAACATCCCAACATCCAATAGTTAAACTTACGAGTCTCAGAGACAAAGAGAAAATCCTGAAAGCAGCTAGGGACAAGAGGTCTGTAACCTACGATGGTAGAAACATTAGACTGGCAGCAGACCTATCCACAGAGACCTGGCAGGCCAGAAAGGACTGGCATGATATATTCAGAGCACTAAACGAGAAAAATATGCAGCCAAGAATACTATATCCAGCTAGGCTGTCATTGAAAATAGAAGGAGAGATAAAAAGCTTCCAGGACAAACAAAAACTAAAGGAATTTGCAAACATGAAACCAGCCCTACAAGAAATATTGAAAGGGGTCCTCTAAGCTAAGAGAGAGCCTAAAAGTAACATAGCCTAGAAAGGAACAGAGACAATATACAGTAACAGTCACCTTATAGGCAATACAATGGCACTAAATTAATACCTTTCAATAGTTATCCTGAATGTAAATAGGCTAAATGCCCCAATCAAAGACACAGGGTATCAGATTGGATAAAAAAACAAGACCCATCAATATGCTGTCCCCAAGAGACTCATTTTAGACCCAAAGACACCTCCAGATTGAAAATGAGGGGGTGGAAAACCATTTACCATGCTAATGGACACCAAAAGAAAGCTGGGGTGGCAATCCTTATATCAGACAAATTAGATTTTAAAACAAACACTGTAATAACAGATGAGGAAGGACACTATATCAAAATTAAAGGGTCTATCCAACAAAAAGATCTAACAATTGTAAATATCTATGCCCCTAACATGGGAGCAGCCAATTATATAAGCCAATTAATAACAAAATCAAAGAAACACATCAACAACAATAGAATAATACTAGGGGACTTTAACACCCCCCTCACTGAAAAGGACAGATAATCTAAGCAAAAGATCAACAAGGAAATAAAGGCTTTAAATGACACACTGGACCAGATGAACTTCACAGATATATTCAGAACATTCCATCCCAAAGCAACAGAATACACATTCTTCTCTACTGCCCATGGAACATTCTCCAGAATAGATTACATCCTAGGTCACAAATCAGGTCTCAACCAGTACCAAAAGATTGGGATCATTCCCTGCATGTTTTCAGACCACAATGCTTTGAAACTAGAACTCAATCACAAGAGGAAAGTTGGAAAGAACTCAAATACATGGAGGTTAAAGAGCATCCTACTAAAGAATGAATGGGTCAACCAGGAAATTAAAGAAGAATTTTAAAAATTCATAGTAACAAATGAAAATGAAAACACAACTGTTCAAAATCTTTGGGATACAGCAAAGGCTATCCTAAGAGGAAAGTATATAGCAATAGAAGCCTTTCTCAAGAAACAAGAAAGGTCTCAAATACACAACCTAACCCTACATCTAAAGGAGCTGGAGAAAGAACAGCAAATAAAGCCTAAACCCAGCAGGAGAAGAGAAATAATAAAGATCAGAGCAGAAATCAATGAAATAGAAACCAAAAGAACAGTAAAACAGATCAACGAAACTAGGAGCTGGTTCTTTGAAAGAATTAATTAGATTGATAAACCCCTGGCTAGACTTATCAAAAAGAGAAATGACCCACATAAATAAAATCATGAATGAAAGAGGAGAGATCACAACCAACACCAAAGAAATATGAACAATTATAAGAACATATTATGAGCAACTATTTGCCATCAAATTAGACAATCTGGAAGAAATGGATGCATTCCTAGAGAAGTATAAACTACCAAAACCAAACCAGGAAGAAATAGAAAACCTGAATAGACCCATAACCAGTAAGGAAATTGAAGCAGTAATCAAAAATCTCCCAACAAACAAGAACCCAGGGCCAGATGGCTTCCCAGGGGAATTCTACCAAACATTTCAAGAAGAATTAATACCTATCCTTCTGAAACTGTTCCAAAAAATAGAAATGGAAGGAAAACTTCCAAACTCATTTTATGAGGCCAGCATTACCTTGATCCCACAACCAGACAAAGACCCCATCAAAAAGGAGAATTACAGACCAATATCCCTGATGAACATGGATGCAAAACTTCTCACCAAAATACTAGCCAATAAGATCCAACAGTACTTTAAAAGGATTATTCACTACAACCAAGTGGGATTTATTCCTGGGCTGCAAGATTGGTTCAATATCTGCAAATCAATGTGATACAATATATTAATAAAAGAAAGAACAAGAACCATTTGACAAAGTACAGCATCCTTTCTTGATTAAAACTCTTCATAGTGTAGGGATAGAGGGTACATACCTCAATATCATAAAAGCCATCTATGAAAAACCATTCTCAACGAGGAAATATCATTCTCAATGGGGAAAAACTGAGAGCTTTCCCCCTAAGGTCAGGAACACGGCAGGGATGTCCACTATCACCACTGCTATTCAACATAGTACTAGAAGTCCTAGCCTCAGCAATCAGACAACAAAAAGAAATAAAAGACATCCGAATTGGCAAAGAAGTCAAACTCTCACTTTTTGCAGATGATATGATACTTTATGTGGAAAACCCAAAAGACTCCACCCCAAAACTGCTAGAACTCATACAGGAATTCAGTAAAGTGGCAGGATATAAAATCAATGCACAGAAATCAGTGGCATTCCTACACACCAACAACAAGACAGAAGGAAGAGAAATTAAGGAGTTGATCCCATTTACAATTGCACCCAAAACCATAAGATACCTAGGAATAAATCTAACCAAAGAGGCAAAGAATCTGTACTCAGAAAACTATAAAATACTCATGAAAGAAACTGAGGAAGACCCAAAGAAATGGAAAAACGTTCCATGCTCATGGATTGGAAGAACAAATATTGTGATGATGTCAATGCTACCTAGAGCAATCTACACATTTAATGCAATCCCTATCAAAATACCATCAACATTTTTCAAAGAAATGGAACAAATAATCCTAAAATTTGTATGGAACCAGAAAAGACCCTGAATAGCCAGAGGAATGTTGAAAAAGAAAAGCAAAGCTGGGGGCATCACAATTCTGGACTTCAAGCTCTATTACAAAGCTGTCATCATCAAGACAGGATGGTACTGGCGCAAAAACAGACACATAGATCAATGGAACAGAATAGAGAGCCCAGAAATGGACCCTCAACTCTATGGTCAACTAATCTTCGACAAAGCAGGAAAGAATGTCCAATGGAAAAAAAGAGTCTCATCAACAAATGGTGTTGGGAAAATCGGACAGCCACATGCAGAAGAATGAAACTGGACCATTTCCTTACACCACACACAAAAATAGACTCCAAATGGATGAAAGTCCTAAATGTGAGACAGGAATTCATCAAAATCCTAAAGGAGAACACAGGCAGCAACCTCTTCGACCTCAGCCGCAACAACTTCTTCCTAGAAACATCGCCAAAGGCAAGGGAAGCAAGGGCAAAAATGAACTACTGGGACTTCATCAAGATAAAAAGCTTTTGTACGGCAAAGGAAACAGTCAACAAAACTAAAAGACAACTGACAGAATGGGAAAAGATATTTGCAAATGGCGTATCAGATAAAGGGCCAGTATCCAAAATCTATAAAGAACTTAATCAAACTCAACACCCAGAGAACAAATAATCCAATCAAGAACTGGGCAGCAGATATGAACAGACATTTCTGCAAAGACGACATCCAAATGGCCAACAGACACATGAAGAAGTGCTCAACATCACTCGGCATCATGGAAATACAAATCAAAACCTCAATGAGATACCACCTCACACCAGTCAGAATGGCTAAAATGAACGAGTCAGGAAGCGACAGATGTTGGCAAGGATACAGAGAAAGGGGAACCCTCCTACACTGTTGGTGGGAATGCAAGCTGGTGCAGCCACTCTGGAAAACAGTATGGAGGTTCCTCAAAAAGCTGAAAATAAAGCTGCCCTATGACCCGGCAATTGCATTACTGGGTATTTACCCCAAAGATACAAATGTAGCAATCCGAAGGGGCACATGCACCCCAATATTTATAGCAGCAATGTCTACCATAGCCAAACTATGAAAGAGCCAAGATGTCCATCAACAGATGAATGGATAAAGAAGATGTGGTGTATATATATATAGAATGGAATATTATGCAGCCACCAAAAATTGAAATCTTGCCATTTGCAATGACATGGATGGAACTAGAGGGTATTATGCTGAGCGAAATAAGTCAATCAGAGAAAGACAAGTATCATATGATGTCACTGATATGAGGAATTTGAGAAACAAGACAGAGGATCATTGGGGAAGGGAGGGAAAAATTAAACAAGATGAAACCATTAATCTCTTAATCTCAGGAAACAAACTGAGGGTTGCTGGAGTGGAGGAGGGTAGGAGGGATGGGGTGGCTGGGTGATGAACATTGGGGAGGGTATGTACTATGGTGAGCACTGTGAAATGTGTAAGACTGATGAATCACAGACTTGTACCCTGAAACAAATAATACATTATATGTTAATTAAAAAAAAGAAAAAATATATATACACCCAGCAGTTCTCCTGACAATTTATTCATAAAAATGAAAGTCTCAGTGTATGAAGATATATATTTTAAGGATGTTTAATGCATTGTTGTTTGAAGTGGCCAAAAAATAAAAAAGACAAAAAAGAAAAAACACTGGATATAAATTTAATATCCATCAATTAGAAAAAGGCTAAGTTATAATTCACACTATGAAACAGTGTGCTGTCATGATAAATTATCAGTTAGAACTTCAACAAAAACAAAATGCAGAAAAGTATGTGTATCTGTTAAGTATGCATTTGACTACATAGAAGGGATAACCTGATCATGGCTTACACAAATAGTGGTTTGTTTATTCTAAGAAATCCAGAGGCCAGCAGATGCTGGTTCTAATTCAGCCACTCAAATGCCATCAGGCACTCAGCCTCTTCTCCTCCTATCATGCCACCACTAATATTCTGCCTTTTGTCCTCCTACTCATCCCATCATGTTTCAAAGATGGCGTTGTCATTTCAAGTATCATTTCTACTTCCCAAGAAGGATGAAGGGAGAAGAATTAAAATTAGCAAAACCAAATTTATCCTATTTATTAAGAATTAAAACTCTCCTAGAAATCTTGCAACATATTTCTCCTTGGGTATACCTGACCAGCACTGGGCTCTTGCCCTCCCCATCCCCAGGGGCCTCCCCATTTCCAAGAGCAAGGACATCTGCTGTGAATTCAAAGTTTAAGCTTTCCCATTGGTAGAGAAAAGACCAGGAAGTGGTGTTTTATAATTTGCAAATCTTACAAAAATAAATTTTATTTGTATAATATAATTTTATTTTGTAAATCAATGACAGAAACTCCATGTGAATATTCATATGTGCTTTTATCTATGATTATATGTGCATGAAGAAAAATACACACATATACTAAGCTTTTAAGTGGATTTCAAGACAAGTCATATGGAAGAAGGCATAAAGAGGAGAATCTAGAAATAAACATAACTATAATGTGATCATATGTATGCATTTATATAAAATAATTTATATATTAGTAATTTGTAAATGCTCCCAGCATATCATTAGGTTAAAAATAGTAATTTCTATCACCTTATACATAATGAGACACCATTTTTCTTTGGTCAAAAAAACCTATGCCTGTGCCTAGAAAAGTAATAATGTCCAGTGTTCATTGAGCTCTTATGTTGTTCATACACATATATACAAGTGATAGACACATTTCAATCCTCTCAACAGTGCTAGAAGATAAGTAATGTTATCCCCACTTTACAATTGTAGAAACTAAGGCTTGGAGGAGTTCAGCAGCCTCCCCAGTGTCACCCAACAGGTAAGTGAAAGAACACAGGTGACAGTGCTTACGCCCAAGAGTGGAATAAAGGTGGGTAGGGGAGAGGGCAACAGAAGGCTTACCCAGCTCCCTTTATTTACCTCAGAACATTTTCAACATTTTTATAAGTCCATGTTTTAAAAACAAGTTCAGACTTTTTGTTTAATTTGACCTACACCTCACCATAAATGTGAAGCAATTTTGCTTTCCTTTTCTATCCCCCTCTGATATTTAAATTTATTTCCCCCACTTATTTCTCTATATCATTTTTCTTTAGCTTTATTTTGGCTTCCTAACATTGTTCAGTCTCTTCAATTCTTCTCTCTCATCTTCAAAGTAAGATAAATTATATCCCCTATCCCTCACACATATGCACAAATCCTAGGGAGAACAGAAACCAAGCTCTCTCGCCAAGCTTACAGGGATTACACATGTCAGAGAAATGCATTTTGATGTCAAACAGCTCTGAATGCAAACTGCTAGAGAACTGGACCATCAAACATTATTTGAGGAGGGCAATCAGACAATATGCCTGAGGTACCATCAGTCAGAATTTATTGTCATACATGTTTAGAAGGAAACAGGACTAAGATAGAGACTGTGGATACCTTCAAAGACCCTGTATTAAGCAGGGATTGGAATGTTGCACTCCAGTGTCAAATCCCACAGCATTTTGAGAAAAATTTGGACTCAGAGAGAGAAAATCTCTTCAGCCTCTTAAGTCACTAGATCCCTGCCTCCGCTTAGCTCCTGACTTTGAGCACGTTCCAAGCTCCAGTTGGAAATGGTGATAGGGAGTGGATTAAGCACAGCTGGGCTTTTACACTTAAACCTTGAGCATTAACGGTTCAGCAAAGCAAGGTTTTCCCATTAGAGCTACTGTACTTCCGAGTCCAACTATTGATAAGCTCCCAAGTTTAATTCATCTGTAAGAAATATGCATGTGTGTTGGCCACAAACTAGAGCACACATCTTAAAGTAGAATCAGGAGTCTAAGACAACAGCCAAGTTGAGACTGCCTTGGCTAGACAAATAGTATTTTTCATATATTGCTGGGCTTAAAAGAATAAAAGTTTTCCCAACACCAACTTATCAAATATAGTAACAATGAGACACTTAAGGAAAGGCAGAGATCCTTTAAATCACCTATTTTTTAAAAAGACTCCACAAAAATAAATAAACAATAATCTTAATATCCTCCACTGTAGAAGAAATAATAATTTCTATGAAGCATTTTCAAAATGTCTGATCATTGAACTTCAACTCATTATTTTTGTAGTAATAGATACGTAAATATATGCTTATTTTAGTAGACTCACTTTCAAAAACCATGTTATAACTTCTTCCAAGATAGTGAATGAGAATTTAACCCTAGATTAAATCATCTACAATCACATCTTTTATCTGGAAATTTACCTGAATCTTCAAAAGACCATGGGAAGTGAGACAGGAAAGTGGTAACACTCCATGAAATACTTACCAAAATTATACTTGACTAGTTGAAGGGGAAATCTACCAGGATTCTCCTAAAGGCTAACATTTCTCCATTGTTGGTACATTACTCTTAGGAAGGAGTTTCCCTAGTAGGTTCCCTCTGAGAGGCATGACTCTGGGACAAGGGAAGGCGAGGGGTTAAACACATGAGAAGACAGCTGAATGGAATAAGGCAAAGGCAAGTGTAACAAGCATGTGCTGAAAATGGGTGATGAGGAATTTTCTTCTTTTTTGGAAGAAAATAATAATCATAGAAGTAGCTACCAATCCTTAGGCACCCATCATAGGCCAGTCCCTATGTCATATGCTTTCTTTGTAACCCTCACATGAATAAATTTTATTGCTTCCATTTTGAAGCTGAGAAAACTGGTCTTAAAAAAGAAACTTGTTTTTGGTCACACAACTAGAAAGTAGCCGTGATAAAATGAATTCTCTCTCCTGTCTGATTCTGGAGTCCCCACTTTTAATCACATAAGAGAAACAGATGCTGCTTAATACATATATAAAAATGAACAGGATAGAAAACCTGTATAATGTATATACATGTGTAACAAGAGAGAGGAGGGATGAGGAATGGGAAGAGGGAGAAGGGAAAACAAGGGGAGAGAAAAAACAGGGCTTACCTGTATGGCCATAGGAAGTCAACCAGACATGATGGAGACTATGTTAATCTTCAAGCTAAGATATCCCTGTTTGTGTCCCTCAGTTGCTGAACTATTTCAGAATGCTCTTCCTACCTTATACTCTCCTGTACCATATATATACCATATATTTTCTGTCCCCACAGATAATTTGAAAGCTTTGCCAATGAAAAGAAACAAGGAAAAGGAGCCAAGCTGTGAGATTCAAGTTCCAGCATATTCAAGTTTGGATTGATTTTGAGTTTTAATTTAACTTACTTGGGGACTACATCTCCAGAACCCAGACCAAAGTTTGTACAATCATGAGCTTATACAACTCCAGTTTCATTATGACCCACTCTATTAATTCTACCTCTAGTAAACCAGGCACTAAGCCACCACACTCTGTCCATTCAATTCTCAGCAACCCATCAAGAGTATAAAAGAGAAACTGTGTCCAGAGGATCAGGCAATGTTAAGTCTGTGAAACCAAGAGTTTCTGTAACATAGTCTCTTTATCAGTTAGGTCTTTACTTACAAACAGCAGAACTGACTGCCTGCCTTAAGCAAAATAGCTTTATTGAGGCTATAGAATACTCAGAGAATTAAAGGAACTACTCAATCTTAGAAGAAAAGAGGAAGCAAGGATCCAATTAGCAGGATCCTGTCAACAGAATGACAAGACTGCGAAGAATCAGTTCCCATCATCTTTTCATACTGGCATCACTGAACTCAATATTTAAAGTCCCCAAAGTAAGAACCGAGTTGGTTTTGTTTGGATCACTAATGGACCCTTTGCCTAGGGAAGAACAAGGCAATTCGACTGACAATTCCACCAAGAATCTACACAATGCGGAAGAGACAATTACTCAAAAGAAAGCTAGGGAGAAAGTTCTCCAAAATGGAGAGGTGGTAAATGGATGCTACACAGAGGGGAAAATAATCCACTAGAGCATCCCAGGGCTTTGATTTCCCTCAGGTTACTTCTATTGTTTGTTGGTCTGAGCTGTATTCTTTCAGTCATATTGTCTCTTTTTCTATCTGAGAAGACAGGGAAAGAGGGAGAAGAGAAGAAGAAAGGAACTTTCAGAGAGAAAGATGGCTTTCAAAAGTATTCAGGGCAACCATTCTGACTTAAAATAATGACCTTGTAACACAGGTAATTTTTAAAGACTTTTGAAATCTTATAACAATAACAGAAATGTTTGTTTGGGCAACTTAAAACAGCTGTCTTCTGGGAGGACAGATTTTGATGAATGTGGGGCCCTTTGTTCAGCTGACACCTTGATATGTGAATCTGGGAGAAGAGACAGAGAGCAGAGAGTGTGTAATAGAAAAGAAGGTAGAGTGCAGTGAGATGAGAATGTAGAATTGGAATTCAGAAAGTACATTCAGTCAATTAAAAATCCTAGAGTGCTCAGGGCATGGAAACTGAGGTTGCTGCTTTGGGAAAGCTACTTATGGCCTGTATACCATCATCAAACTGATAGAGGTGATCAACAAAGCAAATCACGATTAAAAAGTAAAATAGTGGAGCATACATGTAGAAAGCAGTCTATGTGGAACTAGAGAGGGAACAAGATTAACTGAATAGGGGCACCTGGGTGGTTCAGTTCGTTAAGCATCTGCCTTCAGCTCAGGTCATGATCCCAGGGTCCTGGGGTCAGGCTCCCTGCTCAGCGGGGAGTCTGCTTCTCCCTCCCCCTCTGCCCCCCTTTCATGCTCTCTCTCTCTCTCTTTGCTCTCTCTCTCTCTCAAATAAGCAAATAAAATCTTTAAAAAAAAAAAAAGATTAACTGAGTATTGGCCATGGCATCTGATGGCTTTCAAGTCCAGTTTATGTCCTTCCTAAAGAATGGTTAGATTTCTATGTCTTGGGGCACCTGCGAGGCTCAGTCAGTTAAGCATTTGACTTCTGCTCAGGTCATGATCTCAGGGTCCTGGGATCGAGCCCCATGGTGGGTTCCCAGCTCAGTAGGGAGTCTGCTTGTCCCTCTTCCTTTGCCCCTCCCCTGGCTGGGGCATGCCCTTTCTCTCTCTCTCTTTTAAATTAAAAAAAAAAAAAAAAAGATTTCTACGTCTTGGGTTCAAAGACATACTCCCCATTTCTTATAATAAATAGTTCTCAACGTGAGCCACATGAATTGATTTCTGGTTTACTGTTATCAAAACAATTCCAGAATAAGACAATTACCTTTAGTTAACCTTAAGAAGAAAGTTCCTGGCCTGCCCAGAAAGCTCAGTAGAGAATGCCAACAAAGTATTGCCTGGATGTCAAGATGGAGCATTAGATACATGGAGGGAGAAGCCTGTGAAGGAACCCTGCTATGGAAGCTTTAGCATCAGAAATTGTGGGGATGGAGATCAAGCAGTGGAGTGGCAGTCCAGATCCATTTGCCAAACCAGGAAAATAGTAATTATAAGCAGAGATATGAAACCTGCATTTCTGATGAGCATTCCATTGCTAGCCCCAGAGCCTGTGTTGGGTGAATCTTAACACTCCTACCAGCCTCCCTTAGATGGTGAGCGACCTAAGTGATGAGGACAGTCATCGTGACTTTTCACAGCTCATGAGTGGTGAGCAATTACTGTGATTAACAAGGACATCGGGTCCATTTGCACGATGAACTTGCAGCTCTGGGCAGTGAGGAATTATGGTGATTAGCTATTCAGAGAGATTAAAAGTTCACTGGGTAAGGCAAAACCTCAACTGATTGGGAAAAAGTGATGGAGAGGGGCATGCCTGCTTCAAGGAGGGGGTAGTGAATGCTGATACAGAGCCACTAATATGAGGAGCAGGGGATAGACATCAATTGTCATTAACTTGGTTGCATTCACAATGACCCATAATAATCTGAGTTTTCCTGAAGAGAAAAAGGAGGAGCAAAAGAAATAATTAACAAAAGAACATGGTCTTGATGGGGGGAGGAGGGACTGAAATCTTCTTCTTTACACTGAGAAAATAGGGTTAACTTTAAACCATCTCCATTAACTCTACTTTGGTCAGATTCAAGGATGGTTGAGTCTAAGAAATACAGATGTGTAGAAATAGCATAGAGAAGACCTAGCACAGTGTTGAAAGCTTGGGCTATAGTCATCACAACAGTACAGTACTGGCATAAAAACATGACATGATGCTTGGGCTCTGAGGCCAAATAAATCAAGGTTAATCATGCTCTTCTACTTACCAGCTGCAACCTTGTGAGGTTCACTCTAAGTAACTCTCACCACTGAGCTGCTGAAGGCTTCAATGAGAACTTAGAAAGTGTTTAGAAATGTGCCTAGTGCATCACACTTAAGAAATACTATTAGCAATAACAACAAAATGATCTTAAAATCATTTTGTCATTGCAGTTCCAAGGAATTAACCTACTTTGATGTGCCCTAGTGAACAAATCAAGAGCCCAGAAACAAACCTAACCATATATAGTCAAACTGTATTTGACAAGGGAGCCAAGAACACTCAATGGAGAAAAGACAGTCTCTTCACTATATGGTACTGGGATAATTTAATATTCACATGTAAAAGTATGAAACTAGACCCCTAAATTATGCCTCTCACAAAAATTAACTCAAAATGGATTAAAGACCTAAATGTAAGACCAAAATCATGAAACTCCTGGATGAAAACATAGGAATAAAGCTTTTTGGCATGGATCTTAGTAATGATTTTTTGGATAGGACACTTAAAGTACAAGCAACAAAATAAAAAAGAAACAAATAGGACTACATCAAACTAAAAATACTTTGCTCAGCAAAACAAACTACCAACAAAGTGAAAAGACAACCTATGGAATAGAAAAAATATTTGCAATCCATAAATCTGATAAGGGTTTAATATCTAAAATATATAAAGGACTCATATAACTCAATAGCAAACACCTGCCCCAAATCTACCAGATAAAAAATGAGCAAAGAACCTGAAAAGACATTTTTCCGAAGAAGATATATGAAAGGCAAACGGGTACACAAAAAAAATGTTCAACATCACTAGTCATTAAGGAAATGTGAATCAAAACCACAATGAGATATCACTTTACACCTGTTAGGATGCCATCGTCCAAAAGACAAGAAATAACAAAAGCTAGAATGGATATGGGGCAAAGGGAACCTTGTACACTGTTAATGGGATTGTAAATTGGCACAGCCACTGTGGAAAACAGTATAAAGAATCCTCAAGAAATTAAAAATTGAACTACCATATGATCCAGCAATCCACTTCTGGGAATATATCCAAAGGAAATGAAAACACTAACTCAAAAAGATATCTGCACTGCCATGTTCATAACAGTATTATATACAATAGCCAAGACCTGGAAACAATCTAAGTGTCCATCAAATGAATGGATAAAGAAGTTGTGGTATATATACAATGGAATACTATTCAGTCATAAAAAATGAGGAAATCCTACCATTTGCTACAACTTGGATAAACATTGAAGCCATTTTTGTTAAGTGAAATAAGTCAGACAGAGAACAATAATGTACGTTCTCACTTATATGTGGAATCTTGAAAAACAAAACCAAAAACCTGAAACCATAGAAAAAGAGATCATACTTGTGGTTATCAAAGGCAGGGGTGTATGCTATATAAGAAAGTTGTCAAGAGAGTAAACCCTAAGAGTTCTCATCACAAAATGAAATGTTCCTTATTTTCTTCTTTCTGTTGTATTTGTATGAGATTATGAATAGTAGCTGAATTTATTGTGATAATATTTCACAATGTATGCAAATCAAACCATCATGCTGTATGCCTTAAACTTATACAGTGATGTATGTCAGTTATTACTCAATAAAACTGGGGAAAAAATCAACTTTTTGTAACCATTTAGAGTTAGGACATTAATTCTATTTTTAAAAAATAAATTATCAGCTTATATTACCTGTAAAGTTTATTGCAAGAGAGTAAAAGGGATGATTAAAAATAACCGCTTATAAAATGGAGTCTCTGGATCTGGTGGAAACCACTGCAGTACATGGTAAACGATGTGGACTTTATTCCAAGTCCAGTGAGAAGTTTGGAGAGTACTAAAGAAGGGACAGCTGTGATGTGACTTGCAGTTTTAATAGGTTAAATCTGCATTTGTAGAAACCTGATTGTAGAAGGCAAGAGGGAAATCAAAGACACAAGTGAGAAGTCTGATAAAAGATTCAAGGCAAGGAATGATGGAGGCCTAGACTAAGATGCTAAGAATGGAGTTGGTGAAGGTTCATCTTTTTGTCTACTGAGAACCCTTAAAGTATTTGAAGGCTATTATCATATTCTATATTACTTTCCTCTTTTTGATAAACATGCCCAGATCCTTCCATTGTATTCTACATAACAGGGTTTCTAGACTTCTTTCCACCTTGTGAACACAGTTACCTTTGTTGATATCTTCTGAAAAACTTCTAGGTTGTAGCTATCCCTTTTAAAGTAGAGTTCTCAAAATTGAGGGAAATTCTTCAAATTGGATTTGAGTTATTTTCTGGACAATTAAACAATGGCACTTGTGACCTTTCTATCTTATTGTCTACTACAGAATGATCTAGTATGTTCTGTACCTGCATTGCACGGTTTATTTACATTTAGCTCGTGGTGATACATGACTTCCCATCCTACCTTAGACATCCTTTGGGCATATACACCAGTCTTGACATTTCTAAGAATAAATGTCAAGACTGGTGTATATGCCCAAAGGATGTCTAAGGTAGGATGGGAAGAGTATTACCCTGATTAGTTTTGATTTCTTTCTATCTTATACCACTAGAAACCAATATCACATCATGAAGTGGAAATGGAAAGAGAAGCCCTCTGCACATTACAAAAACCTAAAAAAAAATTTTTTAAAGGCAGCATAGGACAAATTCCAGGTAGTAGTCCAAACAGCAGGTATCATAGTGTTTGCCGTTTTTTTTAGGACCTCCAAATTGTATAGGTGGAGCCTTTCCTCAACGTCATTTTCTCTTAGGCAGCTGTGTTTGTTCTGTCACTAACCATCTCTATCTAGAAATAAAAATATCTTCCTTTAGTGTATCCAGTTGTACTTCTGTAAGAAAGGATGCTTCATGAAGTTATGAGTTCCTCATCACTGGAAGTAGGTAAACAATGAGTAAATTATCTCTGCCTGAATATGTTAAGCAGAAAATTCAGATTAGTGGCAACTTCAAGGCTGCTGGATTTACTAGGTGACACTTAGGATTCCTTATATTTCTGAAATTCTACTGATTCCATGATTCTTATAGTCTTGTCAACTGTGCTTGCAATTACCCTACTTCTCTTACTTTGCACTTGGAAGTTAGCTCAATAAAACCTACTCTTCCAGCTATCTATTGCTGTATAACAGACCAACCCAAAATATAGTGACATAAAGTAACAACTATTTTATTATGCTCATGGATTCAGCAGGTTAGGAATTTGGACAAGGAATAATAGAGCTGCCTTGTTTCTGCTCCCCAATGTCTGAGCCTCTGTTGGGAAGGCATATGTCACTGGGGTGACTCCAGTGTCTGGAGATGACTCAAACTCCTTGGGGCTGGAGTCATCTAGGAGCTTCCTTACTCAGATATTTGACACCTGTACTGGGATAACACAGAAGCCAGTTTCAGCTGAAATTGTTGACCATAGCATCAGGAGGTTACTCTATGGGGCTTCAGCTTCCTCACAAAATGGTGGATTAAGAGTAGTCAAAGTTCTGACATGGTTTAGGACTCCAAGAGCAAGATGGAAACTGCATAGTCTTTTACGACCTAGCCTTGAAAGTCATCTAGCATCACTTTTTATAGGTTGAATCTAACCAGATTTAAAGAAAGGTGACATAGACCCCTCCTCTCAATGGGTCAAAGAATATACAGCCGCTTTTTAAAGCTGCCACATTTCCTATGGTGTTTATTATTAATTTTTAAATAACAACCAAAATTCTTTTTTTTCTTCTGAATTTCCTGACTCTGACTGAAGTCAAGGTATGCACCTGTGTAGCTTACAGACACTGGGGCTTCTAAGCACAATAGGGAAGCAAAGAGTGAACCAAAGATTCCAGTGGATATGACAGAGATTTTTCTGGAGCCAAGAGCACAAATGCCTTTGGAGTGGAACAAAGACTGACATTCTCAACACCTGCTGCTTCCTTTATAGACCCTAGGAACTCCAAGATTAAACTCTGTAGTACTCCAAATCTTGGGAGAAAAAGCCTTGCTCAGACTCAATTTATTGGACACTGACCTTTAATCCACTGAAATTTGTATGTGTTCTACAAGTCTCTCAATGCTCTGTTTTGGCTAATTGGTTACCTAGACATGTCCTCATCCTCACCTGGGGACTATAAACATGACTGAGCCTGGGAGAAAAGGTACAGAGAAAGAGATGACTCTGCTTCCCACAGAGACCCATCAAGTTCAACTTCTGAGCACAAAGGAAAGGAAGGAAAGCTACCTCAGCAAGGGAATTGAAATGCTAGAAGAAGCACTTCCCTCATGGCTTAGTGCAATGCCATTCTGTGCACCAAAGACCAACTAATTATGCTTCACTGCACATCAGCAAAGGCTGATCTGATTAAAATCATAAATCAGTCCTGCATTTCTGTAGGAAGTGTGTGGACCTGGGTGTGTTCATTAATATATACAACATCATCCAAAATTAGGGCTTTGGTCAAGTCATGGGCTTTCTCTACATTGAGCTCACTCACTCTGATTTCAGAGATGTTGACCTTTCAGTGTCAACCCCAAACCTTTGAAATCAAAGGCAGATTATAAAGTCAACATCCCCACCTTTCACACAGATCCTGCAATCCTGGGCAGGAGAAAGAAATGGGAATGGTGACTGACCAGTCTTCCTAATGGTAATTAATGAGAGTTAACTAAGTCAACCAAGTACTTACTACACAAGTGCCAAACTACTTTACATAGATTATTTCATTTTATTCTTGCAACAATCATTTTTATGCATATGGAGCCTGAGACCCAGAGAAGTGAAATAACTTATTGCAAATTAGAGTGGAACTGATAGAGCCAAATTTGAGCTAAGACAGTCCATGTCTAGGCCTAAGACTTTAACAACTAGACAATATTGCCTCTGCTTCTAAGCATATGTGAGACACCTTCTAGGCAGTCCTTGGGTGCCTAGAGGCTGGAGAACATGACGCCTGACCTGAGACTTCAGGATAAGGAGAAACCAACTAGGTAGAGAGAAAGGGGAAAGGGGTATTCCTGGGAGAGCAATGTAGGCACAGGAACAGTGTGTACAGGGCCTAAAGATGTTGAGCCAAGCTGAAAGCTCCTTAAAGTCAGGGATCATGCTTTCTTGCTCACCATGGAAGCCCTAGGTGTCTGACACACCACAGCCACATAGAGAGCCAAGAGAACAGAGCAGTCATAGGCACGAACTCTGGAGTCAGAATGCCAGTGTTGAGCTATGGAACTCAAACAACCGGCTCCACCTCTGTGAACCTTGGTTTTCCCATCTGTGAAAAAGAGGAGGTGATAAGTCTTCCAGATTTGCTGTGAGGGAGGATGAGATGAGATCATGAGGTTAAAACGTAGGCATTGTCTAGTGCATCCACAGCGGGAGCTCAAAAAATGGCCACAGTGATGGTTTATTATTAGACCCACAGAAAGTCTTTTTGAAGGGAATGAATGAATGATTCTCACATGACGTATTAGAGGGTAGCAAGGATTACAGTGTGACTACAGAGGGTGAGAAACAAGTGGTGCAAAGCGAAGCTGATGCCAGATTGGACACCCCCACTTTGCTTTCCATTTTTCCTGATAGCCCATCATCTTAATGGGGATAGTGATGAAAAGAAAGGTACCGTTTTGCATTTATATTGCGGTTTGCACTTCACAACATACCTCCACAGTCATTATTTCATTCAACTTTCAAGCAAATATACGAAAAATACATGATGTGTGTACTTTGTCTCTCTTTTGCACAAATTTGCAGAGGTTCAGAGGGCAGAAGTATCTATAAAAAGTGAACTGGATGATAAGTAACAGAAAACAAAGCCCAATTATTCTGACTCCTGGCTCTTTATCCCTTCACATCAATAATAGAGCTAGTGTAGAGAGAGACCCAGGGATTTCCTCAGTACCAGAGAATCCACTTGAAGGGCTTGCTGGCTAGTCACTTAACTTTGTTACTTTTCCTCCTAGAACATGCCTTTACCACATTCACTATATTTTTTTTTTCAAAGTCTCTTAAAATGTTTTTGTCACAATAGTTTATCATTTTATTTATTTTGGTTTATTATTATAATAATAATGTTTCTCCCTTAAAAAAAATCCATTCAAAATATCTAAGTCCTTTACCTCAAGGTAAAGAATTTTTAACTAAAAAATACCAGCCTGATCTTCAAAAAAAATTGAAATTCCTTCAGCTTGGTAAATAGAAGTCATCTCTTCTTGTTCTGTTTTGGTAAACATAAATGTACTTCATATGTACATTTCCTACATCACTCCATTTCCCTTGCAGTTAGGTGCAACCATGCAAGAGAGCTGTGGTCAATGGATCATTGGCAGAAGCAATTTGTAGTACTTTGAGGCCTGATTCAGATCTTCCTCTCTCTCCCCTTGAGAAGCAACTTTAGAAGTTAAAGATGGCAGATCTCCAACACAGAAGGAACTTGGATCCCTTAGTCACAGGTTTGGATGAAATTGCCAGTTGCTCTGGAACACTCATTTTGGAAATTACATGAGCAAGAAATACATTTCTATTATACTAATCCACTGAGGCCTATCTGTTTCAGCAGCTAGTATTACCCAACTAATAAAACCATGAAAAAATATAAATATTACAAACCCAAACACTACTTAAGACCATCTTCATAACTATCAGACCCTATATTTCAATGAATCTTTGCTTCTTTATTAGAATTATATCATGTCCCAATCCGGAAAGCAGGTGGTCACAAATGAGAGTTGCAAGACTACAAATTCATTATGGGCAGGTATCCTATCTACCTTTGTATTCCTAGTACCTCACACAATACCAGGCAACAGGGTAAGTGTTCAATAAAGGGTGACATGTAGATGGTAAAGAACCATCCTAACATCTATCATCTAAGGAGATGACAGTTGACTGGGATTTGAATGATTAGGTTCTCCAAAAGGAAAATGGTAATTTCCCCCAGGAGGCATCTTACAGAACAGTGATCTACCACAACTTGGTGACAGTTAAGGTGGTAAGAGACTTTATTCACACATTCTTCAAAGCTATTTATTGAGTACCTGTTATATGTCTGGCACTATTCTAGGGAATAAGGGTACAACAAAAAAATAAAATAGCAGTAGAAGGTGTTTCCCTCTCTGTACCATAAAGAAAAGGATAACTCTAATTTCATAAGAGACTCTTAACCAATGGAGAAGGCACAGACTTGAATCTGCATAACAACCATATTCTTTTTTACTGTGCTTTTCATGGTGACCTCCCATAACTGGCCTTGGCTCCATCCCACCACCCCATGAACATTTTTCTTTTGTTTTAGGTTTAGGAGGATATTTAAGGTGGTGTCATGGGTCATTTCTGAGAGCTACTCAGTTTTTCTGGGTATCTCCCATGTATACATGAGATATACGTGTTAATCAATATGTTTCTTTTTATCTTCTTAATCTTTTATTTCAAAGGTTCTCAGCCAAGAACTCAGAGGGTAAAGGGAAATTATTTTTCCACCTCTACACAGTCTATCAAATAGATATATAAATATATGCATATATATATATATTGAATATGCATATATATATATATTGAAACTCTTGCACACAATCTGGGTCCATATTATAAGAATGCAAGTGTGCCGGGTTAGCAGTTATGAGAGATACATTATGATAATAGTCCATTCTCTGAAAGCATAATAACACCTGTTCCAAAGTGGTAAAGAAAGGAAATCAGCAACTGAAAGCTTGAGAATAAATTAACCAGATCCACACTCAAGAAGTTAAACCATGCAGGGGGGAAAAAAACACAGCAACAAGAGTGAGTGGTAAAGATAATACACTGTGGCTGATCATACAGTTGATGAAGGTATCAATCCACTTTGTTTCTAAGCTCCTGTTTTCTAAAAGTTAATCATATAATTCGGCTACAGCAACAGCAGCAATGGCAGATGTGCTGTCCAACTGACCAGGTTAAGAAAAATAAAGGCAGATGGTTTTAGATTAAAGTCTGGATAGCGACATCACCATTAGAGAAGAGAGGTTCTGTCACCAGGCCAAGGTTCTTTTATTTACTTTACTCTCTAAATTATCTGCCACCTGATGGTCCAGGGAATCATTTAGAATCTTAGTCATGGGCAGTTGATAAAAACTCATTAATCTAGATTCAATGATTCATTTAAGAAATATTTATGGAGTGCCTACTATGTGTGCAACAACACTCTAGGTGCTGAGAAATACAGCAACTATCAGGACAGTAAGCAAATAAGGTAACTAGATTTTGTTAAATGCTATCAAGAAAATAAAAGAGGGTAATGGGAGCAGAGGGAAGAAAGCATTATAGCATTTACAGAAGGCCTTTGGGAGGAAGCTACACTTGAGACAAGAGAAGAAAGGTGATGTATTAATTTTCTATTGCTGCATAACAAATAGATACAAACTTAGCTGCCTAAAACAACACAAATGTACTGTCTCAGTGTTTCTGTGAATCAGGAGTCCAGGTACAGGTTAGTTGAGTCCTCTGCTCAGGGTCTTGTATGCTGAAACAAAGGTGTTGGCATAGGTTGTGATTTTATCTGAGGGTTGGGGTTCTCTTCCAGGTTAACTTATGGTCAGCAGGATTCATTTCCCTGTGGATGTGTGACCATGGTCCCCCTCTTCTTGCTAGCTGTTGGCTGGGGACCACTCTCACTTCCTACACACTACTATACTTTGCTATGCAATTACCTTCTCTTATAACATGCTTTCTATTAGGCCAACAGGAGAGTGTCTCCCTAACACTTGACCTTCTTTTAAAGGGCTCACTTGATTAGGTCAGGCCTACCTAGCAGTCTCTCTTTTGATTGACTCAAGTCAACTCATTAGTAACATAATCACAGGAGTGAAACAGCATTGTATTCACTGGTTCTAGCCACAGCCAAGAGAAGCATGTACATGGGGAGCCTGGGTGGTACAGTTGATTAAGTGCTGGACTCTTGGTTTTGGCTCAGATTGTGATCTTAGGGTCATGATCTCAGGGTCATGAGATAGAGCACCATGTCAGGCTCTGCATTCAGCATGGAGTCTGCTTAAGACTCTCTCTCCCTCTGCCCTGCCTCCCCACCACCTCAAATAAATAAATAAATCTTTATAAAAATATCTTTTAAAAAGAGGAGAATGCACACTAGAGGGTGGGAATCTTGGAGACTCTTTAAAATTCTACCTACCACATATGAGAACCAGCCATGCAAAATCAGGTGAAAGGATTTCCAGGTAGGGTCCCCAGAAAGTATACAGAACAAACTTGATATTTTCAGGAAAGAGAAAGTAAGTTGGTGTACTGAAGCATGGTGGATGGGGTAAGGAGATGAGGGAGGAGGCATCTACAGGAGTCAGACCACTTAGAGTTTGATGGACTTGTTAATAAGTTTGGATTCCATTTAATGTGTAAAGGGAAGCCTATTAATGTTAACTGAGCTTCCCTAGCATGATGTTAGGCTCATGAGTGACATAAAGACCAGTGGATCCAATGTCAAGAGAAATGGGAGGCATTAATTTGCTGTGGCTACCTCTCACTTTAAGAAATGAGAGCCTGTGGTAAAGGTTCTTTACAGATCTGACCTTCCATTTTTTCTAGGTCCCCATTAAAAAGACTATTCAGGTGAATGTAAAAACAAAATGAATGTAATCACTTTCTGGTGTTGGCTGGCCTAATAAGAAAGGAATCTGGTCTGCTTCTTTCAGGCATCTTCCAATACCATGAATGCACCCTTGGGTCACTTCATAAATTCTATAAATAATAATAGTTACATTAATAATATGGGAGCTTTTCCAGAAGCAATATACATTTTGTCCTTTGGTAAAGGGATTCATAATTGGTGTTTTTAGAAATTTTCAGCAATGCAGATTTTTAAAGATAATATTGAGGCAAGAGTTTATTGTTTGGAAATGCTAGCTCATCACAGTCATTTTTTTTTCTTCTTTCTAAACTGAGGTTGAAAGGGAAATCCAAGTTGAACTAAACAACCTATAGAAATTCCACTATGTCCTAATTGACCCAGGAGTCAGAAGTATAACTGCTTTTTAGTTTTTTCGATTGAAAGTACTAGCAGGATTTATGTGAAGCTTCCCTTTGAGACTATGATTAGTACAATGGGAAAATTTTTAAGAAATGATAGAACTTAGATTCTAAAACTTGAAGACCCAATGAGGACTGTTAGTAACTCTCACTTCTTTTTAAGTGCACACTCTTTAGTGTAATTTCCCAAGTCTCATTTGGACCAAGATTTGGATTATCAGTAAAATAAGGCAATATGAGATCCTCCTTTCTCAACATCCTTTTCTTGTTTCCATGACTGAGGCCTCATATGTAAAGATCATGTTACATTACTGTCCTCTCAGGAAATACGAGAAATTTATTCAGTGAAGCAATCTAAAAATAACTCATTGGAGAGCCAGTGGCTTCCATGGTTACCAAAAGAACCTGTTGATTCTTTGCTCTAAAAGGCAACCACAATTGGGGAATCATTTGAATTGGAAAACAACACATGCCCAAAATAGCATGAAGGACCCTAGAACATGACTGTGCAGCCTTGCATTCCAGTAAATGCAATCTTCTTCTATACAGCCCCATGAAAAGCACATGCCAGGAAAAAAGGAATAAACTTCTGAAAACTAAATGAAAGTTGACCCTAAATCAATTTCTTGATTCTGGGAATCCCCACCACGCTGTTAATGCTCTGACAGTGCCCCCACAGTAGTTCATGACATAAATTCTGAAAATACTATTTCCACAAGTAACAACTGATTACATGTTCAATTTTTACTAAAGGCATCAAAGGAAAGTTAGATTTTTTCCCTTTAAGTAAAATTATATCACATGACTTTACATGAAAGTTGCACATATATCTTATGATGGTTGGGAATGGAATAACATATGTATATGTATCTTATATATATATGTATATATGTGTGTATATTTACAAAGAATATATATACTTATATATCAAACATATATTTATATGTGTGTGTATATACATATATATATGTTTGAGAGATACATGCTCATATATTTATGTATTTCTTCATACATAAGAAGTCTTCTAAGATTACCCCATTCCAACTTGTTTCCAGAAGCAGGGATATAAGAAAAACCTATTTTTGAAAAAAGAATTTCATACTTTCATCACAGATTCTCAGGTCTAGCATACCTAAAACATGTTTATTGAAATTTGAAAACACACACACACACACCAAAATACATTAAAATTGCCTAACACATTAACTACACTGAATAGTCAGAGTGCCAAAGATATAAATTTAATTAATTATTCACCAGCAATTTAGATCAGAGGTATAGAAAGTCAGATATGACATAAATTGAGCACTGTGAACTGTGTAAGACTGTTGAATCACAGACCTGTACCTCTGAAACAAATAATACATTCTATGTTAAGAAAAAAGAAGAAGATAGTAGGAAGGGGAAAATGAAGGGGGAAATTCAAAGGGGGAGACAAACCATGAGAGACTATGGACTCTGAGAAACTAACTGAGGGTTCTAGAGGGGAAGGGGTGGGGGGATGGGTTAGCCTGGTGATGGGTATTAAAGAGGGCACATACTGAATGGAGCACTGGGTGTTATATGCAAACAATGAATCATGGAACACTACATCAAAAACTAATGATGTAATGTATGGTGATTAACATAATAATAAAAATAGTAATATATATTTTAATTCTGATTCCCACAAATCAATCCTGGAATCTAGTAGTAGTCTACAGAATTTATAAGTGAAAAAAATTTATTTCTTTCTATTATTCATAAACAATAGCTCTCCCTGGGAAACACAATGCAGATTCCAAAGAGTCATTGTTGTCCATAATAACCCCTATTCATTTTAGACTCCTTTCTTCTGGGTTTCTGGAGTCAGACCCTGGCTTCTCTCTTTTCCCTCACACACAAAGATGCAGTGAGGCCAGAGTGACCAATGTTCTGGCAATTTGGGAATAGGCAGTGAATCCTTCTAGAACTTAAAAAAAAAAAATCTGTGGAAGGGTAATCAAGTCTCCACCACTCCCCAAACTCAGTAAATAATAAGCCATGGGAGATGGATTAGTGGATTAAACACCTGTTTATAGCTTTCAGCCTTTCTAGAACCATGGGAGATTATCACAGTGTTACATGTTCCTGAGGCAAATAAACCTAGCTCCTAGGAGTTTACACTGAGGGCTCTTCCAGAGGAGACCACAAAAATCCAATCTTGCCTCATCTAACAGCAAGTAGCCTAACAAGCATCCTATCTAAAGCCTCCAAAGAATATAGATTTATTACTGCTTGAATCCTATGGACCAAACCTTTAATCCCCCATCAAGTAATCCCAGTTTCACAAATGATGTCATTCCATTTTGTAAACACTCAGAGATTTCCTGCCAGTGGCTCTAAGATTCTTCCTATTAAGGAGGACAGAGTGGTATCTTATTTAGTGCTAGAGATGCTGCTTCTCCTCACTTGTATTTTGTGTGTGTGTGTGTGTGTGTGTGTGTGTAGTTGGGATGGAGCTATTATCTCATTCATTCTTTTATTCATTCTACAAATACTTGGAGACTTATTGTGTGTCAGGTATGTGTGGGACATGGAAATGCATGGGTGACTATGGCAGTCACCAGTCCCTGTACTCAGAGAGCTTACAGATCAAGGTGAAGAGGAGGGTAAATACTCAATAAGCAACTCAACAAGCTGTAATAAAGGGAATGAGAGAAGTAAGCTGAAGGAAGAATAAGAGCTCAGAGAGGCACACCTAATTCAGGTTTGGGAAGGTTGGAAAGCTGTCCCAAAGAAGGTGGCCTCTGAACAAAAAACTGAAGGGTGGGCGGAGCTGAACAGAAAAGGGTGACAGAGAAGAGGAGTAATAGCATGTGCAAAAGCCAAGGGGAAGAATTAACATAGTACAATGGGAAACTGCAAGTAGTTCAGTCTGGAAAGGGCAAGGAATGTGAGACTGAGGTGTAGAATGAGATGTGGCTTGAGAAACAATAGGACTCAGATCATGATGAGCCTTTGGAGCACATTAAGGAGATAACCTTTGTTCTTAAGAAAAACTCCTTCCGGGGGTGCCTGGGTGGCTCAGTCATTAAGTGTCTGCCTTCGGCTCAGGTCATGATCCCAGGGTCCTGGGATCGAGCCCCGCATTGGGCTCCCTGCTCAGCAGGAAGCCTGCTTCTCCCTCTCCCACTCCCTCTGCTTGTGTTCCCTCTCTTGCTATCTCTCTCTGTCAAATAAATAAAATCTTAAAAAAAAAAGAAAAACTCCTTCCCAATCACCCTTAAGAACAGAGGAAATATATCTGTTTTAGTTAATATAAATACAATCCATTCAGTCAGTGAATTAAGGACACTGTGTTTAGGATCAGCATAATATTGTGTAGAAACAGAAAATACATAGAGGAGACTGGACTGCATAAGCTTTACATGCTTTTATCCCAAGGATGAGATAAGCCAAGAGCAGAGTTGACATTTAATCTCTCAGTTCTGTGGTCTTGGCAGGGCAGATATTGCACATGCTCTACCCCTGTTGCCTTAATCATGATCTCCCAGCATCTCCCCATATCTGCCTCATTATAATAGGCATAGGCACCCTCAAAGAAGTCAATAGGGATGATGGGCCTGGCTCACTCCTCATTGGGTGAGGCTTTCTGTAAGAATTTGGAAAGGAACTGACTGTACAAAGAAAGAATAAAATAATGAGTAGAATGGATCTGAGACTGAATCTGGGTTCTGCAGACCTGTGGTCTTTCTTAATGGCCTTGGTCATGCTGTAGCTCATAAAACAATGTTTCAGCCTCCATGTTGCCTCATGTGTCCTGATACTTCATAGAAGGAAACCACAGCGGAATCAGGTAAGTCAGTTTATAATAGGTAATTTGATGTCTCAGTTTTATAGATGAAGAAGCCTGGGCTCAGAGAGATGAATTAACTTGACCAAGTTAGGCAGCTAATAAATAAGTTCTGGAGTCAGGACTCCAACCCCAAAATGTTTGACTGTCAAGCAAATACTCTTAACCATTAAGTTGTATCACAGACAATTTTTTTTCCAGTAAACTCAAAACAATGCACAGGTTATCTGTACCAGTGTCACCTCCTTGAGAGCATATGCAAGCAAGCAGCAGTTGACCACCCTTGAAGCATAGCCTTTATTAATGCTAAATGAGATATGGCATAGGCCATATCAGATTATGTCTCTCTCCTCTGCTACCTAGAATAAAGTCTAATTCCCAACTTTAGCCTACTATTTGCTCTCAGGACCTGGCCTCACCTGCCTCTTCAACCTCATTTTATAACCTCTGCTTGACTCCAGACACACTAGCCTCTTTCTAGAATTTTTCACACTAGGGAATCATACCAGCAGGACACTGCCTGGAGAGTACTTCCTGCTTCACCTGGCTCACTCCTTTTCCTTCTTCCAGGCCTATGCTAGAAAGACCATCTTCTCAGAACAGCCTTGGGTGACAACCCAGTCTAAATGATTCTTGACCGGCATCCACCATTATTCTTGATCACTTTCCCAATTGCTCCATAATATCCATCACAATTATACAATATTATGTATTATTTCTTTGACTCCCACACTAGACTGCAGGCTTAAGAAAGGCAGCATCCAGGTCTTTCCATCTATGCCTAGAACAGTGTTTGGAATTTAGCAGGGGCTAAATATTTGTTGAATGGATAATAAATTTTCAAGTGAAATGGATTCATGTGATGATTTTAAAAATCCTTACAGTCTTCTTTTTTTTTTTTTTTTTACGGGGGGGGGAAGGGGGAAGGGGCAGAGCGAGAGAGAGAGAGAATCTTAAGCAGGCTCTATACCCAGTGTGGAGCCCATCACGGAGCTCAATCTCACAACCCCGAGATCATGACCTGAGACAAAATCAAGAGTCAGACACTTAACCAACTAAGCCACCCAGGCACCCCAAAGTCCTCACAGCCTTATACAATTGCAAAATTCAGTATTCAAACTTTCCCAGACTTCTCTTGTCCCAAGAATATTAATTCTCTGCACATACCACAGGCTATTCCCGCTAGAATCACTGGACACCACTGACCATGAGCTCAGGGCTGAGTCAGCAAATGTCACCCAGAGTACATATTTTTATCTTAGGGCTGCAGGAAAGCAAAAAAAAAGAAAAAAGAAGAAAGAAAGAAAGAAAGAAAGAAAGAAAGAAAGAAAGAAAGAAAGAAAGAAAGAAAGAAAGAAAGGACGAAAGAAAGAAAGAAAGAAAGAAAGAAAGAAAGAAAGAAAGAAATCCCAATCCTCTCACACCTACTTGCCAATAAACATGATAAAGATGAAATCTCTTCGAGCTCTGGGAGATGATGTTCCAAACTCCTGCTATTTGGATTGGCTACAGGTAACCCCATGAAAGAAACAGACTCTGGTCCCTGAAGTAACTACAATAAACATTATCTGTGTGCAATGAAGGAAATATTGACTGAAAAGGATGAATCTTTTGTTGAGAGTAAAATTGATTCTCTAAAAAATAAACAGTTATTGGCAGAGAGCCTGCTGGTGGCTTATTTGAAAAGGAATTTTCCAAAATTATTTTTAACAAAGAGCTCTACTTTCTTAGGGTGAATGTGACTAAATTTTGTGGAAAATGGTAGAAAATCTTAATATGCATTTAAGCCAAAACCAAGATGGATATTCTCAGTCAAAATGTATGTTTAACTTAAGCTTGGGGTTCTATATCTCTATAGAGTTAGGTTAGTCTTTCAAAACATAAGGGACTTCAAGCTGTAGGCCATAGGTAGGAGGGAACTTGTTGCTACCTGGGATGCATTAATGGAACTGGGCTATGAAGGCTCAGATACATGAGGAATCTACTGCAGCCTAAACCACTAGCCCCCAACTCAGGCTCTGGAATTCATGTTACCCCAAGTTCTGGGGCAGTATCTGTAGGTCTGGAAGCAAAACCTCTTGAAGACAAGGTCATCCCTTCAGTCACCCCTTGTGCTTGGCACATTTCCACATACATAGTAAATGCCAAAGAAAGTGTGCCAAGGGTAAATGAATAAATGTGCTGTGATGTGGGACATTAAAGCCTGATGATACAGAGAGTTGGTGCTGTTTTTCTTCCCATGCAAAGGTAATTTCTGGATTTTGAAAAAGTATTGCCAGAACTATATGCAATACACATTTACAAAAGAATAAACAGTGATATCACAATTTACAGAGCATTTTTAAAGACCCACAGATAGACTAGGACTGAATAAGCCTCTTGGGTTCCCTTTGAGTTGGAGGAATAGGGCAGGTGACAGAGGACAACAGAGGAGAGCTGTCATTCTCTCCCACTGAGAACCAGTTAGAAGGCTTTCATATGGAGACTACTGTTGGAGAGTTTTAAAAAAGTCTTCTCAGTTGAAATTTATAAATAGAAGTAATGCTATTTTGTATTCAAAACACGTCTACACATATTGTTTTCTTTTAAGTTTATAAAGCTATTCCTGACCTATAAAATGACAATTTCTACCTTGCAGGACAATTTTGAAGAGAAAGCAGTATAATGTTTGTACAAGATTTGGCTTTTTGGCTGACCTATAGAAAGCATGCAATAAATGTGGCTTCTATTATCATGATGAGTACTATTACTATTGCTATTCCAGACTAGGTTTCCTGAGACAGAGATTAGCATTCAAGGTCTTTATTAGGGAGTACGCTCATAATCAGCACCTGTGGAAGGGAGGCAAAGGAAGCTGAGCTGGCAGAGGAAGAAACTGAATTGCAACTAGTCCCAACAAAGGTCTTGGTCAGACCCACAGAGAGCTCTGGATCGGAATGACTCTTCAGAATTGTCACTGACTGTGGCGAGGAGGCTGAGCCTTTACACCTCTATTGATGAGCCATTGTTGGAGGCAGGCTTTGGACAAGTCCTGAAATTTTCCTCAGCTGAGGCCATTCTCACAGACAGCTCCAAGCTGAGGGCCATCTTCTAGGAGCCCTTCCAGGAGATGACAGAGTAAATCATTCATTCCTGAGCAGATATCTGAGCACATCACAGAGCTTATCCCAATTAGTTAGTTAGTAAGAGGAGTGTTTCAGAGCACTTCTATGACTTGTCCAAGGCTACACTAAGTAAATATCACTGCTAGGGATAAAAGTTAAGTCTTCTGACTCTAATTCAGTCCTCCTTAGAAGACCAGGATTCTTCTGAATCATTTGGCATTTCTATTCTTTATTGTGCCAGGAACTGCTCTGCCTCCTCTGAGCCTAAACAGATCAAGGAACATCTGCTTAATATAGTTCCCCTGTCCTTTCCTGAGGATCAGGTGGTTGCATTTGCTCAAGAAAAATTAAAAAGGGACATTTTTTCAAATTACATTTATCCTTATAAAGGTTTTAGTATTCACACCCTGCTTCCACTTTTTTGAAATATGGACTTGTACACACACACACAACACAGACCCCGTCCCAAAAGGGTCTGTTTAAGTGAAGATTTTGGCCAGAGATCTACCATATTAGAACCTCTAAGAATAAGGCTCTGTAATCTGTCTTTTTCAGAAGCACCTCAAATGAAGTTCAAGCATACTAAAGTCTACAAACCACTGCTATAAATTAACCACATTGCTGGTCTAAAGTTATGATCACATTTTTTCTTTGTGCTAGAAACTGACTCCAAAAGCAACTGATAGTAGAATCAGAGAGTTCTCAAGTTAAAAGGCATCTTGGAGATTATTAAGTCTCCATTTTTAAGAATGGCCAAAGAGGAAGGGTGACTTGCCTAGGGTAAAAGAAGAAGTTAATGACCAGAGCCAGGCTCCCACTTGAGGGGCAAGCCTTCTTATTGAAACTTATCTAACAAGCTTCCAAGAGGAGTTTTGAACCACTTTCCAGCAATGAAAGCAACAATTAAAAAAAATGTTCCAGGACTATTCTCAATGACATTGTAATAGAGAACATCTCATTAATTTGGGTGTTATGAATATCCACCATTGTCTATAACTATCCCCAACTTATACATCTTGTGACTAGAGACATGGGAAGCCTACTTACTGGAACTTGGTTTACCAACGGGAAGAGAAGATGTGAAAGCCATTTATGCCCAAAAGAATAGTATTTCCTTCTACATTTTGTTGGAAATGCACCTTAAAAATCTAATCTATTTTTGTTCAGAAGTGAGCTTGTGTTTCCAAATCAGTTACTTAGAGAAGGAAGGGGAGAAAAGAGGGACACTGCACTTCACAGTATGATCACATTTCCAATATTTTTTCATTTGAAATCACTCAGGCTTTGATTAATAGCACTCATAGTAACAACGATGATGATGATGATGGTGGTGGTGGTGATAGAAAATCAACCTACAGTTTCCTCTTTATTAGTTCCCACACTCAGGAACTCAAATAAACATAAAATATGAATGATGTGGCTGTTTTTGTTTTTGTTTTTGTTTTTGGCATCTGTAGTTCTCCAGGTCCCCAAATGGCCTGTTGTTAATTCCATTTATAGCAAATTGAGGACATAAATAAACTTAATTTGGGTACCTATGAAAATATGGCAAGCTGGCATGCCAGCACAGCCAAAAATCTGCTTTAACTGGTGTTCCTGCCCATTAATTCCATTAAAAAGTTGCTAAACTCAGAGCCCAGCTTAGAGTCAGATACAGTAAGCTTCTGATCCTGTTTAGGGAGGCAATCTGGGATGGTGGGAAATCCCAGCCAAAAAGTCAGAAGGCTAGGAGTTCTATTTCTGACTTCTACCAACACATGGTGTATGTTTAAAAAATACTTTTTCTCCCCTATTACCTCAAACATTGTGTTGACTGCTGAGTATTTTCACACTCAAGACTTGTTACCTGGAACTGTTCATAATATCTAAGGCTAGACGAACTTCAGGACGTCGCAAGGATCATCTCTCTGCCTCCTAGCTATCCTGACTTCTCTTCATCCCAGAAAAGAAAGAGTTCATTTCCTTTTTAACTTAAAAAAAAAAAAAAGGAAAGACCACAGATATAGCCTCAGGAGTGATGTAACCAGACATGAGATCAAGAGATTGGTCATCTTCAACACTCACTAATCATTTATTAGCCACAAGTCCCTGCTCCTCCCAGGGTCAGTCTAGATACAAGTCAGTTGAATATTATAATTTAACATGAGGTTCCTCAATCATGAGTCTTATCAGAAATGGCTTCTCTCTTGCCACTAAAAACAATTCCATTTAGAAATGTATTGGGTTCAAAATAGATGCTTCCAGAGAAGTAGGGAAAGACTAGCAGTCATTCACACTTTAGCATAGATTAGAGAGTACCAATTATGTCCATTAGAGTTCTCTGTGTGCCATCAATAGGAACCAATCCTAACTTACAAGAGAAAGTGGAATTTAACCAATCTGAGGTAACTCCATAGACTTGAAGAGCCAATTAACCAGAAGTTGAAGAATACTGGCAACAAGCCGCTCAAAATTTCCAATCCCAGGAGAGAGAATCTATGTGATCAGTGTTGACCCACTGTCTGTCCACTGCCCTCCTCTACCTAGAGCCAAGGGCTGGGGTCAAATTCAGTATCCTCAACACAACTTCAAGGAGCCAAGGAAAAGGCAGTTCCCTAAAAGAATAAATGTTGGACAAGCAGAAGCAATATGCCCCGACCCATAAAAGCATCAGCAAACATGTGTTTACTTGTGGGGATTTTTTCTAACACAAAATTCATGGATTTTTTATTATATAAAGTGTGCTTCAAGGACTTATTATGAGTCTAGGGAGACTATATCTCTCTTTGTGGAGGGAAGAAGGAAAGGACATGCAATAAACGTATCCATTAGCTAAGTCTCCTAGAAATAAACTGAAGATTTTCAGTCTTTTAAGAAAAGAAGTAGAATGTTCATCCAAGCTACTTATAAATGTCTTTAGCTCTTACCACAATTACTCCATGACTTGCTTAGAAAATAAAATAGATGCTATTAACTGGACTGGTTCTTGCTAGATGATGAATGACATAATCT
The DNA here is from genome assembly GCF_964656455.1 of Halichoerus grypus. NCBI lineage: Eukaryota > Metazoa > Chordata > Mammalia > Carnivora > Phocidae > Halichoerus > Halichoerus grypus. The sequence continues at coordinate 45,980,816 of NC_135713.1, read as the reverse complement.
AATCAGACATTAAACTCACCAAAGGAAGAGCATCTCTTATATACTAAGGCAATAACTTTTCAAGAAATCTTGAGAAAAATATAATGAATATGAAAGAGCTTTAAAAACTATAAACCAGTATTACAGCTGTAAGATCCTTTCTCCTGTGTTATATAACGTATTATTTGGAGTGACACAAGGAAAGGAGTACCGAGTAGTTCTCATAGCAGTGGCTAAGAAAACCCACAAACCATTGGCTAAATACATTTCCTCTCTTCTGCTGGTACTCACAGAAGGCATACAAGTTAGGTCTCTGAGTGCATTCTTCTGATAACTAGTGTGACAAAGAGAGGAGACTTAGCCATCCCACACTTGTATATGAGCTTCTAAAAAAGATTTTTAAACTATAACTAATACAAAAATTTGTTAAAGACACCATGTTCAAGGTTATCCATTTAACTTTTCATTCTGATAGGTTTTCTTGAATGTAAGAGAAAAATGCAGACTTATGCAAAGTTCCTGACTGGGAATCTCACAAACTCTTGGTTTTACACACACACACACACACACACTCACACTCACACACACACAAACATTTGTGTTTTTTGTTCTTATTGTGTTTGCTACGTGTGTAAAGCACTTTTCCAAATTATGTCACTTAATCCTTTTAACAATACAGTTAAATAAATACTACTTATTTTCTGTTACCAGATAGGAAAAACAGAGCTGGTAGTTTGGGATTCTATAGCTACTAAGTGAGGGAGCCACAATTTGAACCTAAATCTGCCCAACTCCCTCTGATCCAATCCGCCACTCTGCATGTGGATTTCATCTACCATGTGTGACATGGTAGAAAATTAATGAGAACATCTGCTATAATAATTCAGTGAATTCTGAGAGGAAAGAAATATTATGAGCCCTGTTTGGATACACCCTATTTGAATGCTGACCCCCTCCTCACTGGATCTCGGCTAGGGAGCTTCAGGTATGCCAGGGCAGCTGATCTCCTGGGACATGCTGTCAGGGCAATGAAATAACAGGGCCCAAAAGCCAAGTGACTTCAGCATCTCCTAAGGAGGGGTAGAGAACTTCCTGCTGACATGAGTGAAGACTAGCTGCAGTGATCATTGGTCCAATTAGAGTGAACGTCAGGATATGTGCAGGATTCATTAAGAGACTGCTGAAAGATATACACCAGAGCTGCCACAGCCATTTTGTCAAGAGGAAAAGCTGGTATGAGAATAGAGAAAGAGGTAAAATGGTCTAAGAGACAGGAAGGAGAAATAGAGTCTTGGTGAGTTGTTTATGCTCCTGTATCCAGCTGGGCTGGAAGCATGTTCTGCCATCAGTACTTCTCCCTAAAAGGAGCTAATTAAGACCCTTTTTGCCTGAAAAACAGTCAAATTCTTTTGTCATTTCCAACCAAAGGAATACTAACTTTCACAAAGTAGAAATGATTCTGAAAGGCTGAGGATCTTGCCAAAGATCATGATGTATTTTAATGGACGAGTGGATTCATGAACACAGATCCCTATTCCCAGCTCAGTGTGGATTCTACTGCATTCCATGCCTCTTCCCTGTTGGTGTCAATAAAAATGCCTTCCTCCCTTTCAAACAGAAGGGGTTTAAATACTTTCTGACCTGGAATCACCTACACAGTGGGCCAGACCCTAACTCATGGTGTTTTCATCTGCTCAGGATAAGAGAGCCACTGGACATAATTTCCAAATGTGCAGTCACAGTGTCTTTAATTATCTCTCTGACCTGCAGTAACGGCCCTGGGAGCAAGAGCTGTGTAGCCAATTGTCCTCCTCAGTGTAGTTTCTATGGCATGGCCACAGACAGCTTCTAAATTTAAGCTGCACTGCCTATTAATTGGGGGATTAAGCGTTGTTTCCCGCCCACTCTTGCTACTAGCTTAGCCTCAGGCTACTAATTACCAGCAGGACAGGTCAGTTGTCAAGTCTGCAAAACTCCATCATTTCTGACATCCTCACACAATGACAGGCACGCCCTTTTCCTTTTAGCAAATCTGGGTTAGTCAGTGTTTGGCTTCATTCTCATGAATGCAGGATACCCAGTATTCCTATCTGTGACTTAAATTATTTAGTTGGAGTTTTCTGCCTCTAAAATGCATCTGTTTGCTCAACCTGTATTTATTTATTCAGGGTTTTCTCTGCGCCTGGCCCTCTGCTATGCCTGAGTATATAGAAGAGAGTTAAACAGACAAGGTCTTGCCTTCATGGAACCTGTTGTCGATGGGGAGAGATAAACAAAAACCCATGTGAAGAGTCAAATAAGTAGTGTTCAGGCCAAAAAGGGAGAAGAAAAAAAATGCTATGAAGAGGAGAGCCTTCATAGGAGAACCTAATTTAGATGGGAGAGAGAAGTAAGGAAGGCCTCTGAGGAAGTGATAATGAAGCTGAAACCTGAAGGTATCATTCAGGTAAGAGTGATGAATAGGGGGGAGCCTGGGTGGCTCAGTCGGTTAAGCATCTGCCTTCAGCTCAGGTCATGATTTTGGGGTCCTGTGATCGAACCCCACATTGGGCTCCCCGCTCAGCAGGGAGTCTGCCTCTCCCTCTCCCTCTGCCCCTCCCCCTGCTTATACGCACTCTCTCTCTCTCTCAAATAAATAAATAAAATCTTTTTTAAAAAAAGAACAGGGAATTCTACACAGAAAAAAACTGTAGCAGGGAAGCCCAGAGGGAAGAAGGCCATTGATGTATTCCAAGAACTAAAAGAAGGCTGGACTATAGCAAGCAAGGGAGAGTAAAGTATGTAGAGTAGGAAGGGGACTGAAGCCCATCTTAAAAAATTTAGATTTTATTCTGCATGTGACAAAAGCCATTGGAGACTTCATTCATACATTTATTCTTCAGTCAGCCAATAGTTTATTGAATGTTTACCACATATCAGGCACCACTCTAGGCACCAAGAATACCTCAACACACATAAAAACCAAAATCCCTGCCTTCCTGGAGTTTACATTCTAGATGAGGAGTCTAACACAGACATGTTTTACTTGTTCCACATTTATAAAAAGATCACTCTGGTTCTCTCTGAAGAATGGAGGAAGGGAAGAGAGGCAGCTGTTGTGTGGTATTTGCAGAAGAGATGGAGAAGTGTGATGGCTTCCTGTACTTCCCACTGTAGGGCAGCACTCCTAATGCCCCATTAGAAAGGCATCTGTGACAGTTTTTGGTTACAGAGGTACTGGCTTTGTGTGGCTCCATTATTTCAGCTCCCAGGGGTCAAAAGCAATATTTTGAGGAGACTGGCCAAAGTTGAACTGTAGTCTATGGCCTAAAAATGACCAGTGCTGAGACCCTTTGAAGCAAGAAGCTATGACAAATCGGCTGCATGTTGAATACAGCCCTTGGGCTAAAAGAAAAATACATGGCTTGATTATTTAGTCTACTCTGATGCATTCCTCTCTCCTGGCAACCCAACTATCTTTCCATGGCTTTCCTTCTCTTTCCATCCCTTCACCTTACACACATACACACAGTCTTTTAAGGCAAAACAAATGCAAATTGGGAACCATAATCATGCAATTGGAAGAAGCCATGAAGCTTTTCTCAAGATGTGAGATCCAAGGATCCTCTGTATCTGCATCAGGAGCATTGAAGAGTATTTCAATGTTCATATTTCTGTGTGTCCAATTTCTTCTTGTTGCCTCAAGACTTTCAGCATCTAAATACACATGGTAAAGCTCAGAAATCTTCATTTTCCATATATTATCCAGGGATTTTTTTACTTCAATTCTCTCATCATAAGAACTCATCTGACTAAAGATAAACCATACAGTTTAAATGTCTACTCATTTCTCCATGATTAGGGGAATATTACATGATCTCTAAAAAGCCCTTCCCTCACTGAGCTTCAAAGACAAGCAGGATATCATGTTCCTTAAAACACTTTGGGGTGAGCTAAATCTAGGTTCAAATGACAAATTATTTAATCTCTTTAAGCCTTAGTTTTCCTCATCTGGAAATGGAGACAATACCACATTCTTTATTTGTTATATGAGTCTTAAATGAAGCAACAAGAGTTGCTTCCAGAGAATAGATCTGGCACATACTAGGTGCTTAAATATGTGGTGATGGTAATGATTGTTATGGGATTTTCTTCCTCTCCTTTATCTTTGCTACTATTTGGACCTGGAAAGGCATTAGAGAAGTAAACAATGAAAAGAGTTTGCAGAAAAATTAGATACTGTTCTTTCCTCTCTGAAAGAGAATTTTTAGTCACCTTAATCACTATTCTAGGAAAAATTCTTTAGCTGAGAACACACAGAATGGCAGCCTGAATCCCTTATGTAAGTATAGAAATAGTTATTCCCACAAGGAATAGAAGCAAAACTCCCACACTGTAGCCTTCCCATGCTCACTCAGGGCTGCAAGAGCTGGGCTTGTCAGAAAACACCTCCTTGATCCATCCCTAGAGATCTTTCTAACCCAAAGTTAATTTGATACTACTTGAGAGGGGCAGGGGTAAGGGGGAGTACCATCACCAGAATTTAGTTCTGTTTTAAATAAGAGACCTTGAAACCTAATAAAGGTAGGATCCTTCAGAGACAAATTACAGACATATATACAAAATTTCCAAATGGCAAAAGGGGAACCTATGGCTCAGAGATGTAAAATATACTTTTCGGGATTGGTGAGCTCGATAAACCAAAAGATGACTGCCTCACCACTTCTCCCTATTCAAATGGCTGTCTCCTTCCAAACTCATCCTTATTATTATTTTTTAAAGTTTTTATTTAAATTCCAGTTAGTTAACATATGGTATAGTTTCAGGTGTACAATATAGTGATTCAACACTTCCATACAACAACCAGTGTTCATCACAAGTCCCCTCTTTAATCCTCATCACCTATTTCACCCATCCCCCCCACCTCCCCTCTGGTAACTATCAGTTTGTTCTCCATAGTTAAGAATCTGTTTCTTCGGAGGGGCGGAGCAAGATGGCAGAGGAGTAGGAGACCTGGATTTGGTCTGGTCCCAGGAATTCAGCTGGATAGGGATCAAACCATTCTGAAAACCTACAAACTCAACAGATCGAAGAAAGGAATAGCAACAACTCTCTGAACAGAAAAGCAACCACTTTCTGGAAGGTAGGACGTGTGGAAAAGTGAATCCGAGGCGATATTTGGGAAGATAGATGGCGGGGGAGGGGGTCTCCGTCAGCCGCTTCTGGCAAGTGATAGAGCAGCGGAGCACAAAATCGGAACTTTTAGAAGTCTGCTCCGCTGAGGGACGTCACTCCAGTGGCTAAGCGGGGGGTGGAACCCTCACCGGGACACTGTGGTCTCAGGACCCTCAGGGTCACAGGAAGACTGGGGGTGCCTGAGTGCGGCAGAGCTCCCAGGTATCTGAGCAGGGAAGCCAGCTGCAGAGACAGAGCTGAGGAGCGGGCTCTCAGCTCGGGGTTGCCATAAACCGTGATCCGCGGCACAGTTGGGCCACTGCTCCTCCAGCAGGGACCCAAAAAGCGGCAGATCCAGGGAGAATCCCCTTCCTCCCCCAGGAAGAGCAGTGCAGGAGCACACCACAGGGATCTGCTGGGCTTGGAGACTCCACACGGGGTCCTGCGCCAGAGAGAGAAACGCTCGGTCACAGGCCAGGTGAGCACTGAGTGCAGCCGGAGACCAGGGAGACGGGAGTGAGTGAGTGCTTTTCTCTGGGGGCTCACTGAGGAGCAGACCCCAAGTTCTTGGGGTGGAGACTGGGAGGCCGCCATTTTCACTCTCATCCTCCAAAGCTGTATGGAAAGCTTGCAGGAAACAAAAGCTCCCGAGAGCAAACCCGAGCAGATTACTTAGCCCGGACCGGCAAGGGCAGGGCAAAGACGTTTGGGAACGATGGCAACAGGCCCCTCCCCCAGAAGATCAGCAAGAATAGCCAGCCAAGACCAAGTTTACCGATCAATGAGAATGGCAGAACTCCAGTGCTAGGGGAATACAGCACATAGAATTCATGGTTTTTTCCCCCTGATTCTTTAGTCTTTCAAAGTTAATTTTTGTTTTTTTAACTGTCTTTTTTTTTTGAATTTTTCTTTTTCCCTTTTTCAACCAACATCTTAACAATCCCTTTTTTAATAAATATTTTTTATTTTTCATTTTTAGAGTCATATTCTATCCCTTCATAATAGTTACCCTTATTTTTGGTATATATATATATAAGTTGTTCTCTCTTTAAAATTTTGAGATAGTTTCTTCTAACAGATCAAAATATACCCTAACTCTCTAGTGTATGGCTTTGTTCTAGTCTTCTGCCTAATCACATTCTCTCCCCTTTTTAAAATCCTCTTCTTTCTTTTTTCAACTAACTTATCAATTTCTTTTATAAAACCTTTTATAATTTTCATCCTTACAGTCATATTCCATCTCTTCATCGTATTAACCCTTATTTTTGTACATATACAAGTTATTCTTTCTTTAAAATTTTAGGAAGCACTTTCTTCTAACAGACCAAAATACACCCAAAATCTACTCTGTGGCACTGATCTATGCACCACCCTGATCATATTTGATCATATTCTGTTTTTCTTGTTTTGTTTTGTTTTTGTTTATTTTTAACTTTTTCTTTTTCTTTTTTTTCTTTTTTCTTCTTTCCCTTTCTTTTCCCCCAGTTTTAGGTCTTTTCTGATTTGTTTAGTGTATATTTTCTGGGGAAGTTGTTACACTGTTAGCATTTTGTTCTCTCATTCATATATTCTCCTCTGGACAAAATGACAAGATAGAAAAAATCACCTCAACAAAAAGAACAAGAGGCAGTACTGACTGCCAGGGACCTAATCAATACGGACATTAGTACGATGTCAGAACTAGAGTTCAGAATGATTATTTTAAAGATACTAGCTGGGCTTGAAAAAAGCATGGAAGTTATTAGAGAAACCCTTTGTGGAGAAATAAAAGAACTAAAATCTAACCAAAATCAAAATCAAAAAGGCTATTAATGAGGTGCAATCAAAAATGGAGGCTCTAACTGCTAGGATAAATGAGGCAGAAGAGAGAATCAGTGATATAGAAGACCAAGTGATGGAGAGTAAAGAAGCTGAGAAGAAGATAGATAAACAACTACTGGATCACGAGGGCAGAATTCGAGAGATAAGTGATACCATAAGACGAAACAACATTAGAATAATTGGGATCCCAGAAGAAGAAAGAGAGAGAGGGGCAGAAGGTATATTGGACCAAATTATAGCAGAGAACTTCCCTAATTTGGGGAAGGAAACAGGCATCAACATCCAGGAGGGACAGAGAACCCCCCTCAAAATCAATAAAAATAGGTCAACACCCCGACATCTAATAGTAAAACTTACGAGTCTCAGAGACAAAGAGAAAATCCTGAAAGCAGCTCAGGAGAAGAGATCTGTAACCTACAATGGTAGAAACATTAGATTGGCAACAGACCTATCTACAGAGACCTGGCAGGCCAGAAAGGACTAGCATGATATATTCAGAGCATTAAACGAGAAAAATATGCAGCCAAGAATACTATATCCAGCTAGGCTGTCATTGAAAATAGAAGGAGAGATAAAAAGCTTCCAGGACAAACAAAAACTAAAGGAATTTGCAAACACAAAACCAGCCCTACAAGAAATATTGAAAGGGGTCCTCTAAGCAAAGAGAGAGCCGAAAAACAACATAGACCAGAAAGGAACACAGACAATATACAGTAACAGTCACCTTACAGGCAATACAACAGCACTAAATTCATATCTTTCAATAATTACCCTGAATGTAAATGGGCTAAATGCCCCAATCAAAAGACAAAGGCTATCAGATTGGATTAAAAAACAAGATATGCTGTCTGCAAGAGACTCATTTTAGATCCAAAGACACCCCCAGATTGAAAGTGAGGGGGTGGAAAACCATTTACCATGCTAATGGACACCAAAAGAAAGCTGGGGTAGCAATCCTTATATCAGACAAATTAGATTTTAAAACAAACACTGTAATAACAGATGAGGAAGGACACTATATCAAAATTAAAGGGTCTATCCAACAAGAAGATCTAACAATTGTAAATATCTATGCCCCTAACATGGGAGCAGCCAATTATATAAGCCCATTAATAACAAAATCAAAGAAACACATCAACAACAATACAATAATAGTGGGGCACTTTAACACCCTCCTCAATGAAATGGACAGATCATCTAAGGAAAAGATCAACAAGGAAATAAAGACTTCAAATGACACACTGGACCAAATGGACTTCACAGATGTATTCAGAACATTTCATCCCAAAGCAACAGAATACACATTCTCCTCTAGTGCCATGGAACATTCTCCAGAATAGATCACATCCTAGGTCACAAATCAGGTCTCAACCAGTACCAAAAGATTGGGATCATTCCCTGCCTATTTTCAGACCACAATGCTTTGAAACTAGAACTCAATCACAAGAGGAAAGTCGGAAAGAACTCAAATATATGGAGGCTAAAGAGCATCCTACTAAAGAATGAATGGGTCAACCAGGAAATTAAAGAGGAATTTAAAAAATTAATGGAAACAAATGAAAATGAAAACACAACTGTTCAAAATCTTTGGGATACAGCAAAGGCTGTCCTAAGAGGAAAGTATATAGCAATACAAGCCTTTCTCAAGAAACAAGAAAGGTCTCAAATACACAACCTAACCCTACACCTAAAGGAGCTGGAGAAAGAACAGCAAATAAAGCCTAAACCCAGCAGGAGAGAGAAATAATAAAGATCAGAACAGAAATCAATCAAATAGAAACCAAAAGAACAGTAGAAGAGATCAACGAAACTAGGAGCTGGTTCCTTGAAAGAATTAACAAGATTGATAAACCCCTGGCCAGACTTATCAAAAAGAAAAGAGAAATGACCCAAATCAACAAAATCATGAATGAAGGAGGAGAGATCACAACCAACACCAAAGAAATACAAACAATTATAAGAACATATTATGAGCAACTATACGCCAGCAAATTAGATAATCTGGAAGAAATGGATGCATTCCTAGAGATGTATCAACTACCAAAACTGAACCAGGAGGAAATAGAAAACCTGAACAGACCTATAACCACAAAGGAAATTGAAGCAGTCATCAAAAATCTCCCAACAAACAAAAAGCCCAGGACCACATGGCTTCCCAGGGGAATCCTACCAAACATTTAAAGAAGAATTAATACCTATTCTTCTGAAACTGTTCCAAAAAATAGAAATGGAAGGAAAACTTTCAAACTCGTTTTATGAGGCCACCATTACCTTGATCCCCAAACCAGACAAAGACCCCATCAAAAAGGAGAATTACAGACCAATATCCTTGATGAACATGGATGCAAAAATTCTCACCAAAATACCAGCCAATAGGATCCAACAGTACATTAAAAGGATTATTCACCACGACCACGTGGGATTTATCCCTGGGCTGCAAGGTTGGTTCAACATCTGCAAATCAATCAATGTGATACATTAATAAAAGAAAGAACAAGAACCATATGATCCTCTCAATAGATGCAGAAAAAGCATTTGACAAAGACAGCATCCTTTCTTGATTAAAACTCTTCAGAGTATAGGGATAGAGGGTACATACCTCAATATCATAAAAGCCATCTATGTAAAACCTACAGTGAATATCATTCTCAATGGCGAAAAACTTAGGGCTTTCCTCCTAAGGTCAGGAACACGGCAGGGATGTCCACTATCACCACTGCTATTCAACATAGTACTAGAAGTCCTAGCCTCAGCAATCAGACAACAAAAAGAAATAAAAGACATCCGAATTGGCAAAGAAGTCAAACTCTCACTTTTTGCAGATGATATGATACTTTATGTGGAAAACCCAAAAGACTCCACCCCAAAACTGCTAGAACTCATACAGGAATTCAGTAAAGTGGCAGGTTATAAAATCAATGCACAGAAATCAGTGGCATTCCTATACACCAACAACAAGACAGAAGGAAGAGAAATGAAGGAGTCGATCCCATTTACAATTGCACCCAAAACCATAAGATACCTAGGAATAAATCTAACCAAAGAGGCAAAGAATCTGTACTCAGAAAACTATAAAATACTCATGAAAGAAATTGTGGAAGACACAAAGAAATGGAAAAACGTTCCATGCTCATGGAATGGAAGAATATTGTGATGATGTCAATGCTACCTAGAGCAATCTACACATTCAATGCAATCCCCATCAAAATACCATCAACTTTTTTCAAAGAAATGGAACAAATCATCCTAAAATTTGTATGGAACCAGAAAAGACCCTGAATAGCCAGAGGAATGTTGAAAAAGAAAAGAAAAGCTGGCGGCATCACAATTCCAGACTTCCAGCTCTATTACAAAGCTGTCATCATCAAGACAGTATGGTACTGGCACAAAAACAGACACATAGATCAATGGAACAGAATAGAGCCCAGAAATGGACCGTCAACTCTATGGTCAACTAATCTTCAACAAAGCAGGAAAGAATGTCCAAAGGAAAAAAGACAATCTCTTCAACAAATGGTGTTGGGAAAATTGGACAGCCACATGCAGAAGAATGAAACTGGACCATTTCCTTACACCACACACAAAAATAGACTCAAAATGGATGAAAGTCCTAAATGTGAGACAGGAATTCATCAAAATCCTAAAGGAGAACACAGGCAGCAACCTCTTCAACCTCAGCCGCAGCAACTTCTTCCTAGAAACATCGCCAAAGGCAAGGGAAGCAAGGGCAAAAATGAACTATTGGGACTTCATCAAGATAAAAAGCTTTTGCACAGCAAAAGAAACAGTCAACAAAACCAAAAGAGAACCAACAGAATGGGAGAAGATATTTGCAAATGACATATCAGATAAAGGGCTAGTATCCAAAATCTATAAAGAACTTAATCAAACTCAACCGACACCCAAAGAACAAATGATCCAATGAAGAAATGGGCAGAAGACATGAACAGACATTTTTCCAAAGAAGACATCCAGATGGCCAACAGACACATGAAAAAGTGCTCAGCATCGCTCAGCATCAGGGAAATCCAAATCAAAACCTCAATGAGATATCACCTCACACCAGTCAGAATGGCTAAAATTAACAAGTCAAGAAATGACAGATGTTGGCGGGGATGCGGAGAAAGGGGAACCTCCTACACTGTTGGTGGGAATGTAAGCTGGTGCAGCCACTCTGGAAAACAGTACAGGGGTTCCTCCAAAAGTTGAAATTAGATCTACCATATGATCCAGCAACTGCACTACTGGGTATTTACCCCAAAGATACAAATGTAGGGATCCGAAGGGGTACATGCACCCCGGTGTTTATAGCAGCAATGTCCACAATAGCCAAACTATGGAAAGAGCCAAGATGTCCATTGACAGATGAATGGATAAAGAAGATGTGGTATATATATATATATATATATATATATATATATATATATATATACACAATGGAATATTATGCAGCCATCAAAAGGAATGAAATCTTGCCATTTGCAACGACGTGGATGGAACTGGAGGGTGTTATGCTGAGCGAAATAAGTCAATCAAAGAATGACATGTATCATATGACCTCACTGATATGAGGAATTCTTAATCTCAGGAAACAAACTGAGGGTTGCCAGAGTGGTGGGGGGTGGGAGGGATGGGGTGGCTGGGTGATAGACACTGGGGAGGGTATGTGCTATGATGAGCACAGTGAATTGTGCAAGACTGTTGAATCTCAGATCTGTACCTCTGAAACAAATAATACATTATATGTTAAAAAAAAAAAAGAAGAAGAAGAAGAAGAAGAAGAAGATAGCAGGAGGGGAAGAATGAAGGGGGGGAAATTGGAGGGGGAGATGAACCATGAGAGACGATGGACTTTGAAAAACAAATTGAGGGTTCTAGAGGGGAGGGGTGTGGTAGGATGGGTTAGCATGGTGATGGGTATTAAAGAGGGCACGTACTGCATGGAGAACTGGGTGTTATATGCAAACAGTGAGTCATGGAACACTACATCAAAAACTAATGATGTAATGTATGGTGATTAACATAATAATAAAAAAATAAAAAATAAAAATAAACTTCAAAAGACTCACTTTACTAAGTGCTAGGGAGCATATGCAGGAACTAGAATTCTTACACACTGGTGCAAGGAGTGTAAGATGGTATAATCACTTTGGAATACAATTGGGCAGTTTCTTAAAAAGTTAAATATACATTATTATTTTGTTAAGGTTGCCATAACCAAATACCAGAAAAAACCCTGTATCTTAAACACAAGAAATTTATGTTCTCACTCTCCTGGAGGGTAGAAGTCTTAGATCAAGGTGGTGGCAGGGTTGATTCCTTCTGGGGGCTGTGAGGGAGAATCTGTTCCAGCCTCTCTCCTGGCTTCTGGTGTTTTGCTGGCAATCTTCGCCATTCCTTGGCTTATAGAAGCATCACCCAAATTTCTACATTCATCTTCACATGATGGTCTTCCTATATATGTGTCTCTGTGTCCAAGTTTCCCCCTTTCTGTAAGGACACAAGTTATACTAGATAAGGTCCCCCCTAATGGCTTCATTTTAACTTGATTACCTATATAAAGATCCTAACCCAAGGGGCACCTGAGTGGCTCAGGCAGTTAAGCATCTGCCTTCAGTTCAGGTCTTGATCTCAGGGTCCCGGGATCGAGCCCTGTGTAGACTCCCTATTCAGCAGGGAGTCTGCTTCTCCATCTCCCTCTGCCCTTCCCCCCACTGCTCATGCATGTGCATGCTCTCTCTAATAACTAAAAATAAAATATTAAAACATAAAGAAAATTTTAAAGATCCTAGCTCAAAATAAGGTCACATTCCGAAGGGGTTAGAGTTTCAACATATCTTTTTTGGGGGGGAATGCAATTCAACCTGTAACACCTGCCATAAGATCCAACCATTCCATCCCTAAGCATTTATCCAAAAGAATTGAAAGTATGTATCATATGTTCACAGCAGCTTTATTCATAATACCAAAAACTGGAAACAAGCCAAATGACAATCAATAAATGAAAAGAAAAACAAATTGTGGTATATCTATACAATAAAAATGCTACTCTGCAATAAAAGTAAATTAACTATTGACCCACACAATTATACAGATGAATCTCAAAATAATTATGCTGACCACATCTTTTTTTTTTTTTTTTAAGATTTTATTTATTTATTTGACAGCGGGAGACACAGTGAGAGAAGGAACACAAGCAGGGGGAGTGGGAGAGGGAGAAGCAGGCTTCCTGCAGAGCAAGGAGCCCGATGCGGGGCTCGATCCCAGGACCCTGGGATCATGACCTGAGCCGAAGGCAGATGCTTAACAACTGAGCCACCCAGGCGCCCCCTGACCACATCTTCTTTAACCATTCATCTGTTGAAGGGCATCTCGGCTTTTTCCACAGTTTGGCTATTGTGGACATTGCTGCTATGAATACTGGGGTGCACATGGCCCTTCTTTTCATGACGTCTGTGTCTTTGGGGTAAATACCCAGGAGTGCAATTACTGGGTCATAAGGTAGCTCTATTTTTAATTTTTTGAGGCACCTCCACACTGTTTTCCAAAGTGGCTGTACCAACTTGCATTCCCACCAACAGTGTAAGAGGGTTCCCCTTTCTCCACAACCTCTCCAACATTTGTTGTTTCTTGCCTTGTCAATTTTTGCCATTCTAACTGGTGTAAGGTGGTATCTCAGTGTGGTTTTGATTTGGATTTCCCTGATGGCTAATGATGATGAACATTTTTTCCTGTGTCTATTAGCCATTTGTATGTCTTCTTTGGAGAAGTGTCTGTTCATGTCTTCTGACCATTTTTTGACTTGATCATTTGTTTTTTTGAGTGTTGAGTTTGAGAAGTTCTTTATAGATCTTGGAAATCAGCACTTTGTCTGTAGTGTCATTTGCAAATATCTTCTCCCATTCTGTGGGTTGCCTCTTTGTTTTGTTGACTGTTTCCTTTGCTGTGCAGAAGCTTTTTATCTTGATGAAGTCCCAAAAGTTCATTTTTGCTTTTGTTTCACTAGCCTTTGGAGATGTATCTTGAAAGAAGTTGCTGTGGCCAATGTCAAAGTAGTTACTGTCTATGTTCTCTTCTAGGATTTTGATGGATTCCTGTTTCACATTGAGGTCTTTCATCCATTTTGAGTTTATCTTTGTGTATGGTGTTAGAGAATGGTCGAGTTTCATTCTTCTGTATATAGCTGTCCAATTTTCCCAGCACCATTTATTGAAGAGACTCTTTTTTCCATTGCATATTTTTTCCTGTTTTGTCAAAGATTATTTGACCATAGAGTTGAGGATCCATATCTGGGTTCTCTATTCTGTTCCATTGGTCTACATGTCTGTTTTTGTGCCAGTACCATGCTGTCGGTAATCATGGCTTTGTAATATAGCTTGAAATGAGGCAACGTGATGCCCCCAGCTTTGTTTTTCTTTTTCAGCATTTCCTTGGCGATTCGGAGTCTTTTCTGATTCCACACAAATTTTAGGATTGTTTGTTCCAGCACTTTGAAAAATGTCATTGGAATTTTGATTGGGATGGCATTGAAGGTATAGATTGCTCTGGGTAGCATAGACATTTTAACAATGTTTATTCTTCCGATCCAGGAGCATGGAATAGAATACTACTCAGCCATCAGAAAGGATGAATACCCAACTTTTACATCAACATGGATGGGACTGGAGGAGATTATGCTAAGTGAAATAAGTCAAGCAGAGAAAGTCAAGTATCACGTGGTTTCACTTATTTGTGGAACATAAGGAATAGCATGGAGGACATTAGGAGAAGGAAGGGAAAAATGAAGGGGGGAATCAAAGGGGGAGATGAACCATGAGAGACTATGGACTCTGAGAAACAAACTGAGGGTTTTAGAGGGGATGGGGGTGGGGCGATGGGTTAGCCCAGTGATGGGTATTAAGGAGAGCATGTACTGCATGGAGCACTGGGTGTTATACAAAAACAGTGAATCATGGATCACCACATCAAAAGCTAATGATGTATTGTATGGTGACTAGCATAACATAATAAAATAAAATTAAATTAAAAAAATAATAATTGGGGTGCCTGGGTGGCTCAGTCATTAAGCGTCTGCCTTTGGCTCAGGTCATGATCCCAGGGTCCTGGGATCGAGCCCCGCATCGGACTCCCTGCTCCGCGGAAGCCTGCTTCTCCCCCTCCCACTCTCCCTGCTTGTGTTCCCTCTCTCGCTGTGTCTCTCTCTGTCAAATAAATAAAATCTTTAAAATAATAATTATAATTATGCTGAGTGATAGAAGTCAAAGAGGAATACATCTTTTGTGATTCCATTATATAAACTCAAGGAAATGCATAATAATTTATAGTGACAGCAAGCAGATCAGTGATTGCCTAGTGATAGGGGAGGGGATAAGGAAATCTGAGAGGGAAAGATTATGTAAAGGGAACAAGAAAACTTTCAGGATGACAGATTTGTCACTATTTGATTGTGGTGATATTTCACAGTATATGTCAGTACTTACCAAATTGTATACTTTATATATGTGCAGTTTATTTTATATTAATTATACCTCAACAAAGCTGTTAAAAAAAAAAACAGCTTGTGCATAAAGCAGGACACCTGTAACATAAACAATAAGAACCTGTCATGCTAACCTGATGATGATTTTATAAGGCAGTTGAGACATCTTCAAGAAATGTTATTCCATCATTTAAAGGAAGGATACTGATGTTTCCACAGTGGTTATAATCTTAGAACACCATCTAAGATGCCATAAAAGGAAATGGTACCACCTAAAAGAGGCATGGTGCTTTAGGCTGGAGGAAGAACACTTGCAAACCCTGACTATCCCACGTAATTGAAATGGAAATGGGAAATGCTGTGGAGAGAGAAAGGGCTTTCAGGCTGATTTGTCCTGCCAATGCCAAATCAACTCATTTATTCAACACACATATACTGAGCTCAAACAAGTGCCTCAAGCTTTGGTTGTAGTGATGAATTAGATGTGCTCCCTGTTTATAAGGAGCTCCTAACCTGGTGGGGAAAAGGCAGAGGCTGCACATTCTCAACATACCAGAACACTGTTTGATTAAGACTCTGTGAGTGATGCATGCTAAGTGCTAGGGGAGCCCAAAAGAGGGAGGAGATGAGCCTGTCAATTCTAATTGATTCCGTATACAACTAACTCATCTCATAAAGTACATAAATTTCCAGTTTAGGTCAGACTTAGACCACCCAGATCAAAGTTTTGTATCTGACAGTGATGTGTACCAAAGCTGTGTGGGGAAGAAACATAGTTATCTAGCATGAAAGCCTGGGACTATTCCCCATACATTCTAGGGTCCTTATGTTCTGTGTCTGCAAATTTAAATTTGGCTACATTACTTGGAATCTAGAATACAGTGTGAGAACGGGTATAATTAGAATCTATAAAATCAATAGCAGTCTGGATAAGATTAATTTAAACTTGATGTATCAATTCAGTGAAGTCCATCTGTCAAACCAACGTTTGACAACTTGCAGGCAAAACAACCGTTTGATTTGTTATCTTTTTCTTTCTCTAAGTGGTTGCTGCTTCAGTGCAGTAAAAGGGAACCTGGATACTTAACCACAATGTCTAGAGGCAGCAAAGAAAATGAATGGAGGCTAAGTGCTGGAATCAGAGACTCTCTCCCCCCCTCCCCCCATGCTGTGTGACATTTAATCAGTCAATAAATCTCTCTGAAACTTAAATCCCTTTTTGATAAAAAGGATAGTAAGAGTTCCTATATTATAGAGTTTATCTGAAAATTTAGTGAACCAACATGTATATGGTCTCTGGTTCATGGTATTTAAAAATTGTATTATTATTGTCCCTATTATTATTTATGTCCTAGATCTGTTACTTGCTTTCTAAATATGTCTTCATTGGAAAGACCTGTCACACTTTATGAGCTTTCATTCATTTATCTACAAGATGGCAATAATGAGAGCTTCCTTATCTAACCAAACAAATTAATTCAAGAAGTAGTTATACTTGATAGGTATGTGCCAGGTGCTAAGGCTATAGAGATGAATGAGACATGATTCCTGCTCTTAGGGAGTTTTAGTCTATCAAGGAAGATGGACAAGCAAACAAACAATGGTAATACAGCATGAAGGTGCTGAAATAAGTGATATATAGCTGGTATGGATACCCATAAGAGGGACTCCTTATCTAGTAGGGGTCAGGACAGGTCTTATAAATGGGAGTAAGCCACAAAAGGGTTTTTGACAGAGGAAATAGGTATTCAAAGCCTGAAAGGCAAGAAATGTTTGGTGATCTAGCAAATAACAATACTTCAGTCTGGCTAGAGAGTAGAATCTAAAACAGGGAGAAAGGAAAGAAATGCTGAAGAGGTAAGTAGAGGCCATACCAGAAGGGCCTCTTAAACCATGTGAAGAGGTCTGGCGTTATCTTGAAGTATCCTGAATACAAAGCTGGTATTAGAAACAAATATATAATTTGTAAATATAAAATGTAAGTGAATGTAAGTGAAAATTCTCTGTAATTATAAAGTTCTATTCAAATGTTGCTACTATCATCAGGCACAAAGGGATTCAGTCTGAGCTCTTGTGCACAGGGTAGACTGAAGGTTTGTGTCCCCTCAAAATTCTTATGTTGAAATCCTAATCCCAATGTGAGGTGGAGCCTTTAGGAAGTACTAAGTCATGAGAGTGGAGCCTTCATGGATGAGATTAATGCCTTATAAAAGAGATCCCAGAGTACTCACTTGTCCCTCCTACCATGAGAGGACACAGAGAGAAGGCATCCATCTATGAATCAGGAAGCAGGCCCTCACCAGACACAGAATCTGATGGCACCTTAATCTTGGATTTCCCAGGCTCCAAAACTGTGAAAAATAAATTTCTGTTTATAAGCCATCCAGTCTAATATTCTCTATTCTGTTATAGCAGCCTGAAAATACTAAGATAGTAGCCCATCTCATTTTTCCTACCTCCCTAACACACACACACACACACACACACACACACACACACACCAGAGAGAGAGAGAGACAGAGAGGAATAACACCTGTCATATGATGGGTTGCAATTTTTAGTGTGAAGTTTCATGCTTGCTTCTTGTACAAGAATCTCAGGAAGCCTGTGAAATTAACAATTGCTGCCTAGTAGCAATAGCTGCTGTCCATGGTTCCACTCTTTTTTTTTTTTATTTATTATGTTAGTCACCATACATCATTAGTTTTTGAGGTAGTGTTCCATGATTCATTGTTTGTGTATAACACCCAGTGCTCCATTCAATATGCGCCCTCTTTAATACCCATCACCAAGCTTACCCATCCCCCCACCCCCCTCCCCTCTAGAACCCTCAGTTTGTTTCTCAGAGTCCATAGTCTCTCATGGTTCATCTCCCCCTCCAACTCCCCCCCTTCATTTTTCCCTTCCTAGTACCTTCTTATTTTAACATATAATGCATTATTTGTTTCAGAGGTACAGGTCTGTGATTCAACAGTCTTACACAATTCACAGCACTCACCATAGTTCCACTCTTACTAATTTTATATCAGAAGCCAAAGATATCCCAGAGAGGCTGGTCTCCCATCTAAGATTTGCTTTCCCTTGTCATGAAGCAGGTTTGCCTAGAGCACTAAATGTGCTTTGCCAAAGGAAGAGAAGACACATTTAATGTTAAACAGAGACCACACGGCTTTTCTTTGGATGTGTCTCTGTGTGATGGTTAGGTCAAATCTCTCAACAATCCAAAAGCAAATGGAACCACTGAAGCTCCCACATGAAAATAAATGGTGCCAGTTTTTAAAAATAAAAACATACCCTTAGATCTTTTGTTGTCAATCTTTCATAAAACTTGCTGTCAGATGGGCATGCAGTCCCCAATCCCTAGGGAGCTGCCAACTAATGGTGTATATCATCACTAATATGTTACAAAAGGCTTACATGTTTAGTTAAAAAATAAAAATGAGGAATTTCCCGGAGATGTAAAATGGGAAAGATTCAATGGCAGAAGAAAGGAGTCTATGATTCATACCAGGGGTAAAGTATATGTGCACCATTTTTAATTGTTCTCTGGACTGAAAATTGAGGTCTCTGCCTCTGAGCCCCTTCACAAGAATTACTCAGAGGAAAGCTATAAAGTTTTTCCATACATAAGAAAATAAGTATGCTCTCAAGAAACTTCAAAAAGGCAACTATGATATGATCAGCCCATTGTGTGAGATCACACCTGTGCTTTCCATTTTGGGAAGAAATTGCTGGAGAATTTGTGTAGTTCATCTTGGAAGAGAGACTGCTTTCATCCTCTGGAACCTATCCTCTTGTAAGTTAGTTTTCAACACTTTAAGAATCACAGTTGTTTAGGTGATTCACTTAAGGAGGGCACTTGATGTAATGAGCACTGGGTATTATATGCAACTTATGAATCACTAAATTCTACCCCTGAAACTAATAATACACTTTATGTTAACATAAAAAAATACTCATCTTTCTGGAGTTCCTAAGACCATTTATAATATAAATTCTTAAAAACTGTTAGGAATTTATTGGAACCAATGTATTTGTATATAGAACAATTAGAACAATAGATAATTTGATAATCATTAGAATTTATTGAAAGTAATTATAGTACATATCTATAAATAAGATAAGGAAATAATAAATGATAAATTTAAGGCTAGAAAAATCAAATTGAAATATATTGCATCAGATTCTGGAGCTACAACACACACCCAGAGGAATACAAGCCTAAGAAAACTAGCTTTAAATACGTGAATTCTTATAGAAAACTTTTCTTGTCCAGTTCAACAGGGTATAGTCTCAGGAAATAGCAGTAGTAGTAAGGGGTTATTAAAGAAATCTCTTCACCAAAATTCCTAGCATGGTGTGCATATCTGCAAGTAAGTGATTAAATACCTCAGTTTATTTGAAATTTTCAAGTTTCTGCCTTAGAAACCTTAACTTCTGGCTTATAAGTCCTTTCTATAGAATGCTTTAAGAAGTATAAAGACATTCACTGGTTTATACAAAGCTCGGTTGAAAGGCCTATTCAATGCACAATTTTTCTTACACTGGTGATATATGCCCAAGCTTAACAGATGTGTAAGAGGAGAAATAGAATGAATATGCTTGATCCAATAAGTTCGGGAAAAGACTACCAAATATTGAGCCAAATGTAATATTAGAATAGCTGCTTTAGAATAAATCCTGGAATATGGAATACTAATCAAAGGTGTTATACCATATTCCAACTGTCAAAATAACACTGATTGCACTATGCCTACATACACAGGGGGTCAAATGGTCAAGTGAGAGCAACATCACAAGTTTCTATTCATTATCATACAGAGGACAAGCCTCGAACTAACTGTTATGAAAAATACAAACATGTAAGACATTAGTGCTGTCATTAAGATGATTTCCCTCTCCCTGGTAAAATAAAATTTTAAATATCAAAGCAAATGGAAAATTATATAATCCAGTACATACTGAAGGGCTAAATTGTTGAGTAATCATTACTTTATTCTACATTTGTTGAAAGCCTTTGTGACAAGGACTACACTCGCCACTGAGTGTATAAAATGAATTACACTTACTCTCTGCCCTCAAGAAAACTCACAGTAACAAGTACAATTTCACAAATTGCTTTCCAGAGACACTAAAATTTTCCAAACCACTTTGACCATTCAACACTTTTTTCTAGACCTGTGCTCTTAAGAGCAACTTGGGAAATGCTTGTTCTAATCCATGAATGGTATAAAATTCAAATAAGGGAAATTTAATTACAATTTGATCAATCCTTATGGATAATAGGAATTTCAGTCAAAGCACTGGATGATGGATAGGCCTTGGACTGGTGGACAGATTCTAGGCAAGGAGAGCTCATAAGTGAGGTACATGTACAAGATACATGGTAGATGATAGTTAAAATGACTAGACCACTTGGACCACAGGCCTTTAGGCTGAGTAGTGGAAAATTAAATTTGATAGTGAATTTAGACCAATACTAGAGGATCTAAAAACAAGTGAAGACTTCATTCTTTTTTTAAGATTTTATTTATTTATTTGACAGAGAGAGAGAGCAAGCACAAGCAAGGGGGAGTGGCAGAGGAAGAGAGAGAAGCAGGCTCCTGCTCAATCCCAGGACCCTAGGATCATGACCTGAGCTGAAGGCAGATGCTTAATTGACTGAGCCATCTAGGCATCCGAAGACTTTATTCTTGATTAAGAAAGTGACATGGAGAAAGTCCTATCTTTAGGTAACGTAGCCATGCTATTTTAGTGTGACCTGCACATAAAGAAAAAAATCTGAAATATACTCAGAATAATAGGACCCAAACTCTCTGTCTCAACCCATAAAGATGGGTTACTGTGATTATGGTAACAAAAGGTCAAAAAATGATTCTTTGCATATCAAAGCATGCCAAAACCAATAGAAACAAATTAAAAGATGTAAAGAAAAATAAAGGGGGGGGGAATCGGAGGGGAGATGAACCATGAGAGACTATGGACTCTGAGAAACAAACTGAGGGTTCTAGAGGGGAGGGGTTGGGGGGATGGGTTAGCCTGGTGATGGGTATTAAAGAGGGCACGCACTGCATGGAGCACTGGGTGTTATACGCAAACAATGGATCGTGGAACACTACATCAAAAACTAATGATGTAATGTATGGTGATTAACATAATAAAATTTTAAAAATTAAAAAAAAAAAAGATGTAGAAAATTGTAATTTGTTTTCCAATAGCAGAATCAGTCTGGAGCATTAGAAAGGAAACCAATCAGGAGCCAGAAAGCACTGGACTTTGATCTTTGAGGTCCCTTGACAGACAACATGATGTAGCTTCAAAAACTTGAGTTGTCATCTTAGGCCAACTGGGTTCAAACCTCATTGCTGACATTTACAACTTGTTTTATTTTCATATAAAATATGGAGTTATATACAGCCACTCATATTAGAAAGACTCTACAATGTATGAGTTTTAAGAAATTTTATAGGTTTTTTTTTTTTTATCTTAGCCTTTCAATGAATATTTTGTAAGCATCTGTTATATATCAAGGACTGAGCTAGGCACTGGAGGTTCAGCACTTAACAAGATAGACATGATTGTAGTCCCCATGGAGCTCACATAACTACACAAAAAGGTTATTAATGTACAGAAAACTAAGAATACATTCCTTGCACCATGTTTACAGACCAGCTCACCATGAAAGATATAATGTCTTCAGTGGGGTTCTTCATAGATGTCAGGATTGAGAAGGATGTATTACCTTACTGTAGGTATTAACAAGAGTTTTTAAAGGAAGTATGAAATCACCAATCTGTATTAAAACCAGGAACTGACTTTTGTTAGTATTCAGAAGACATGATAATCGTCACTAACACTCAGAAACAGAATGCCAGAGCTGGAAAGGTTCAGGAAGATCAAATCATTCTACCTCACACTTTTACAGATAAAGGAACTAAAATCAAAAGAAGATAAATGACTTGTTGATGGCTCCATAGCTAGTTAGAGGCAAAAAAGGGACAGGGATCAAGTTGTTCTCTACATCAGCCCTCTGCTTTTTCAAATACCCCAGAAAAAAAAAAAAAAAAAACAGTTGTTAAAACAATGAAAAAGCTGGAGATTCTGTGGCAGGTTATGATGTTCATCTGTATTATCCTTTGATTTTGAGAATTATCCATCCCCACCTCCACTTTCATTATACTTTTGCTCATTTCACATGGTTTGACTGAAGCACTTCCAGACTTCCCAGCCTCCTAACTCATAGGAGAGATCTCAGTACCCAGGCCTTCCCAATCAGAATGCTTCATTCTCTCTAGACACACCAATTGGTCAGAGATGGGCAAGCTAGTTCAGGTGATGTCCTCCCTAGGATTTTTGCCAGATTATCAGAAATAATATTTCTTTTCTGCTAGAATCATGAATCATATAAATTCTAAAAACCTGGAGCTCTTAGAGCAATCTTCTCTGCCACAGGGATTGAGCCTTCTGGGAACAAGCAAGAAAAGCAAAACCAAGAGACTTAAAGATCAAGCAAGAAATGTCATGACTAAGTCACTTGGATCCAGCATTGCCTGAAGCTAGACCTCCCCTAGACTTTTCTATAAAATGAGCTAATCAGTTCCTTTTCTTAATCTAGTTGAAGTTTTTTCACTTAAAACTTTTTAAAAGTACCCCCAAATGCTTATGCTAAATATTTCTTCCAGAATAAACCTACTACTGTAATCTCCAACCTGAAATGTTTTTGTAGTACCATAAAAAAAATCCTCCATAAATTCGATGGCCAAACACAATCTCTAAGATTTCTAATAGGAATTATTAAGGAAGAGCTATTACTAGTTATTTAAGAAATTTTCAAGGAAGGCAGCATAGTATGGTAGGTAAGATCACTGCTTTGAAGACATAGACTTAGGTTACATGTCAAATCTTAGTTCTGCCACTTACTGGCTGTGTGACCTTGGGCAAGTTCCCCAATCTCTCTGTTTCTCATCTCATGAGACCTAAATAAGATGATGTATATGAAGTGCCTTGCATACTGCCTACTACATAGTCAATATTAAATAAATAGTAACTTTTCCTGTTGATGTTATTATTTATTGTTGTTGATGTTAGTAGTGGTGGTGGTAGGTACTAACCACATGCAATTATCATGCTAAGTATTCAAGATGTGAAATGGAATAAGGCATGATTCTTTCCCTTCAAGGAGCTAACAACAACTGTTCAGAACATTTATAGGTGTCAAATAAAGGATAGTAATCACAAACACTCTGGAATCGAGGAATGAGAGAGATAACCATGAACTTGAGTGGTTAGAGAAGATTCCATTTCCTGAAAATTATATAATAAGTAAAATGTATTATTGCTCCTATTTCTACCACCAAACATAATACATGGAAGCAAACCTAAAAGTATGGAATATAAGAAGTGAAAGAAATCTAAATGATGAATCAGCCAAATTCACCATTCTACAGATGGACAACCTGAAGCCCCTAAAGAGAAGAAGCTTGCCCAGATCATGCAACTGGCCACTGGAAAGGTGAGGGTGAGAAAAAAATTTGAAATTTCTGGAGTTTGAGGTTCTTCTATGTCCACTCTGAGAGGAGTAGCTAATCCATTTCTATACATAACTTACTGTAGAGTAACTTCCATCTCAATTCTTGGCAGCTTGAGTACTCTATCACTTCCTGTGGTCTCTGTAGTTGTCTTTCATTAATGCCCTAAAATGACCTGAATTCAACATCTTTAGTGTAGTCATTAATTTTAAGTTTCAGTTGTCAGTTTGTTGAAAGACACATCATGTTTTCTCATGATTGTATCAATCTCAACCTCTTATTTTTTTTTCATAGCTAAGATCAGAAACAGGAAGTGGAATTGTTCTCTTGCTTTGGTATTGATTCTGCCCCTGGTGAGAATCTGCTTCAGGCAGAGGAATCCAGCCCCCTTGGACCTAAGATTTAAATTCCTGCCTACAACAGCTCCATAGGCTTGAAACAGAATTCCTAGTACCAGATTAGCATCTCTGTCTAGGGGACAGCCATGTTCTGATTGAAATCACAATTTTTTTCCTGAGGTTTAAAACCTTGTGAGTTCTAAAATTTTAAATGCTTACTCAATTTATTTCCACAGTTTAGAGTTCTAGAAGAATAAACATGCTATATCTATTATTTTTCCAGCCTTTCTACATTGATACAGTCAGAAACCTCGAGTTTGCAATGTTTTTCAAGACAGCCTTTGTCCCTGATCCAATCCCACTTCACATTTATAAGGATCTGTTCTAGAAAGTTAAACTAGCATCCATGGATTCAAATTTATTTTCTGAAACTTTTGAGAATCTCTATCCTACTGACAAATCACAGGAAATTTTACCTTTTTTCCACTCTTTGATAGTGTTCTAGCTCTCTGTTGTTCTGTCACCAGCTGGATTATAGTCCACTAATGGTGGTGGATTCCAAAGAGACAGAAGGCAGTTTTCAATCCATTTGTTATTTTAATGATAAAGAATCACCCCATAAGCCTTGTTAAAACCTCATTTAATCTAGAAAAAATAGAGGTACCAAGACAGTTAAGCAGGAACATGGTAATATCAACATCCATCAAAGCAGAAATAATGGAGTGGAAGGAGGGCTAAAAGGGTGGTCCTGAGAGGCATACAACCATACCAGAATGAATCAGCAAGAGCTTTTAGCATTAGCTACCACATCATTTAATCCTCATTTCATCAAAAATTTGAAACCATGCATACTTGTTTTCAAACTTTAGAATATAATTAGAAAAATCATGTGTGCAGTCAAAACACAGGAAAAATTATAGATCTTCCTTGACTTATCATGATGGTGTTATGTCCTGATAAACCCCACCATAAGTTGAAACTATCTTAAGTCAAAAATTTATCCAATATACATACACCTAACATACCAAACATCATAGCTTAGCCTAGCCCCTTTGAATTTGCTCAGAATTTGTACGTACATTAGCATACAGTTGGGCAAAATCATGTAACACAAAGCCTATTTTAAAATAAAGTGTTGATTTTCTCAAGTAACTGAATTCTGTACTGAAAGTGAAAAACAAAATGGCTGTATGGGTACAGAACGATTTTAAGCGTATTGATTGCTTAGCCTTGTGCTCATGTGGCTGACTGGGAGCTGAAACTCACTGCCCTTGCCCAACATCATGAGAGAAAATTGTATGGCACACCACTAGCCCAGGAAAAGAGCAAAATTCAAAATCCTAGGTACGGCTTCTACTGAATGTGTATTACTTTTGCACCACCATAAGGTCAAAAAATTGTAAGTCAAACTACTTCAAGTCAGAGGCCGTCTGTATAGAACAATAACTCATGCAGGGATTTTGGAGATTATTTGTTGCACTTTAAAAATATATAACCTAAAGCCCAGAGTGGAAAAGTGCCCAGGGCTCTCCCCAAGAGTCTTTTTAATGGCCTCACTGTCATCTGAAATATGATTTGCCAATAACCATTATTCTAGTCTTGGCTCTGTTATTTATTAGCGGCATAATACTGAGCTATTTGTTGAACCTATTCATGCCTTAGTTCCCTCTATAAAGTGGGGATAACATAGAGTGCCTACTTCATCATGTCACTGTAAAGATTAAATAAGATATGTACATGAAGAACTAATCATATAGTAAGCATTTAATAAATGATAGACATCACTGTATCATTTATGATATAAAGTTTTCGTATAATGCACCTGGAGAAATAGTCAATCCAGATGCATCTCAACTAATCCTTTGTTTTGCAGCCTCTTTCCCCCTCTTTCTTTCACAGATGCATCTATGAGCACAGAATGTAGAATCAGGAGACCCAGATTTAGCCTCAGCTCTGCCACACTCTCTGTTGGGTGACTTTGAGGAAGTTGAATTACCAACATAGGCCTCAGTGTCCTCTAGAAGATGAAGTAGGATCAGGTGAGACCTATGGTCCTAAACATCACTCCTATTGAATGGATTCTAGAACCTAGACCATTGGCCAGCTGCCCAGGTCTTTCCCAGGATGCCCAGCCCATGGGAAAATCTTCTAGGGATACTCAGCCACACAGCATCTCTCAGAGACTGGAGGAAGATAGAACTCTCAGCTTAGCTCTCCATTCCAACAGCACTTCCCTGGAGTTACTCTGAAAACCACCCACAAAATAAATTCGGAGCCTGTTCAAAGACTTCTCTTTCAAACGGTCTTCTCTACCAGCCTGTCATAGACCTGAACAATTCCCCTTTACTTTCCCCAACATCAAGAAGCTTCTGAGCTATTTTTAAGGAACTCTAGTTATTGAGAAGGCGGGGGGAGGAGTGCTAAAGAGGCCCAATCAGGACATCTTTACTCTTTTTTTTTTAATGTTATGTTAATCACCATACATTACATCATTAGTTTTTGATGTAGTGTTTCATGATTCATTGTGTATAACACCCAGTGCTCCATGCAGAACATGCCCTCTTTAATACCCATCACCAGGCTAACCCATCCCTCCACCCCCCTCCCCTCTAGAAGCCTCAGTTTGTTTCTCAGAGTCCATAGTCTCTCATGGTTCATCTGCCCCTCCGATTCCCCCCCCTTCGTTTTTCCCTTTCTGCTATCTTTTTTTTTTTTTTTTAACATATAATGTATTATTTGTTTCAGAGGTACAGGTCTGTGACTCAATAGTCTTACACAAGTCACAGCGCTCACCATAGCACATACCCTCCCCAATGTCTATCACCCAGCCACCCCATCCCTGCAAACCCCCACCACTCCAGCAACCCTCAGTTTCCTGAGATTAAGAATTCCTCATATCAGTGAGGTCATATGATACATGTCTTTCTCTGATTGACTTATTTCGCTCAGTATAATACCCTCCAGTTCCATCCACGTCATTGCAAATGGCAAGATTTCATTCCTTTTGATGGCTGCATAATATTCCATTGTATACATATACAATTTTTACTCTTAAAGGCCTTTGTTTTCAAAAAATGAATGTCACCAAAAAAGAGAGAATTCTGGGAATGAAATTCAGACCAGTCATCTCTATAA
Organism: Halichoerus grypus; assembly: GCF_964656455.1. Taxonomy (NCBI): domain Eukaryota; kingdom Metazoa; phylum Chordata; class Mammalia; order Carnivora; family Phocidae; genus Halichoerus; species Halichoerus grypus. Next base: position 45,953,382 of record NC_135713.1, on the reverse strand, counting down.
GATGGTCCTGAAGCACTACTAGATTTTATTTTTTAAATGAGTATGGAGTTTCCTATATGCCAGGTGTTTTAAGAGCTTTACCTAGATTACTTCATTGAAACTTTACCACAATCCTGACAGGTAGATACTTTATTATCATAATTTTTAAATGAGGAAACTGAGGCACAGCCTTACCATTATCAAGTCTGTAATTTTCCAACAAATATTACCTACCTGGCCACTGCAACTAAAAGTTAATCTGCGAGTCATATTTATGTTGTGAGGTTTTGATATAGATTTTTTTTCTTTTTCAGGCAGTGTTTGCTTATTCTGCTATGGGTTTTAACTGAGCCTCCTTTGTGTCTATATAGTAGATGCATAAAATCATTAAGTGCTATTGAAAAATCTCAGCAGGAATATTGATTTTTCTTACAGTTCTTCCCTGACACAGTTATTACTAACAATTCAGACTTATGCATGTTAAAATAAATTGACCCAGCATGTGCTGCTAAATACAATCTGAGTGATCTTTGATTGTCCAATTTTATATCCTCAGATAAAACGTTACTGTTGGGGGGTAAGAAACAGGGAAATATTTGTCATTTTTATTAGCAGCTTGGGACAATGAATGCAAAGTTTATCTTTTTTTCCAAATTTTTTTTTTAATAAATTATCCTTTAGATGTAAGTACTTTGCTTCCTGTATACTATAGTCAGGGTTTACCAGCGAAATAGAATAAATATACAGAATGTGTTTGTGTGTATATATGTGTGTGTGTGTGTGTGTGTGTGTGTGTATCTCCTAATCTTTATAAATTTACTATATATATTTTTAAATTATATATATACACAAATGTATGTATGTATGTATGTATCTATATCTCCAGTCTGAGTCCAAAGACCTGAGAATCAGGAGCACTAATGGTATAAGTCCTAGTCCAGGGGTAGGAGAAAACTGATGTCCCAGCTAACAGTCAGGCAGAAAGAGCAAATTTTCCCTTCCTCCACCTGTTTGTTCAATTCAGACCCTCAAGGAATTGGATAAGACCCACCTTCATTGGAGAACAACCTGTGTAAATCAGTGTAGTGATTCAAATGCTAGTTTCATCTGGAAACTTCCTTAGAGACACCAGTTTTATCTGGAAACTTCCTCAGAGAAATGTTTAACCAAATGCCTGCAACCCCATGACCCAGTCAAGCTGACTCATAAAATTAACCATCACAGTCCACAGTTTCTGTAAATCAAATAACATTGTTTAGAAGGCAAATTGTACATTAGGAAGTTATAAAAAAAATTGTAATTTTTTTTCTCTCAAATCATCCAGGAAAAAAAGACCAACTTTTGGGTCATAAGAGTTCCATACATTTGTCTCTCTTCTATTCATCTGTAAAACCTCTTAAGGCTAAAAATCATGTTATGCAACCTCATGTTTCCCTCAAAACTTAGACTAGTTCTTAGAATATGAGATGCATTAAAACAAATGTAAAAAAATATATAGTCATTAAACATTTGAAGAGAATTACAAAATCAGCTCATTCACACTGAAATGTAATTCATAAGCAAAGCACTTATGAGGACCCACTATGTGCAATTTTGGTCCTTCGTGGCTAAATGATCAAATGGAATAAATGTACCCCTTCCCAGAGGTATTCACACAAATCTTCAGCTCAAACCAAATTAATAGCAACTGTGGCCAACATCTTAATTTTTCCCTTGCTAAATTACTATGGAGATGAATTTTATCAACTTAATCCACCCAGCTTAAACTAATTCTTCATTAAAGCATAATTTTCTTCCACAGGGAAACTTCTAAATCCAGCAGATATAAGCATGAACACCCCTGGTTTGTTTTAATTATTTTTCTTAAATGAGAAGCTGAGCACATTTTGCCAAGGATTAAATCACGTCAGGTCTCACAAATTTGGTATTCTTGAACTAAATCCATGGTCTCGTGTTGCAATTCTTTTGTAAATGGAAGAAAGCCTCTTCATGTCACTATGGGAAAAGCATTTAAATGGCCCAGGAAGGTGACAAAGGGCTTAGACAAGTGTACATCTCCTAACATTTCTGGTAAATTTGGTACTGATATCTTAAAAGGATGTGGATTACATTTCTCCTTAAATCTTTAATAGGCTTTCAAATTAGCTAGAAATTATTTTGAAAAGTTTAAACACTCAAAAGAATGAGAAAAGAGGACACAGAGTGGGAGAAAAATAGTTGCAAAAAACATTTCTGATAAAGGGCTGTTAACCAAAGCATACAAAAACTCTTAAAACTCAACAATGAGAAAATGGACAACCTCGTTTAAAATCGGCCAAAGATCTAGACACTTCATCAAAGAAGATATGCAGAAGGCAAAGAGGCATATAAAAAGATGCCCAACATCATCTGTCACTAGAGAATTGCAAATTGAAACAATGATCTTCCACTAGGTATCTAGTAGAATTGCAAGAATCCAAAACAGTGACAACACCAAATGCTAGATAGGATGTGGAGCAACAGGAACTCTCATTCATTGCTGAGGAGAATGCAAAATAGTACAGCCACTTTGGAAGACAGTTTGGAAGTTTCTTGCAAAACTAAATATACTCTTATTATATGATCCAGCAACCATGCTCCTTGGTATTTACCCAAATGAGATGTAGGTCCACTCAATCATCTATACATGAAGTTTATGGCAGCTTTATTTATAATTGGTGAAATTTGGAAGCAATCAAGATGTTCTGCAGTAGGTGAATGGGTAAATAAAATGTGGTACATCCAGATAATGAGAGGTTTAGTGAAAAAAAGAAATGAACTATCAAGCCACAAAGACATGGACAAACATTAAATGTATAATACTAAGTGAAAGAAGACAATCTAATAAGGTCATATATTGTACGATTCCCACTATATGACATTCTGAAAACTATGGAAAGAGTAGAAAGGTCAGGGGTTGCCAACAGTAGGGGGGGTAAGATGAATAAATAGGTGGCAGACAAAGGATTTTTAGTACAGGGAAACTTATGTATGATACTAAAATGGTGGACATATGTCATTGTACATTTGTCAAAACCCATTGAATCTACAACACCAAGAGCGAAACCTAATGTAAATGACTTTGGGTGATAATGATGAGTCCCTGCAATTTCATCAATTGTAACAAATGTACCACTTTGGTGGGAATGTTATACATGAGTGAGGACAAGGAACATATGGGGAACTCTCTATACTTTCTTCTCAATTTTGCTGCAAATCTAAAAAAAGTGTATTAAGGGAACCTGGGTGGCTCAGTCAGTTAAGTGTCTGCCTTCAGCTCAGGTCATCATCCCAGAGTCCTGGGATTGAGTCCCGCGTCGGGCTCTCTGCTCATTGTGGAGCCTGCTTCTCCCCCTACTCCTCCTCCCACTCATTTTCTCAATCTCTATCTCTCATTATCTCTCTCTCTTTAATAAATAAAATCTTTAAAAAGTATTTAAAAAGCTCAAATTCTTGCTAAATCTCAGAATCCACTCTTAATGTATCCAAGTCCCCTAGTTTTTATTTTTAATATACCTGCTTATTCTTAATCACAAAACATTTTACAAAATCCATCATCCTTTTGGAACTTACAAAATGTATTTTTAAGTGCCTACTCTTTGACCCAACAATTCCATTTGATGCTATCAATACCAAAGATATGTTTTTACACACACAAGAAATGTACACAAGGGTGTCCACTGCAACATTGCTTACAGTGTAAAAAATTTATTTTTTTATTTATGTTTTAATTAACAATATAAAAAAATTTAAAAATCAAAATATACATCAATAGGAGAACAGCTAAATATGTTACATCAATACTATGTGATAATACGGAATGAGAGGAAACCATGCAAGATCACATAAGATATTCAAGACATATTGTGTCATTAAAAAAGTATCTAATTAATACATATTCTACAACCTCATATTGGTAAGGAACTATATGCACTAAGCAAATCTACATAGTTTGATAGTTATCCATATTTACGAAAAGAATTGAAAATTTTTTAGAAAAATAAATCCCAAACTGATATTGTTTTTTCCTCCTCTGGAGAGGGGAGTAAAATTTGGAGGAAGTTACACCAAAGTAGACCTTTATTTTATCTTCATTGTTAGTAATTTTTATAATAAGATATGCATATATTACTTATATAATTTAAAATAAAATTTAAATCTATTGCCTTTATAGTTTGCTAGAAATCATTTAAATTCCATAATGTTGGAATTCAGAATGAGGTGATACAGACCCAAACTACAATTTTATATTTTTCCAGCTTTATTGGGGTATACTTGACAAAAAATATGTATATCTAAGGTGTACACCATGATATTTTGATATGCATATTATAAGGTATAAAATAGGATATTATTAACTATAGTCACCATGATGTATATTAGATCTCCAGAAGCTATTCATCTTGCCTAATTGAAACTTTGCACCTCTAGAATTCTGATCTCCCCCTTTCCCCCACCCCAAGTCCCTGACAACCATTATTCTACTCTCTGCTCCTATGAATTCAGCTTAGATTCCACACTTAAGTGTTATCATGCAGTATGCCTTTCCATGCCTGGTTTATTTCACTTAGCATAATGTCCTGCATAAACTATAACTTTAAAGCAGCATCAGAAAGATGGAAAAACTGGGTTGGGAGGAAAGCACTCTTATTAAAATGCTAAAAAATTTAATAACCATGATGGGAACATTGACCTCTAATAAAGCATTTGTCTCATCATTGAATTATTCCCACTTTTACATGTGTGATCAAGTGTGAAAGTTTGCTTTCAATTTACTTCACAAGACCTTCTTCATATCCTTTTCTCCAAACTACACAGTGCATTATTAAAGCAATAAAATAAATGAGTTTCCACATAATTCAGCATCTGAGGCATACCTAAAGAGTCAATCCAACAATGAAGATCTTGAGAATAATGGTAAGAGAAATAGTCTTCATATTTCTGAGAGTCAACATATGCACCCAATCAAAAAACAAAACAAAACAAAACAAAACAAAAAAACCCACAATCCTTTTCTTCAAAGCTCAGAAACAAAGTTTAGATTGCATTTCCCATTAAGTTTCTGGGTTTTTTGTTGTTTTTTTTTTAAGTTTTTATTTTATTTTTTTATTATGTTATGTTAGTCACCATACAGTACTTCATTATTTTTTGATGTAGTGTTCCATGATTCATTGTTTGCATATAACATTAAGTTTCTGAAATATTACATCAACCATGTTAGAATCCAGACACCTGGTCAGCTTTTTTGTTTTACAGTGTGAAAAATTTCAACATAATTTGAGGGGCACCTGTTTTGAGATTTGAGCTAGTGCTATTAGAATCCTGTAGGAAGATGATACTGGGTTAAGGGCAACTTTTTGGAACCATGTTGTTCAATTATTATTTTGTCACCAACCTAGATTAAATGGTATAGGTAGAATTACAACATGATATGAACATACCTGGAATACATCCTAGGATCACTTTTTCATATTCTTATATGAGAAGTTGCACAATACCATTTGTACAAAATCACTTTGCATCAATTCAGCGTAAATACCCAAAAAATCAGGTACATCTAGAGATATGAGCTTTAAAAGATCCAATCAAATAACATTCCATTCATTTGATGGCCTTGTTAGCTTTGGGGAAAAAAAAGTTTGATGTACTTAGACAAAAACAAATTCAGGGGATTCCATATATTCTATACAAAACAGTGTTTCTTGGTCGGGGACCTTGTGCCCCTACAGAACATTTAACAATGTCTAGAGAGATTTTTTTGTCAAAACTGAAGCAAGAGATTGCTAATGGCATCTAGTGGATAGAGACCAGGGATGTTGAACATCCCATGATGCAAAAGACAGTCCTTAAGACAGAATTATCCAGTCCAAAATGTCAACAGTGCCAAGGTTCAATAACATTATTCCAAGTTAACATTTTTTCTCTCACTGCACATGTCAACCTCTTCAGAGAGTTGTCCATAGTCTTTATCTTTGTTTCTTCACCTCCCACTCGCACCAGATCCCACTCCAATCTGGACTCTGCTCCCCTCATTCCAAGAAAACAACTCTCACTCAAGTTGCCAGTGCGCTTCCTTCACCCAGACCAACGAATACGTCTCATCCTGTTTGATCACTTCCTTGGAAGATACTTTCCTTTTGCTTCCAGTACCTTAAATCCTCCCAGTTTTCCTATTCTCTTTCGTCCCAGTCTTATTTGTTTAGTTTATCCTCTTTATGTGGCCCTTACATGTTAAGGTCCAAGGTTCACTTTTAGGCCCTCTCTAATTTTCTCAAGTTACTTGTTTCCTATTGCTGCTGTAACAAATTACCACAGACTTAGTGGCTTAAAACAACATAAATGTATTATCTTACAAATTTATTAACTCACTGGACTAAAATCAAAGTTTCATCAGGTCTGTGCTGCTTCTAGAGACTCAAGGGGAAAATCTGTTTTCTTGACTTTTCCAGCTTCTAGAGCCGCCCCTGTTCCTTGACAAGAGGCTCCTTCCATTTTAAAAGCCAGCAGTAATTGGTCAAGTCTTTGTTACATCACACTACTCTGACTGACTCTTCTGCTACTCTCTTCAACAATGAATGACCCTTGAGATTACACTGGGATCACCTGAATAATCTAGAGTACTCTTCTATTATGCAGTCAGCTGAATAACAACCTTAATTCCATTTGCTATCTTAATTCCCCTTTGCCATGTAAGATGGCATATTCACAGGTTTGGGAATTAGGACATGAACATCTCCGGAAGGCCATTATTATGTCTACCACAGTAATTTACCTTCAATTACCATCCACTTGTACACAGGTGACTCCCAATTTTATGCTTTGTATTTCTGGTCTAGATTACTCTTCTAAACTCCAGATCCACATACTCAAGTGTTGAAGAGAAAACTCCAGCCCCAAATCAAACTCATAATTTTCCTCCCAAAGATGGTCCTTTGTCAGTGGTCCTAAGTTCGGTAAATGTTATCACAAGGCATTCAGTTATGCAGGCTAGAAACGTGGGTATTGGTCATTTTTAACAGCAACTTTTTAAGTCCACTACCAAGTCCTATTACTTTCCAAATATCTCATGAATTCATCCACTTCTTGCCATCTCTACCATTACCCAACCCATACCACTCTAATTCACAGACTGTCACCTCATCAGAACTATTAGAACACTCTCCTAACTAGTTCATCCTCACTTGCTTTGACCCCTCCAATCTCCACTCTTCATATGACAGAATGACCTTTTTGGAACTCAAATCTAATCAAGTCATTTTTCTGTTTAAATTCTTTAATGACCTGTTTTACTAGGTGTAAAAGCAAAACACTTGACTACATCATGCATGGCCCTGCCAGGTCTGGCTCCTGAGTACCTTTCCAGCCTCATATGGTAACACACGACACTGCTCTTCTCCCAGCCTGACAAAGCACCCACCTCTCTCTCCTCGCAGGACCTTAGTACACACTGTTCCCAGCCTGGATTGTTTCATTTCTCTCTTACTGTATTTAATTTCTAGCCATCTCCTAACTCACAACCTATTACCTCCTCAGGGAACATTCCCCAACCTACCTTCTCAAGCCTTAAGATACCATGCCCCTCTCTTTTATAACACTTAGCATCGTGGCAATTTCAAATTTCTTTGTGGTATTTTTTAATTAGTAATTCTCTATACAATAGTTTGATTGTCTATCCTATGAGAGCAAGACAGTGTCTGTGCTCACCACTGAACCCTCAGTGTCTAGCCCAGGCCTTGGCCTAATGTTGGCATACAATAACTATTTGTTAACTGGATAAATAAGTGTCTGAAACAATGACTAAGATGTCTATTGCAGTACACAGTCACAGGAATGAGCAGTGAGTCTTGCTGTTTGTTCTCTCAACACAATTTTACTAAACATGCCTCTGTCTCAAATACCAATAACTTGGGGCGCCTGGGTGGCTCAGTTGGTTAAGCAACTGCCTTCAGCTCAGGTCATGATCCTGGAGTCCTGGGATCGAGTCCCGCACCGGGCTCCCTGCTCGGCAGGGAGTCTGCTTCTCCCTCTGACCCTCCCCCCTCTCATGTGCTCTCTCTCTCTCTCTCAAATAAATAAATAAATAAATAAATAAAAATAAAAACTACCAGTAACTTATTTTATTTGCTAGCTAGAATCTCCAGTTATGCAAACAAAAGTTTAACAATTGCATTGTAAGGTCAAGAGGAAAAGAAAATGCTCTTTTGGTATCGCTTAATTTCTCCTCTAGATATCATTTTCTTCCCCTGAGATAAATTTGAGCCACTCTACAGGAATGTGCCTTGACTCTCTGTCCCCAGCATCACTGACAACAATTCTCAAAGCTGCCAATGGCAGCTGTGGACACTTATTGGAAATGACAGAAGGTTTCAACATGGCATTGACTTGCATGATGTTTTTCTAATGCTTGAGGAATTTGGTCATGTGTCAGAGTTGTTCATGTTAAATGATCTATTAGGTGCCATGATCCCCAGAAAGGTCATCTGTCACACTGTAGGCCAGAAGTGTCACCTCTGTTTAATGTGATATGAAGCCAAACTCCCAACCTAACTAGAGAGAAATTGGCATATGTCACTGCTGACTGATCAAAAGCTGAGGGTCTCAGTTCACACCCACAACTGCACAAATGAAACCTCCCCACTTTAACCAGAGCTTAAACTAAACATAACAGTTTAACATTCTATGACCTAATAGCAAATTGTATAGATTTTTAGTAGTTATAGTTTTATCAGCTTAAAGTAATCTTAAAATGAATATAAAGTAATACCTATAATGAGTTTTGTTATGACTAAAATGAGTGAAAACCTACCCTGGTGGGGGAGGGTGTGGTATGCTAAAAAATGAAAGGAAGGAGGAGTAAGTGACAATATTAAACTGAGCTTGCCAAACAAGAAAGATTTTAACCATAGAAAAGTCCAAGAATTTATTTGCAGTTATGACTGTATGATATTTGCAAGGATCTCAAGTGATCCCTAAATTGGCTGAAGATAACGTCATGCATGGCAAGATCTAGCTTGAAAGAAAACTCACAGCATCAGTTAAACTGAAATCAAGTTCAGCGAAGGGTTCCTGAGGAGGAAGTATATAGAATCATCAGAAATGCAGCCAAATTGTTATTACTAAGCTAACCAAAAATGGCAATTATAAGAATTATAAGGGAAAATAATGCAATTTAAATATCTGTGCTAAAAATTACCTGCATCCATTATACCTGAAGTATTTTGATAGCACAGAAGGTATCAGTTGGGTTCCTGCTGAGCCTTTGTCCCAAGATATTTAAAAGTAAAAGAGGAAGTGTGAGCTCTAGGCTGACATTTTATCCTTGATTTATATAATCCTTATAGGTTTCCCTTTTTGTGTGTTTTTCTTTATTACAGTCCAAGAAATTTTACCAATAATCTAGAAAGCTGTTAAGATGACTTCTATGGCTGAGATATAAGATGAACCCCTAAGAAAACCCACAAGTATATAAAATTTGTAAATGGGCTAGGGTCTTACAGAGACCCAAATCCTCTTCCTCTTTAGACAAGCACTTGGAAAGAAAAAGCAGTTGAGTTATTTCTCCAAAACACACAGTTGCTGCTAAAGCTGCCTGGGACTAGTCTCCACACTTACAGTTCTGTGCCTTTCCAATATATCATAACACCTCCCACAGCACTAAATTCTTTCAGACATGGTAAGTCTTTATAGTCTTTTGCTCAACCAGCATGACTGCCTTCTCTCTCACACTTGAATGAGACATTAAAAGATCCAAAGAGCATAAACAATAAAAAAAGAATTGATAAATTAACATTATAATTTAGAAGTTTGGTACCACAAAGGATGTCATAAACAAAATAAAAGACAACCTACAGATAAGAAGACATCAATACTGGATATAAATGAAAAAGGACTAGTTTCCAGAATATATAAAGCACTTCTATAATTCAAAAAGAAAAGGAAAAGGGGAAAAGAATGGACAATGTATGAAGAAGAAATTCATAGACCAAGAAACCCAAATGGACAAGAGATAAAAGATGTTCAACTACACTAGAAATTAGGAAGATGTAAATTAAAACAATGAGATAGCATCAAGTTGACAGAAAAAGTTATAATCTGACAATATCGAGTACTGGTAATACTGTAGAGCTATGGGAACTGTCACATACTGTTGATAAGAGTTTAAATTGCGATACTGACTTTGGACAACCACTGACAACATCTAGTAAAGTTGAAAATGCTCAGACCTACAATACAGTAACTTTCTTTCTTCTAGACCAGAAGAGGAGTTTTTCACTCCCCAGGAGATATCTGGCAACGTCTAGAGACATTTTTGCTTATCATATGTGGAGTTGCAAGGGCAAGGAAGGAGGGGAGGGATATTACTGCAATCTAATGAGGAGAGGCTAGGAATACTGCTAATCATCCTACAATGCACAGGTCATTCTTACCCCTAAAATGTAAATAGTGCTGAGATTGGAAACTATAATGTGTTGAATGGTGGCCCCCAAAAGATTTGTCTACCTGGAACCTGTGAATGTAACTTTATTTAAGAAAAGGGTTTTGCATATGTAATTTAAGGATCTCAAAATCAAATCATCTTGGCTTATCCAAGTGGGCCAAAAATTTAATGACAAATGTCCTTATAAGAAGAGAAGACACAGAAGAGTAGAGTCACAGACAAGAAGGCAATGTGTCAGAGGCAGAGATTGGAGTGAGCAGCCACAGGCCAAGGAGCGCCAACAGCCACTAGAAGCTGGAAGAGGCAAGAAATGAAATATCCTCTAGAGCTTCTGGGGGAAGTGACTGACACCTTTGATTTTGGGCTTCTGCACTACTTAACTAGAAGAGAAAAAATTCTGTTGTTTTAAGTCACCAGTTTGTGATAATTTGTTGGGGTAGCCCAAAGAAACTAATATACTGTCCTAGATATATACTCAAGAGATACACTTGCAAATGTATGGGAGGGAAAAGGTACAGGTTGGTTACTGAAGTTCATTATGGCAAAAAAACTTGAAACAGCCTGAATTTTTATCAAGGGGAAGATTGAAAAAATGTATTGAAGTATATTCAGAAGGATATATATGGAGTGATACCATTTATATAAAGTTTTAAAATCTGCAGCAATATTATGTAATGTTTATGGATATCTTAGTCTGCAGCAAAAGCACAATAATATGGGTAATAAACACTGAATCCACAATAGTAATTACTCATGTTAGGGATATGAAGAAAAAAAGAGTGGGAAGAGGTATACAGGAAGTTCCCTTTTTCACCTGAAATACTTAACACCTTCAGTTAAAATAAATAGATCTGATGAAGATGTGGCCTGATAACAGGATCTAATAAAACTGGATATTTGGTGGTGCCTGCGTGGCTCAGTTGGTTAAGCGATTGCCTTCGACTCAGGTCATGATCCTGGAGTCCCTGGATCGAGTCCCGCATCGGCCTCCCTGCTCAGCAGGGAGTCTGCTTCTCCCTCTGACCCTCCCCACTCTCATGTGCTCTCTCTCTCTCATTCTCTCTCTCTCAAATAAATAAATAAAATCTTTTTTAAAAAAACTGGGTATTTGGCACATTGTAATAGTCTCCATTCTTGCCTGATTTTGTCATTTATGATAAATTAACTTCAATATTTTTAAGACATGGAAAAGTATGCCATGTAAAATAAATTAGAGTGATGTTCAGGTGTCAGGGGAGTAATGCAGTGAGATTATGAGGAAACAGGGTTCAGGTGGGGCATTGGAGCCAACACAGAGATGGAGTCCTAATGAGCTAGCCCATCACAGCACAGATGCTTCATTTTAATGTTTTCTTCAGGAATTCTCCCTTCTTACCTCCCTACCTCTCTCTTCTAGTTCTTTTGTCATTTGATTTCAGTTGAAAACATTCTTCTGTGACCTCCTCCTCAGTTTTTCCTTTTTGACTCTGGTTCAAGGTCAAATCTGGTAATTGTAAAAGAGGGCAAAATGAGGATGGAGACCTCAATCTTTGTTGTTTTGATCATCAACAGCCAACCTGGAAATTTACATCAGGGAGTTGTACTCTACTAACTAGTCTTCCCAGATTTGGAAGAATTGCAGCTGTATCTTCTAAGGGACCTCTGAGCATAACAACAGAACTTTTTTATCAGTGTTTATGGGTCCTGACCCTGCAGTTCCTCTGGGAAAGCAAGACAAGCTGAGCAACACAAATGCATTTAATGGGCCTGGCATAGCTTGTGATTACATACAAAGTTCAAGTCCAGTTTGTGATTATGGACTTAGTCAAAGCACACCAAAAGAAGTTAGGAAAGGTGTCTAATAGGAAAAAATAATAATAACAAAAAAACTATGCTTCTGGGGGCACCTGGGTGACTCAGTTTGTTGGGCGTCTGACTCTTGATTTTGGCTCAGGTCATAATCTCAGGGTCGTGGAATCGAGCCCCTTGAGGTTCCATGCTCAGCAGGGAATCTAGCTCAGGATTTTCCCTCTCCCTCTGCCCCTCCTCTCTCTCTCTCTCTCTCATAAATAAATAAATCTTAAAAACAAAACAAAACAAAACCTGTGCTTTCGGTATGTGGGAAAGACTGGCAGTTTGAGATGTTTTGGGAAGTGGAAATATCCAGATTGCCTAACAGCCTAAAATAGCTAGGCAATTGTTCTCATCTTCTTTCATATAGTTTCTCATGGCAAAGACTGGATTTTGGTAACTGAATGATTGGCTTGAAATAATTAAGGAGAAAGCATTCTAACATCTGTTCCTTTGGCCATAATTATTATAAAAGGAACCCCTTCACTCATGAATTTTTATATTTAGCACTTCCCAATATGAGATGGAAACACAGCATTATTCTTTAAAAAGAAAAAAAAAAACTCTAAACTTCCATTTTTGCAGCTCATTATCTTTCTTTGTCCACCACATATAATCTGTTCCAAGACTTCAAATTAGGAACCTATTCATAGCATTATTCTTGGTAACCTTAATGTTAAACCCAAAGTTTCTAGAAAAATGCTATCTTTGGTCTTTGCATATGATCTGTTCTTTCCCTAAGATGTACTCTGTAGAATAGAAATGAAATATTCATGCAGTTATCTGTTTACTGTGTACCCACTGAGTTAAACTGGAAGCTCCATGAAGGGAGAGATAGTGACTGCCTTATTCACCACTGTATATTAGGGCCTAGCATAAAGTTGGCCCCATTCTAGGTGCTTATAATAGACTCAATTATGTTCCCCCCCACCAATTCATATATTTTAACTCTAACCCCAGTATGACTGTATTTGGAGATAGGGCCTTTGAGGAGGTAATTAAAATTCAATGAAGTCATAAGGGTGAAACCCTAATTCAGTAGGAATAGGGTTCCTACAAGAAGAGATACCAGGGCTCACTCCCTCTCTGTGCTTGCACAGACTAGAGACCATATGAGGAAAGATCAAGAAGATGGCCATCTATAAGCCTGGAAGAGAGGTCTCACAAAAAAACAACACTTACAACACCTTGATCTTGGACTTCTAGCCTCCAAAACCACGAAAAAGTGAGTTTCTGTGTTTAAGCCACCCAGTTTGTGGTTCTGTTGTGGTAGCTTGAGGTAACTAATACATTGCTCAATAAATTTTTGCAAAACACATGGTATTGTGTTGATGGTGATGATTATAACAAATAACAGGCTCATAGAATATAAACACTGTGGGAAAGTAGAAGCTACTGAACAAATGTTAAGGAACTCAGATTTAGTTCTTCAAATACACAAAAATAATTCTTACCCACAGATCAAAGGTATTTAAATTACATTTAACAAGCCTAGATGCAGAACAAATTTCATTTTTGATTGGATTACTTTAAGTAGAAATATTTATTTCAATTTTTAAAACATACTTGACCTTCTTTACCCATTTTGGTAATTTATATGATTATTAAGTAATAATTCAAAATTGTCATACAATCCAACAAATGTTGAGTAATTCTATGTCCAAAGTACCTTGATTGCCTGAGGCCTTTATTCACTTGAACATGGGTTGAAGAGGGAATCATTAATATTCCTTTAGTACATAAGGCATTTATGTTTCTCTTATCTTTTCCCAATGCCCCCCATTCATTTGCTTCATTGTACTTATCACAATTAGAAATTCTAGGTGCATGTATTTTTTAATCTGATTCTCACAAAACAGAGTAAACTCCATGAAGAAAGCAATTATGTCCTACTTTATCAGAGCATGGTATTCTCTGTGCCTAGCCAAGTCCACCATACAATAGTCACTTAATAAATATTTGTTGGGTAAATAAATGCATTTTAGTGGAATAACTAAAGTTTTACCCTTTTTACCAAACTCCAAGAGCAAATAAAAACCCTTGTCTTCATTTTAATATCAAAACCAACCCAATAAGATCAGAAACTTCTAAAGAGCCATTTTGGAATTACTTGCACACCCTTAGAGTCTGTGCTACAACCACAGGCAACGCAAAAACATTTTCTCCTGCCAGAGCTAAATGAACCCATCAAGGGAAATAAACGTTGCCAACGACTTCCAAACACTCTTCTGGGTGATTGGCAAAAAGAGGATAAAACTGGCCTTGCCAAGTGGACCAGCTATTCTCTCTGAATCAGCACTCAACATGGTTGACTTAGCACCCAGGAACTGTCCTCCAAAAGTCCAGGAAACAAATACACTGGCTTGATGAATGTGAACATGTTTGCTTTTGCTATTCATTCTGACTCACAGTGACTGATGTGTGGTGCTATGAGTCATAATGAAAAATCTCAAAAATCCAATCATTGGTACCCATAATGAGCTTCTTTTAGCTAAGCCTTCTGAAATTGTATCTGAGCCAAGATCTTGCCAACATGTTCAGGTGACTAAGGTCATTATCTAATCATTTATATTTCTGGAAGGGAGGCCCTTGAACAAGAAGCTGGGGGTGTTCATAGTCTTTAAAATTAAGTCTGTCAGAAAATACATTAGAAAAAGCAGAAGTTCATGATATAAATGTTAAGTTGGCTTAAAGTTTAATAACTCTTTCTACATTCTTATCTTCTAGTCATTTACTCTGTGTATATGGAGAAGTGCATTATACTCAGTGGACCTACTAATCAGCAAGGAATAACTTGAGGAGGTACATTAAGCCTTTGAGGCCATTAGGATACCATTCCATTCATTGGAGAAGGTCATTTACTTATAGCAAGGAGCCAAGGTGCCGCTCACAAATGAGCCAACTAATCTCAGCTCACCCACATGAGCCTGCCCATTGTGCATTTCCCCTAGATCAATTTCCTCTGTAGGTTTTCCTTTATTTGTCCTATTTTATTTCTCCCATTTTATAGTCACATTGTCTAATTTAAACTTAATTAAAACTTTCAATAAGAAAAAAAAAAAGATAGTTGTGGAGACCTCCCAGGAAACACTTCATTAATGGGAACCACTTAATAAGCAAAATATCTCACTGTGCAGGCTTCAAAGATCCAACATGTTTTTCCCAAAGCCTGGCTCAAATTGGCCAGTGGTAACAGAATGCCTCAAGGCTACAGAGTTTGGAGTCTAAGACCATGGAGCTTTGGCTTGAGGGGGAGGAGAGAACTGTGTTCACCTGATGATTGTGACTGATTTTGGAGTGAACCATGATCTAAATGAGAGCAAACAAAGCCAAATCTATGACAGAACTTTTTCTGGAACTACTGAGAAAAATATTCTATCTTCTCTGTGATTCTTTAAACTGATAAGATGTAATTCTGGAACTTCTAGAAGACTAGGAAGCCAATTAAGAGGAAGGCAGAGGCTGACAGTCCAAAAGACACATTCTGGAAAATATTATTTGAACACTTGATCCAGCTGTGTCTGAAGCCAAAAAAAAACAAAATAAAAAAACCAAACAAGTGTCCTTTTTTTTTTTTTGCCTCAGACCTACTGAAGCAGAATCTGCATTCCAACAAGATCCCTAGATGATTTGTATGCCCATTAAAGTTTCAGAAGCACTGACAGGCTTGAGCCCTTCTGAGCTGCATTCTGTTACTTGTAGCTAAAATACTCTTAATAAATATAGGTACATTCTACTATTATCTCTGGTTTTACAAAATTGAATACTAAGACTCAGAGAAGTATAGTTGTTCAAGATGATGCAGATAGTAAACAGTGGAGCCGGG
The DNA here is from genome assembly GCF_964656455.1 of Halichoerus grypus. Taxonomy (NCBI): domain Eukaryota; kingdom Metazoa; phylum Chordata; class Mammalia; order Carnivora; family Phocidae; genus Halichoerus; species Halichoerus grypus. The sequence goes on along the minus strand of NC_135713.1, from coordinate 45,937,291 downwards.
CTCAAAACTTGGCCTCCCAGGCTCCAAATCACATGTCCTTAACTCCTCCTGGGCCATACCTTACTGACTCTGTTTGACACTGTTGTCAGGTGAGTCCGGAATCTGATGGGGGAGGCCAGCAGGCTCAAGACTCAAGGAAAAGTCACAATTCAAGTCTAAAGGTAGTCTACTGACAGAATTCCTTCTTTTTAAAGATTTTATTTATTTATTTGATAGAGAGAGCATGAGTCGGGGGGAGGGGCAAAGGGAGAGGGAGAAGCAAACTCCCCACTGAGCAGGGAACCTGACGTGGGGTCTCACCCCAGGACCCCAGATCATGACCTGAGCCGAAGGCAGATGCTTAAGCAACTGAGCCACTGAGATGCCCCATGGCAGAATTCTTTCTTGCTTGGGGGTGGTCAGTCCTTGTTCTATTAAGGCCTTCAACTGATTGGATAAATCCCACCCATAGTATGAAGTGTAATCTGTTTTACTCAAAGTCCACTAATTTAAATGTTAAGTTCATGCTTAAAAAATACCTTCACAGAAAACACCCAGAATAATGTTTGACCAAATATCTGGGCAATGTGGCTCAGCCAATGTGACATGTAAAATTAATAATCACAATTAATTTTATGGACTGATGAAAGCAATATATTTGCCTCATTGCGTGGAGCCTGGCAGCTTCCGACATCTAAGAAAAGTGCAGCATTCGGCTCAGACTAAAGATCGGCAGCTATCTCTCTTGCCCTGGCATAAGGTCACACTTCAGAGAGTTTTGTACACCCCTACAGTTTGTCCTGGGAGCTCAGCAGAGGCCAGTGTGGCCACAGCTGCTCCTACTCAGGAGCTTCCCAGGTGATGGCATGAAGGTTCTTGTCAAGACAGGCAAAAGCTAAAAAGGCTGCTGGTCATCAGAAACGTGAAGGGCAGCCTGAGAGGACATGGGTGGTCATGTGGGCTCTCACTTCCTGGTTTTCTGTCCAAAAGGGAATGTATCCACCCTAAAAAGAAAATAAACACTGTATAAAACTAGACTCATATAGAGTACTTCGTCAGACTCCTACCTCTTCCTGATTTGCCTTTTTGTTTAACATCATTGTTTATTTTGTGGTTTGGATGGCACATATTTCAAAGAAACATTTGGGTTTCTCTGCATCACCCTTTAGCTTACCACCTTGGTTTTATTCAAGTGAATTTGTATTTATGCTTTAGAATAAACATCTATCATATTCTCCTTATTTTTATATCTACCTTTAAGTTTATTCAATTTTTCTAAAATATTTCCCCCATATTTGCCCTAATAGTTATTCTATTTTCCAAACAGACACACTCTGGGAAACCCATAGGTTATTTATCCCATAGAATAAAAATCCCTAGGTTATAAGGCACCCCTGACTTACTGGAATGATGGCCTCTCCTGACTCATCACATTCATTTGCTTTTATATGAGAAGGCATGGGTTTTAGATCTGCCCTTTCCAGTGTAAAACACAACATGCCATAAGCCAGAAGGGAACAGTGTTATGTACAATTATGTCTTCTAGGCCTTTAAGGATACCATTTAGTGATATCCTCTAATGGGTGCTCTAGGCCTGACCTCTGTAAGGAACCAGAGTACTGCTAAGAATGTGGGATACCCTGGTCACACAGTAGACATCCTGTGATCCAGATCCAAACCTGTCATGCCAAGTGGACAATAAGTCCATTTATTGACAGGTTGGCCCAAGTCTTTCCTTCTACAGATTCAGAGGGTAATTCACTTGTGGATTTCTTCCTCCAATGACAAGGATCAAATAAAACTCTCTAGATCAGGAGCTAACCTCAAAACAAACAAACAAAAGGCTTTACTGCAAGGTCAATGGCAGGATCCATATTGGGCTTCCTGGACTTAAATATTAGTGCATGAGAAAAGGGAAGGATCTACTCCACCTCCAGACTCACCTACGATATTCTTGGAATGCAGAGAAACAATGGAGGTTCTCTGTCTCTCCACTTCTCAGCATGTCACCAGGTTACAGTCCTCAAGAAGTAACTTTAGGGGTGCCTGGGCGGCTCAGTCAGTTAAGTGTCTGACTCTTGATTTCGAATCAGAGTCCTGGGATCAAGCCCCACATCTGGCTCCATGCCCAGCACAGAGTCTACTTAAGATTCTCTCCCCCTCTCCCTCTGCCCCTCCCCCCTGCACACTCGCTCACTCGCTCAGATAAATAAATAAATCTTAAAAAAATAAATTTAAAAAGAAATAACTTTAAGCAACCTAAAATGAAAATCTTATCAAGTTATCCCCCTGCTTTAAACCCTCAATGATTCCTACCTGCCCCCAGGATTAATAATAAAAACATCAATACCAAAGGCAGACATTGTTTGCTCTGGACCAGAGACTGCCGCATATGCTCTACCTTTACCTGCCCTTCACCTGCCCTTGTAACCTACCTCATAATCCATCTTGCACCCATGCTGAACTTCTCCACCTCCTCAAAATGCCAGGTTCCCTTCCCTCTGAGGCCTTCTGATATGATATACTCTTCCATCTGGTAACACTCTTCCCCAATTCTGCCCTTACTAGGGCAGATGTTGATCCTCCCCTAATCATATCAGCTGAAATATCATGTCCCTAAGTAGCATCCCTACCGCCCCCCCTCAAAGTTACTTCCCCATCTTATACACAAAACAATTCTTGTTTTGTAATGCTTATTACATGTACAATTGCTTCAGTGTCTGTCTTCTCCACTAAATTATGAGATCCACAAGGGCAGAATGGCATTTGGTTGTTTTACCTATCCCGTAGGATAAAAGTCACATGTACCCCCAATACATCACCCATTGTTTTGCACACAGTATACCCTCAGTAATGTTTGATGAATGAATATATGAGAACACTTCTCTCATGACATAAGACATAGCAACATTATTTCTAATGTCCTCCTACTTCTCCAGAATTTGGGGTCCTTTCGTAGGCTTCCCTCAAGAAGTTTCACTGCCCAATATGCCACCTGTCAATCACTTAACAGTGAGCTATCTAAATGCACTTTCCACTGGGCCTAAGGCAGTGACACTTTCCCATCAACAGACCAATGGCCCAGACTCAAGCCCCTCACACCACTCTTCCCAGTGACAATCCTCAAGAAGGCTCCACATGTGTCTACAATGTCACCAAACCCAACTTGTCAAAGCCCTGATGGTACTAAATGATAACATGTTAGATACATCTCAGTGTGACACTACCAACATATCGTCCCTTGGGAAGAAATTTTTATTGAGGATATACCCACTATTTGCCAATATCATTAATGATGATAATAATGACATGACAATTAATTCTTGAGTACCAGTTCATACTAATCCCCAAAGGATACTAATCTACCATGTCAGTGTAGTTCTATATGGTTGGAGAACCACAGACATCAGAATTACCTGGTGTTTATTTAAAACACAGATTTCTGATACATACCCCACAAAGACTGGAATGAGAATCTCTGGGTGAGGTCCATTAAGCTCCCCCTTAACAAAAAAAAAAAAAAAAAAGCTCCCCCTTAATGCCCCTTAAAATTTGGGAAGCATCACACTACACTAGTCTTTTCACAAAGTGTCTCAAATCCATCTTCCCACCTTGTTAAATTAACCCCTCTCACTCACCATATCTTCTTTTTTTTTAAGAGAGAGAGAGCAAATGAGAGAGTGGGTGGGGAGGAGCAGACAAAGAGGGAGAGATTTTTTTTTTTTTAAGATCGAGAGGGAACATGAGGGGGGAGGGACAGAAGGAGAGAGAGAGACTCTTAAGCAGCCTCCACATCTAGCTTGGAGCCTGACATGGGGCTTTCGATCTCACGACCTGAGCCAAAAATCAAGAGTAGGATGCTTAAATGACTGAGCCACCCAGGCACCCCAACTCACCATATTTTTAAAAATGGATTCTAGACCACTCTGAAAGGGATCATCTCCCCTCATTTTAGTTCCTAGAATCCATCTGCAACCCCAGGTGTTCTGATAAGGATAAGGAACTGAGAAGAAAATAACTGAGGGGTTTTCACACACATGTGTATGAATATTTATATATTCACAAGCTAAATATCTTTTAACTTTTTATTTTGAAATAGTTGTAGATTCACAGGAGGTTGCAAAGGAAAACAGTCAGGACAGACCAGTGTACCTTTCACCCAGTCCCCACCAGTGTTAATACCTTGTGTGACTATAGCATAATCTCAAAATCAGGTGGTAATTGACCTTATTCAGATACATGCAGTCATTTATATGTGTGTATTACTACATAATTTTGTCCCATGTGCAGCTTTGTGTAACAACCATTAATATCAAGATACACTCACCACAAAGCTCCTTTGTGCTATCCCTTTGTAGCCATACCCCCTTCTCCCACCCTTCACTCCTGGAAAGCACTAATCTTTTCTTTATCTCTCTAATTTTGTTATTTTAAGAATGTTATATAAATGGAATCATACAGTATGCAGCCTTTTATAATTGGCTTTTTCATTCAGCATAATTTCCTCAAGGTTCATCCAAGGCATGTTGAGTTGTTGTGAATATCTATAGTTCATTTCTTTTTATTTCTGAGAAGTTTTCCACAGTATGGATAAACCATGGTTTGTTTAACCATTCACCACTGAAAAATTACTTGGTAGTTTTCAGGTTTTGGCTAAATAATGCTGCCATGAACATGCATGTCCAAATTCCTTATAAATGTAGTTTTAATCTCTCTGGGATAAATGTGCACAACTATAATTGCTGAATAGTACTCTAAGTCCATTTTTAGTTTTGAAAGAAACTGACAGGCTATTTTCTAGAATGACTGTAACATTTTTACATTCTCACCAACAATGTGTAAGTAATCCAGTTTCTCCACCACCCTACTAGCCTTTGTTATTATCGCAATTGTGTCATCTGCAGAAAGGGATAGTTTTATTTTTTTCCTTCCTAATCTACTAAGCTTTTGTTTCTTTTTCTTGACTTTATCACTGGGAAGAACTTCCAGTAGTATATTCAAGTAACCTACAAGAAATTAAGAGAAACAGAGGAACAAGGAAGAGTGGAAGCAAACAGAAAACATGTAAAATGAATACCTGAGCCCTAACATATCAATCATTGCTTTACCTGTAAATGGTCTAAATACATTAATTCAAAGACAAAGATTGCCAGAATGGATAAAAATTCATGACCCAATTGTGCTGCCTATAAGAAACTCACTTCAAACATAACAATATAGGTAAGTTGAAAGCAAAAGGATAGAAAAAAGACATCATGAAAACATTTTTTAAAGCAGAAGGGGCTATATTTAATATAAGACAACATAGACTTCAGGGCATAAAAAATTACAAGATGTAGAGAGGGATATTACATAATGATTAAAAGATCAACCCACTGGGGCGCCTGGGTGGCTCAGTTAAGCGTCTGCCTTCGGCTCAGGTCATGATCCCAGGGTCCTGGGATCGAGCCCCGCATAGGGCTCCCTGCTCCGTGGGAAGCCTGCTTCTCCCTCTCCCACTCCCCCTGCTTGTGTTCCCTCTCTCGCTGTGTCTCTGTCAAATAAATAAATAAAATCTTAAAAAAAAAAAAAGATCAACCCACCAAGAAGACACAGCAATGCTAAATGCAGATATACCAAACAGGGTTGCAAAAACTGACACAGTTGAAAGGAGAAATGGACAAATACATCATTATAGCTCAGGACCTCCACATCCTACTCTCAACAACTAATAGAAGTATTAAGCAGAAGACAGCAAGGACAAGAGAAGAATTTAACAACACCAACAAGATCTAATTGAGATATATAGAACATTCCTCCCAATGAGGGTACTCTTTTTTTTCCTGTTGGTTGAAATTATTATATTAGTTTAGGTTGTAATATTATAGTCAATCATCTAAGAAATTTGGGTAGAAGATAAAAATCAGAGTAGATGAATCTTTTCCAAAGCTAGTATTTTTTACTTTATGCCACAGTTTGCTTGGTGTTTTGATTTGGGAGATGCCTCTGAAAGGAGAATGAGCACTGGGTGTTATATGTAACTGATGAACTATTGAACTCTACATCTGAAACTAATGATGACTAATGATATGTTGGCTAACTGAATTTAAATTAAAAAAAGAGAAAACGACACTCAAGAGGTTATTGAATTGGGGTTTTTACCTAGAGCATCAACAGTAATCACTGGTCCTTTTTTATAAATAATTTTTTTTGAGTATAGTTGACACACAATTTTACATTAGTTTCAAGTGTACAACTGAGTGATTTGACAAGTTTATACATTATGCTATGTTCTCAACAAATATAACACCATTCTTTTCAAGTGTCCATGGAATATTCTCCAAGACAGACCATATCCTGGGACATAAAACAAACCTTAGAAAACTTAAAAGAATTTAAATCACACAGAGTATATTCTTTTACCATAATGAAATCAAACTAGAAACCAATAAGAGAAGGACAAGAAAATCTTCAAACACGTGGAAATTAAGGATGTTTTAAAACCTGTCCTATCACATCTCTCCTCCCACAGCACCTTAATAGATTATTGTTAATATAAAATTGTTGTGTCCCTCACTTATCCATATATTTGTCTTGCAATATCTGAGGACATTAAGCAAAAGAAGGAAAAGCACGTAAAAGTGAAATTACATCTCCAATCTGAAAAACTTTCTTATCCTCTTGTTTCAGGAAAAGTGGAGAGCACTGATGAACCCCCAATCCTGCAGCCTCTGCCTGAGCTATGCCTGCAGACTCCTAAGTAATTTAGGACTTTCAAATTATTCAGCTGAGATTTTAGGCATCAGGGGTAAACTTACCCTTCTCCTCAGTTGCCTACTTCCTTCCAACAACACAAAACGTTCAGGCACATAAAGCAAGGGAGGAATGGGTCCACTGGGCAGTGATGTGATGATCTGTAATCAGGTGTAATTTCAGTAGAAAATTGCATTCTTCCCTTTTTCAGAGACAAGAAGTAGTGCATGAATCCAGCAGAAATGGTCCACTCCTGGCCCCTGAAAACTTGGGCCTGGTTAGTCAAGACTTCAATCTGTTCTACTCAAATTAAAGGGCCTCTGAGTGACTTTAATCGAAACACTGATGGACAGCGAAAGAGCCCAGACAGCAATGCCCTTTTCACTCGGGTCTCAGAGCTGAAGGAGAGAAGCCAGTGAAAACAAGACTGTGGTGTTTACAGAGGTGAGACTGACAAAAGCAGGGCAGGTGGGGCTTCAACTGTTTCTTCTGGCAGGTACTGAAATGGTGTAGAGGCAGTCAAACACACTACAGTCGCAAGTAGAGAGCTCCCATTTTGTTTGCAAACACAGATGCTGCCTCTGACCTTGGCTTCTTTAATCAGTCTTTATATCCCATTGGCTCTTATATGGAAAACAGCTACCTGGTTCTAACAGTTATGCTTTGATGGAAAGACAAGTGCTATTTCTACTATTTAAATGCATTATTCTGCCCTTCAGTGGCTCCCTGATACTCTTGGAATAAAGCTGAAATTCCTTCCTTTGGCTTACAGACAATCCCTCATGAGCCACCCACACCTATTATGTACCTTCAGCTTCATCTCTTACCAACCTTCCCCTCTGTTCTCCACTGAAGTCAGAATGAACTTCTGCCAGTTCCTCCATTGCATCATGTTCTCTTCACCCCTTGGCTTTTGCCTGTTTTGTTATATTTAGCACACACTTCTGCCTCTCGACCTGGTTAACTCTTACTCACACTTTAAGTTATGACGGCAAGGTTTTGGTGGCCGTGTTACATAATATAAGCACCATGTAACAAGCTTATTTTCAGTAACAAGCCTTGCTCTCCGATGCTAATTCAGAGACAGAGAACATAAAAAATCCTAGGAAGGGAAAACCATTGTAGGTCTTCCAATATTAAAAGCCCAAGAAATGTGTTTTAGGCTTTGGATTTAGCACTTTCAGTGGCATCCAATGGATTGTTACAAAGAGGATTGAGATACAGTAAGTTGCGAGCTGGGCTAGATCCTTCTAGGATGTTTTCTAATGCAGAGCCTAAGATTCCAACATCTTCAATGTTTTCCAAATTTTAGTTTCACTAACTGTGCACATATTCTAAAGAATTACATTTATGCTGACCTTTATCAACAAGTCAGAGTGCCCCATTGCAATAAAAATGCATTCTGAGTGGTTTCACGGCAGCATCTGTGGCTGTTAGGCAGATGAAGAAGCTACAGAATAATCTATGCCCGCCCTCCCAAATAATTCATCCAGGGAGAAGACAGGCTCAGGGCTTTGAGAGTGGTTCTTATCAGGATGGGACTGGAGCACCTGGATTTTCTGGTGGAGAGAAGAATCAGAGAGCTGGCTTTTTTTTTTTTTCCCCCACAGCCTTGAACTTGAGACTTCCCTTTTGTACTTCATTTCCCCAGTGGCAAAACGCAGGGAAGGCCCCAGATAAACTTCATATTTCCTTCCAGCCCCAACATTCCATGACTAAAACATTAACTTGGTCCAGTAACTTGCTTTCCATGTGTGCCCCTAGAAAAGCTAAACTAAAGAGAAATTACAAGAATATCCAAACAAAGATGTAATTTGTCTTTGGGTAGACAGAAAGTTCTGTTCAAAGAAGAATTTTCTATTTTCTCCCCAAGTGGCTCTCCACAAGAGCCATGCTTATGTTTCATTAAGGCTTTGGGTCAGATGCAGACAGAAGAGAAGCTATCCCTTGCTTACCCAGGCTGTCACATTCTTCGCACAGGACCTTAGGAAAAGTATAGACCCTGAAATCTCCAGATGGTTTACCATCTTATCTAGAATTAACTAAATGAACTAAGTAAATTTTGTGCTCTGTAAAAATTCCTATTAGCATGCTGGTAAAGACAGAAGCAAAACTATTTACAAATAGATTGTTAAGCCAGAAAATCTTCAATAATCAAAGAGAAACAATGTTTTGCAGTTATTTAAACTCAGCATTACACATACTAGCCAGTGTCTGGAAACTCAATACCTCCTACTTGTAATAATGTATTTGGATCTTCCTGTTGGTCTAGAGTATGTAAATGAGCATCAATCAATTTGCATTTCTACCACTGAGACACTGAGATGTCTGTAGGTGTATCAGAAGGAGGATACCTCAATAGATTGTGTAGATTAGCTTCACTTCTCCAAGTAAGGGTCCATGAGGGAATCATCTATGATTTATAACAGCACTGCCTGGGATCACCTTAATCATCTCTTCCCATGCAAAAATGAAAATCACCTGAGAAATTAGAAGATGTTGAGAAAAAAAAGAAGGGATGCGGGGGGGGGGGGGGGTGCGGGGGGGAGTATCCAAACACAGCCAGGATGCACATATAGTCTCCTGTTTATTTTAATTGAATGGTTTGTGTCTTCGGGCTATCTCATTATTCTCCCCAGAGCAGAAATGTTGAATGAAGGCACAAACCTCATTAACCTTTGAATGCTGAAATCAATAATCTGCAATATATCTAAGCTAATTTCTTGTCAATACATCTCTCAAAATGCTGTGTTTTATAGCTGGGGACCTTGAGGGTTGCAGTAAGAACTACCATGTCCACATCAGGATGACATCTGGGATTTGCCTTGTTGGTTTTTAGAACCTTCTAATGTGAAATAAGTTATTGACATTTATACAGAACATGGTTTTCCAGTGGGGTTAATTATCTGTTCTTTTAGTTGAGAACACATTTGGACCTTTTCTTTTTCCATGACTCTAATACATGACATGAATAAAGAGAGACAGGCAGGCACCCACCTTGCCATTCCTTCTCATAAACCTACCCTGAAAGGTAGGGATGTGGCCCATACTGAGGAAGTAGGAAGAGATTCCTTGAGCCCCAAACTGACTTTATTCACTTAGTAACTAATGCATAGTAGGCACCGAAAAGTATTTGTTGAAAAAAATTTTATGGCCCTGACCTTTCAGAGTCAGCCTTTGCTTGCTAAATATCTATGCTGTTTGTGTTACACGTGTGTATGTACACATGTGTATGCATATATGTATATAGATGTCCATTACACACACATACTCATTGTATTTATAAAATATCTCAGCAAGAGAGTAGGACACTTGCCTGTTTATCTTGCAAAAGGAAAGATTGGGACAATAAAGTATTTACCAGTTACAGAGAAATGATTGGGAAACAAGGTGACAGGAAACAAAAAAGACCAGGAGTCTGAGTCTCCATGAAAACTCCATTAGAGCAGCCTCTTTGTGTGTTCCCCACTAAGCGCCCGGTATGCGAAACAGTACCTAGAATAAAGCAGGCACTTGGCAAGTGTTTGCTGGTTACATGGATAGATGCATGGGTGCAGAAGAGGATGAGGGAACAGTCAGAACAAGTAGGAGAAAGAGGAGAGTCGGTGTGAGTTTTCTGTGAATGGCCTCCATGTAGAGCAGAGAGTACTTAGACACTAAAACAACAAGACCACCCCTGTGCACACATAACACAGGGCCAGCCATTCAAATGGCTGTGTCCCATGCTTTTGGATGAGCCTCTTCTCAGCCAGGAGAAGACCTTTGTGTTTGGTGCAGTGCATCCAAACCACAATGTCCAAATGTGAAAGAGCAGGTCCCTATCATGCTGTCTTGTCTCACTGACATCTCCTCCCCTACATCAAATTGAACCACTGTATCTCACTACTGACCCCTCTGACAACCAGATTCTACTGACGTGCTCTGAAGAGGAGAAGCCAACCCACTGCTAAATATGCCCTCTAATTCAGCAGTTGCAGGTCCAATGGCAGCCATTACAGTGTTGGCTTCACCCCCAGCCCGCTACACTTGCTATACATTAGGCTTTGTTACTTAATGAGCCAAAATCTGCTCCCAAGTAAGGGAAGCAGAAAAGGTGGAAATTTTTGCACCAACTTCAGGTTTCCACCAGATAGCATGCCATTGCTCAGGTGGACCTGTTCAGTGAAGAACCTTTTTAAAAGACTATTTCTCAAAAACGTCACCCTGGCCACATGCATAGCCATCACCTAGATGGCAGTTAACAATTCAGATGCCCAGGCTCCATTGTCAGCGATTCAGGTAATGGATCTAGTGTAGGGCCAAGAAGTCTGCATTAACAACCACCCTGGAAAAATCACAAGCTCACTACAGTTGGAGACCTTCTAATTCAAAAACAAATATCCTTCCCTCCTACTCCATAAGAATCTCACACACACACTTGGTTTTCACTGACATTGGAAGGAAGAGTGTTCTCTGGATAGGGTAGTCAAGAAAAAGCATTAAGTCCATATGTATTTGTTGTGTATCTGCTGTGTGATGGGCAGTACAAGGTAGTAGGTAAGCTGTGTCCTCTGGCGTGAGACTGTCTGAATTTGAACCCCAGCTCTGCCACTTACTGACCATATGACCTTGGGCATATTAATCCTTTCACACTTTACTTCCCTGTTTGTCAAATGGGGATGGTATCCATAGCACCTGTCTCATGGGGTTGTTACGATTCAGTTAAGACATGTGGACTGTTCAGAACAGAGAACGGCCCAAGATAAGTGCTCACTGAGAGCTTACTGTTATTAATATGTTGTGGGAACTGAGGGTCATCTGTGAAAAGAGCAGTACCTCCTTGCCCTCTTCATGCTGAGAAACAACAGGGAAATGGTACAATGCCAGTTTAACAATGTACTAACTAAATACAAATCTGAGCACACAGAGGAGATTACCAGTGGTTATCTGAAAGTACAAAAACACAATCCTAACAAGAGTCTGTCAGGATAGAGTCACCAGAGGCAGGAAGTGTTTGGCAAAAGCCATGGGGTAGCAAGAAATGGGAGTTCCGGGAGTCTCAAGATCAAGTTCTGGGAGTCTCAAGATCAAGACTCTAGTAACTTTCCTGCCTCTACACAAAACTACAGGAAACTGAGGCAGATTCTTCCCCTTTCTGAATCTCAGCTGCCTCACGTATAAAATAGGGGCTTAGTGAGGATGATTCCCAAGACCCTTGAAACTGTGGCAGAGCTTCTGGACCCTAACAGGCAAGCTCTGCAGAGACTAGGGCACCAGAGCCCTGCTGTGAGAGCCAGAGGCTCCATCCTGGAGGGAGGGTAAAGGGCGGGGGAGAAAGGGGATACCCTGGGATCAAAACCAATCTTCATCTTGCCAAAGTTCCCAGCTCAGCACTACAGATACAGCACTTTTGGTCAAAAGCATTCTTAGAAACTGCACTTCTTAGGAAGAGATCCCCCCATATGATATGTAGTATCGGGCTTATTGTTTGGGTCTGTGTGAACAGAGAAATGCATGCTTTCACACTGCCATTAGTCATGGAAAATTAGTTGAGAATGAAAGGGAGGGAGGAAAGGAGAGATGAAGGGGAAGGAGGTCCAAAGATGACGTGCAAGGGCGGGGGGGGGCGCAGAGCACAGGGAATACAAGGAGATCGATCAGCCAGAGTTCAAGGGATGGCTGTAGAATTGCGATTCAGTAGCTCACTCAGCTGCACCCCCTCTGTGTCCTTCTCTCCCCCCCCACCACCCCTCAAATTTGACTCTATTCTAACTACATCACAGAGCCTCTCAGCAGCTTCATTGCTCTTCATGTATTTCCTGAGTAGCAATAATAGATGAATGACAAGAACTACCAACCTACTTCCAAGGTAAAGATTGGAAACTGCCTTCATGTAAGTGAGAAAAATTTTTAGATTAACCTGTCTGCCTACACGAACTCTTTTTTTTTTTTCTGTTACAAACATTACCTCAAGCTGGGAAGAGAAAACTAAGAGTAGAAAAATGGAGTGTTAAGAGCCCACCTCATTTTGCAGATGGAGAGGAGGAGTCCCCAAAAGAGCCACGACCTACACAGGGTCAGAGTAAAGAGGTGGCAGGGCTGAGAGTTGCACACGAGTCACCTGTCACCTAGCACTAATGAGATACAGTCACTAGGACACATGGGAGATTTTACATTTTCACAGTTATATAGATATTACAATATGTATTAGTATAACTAGCATATTGCATCTAAGATTTGGGGACATTACTGCTTAGGGCAGAGCTAAATTATGTATCAATGCTTATAACGTGAATCAATTTAAGGGACAATATTAGGTATATAATGGAATCATTGATATGTGTGTAACTCATGGCTCCTGACCAGATCTTAAATTATTGAGAGACCACGTTTCTAGCCCTTCAGTGAAGGGGGAAAAAAAAAGGACCAACAAATCCAGCCAGCCAGCTTGCAAGCCTCTGGAGCGTCCTCTGAAAAGTCAAACAACTCACCTTGCAGCACCTCCTTCCCTTCCCCGAGTAAGCTGGGGAAATGAGAGTTGGGTGTTCAAAGGACTCAGATAAGCATAATATTATATATACACTCAACATCCATCTCCTGTATGAAACCTCATTGTTCCTGCGTAACAAAAAGTAAATATTTACTGTAAGCCAGGAGAGGTAGGGAATGATCAGCATTCAGACCATCAATCACTGTGAGCCGTGCTCCCATTTTAATAACCTCGTAAGGGAGGGCAGGCAAGGATGGCAAAGACTGGTCAAGAGATAAGAGTTTGTCAGAGGAGTCAAATCACTCAAAGCGCAAGAATATAAGGTGAATTGTTCATGCATGCAGGTTGTGGAGGCCCCTAAAGATCGGTTTACAAAGTTGAGGTGGAAGGTAGAATGGTTAGGGCATAACCTCAGTAGCAGGAGCACTTGCCCCCCTACTTACCAGCTACAGGAGCTTGGGCAAGATGGTCTCAGCCACACCTAGAAAGGAGGGGTAATAGCAGGATCAACTCCACGGGGTTGCTGTGAGGATCAAATGAGTCAATATGGGCAAAGTATTTATAACAGTAGGGGGAGCATAGAATGTGCTCAATAAATTTCCCTAGGGGGTGTCAGGAGACAGTAGCCTTTCTTGGCTGCAAGAAGATGGCTAAGGGGGAGGTACCCAATCTGTTAGCTATGGTGCACTCCGCTGTCCAGGAATTCAATCAACTGATTAGAATGCATGTACTTGTCCAAGCCCACACAGCCAGTAAGAGGCAGAGCTAGAATCTGAACCCAAGCCAACCAGCGCCGGGGTCCATGGCCTTAATCATTATGCATGCACCTCTCTTAAGAGAACAAGTGATCATGTGTAATTTTTTTTATTCTTTCTTTTCCTGCTATTACCTCTCTGTCTACCAGGTATAGGAACTGACTGATTCTCCATGGGAAAGAAAAAGTGCCCAAGTGAGAATAAGAGCACCAAACAAGGGTTAGAAAATTTATGCTGTAGTTTCAAGTGGAATGGTTGAAGGAACTGGAATATTTGGGCAGAGAATAAGCCTTTGTATGCTGAGGAGAGCTACAGTGAAGAAGGGAGCACAGCCTGTTCGACCACGGTGCAAGACAGAGCCCTACTTCCATTGAGTGAGTGGAGACAGATAACAGTCCACTTTAAGAAAGAACATTGCAGGAGATATCACATAGTGGCTGAAAACTTAATTTCAATCAGACAAACCTCAGACACCCCCCTCCCTTACTGTATGTGTGACCTTGGACAAGTTATGTAACCACTCTCGCCAAGTCCTCATTTCTTTATCTAATATGGAGGAGGGCCTACCAGCACCCATCTCGTAAGGCCAATGTTAGGTTTAAATGAGATAAAACATGTGAAAAGGCTTGCACGGTGCCTGGCTTATCATAGGCCCTCAAGGCTTGTTGGCTATAAAGCTGGCCTCGATTATGAGTGAACGTAAATATTGCTCTGAGTAAAGATAACTAATTCTTTATCTTTTATTCCCATCTAGAGACTTTCATGTTTAAAATATTTTTGGAAGATCAATCATCCATCCATCCATCTTTTCATCCATTTAGCAGAGGTCTGCTAAACACTGTCTAGGTGTGAAGCTCTGAGAACAGAGCATGAACACAAGTGCAACAGTCCACTTACTTTCCAGGGAAGGAGGCAAACATGGAAGTGCTCATTCAGTTAATTAACTGTAGTTATGTGCTGTAAGGATTAACACCTGAGCTGCCATCAGAACACTTAGAGGGAATGATCTAGATGCAGGGAGAACATGAGGAACTTGCAGGGAAGTGGGTTGGGAGCTAAGTCACCTCAATGGGATTCTATGACATGTGGCCTTACAAAACCCTGGGTGAGTCACAGAAGGGAGCGCTCAGTTGTGTCTGACCCAGAAAAGCTTCACAAATGATGGCATCTGGGCTATGTCATGAAGAATGAGGAGCATTTTCTCGGGAATAAAAAGGGAAAAAGGCTTTGTGCCATACAGGAGTTTATAAAGACTTGCAGATAATCTCAGATCAGAGACTCAGATACTATTACTTTTGTTATGAGTGAAAAGCTACTAGCAAAAATTAAAGGTAATATCTATTCTTTAGAGATTTTCACTGCAGTGTTATCAGGAAAAATTAGAAACAACCATAACAAATAACTGTCTAGCATTTGAGGAATTTTAAGCTAAATTAAGTCCAACAGAACTTTCTCTATAATACTACAAGTTTATTAACTGTCATATTCTGCAAGAGCCTGTAATAACATGGGAAATCTTACTTCAGTTACTAAGGGAAAATAGGGAGACATAAAATCACAGTTATAGTGTGAGCACAACCGTATTATTTATACTTCCAAAAATCATACTTTTGGAGGTGATAAATACATTTACAGCATTGATTGTGGTGATGGTTTCACACATGTATACTTATCTCTACATTCATCAGGTTGTATACATTAAATAAGTTTATCTTTTTGTACATCACACATGCCTCAATAAAGTAGCTTTAAAATGCAACTAAAAATACAAAATTATAGTGAGAAATGAAAATGGAAATAAATACAGAAAATTTATGTCAGGGGGCACCTGGGTGGCTCAGTTGTTAAGCATCTGCCTTCAGCTCAGGTCATGATCCCAGGTCCTGGGATCGAGCCCCACATCGGGCTCCCTGCTCTGCGGGAAGCCTGCTTCTCCCTCTCCCACTCCCCCTGCTTGTGTTCCCTCTCTCGCTATGTCTCTCTCTCTGTCAAATAAATAAAATCTTTAAAAAAAAAATTATGTCAGGTTCTTTTAGATATAGAAAATTTGATATTTTTTCAACTGGTATGTACTAAGCTTTAAGAAGAATGCATTATTAATTTTGTTGATAATCGTAACAAATACTTTTTCCTTTCTTTCCTTTTATTTTTTTTAAGATTTACCTATTTATTTTAGAGAGAGAGTGAGTGGGGGAAGGGCAGAGGGAGAGGGAGAGAGAGTCCCAAGCAGACTCCGAGCATGCAGAGCCTGACTCAGGGCTTGACCTCACAACCCTGAGATCACAACCTGAGCCAAAACCAAGAGTCCAATGCTCAACCGATGGCACCACCAGGCGCCATGTCCATTCTTTCCTTGTGGAGGGAAGTTCCTCTGATCAGCTTTACCTGACAGGAAAATTCCCCAGCCAATATCACTTCCTCTGCTGAGATGAAGCCTGGCAGTCACCCATTATTCACCCCTTAACATTTGAAGATTTTTTAGAATGAAAAAGAAATTATCTTAGAAGAATCACCAATTAAACCACTCAATCTCGAAGTAGTTTATGTAATCAGCTATACTCCACCGGCATGGCACCAAAGGAGTAGAACCCAAGGCAGACAGGTTCCGACAGAAGAAGAAAGCTCATTGTGGAGAATAAGGAGAGCAAAAATATGCGAAATGATCCAGGGTAATAAACCTCCAAGAATGAGAGAAGGACATCAATGAAGTAACAAAATAAAAAGAAACAGAACATATAATCCATTAGGTTGGTCATCCAGGCTCAAGTTCCCCAACCCTATATAGGTTCTTTAGCCCTTCTATCAGGTCTGCCCAGTCATGTGTTGACCTGCCTCCCACATCTTTGTGTTGGTCTCTTCTTGTGTGTCTTCCCTCTTGGTTTTCTTATATGTAAAATACAGGTAATCACTGAATTTCCTTAGCAAGGAACTGATTTACACCAGCAGTGTTGAGAAGTCTTTCCAATCACAAACTGCTCTGCCAATCCAGAATGAGAACACATAGGCTACCAAGGGGTCAGCTGTCAGGCAAGGTGGGAGGTCAAAGAATCACCAGCACAGGTGTGTCTCTCATTTGGGAGCTTTTGATGGTCTTCTGAGATAGGGCTCCAAGTCAACGGAGGTTAAGATCTGTTCATAATCAAGGTCAATAAAGTTAGCCACCCCTAGTGAAAGAAAGTCACTCACTGAAAGAGATGGAACCTTACCAAACTGATGGTTTGACTGGCAGGAGTCATTGTGACTCTGAGTGATATTGTCAAGGGATGGCAACCATGCCTTCTGTGTCCACATATGTATGTGCTTGACAAAGTCAACCTCATAGTAAGCAGACAATCACCTACACACCACTCTAGTGCTACATATCTCCATGGCCTTCCACGTCCTATTTTATAGCACCTCTATGGTCTGTAGAAATGCCTGTTTGAGATGTTTGTATGTGTGCAGCTGCACATTCATATGTGTTTCAACATGTCAATTTACCCAGCACTGTGCTAAGCTCTGTACAGAAGGAAAAAAGCACTTTCTGGACATCTCCCCTTAGACTTCTCACCTCAGAGTCTACATTGCAAAAGTGAAACTCAACTTCCAACCAAACCTCTTACCTACCCCCAAACACATACACCAGGGTCTCCTTCTGTGAATGGCATCACTATTTATGCAGTCGCCCAACCCAGGAACCTGAAAGCTACCTTCCCCTGCTCCCTCTCCTTCATGCCCCATATCCCATAAATTCAAATCCTGCATATTTATGCTCACTCCCTTTCTCTCTACCTTTAATTACCACTACCACCTTAGCTCAGATCTTTGACAGTGATCATCCAGTGGGACTCACAAGCTCCAAATTCTCTACACAATAGCCAAAGTAATATTTCTACAACACAAATCTCATTGTTCCACTTTTTACTCTTATCCAAAGTGCTTTGCTGGGCTCCTATTATGCTCAGGACAATGGACAAAACCCTTGGTTTACAAGGCTCTTCATGAATATTTTTTGGATCTTCTGCCACATCTCAAAGCACCCCCCTTTTTTCTCCAGCCACCCTGGGCATCTTTCAGATCCTTAAAAACACACAAATTTCTCTCACACCTCAGGGTCTTTGCATATGTTGTTTCCTCTTCCTAGAAACTTCTTGCCTCTATCTGGATAATTCCTCTGAAGAAAACCTTTCTTTGACCTCAGAAACTGAGTTAGACTTCCTTAATATGAGCTCCCGTCGTATCACTCTTGACCACAAATACATGTTAAATTATCTGTTTTCCCCAACAGACTATAAATTGGGCACTTTGCTTATTCCTGTATGCATTTTAAAAAACCCTGGGAAGTCACTAAATAAATATTTGTTGAATGAATAAAGTGAACATACAAAAATTGCTTGAGGTTACAGGATAGGAAGACAAAGACCACCTACTCACCATCCTACCAAATCCTTGATGAAACCACTGCTGATACTCCCTCATACTACCTAGTACAGTTGGCCTCATTTGGCTTCTGATTACTGGCCCTCCCATCATTTCGTTAATCTTTTGTCACCTCCACTTTCCAAATTAGAGACTAAGTAATCAAGCTCCATGCTTTCTGAGGCAGCTCATCCTTCAGAAAATTACCACAGTCTAATCCAATGGTGAGTCCTCATCTTCATCCTCCATCCCATACTTATTAAGAATTTTACTGGATGAATTGTGCTACATTATTGGATTAGAATCTTTTATTTTACTTTCAGGTAATTAAACATCCAAGCCTGACCACAAATGTTTTATCAGAAAAGCAGCATCTCAGGAGAACTTTTCTTAAGCTAGATAAAATAGCAAACTATTTTCTACTCTTAAATTATATTGCAACCTGAGTTTATCTTCTGGATTTGGGGAGTACTCCAACATCAGACCGGCTATACCTTGGCCATGAAGAGGCTAGCTTGGAGGGACTCTGGATAAACCAGTGCCTCTCTGGGTATGGTCCCTGCATGTCCACAGTGACATCAAAATAGAGACTGAGAGTAAGCACTGAGAAACAGTTACATCAAGTTAACATATCCTCAATATTTTTATTGAATTTTACAGAAGTATCAGCCTCTAACAAATGGAAATTCACAGAAAAAAACTGATCCCTCATTAGTAGTAGTTTGGGAAGTACTGGGATACACAAGACTAAGAATGAATTCACCAGGAATGTCTTCCATTAGTTCTCTCAACCTCTTACAAGAATCTGTGTGTTCCATAGTTAGTCATGCTCATAATAACAGCAGTTCTATAAGGACCTAATTTAGCCAATTTAGGATAACTCAAAGAATCAAAAATATTGATGGCATAAGAAGAACAAGTCTCTTTCACAAATGTAATTATCCAAGGCTACTCTGCCTAATGAACTAATGTCATGTAGTCACACTCATGATAGTTAATAGCTATGAAGCACCACTATGTATGTGCCAGGCCATTTAAATTATTTATGTGCATTATTTAATTCTCAGAATTCTTTGGAGTGGTATTACTGTAATCTTCATTTTAAGGGTGGGAAGTCAGGACCAGAAAGTTTAAATTGCCCAAGGTCACACAACTAGCAATTAGTGACATCTAGATTGGAGATTTAATCCCAAATCTTTAATAGGAGCCCAGAATCTGAGTTCTTAAAGCCTAAGCCAATACTGTGCCTCTCCCATCCACATTCCTAATTTTAGTCCCTTTCATTATAATCCATATAAATGATTTTTATCATTCACAAGAAACATCAAAGCAAAAAACATTAAACTTGGGTTCAGCATACCTGGATGCCAGACCCTTATCTATTAAATACCTGCATGATATTCAATAAATTACACTCAAATGTTATCATGTCTAAGATGGAGACAGTCATGTTGATACCATCTACCTACTTTAACAGAGTTTTTGAGAAGTGTTAAAATGAAATAATGAATGTAAAAATTTTCTGGAAACTGTTAAGAGCTGTTGCCTCATAGATATCATCATTGTTATTAACTTAAAAAACTGAGACTTGACTATGTTTACCTCAGAGGAGATTCAGAATCATCAGATTATTATAGTCTTCTTATGAAAATAGACAATAATCTGGGCTATTTAAATTAAAAATTCCAGCCAAGTACTTTTATCAGCCCAGAATTATGCAGTGATGCTTTAGGAGGCACAGGAAATGTATTTCCTGCCTTTAAAGAGCTTATTACTTTGTTCAAACAATACTACTTACATATGCTGAAAATACAGAAAGCAATCCAAGATGATGCAAATGACCAAGGATGGAACAACATGGCATAGACTCAGAAGAAGAAAAGATCACTTAGAGGTAGAATGACTAGGAAGGGCTTCAAGAAAGAGCAAGCCTTGAGCTTGGATGGAATAATACAGTAACTGACTGCCAGTGGGAAGAGAACTTAGATAGCAGCTCCCACCTTCTGCACGTGGGAAAAGTGAAACCCAGATACAGGATGTGACTGGCCCAAGATCTCACAGCACGTGGGTAGAAAAGTCAGGGTCATCTGATCACAGTGCCTCCTCTTCATCACCTCCACAATATTATCTTTCAAGAGAGGCATGTTTACACAAAGCAGTGAGGACCTTTAGACAGGTTGACAGATCTATGGCAGGCCTATTTCCAGATTTTTCCAAGGGTAGCTTATTTAGCACACACTTTCTCCTCATGCCAGAAGCCAGCCCTGCCTAAAGAGTTAAAATAGGGAGTAATTAGAATGAAAACTTCAAATGCCCTACCTGCTGAAACACTGTCTTTCAGACAAACTGGTCCCATCAGTCTGTAAAGACACAGAATGTCTCCAGGGTCTCTTGACAAAGAACATATGATGGCCATATACAACTTACCACTGTTCCAAACAGCATTCCACCCTCACACACCCACCTCCAACATCCCAAACAACAACACTCACTGCAAAAATAGGCTTCCAGGACAATTAGCTGAACTGTCTGAATCTAGACATGAGGCCACATTTGCAAAGCAAAGCTGAAGAAGTATGGTCAAGCCAAGGGCAGAGGGACTACAAGCACACCTAAAACTTGTATCATGACAGGTCTGGATGGTACTCCTCAAGGTGAAACTGAGGCTATTTTAAGGCAGACCAGAGATCAAAGAGGGGGAGAAATGTGATGTGCTTTGAGCCCCAAGGTATCACTCCTGGTTCCATGTTAGCTTTCCCACATGTGAGCAGTTTAGGAATGAGTAATAAATGGCTACAAATACCCACCAGCTATGCTGCGAATCCTTGCCCATGGAAAACCCCTTGCTTCTCTGCCCAGGCCACTGGACGGAGGAGAGTGTCCAAAGAGAATGCACTCACCTATCCAAGGTGGTCTGGTCAAATGGCTAAAACACTATTGACAAATCAGAACACCAACTTCTGCCGAGGCTTTACTGTGTCAGGAGTCTGCTGCTTGTAAAAACATTCCCACCAGATACAGTCAAGATGTCTCCTCAGGCAAGGGAAACAAAAGCAAATATTAACCACTGGTACTATACTAAAATAAAAATCTTTTGCCCAGCAGAGGAAACCATCAACAAAATGACAAGGCAACCTGCTGAATGGAAGAAGATTTTTGCAAATGTTATATCCATTAAGAGGTTAATATCCAAAATATATAAAGAACTTACATAACTCAACACCAAAAAAAACCCAAACAATCTGATTTTAAAAAGTGGGCAGAGATCAGAAAGGATGAATACCCAACTTTTACATCAACATGGATGGGACTGGAGGAGATTATGCTAAGTGAAATAAGCAGAGAAAGTCAATTATCATATGGTTTCACTTATTTGTGGAACATAAGGAATAGCATGGAGGACATTAGGAGAAGGAAGGGAAAAATGAGGGGGGGGATTGGAGGGAGAGACTATGGACTCTGAGAAACAAACAGGGTTTTAGAGGGGAGGGCGGAGGGGGGATTGGTTAGCCCGGTGATGGGTATTAAGGAGGGCACGTACTGCATGGAGCACTGGGTGTTACACAAAAACAGTGGATCGTGGATCACCACATCAAAAACTAATGATGTATTGTATGGTACTAACATAACATAATAAAATTAAAAAATAAAATAAAATAAATTAAAAAAAAAAAGTGGGCAGAGGACCATGAACAGACATTTTTCCAAAGATGACATACAAATGATCAATAGACACATGAAAAGATTCTTAACATCATTAATCATCAGGAGAATGCGAATCAAAACCACAAGATATCACCTCACATCTGTTTGAATGGCTAAAATCAAAAACACAAGAAACAAGTGTGGACAAGATGTGGAAAAAAAGGACCTATCAAGCCCTGTTGGTGGGCGCAGCCACTGTGGAAGACAGTAGGGAGGTTCCTCAAATAATTAAAAATGGAAATACCCTACAATCCAGTAGTCACACTACTGGGTATTTACCCAAAAGAAACAAAAACACTAATTTGAAAAGATATATGCACCCCTATGTTTATTGCAGCATTAGTTACAATAGCCAAATTATGGAAGTAGTTCAAGTGTTCATTGATAGATGAATGGATAAAGATGATGTGAGATACACACACACACACAATATGACTCAACTATTAAAAGGTATGAAATCTTGCCATTTGCAGCAACATGGGTGGAACTAGAGATATTATGCTAAGGAAAATAAGTCAGACAGAGAAAGACAAATACCATATGATTTCACTCATTTGTGAAATTTAAGAAATAAAACAAATGAACAAATTTTTTAAAAAACAAGCAAAAAAGCAGACTTTTTTTTTAAGATTTTATTTATTTATTTTACAAAGAGAGACACAGCGAGAGAGGGAACACCAGTGAGGGAGGGAACACCAGTGAGGGAGGGGGAGAAGCAGGCTTCCCGCTGAGCAGGAAGCCTGATGAGGAGCTCGGGGCTCGATCCCAGGACCCTGGGATCATGACCCGAGCCAAAGGCAGACTCAACGACTGAGCCACCCAGGTGCCCCAAAAAAGCAGACTCTTAATTACAGAGGACAAACTGGTGGTTGCCAGAGGGGAGGTTGGTGGAGAGAAGGGTGAAATAAAGGGGATTACGAGTACAGTTATGGTGATGAGCACTGAGTAATGTATAAATCGTTGAATCATTTTACTGTACACCTGAGACTACTGTAACACTATATGTTAATTATACTTCAGGAAAAAAAAGAAGATAAAAGGAAATTGTGATGCTGTGATCCTGCTCTTCCCAAAGTACAATGTTACTGTATCCAAATATGTTGTGAAGAGAGGGAAATAAAAGAATGTAATTGTTTTTCAGGCCTTCTGGCCACTGCAGCAAATCTGTGCCTTGTAATGATAGAGGATGTCATTCTTTTATTTCTCAATTAAAATGTGGGGGAAAAAACCTCAAGGTAAAAATACAGTTAATTTTTACTAAATACCTCATTGTCTTGGTAGCTCACCTCTGGAAGGCTGAGAGCCCTGCCAACTAAGTTCAAATGGTCCAAGTCATGAATGACATTTTCTACATCAGTTTCGTTGTCTTTGGTTATACAGTTCAATGCTGGGCTTCCCATTTTCCTGGCCCTTTTACTGCTACTAGCTTGGATCTGGGCCTTATTTCTGACCGTGGTCTTAGATGCTTAGGTCAGGAAGCTAATTATGTTTCCTCTCTCTGGAAAATTCCTATTAGTGGGTAGTAACTTTCTTGAGAATGCTCTGATATATTTGGTTTTAACAGGAAAGAGCACTGTGATAGATTAGTAATGCCTTCCACAGGCTTAGTGTAGGAAACAGGGATGACAGTATGCATATATGGGTGAGGAAAAATCCTTTCTCCTCCACCCATCTTAGGTTCTCTGGCTGGGGCCCTATAAGACAAAAGACAGATTAACAGGAGAAAAGCAAACCAAAGTTTATTAACAGGTGCATCGTCTTACACATGGGAGCACCCCGTGATGACTAACTCAAAGGGGTAGGTAGAACTTGGGCTTATATGACATCTTAAAAAAGGAACAATAAATTTTTAGAGAAGTGCCAAGACAAAGGATAAGGACTTCGAACTTCCAGGGGTGGCAAATTATGGGAAGGCGAATATATAGGGAAACTAGGGCTAGTTTTAGTAAGGTTATGTACATTCCTCTGGTGTTATCTCTGGGCTGATAAGGGTCTAGAGTTGTCTCCAGTGATTAACTTCTGTCTTTTCTAGTACAAAGGGGAGGAGGGACACCTTTACATATTTATGTCCTACTTTTAGGCAAATAGGGGGAGAGCAGAGAACTTTTCTTATATCTGCTTCTTCTCAATTGCCTTCAGCTCAAAATTATCCTTATGTCCAAACAGCATGTTCTGGAGTGACATATTCTACTACCCGTCACATGGTATACAACTGCCATCCCATGATGGGGACCTCCTCCTGTCTTTTATGCTCAAGACCATGGTCACTGCAACAACAAGCCTTCAGAACAACTGTTTCCAGCACAATAAAGGTACAGTCCATAGGTCTAAGCATGAGTAATTTAAGACTGTATACATATCCACTAAATGCCATGAAATTCTTAATATTTGGATGAATGAATGAGAGAAAGAGGGGGAAAAAATGTATACAGACCACATATAGTTCATTAGTCATGTGCAAAGAGAAAAAAATAGTACTCTAGTATTGGAGACCAGGCTTTCTTAGCACCTAGTATTTCTTTCCACTTACTGGATCCAGTCCTTCCTTCCCCGGATCCTTTTCTCCCTCACTACTGTGAATGATATTAGTAGAGGCGATAGCATCAGATTTCTTTCCCCTGCACTTCCTTGTAAATTTTGCCCTTCCCACCTTATCAGTTAGGATGCTTTGACTCCAAACAACAGAAAACCCCAAGTGGCTCAAATTAAACAACAAAGGATTTCTTATCTCATATTAATATTAAATAACATTAGTAAGAAATATGGAGTTAGGATGTTGTAAGTTAATTAACCCAGGCTCACCAACATTGTTAGGGACCAAAACTCTTTCCATCTTAAACAAGGAAACCTTTTCCAGAACCCCCAGCAGATGTCCTTTTGTATCTCATAGTCACCGGCAAGGGGATTGGGGCCATGACCAGCTTGGATGTGGCTTAGGCTTTGAGTCATTGTGGGGCACAGGTAAATCCCCCCTCCCAAAATTGGGGCTTTGCCAGCAAAGGAGAATGGGAAATGGCTGTTGGGTAGGTAATACTCCCCAAATGGCAGAGAAATTCATGCTACAGAGGGGAAGTGACAGAACAGAAAAATGCTCTTATCTTCTGGTTCTCAAATTTTAAAAAGCCTAGGCTGGTCATATGCAAAATATTTAGAAGACTATGAAGTGAATAAGAAGAAAAGCTCCCCTATATCCTGAGACTAGATAAAGATTACCTGAGTTGAGTGAAGAGGGGAATGATAAAGGGGAATGCAGGAGGCTCAGATACAAATGGGCTCCGACTCTCCACCTTACCTCTACTTCTTCCCACCTTTACCTCAGCCCAGGCAAAATCTCATCAGGAAGGACTATAGGATACAGCAGAACACTATGGATTCAGAAATGAAGGCAGAGTGTTCCACAGCCTCCAGTGGTGTGGAAGGTTTGCCCCCCATCCCAATAAGCACCTCAAAGCCCCAGGAACATGAGCCAGTGAGTCTGTGGCCCTGAAGAGGATTCGTGTTAAGAAGAAGGGAGGAACTAAATATCAGAAGATACAAAGGCATCTCAGCAATGCCTAAATGATGATAGTGTTCCGCCAATGCCTTACCAGTGCATTAATGCTCTAGGAATACCCCCTGGCTTAGTTTTAATCCTGTAGAAAGAGGAGAGGTCCCAGATTCACTGAGATTAAACTTCACTCCCTTCGCCCTCAGGCACAAACCACAAAGTAAATTTTCTTAGCTTAGATCCCCAGCACAATGGGGACACAAAACACAAAGTAAATTCACTTACAGAAAACAAGAGTATATTATGGTTCTTGCACATGAGTTGGTAGATGAGATATGTGCCTACTTCAGATACATTTTCTGCTGAGTTTCACAGTCATTCTCCAACCAATTTTTAAAATAAGTTTTGGCTAGCCTGAAATTCACACACTTAGAGACCAAGCCTGTCTACCTCTCTAAAACTCCCTGACAATCTAACCTAAAGTAGGTTCCTCTCCCCAGTATTCTCTCAGCAAACCTTACTCTTTTGTATGCCCTCTCACACTTTGCAATGATACATCTACTTGCTTGTTGAATGTTTGTCTCCTCCACTATGTTGTAAGCTCTACAAGGGGCTCTTTTAATCCCCAACTAGCAGAATGCCTAATATATAGGAGGGGTCAATAAATATTTGTCAACTAAATAAATAAGGATTCGACCACAATATCTGTGCTTGTAGCCACTATATCACATTCGATATTCCTAACAACTCTTTGAGGTTAAGTCCATTTAAAAAAAGAAAGAAAAAAAAACAGCTCACAGATGATGAAGTGGAAACCAAGATGAGTTAGTTCATTTACCCATCTGCATGGTGTCAGTAACTATAGACTCTTGACTCCTGATGGTATATTTTTCCATTGCACTGGAGTTGAGTACTTCATAAATCTGGCATCACCTGAGACCCAAGAAGTGCAGTTTTACCTGAGACAACCCAGGCAGGGAAGAAATGAGTGGATTTCTGTTCAGATTCCTGTTGGTTACATTGCCATGAATTTCTAAACAAGCCATAGTGTTCCTTTCTAGCATTTCCAGAATGCTTACATAGCTTGTGATTTCAAGATACTCTTTCTATGACCAGAAACTCAGGTGGTCAACAGCCCTGGAGGCACACTGACATTCTATTCTGTATACATTCTATCCTGTACCTCCTGCTGGGGAAAATTGTTAATCCCAGGCTGGGTGACTACCCTTTGGAGTATGTGGAAAAGACCACAACAAACCAATGCTGATAAAAGGCAATGTTGCAGAGAAAGAAAATAATGTGAACTCCTGCTGCTCTTGAATTAATTAGAAATGTATTTTTCTTTCAAAAAAAAAAAAAAAGAAAAATAGAACATCTTGTTCTTTGCAGTTGCTAAAAAGTTCTCCTGTTCATTTAAAAGGTTAAGTAAAGCCACTTACATGCTCTTACATTATTTTTTTTGAAAGAGCATTACTGTTTCTTCAAACTTGGAGAGACACAATTTAATGTTTCCAGACTGGTCCAAAGCTGTGTATCTTCTTTGTATTCTTATTTTTTTTTTAAGTTTTTATTTAAATTCCAGCTAGTTAACATACAGTGTAATATTAGTGTGAGGTGTTCAATATAGTGATTCAACACTTCCACACACCACCCAGTGCTCATCACAACAAGTGCACTCCTTCATCCCCATCACCTATTTAACCCATCCCCTCACCCGCCTCCCCTCTGGTAACCATCAATTTGTACTCTATAGTTAAGAATCTGTTTTTTGGGTTGCCTTTCTCTTTTTTTCCCCTTTGCTCATTTGTTTTGTCTCTTAAATTACACATAAGAGTGAAATCATATGGTATTTGTCTTTCTCTGACTTATTTTGCTTAGCATAATACTCTCTAGCTCCACCCATGTCATTGCAAATGGCAAGATTGCATTCTTTTTATGTCTGAGTAATATTCCAGTGTGTGTGTGTGTCTGTATACACACACACCACATTTTCTTTATCCATTCATCAATCGATAGACATTGGGGCTATTTCCATAATATGGCTATTGTTGATAATACTCCTGTAAACATCGGTGTGCATATATCCCTTTGAATTAGTATTTTGTATTCTTTGGGTAAATACCTAGTAGTGCATTTGCTGGATTGTAGGATAGTTCTATTTTTAAGTTTTTGAGGAACCTCCATATTGTTTTCCAGAGTGGCTGCACCAGTTTGCATTCCCACCAATAGTGTAAGAGGTGTATTCTTACTCTTAATAATTCTTCATTTTATTATCATTGTTTGGAAAGCCACATTCCAAGGTTGATGTTTGGGGTTCTTCAGGATTTGATTTGGCTTCTTGATGTATAGCACTTTTTTCCTCCAGTCTTCATTTAGGGAGCAACTATGATCTTCAAACGGAAACTATTACTAGGATCTTCAAACTGAAATTTTGGGTTATAAAAATTGCTTCCAGTAAGTGGCTTAAATCCAATTCTAACAGTATCAGAGCTACAGATTTTAATTTTTTAAAGAAGAAATTGCTAATCTTTCCAAAATTTAAAAATAAATCCAAAGCAACCAAAGTTCTTAAAAATCTTAAACTTTCACGATTTTAAGAAATAGTCCATGGTATAAAATTGACATTCTTGAAGCCATCAATCACGTGACTGATTATGTGTTGTCATGATCAAAAAAACAGTGATGAATCAGTTTTACCTTGTTAAGAATCATGGAACACTACATCAAAAACCAATGATGTAATGTATGGTGATTAACATAACATAATAATAATAATAAAAGCAAAACAAAACCAAAAACACTTCTCCCTCCTCCCCTTCCCATAGAGATTCATGCATTTTTTTAAAAAGGGAAAAAAAAAACCCTACGAGTTATGTAAATGCACAGAGGACTGTGGGGTCAATGAAAAACATTCTGCAAAGCTAAGCCATATGTCCATGCATCAGGAAGAGAGAAATCTACAGGATGCTCAGAAAAATGACAATTATAGTTCTAGAGGGATAGGAGATAATTCTGAACTTGGAAAAATTTGGAAGAAGGTAATGGTACTGTATCTGGGAGCAAGACAAAAGGAGAATAAAGTTACTAGAGGTAAGGGGGAAAGTGTCCAGAGGGTAGCCATGGAAAAGACATACGAATGGCAGCAGAGAATATAAGAAATAGTGGCTCAAAAATAAGCAAGTCAAATATTGTAACCTTGGAATGTGGGAGATTACAAAGTTAATTAGCATTGCTCTAGCAGACAGGAGAGACAGTGAAGAACTGGACACTAAACACATTCTGAAGAAAGTAGAGCTGGCATCAGAGAACTACGCCTACTCATGATGAAGGAGATGAAGGTCAGTGACAAGTCCGTTTGAACCAGAAACCAGAGAGGGGACAATGAGAACTATACTCATTTCCTCTAACCTAGATGATCCATCTCATATTTTCAACTTGTAAAAGTCCTATCCATCCACCAAAACCTATCTCAACTTCCATCCACTCTAAATGTCTTCCCAGATCCCACTGGTCAAATTGATCTCACCACTTTTCAAACTAGGACTGTAGTCTGTCCTGTATTACAATTAATTCTGCATTGCTGATTCACCTAAATTTATCCTTTCAGAATTTTATTCCATGCAATAGTGGTAATTTGGGGGGAAGTTTTAAGAAAAGGTTCACATAAATCCGTTTTATACTGGTTGCTATCCTACTAGTGGGAAAGACAATGTATACGGTCCATACCCAAAATGCTTTAAAAATGAGGCTTTCCCTGTCATCCAAAATTCAGTCTCTGACCCAAATGACTTTCATGGTTACCATATTTTCAGACCCAATAAGAACACTGGATGGATAATAACACACCTGTATCTTTCTTCAACCTTTGTCAAAACAGTAGGGCATTCACCTATTAATCCTAGAGAACAATCACCACCACCATGTCCTAAAATCACAAACACATTCCTGAGTGCCTAAATGTTCTTCCCAATCCATGGTTTCAGGAGCACTAAGCTGACATTTCTCTGGGTGATATGAAAAATAAAACAGCCAACCTCACAGTTCTACCACTTTAAAAAAATTTACATGGAATTACCATAATATGTTATTTATGATTTTGCTCTAAAATAATTACTCACAGGATCCCCAGTATAAATTGATTATCTATGGCATAAAGGAGCCTTTATCTTCAAGAAGAGATTTGTTCATACCATGCCCTTTAAAACATAAATCAATAGGCACATTTTAACCTCAAACAGGATCATGAGAAAAATTAGTTTCATTTCAAAGAGATACAAAAGAAATCATACCTGTCTCTCAAGGGGAATTTAAGTTAGATGTTACGCACTTCCTTGATATAATTAGGCCAACATCATGGCCCTCTTGTTTTGTCCTCTGGATTGAGGCTCTTTCATGCCATCAGCATAACTTTTAAAGCTAATAACATATCAAATGTGTCATATTATTGTTGACATTTTAGAAAAGACTTCCATATGATTTCACTCACATGTGGAATTTAAGAAACAAAACAGATGAACATAGGGGAAAAAAAAAAAGAGAGGCACACCATAAGAGACTATTAACTACAGAGAACAAACTGAGGAACTGGGTGTGGAATGGGCTAAATGAGCGATGGGTATTAAAGAGGGCACTGGTTGTGAAGAGCACTGGGTGTTGTATGTAAGTAATGAATCACTCAATTCTACTCCTGAAACTAAAATTACACTATATGTTAACTAACTAGAATTTAAATAAAAATTTGGAGAAAAAAAAGAAAAATTATAATTTTACCTTACTGAGATAGTCATCTTAATGTTTATTTTTTTTTTGATATTTATTTTTACAAGATTTTTATAACCAGGAAAATAATGTAATCCCACAAAAATTACCTTTCTAAATTCATGGAACAAGTTTGGCTGACTTGACTTGCTTACATTACTCTGAAACTTCAATATCATGATGATTCTTATTCATTTTTCCATAAAGTTTCTTTGCACAGTGTTTCAGTTCATTATTATTTCATGGGGTAGTTTATGGGGTAGTTACCAATCAGATCAGTAGTGTGTTTACTATGCATATGTTCTGGTTAATTCACTGACAGCACTAGATGGAGAGTTTAGCAGACCAGCATCTTAATCTCAGCTCTTAGATGGTTTAGCTGTGTAACTAGAGCAAGGCACTTCTCATGCCAGCACGAGCATCATCATGCAGAATCTCACTTTTTTCATCTATAAATTAAAGGGGTTGAATTAAATTGTCTTCTTGTTCTAAAATTCGATGGCCCACTAGGCTAAGTAACAGCTGGCTGAGAGACACAGTTGTTAAGAATGATTCTGCAACAAGAAATGTAGATTTTTTGACATTTGAAATTCAATCAATATAATTCACTATATCAATAATCTAAAAAGGAAAAATGACAGGATACAAAAGAGACAAAATGCAAGACCCCTTCATGATTTTAAAAAAAAAAAAAAGCTCTCAAAAAAACTAGCTATTTTCTCAACCTTCTCAAACAACCAGCAAAGAACTGGATGCTGCTTTCATTGACTTACTCTACTGCTTGTCTCTTTTCTATTTCATTGATTTCTTTTCTGCTCTTTATTATTTCTTTTCTTCTGTTTATTTAGGATTTTGTTTGTTCTTCTATATCTGTTCCCTTAGGTGAAAGTTGAATAGTTGATATAAGACCTTTCTTCTTTAACAAAATCATTTAGTGCCATAAATTTTTCTCTAAGTACTTCTTTGCAAGCATCCTACAAATTTTGATACATTGTACTCCATTACTTTTTTTGCCTCTACAAAATACTCCCTCATTCTCCTTTAGTCTTCTATTTTGGCCCATTTGTTATTTAGAAGTATGTTACACTGTTTCCAAATATTTGGGAATTTTCCAGAGATCTGTTATTGGTTTCTAATTTAATTCTATTGTGGTTAAAGAACATACTTTGTATAACTTTAATCTTTTTTAAAGTAGTAGTATTTGCTTAGTATCCCTGAATAAGGTTTAATTTGGTAAATTCTCTAAGAAAAGAGATATGCATTTTGCTGTTTGGGGGTGGAATATTCCATAAATACCAATCTTATCAAGATTATTTAGAATACTTTTTAAAATTTTTTTAAGATTTTATTTTTAAGTAATCTCTGCACCCAACATGAGGCTCAAACTCACAACCCTGGGATCAAGAGTCACATGCTCTAACAACTGAATCAGCCAGGTGCCCCTAGAGTACTTTTTTCTTACTGATTTCTGCCTACTTGGTCTACTAAGTATTGAAGCAAGTATTTAAATCTCAAATTATAATTGTGTAGCTGTCTATTGATCCTTACAGTTCTAACAGATTTTGTTTCGTGTATTTTTTAGCTCTGTTATTAGGTGCACAAATATTTTGAATTGTTACATCCTTTTTTTATTGAGGCATAAGTGATAGATCACATTATATTAGTTGTAGGTATACAATGCAATTATTCACTATTTGTATGTATTGTGAAATGATCACCAGAGTAAGTCTAGTTAATATCCATCATTCTACCTAGTGGAGATTCTTTTTCTTATGATAATAACTTTAAGATCTACTCTCTTAACAACTTTCAAATATACAATACAGTATTATTAGCTATAGTCACCATGCTGTATATTATATCCCCATGATTTACTTATTTTATAAATGGAAGTTTGTACTTTTCAGTCCCCTTCACCAACTTTACCTACCTCCCCATTCCCCACCTCTGCCAATCATCAATCTGTTCTCTGAATCTATGAGCTTGGTTTTTGTTTAGATTCTACATATAAGTAAGATCATAAGGTATTTGTCTTTCTCTCATTTATTTCATTTAGTATAATGCCCTCAAGATCCATCCACATTGTCACAAATGACAAGCTTTCATTCTTTTTTATGGCTGAAATATTCCATTGTGTGTATGTGTATACATATATCACAGACATATAGATAGATACTATCTACTTGGATACATGGACATACAATGGACACTTAGGTTGATTCCATGCCTTTGTCATTGTAAATAATGCTGTGATGAACTACAACTGTTGTAACTTCTTGAGGAATTGAGTCTCCTATCGTTATGAAATTACCTCCTTTATACCTGATGATATTTCTTGTTCTAAAGTTTACTTTATCTGATATTAACATAGCCACTCCAGCTTCCATTTGATTAATGTCTTTTAGCAGGTCTTTTTTATCTTTTTAACTTTTAACCTGCTGGTGACTTTAAAGTAGGTTTTTTCTTGTAAGCAGCATATAATTAAATCCTGTGGGTTTTTTAATCCAGTCTGACCATCTCTGCTTTTTAATTAAGCTATTTAGACCATTTACATTTGATGTGATCTTTTTTAGATGATAGATTGTTTTCTATTTGTACCATCTGTTCTTTGCTCTCTTCTTTCATCACTCTGGGATGACTATCTTTTATTATCTCATGTCCAGTATCTTGGAAAACCATTATTTTATATATTTGTCTACTTTATTGTTGTCTTAGGTGGGATGAAAATCCGGTCTCTGTTATTCTAATGTTGCCTGAAGTGGAAGTTCCCAGCATCCTCCATAGAAACTTTATTCTTAATAACCAAAAGCTAGAAATAACCTCAATGACTTTCAACTGCTTAATAAACAAATCATGGTATGGTCATATCATGAATACTACTCAGCAATCAAAAGAATGAACTCCTGATATACATAAATATGGGTAAATGTACTATGCTAACTGAAAAAAAATGTCAAAACTACTTAATATAAGATTCCATTTATATGAAATTCTAGAAAAAGCAAAATTAAAGTGACAGAAATAGAAACATTGGTTGTCAGGCACCAGGGGTGAAGGGAATGGATTGACTACAAAAGGACACAAGAGAATTTTTAGGATGATGAAAATGTTCTTTGAGTGCAGTGGTGGTTACATAACTCAATACATTTGTCAAAATTCAGTAAATTGCACACTTAAAATTAATAAGTATTATTTTAAGTAAATTATACTTTAATAAGACCACTTTTTAATGTTTTAAGGCTAATAAAAATGGTGTAAGAGAAGAATATTCCATAAATATAATAAAAATTAAAACTCTTTGGTAGATAAGGGATCATATAGAGCCAAAAGAAAAACAATAATATTACAGAGAAAGAGGGGCAAAAAATAAACAGAAATCTCATGGGAGAGGAAGGAGGCAAAATACTAAATGTTAATGAAAAAGGGATGAATTAAATATTATCAGACTCTTCTGGTAGAAATATGACTTGGCACAACTTCCTGGAAAACAATTTGGATATCAGAACAAGAGTCTTAAATTATTCCTATTCTTCGACCAGTAAGTCCATACATAGGATTCTGTCTTAAGGAAATATTCAGTAATATAAACAGGTACTTGGAAACATGGATATCCCCAGCACAATTCATTATTAGGGCCAAAAACAGCATGAAAAAAACTTGATAATTTAAGGAATTACTTTAATACCTTATAATTAATCTTTTCAATGGTATTTTTTAACAATCATTAAAAATTATATTTTCAAAGGATTGCAATGACATGTTAAAATGATCTTGATATACTATTAAATGAATAATAAATAGGACACAAAGATATTCAAGTTCTTTTTTGTTATTTTTAATGAATTAAACACTGTGTGTGTGTGTGTGTGTGCTCGGTCTGTAAGGAAACATACTATAAGGTTAACAGTGTTATTTCCAGGTCATGAAATTATGGATCATTTTTGTTCCTTCTATATCCTTTTCTAAATTTTTCCATCTTCTACATCAATACTGCATTTCTTATGAAGCAAAATAAGATAAATATACAAACATCTAAGTATCATAATTCTAAAATAAAAAATAGAAAATTAGTCTGGTTTTGATCATTTTAAAGAAATAAGTGAGACTATATTCTCACCCACTCCTCGCCCCATGGGAATAAATAGCATTATTTTTAAGCCTATCCATTTCTTGACAAACCGTTGCCTTCACATACAAAACACAGATTGCAAGGTCTATGCTCTTTTGGAATATTTTTTATGTCTTTCACTAACATTTGCTGATTCACAATTATATAGAGATACCATGTTAGACATTGGTGATACAAAGATCCACAAACCCAAATCTCTGCCCTCAAGGAATTTACAATCTTATGAGAGATGCTAGTGTGTCAAGTTCCAATTGGAAGTTTGGATAGGACATCAGAGGATCACAACTACCCTGAAATTACATAGTGGGAGGAAAAAAACAATACATCCTTCCATTTATTCATGCATTTGTTCAACAAATATTTAGGTAACACTAACTTTCAGGCACTATTAAATTTCCTAGTTATACAATGGTTAACAAAACAGATGTAATCCTGCCCTAAAGGTAAGGAGGCAATTAACAAATAGAAAAAGGAAATATGTGACACAATTTTTGCTGTGGAGGAAACAAGTTAAATTCAATAAAAGATGATAATGAGAGTAGAGGGGAGGAGTATGAGCAGTAGCAAAATAGATGAAGGGATCAGGGAAGGCGTCTCAGGGGAGGAGGTATTTGAGTTGAAATTAAAGGATGAAAATGAACCAGCCAGGCAAAGGAAGGGGAAGACCATTAGGAAAGACTGAGCTTGTGCTATTTATGGTATTGAAAAGCCGATGTAGCTGGAGATGGTAGGCAAATAGGAGAAGCTGGAGATGAGGTAGGGACCAAGTCATGCAGGGCTTTCTATTTCTCAACCCTCAGAACAGACTAAGATCTGAGCCTCATATTTTTATTTTTGGCATCTTTATAAGACACTTTGGTAAACATGAATTTTAAGAGGCATTCTAGAAATTAATTGGGCAACTAGATATCAAAAATGCTAATTAACTTGAGCCAGCTTAGACACTCCATTTTCTCTTCATATAAAATAAGAGTAATGCAGAATAATAGGAATATTGTAAAGGAAACTAAAGGCGAAACATGCCATGTGCATAGGAAGTATTATTGTTCTACAAAAAGCAACAATCAGTTGAGACAAAGGAAGGGGTTCTTTTGCATTAGAAATATAAATTTATTAGCTCTAGTTGGATGTTGTTGAATGCCATCAAAAATAGCACTTCAGCACTGATTCAGAACTGTAGGGTGCACTATCAGCATAATTAAAATAAAAGAATCTAAGCCATTTCCCCATCTTCCTTCCTTATTATTGTCTAATTGTTCAGAATGTCTGCCTGTTATGGAGACAAAACAATTAAGCCCAGCAAGTCGCAACAATGGTGATCATAAAGCAGGGGCCTGCTTCATTAGCAACTTGGATATCAGCATAGAAAACATTAAAGAAAGAAACACAATTGTAATTGGAAATAATTAGATGGAACCACTCTCACTTAACTGGGGAAGATATGCTATCTGCATTTGCAGGCTTTTTTTCATTTCATGGGTCTTTTTTCATCTGGGCTCCTCAAACTGAGTTCCATAAACATCACAGTATCATAGTTGAAATACTAAAGGGCCTGGTGAACACCAGATCCTTTTTCAGATAATGACACCTATCTGTTGTAAATCCAAAAGAATTTTGTTTCAAGAACTTTGTTTTGGGGTGCCTGGGTGGCTCATTTGGTTAAACTTCTTTTTTTTTTTTTTTTAAAGATTTTATTTATTTATTTGAGAGAGAGAGAGCTCATGAGAAGGGGGAGGGTCAGAGGGAGAAGCAGACTCCCTGTTGAGCAGGGAGCCCGATATGGGACTCGATATGGGACTCGATCCCGGGACTCCAGGATCATGACCTGAGCCGAAGGCAGTCGCTTAACCAACTGAGCCACCCAGGCGCCCTCATTTGGTTAAACTTCTGACTCTTGACTTGGGCTCAGGTCATGATCTCAGGGTTGTGGGATCAAGCCCTGCATCAGACTCTGCAAACCAGCAGGGAATCTGCTAGAGATTCTCTCTCTCCCCCTCTCCCTCTGCCCCTCCTACTGTGTGAGCACTCTCTCTCTCTCTCTCTCTCTCTCAAATAAATAAATAAATCTTAAAAAAAAAAAAAAGAATTTTAACTGTCAACTGGCCCAGGAAGAAGAGAGGCAAGGGGTCAATGCTTCTGTTAAATACAAATCACCAGAACAAAAAACTCCTTTGTCTTTCCTGCTCCATTTCTCACAAATACAGAGTTGTGTTCCAAAACCCCAAGGTCTACTCTTGGAACACATATTTTTTAAAAACAGAAATCATCTTTAATGCATTTACAATGCAGAAGGTTTTGTAACAAGCATAAAGAATCATAAATATTTTTGGATCTGGAATTGACCATAGTCTCAAAAGCCCCCTTGGTTAAAAACTGAGGCTCAGAGAAGAGACTGACATGCCCTAGGTAAAAGCAGGTTTAAGAATCACAAATGAAATACAGTTCCTTTGATAAAAACATAATAATCATAGCTACAGCATACTGTGCTCATACCATGTGGTAGGCGCTATGTTAAATGTTTCACATAAACTGTCTCATTTAATCCCATGAGGTATAGCAATATGATTTTTATGGATAAGGAACAGACTTATCTAACAGATTTTATGGATAAGGAACCACTCTGGTGTTCAGAGAGGTTATGCAATTTGCTCTACTATGGGGTAAAACAGATTTGAACCTAGCTGTG
Source organism: Halichoerus grypus (assembly GCF_964656455.1). Classification (NCBI taxonomy): domain Eukaryota; kingdom Metazoa; phylum Chordata; class Mammalia; order Carnivora; family Phocidae; genus Halichoerus; species Halichoerus grypus. The sequence goes on along the minus strand of NC_135713.1, from coordinate 45,900,193 downwards.
TCTGATTACAAGACCAATGCTTGTAACTGCTGAACAATCCCACTTCCCTATACCAAGGACAAAACATACAACAAATAGTGGGTCCTATATTTCCTTTCACCAAACCAGAAGCAAGAGAAACAGTGGCACAGGTGGGAAAATTAGCCAATTATTTAGAGCAAGGATCAGCAAGCTACAGCCCACCATCAGTTTTGTTTGTTTTGCTTTGAAGGAGGTATAAACTAAGAGAGGTTCTATATTTTTAAATGGTTGAAAAAAATCAAAAAATATGTTGTGACACATAAAAGTTATATGAAACCCAAATTTCAGTGCCCACAAGTAAAATTTATTGGAGTACAACCACACTCATTCATTTATGTATTGTCTATGGTTGCTTTCGCCCTTCTGTGGCAGAAGTGAAGAGTTGACAATATACTGTGTGGCCTACAAAGCCAAAAATATTTACTATCTGATCCTTTACAGAAAAATGTTGCCAACTCCTGCCCCCCCCCACTTGGTTCAATAGATGAAAATAAGAATATGTAGAATTGTTTATATGGCAATGTTCTGTATTTCTAGGGAGAGGAAAGAGGAAGAGAAGACTATACAGTAAGAGGAAGGGAAAAGGAAAATGCCATGCTTCATCATTTTGTCTATAAGGGTGGAGTTTGTTCCTCAAAAAGAGGAGAGCAGGGAGGAGGGCCACTTTGGTGAGCCTACTGAAATCCTCCATCCTGTCAAAAGAGACCCTCTAATAGAAAATACCATCCAACATATTCATGGTGGCTGGTGGCTCTCAGGCTGGAATATTCTCTTCCTTAGGCCACAGCTTTTGCCAACAAAATGAGTTAGGTTAGCAAAGACCATCCTCTCTTTATAACAACAAAACACAAAGGAAAAACAGTAATAATGCTGGGCACTGAACCTTGTTATACTCTCCCTGGAAACCACATAAATTCAGTTCCCTGTGAATGTGTCAGAGAAAGGTGAATTCAGTTGCACAGGAAAGTGATTTGTCCACCATTGGTCCATGCAAACCCCCCAAATGCTGAACTCAAAGACCTTTTCCCAAATACAAGCCAATGGAATGACTCACATACTCGGAAAATGAACTAACCCTTTCATCCACCAGCACCTTGCAGCAAAACAGCTTGGACCATTTTCATTTTACACTGAACATTTTAGAATGTCTTTTGTAAATATATCTGGTCTTCCCACATACACTGCCTAAAGGAAAATTATGGTGATGTGCTGACCCCAGCATTCCAATCTATGCAATAGCTTTATTTCTCAACATAAACTGGCATCCTGGTTCATATGTTCATCAGTCTGTATTAAGTAGGGAAATAGTCACTGTTGCTGAAATTCTGAAACCATTACAATTTTAAGGACCAGACTTTGGACCGCATTAAATTCACCAAAATGACCTTGTGACTTTGAATCTAGGTATCTGGTCTTCCCCAGCAAAATCCTATCTGAAACCATGTGTTCAACACAAAGGTATTGCAGCATATGTAAATTTAACATATGTAAGTTCAATAATAAGTGCTAAGAGAAAGAGACACAGAACTATTTACATAGTATATATATCCCATCGGCCATTCCACTAAACACATGTACCGTCCACAGCTCAGAACAGGAGACATGAATGTGCTACTTCCCCAGTCCTCATTCCCACCCTTATCTTAAAATCTGAGCATCTCATTATGTTGAGTGTGTTTCTAGTATTTAAAGATACATGCTCTTCAAACTAAATGGTGTCCTGATACTTGATCTGGTACTCATCTAAAAAAAAGCGGTGATAAGAGCCAACACTGGAGGTAACACAAGCTATACTAGACTTCTTGAGTGATGGCAAGTCAGTCTGTAATATCTGATATTATCTCAAGGTTGTTTTCAAAGAAAATTTAGACTAAAATGCAATCTTTGCTTTAGGCACTCATTCTGGTTCCTAACCATCATGTAAGGTATCACCTCACTATGGGTGACTTAACTTGGAAAATCTACAGATTCAAAGTACATGCAATTAAACAAATTTAATCTCATATGGGAATGGGAATGGAGGACTTCATTCTGTTTCAACCAGAACAATGATTTCCCCTTAGGGTGGCACATCCCGTACTGTGTTCTGTGAAACATCCATTATTAGTAGGTATTTCTTCAAAACAGGTTTCTGCAATTTGAAAGTTTTAAGTGATATTACATATTTTATTCTCTTCTAAAAAGTCACAATGCACATTAGCTTTGCTGTGGACTGAATTATGTCTCTGCCTCCCACCAAATTCATATGTTGAAGCCTTAACCCCAAACCTGATAGTATTTGGAGATAGGGCCTTGGGAGGTAATTAGGTTTAGATGAGGTCATCAGAATGGAGCCTTCATGATGGAATTAGTGTTCCATATAAGAAACAGGAGGGAGCTTTCCCTCTATCTCTCTGTCAACCAAAAAGGACACAGCAAGAAGGTGGTCATTGGCAAGCCAGCAAGAGAGCTCTCACAAAAACCCAACCATGCCCACCCTCATCTTTGACTTTTAGCCAAAGGACTGTGATAAATGTTTGTTGTTTAAGCTGCCCAATCTATGTTATTTTGTTATGTCAGCCTGAGCAGGCTAAGACAAACAGGCTGAGAAAATCCTGCAATAAAGAAATCAATTTAACTTTATAGAAGCAGCATTTTTCACAGGCAGTTAGGAGGAGGTCAGCTGTTTTTGTCCTACCCTTACTCCTCCATGATCCCCAAAGGTAGAGAGTACTAATGTAATTGCTCAGATCTGGGGTAAATTGGTTAGAGGTCAGGATCATTGTGTACTAAAGACACAGATATACTCGGAAGTGAGGAAGCTGACCCAAGGCCTATCTCTTAGCACAGGATATAATCATGCACATAGGCACATGGAGAACTTGTTTAAAATGCACATTCTGATTGAGTAGGTCTTGGATGAGGCCCCAGATTCTGCATTTCTAACAAATGTTTAGGTGATGCTGGTGTTACTGATCTATGGACCAGACTGAAGAATATGGTGTTAGGAACAATTCCAACCATCTTGCTCCCCATCTTCTCATTTCTTTCTCATCAGGGCTTCTCTGTCTCTAGTAGCCAAGTGATAAGACTTAAAATTAGGAGATAGAGAGGTCTTGCATAGGCTAAGCCTTGAGCCTAAGCTGACAGCTCCAATCCAGCTGTACAGGATAGCTCCTGTGGGGTACTATGCACTAGTGTAAGTGGAAGTAGTTTTCATTCTCATTTTCTTTGCCTTCTTCTTACAGAAGAAACACTGTGGTAAAAGTGGGAATTGACAAAACAAGATATATGCATTCTTGGTTCTCTAAGCCATAATGCCATCTGAACATGATCAAAATTCCACTGTGTCCTTTACACAACACTTGCTTGATGATGAATCACTATTTACATGGGACACCTTTTACCAGCACACTATGGTGAGAAAAATAGAGTTTCTGATGTTTGGAAGTCTGTTTCTTTACTAGTTTAGGGCATATGTAAGTTGGTCATCGTCCAGCTGATTGAGGAGAAGTCTGAAGAAATTTCCTCTCAGATTTTCCTGTCTCTATTTACATATGGCAACTCAGATACCACAGGATCAAGGAGTATAGTTTGGAGTTTGTAGCTCCACCTTTTTCTCACTAGGAAATGGGAGCATATGCCAGATCTGCACATAAGCAACATGTAGCCAAGATCTTCAATCTACCAGGTTAATAACTGCAAACAGAGCAGTACATGGGGCCCTCTCTGTCACTGCCCAGAGTAATAAACTGACCTCCCAGCACATGTTAACTCAGCTGGGGAAAAAATGGGCTCTATTCAATGCCCAAATGCTGAAAGACAATTGTGCATATTTGAGAAATTCTATTACCAAAACAAACAGAAGGATATTCTCAACTTACACCTGGCAGTTAGAAACAGTTTCCCCTTGCATTTTTTTTTTTGTCCATGAATAAATTATCTTTGCTATTAGATGATGGTGGTTATTTTCACAGGAAGCTAAGCAAGATGACTGCCCAAACTGCTTTATAATACTTGAAGCATAGGTGTCTAAGAAGATGAGTCTTGAATATTTCTTATTTTTCATCTAAGAAGGCAGACAAACTGTCCAGTCTAGCTTTTTAGGTATAAAGGAACAACATTCCAAAGCAGGATTTAATAAATCCTGCATTATGGTTTCCAGAGGGAAAAAAAAAGGTAAAAAAAAAAAAATGGTGATTAACATGACATAATAATAAAAATAAATAAATAAATAAATAAAAAGTTTTAATGTGCATTAAACTGGGCTGCATGAATTCTTGAATTCAATAACAAAAACAAATTTTGGATATACTGGAGGGGATGGCAGAAATTCTTAATTTTGTGGTCTCCCAGGGGTTATCTTTAACATAAAGATTTGTTCTTGGCCACTCAGTCATCTTCCATAAATGGGCTGTCATCACCCACAGCATCCAGAAGGGGAAACTGAAGTGGGTCAAGGTGAAGGTCCTATTCAGCTGGAGTTATACAGCCAAACATAGAAACCAAGAAGTATGGTTTCCACTTCGAACTCTCTAACTAGCAGAGTGGTTAAAAACAGATTTATCGCACTAACAGGCTCCTGGGTCACAAAGGTGAGGTATGTGTTTACAGAGCTTAAAGATGATAAGAATGATTTCACTGTCAATTTGATAACTTAGAAAAGTGGGTACACTATCATCCATTTTCTATTCAGAAGTAACTTGGAGGAAAACAATGGAAGCATAACAGGAAAATGAAGCTCTTAATAATACCCCATATTCATGGGATCTCTTCATTACATATAAAGGTAATCCCTGGTATTTTTCTAGAGGTTAATACTTTTAAAGTATTTAACATAAAAGACATATTTACCTATTTAATAATAATCTATAAGCTTATCAGACTAGGTAACAGAATGTCCAGCTTTAGAGACCATGTAAAATAATTTTTAAATAAATGGGGAAATTATTTTCGTGTATTATTTTTTCCCAATTATAAAAATAACTGGCTACTTTGAGGAATTTAGAAGCTAACCCACTATCCAAGCAAAGGGAAAGAACGTTCTGGTACATTTCCCCTTTTTATAGCTGTGTGTGTTCGTGCTACTACAGGTATATGGGTGCTTACATAATTTTTAACCAAAATGAGGTCTTACCCTATATTGAGATGTTTCTTTCTTCTTTTTATTTCACATCAAACTTTGAACACACTCCTAGGAAGATGAAGTAAGCAAACATATCTCTATTCCTCTCCTTAAGTAGAACTAAAAACTGGGACTTTATAGACTGCGAGAAACAAAATGAGGGTTTCAGAGGGGAGGGGGGTGTGGGGATGGGTTAGCCCAGTGATGGGTATTAAGGAGGGCACATACTGCATGGAGCACTGGGTGTTATACAAATACAATGAATCATGGAACACTACATCAAAAACTAATGATGTACTGTAGGGTGACTAACATAACATAATAAAATAAAATAAAATATTTAAAAAATTAATAAAATTAAAAATAAAATTAAAAAAAAGAAAACACACAAAAAGATTCTCAAAGGTAGGAATGCCTGGGTGGCTCAGTCAATTAAGCATCTGCCTTTGGGTGGGGGAGGAAAAGATGGCAGAGGAGTAGGGGACCCTATTCCAACCAGTTCCCAGAATTGAGCTGGATATTTACCAGACCACTCTGAACACCCATGAAATCAGCCTGAGATGTAAGAAGATATATATGGATCTCTACAAACAAAATATCAGAGGTGGTTGGTTTCTAGGTATGAAGCAGGGAGCCGTGATTCTGTGGGCACATATCCGAAAATAAACAGAAGGGAGAGGGAGCCATGGGAATCCTAAACTGCCAGTGAGCGATAGCCTCCCGCGCTGGGGATGGGGCACAGACTTGCAGACCGGTAGTGGTAGAGAAAGGACTTTAGGGCAGCCCCCCAGACTGAAACCTGGAGCGGCCGGTCCGTGCATGTGAATTGGGGGCAGCTGGCAGTTTTAGAAGCAGGAAGGGCAGAGACGTGCCCCGTGCCCCGACCTGGAGGTGAGGATTGGGAGCACTGCTGAGGGGCACACAACCCAGGACGCTGCAGTTTATAGCAACACAGACAGAAATGGAGATAGTGTGGACTGGAGAGCTCACTGAAGAACAGACTGCAATCTCTCTGCTCTGAGGCAGAGGGTTGGAAATGATCTCTTCTGCTCTGACTCTTGGAAGAGATGAGGAAAGGTGCCAGGGAAAGCTGCCAGAATACAAAAGGCCCCCAAAACCGGTTTTCACTGAGCCCATCCCCCACCACAGGGAGCAGGGCAACTCTGCCCAAACAGGGTTACCTGAGTAACAGCACAGCAGGCCCCTCCTCCAGAGGACAGGCTGGGAGAACAAGAGGCCAACAACCCTAAGGTCCCTATAAAACAGGTGCATCTTGCTTGGGTTGTGGTCAATAATTTGGACTCTGTACATTCCCTCAACCACTCCTCAACAGAATGACTAGGAGGAGGAACCCCCAAAATAGGAAAGACTCAGAGACTGTGACTTCTGCCACAGATTTACAAATGAATACAGATACAACCAAGATGTTGGACATGGAATTCAGGGTAGCAGTTGTGAAGACAATAGCTAGAATGGAGAAATCAATTAATGGCAACATAGAGTCTCTAAGGGCAGAAATGAAAGCCGAACAGGCAGAATTTAAAAATGCTATCAATAAGTTCCAATCTAATTTAGATAATCTAACAGCTAGGGTAAGTGAGGCAGAAGAATAAATTAGTGATCTAGAAGACCAATCGATAGAAAAGAAGGAAAAAGAGGAGGCCAGGGAAAAAACAACTCAGAATCCATGAAAATAGAATCAGAGAAATACGTGACGACATGAAACGTTCCAGTGTCAGAATTATTGGGATCCCTGAGGGGGTGGAGAGAGAGAGAGAGAGGACTAGAAGATATATTTGAGCAAATCATAGCTGAGAACTTCCCTAATCTGGGGAATGAAACAAACATTCGTGTCCTAGAGGCAGAGAGGACCCCTCCCAAGATCAAGGAAAACAGGCCAATGCCTCGGCATGTAATAGTAAAACTCGCAAATCTTAGAACCAAGGAAACCATCTTAAGGGCAGTTAGGGGGAAGAGATTCCTTACGTACAGAGGGAGGAACATCAGAATAATGTCAGACCTATCCACAGAGACCTGGCAAGCCAGAAAGGGCTGGCAAGACCTATTCAGGGTATTAAACAAGAAGAACATGCAGCCAAGAATACTTTATCCAGCAAGGCTGTCATTTAGAATGGATGGAGAGATGCGAGCTTCCAAGACCGGCAGAAACCGAAAGAATATGTGACCACTAAGCCGTGCCTGCATGAAATATTAAGGGGGGTTCTATAAAAGGAGAAAGATCCCAAGAGTGACATACAACAAAAATTCACAGAGACAATTATAGAAACAAGGTCTTCACAGGCAACATGATGACAATAACTTCATATCCTTCAATAATCATTCTCAATGTGAATGGCCTAAATGCTCCCATAAAATGGCACAGGGTTGCAGATTGGATAAAAAGACAGGACCCACCCATACACTGGCTACAGGAGACTCAGTTTGAACCTAAAGATACATCCAGACTGAAAGTGAAGGGATGGAGATCCATCTTCCATGCCAATGGACCTCAAAAGAAAGCTGGGGTAGCAATTCTTACATCAGACAAATTAGATTTTAAGCTAAAGACTGTAGTTAGAGACACAAAAGGACACTATATCATTCTTAAAGGGTCTATCCAACAAGAAGATCTAACAGTTGTAAATATCTACACCCCCAACATGGGAGCAGCCATCTACATAAGCCAACTGTTAACCAAAATAAAGAGTGATATTGATAACAATACGTTAATTGTAGGAGACTTCAATACTCCACTCTCAGCAACAGACAGATCATCAAACAGAAAATCAACAAGAAACAAGAGCTTGGATGACACACTGAGCCAGATGGACCTCATAGATATATACAGAACATTCTACCCTAGAACAACAGAATACTCATTCTTCTCAAGCGTACAAGGAACTTTCTCCAGAATAGACCACATACTGGGTCACAAATCAGGTCTCAACTGATACCAAAAGATTGAGATGATTCCCTGCATCTTCTCAGACCATAATGCTTTAAAACTGGAACTCAATCACAAGGAAAAAATTGGAAGAAATTCAAACACTTGGAAGCTAAAGACCACTCTGCTCAAAAATGTTTGGGTCAACCAGGAAATCAAAGAAGAACTTTAACAATTCATGGAAACCAATGAGAATGAAAACACATCAGTCCAAAACCTATGGGATACTGCAAAGATGGTCCTAAAGGGGAAATACACAGCCATTCAAGCCTCACTCAAAAAAATAGAAAAATCCCAAATTCACCAACTAACTTTACACCTTCTAGAGAAAAAGCAACAAACGATGCCTAAGCCATGCATTAGAAGAGAAATAATTAAGATTAGAGCAGAGATCAATGAATTAGAAACCAGAAACACAGTAGATCAGATCAACGAAACTAGAAGCTGGTTCTTTGAAAGAATTAATAAGATCGATAAACCACTGGCCAGACTTATCCAAAAGAAAAGAGAAAGGACCCAAATTAATAAAATTATGAATGATAGGGGAGAGATCACGACTAACACCAAGAAAATAGAAACAATTAGTAGAAATTATTATCAACAACTATATGCCAATAAATTAAGCAACCTGGAAGAAATGGATGCCTTCCTGGAAACCTGTAAACTGCCAAGACTGAAACAGGAAGAAACTGACAACCTGCATAGACCAATAACCAGTAAGGAGATTGAAGCAGTGATCAAAAAGCTCCCAAAAAAACAAGAGTGCAGGGCCTGATGGATTCCCTGGGGAATTCTACCAAACATTCAAAGAAAAAATAATACCTATTCTCCTGAAGCTGTTTCAAAATGGAAACAGAAGAAAAGCTTCCAGACTCATTTATGAGGCCAGCATTACCTTAATCCCCAAACCAGACAAAGACCCCAACGAAAAGGAGAATTTCAGACCGATATCCCTGATGAATATGGATTCCAAAATTCTCAACAAAATCCTAGCTAATAGGATCCAACAATACATTAGAAGGATCATCCACCATGACCAAGTGGGATTTATCCCCAGGATGCAAGGTGGTTCAACATTCACAAATCAATCGTGTGATAGAACACATTAATAAGAGGAGAGAGAAAAACCATAGGGTCCCTCAATTGATGCAGAAAAAGCATTTGACAAAATACAACATCCTTTCCTGATTAAAACTCTTCTGAGTATAGGGATAGAGGGAACATACCTCAACTTCATAAAATCCATCTATGAAAAACCCACAACGAATATCATCGTCAACGGGGAACAGCTGAGAGCCTTTCCCTTAAGATCAGGAACACATCAAGAATGCCCACTCTCTCCACTATTGTTCAACATAGTACTAGAAGTCCTGGCAACAGCAATCAGACAACAAAAAGAAATAAAAGGTATTCAAATTGGTGAAGAAGTCAAACTCTCTTTGCAGACGATATGATACTTTATGTGGAAAACCCAAAAGACTCTACCCACAAATTACTAGAACTCATACTCATATTCAGTAATGTGGCAGGATACAAAATCAATGCACAGAAATCAATTGTTTTCTTATACACTAACAATGCAAGTATAGAAAGAGAAATTAGAGAAATGATTCCATTTACAATAGCACCAAAAACCATACGATACCTTGGAATAAACCTAACCAAAGAGGTAAAGGGTCTATACTCTAGGAACTATGGAACGCTCATGAAAGAAATTGAAGAAGACACAAAAAGATGGAAAAACATTCCATGCTCATGGACTGGAAGAATAAACATTGTTAAAATGTCTATGATGCCCAGAGCAATCTATACCTTCAACACCATCCTGATCAAAATTCCAACATTTTTCAAAGTGCTGGAACAAACAATCCTAAAATTTGTATGGAATCAGAAAAGACCCTGAATCACCAAGGAAATGTTGACAAAGAAAAACAAAGCTGGGGGCATCACATTGCCCGATTTCAAGCTATACTACAAAGCAGTGATCACTGGGGCACCTGGGTGGCTCAGTCGTTAAGCGTCTGCCTTTGGCTCAGGTCATGATCCCAGGGTCTTGGGATTGAGCCCTGCATTGGGCTCCCTGCTCAGCGGAAAGCCTGCTTCTCCCTCTCCCACTCCCCGTGCTTGTGTTTCCTCTTTTGCTGTGTCTCTCTCTGTCAAATAAATAAATAAAATCTTAAAACAAACAAACAAAAAAACAAAGCAGTGATCACCAAGACAGCATGGTGCTGGCACCAAAACAGACATATAGAACAATGGAACAGAATAGAGAGCCCAGATATGGACCCTCAGCTCTATCGTCAAATAATCTTTGACAAAGCAGGAAAAAATATGCAATGGAGAAAAGATTCTCTTCAATAAATGGTGCTGGGAAAATTGGACAGCTATATACAGAAGAATGAAACTTGACCATTCTCTAACACCATACACAAAGATAAACTCAAAATGGATGAAAGACCTCAATGTGAGACAGGAATCCATCAAAATCCTAGAGAAGAACATAGGCAGTAACCTCTTGGACATCGGCCACAGCAACTTCTTTCAAGATACATTTCCAAAGGCTAGTGAAACAAAAGCAAAAATGAACTTTTGGGACTTCATCAAGATAAAAAGCTTCTGCACAGCAAAGGAAACAGTCAACAAAACAAAGAGGCAACCCACAGAATGGGAGAAGATATTTGCAAATGACACTATGAAGTGCTGATTTCCAAGATCTATAAAGAACTTCTCAAACTCAACACCCAAAAAACAAATAAGTCCAAAAATGGTCAGAAGACATGAACAGACACTTCTCCAAAGAAGACATACAAATGGCTAACAGACACATGAAAAAATGTTCATCATTAGCCATCAGGGTAATTCAAATCAGAACCACATTGAGATACCACCTTACACCAGTTAGAATGGCAAAAATTGACAAGGCAAGAAACAACAAATGTTGGAGAGGTTGTGGAGGAAGGGGAACCATCTTACACTGTTGGTGGGAATGCAAGCTGGTACAGCCACTTTGGAAAACAGTGTGGAGGTGCCTCAAAAGATTAAAAATAGAGCTACCCTATGACCCAGCAATTGCACTACTGGGTATTTACCCCAAAGAAACAGATGTTGTGAAAAGTAGGGCCATATGCACCCCAATGTTCATAGCAGCAATATCCTTAATTGCCAAACTGTGGAAAGAGCTGAGATGCCCTTCAACAGATGAATGGATAAAGAAGATGGGGTCCATATATACAATAGAATATTACTCAGCCATCAGAAAAGATGAATACCCAACTTTTACATCAACATGGATGGGACTGGAGGAGATTATGCTAAGTGAAATAAGTCAAGCAGAGAAAGTCAAGTATCATATGGTTTCACTTATTTGTGGAACATAAGGAATAGCATGGAGGACATTAGGAGAAGGAAGGGAAAAATGAAAGGGGGGAAATTGGAGGGGGAGATGAACCATGAGAGACCATGGGCTCCAAGAAACAGACTGAGGGTTTTGGAGGGGAGGGAGGTGGTGGGATGGGTTGGCCCAGTGGTGGGTATTAAGGAGGGCACGTACTGCATGGAACATTGGGTGTTATATGAAAACAATGAATTGTGGATCACTACATAAAAAACTAATGTTTTTTGATGTATGGTGATGTATGGTGACTAACATAACATAATAAAATAAAATTAAATTTAAAAAAAGTGTGAACATTGTGAATTTAATTTTTCTTTTTTTTTTCATTTCTTCCAAAGTTGACCTTTTTCAGATTGCAGTGGTTTTGCTAGATGCTGTTTTCCATCTTCCTAGAGTTACAGTCATATTTACCAGCCTCAAAAGGAAAAAAAAAAAAAAAGCCCTATTTCATATCAGTAGAAGGTTTTAGAATCCAATTGGTGTCCAGTTGGTGATGATTTGGGTGTTGATTATGAAGTCCAAGGTGAATCAAACTCAAGCCACTCACCAGTAGACCAAATTCCCTATAGAATCAAAATGTATTTGTTATATAACGACTTCAGCTTTTCATATAATTTTTTTGAATCTGGTGTCTTTCCTAGAGATAATGTATTTTTAAGTTTTGCCTAAGCACCATTATCTATCCTGTTGTCCTACCATCAGTATATATTGTCCAGGTAGGTTAAAATTATTGGAAATTTATGTCTTATCAAGACCTCATTAATAGGGTCAGTTTGAAGTTTAATCTCCCATGAGATAAGGAGTTAAGTTTGCTTAGTTCCCCTTATTCTTGGGAATGCTGCTAATTTATCATCTTGGAGCACTCTGCTGGACCTTCTTTTTAATTAGTTATTGTGTATGATCACTGGTGCTAATGAAGAGCAGGAATCCCCCCTTCTACTTGGTTATTAGGAAATGCTTTTGACACCGATTGTCCTTTTTGAAATAGTCTCTATCTCTTTGGAGACCATTTTCCCTCACATTTTTGGGGAGTTGACAGACTTTTTAAAGTCTGTGTATGTATATGTACCTATGGTTTTTAAACCAAAATGCCCTTAAAAATACTCAAATATATATTAATACAATGTTTATTAATATCAATTTTTAAAAGTATGCCCTATTTACACCTGTTTTGTGTTACAGCTCCCTTTTTGTATGCTTTGCAATGTGTTTTACATGTCATTACACAATCATGGCATTATCGAGGCTCAAAAAGTTTCAATTAACAGCGATTATTATTCTCTTTTTGATGCTCAAATTGGGTAGTGGGATACACTGGAAGCTGACTTCTTTGCTTTTTTACCATGTCCACTTTCTAGCATTCTTTTTTTTTTTTTTAAGATTTTATTTATTTATTTGAGACAGAGAAGGAGAGTGAGAAAGCATGAGAGGGGGGAGGGTCGGAGGGAGAAGCAGGCTCCCCACTGAAAAGGGAGCCCGATGCATGACTCGATCCCGGGACTCCAGGATCATGACTTGAGCCGAAGGCAGTCGCTTAACCAATTGAGCCACCCAGGCACCCCTCTAGCAGACATTCTCACTTTTTTCCTATCCCATTCTCACTTTTTCCTTATCCCAAGATGTAAGAAACTGCCCTTCAAGGAATAATAGTGTAAAGAATCCTGGCTTCTTTCAGTGAATGATCATGTTGGAGATCTGGGCTTATGAGTTCACTTGAGTAATGGTGGTGAGCAAAAGCATTACACCTTGAGCCATGTTAGTGAGAGATGTTAAAAAGATATTTTTTTTAGAAGCTTCTAAGTTCACACTAAATGTTCCCATTTAACATTTTGTTCTACTTTATTTTTTATAATGTGTGGTTTCAAAGATCACCAACACTTTCTATTACATGAAAACAAGGTTGTATATACAGTTTGACATTTTGAGCTAGAAAACCCTCTGTGTATGGTTCTAAATTTGCATTGTTGTGATCATTCTGAGCAGAAAATCTTTTTTTATGTCACTTAAACCTGTAAGATTTTGTTCATCTTTATTATGAATCCTCATATACGTGATTTTAATGGTTCTATAAAATTCCATTGTTCAGAGTTCCTGTAAATATTTCCCTTTTATTGGACAATTAGCTGTTACTTTTTAAAAATTTTAATATCACATTGATGAATTTCTTTGCAGGTAAAGGTCTTTTGTATTAAGTGTTGTTTCCTAAGGGAGGATTCTTACAATTTGAATTACTGGGTCAAAGGGTATGGACACTTTCAGAACTCTTCAAATGAAAACAAGAATGATAGTAACACCTAGTTCATAGGGTTGTTGTGAGGATAAAATGAGTCCATGTGTAAAGTACTTAGAATGGTTTCTGGCACAGAGTAGTATTCAGTCAATGTTGGCTCTATTTATTGTTGCTGAACTGCTTTCCACAGTGGTCCTACCCATTTATACTTGTGTGAGCAATGTGGGAGAGAGCCAGTCAGGCAGCTTCTGAGCACAGAAGCTTTCCAGGAAGTCTGAGAGTTTCCTGTGAACAAATATCTCCCCAGCTGGCTGGTGAAGATGGCTGCTCCTGTGTTGGCTGCTCCCCAAGAGGGGCTGAGATTCCCATTTGAAACCTCTGGCTTCTGACTCACTCTCTGCTCCCCATACTGAAGGGTGATGAGACAATTCAGCCCCAGGTCCACAGACGTGCCTTGGTACAGCACACCAAGGGACATGGTTTCCTGAATTTTCACGAGGCACCAAAAATTATGAGAGGCTGTGTGTTCCTGTAGGAAACTCTATACCTGCACCTCAAAGATCCCTCCCCAACAGCCTGAGAGGAGGAGGAAGAGTGGATCCAGCTCCCCAGGCCCTGTGCTAAGGGATTCAGGAAGTTAAAAAATCAACAAGACCAGCACCTGCTCTCAAAAACTTTATGATCCTATAGACTTAATAGTATATGGAGGATGGTCATAGACTGTTTTGGCACTGCTCAAGTCCTTTTCCCCTTCTGGTGTACCTATCCTCCAGTAGCTACAACTGTTGTGGCTAGTGGGATCTTCTCTGGAGACGTGCTCTTGGTGGAGTCCATCCAAAGAGGTGATTAGTGCCCATCCTTCCTGCCTCCCAGGAGCAGCCGATGACTGGCTGATACAGCTTCAAGTGGAAAACACACTCTGGTGTGATTAATGCTTCAGAGCACTCCCAACCTACCCACTCAACCCAAGGCTGGACTTCGTATTATGTTCCTTACTTAGCAACTTCCCTACCCTGTCCTACTTTTGTGCCTCACATCCATCTGACTCCACCCCCCAGCCCTTAAATCTCTGTCTTTAGAGAACTGACTTAGGACTGGAAGATAAGATTGGCTAGCAAGGTAGACTGTTCCTACAGGTTCAACACAGTTAAAAGGAGGAGGAAGTGTGTATGTGTGTGTGTCAATACTTGCTGGAGATGCTAATCTTTGGCTAGGTATATATGTATTCATAATATAAAATGAGTATATACATTAAAAATAAACAAGCAAGATAATTTCATATAATACATGTTATAGAAAAAAACATAATGTGATGATTTGGAGGAGTATGATATAATAATGACTTAGAATAATTACTTGGTTTGGTTCTGCTGAGCATGGCCAACACAGCACTCTGGTATTCTTGCTGGTATCCTGGTACCATTTTTGTAATTAGAGCTGTCATTTACTTAACAAATACATACTGAGCATTTACTGTATGCAGGAATTGCATTGTGCACTGGGATAAAAAAGGGATTAAGTTGGTTCACCTCTCCATTAATTGACTAATGGGTAAAATAAAGGTAATAAAATCTAGCTGTCCTGAAGAAGTCTGGATCATCCTCTACTCCTCCCTTTCCATCATCCCTGAGGCTTTTTAGCTCTTGGTGCACAAAGAAGAAACTTATTTAATGGCTTTATTTATCTGCTCTCCTATTATTAGGGAGGAGAAAAGCCCTTCATGTGAGGATTTCTGTAAAGACTTAACAATTCTATTATGACATAAAAGAGTCATCATATTTTATCAAAGTCATCCTGCCTCTGTTACCTACACATCAGAAGAGGGAATTGAAAACTCCAGAACTTCATGCTGTTTTCCCTCCCAGGACTAGAAAGCCCACGAAAAGCTATGAGAAATATTTCAAAACAAGTTACACAGTGTTTGATGGATAATAAACTCAGAGCTCTGAGATGTATAAAGTATACAATTCAATAGAATTTGTTTTTTCAAAAGCAGCTGCAAGAAAAAAAAAAAAAACACGAGACAACAGTGGTGTCTCACACAGCTGAAAATCCACTCCATATCCTAAAGGAGGAAATCAATAAACATTTCCCAGTAATTGAAGGTCTCCCTCCCAGAAGATAGAAAGGAACAGTTATAGGGAGCTCAAGATAGCAGCTACAAAATATATTTCCTCTAAAGTTAATTTTAAGGAAAAAATGTTAAGCTGTATGTAATTGATATGTTAAATGGGTGGGACTCACAGAGCACAGTCAAAAAACAACTTTATTCTGCACAGTTTCTCCTACCACTCACCCTCCTTTGCTCCAGTAGACACAGCACATGTATGCCTGTGCACAAACACATAATCCAGTGCCAATAGATCTTTCCAGGCCCCCAGGTGTGATGAGGCAGGTTCTGTAGCTTACCTTCATGCTCTTAGATTATTAAAAAAATCAACCTTTTAGTTAATCAAGAAGTCTCAGTTCAGTGATTAGTAAGTCTTGTCCCATGGAGTAGGAAGGGCTTGGAACCTCAAAGTCAACTTTTCTCCCCTCGCCCATCTCAGCCTGGGCTGGCCACTTCCAGTAGGAAAGGTGAGGGTGGGGGCCTTGTGGCTTCTCTATTTCTCCACCTTATCCCCACTCTTATGTTTTCACTTATCCTCCCACTTCCCACTTGATCCCTCCGTAGCTAGTCCAGGGGAGATAAGGGTGGAGAGGTAGTAAAGGACAAGAAAGCATTTAGGAGACTGGCATTGGTTTCTTTCTTTTGTCCTTGATACATGTTTAAAGTTGACTTTCACTTGGACTTAGTGAGCAATCATAGCTGACTCCTTTTCTTAGGATACTGTGGTGGGTTCTTTGGAGGCTTGGCATAATACAATGGATAATTTGTTTGTGTTTTCTGTGAAGTAGATGATGCTTTTTTTAATCTGCTGGCCTTTTGTATCTCTTCCATCTTTCCCAGGGAATACATGATTGACCCTGTTCCCTACTACCATCTCAGTCATTCAGATAGTGCTCTAGGCCAGGATTTAAAGAAAACTGAAGGTAGCTTCTTCTCTCTCTCCCCTGTGCTCCTGTATGGAAGGCCAAGAGGCCTTCCTTATGCATAGTTGCTCCCTGCCCTTTGTGGATGGGCAGCTAGATCCCAATGTCTCTCTCTGTTCGGCTGCCTTGGGTTCATAGCCAAAGCCTCTAGGTAGCTTAGTTATGAGTTTGACATTGGTCCATGGGTTCTCCAGATCTCACAGTGGGGGTTTCTCTCCTCCCTAATAATAGGAGAGCAGATAAATAAAGCCATTAAGTATCAGTCTCTCTTGGGGCAGTTAGGTAATAAGGGAGAGTGGGGAGGGTAAAAAATGCCATAAAATCCTATTGACTTTTTCACACAGAAAAATACTTTCTTCAGTTTCCTACATTTCCAGATGAATTCTTAGCCACAGCATAAGTAACTAAGGGTTAAGAAATAGGGTAAGATGGCCTTATTCTAAAGCCAGGTCTGACTGTAGAACATGATGTTACAGAATTAGGCTCACTGATAGCTATGGGAATGATAGGGCCCTGAAACAATAGAAGCCAGGTGGATGTGGTTATTATAGAGAGTGGCAGGGTCAGAGTGGCAACAAAGAGGGCCTGACCCAGACAGTTATGATATGCTTAGTAGAATACAGAATTCCTGGCGGTAAATTAGGTAGGCTACCAACAATTTACTGCTTAGTCAACAGGGTACCATTAAAAGAAATCTCAGGAATCTGAGCACGGGTGCCCCAATAAAAAGTCTTGATCATTTGACTGGTTTTCAGACCTGCCTGAGTTTTAGCTTTAGAACCCATTAACTGGAGAGAAGGCTGGGTATCTCGGAGGAAGGACCCTGTGACATCATGGCAAGTATACATGGGAATGATGTCTCCAGTCTTTACCCAGAGAGGCTTCTGGCTACCTACTCTGGTAACTATGCACTGGTGAAAGTGGAATGCCAAACTTTTTGAGGACCTTTGTATATAGTACTTGACTTGACATTGATAGCTGGAGAATAACAGGAGACTGTTAGAGTGGAGGTATGTGAGATGCAGGTGACAAAGGGAATCCTGGCCAAGGTCCAGTTTACAGCAGATTTATTCGACCCATGAACCCACCTGGTGATTTATTCCCTTCTCTCCGAATGCAAAATTGGGATGAACAGACTTAGTAATTGTCACATTCCTGCATTGGTTCCATAGTCTATGAGGTAAGGACTATTGCTTTCACTTGGGGAATGCCAGTATAAGCTCTGAAACTTTTTCCCCTTGGCCCAAAATAGAGCAAATAAAAGATTTTTGCATTCCAAAACAGTGGAAGGGGGCTGGTGGTGGCTGACATTACTGTTACTTTGAAGGATCTAATGAGTGTTGGTTCTCATATCTTCAATTAATTCAATGGGCTAACCCCTGAAGAAACCCCAAGTACCTAGGATGATTAAAAAAAAAAAAAGATCTTCACAAAATCAACCTCTAAGAAGCCCTAATTGTGGCTGCTGTTCCAGATGTGCTATCTCTTCTAGAGTAGATTAACACGACCTCAGCATCATGGCCATGGATTTGGCAAATGCATTATTTTTTATTCCAATCCAAAAAGAGAGAGTTTAGATTGACATGCAGTGGTCAGCAATATACATCTTCAGTTTTGTCTGAGAGCTATGTTAGCTCTCACGCCCTCTGAAGAGATCTGGGACATTTGGACATCAGGCAGAACATCACATTAATCTACTGTATTGGTTTTACTGTGCTAATAAGGCCCAATAAATAAGAAGTGGCTAGCATTCGAAAGGCTTTGGTAAGACACATGTTCTCTGCAGGATGGGTGATAAACCCTATAAAGATTCTGAAACCTTCACATCAGTAAAACATTTAGGAGTCCAGTAGTCAGTCAGAGCAACTGAGGTCATTCCTTCCAAGGTAAAAGACAAATTATTTTATCTAGCACTTCCCATCACTTGGATGGAAACTAAATGTCAGGCAGGCCTCTTTGGGGAAAGCAACCTCTACCACACCAGAGAACATTACTCCAGACCATGCAAAAGGCTGCCTGCTTTGAGTGGGACCCAGAGCAGGAAAGGACTCTCTAGCAGGACCAGACTATAATATAAGCAACCTATTATTTGGGCCAGCTAACCTGGAAGACCCTAGGGCATTAGAGGTACGGAAAAAGATGTCATGTCGAACTTACATCAAGCTTCAGTGGGAGAAGCACAACACAGGCTCCTTGGAGAGCAAAAACGATATACCTTGATACATATTCTGAAAACCTGTTCCTGTCATGTTACTGGACCCTGATAGAGATAAAAACAACATGGGTTATACCAAGATACTGTGTATCCAGAACTGCCCATCATTAGCTGTCAAATTCATCAAGTAATAAGGTTGAGAGGGCCCAGGAATACAACGTAAGATGGAAGTGGTATATTTGGGATTGAACACAAGCAGGACTAGAGGGCACAAGCAAGGTTCATAAGCAGGTCGCTCAGAAATATGTCATCCACCACTGTTGCACTAGGGCTTCAACCTCAGCTTATACCTCTGGCTGCATGGGGTACCCTTTATGACCAGCTGATAGAGGAGGGAAAAAACCAAACTTGGTTTATGGATGGGTTGACATGGTGTATAAGGACAAGCTGAAAATGATAACATCTGCATTGCAGTCTTGAGACTGGGATTGAAAGGTGGTGACAAAGAATAATCCTCTCGATGGGCAAAGCTCTGGGCACTGTGTCTGAAAAGCCATTTTGTGTGTAAGGAGAAGTGACCAGAGGTTGAAAAATATATGAATTTATGGGCACTAATAAATGGCCTGACCCCCAAGGATGGGGGAGCATATGTTTTTCTTGGTGTCTATCTTTATCTCTCCCTTCTTTCTCTCTTGTTCTTTTTTCCTTAGTGTAGTACTTTGAGTGTATAAATACTCATTATTCATTCAAACATCTAGTCATGCTGACCATGCCAGGCATTGTTCTAGGTGCTAAATACTAAAGGCAAGAATAAAGGGAAGCATAAGCCATCATTTCTCTCTTTTTTCTCCTCCTTATCCTCCATCACATTTGCTCCATGCTTTCCAGGTATGTGGCACTGTTCTTAGTGCTTTATATGGGCATGATCTTCAATCCTCAGAAAAAAACCATGAAGTTGGTGGTGCTATGAGATGAAACTGACACAGATGCTTCAATAACTTGTCTACTGTTTTACAGCCAGTAGGTGGATTGCTGGTATTTGAACATGGGCAGATGTGTTGTTTTGACCAAGATTTAAAGCCACTATCCCATGAGGTTTAAGGTGTGATATGAGATCAGCCATTAACATCATTAACATAAACAAGTTTTATTTTTATTTTTTCTATTAACATATAATGTATTATTTGTTTCAGGGGTACAGGTCTGTGATTCATCAGTCTACCCTCCCCAATGCTCATAATACCCTCTAGTTCCATCCACATCGTTGCAAATGGCAAGATTTTGTGGTTTTTGATGGCTGCATAATAGTCCATTGTATATATATACACCAAATCTTCTTTATCCATTCATCTGTTGATGGACATCTAGGCTCTTTCCATAGTTTGGCTATTGTGGACATTGCTGCTATAAACATTGGGGTGCACGTGCCCCTTCGGATCACTACGTTTGTATCTTTGGGGTAAATACCCAGTAGTGCAATTGCTGGATCGTATGGTAGCTCTATTTTCAACTTTTTGAAGAACCTCCATACTGTTTTCCAAAGTGGCTGCACCAGCTTGCATTCCCACCAACAGTGTAGGAGGGTTCCCCTTTCTCTGTAACCTCGCCAACATCTGTCATTTCCTGACTTGTTCATTTTAGCCATTCTGACTGGTGTGAGGTGATATCTCATATGTCCATTTCAGTGAGGGGGGTGTTAAAGTCCCCTACTATTATTGTATTATTGTCGATGTGTTTCTTCAATTTTGTTATTAATTGGCTTATATAATTGGCTGCTCCCATGTTAGGGACATAGATATTTAAAATTGTTAGATCTTCTTGTTGGATGGACACTTTAAGTATGATATAGTGTCCTTCCTCATCTCTTATTATAGTCTTTGGTTTAAAATCTAATTTGTCTGATATAAGGATTGCCACCCCAGCTTTCTTTTGGTGTCCATTAGCATGGTAAATTGTTTCCCACCCCCTCACTTTCAATCTGGAGGAGGCTTTGGGTCTAAAATGAGTCTCTTGCAGACAGCATATTGATGGGTCTTCTTGTTTTTATCCAATCTGATACCCTGTGTCTTTTGATTGGGGCATTTAGTCCATTTACATTCAGGGTAATTATTGAAAGATATGAATTTAGTGCCATTATATTGCCTGTAAGGTGACTCTTACTGTATATTGTCTCTGTTCCTTTCTAGGCTATGTTACTTTTAGGCTCTCTCTTTGCTTAGAGGACCCCTTTCAATATTTCTTGTAGGGCTGGTTTGGTATTTGCAAATTCTTTGTTTTTGTTTGTCCTGGAAGCTTTTTATCTGTCTTCTATTTTCAATGACAGCCTAGCTGTATATATACTCTTGGCTGCCTATTTTTTCTCATTTAGTGTTCTGAATATATCATTCCAGTCCTTTCTGGCCTGCCAGGTCTCTGTGGATAAGTCTGCTGCCAATCTAATGTTTTACCATTGTAGGTTACAGACCTCTTGTCCCTAGCTGCTTTCAGGATTTTCTCTTTGTCTCTAAGATTGTAAGTTTTACTATTAAATGTTGAGGTGTTGACCTTTTTTTATTGATTTTGAGGGGGGTTCTCCATGCCTCCTGGATTTTGATGCCTGTTTCCTTCCCCAAGTTAGGGAAGTTCTCTGCTATAATTTGCTCCAATATACCTTCTGCCCCCCTCTCTTTCTTCTTCTTCTGGGATCCCAATTATTCCAGTAATGTTTCATCTTATGGTATCACTTATCCCTCGAATTCTGCCCTCGTGATCCAGTAGTTGTTTATCTCTCTTTTTCTCAGCTTCTTTATTCTCCATCATTTGGTCTTCTATATCACTGATTCTCTCTTCTGCCTCATTTATCCTAGCAGTTAGAGCCTCCATTTTTGATTGCACCTCATTAATAGCCTTTTTGATATCAACTTGGTTAGATTTTAGTTCTTTTATTTCTCCAGAAAGGGATTCTCTAGTATCTTCCATGCTTTTTTCAAACCCAGCTAGTATCTTTATAATCGTCATTCTGAACTCTAGTTCCGACATCTTACTAATGCCTGTATTGATTAGGTCCCTGACAGTCGGTACTGCCTCTTGTTCTTTTTCCTGAAGTGAGTTTTTCCGTCTTGTCATTTTGTCCAGAGGAGAATAGATGAATGAGAGAACAAAATGCTAACAGTGTAACAACAACCCCAGAAAGATATACACTAAACAAATCAGAAGAGACCTGAAACTGGGGGGAAAAGAAAGGGAAAGGAAAAAAAAAAAAAAAGATTATGATCAGGCTGGTGAATAAATCAGAGCCACACACTAGATTTTGGGCATATTTTGGTCCATTAGAAGAAACTGCCTCCCAAAATTTTAAAGAAAGAAAAACATATAGTACAAAAATAAGGGTAAATACAGTGAAGAGATGGAATATGACTGTCAAGATGAAAATTATAAAAGATTTTATAAAAGGAATTGATAAGAAGTTGGTTGAAAAAAGAAAGAAGAGGATTAAAAAAAAAAGGGGAGAGAATGTGATCAGGCAGGAGACTAGAATAAAGCCATACACTAGAGATTTAGGGTATATTTTGGTCTGTCAGAAGAAACTGTATCCCAAAATTTTAAAGAAAGAAAAACTTACATATATACAAAAAATAAGGTTAACTACAATGGATAGAATATGACTCTAAAAATGAAAATTAAAAATTTTTAAAAAAGGAATTGATAGGATGTTGGTTGAAAAAGGGAAAAAGAAAAAGAAAAAAATAGAAAAAGAAAAAATAAAGAAAATTTAAAAAATTAACTTCAAAAGACTAAAGAATCATGGGAAAAAAGCCATGAATTCTATGTGCTGTAGTTCTGGAGTTCTGCCGTTCTCATTGATCAGTAAACTTGGTCTTGGCTGGCTGTTCTTGCTGATCTTCTGGGGGAGGGGCCTGTTGCCGTGGTTCCCATATGTCTTTGCCAGAGGCGGAATTGCCCCGCCCTTGCCGGTCTGGGCTAACTAATCTGCTCGGGTTTGCTCTCGGGAGCTTTTGTTCCCTGCAAGCTTTCCGTACAGCTTTGGAGGACGAGAGTGAAATGGCGGCATCCCAATCTTCGCCCTGGAGGAGCCAAGAATTCGGGGCTCCACTCCTCAGTGAGCCCCCAGAGAAAAGCAGTCAGTCACTCCCGTCTCCCTGGTCTCTGGCCGCACTCCGTCCTCACCCGGCCTGTGACCAAGCGTTTCTATCTCTGTCTCATGACCTGGTGTGGAGTCTCCAAACCCAGCAGATCCCTGCGGTGTGCTCCCACACTGCTCCTCCTGGGGGAGGAAGGGGAGTCTCCCTGGATCTGCCGCTTGTTGGGTCCCTGCTGGAAAAGCAGTGGCCCGACTGTGCCACAGATCACAGTTTATGGCAACCCCGAGCTGAGACCCCACTCCTCGGCTCCGTCTTTGCAGCCGGCTTCCCCACTCTGATACCTGGGAGCTCTGCCGCACTCAGGCACCCCCGGTCTTCTTGTGACCCCGAGGGTCCTGAGACCACACTGTCCCAGCAAGAGTTCCATCCACCGCTTAGCCACTGGAGTGATGTTCCTCAGCGGAGCGTACTTCTAAAAGTTCTGATTTTGTGCTCCGCAGCTCTATCACTTGCCAGAAGTGGCTGACAGAGGCCCCCTCCCCCGCCATCTGTCTTCCTGAATATCGCCTTGGATTCACTTCTCCACATGTCCTACCTTCCAGAAAGTGGTCACTTTTCTGTTCAGAGAGTTGCTGCTATTCTTTTCTTCAATCTCCTGTTGAGTTTGTAGGTGTTCAGAATGGTTTGATAACTATCTAGCTGAATTCCTGGGACCAGATGAAATTTAGGTCTCCTACTCCTCCGCGATCTGGCTCCCCATCAAAGTTTTATTTTATTTGCATTCTTTTTTAGACTTATTTTAATGTTGATATGGGTCAACTTCTTTAAATGGCCTTTTAATTCTCTGTTGTGGTGAAGGTTCATCATGCAATGGTATCCTCCACTGGTCATTGGTTACATCTACCATGCAAGATGGGTCCTAATGGGTCCTCTTTGAGTTCTGCCACTTGACACTTTCCAGTTCTTTTTTAAGAAAGTCTTTGTTTCTCTCCCCCCTCCTTTTTGGGATGAGTTATTAAATCTTCCTTCCAACAAGTTCTGCAGAAGGTAGCAGTGTAACAGCTGCCTAGCTGTGTGATTGACACATGAAGAGATCAAACTGCTTGCCTAGGGTAATAATGCAGGCTAGTGATGATGCTAGCATATGATCTGTAAATCTGGCTCTGTGACTTTAGCTTTAACTTCTGGATCAAAGAGTCACTTTAGAATCAGACAGCACCTGTAAGCAGCTTTAGCATAACAAGTATATCCTTTACTGTTGGGATTTAAGCCACTAACCATCTGATCTACAGATTCATTGTGTTTTCAGGGGTCTTTGGTAATATTTCCTATTTATTGTAGTAAGGTGACATTGTTTAGTTTCATTTTCTTACATGTCTTTATTTTAATGTTGTTATCATCATCA
Source organism: Halichoerus grypus (assembly GCF_964656455.1). Lineage (NCBI taxonomy): Eukaryota > Metazoa > Chordata > Mammalia > Carnivora > Phocidae > Halichoerus > Halichoerus grypus. Next base: position 45,875,825 of record NC_135713.1, on the reverse strand, counting down.
TTGGTAATAATACAGTACTGGACAGCTTCAAAGGAATAGCACTGATAGTAAAATATGATCAAAAGTTCTATTTTACTTGGTAAAAATGCCTTAAATCAACCCCATGGTGTCTTCCTTGTGACATAAATCTCAAAGTGGATGTTGATCATCTACACTGCCCCAATTAAGAGAATTTACTTAAAGTGAAATGATTTTGCATAGTTGATGACCACAAAAATCTAATAAATTGGCATATTTTAAGAGATTACTTTATAAGCAGAGAAATGTATGTAGTCTCAGCAATTAGATAATGAGTTAATAAGTCCATGCTCCAAAGTATAAAATCTCTTTCCATTCAGAAATAGACTGACATTATAGAAAATCATGAAGGTTTGTTTGAAGATGTGTGTCATGGAGGCTTGATCATTTGTTTTCGTAACTCTTTTAAATTCTCATTTCTTACAAGGCCAGAACCTAGGGTAAGGTGAGTAAGGTACTTGCCTCAGGAACAAAATGTAAGGAGGTGCAAAAAAACACACTAATCAAGATAAATCATATTTTGATGAAACATTTAAAAAATTGAAATTAGTATCAAAAGTCTTTGATGAAAAAAAGTCAATTTTAAATAAAGTCAGGATTTGATTCTGATTTGAATGAATCATCTCAGTTGCCTCTTCCTGATCCTGGCCTTCCTGATCATTAGGTAACCTAAGTTAAGTCACTTTTCTGTAGGCCTCAGCTTTGAAAAGAAGAAATTGAACCATAAAAGCTATGTGGTTCTTTCCAGCCTTCATACTCTAAGATTCTTAACTGGTGTAATGGCAGACTATCATGACGATCCATCCATCCAATCATCCAACAACATTTATCACATGACACACAGGTGCCCAACAGTGGGCTAAATGATGGAGAAAGGCAGATCAGAAGCAAGGGTCCGTATCTTCAAAGAGCTCACAGTGTAGCAGAAAGGTAGACCTGTGTCACACTTGGGAAACATAGACAGAATTGCTCTAGCAGAGTGCAGAAGGAACATTAGGGAGGAATGCCTAGGTCTCCCAGGGAGAGCCCACATTTTCACAGAGGAGAGAGAGAAGGGTAAGGAGGAGTTTGTTAGGGAGAGAAGAAAGGGTGGGAGCATTCTAGCTTGGCGAAGAGCATGTGTATGCCTGGGTGTGTTTTTCTTTCCTTTCCTGGAGACTAGCATATGGAAGGCAAGGGATGCTAAGAATAGAAAGGGGTGTTTAAAAATTAAACACAAGGGTGAAGAAGCAGACAGTGATTCTTTAGTACAATAAGTAGAGGAGTTATACTATCAGGTATTAACTTTTGCAGAACCAAGTTTTGATTATATTTAATGCATCTTGAGAGCAGACCCCTCCCCATCTTGGACATCTCTATGCCCTCTCTTTGCCCTCACTGTCTAAAACCCCTCCCAATCCCACTTGAAGGAATCATGGCCTTGTTCTGGCTGCAAGTGGGATATAAGAAGAAGCAGGACCTGGACAGGGTAGAAAGAATGTATGTGTGCTCATACGTGACAAAGTGTCATGAGAGAGAGAGTAGCTTGTATGGTTAGAGATGTATATGCTAGAATAAAGGTATTTACTCATAATGAAAAGGAATATTGCCATTTTTGAGGAGAAAACAGGTTCTAAGAAGTGACCTGATTGGCTCAAAGGGCCACAAAATATAGGTTGGGTTAATCATATAAATACTTAGGTTGGATGGAGGAGAATTACAAACATATTTGTTTATGTTGGGAAAATTCACTTGATGGTAGTTGAATTTTGTGATCTATGTCATTTTGCTTACTGTCCTAATACTACATTAACAGACAACCCTTAGATTAGCACCCTAGAGTGAGATGCCAGAAGTAGAAAAACAAATGAGGGAGGGGGACTTAGATGCTGTCAGATTGGCATAAAGACTCTGATCTGGGTTGTCCCTTGTGTAGAGGCTAACTAACAAATCTATATCTCTGTCAAAAAAACTGAGGCCCGGGCCAAGAAGAAACCTCTTTCCAGGACTCCTGGATTGACACCTCTGTGTCAGGGTTTCTCTCTGGAGAGCTCACCTCCATGGAGAGCTCACCTTCATGCTGAGGTGAAAAATAAGTTCTCAATACATTTAGAGCCTCCACTGTCTGGAATTTATTTGGGAACTCCCTCATTTTTTTGGAGGCATTTGAGGTTGATGAGTTCTGGTGACTTTGACCTGAAGCCTCACAGGCCAAAGAGGAAGACAGCAGAAGCAGATGTTCACTCCCTGTTCTCCTCCTCTTGCTTTCAGAAAGGAAATAGACTTTGCTAAAGGTCAGGTGTTTTTTGAAGATCATCTGATTGCATTATACTTCCCATTGGAAGCCCACTCTACCCGGGCAACTCAGGTACTGTTACTTAGATGATCTTCTGGACTTCAGGTATTATCCTTTTCCTTTTGTCCTGCCCTGAGGAGGAAGACTTTTCCAGCAATGATCATGAGGTTGGCTCCATGCTGGGTAAACAGATCCTGTAAGGAATGGCATTTGTATTCAGCTACAAATTGCACTGGCTCAAATACAAAACAACATTAAATATTATATACCTTTTACTCATGGCATAACCTAAAATTATAATCTACTAAATCAAGGAGGGTAAAGAGACTTTATCTTATGAGACAACTATTATCAATTGCTGTCTGGAGTACTATATTGAGAACAGTACTGAGGTTGCTTCCGAGCTCAGTGGGAAGGAGTTCTGTGATCAGTTAGCTATGTCTGATGTGTACAGGGAAAGGGAAGTGGAGGCACACATGCCAGGAATTGGCGGTAGCTTGATCTTACTTTCTAAACTTTCTCTTCCTCCTGCAACCATCAGAGCTCTTTTCAGATCCATTAAACCTTGCTTCCAACTTTCATGTGTTATCTTCTTATGAAATTAGATATACTCTTGGGTCACAGAGAAGTTCTTTATTAGGATTCTACAATCTATACCTTTTATTAGTATTTTTTCATGCTTAGACCTTATGATAACAAAGGATTGCCAATTTTACAGAGTACAACTTTTACCTATCAATTTTGAAAACATTTTAAAAATTATATTAGCCAGTATTAGTGACAATACAGGATAAAATGGGCACTGCAACACAATCCTGGTGGGATTGCAGCTTGGTAAATCCTTGTTGGAGGGCAACTTGAAAATATATATCAATTAATCTTCAACAAAGCAGGAAAGAATATCCAATGGAAAAGACAGCCTCTTCAATAAATGGTGCTGGGAAAATTGGACAGCCACATGCAGAAGAATGAAACTGGACCATTCTCCTACACCACACACAAAGATAAACTCAAAATGTGAGACAGGAATCTATTAAAATCCTAGAGGAGAACAGAGGCAGTAACTTCTTTGACCTCAACCACAGCAACTTTTTGCAAGACACATCTCTAAAGTCAAGGGAAACAAAAGCAAAAATGAACTATTGGGACTTCATCAAGATTAAAAGCTTCTGCATGACAAAGGAAACAGTCAACAAAACTAAAAGACAACCTACGGAATGGGAGCAGATATTTGCAAATGATGTAACAGATAAAGGGCTGGTATCTAAGATCTATAAAGAACTTCTCAAACTCAACACCCAAAAAACAAATAATCCAGTCAAAAAATGGGCAAAAACAGGAACAGACACTTCGCCACAGAAGACATACAAATGGCCAATGAAAAATGCTCCACATCACTTGTCATCAAGGAAATACAAATCAAAACCACAATGAGATACCACCTTACACCAGTTAGAATGGCTAAAATCAACAAGACAGGAAACAACAAATGTTGGCAAGGATGTGGAGAAAGGGGAACCCTCTTACACTGTTGGTGGGAATGCAAGCTGGTGCAGCCACTCTGGAAAACAGTATGGAGGTTCCTCAAGATGTTAATAATAGAGCTACCCTATGACCCAGCAATTGCATTACTGGGTATTTACCCCAAAGATACAGACATAGTGAAAAAAAGGATCACCTGCACCCCAGTGTTCATAGCAGCAGTGTTCACAATAGCCAAGCTATGGAAGGAGCTGAGATGTCCTTCAACAGATGAATAGATAAAGATGTGGTTCATATGTACAATGGAATATTACTCAGCCATCATAAAGGATGAATAATCACCATTTACATCGACATGGATGGAACTGGAGGGTATTATGCTAAGTGAAATAAATCAATTAGAGAAAGACAATTATCATATGGTTTCACTTATATGTGGAATATAAGAAATAGCGCAAAGGAACATAGGGGAAGGGAGAGAAAACTTAATGGGAAGAAATCAGAAAGGGAGACAAACCATGAGAAACTCTTGACTCTAGGAAACAAACTGAGGGTTGTGGAAAGGGAGGTGGGTAGGAGGATGAGGTAATTGGGTGATGGGCATTAAGGAGGGCATGTGATATGATGAGCACTGGGTGTTATATGCAACTAATGAATCGTTGAACACTGCCTCAAAAACTAATGATGTACTATATGTTGGCTATTGAATTTAAATAAAAGAGTCTTAAAAAGGTAAAAATAATCCTAGAAATGATTTTTCTTGGCATTTAACCTCAGGAGATAATCATGAATGACAAAGATTTATACTCATGTGTACACATTAAGGTGTTATCTGTAATAGAAAGAAGTAGTAAGCAAATATAGTCAGCAATAGGTTAAATAATTATGGTGTAATAACAAAAATAGTTGCTTCCTTTTATAGGTCATCTGCTTGCCAGATACTTGATGTATTTTAGTTTGTTAATTCTCAGGTCAGATGAGGAAACTGAGGTAAAGAAAGGCTAAAGGAGTTCTGATCCTCATAATACATATACAGTACTTAATCTGAAAACTGTCATAAAACCCCTAGCAGCACTGGGGGAAATATGACAATGCTTAAACATCATATTTTATGCATAGCTGCACTTGTAAGATTGTAACAAAAATCTCTAGGGTTCAGAAATGGAGAAGATATTGAAGCAGAGAATGTCAAGCAGAAGCATTCACTGCTCTGGGGTAGGACTGGAGGTGGGATTTTTGGTCTCTAAACATGGGACTTAGATTTTAATATCTGCATGTGGTCAAAGCTAAGTTATATCCTAGGTGGGTTGCAGGATCTCACACTTGGAATAAAATTAGATTCTAGTGAGTGGGTAGACTGGGAAAAATGTCCATTTGTTATCAAAAGGAGTCACTGAGGTAGTTTGTCTTACCTTAAGCACTGGCTGAAAAATAAGTTCCCAATGAGATACCATAATCATTGGCCTGCTCAATTTGGGGATTTGGATGATAATACCAAAAGACATGATCCATGAAAGAAATAATTAAGAAACCAGACTTTACTGAAATTAAAAACTTCTGCTCTTCCAGAGACAATATCAAGAAAATTAGAAGACAAGACAAAGACTAGGAGAAAATATTTGCAAAAGACACATTTGGCATAGGACTATTATCCAAGAAATACAAAAAGAAAAAAGAAAATGAACAACCTAAATAACCTAAATAAAAAAATAGGCCAAAGACCTTAACAGACACCTTACCAAAGAAATAATCATGGCAAGCATATGAAAAGGTGCTCCACAGCATATGTCATCAGGACAATGCAAACTAAAACAACAATGAAATACCACCACACACCTATTGAAATGGTCCAAATCTAGAACACTGACAACACCAAATGTTGATGAGGATGTGGAGCAACAGGAACTCTCATTCATTGCTGGTGGGAATGCAAAATGGTAGAGCCAATCTGGAAGACACTTTGGCAACTTCATATGAAATAAACATACCCTTACCCTTGATCCAGAGAATTAAAAAAGCATGATAAGAAAAGAAAGAATTATAAAATGCCAGAGGCAAACACATTGGTATGCAATGACTGAAGTTGGCCTTTAAAGTCAGTTTTGACTTTCCAAATGAACAAAGGAAGAAGGGAATTGAGATGAGGCACACAGTGCACATTGTTCATAAGATGAAAGGCCCACCAGACTTATAAAACTGAACATAATCTTACCAGAGGGCCCAGCAATTGTGTTTCTTGGTATTTACCCAAAGGAATTGAAAACTGTGTCCACACAGGAACCTGCACATAGATGTTTACAGCAGCCTTATTCATAATTGCCAAAACTTGGAAGCAGCTAAGATGTCCTTTAGCATGTAACTGGATAAACTTTATTACACCCAGACAATGGAATATTATTCAGTTCTATAAAGAAATGAGCTATCAAACCACAAAAAGACATGGAGGAAATTTAAATGCACATTGCTAAGTGAAATAAACCGATCTTAGAAGGTTACATATTTTATTACAACTATGTGAGATTTTGGAGAAGGTAAAACTATGAAGACAATATAAAGGTCAGTGGTTTCCAGGTATGGGTGGTAGGAATGGGGAAGAGATCAACAAGAAAAACAAAAGATTTGGGGGGAGGAACTAAAACTACTCTATATGATATGATATTGGTAGATACATATCATTATATATTTGTCCAAACCTATATATTTGTCCAAATCATGAATGTACAACACAAAGAGTGAACTCTTAGGTAAATTATGGACTTTGGGTGGTTATGATTGTTAAGTCAATGTAGGTTCATCCTTGGTAAAAAACAAACAAACAAAAAAAAAATGTACCACTCTGGTGAGTGATACTGGAGGATAGTGGAGGAGGCTATGCATGTGTGGGCAGGGAGTATTTGGGAAATCTCTATACTTTTCCCTCAGTTTTTTTGTAAACCTAAAACTGCTTTAAAAATTGTCTTTAATAATAATTTTTTAAAAGTATGGACTCCCTGCTCACCCTGCTTAGGCTCTGACATCCTTCTGTAAAGTTGGCTTATCTCATCCCCTGTGGATACTTACCTTGCTCTGTCATACTTAAAGATGTCAAGGTTAAATTGTTCAGAAAGAGAAAAGGAAGTAGGAGAAGTGAGGGCAGCATGGCTTTCTCTTTTGGGGGTGGGGGAATTGTAAAGCTAATTGTAAAATATATATGTAAATATAACAGAATAAGAATAGTGAAAACAATCTTGAAAATGAACAAAGTGGTAGGCTTTCCTGGATATGAAAACTTACGATTAAGATACTGTGGTGTTTGGGCCAAGATAGGCAAATAAACCAAAGGAATAGAATAAAGAGTCTGGAAACTACACATGGATAGTTGATTTATGACAAAAGTAGTACTACAGAGCAGTGGGGAAAAGGATGATTTTCAATAAGTGATTTTGAGTCTATTAGCTATCCATACACAAAATGAATCTTGATCCTTACATCACACCATTTACAAGTTCCAGTAACACTTCTATCTTCTTGCAGAAGGTAATTTCTTTGACCTTGAAATATGAAAAATTTTCTTAAATAAGATACAAAAAGATTCCTACCCACAAAGGGAAAAGTAAATTGGACCACCTTAAAATGAGTAATTTTTGTTTGTCAGAAGAACCCTTTAGGAGAATGGAAAGAGAGAATGGCAAAATATGTTTCCAATAAATACAACTGAGAAGGGCCCGAGTTCAGACTATATACTTTAAAAGAACTTTAAAAGAAATCATGAAGAAAAAGACAACCTAATTTTTTTAAATGGGCAATATAATAGGAACTTCACAAATGGGAATATTCAAAGAGCTAATAAACATATGAAAAGGTGCTTAACTCTACTAGTAAATAGGGAAATACAAAATAATATCATGATAAGACAACAAAAAGGCATAGAAAATAGATAGACATTATCAGGTGTTGACAAAGATGTGAAGATCAGGAATGCTTATGATTGCTGATGAGAGTATAAATTGGTACAACCCCTTTAGAAAAGAGTTCGTCATTGTCTATTAAAGTTGAATATATGCTTAATGTATAAATTAGCAATTCCACTTTAGGTAAATATCAAATTTAAGTATATAAACATAATATATAACAATTTAGGTAAATATCAAACATAAATAAATACTTAATTAAACTTAATAATAAAATCAGAAGACATACACAAGAATGTCCATAGCTATTTGTAATAGTTCCAAACTTCAAAGAGCCTAAACGTCCATCATCAGTAGAATGGATCAATACATTGTACTACCTACATTGTAGTGCTCTACAGCAGTAGATATTAAAAAATATATATTACTACTTGCAATAACATGAATGAATTTCATAGATGTAATTGTGAATGAAAAAAGCCAGAACCAAAGAATATGTACTGTTATTCCATTTATATAAAATCTGAAAACATGCAAAACTAGTCTGTAGTTTTAGAAGTTAAGATAGTTACTTCCAAAGGAGGAAGTGAGGGATTAGGAATAGAAAGGAGCATAAAGGGGGCTTCTGGGGTGCCAATAATGTAGTTGAGCTGGATGGTGGTTACATGTGTCATCAATCTGCAATTTTCTGAATGTATGTTATGCTTGACAAAAAATTAAGAACTAAACAAAAGGATTAAATAACAGATTAGTCACAGTCAAATAGAGAAATGGTCTATATTCTATGGGCATTTGAAAAGAATGTATTCTGTCGTTAGGCAGAGTGTTTTATAAACATTGGTTAGATCCTATTGATTGATATTTTGAGTTCTTCTGTATCTGCTGATTTTCTGTCTAATTGTTCTATAAATTGAGGAGGATAGAGGTCTCCAACTATAATTTTGCATTTATCAATTTCTTCTTTCAATTCCATCAGTTTTTGCTTCATGTATTTTGCAGCTCTGCTATTTGCTACATACACATTTAGGATTTCTATGTCATTTTGGTGGATTGATCTTTTTATCATTATATAATGTTACTCCCCCTTTCTGGTAATTTTGTTTTGAAGTCAATTTATATAATATTAATATAGCTACTCCTACTTTATTTTAAATAATATTTGTGTAATAATCTTTTTCTATCCTTTCATTTTAACCTGCCTATACTGTTATATTTGAAGTGACTTTTTTGTAGACAGTGTAGAGTTGGGTCATGTTTTTTAATCCATTCTGCTAATCTCTGTCTTTTAATTGATGTATTTTGACCATTTATTTTTTAATGTATTAGTATGTTAGAGTTTAAATCTATCATTTTTTATTTGTGTTTGTTGTCTATGCTTTTTTTGGTCTTTTTTTCTGCCTTCCTGTGTGTTGCTTAAACATATTTTATAATTACATTTTGAGTCTCTATAATGTTATTTAGTAGTTTGTCTTTGTGTAACTTTTTTGGTGGTTGCTCTAGATATTACATTATATATATATTATTATATATATTACACTATATTATATATTACACTATATATATTACATTATATATATTACTCTATACATATTATATATATTACACTATATATATTTTATTTCAACAAAAGTCAAGTGAGAAACAAACTTCCACCCCCATCTGACAGTATAAGGCAGTGCCCCCCACCTTCCCCTACCAGAGTTGTTTCAAGAAAAAGCCAGCTAAGATAGCAGGTTTAAACAAGACTCAGAGTACCATAATACCCAAAATGTCTAGATTTCTTCTTCTTTTTTTTTTAATGTCCAGATTTCTATTAAAAAAAAAAAACCTTTCTGATGGCTGGGTAATATTCCATTGTATATATGGACCACATCTTTATCTATTCATCTGTTGAAGGGCATCTCAGCTCTTTCCACAGTTTGGCAATTGCGGACATTGTTGCTATGAACATTGGGGTGCATATGGCCCTTCTTTTCACGACATCTGTGTCTTTGGGGTAAATACCCAGTAGTGCAATTGCTGGGTCATAGGGTAGCTCTATTATTAACATCTTGAGGAACCTCCATACTGTTTTCCAGAGTGGCTGCACCAGCTTGCATTCCCACCAACAGTGTAAGAGGGTTCCCCTTTCTCCACATTCTCACCAACACCTGTTGTTTCCTGAGTTGTTAGTTGTAGCCATTCTGACTGGTATAAGGTGGTGTCTCGTTGGGGTTTTGATTTGTATTTCCCTGATGCTGAGTGATATTGAGCATTTTTTCATGTGTCTGTTAGCCATTTGTATGTCTTCTTTGGAGAAGTGTCTGTTCATGTCTTCTGACCATTTTTGGACTTAATTATTTGTTTTTTGGGTGTTGAGTTTGAGAAGTTCTTTATAGATCTTGGAAATCAGCGCTTTGTAGTGTCATTTACAAATATCTTCTCCCATTCTGTGGGTTGCCTCTTTGTTTTGTTGACTGTTTCCTTTGCTGTGCAGAAGCTTTTTATCTTGATGAAGTCCCAAAAGTTCATTTTTGCTTTTGTTTCACTAGCCTTTGGAGATGTATCTTGAAAGAAGTTGCTGTGGCCGATGTCAAAGAGGTTACTGCCTATATTCTCCTCTAGGATTTTGATGGATTCCTGTCTCACATTGAGGTCTTTCATCCATTTTGAGTTTATCTTTGTGTATGGTGTTAGAGAATGGTCGAGTTTCATTCTTCTGTATATACCTGTCCAATTTTCCAAGCACCATTTATTGAAGAGAATCTTTTCTCCATTGCATATTTTTTCCTGCTTTGTCGAAGATTATTTGACCATAGAGCTGAGGGTCCTTATCTGGGCTCTGTATTCTGTTCCACTGGTCTATATGTCTGTTTTGGTACTGTGCCAGTACCATGCTGTCTTGGTGATCACTGCTTTGTAATACAGCTTGAAATCAGACGATGTGATGCCCCCAGCTTTGTTTTTCTTTTTCAACATTTCCTTGGTGATTCAGGATCTTTTTCTGATTCCAAACAAATTTAGATTGTTTATTCCAGCACTTTGAAAAATGTTATTGGAATTTTGATCAGGATGGTGTTGAAGGTATAGATTGCTCTGGGTAGCATAGACATTTTAACAATGTTTATTTTTCCAATCCATGAGCATAGAATGTTTTTCCATCTTTTTGTGTCTTCTTCAATTTCTTTCACGAGTGTTCTGTAGTTTCTAGAGTATAGACCATTTACCTCTTTGGTTAGTTCGGTTTACTCCAAGGTATCTTATGGTTTTTGGTGCTATTATAAATGGAATCATTTCTCTAATTTCTCTTTCTATAGTTGCATTGTTAATGTATAGGAAAACAATTGATTTCTGTGCATTGATTTTGTATCCTGCCATATTACTGAATTGCTGTATGAGCTCTGGTAATTTGGGGGTGGAGTCTTTTGGGTTTTCCACATAAAGTATCATGTCATCTGTGAAGAGAGAGAGTTTGACTTCTTCTTTGCCAATTTGAATACCTTTTATTTCTTTTTGTTGTCTGATTGCTGTTGCCAGGACTTCTAGTACTATGTTGAACAATAGTGGTGAGAGTGGGCATCCTTGACGTGTTCCTGATCTTAAGGGAAAGGCTCTCAGCTTTTCCCCATTGAGGATGATATTCGCTGTGGGTTTTTCATAGATGGATTTTATGAAGTTGAGGTATGTTCCCTCTATCCCTATACTCAGAAGAGTTTTAATCAGGAAAGGATGTTGTATTTTGTCAAATGCTTTTTCTGCATCAATTGAGGGACCCTATGGTTCCTCCCTCTTCTCTTATTAATGTGTTCTATCACACGATTGATTTGTGAATGTTGAACCACCTTGCATCCTGGGGATAAATCCCACTTGGTCGTGGTGGATGATCCTTTTAACGTATTGTTGGATCCTATTAGCTAGGATTTTGTTGAGAATTTTGGAATCCATATTCATCAGGGATATCGGTCTGAAATTCTCCTTTTCGTTGGGGTCTTTGTCTGGTTTGGGGATTAAGGTAACGCTGGCCTCATAGAATGAGTCTGGAAACTTTTCTTCTGTTTCTATTTTGAAACAGCTTCAGGAGAATAGGTATTATTTCTTCTTTGAATGTTTGGTAGAATTCCCCAGGGAATCCATCAGGCCCTGCACTCTTGTTTTTTTGGGAGCTTTTTGATCACTGCTTCAATCTCCTTACTGGTTATTGGTCTATGCAGGTTGTCAGTTTCTTCCTGTTTCAGTCTTGGCAGTTTACAGGTTTCCAGGAAGGCATCCATTTCTTCCAGGTTGCTTAATTTATTGGCATATAGTTGTTGATAATAATTTCTACTAATTGTTTCTATTTTCTTGGTGTTAGTCGTGATCTCTCCCCTATCATTCATAATTTTATTAATTTGGGTCCTTTCTCTTTTCTTTTGGATAAGTCTGGCCAGTGGTTTATCGATCTTATTAATTCTTTCAAAGAACCAGCTTCTAGTTTCGTTGATCTGATCTACTGTGTTTCTGGTTTCTAATTCATTGATCTCTGCTCTAATCTTAATTATTTCTCTTCTAATGCATGGCTTAGGCATCGTTTGTTGCTTTTTCTCTAGAAGGTGTAAAGTTAGTTGGTGAATTTGGGATTTTTCTATTTTTTTGAGTGAGGCTTGAATGGCTGTGTATTTCCCCTTTAGGACCATCTTTGCAGTATCCCATAGGTTTTGGACTGATGTGTTTTCATTCTCATTGGTTTCCATGAATTGTTAAAGTTCTTCTTTGATTTCCTGGTTGACCCAAACATTTTTGAGCAGAGTGGTCTTTAGCTTCCAAGTGTTTGAATTTCTTCCAATTTTTTCCTTGTGATTGAGTTCCAGTTTTAAAGCATTATGGTCTGAGAAGATGCAGGGAATCATCTCAATCTTTTGGTATCAGTTGAGACCTGATTTGTGACCCAGTATGTGGTCTATTCTGGAGAAAGTTCCTTGTACGCTTGAGAAGAATGAGTATTCTGTTGTTCTAGGGTAGAATGTTCTGTATATATCTATGAGGTCCATCTGGCTCAGTGTGTCATCCAAGCTCTTGTTTCTTGTTGATTTTCTGTTTGATGATCTGTCTGTTGCTGAGAGTGGAGTATTGAAGTCTCCTACAATTAACGTATTGTTATCAATATCACTCTTTATTTTGGTTAACAGTTGGCTTATGTAGATGGCTGCTCCCATGTTGGGGGTGTAGATATTTACAACTGTTAGATCTTCTTGTTGGATAGACCCTTTAAGAATGATATAGTGTCCTTTTGTGTCTCTAACTACAGTCTTTAGCTTAAAATCTAATTTGTCTGATGTAAGAATTGCTACCCCAGCTTTCTTTTGAGGTCCATTGGCATGGAAGATGGATCTCCATCCCTTCACTTTCAGTCTGGATGTATCTTTAGGTTCAAACTGAGTCTCCTGTAGCCAGCGTATGGGTGGGTCCTGTCTTTTTATCCAATCTGCAATTTTATGGGAGCATTTAGGCCATTCACATTGAGAATGATTATTGAAGGATATGAAGTTATTGTCATCATGTTGCCTGTGAAGACCTTGTTTCTATAATTGTCTCTGTGAATTTTTGTTGTATGTCACTCTTGGGGTCTTTCTCCTTTTATAGAACCCCCCTTAATATTTCATGCAGGCACGGCTTAGTGGTCACATATTCTTTTGGTTTCTGCCGGTCTTGGAAGCTCGCATCTCTCCATCCATTCTAAATGACAGCCTTGCTGGATAAAGTATTCTTGGCTGCATGTTCTTCTTGTTTAATACCCTGAATAGGTCTTGCCAGCCCTTTCTGGCTTGCCAGGTCTCTGTGGATAGGTCTGACATTATTCTGATGTTCCTCCCTCTGTACGTAAGGAATCTCTTCCCCCTAACTGCCCTTAAGATGGTTTCCTTGGTTCTAAGATTTGCGAGTTTTACTATTACATGCCGAGGCATTGGCCTGTTTTCCTTGATCTTGGGAGGGGTCCTCTCTGCCTCTAGGACACGAATGTTTGTTTCATTCCCCAGATTAGGGAAGTTCTCAGCTATGATTTGCTCAAATATATCTTCTAGTCCTCTCTCTCTCTCTCTCCACCCCCTCAGGGATCCCAATAATTCTGACACTGGAACGTTTCATGTCGTCACGTATTTCTCTGATTCTATTTTCATGGATTCTGAGTTGTTTTTTCCCTGGCCTCCTCTTTTTCCTTCTTTTCTATCGATTGGTCTTCTAGATCACTAATTTATTCTTCTGCCTCACTTACCCTAGCTGTTAGATTATCTAAATTAGATTGGAACTTATTGATAGCATTTTTAAGTTCTGCCTGTTCGGCTTTCATTTCTGCCCTTAGAGACTCTATGTTGCCATTAATTGATTTCTCCATTCTAGCTATTGTCTTCACAACTGCTACCCTGAATTCCATGTCCAACATCTTGGTTGTATCTGTATTCATTTGTAAATCTGTGGCAGAAGTCACAGTCTCTGAGTCTTTCCTATTTTGGGGGTTCCTCCTCCTAGTCATTCTGTTGAGGAGTGGTTGAGGGAATGTACAGAGTCCAAATTATTGACCACAACCCAAGCAAGATGCACCTGTTTTATAGGGACCTTAGGGTTGTTGGCCTCTTGTTCTCCCAGCCTGTCCTCTGGAGGAGGGGCCTGCTGTGCTGTTACTCAGGTAACCCTGTTTGGGCAGAGTTGCCCTGCTCCCTGTGGTGGGGGATGGGCTCAGTGAAAACCGGTTTTTTGGGGCCTTTGTTCTCTGACAGCTTTCCCTGGTGGCTTTCTGCATCTCTTCCAAGAGTCAGAGCAGAAGAGATCATTTCCAACCCTCTGCCTCAGAGCAGAGAGATTGCAGTCTGTTCTTCAGTGAGCTCTCCAGTCCACACTATCTCCGTTTCTGTCTGTGGTGCTATAAACTGCAACATCCTGGGTTGTGCGCCAGCCGCCCCCAGTTCACACATGTGGCCCTGCCGCTCCAGGTTTCAGTCTGGGGGTGCTGCCCTAAAGTCCATTCCCCATTGCTACTGGTGAGTCTGTGCCCGGTCCCCAGCGCAGGAGACTTTTGCGCTCCTATGTTATTTCACCTTTTTGGCGCTAGCACTTATGGCAGCTCCCTCCCCCTTCCATTTGTCTTCGGATATGTGCCCATGGAATCACAGCTCCCCGCTTCATACCTCGAAACCAACCACCTGCGATATTCTGTTTGTAGAGATCCAGATATATCTTCTTACATCTCAAGCTGATTTCGTGGGTATTCAGAGTGGTCTGGTAGATATCCAGCTCAATTCCGGGGACAGGTTGGAATAAGGTCTCCTACTCCTCCACCATCTTTTCCTCCCTCACAACGTTCACACTTTAGATTGAATTTTTAACCACACTATAATAATCAGTTTAGTGATCATGAAAAAAATGTTTGTTTCTATGATCAGTATCTTAGGTACTTAGAGTATTTAAAATATTCTGATATACCAGCTTATAATTGTTATAAACTCCTAAAGAGTTTTTAAAATAAGTTTGCAACCAATGTTTAAATATTTGGAGAAACATTTATTAAGCTGGTAAGCATTGATGTGTCAATTGTGTAAGTGGTGTACAAATATTTATATGAGTATTTAGAGGAATGTTTATTATTAAGTAAGGTTTTAAAAACAGGCTTTACACCCAATACAAATTGCAGTGAGCTATGTGTATTTTAGGCATTTACAAATCTATTAGTAGTTATCTCTTTCCCATTCTGAGACACCATTATATTGGTCATAATTTTTTTTTAAGTTACAAACCATACAGAGAATGATATGTTCACAAACATCTTGAACAGAGACAGGGATGGACAAGTGTTAGGTGAGGAGCAGAGAGGAGTTAGGTGAGGACCAGTCCAGAGATGGCTGCAGCTAAAAAAAACTATGTGCAGCAGAGGATGAGGGGTGGGGAGGAGAGCACAAACAGGGGATTGGGAGTCAGCCCCCCCCCCCCACCAGGAATTTAACCACCCACCCCTTGCTCCAAAACCTAAAAGAAAAAAAAAAATCACTCTAGAGAAATTGAAGAAAACATCTGAGAAGAATGAGACTAGTTGGCAAGAATATCCAGGTTTTCAAAGAGAAAGTGAAGAGAATCAGAATACACCATTTCAAAATATGCCACTTTGACATTAGAATTATTTTAAGCTAAAGGCAATTGAGGAATAGAAAAGCTCTCTACCCTCTCTCTTTCTGTCTAAAAGCAGGGCATAAGTTGCCATTTGTAAAGGTAACATGAATTTCCCTTCACAGAAGTGTCCTAGTCTCCTCTCCCACACCAAACCTTACTGATATAACCTTTATCTTCCATTAGTTTCCCCTGATGTTTACCTGTCCACAACGTCCCCCTTCTGGAGTCCCAAATCCCTTTGTCCTGTTGTCTGGTCACATCTCCACAATTTATCACTCTGTTAAAATGGTATATAAATTCTCAGGTCTAGTCACTTCTTTGGTGTTTTCACTTTTTTCTATAAAGCCCCTGTGCCAGACACAATGGACTGAACATAAGAGGGGAAAGGGGAAAAGAAATTTTACAGATACAAGAAAAGGGACATAACATAATTCAAAGGAATGAAGTACTGGGAGTGGGAATTTTAAGCATGAGGATAAGAGCCACCTCAGATAAGGAACATTCTTACCACCTCTAAAAATTTCATATTAAAAAAAAAGTCCTTCATATAGACAATTGATTGCCCCACCTTAGAGCCTATTCATCAATTTCCTCTTCCTCTTTTTTCTTTAACCATTATCTTCAAGACGTATCAGTGAACATTACCAAATATAGAGTCAGAAAAATTCTCAGACCTACTCTGGCCTATTCTCTTGAGAGTAAGATGACATGACATGGAGATGCCACACCATTGGGACAGTGGCAGAGATAGGTTTCCAGACTCCCAGTTTGGCACTCATGTGGTCAGGGCAGTTAGAGGAGGGTTTTACATGGAACCCAGAAGTACAACTAAAATCATGCCCCCCCCCCAACAATTCCTCCTATATGAAAAATTCCTAACACACACAAACAAAATTTTAAGATCTGGTGTTGAATTTGTAGTTTCTCCCACAAACTTCCACCAAATCTATTGAACAAAGAAATGTTTTCACTTGAAGAATAAAAAATGTAAGAGCTCTTAGCATGTTGTTCATGGCCATGAAGCCAATGTTGCTGAAATAGATGAGATTCACAGACTTTCATATACCTGAATATAGATGAATGTAATTTGTCATTTTTTAAGAAAGTATACAAAAAAGAGAAAAGCTGGAAGTACTTTTCTTTCTTCTTTTGACTTGCAATGAATCAAAGACATGAATAACAATAACTTTGAATCATAAACCACAAAGCATCAGCCTGGTGTGTCAAAAGAAAATTTGATTAAGACTGACCTAAAATGAATTGCAGCTCCTCCACAGACCTCAGAGAACTCCCTGTTCTTCTTTGGTCCTTGGGTTTCTCATCTGAAAATTGAGGAGACTGGATAATCCTGATGATCCTAAGAGTTTCTTTCCTAGGTCTTCCCATTTCTAATATTCTGTATTGTTATATCATTAGTCCTCATTTTTAAAAATTATCCTTTTAGTCTTATAAGCATGATGACCAGCTTTGCCAAAATATATCTGTGTCCAAAATATACAAAAGCTGGAACTGTGATCTCTTGGCCAATAAAACCTAAACTATGAGAATTTGGCCTTTCTAATGGCATAAGGGACTGGGTTGGGCTAGCCAGAATCTGTAAAAATATCATAATCCAAAATAATATAAAAGTTGGCACCTGGAAGAAACATTTAGAAGTTTATGGGAAATCTTATAGAGATTAACACCCCAAACAGTATATCGGATACCTAGTCATGTTTGTGAAGGGAGAATTATACCCCCAAATTTGGAATAGGACCTTGGCTGGGAATCAGCTTGATTCAGGAAATTTTAATGAATTTCTCAATTGTGTAAAACCCTGTGCTCAGAGCTGTGGAGTACAATAAGAGGACAGAACATGGTCCCCATCCCTGGGTCCACAGTGTAGGAGAGTTGAGTCATTAAGAGCATGGGTTTTGCATTCTTTTCTGATTCCACCTCCTACTAGTTGTAGGAGTTTAGCCAAATCACTTAATCTCTGGAAGCCTCCATTTCCTCATCTGTAAGATGGGAGTGGTAATAACAGAGGATAATGCATCTAAAGCACTTAGCACAGTGTCTCAGGTACAATGAATTCTCAACAAACATGAATTTATGTAATGTATGTTATAAATGTTATAAATAGTGGGCAACGCAAAAAACATAAATAGGTAATATAATCAAGGTCAAGATGGAGTAAGTGTTATAGCAGGGCTACCTGACAATAATTAAGAGAGCACAGAGGCAGGGGAATCATGCCAACATGTTACAGTAAGCATATACAAAACAACAGCATTGGGTAGAGAAAGTAGGGAAGGATAAAGTTCTGACTTGTTTCTTTTTCTGGGACCCAAGATCAAACCTCAAGCTATTTTTACCACTTGCAAAGTAAAACCTCTCTAGAATCAGAAAAGTTTCAAAAGTCATAATTGGCAAAGGAGTTTGGATGATGTGATGCCCACAGGACACTGAGGCCAACCCTGGTGCTTTTCAATGTCAAGAGGCAAACTATGCCAAGTAAGTAATGAATAAGATATGTTAGACTGCTGTCTGAGAATAAGTTGGTCCATGGAAGCCCAAGAGGATGAAAAATATCCTCTACCCCCATATGCTATTTGGTGTGCTTATTCCCAGATATAACTCAATTCAACCAGAATGATAGAAGATCTGTCCCTTACCAATTTTCCAAGTAATAGCTAACTACTAAAATAGCAATCATCTTATAAAGTAGCTATCATGAACAGTCCCATTTTACAGATCTGGTAAGTAAAGCACAGAAAGAGCAAATAACGAAGGTCATATAACCAAGAAAACCTTGTCTGATAGTTATCCATTCTACTGTCTACAGGAGTGACAAGCACATGGTGGGTACAGTACAGATGTATATTGATTGTACTGAAAAGCCTGGGATTCACACTCAGCACTGCTTGGTTTATCCACTACACTCTCTGACATTCTTGTTAATAATGGGTAGTCATGTTCTCAGCAATTGCTTCCAAGCCTCATTTGGGAATCTACAGACCGTAAGGTTTGGTCAAATGTCAATGCTCATCATTAATTTTTTAAAAATCTAGCAATGAGCAGTTACCAAATCCCAGGCACTATACTGAGTACCCTGCATATTAATCTTTTTTTTAAAGATTTTATTTATTTATTTGACAGAGAGAGACACAGCGAGAGAGGGAACACAAGCAAGGGGAGTGGGAGAGGGAGAAGCAGGGAGCTTCTCCCATGGAGCAGGGATCTGGGATCATGACCTGAGCCGAAGGCAGACACTTAATGACTGAGCCACCCAGGCACCCCCATATTAATCTCTTTAATTTTCATATCAAACCCTTGATTAGATTACTGTCATTATTTCTGTTTTCAAGACAGACAACTGAGGCGCAGAGGAATTTAAAAAAATAGCAGAGCCAGGATTCAAACCTGGGCAGTTTGACACTAGAGTCCACTCTCATAGCCACCTCAGCACTTGTTAATACTTCCTTCACAATTTCATTGTGGGCATCCATCAACTTGACTTTCAGTCCTTGACTAGAGAAGTAGCAGTGTGCCTTCTCTCCTCTTAGAATAAATCTTGATGGTGAGTCCCCACATAGTGACTTCCTGGGGGAAGTTTTGCTGACCCCAACCATAAAACTAGATTCCAGGAGAAGGAAGGAAGCAAACCAATGGCAAGTGATGAATAGGTAGGATATTGAATGTGAGAGGAGCAGCACATGAGTGACAGCAGTTGCCTTGTTCATCTTTTACCTGCCTCTACTCTTTGTAAAATACTCACCCTACTACTTTTTAATGAAAAGGCTGATTTGGGCCATGATTTAGTGGGTTTCTTAAACATGTGTTTTTCAGACACATGCCTGCAAGGCATCGCTTCTCCTGACCTTGGAAGTTCAAAGGCAGTTTAGGCTCATCCCTGAAGCACTGTAGGCAGTTGCCTAGGAGATGGGATTTCAGTGGGTGGGAAAGGCTCTTCCCTGGGAAAAGGGGGAGGAGGGAAGTCAACTCTTCCTGCTCTATAAGGCCTAAAACTCCTCAAAGAGGGGAAAAAATAACTTTTATTCCACAATGACAGATGGGGCTTACATGCAAAAACCCATGAGAGGAAATACACTAATTTCAATTCATGTTAAAGAGGAAAGAGCTAATAGCAAAGCATTTCCTGAGAGTCCATGTGAATAGAAGAAAGTACACAGGGAGAAATGAGGCTTCTATAGAAGAGGAGAAGGGGAAGATGGGGGAGGAGTCCACCCATTTCACAGATGAGGACCCAAGCAAACTTCCTGCCTCCCTTCAAGACCACACCTAGCTTCTGTGTTTTGCCTATAACCGACCTAGCCTATAAGAGTTTCCTCCACTTGGGACTCTCCCCTGTCTTTAATCATGCAAATTCCTCTTGCTCCTCCTCTAACACCCTCCCTGCTTGAATGTCTTCCACAGGGCTCCTCCATTCCTGCTCCCATAACACTTTATACATCCTTTGATCACCAGTATTCATATTTAATTTAAAAAGAAGGAGGCAAAGAGATGAAGCAGGTGGAACAGAAAGGCACACATCCTTTATTTCACATCTGTACTATTGTGAGTTAAGTACTATTATTTGTGAACTACCAATAACAAAATGGGCTTAGAGATGTAAGGAAAACCTAGTTCACATGGCACATGGGGAGCAGAGCCAAGACCAAACTGTTGGCCATTTAGTCCAATTTGGCTCTAAGCCTTATTCCTTGTCAGAGCTTATCATCCACTGTTTTCATGGTCATCTTCCCTGGCAGACCATGAACTAACTCCTTGAAGCAGGTATTCTGACAAATTTATTGCTTCATTTCCCACTGTTCCCAGCTCAGTGTGTGGCACAGACTAGGCAAATGTCTGCTGAAGGAAAGAAGGAGAAGAGAAAAAAGGAAAGAGGAAGGAAGTGAAGAAGGTATAGAAGAGTGATTTGAGGAACAAGAAGATGGGGGAAGGAGTATTTCAGTGCTACCATCCAGGATGTGCAAGAAAAGTTATCCCAAATGAATCCACACACAGGTCCTGGAGCTGTGCCATCAGCTCTGCAAAGACTGACACAAGCAGACATAGGCTCTAAACGGCAAGCACAGTGACAGGATCACATTAACCTTAAACAGTGTCTGGTACAGATTATACCTTCTATCTGTTATGAACACAACTTTTTAAGGATATTAGCTAGTAGTTAGGACAACCTTACACTGTGAGAAATGCTATTTTTTAACAGTCACTGAGCCAGACCCACCGAATGTGCTTAGGGCAATGATTTCCAATTGCTTTGCAATTCTGACAGCCTATCAGTGCTTGGCCTCTGGATAGCAGACCCCCATCTTTAGCAGCACTGCATGGCAAGCATTTTATCATTATTGCTTTTGCTGATTACCAACATAAAGTCAGCTTGTTGCAAGATTTCAAATGACCCTGAAATATATAACTTGTAAGTTCCTCTGCCTCTCTCTCTCAGCTTCCATTCCATCCCACTGTTGGAGATAACCACAGAGAACCACTGATATCCACAATAATAAATGTATACTTCTTTATTCAATTGGGATACGATACTATATCCAGTCCTACAGCTAGCTTTTCTCAATTAACCAATTTTGGACACATTCCCATGTCAGTTCAAAATATTTTTCATTCTTTTTAGTATGTGCATCATACTCCACTGTGGAGATATACCATTATGTATTTAACCATTCTCCTACTGAAAGATATTAGGGTAAGGTTTTTTTTCCTATTAAAAACAAAGGCTGCAAAGAAAGAGCTCTATAGAGATATAGATGGCGACATAAATGACATACATATTATATACAGATGATAGTTCTCTTTGAATCTTATGCAAATATTCTGTACTCTAGATTCCTGGGGTAACATTTTTGGGTCAGTGGGTATGCATCATTAATTTTAATAGAGATTACAAACTACCCTTGCAAAAGTTTCACTAATATGTACTCCCATCATGTACTACATGATGAAAAGAACACTTTTGGGAGTGTTCTTTTTGGGAAAACTTCTTTCCTAGGAGCTTCAGTTCCCTTGGTTATAAAATTAGAACATCTCTAAGATTCCATATCTACATGGAGAGGGTGGGAAGTATTAGAAAACCAACTTAGAAATCACTGTTTGAGATCATAACCTTAGTATTCTGGAAGAATCCAGGTAAATCCCAAAGATGCCTCACATGATATCCTCTGCCCACCATGTCTAGAAGGGGTAGAAAATATTATTTATTACCATGCTCCCCACTCCTTAATCCCACACACAGCCTTGCAAATATGAGCTCATCAAATCCTAGAGTTGCAACCTCAGATGCCTGTAGGGACCAGAAGGTGAGGTCAGGAACAAAACAGGCCAAGGTACCCCAAGTTGGGTGATGGTTCATATCACTATCATCCAAAATCCCTAGTCTTAAATTGTATCATAGACTTTAGCATTTGGCTATCATTACTATGTCAACTGGCCAAGGAGAAACTAATTTACTAAAAAGAAAGAACTTGGATGGAACTGGAGGAGATTATGCTAAGTGAAATAAGTCAAGCAGAGAAAGACAATTATCATATAGTTTCACTTATATGTGGAACATAAGGAATAGCATGGAGGAAATTAGGAGAAGGAAGGGAAAAATGAAGGGGAGGAAATCAGAGGGGGAGACGAACCATGAGAGACTATGGACTACGGGAAACAAACTGAGGGTTTCAGAGGGGAAGGGGGTGGAGGGATGGGTTAGCCCGGTGATGGGTATTAAGTAGGGCACGTATTGCATGGAGCACTGGCTATTATAGAAAACAATGAATCATGGAACACTACATCAAAAACTAATGATGCACTATATGGTGACTAACATAACATAATAAAATAAAATTTAAAAAAGGAAAGAACATGGTAAGAGTTGCACATCATTTTGGGCCATTGGTAAAACCCAGAAGTCAGGTTTTCACTTGCTTGGCATGAACACAAATTACCTGGCTCCTCTGCTCCTTCCATGGAAATCTGAAACCATTTCATTTTCCAAGTCTCTTACTCCTCCCCAGCACCTCCATCATTTTCTCAAGCTCATTTTTTACTCTGATGCTGAGGATGAAA
Source organism: Halichoerus grypus (assembly GCF_964656455.1). Taxonomy (NCBI): domain Eukaryota; kingdom Metazoa; phylum Chordata; class Mammalia; order Carnivora; family Phocidae; genus Halichoerus; species Halichoerus grypus. Next base: position 45,852,977 of record NC_135713.1, on the reverse strand, counting down.
AAAAGGTTCATTCATGAAGGTAATAAATGAAGCCCTTACTTTGGAAGAGGGGTAATTAGTGCACATTATCACTAGGGCTAATGAGATCAGAGTGGGGCTGTCCAAGTCCAACATGCCTAATCAGGAATTTAAATTAAGAAGTCCCACTCTCCGTAATTAAGGAGATATTCACTGAAACACTGCACTCCTAATTCCTTTGTATTTCCATTCACCAAATCAGTATCAAATGTTTTATGACACTGAAAATATGCTTAGTTTAAAGGGAACAGATGCCCAAATCTCCCTGTACTCATTTAGAGAGACAATCTGATTTTTCTTTTTTTTTTTTTTTTTTTTTTTTTTTAAGATTTTATTTATTTATTTGACAGAGAGAGACACAGCAAGAGAGGGAACACAAGCAGGGGGAGTGGGAGAGGGAGAAGCAGGCTTCCCGCTGAGCAGGGAGCCCGATGTGGGGCTCGATCCCAGGACCCTGGGATCATGACCTGAGCTGAAGGCAGACGCCTAACGACTGAGCCACCCAGGCGCCCCGACAATCTGATTTTTCTTTATCTGGGGTGTTATCAGTCAAGATTATATACAGACACAGAGACACACAAGTGATTCTAACTGGATTTGGTTGAAATTGTTTCTTTATGAACTATATAAACAGAGCTTTCACAAAAATCTTACTGCTGTGGGGGGGGAAGAAGGTGTTAGATGTGGGAGGGGGTAGAAAAGGATATGTCTGAATTCTGCTATCATAAAAACTCCTTATTTTATTTGTAAAATCTTGGTGGCAGGGAATAATGTATCTTTGAGTAGGAAACAAGACTTTCATAAATTCCTACTGTATGTCTGATCCTCTTTCAGATACTTTTGCATGGACATGGTCCAATCGGACAGAGAGAGATTAATTTTTGTACCTAGATCTGGATTTAAATCATTCTTAGCGGGGCGCCTGGGTGGCTCAGTTGGCTAAGCGACTGCCTTCGGCTCAGGTCATGATCCTGGAGTCCCAGGATCGGGTCCCGCATCGGGCTCCCTGCTCAGCAGGGAGTCTGCTTCTCCCTCTGACCCTCCCCCCTCTCATGCTCTCTCTATCTCATTCTCTCTCTCAAATAAATAAATAAAATCTTTTAAAAAAATAAATAAATAAATAAATAAATCATTCTTAGCTACTACCTACAAGACCTTACATAAGACATTTAAAGACTCTAAGCCTCAATTTCATCTCTTATAAACTAGATTGCATTAAAATTAAAAACTTCTCGGGTCACCTGGGTGGCTCAGTCAGTTAGCATCTGCCTTCAGCTCAGGTCAAGATCCCAGGGTCCTGGGATCGAGCCTCACCATCCGGCTCCCTGCTCAGCGGGGAATCTGCTTTTCCCTCTTCCTCTGCCCCTCCTCTCTGCTTGTGCTCTCTCTCTCTCTCTCTCTGGCTCTCTCCCTTTCTCTCTCAAATAAATAAATAAAATCTTTTTAAAAATTAAATAAATAAATAATAAATAAATAAATAAAATTAAAAACTTCTCTTCATTAACAGGTGCCATGAAGAGCGTGAAAAGATAAGCCACAAATGTGGAGAAGCTATTTGCAATGAATATAACAAAAAAACCTTGCATACAGAATACATAAAGATCTTCTGAAAACAAATGAGAAAAATACAAACAACCAAATAGAAAATGGGCAAAATGCTTGAACAGACATTTTACAAAGAGAAAAATCCAAATGGGTAACAAATACATGAACATATGCTCAATCTCATTAGAAATTAGAGGAATGAAAAACACTGAAATGCAGACCAAATGAAATCCTAGGATACTATTTCACACACACACAAACCAGAATGCAAGGGGAAAATTACGCTTAATAATATTAAGTGGTAACAAGAATGTAGGGCAACAGAATATTTATACACTGCTAGTAGAAGTAGATTTTGTTATAATCAATTTGAGAAACTATCTGGCATCATGCAATAAATTTGAAGATGGGTATACCCAATACCCAGCAATTTCCAAGTTTCTATTTCATGTACCTGCTCTTAAGAAGTTCTTACAAATGTATACCAGGGTTCAATATATATTTATAGCAGTATTGTCTATAGCAATAAAAAATCTGGAAACAACCTAAATGTCTTATCAACTAAAGAGTTGATAATTTGTGACATATTCATACTGTGGAGTACTACAGTTGGGAAAAGGAATTGATGCTACAAGATACAACATGATGGGGTGCCTGGGTGGCTCAGTTGTTAGCGTCTACCTTTGGCTCAAGTCATGATCCCAGGGTCCTGGGATCGAGCCCCACATCAGGCTCCCTGCTCTGTGGGAAGCCTGCTTGTGTTCCCACTCTCTCTGTCTCTCTCTCTTGCTGTCAAAATAAATAAATAAAATCTTTAAAAAAAAAAAAAAAGATACAGCATGAATGAGCCTCAAGAGCATGATGTTAAAAGATAAAAGCAAATTGTAAAGTAGTTGACATAGCAGTATTCCATTTATGTAAAGTTTAAAAATATACAAAATTAAATCCTACAGCAAACCCAGTAGTTGTAAATCCATAAACACACATAAACACAAGCCTATAATCTTCAGTGGAGAGTGGGGGCAAGTAGGAATAGAACAAAGGGATACAAAAGTGGCTATAGGTAAGGATTCATCCATGCATCACCTGGACCTCATGACAGGACACTGTGGAGGTGTCATGGAATGAAATGGGAAGATGGCTAAGAGGGAGGAGAAGTGGCCCACATCTCTACAAATCATGCCTGGTAGGTTGGCTTCAAGGCACTTTGCTGATTCCACTAGAAGGTATCTAATGCTGGGGTGCCTGGGTGGCTAGATTGACTAAGCATCCAACTCCTGATTTTGGCTCAAGTCATGATCTCAGCATCGTGGGACTGAGCCCCACATCAGACTCCATGCTCAGTGGGGAGTCTGCTTGGGATTCTCTCTCACCCTCTTCCTTTAGCCCCTCTTCCCTGCCCCTGGATCATGCACACTGTCTTTCTAAAATAAATAAATAAATCTTTGAGAAAGAAAAGAAGGAAGAAGAAGAAAGAAGGAAGAAAGAAGAAGGAAGAAGAAGATATCTAATGATGTAATGCCTGGAGCCCATTAACCAAAACTGAAACAGCAGGCTCTTTTAGGCCAGCCTAATGTGAAGTGTGCCTTCAAAGGACAGGGATCTAGAAGGTGTTAACTTATCCCCACTCCTTAAGCCCTATCTATGTCAATACTGAGTTGCATTCAGGATTCTCACTCACACCTGAGCGTGAGAGTCTCTCCTTTCCTTTCCCAAGGAGGAAAAATGGAGAAGAAATAAGCTGACATAAAGCACCTGCTACAGTCTAGACACGACACACAGGATCACATCTGATCCACACTGCAGCCCTGTGCAGCAGTTAAGATTATTCCCATATGATGGAACTAGAGGGTATTAAGCTAAGTGAAATAAGTCAATCAGAGAAAGACAAGTATCATATGATCTCACTGATATGAAGAATTCTTAATCTCAGGAAACAAACTGAGAGTTGCTGGAGTGGTGGGGGGTGGGAGGGATGGGGTAACGGCGTGATAGACATTGAGGAGGGTATGTGCTATGGTGAGTGCTGTGAATTGTGTAAGATTGATGAATCACAGACCTGTACCTCTGAAACAAATAATACAATATATGTTTAAAAAAGAAAAAGAAGAAGAAGAAGAAGATAGCAGGAGGGGAAGAATGAAGGGGGGGAAATTGGAGGGGGAGATGAACCATGAGAGACTATGGACTCTGAGAAACAAACTGAGGGTTTTAGAGGGGAGGGAGGTGGGGGGATGGGTTAGCCTGGTGATGGGTATTAAGGAAGGCATGTATTGAATGGACCACTGGGTGTTATATGCAAACAATGAATCATGGAACACTACATCAAAAACTAATGATGTAATATATGGTGACTAACATAAATAAAATTTTTTTTAAAAGATTATTCCCATATGCCAATGAGGATATCAATTCTCAGAGAAGTTAAGTAATTTCCTTCTGGCTGTACAGCTAGAAGATGACTAGATGTGCATTCAAACCTAAGTTTGCCAGCACCAAAACTCCATAATCATCCTGCTAGTTATCCAAGCCATCTCCCAGCTGCACAGGGCTGGGAGGTATGTTGAACAACAAGGATGGGTGGTGGAGTAGAAACAGAAGAATATGAAAGATCAGGAGTCACATCTACTACTGGAAAAAAAAAAAAAAATGGCTCCTGACTACTAGAAAACCAGTATTCCCAAAACACACCACCTGGAAGAGAATACACACACAGGAGACTTAGTTTGTGGGGAGGATTTGTGAGAGGAGAAAAGGGAAAACCCAGTGCTGAAAAAGAATAAAAATGTAATAGAAATTACAGGTCTTAGAAAACTCTCATCCTAACACTTGTTGAGACCAGAAATTGTTAATCTCTCTATTTAGATCACGGTCACGGTACTGTTCACCACTGGGCTTTCTGCCCCAAATCCCTCAAAGTACATCCAAGCATCTCAGCCCACTCCCACCCCTTCATCCTGGAGAAGTTAATAAATTAGCTAGCAGAGGCTGTTTCTGTCTCCCTGCTTACCCGATTAATGATAATCTACTGGGGATGAACAATGTTCAGGCTGATGCAGAGGGAATTGCAATTAATTCCTCAGAAACATATTCTCCTCTGACTGGTTCCTGTGCAGAAAGCCCCTGCATTTATCTCAGCCCAACAAAGCTGTAATGAGATACAAAACCTTTAAGAAAGGCAGCCTTTGACTCAGACTGGGCACTGTGGATGTTAGCCAATCCCAGCGACCAGCCTACCTCATACCCCAGTCCCAAAGCCTACCTAACACCTCCCTCATTTCCGTGACAAACTGGTCTCTCCACAGCCTGGATCCCAAATACTGCTCATTGCTGCCAATCAGAGAGTGCACACTCTGTACCAGGTGCTGTGGAGTATCAGGCATTGGTTAGGAGCACTACTTTTGGGGTGAGGCTGCCCCGATTGGAAAGTTGACTCTGCCTTTTACCAACTGTGTGAACTTGAGCAAACTGCTAAACTCTTCTGAATCTCAGTTTCCTTATTTATAAAATGATTATAATAATACCTTTATGCACAGGAGGATTACAGGATTAAAGCCCCTAGCGCAATGTACGGTGCAAAGAAAGCTCAATAGATATTGACAGTCTTGATTATTGCCATTCTAACTACCTTTTTTAGGCCAGTAAGGTGGGTATTATTCATCTCACTTCACACCTAAGGAAACTAAGACTCAAACAGGTAAAGCCTTTTATTTACCCTAGGACATAATTCATTCCTGGCAGAGCCAGGTTTCACATCTATTTCAGGATGGTGTCAAAACTAGGATGCCTCTTCTCTGGGCTCATCTCTGGTGTTTCTCCAGATTTATTTGCAATCTTTCTGAAACACAGGCAGGGAGCCTTCATTTCAGGATTCTCTTCTGACACTGCCCTAGAGAAAAGGAAGCCTCCCCAAGCAGTTAAGCACTGATTCAGAATGCAACAGGATAGAAGTTGTCCCCAGAGACTGAAGGAGCAAGGCTGGCAAGCTGTGGCACCACCTAAAATCTGAAAGTAGGCAGCACTCATCCCCGCAACCACCAACACCCACCCAACTGTTGTCTCAGTTATAAGCGCCACCCTGAAACCCCTGTAGGAAGCAGGCCTTCTCAGCCCAGCCTGGACCCCTATTTCAGAAAGGTGTGGTAAAATCCAGAGATTATGAAAATCTAATTTGGAGACTGCAGGATCTTTGAGGAAAAAACTTAAGGTCTGAAAGATAGCTATTATTCTTGAGATAATTTCTATGTAAGCCCAGTTTTTCTACTGGGATGTTTACCCTGAGGACAGTTTGAGGTTATAGGGAGGCAGCTGGGTGCTTCACGAATGGCCAACTGCAACATTCTCATACCGGTTGTCGCTCATGTAGGAAATAGTTGTGACAACCCTGATTCCATGTTTGGAAGGAAATCATTATCTAGTTAATATCAAAGGCAGGGGATGGCCCCCAAAGGTCTGTTTCCATTAATAATCTTTGTTTAGAGATCATACATTTATGCTAAGTGTTTCAAACACTCCTCCAGTCTCCAACACTAGTAAACTCCTTTCTCACATATAGAAGAGGCTAGGTCTCCCAGTGACCTTTCTTAATAGTAAGAGGCAATAGCATCACATTATAAAGCTTATGTGGGAGGAAACTAAGTGAATCATGGCCAGTACAAAGTAAAAATTCTATCCTCGGCACATAATCTCTTCAGTTCATTTCTAAAGACCCACTTTAAGTTCCATCCTTTCCAGAAAGCCTTCCTTAATGACCACTGGCATAACTCCAGCCAGAGAAGGCCATGAAAACTCTTAGAAACAGTCTCAGCTCCTTATTCTTTACAATTCTATTCTAGGATGATAATTCAGCACATTATTTTATCATTGAATGCTCACAAATACATGTCATGTTCTAGAGCTCCCTGTTTGACTTTTCTCTTTTCTCTTTAAATTGATTGTAAGCTCACTGAAGACAAGGGATGAATCTTCTTATTTTATCCCTATTACCTTCTATGGCTCATGATACAAAACTGCAGATACCTATCACATGGTATCACCTCTGTGTTTGTGTTTGTGTCTTGCCAAACTAGTAATTCTATTTGCTTTTATTAGTCCTGTAATGAGTCAAGAAAACATAATGGAGCCATTGTACATAGGCTGAAACATCTGATGAGAAGAGTAGAGAAGTCCTAATTTTCTTCCCCTACTAAGCCAGGAGACCCTCTAGGAAGTAACATTTACTTGAGTGCGATCAGGAAAGAGGAAATCAGGAAGGCCATGTCTGGCAGGTGCTGGTTTAGACCTATGAGAGTAAGGTATAAAGGACGCTTGAGGTTTCTAGATTGACCAGTTCAGCTGACCACAATGTGAAGTTTTGTTCGTGGTAATTGCTCAACACATTTCTCTCTCCGGTGTCCACATCTTGCTCAGACCCACCTGCTTCTACTGCCGTCCATCATCTCCCATCCTAAGCACCAGGCCAGCAAGTCATGGCTTGCTTTGATTGCTCAGCATGGTCTGAGCAGAGCCAATCAGGGTTCTTCTCTAAGTTTAATAGACAGGCATTAAAAAAGGGTAAATTCTCCTTCTGCCATGGATGTCCTAAATTGGAACCATTTAAGCCTAATCTGTTAGCAACCATCTTCCATGACTATATGAAAGACACCTGTCTGTGGTAGGATAGAATGAACTTGGAAACAGAGAAAGTCAGAGACGAGAGGTAGTGAGAGAAAGACAGCCTCCCTGACATTACTTGAGGTACTGAATATACCCAGGCCCTGGATCCCTAGTTTCTAGAGCAAATTAATTCTTTTTACTTAAGCCAGTTTAACACAGGTTTCTGTCACTTACACAAACAGAATCCTGACAAATATAAGACAGGTCTAGCAGGAACAGAAAGTGTACACTTCATGAGGCTAGAGGCCATATCTACCTTATTATTGCTGTGTCCCTAATGTCCAGCTTGATAATTATTTGGTAAATGAGTGGATAAATCTTTGAAGAATCCTAAATACCTCAGCAGGAACTAGTCCCACTGAGAAGAGGCAAGAGGCCTAACAAGAATCTGAATCATGGCCATTTACTCTTTGAAGAAGATGACTGTCCCTTCTTTTTATTCCAATCCACCCTACAAGAGTTTCAAGAAGTCACCAATTTATTGGTTAAATACTAAAGCTTCCTAATTTGACTCTTTTTGTCAGTGATGTAGTCCAGGTTATAATTATGTATTGTGATTAGAATGCTTTTTATGTGTCTGTGGAGTTTGTCTACAAGAACTTTGAGGGTTCATTCTTTATCCATTCACCTTCTAAGGCCACTGTAGACCCTTACCAAATTGTGAAGGTCTCTGGTAAGATATTTATTAGATGTTTTAACATAACTCCCATTCCCCAAAGTAGAATCCTTCAACAGTAGTAACTTAGCAACATGACAAAATACCTCCAACAAGCAAAAAGAAGCAGGAAAGAATTGGTCTTTGGTCATACTTGTTTTCTTGCAACAAGTGTGTCACTCACGGATAAGCAAAAGAAACAGAGAATTGCTACCACACGTATGTTTCCTTGGTTGGTGTTGACAAAGATGTTTGTGTACAAACAGGAAGGCAACAGAGCCCATGTACATAAATGGTCCAGCAAATCTGCACTATTCCTAAATCCCTCAGTTAATTTTTCAACCCCACTACATCCATATGAAATACTGGGGACTCAAAAAGAGAAATATTTGGAATAAATTTAAGAGTGTGGTCTTTTTACTATGCCTTGGCAGGGAGGTATGGAACACCGAAGCAAATATGTTCCAGTATATTCTGGGCACCAGTGTATCTGGTAGATACCTATAAAGTGCTTAAAGTTAGAAAAAACACATGCTGAGGTTTTCATCCCTGATCCCTGTTTTTTTTAGGTCCGCATCCAAGGTTACTCAATGGCCTCCCTTAATGAAACACTGGATCGATAGTGGTAGTGATGGGGAAGCATGACAGAAAGTCAAGGCTAATGCTGTGAAGAGGTGCTCCTAACGAGGAGCATCTATGAGACAACAGTATTTGTGTCACCTGAGTTCCACAGTCCTTCTTCGGTGTTGCTCCATAGTGTCCATGATTATTAGCCAACGGGATCACCATGCCATCCCAACATCTGCTCAACACCAGGTAACACTGATAAGACAGCTCCAAATTGTTGCCAGCATGATCTTACTTATGAGGAGACTAGTCCTTATCGCTCCAGTACTTTAAAATTTTCAAGGAACCCCCATCACTTATAGGATGGAACCCAGATTTCTTCTCATGCAGCACAGGGTCTCTGGTGATCTGACACCTCTACACTCAGCCTCATTGCAAACCTCTGTAGCTTCACACTTTTTTCTCCAAATGCGCAAACTTCTGCAGCATGTCCCCTCTCTCCCAATGATTCTTGCTCCAATGTGTTGGCCTCCACAGACGACCTCAGGGGTCAAAATCATACCATCTCCTCCAAGAAACCTTTCCTAAGCCCTCGTCTCCACCCCACACATCCATAACCTGGGTAAAGACTCCTTCTTGGTGCTCCCAAATGGCCTGTACTTGCTGCTTTCATTGCATTTACCACAGGTCATTATAATTTTCTACCTATTAGTCAGTCTCCCCCATTAAACTAGGACATCCTTCTGGGCAAGAACTGTGTCTTAGGCAATTCTGAATCACCAATGCCTGGCACAGAAATTGGTGTATAGGAGGCCCTCAAAAGATATTTGTTGAATAATGAATGAATCCATAACTCTTCTTAGAGCACACCCACAAGCATATGCATACCCTTCATGTGCAAGTGCACACACACCCCTGATTACAACTTTTGGAAAGAGGAAAGGAATTATAAAATAATAAAATGCCAGTATTAGAGGGACCTTGTGAAAGACTAACCTCTTTGTCTACGTGAATACTTTCTTACCCAAACCTGTAGGTCATGTCCAACATGCACATCTCCAGTGACTAATGGGGAACTTCCCACCTTAAGAAGCCACCTTTTCTATTCTGGGCTGCTCTGAATGTTAGAAGGTTCCTGCTCCTGATGAGCTGAATTTGCCTGACTATAACTTCTAGTGACTCACTGGTCCTAGCTCTGCTCCCTAGAGCCACACAGAACAAGTCTAATCCCAAGGTAGCCCTTCAAATATTTGAAGACGCCAAGTCTTCAGTCCTCCAGAGTACACAAATTCCTTAAACTGACACCAAACACTTGAGTTCTGAGTCCCTTTCACAGACCTGGTCAGTCTTCCTGGACATGCTCCAGAATCAGCCCCTGAGATGATCTGTTAAAAACTTTAGAAGTATGTATTGGTATAAATTCTAAAACAAAATTCTTAAACTTAATTAAACATTAAAATCACTGGGGAAAGTTATTAAAAATATACTTTGGGGGATCCCCACCCTCAGAGTCCAATTCCATGTGTGTGCAGTGGAACCCAAGAATCTATTTTAATAAACTGCTCAACCAATCCCAAAGACCACTCTTCAAGAAACAGTCATCTAAGAAGTCACCAATTTTGGCTTTCTCTTCCACAAATGGAAATTAAATCTGTCTTCCTCTCTGATCACAGGGTAAGGTGTGACCTACCTCCTAAATTAATTATAGAATACAGCCTAAATAGTGAATGCACAATAATGATGGAATGGGAATCAGACATTCACTAAGCCTTCATATTTGAACAAAAGAAGAGATGGCAGGTGGCGTCCCTTCATCAGAAAGTGAGTTAGAAAGGTTGGTCAAGGGAATGAGAGACCAGATTTCATGCTCTTCATCCTTCTGAACAGCAGTCTTTTAAGCAGCATAAAGATAAATGATCTGCTGTCTGTATTTTCTGAATGTGTCATGGGACGGCTTTTCCATTCCATAAATACTTATATTAGTAAATCAAATAAGCTGGAAAAGCACTTAGGCATGATGCCGGGAGAAAAACCATGCCAGCATTGTTTCACTTCATTAATGTTATTAGTAAATCATTAATTGCCACTATTGAGGAATTCTACTTAAAGAGAAGCTTTAGAGAATGAGCTACAGAGAATAAGGCAGCATAGACACATTTCCAGGGAGGGAGGCAAGAATGAAGGATGTTAAAATCTCAGACTCTAGAAAGAGATGATGCTGAGTTCAACTCCTGACCCTTCCCTTTAATAATTCATTACCTTAAGCAAATTACTTAAGTGTTCAGAGCTACCATTTTCTCATTTGTAAAATGGCATTTCTAATGGTTCTAATATCATGGAGTTGTTATAAAAACTAAATGATAAACAATGCAAGGTCCCAGGTCATTAGGTATTATTTCCATATCTGTGCATGTATTTATTCCCTTATTATTTCTTTCTTATCCATACTGCATAGATTTAGTAGTCAAACTGCCCTCTCCATTTCCTAGCTAAAGACACTACAGGAAAAGTTTGGTCAATCGCCATGAAAACAAAATTCAGGTTGTTCAACCACAAGACCAAATCTGCATTTTTCCAACACTCTCCCTCGCAGAATATTGCCCTTGTAGCAATTAGAAACAAGGGAGCTTCTTAAAGCAAACTGACCTGATGCCCATCCTGGGGAACCTAGAACAACACAAGAAAAGCTACAGACCTGGATTCTATTCTCCTCCATGCATTCAATTATTCCTTCATTTGTTCATTTCACAAATATTTATTAAGACCATTTTCTGTGCCAGGCACTGGGCTAGGACCCGAGGATACCAGTGAGTAAGGTAAATCAGATGGTCTTTGTTCTTGCTTTGTTTAGGTTTCTGTTCAAATATCACCTCATCCAAGAAGCTGCCCTGATTGAGCACCCTATCCAACAGAGCAACCTGCATCCCTGTCACACTCTGTTCCCTTCCCTGTTTTCTCTCTCCATTCTCTCATATGCTATGCTTTTATTTCCTCCCCACATCCCTTGCTAAAATATAAGGCAGGGACCTTCTCCAATTTGTTCACTTTTACATCCCGAGCTGCAAGTATGTTGCCTGGGCCACAGTACATACTCAACTAATATTTGTTGACTGAATAGAAGGAAAAATCTTGGTGAGGGGAGGGGGAGGCAGGGAGAGGAAATAAATGATTGTGAATTACTAATACTGGAAAGGAAATCCACCGGGGTTGGCTAGGGAATGACGAGCAGGGAGCCTCTTAGTAGGCAGATAGTGATGATTAATCCAGGGGTCAATGAGCCACCCATGCACAGACAGGGAAAGAACTCTGCCCTTTGCCCCTGTGTGACCCTAGGCCTGTCACTGCCCTTTCCGACCTGCACCAGAATCAGGACTCAGCAATCAGAAGCAACTCTCACCTGTCAGACCCCTCGTAGGGCTTAGCATGCTCAAGATGCTGAGGTCTGGAATAGCATTAGGGACCTCGTGGGGACGTGATACTTAAACAAAATGCCTTCATAAAATCCACTGCATGCACCACTGAAATTACAACAGAAAGAGGATTTAAGCCTGGGTTTTCAGCTCAGGGAGCCATGCAGCTCTGCAATATTTTGGTTATGCTCTAATTAGTTGTTAGCATACAGTGCAGGTGTCAGGTAATCTGCACTTACTATAAAGAACTCTGCAAGTAGCAACCAGCATGAAGAAATAGGGAAGCCACGGCACCCCTACCCTTGAAAGAGATCCACCATCCCCAGTGCCAAATGAAGGTACTCTACAGAGGCAAACCTCACAGGGCTGTGGCATGTTAGGGACTCAGGTGGGGGACAGAGATTTGACAGCCAGTTGCATAAGTGAGGTTAGCTGGGCAGTGGAGCATCTCTGGGAAGGGCTGCCTGTATGTTCACCATGAGGTCCACTGGGAGGGGAGGTACCTCTCCATGTCTCCCATTCTACTGAAAAACTAGGCAGCATAAAGGTATCACCACATCTTCATTCTAAAAAAGGAATGGAGGCAGAGGAGAGCAAGCAGCTCAGAGAGGTCAGAGTTAACCACACCGGTGCTGGGACACCTGGCACCACCACCAGCTCTCCACCCTGTCCATCTGAAAGCATTGCTCCTATCATCTGAACGACAACACCCCAGACTCTAACAGTACTCACACATGTAGATTAAAACTACCACACTGTCAGAACAAGCACTGTGTCCGCATCCTGGCACATTACAGCCAAGTGATCCAGGCTCATCACTTCAACTCTGGACCTTAAAAGCTGAAGTACAGAGCATTCAGGGGAGAGAATAATTTTAGACAAGATAATTTATGTTAAACCATCAGCATTCAACCTGGAATTCATTTATTAGATTAGCTTTTGAAAAAGACATAATGCTGGTGGCACCTGGGTGGCTCAGTCGTTAGCGTCTGCCTTTGGCTCAGGTCACGATCCCAGGGTCCTGGGATCGAGCCCCACATCGAGCTCCCTGCTCAGCGGGGAGCCTGCTTCTCCCTCTCCCACTCCGCCTGCTTGTGTTCCCTCTCTCGCTGTCTCTGTCAAATAAATAAATAAAATCTTAAAAAAAAAAAAAAGACAATGCTGAATGAATGGAAGCAAGAATGTATAAGTTTTAATGAAAATAAAAGTTTTAAAAAAATGGACTAAATTATGGCCCACTGCTGGAGAGAGAGTTGGCCTGGAGAGATAGGGTCCTACTTGCCTGCCCAAAGTGATCAGAGGAGGCAGAAGAATGCTGGGAACCTGAAGACAACAGGCTCGAGAGGGAGGCACCAATCAGAAAAAATGTCATCTTCTTCACAGTTTTGCCAAGAGCATGCCCTACTCTCCACATTCCCTTTGGGTCTCAGTCTTCCCACCTGCAAAATGGACATAATACCACATACCTCTTACACTTGGCTAAACATTAAGTGAAGTAGCATTAGCCAAGCACCTAGCAGAGGGCTTGGTGCATAGTAGGCATTCAGTAAGTAAGAGTGGCCTTCTCTTTCCTTCTTGTGGAGGTGGCTAATTTAGAAAAACAACAGTAATAATAATAAGACTACAACACACTAAACCTACAGAAAGAAACCTGAACCCTGAATAATGAAGACTAACTTTATATATTCAGTTCAAAAGATGGAGGACAACTGCTTTAAAATCATTTCTCTGGAGAAAAGGGACAGCTTAGGGATGGATAGGTGACATCTCCCCCACACCGAGTCAAGCTATCTGGGGGCCTAAAGCAACTCAGGTTCGCCTGAGGTAGACAAATGTTCCCACCTTATCAGTGGGTTTCTTTTCTAATTAAAATGCTTGAACTTCTGTAAGCTCCAGGTGTCCAGAGGAAGGGGGGGTGGGCTGGGAGGAGGAGAGCAGTAGAGCTACAAGGAATCTTCTTCCCTGTTTAAAATCCAACAAAAAAAGGTTATTGCCAAAAATGTAAGCAAAGAACGTGATTGACCTGGCAACAGTGGTCTCTAAAGAGACACCAAATTAGGAAGAAAGAGAAAAAGTATGTGGCCTGAAGGTCCTTCCCCAAGAGGGTGGGGGCTCACTGCTTGGGGCTGGTGGCACCCAATTTCTGTCCAGCTGGCACTCTCCAAGTGACAGCATGGTAGGGAGCCAAGAAGTTTCCATAAAGGGACTATGGACTATAGAGGTAATAGATGATCTTTATTAAGTCATTCCTTTACACCAGCACTTTGCATTCATCATCTCACTCTTCCTTATGACAACTCTTTTCATTTACTACTACCATTATCCCCACTTCATCAATGAGGAATCTGAAGTACCAAGATGGCAACTTTCTCAGGCATCACAGCCAAGAGATGGTAAAGATGGGATTCAAACCCTAGGAGCTCCATAATGATCATTAACATTTATTGGGCACTTACTAAATGCCAGGCACTGGGCTAAACCCTTTACCACATCATTTCATTTAATCCTCATGGCACTCCTAGGGGGTGGCTATTGTTATGACAGCCAGTTTACAGATGAATAAACAGATTCAGGCAAGTTAGGTGACTCACGAAAGTTATACAGCCAGTAAGTAGTGGAAACAGGATCCAAACCCAGATTCCAAACCCATCCTGTTGAAGGCTGTGCTCTACTCACCATACTAACTCAAGAGCTGAGGACAAAGAAGATGCGGGGGGGGGGGGGGCAGCACACCTGGGTGGCTCAGTTGGTTGAGTAGCTGCCTTTGGCTCAGGTCAGAATCCCAGGGTCCTGGGATCTAGCTCCACATTGGGCTCCCTGCTCAGTGGGGAGCCTGCTTCTCCCTCTCCATCTGCCACTCCCCTGTTGGGCTCTCTCACTCTCCCTCTGTCAAATAAACAAATTTAAAAATCTTAAAAAAAAAAAAAAAAGAAGAAGATGATGATGCAGGGGATTAAAACTAGAAAGTCATGTGCTCTGGAATGGGGTTCTAAAATTTTGTTTCTGAGATGTTCCCAGGGGATGCAGATGTTGCTGGTCTGGATCACACCTTGGGAAGAGCTGATCCAGAGAGAGTGACCTGAAGGATTAACATGGGGTGGGTAGAAGATGGAATGCACTGGAGAGAAAAAGACAGGGATGGGGTACTCAGAACAGCTTCTGTGTGGCACATTCTATGACACTTTATAAGGCTGTGACCATCACCCTTCGTGCAGGTGAAGCACTTGGTGACCAAGCCCCTGGCTTCTGAACTTCGGTCCTATGGGATTCCACGTTGGATGTCATGAGTTCTAGGAATCTTCTCCCTAAACTCCTGAACTTTGAGTTAGATATACTCTGAAAGGTACACATCACCTACAGAACCAGCATTATAGTGTATTATAAAGACATGTTTCAAGTGTGTCTCCTCTCCTATGAGATATAAGGGCTAAAATTAAGGTCCAGGGGCACCTGGGTGGCTCAAATGGTTAAGCGTCTGCCTTCAGCTCAGGTCATGATCTCCAGGTCCTAGGATCCAGCCCCACGTTGGGCTCCAGGTTCAGCGGGGAGTCTGCTTCTCCCTTTCCCCCTGCTTGTATTCTGTCTCTCTCTCAAATGAATAAATAAAATCTTTAAAAATAAATAAATTAAATTAAGGTCCAGTATTATCTGCCACCTTGACATATGAAACAGGGAGGGCTTTGGATAGCCTAACCCCAACTTTCCCCCCTCCCAACTGTGCTCCCACAGAAAAGGTCCTCCTTATCAAGGGGGACCAGACACAGTTCCTACTTATCCCTTAGAGGTGGGTTTCAGCTCCTTGCCAGCTCATGGAATTACTCAACAAGCCAATCACAGCCTCCTGTGGGAACCAAGGGTCATTCTACCCTCTTAATCTACACAGCCTGCATCTCATAGTCCCCAGTCATTCACTCTGTTCCCAACAGCAACCCCAAGTGGGCCTGCATGGTTTGCAGTGTCCTACTCCATATACTGTGAGTATACATGAGTAACAAATTGCTGTCCTTATGTATCCAGTGTCAGGTGCCCTGTGCAGTCGTCCCCGTGACCTGAGGCTAGGAATCCTTCTTTCACCAACAGAGCAAAGAGGAGGGGGTGACAACACCTGAGATGGTGAGCTCCATGCGAGGAGGCATTCTATCCATCTTACTATCCTCTCCAGAGCCTGGTGTGGGCCCAGGGCTCAGTAAAAGCAATTACACACACATAGGACTGAATTGCTTTGAAACCTCACAACCCTCTGGAGTTTTGTTTTGTTTTGTTTTGTTTTTGACAAATGGAGAAACTGAGGCTTGAGAGTTGACATGACTTGCCAGGCCTGCTGGCTGCCAGCCCACAGCAGAGGGGCAATGTCCATGGAGAACACGGATCTGCCCTTGCTGGGTGAGCAGATCCTGGGGGACAGATCCATCCATCCGTTCTATGGACACCCTGCCAGACCAACTCTGCCCCAGCCCAGGGGCTCAGCAGCCACAGGGAGCTGCCGTGGGCAGGTTCTGGTTGCCTTCCTGCTCTGCCTGAGCACATTTGAGAAACTGGGCCTGATGCAATGGAAAGATCCATTCTCAGAAACCCTGTTCAGGGCAGGTGAACTTTGTGTGATTCCAGTCACACCAGAAGTAGCCCCAAGTACGTTCTAGTGCTTAGAATCAAAGGTGCTCTGATTGTGTACCAGGGGTGATGGGGGTGCAGGGGAATGAGGGGTCCACTCAACACTTACCAAGCTCAGCAACCACCACAACCTCTACATCCTGTGTCCAGCTCTATGGCAGGCTCATCATGTACCACATGCCATTCAGCCCTCATGGGAGAGCCGAGAGCGGGGGCACTGAAGACAAGAGGTCAAAGAACACACTGTGCAGCACAGCCACAGTCTGAACCCCAGATTCCATGGCTCCCAAGTCTGGGCCACACAAGTCCCCTCAGCGTCCTGGATATGATGGAGCAGTAACAAAGACAGTACCTTTCCTCTGAGAATTTACAGCCATACACACAGGGGAGAAGAACCTAAGAGCTCTAATCAAGGACTGGCCCCATGACATCAAAGGTGGGCTGGGAGTCACCTTTCCCACTATGGAAATGCTGGACATCCTCACACCAGAGGATTTCCTTTCGGCAAAAAACATTAGTTCAAATCTTAAAGGTCCATTTAAAATACCGTCAGCAATACAAGCAGCTAATGTATAGTAGAGTTTTTCCTACTGACCCCACACTGCTAAGTGTTTATATGGAAAACTGAAGATCCATTTGGAGCAATATTTTCTTCCATTTATTGAGGGTTCCATTATGTACCAGGAATTGTGCTAAGGGCTTTACATACATTTTATGTATATTCTCAAAATAGCTTTAAGAGATCATGGTAGTGTATGTTCCATTTACAGATAAGAGAGGTGAGGCAGAGAGGTTAAGCCTGGATTTTCAAACTGAAGTTTGTGACTCATTAGTGGGTTATAAATGAATTTATCCGGTCATGACAAGCATTGCTTTAAATGAGTACACAGGAGAGAGGACAGGAATGGAACGAAACAGAACAGATCAGAGTGCAAACCACACGGAAGTATTTTCTTCTGTTCTATTCCAAGATATGTGTTTGCATGTGTACAATGAGTAGTATTGTGAAATACTACCTCATACTATTACAATACTATTGTAAGGCACCAGAGCCATGGGTCTCTGTGGAAGGTCTGAAAACCACTGGGTTAAGTAATTTGTCAGAGGTCACACAGCTAGCAATTTGTGAAGCCAGGGTTCAAATTCACAGTCTTTCTCTAGAGCCTACACCCTTGACCTCTAAACCAGTGTTGTCCAATAAAAGTATAAAGGAATCCATTTTGTAATTTAAAATTTTCTAGTAGGCACATTTAAAAAGTAAAAAAGCCACATTTAAAGTTATTAAAATTAGGGGCGCCTGGGTGGCTCAGTCGTTAATCATCTGCCTTCGGCTCAGGTCATGAACCCAGGGTCCTGGGATCGAGCCCCACATCGGGCTCCCTGCTCCGCGGGAGGCCTGCTTCTCCCTCTCCCACTCCCCCTGCTTGTGTTCCCTCTCTCGCTGTCTGTCAAATAAATAAATAAAATCTTAAAAAATAAAGTTATTAAAATTAATTTTAATGTTTTGATATTGGGTTATATAAAATGAATTATTTCAACATGTAAAAATTAATTTTAAAATTAAGTCAATACAAATTGAGTTGTTTGAGGTTTTTTTTGTTTTTGTACTTTTTTGTTGTTACCCAGTCCAGGAAATCTGGTATTTATTTTATACTTACAGCACATGTCGATTCAGACTTGCCCTCCTTCAAGCACTCAGTAGCCACATGTGACTAGTGGCTACCATCTTGGGCAGCACAGCTATAAGCTATACTACCTCTAATATCCCCTTGGACACTGGACCCTCTTCCGCAGATCTTACTGCAGAGGAAGATTTCCTATCCTATTCTATCCACCCCTAGCGGCCTTGTCCACAAAGTTCCAGAGTATCTAAACCCAAAACCCAATGTCCATGGCTATTTCTTTCCATTTGCCTTGGCACCTTTTCAATTTCACATCCTTGCTAGACCATCAGGGAGAAGATAAGGGGACCCCTGCTGCCAAGACATGCTGGAGCAGGGCAAGGACAAAGGTCCTGAACAATAGGAACCTGTGTGGGGCCATGGCCTGACCGTGCTGCCGGCAAAGCTGCAGGCTCATTGGCAGCTTAACACCAGCTGTAAGAGGCCCATCCTCCCATTCAGCTTTACAGAGACACACTTGATCCTTCACACTCAGACCTGATGGAAATCAGTTGACCTCACCTCCATTTCTTTGCCAAAATAAGCTGACTGTGGAATTGCAAAAAGACTGGCATCTGGAGAGTCGTTAGAAGAGGCAACAGCTATCTAGTGACTTCAGAACCACCCATTAGATAATCTGATAAATATCAGACATAAATATGCTATAACATGGTTGGTAAGCTAGAAGCCCCAGGCAGCCATTACCTGGCATGCTCCTGGGAGGTGAGAGAGCTTTTTGCACAGCTACAAGGAAAGGAGAGGCTCATTGCCCAGCAAGAGCCAACCAGGGCTGGGAAGACAGAGTAGGCAGTTTGGGCTCTTCTCATTCTCCCCCAGAACTTCACTGCTGTGTCCCGAGGAAGAGTGCTTTTTTTTCAGTCCATCCATTTGGTTTCCAAAACATCTCTAGAGAGTGAATAGGAGGAAGACTCACTGTGGAGGGAACGAAGCAGGGGCTCGGAGAAAACCAGCAAGCACTTCTGCCTGCATGGGGCAGCCTCCCTCCTCAAATCAAGAAATGAAATTTGAGTCTGGGGTGTTTGTTCGTGGCAATGGAAGGGATGGTGGGCTCCTCCATCATTCACTGGCTTCCTCTTCAGTGAGCAACTACATGTGCCAGGCCCCCCAGCTGGGTCTGAGGCACTCAGAAATGCACTGCCTGCTCTCCTTACATCCGGGAGCTTGAGACACCAGCCAACAAAATAGAGTACTGAGAAGGTGGCATTGCAGGAGAGACAACGAGGTGTAAACCAAGTATGGTAGCAATCTGGAGAAAGGAATAATGAATGTTCTGGGAAAGTGTCAGGGATGGGCAACTGGTGTACATGGGGCGCCTATAGCTCTTTACAACCTATAGGAGCTTCTCGTGAGCATTCTGTTCAAGTCTCACAGTATTTACTAGCTCCACTCGTATCTACATTTCATCACTGAGGAAATGGAGGCTCAGGTATCGAGGTCCTCATTTATAAGATGGGAAAGGAGCTACTGACCTCATGAGACAAAAGAAGGCTAAGTGACAGCCACACACAATTATTTCATAACAGAGATGCCTTATAAGCCTGCTCTGCCCTTGTAGTCCTTAGAGAAGCCGCCCTGCCCCCCATATCACAGGGACTCACAGCCTCTGCTCAGGAGGACAGCTGCTATATGACCACACCTCTCAGAGTCCCTTGCCTAAGGATTTGGAATTGAGACCAGATACTTTCTTACTCTCCATAGGCTACCTGGACTGCGGGGCTATGTAGAGCCACCTAGACACTATGTCCCCCACATTCGTGGACATGCAGAATTCAGTAGTCTACTCATAGTAGCCAAAACATGCAAATAACCCAAATGTCTATAAGCTGATGAATGGATAAACAAAATATGGTATATTCATATATTGGAATATTAGCCATGAAACAGGAATGAACTCTTGGTACCTGTAACAACATGGATGTACCTCGAGAACGTAATGCCAAATGAAATAAGCCAGATGCAAAAGGCACATATTGTATTATTCCAGGTACACAAAATGCCCAGATCAGGCAAACCCACAGAGACAGAAAGCAGATTGGTGGTTGCCAGGGCCTGGGGAAGGGAGGAATTGAAAGTGGATTGTCTAATGGCATGGGATTTCTTTTTGGGGTAATAAAAACAGCTCTAAAGCTAGAGAGTGATAAGGGGTACACAACTCTGTACTAGAAGCCACAGTATTGTACACTTTAAAATGGCTACCATGGTGACTTTTTTAATGTGAATTTCACTCTGAAAAGAAACTTAAAAGTCTATGTTGCTCTTTGAAAAAGGTGGTTTCAGTAGGTGTTTGTCACAATTAAAAATTGCTGACTAAAACGTAAGTGATTATGTTAAATGTCTTGTCCAGGGCACACAACGGATGGAGGCCAGGGCCTGGACTCAACTTGTGTCCAGTTATCTGCTGACCTAGCTCTTGCTCCTCATACCATGCCCTCATTTAACATGGAGGACAGAAGGCTTTTGCTACCCCCCAATAGACAGCTGGCTGCTTCCCAAAACCTGCCAATAGGTGGGGAGCATCCATCCAAGTGCATTTATTTAGGGTCCTGTCAGCAGAAACCAGACTTTATTAAGAGGATGTTAGCAAGCTTCTTTGCTTCCCTGATTTTTTAAGAATTCTTAATGACTCCAATGCGCCTATGTCATTTTTCAGCAAAATCTAATCTCCAGAGAAAGAACATTTGATGCTCTTGAAATGTACAACTCTTCATTTTGCTCCATGGCACAGGCTGGACACATTGCTCAGTCATTTGTCACCCCATCTCCCCAAATACAGGGTTAGGTACACCATCCACAGAGGCAGAAAAGGCAGTGGGACAAAACCTGAGCCAATGTGGCAGAAACTTCCCGATCTGGTGTTTCACAAAATCTTGGATCTAGAAGAGAACCTGAAACTTTTAAGTCACAGTACTTTAGTAGAAAAAAAAAAAAAAACAAAAACAAAACCTTAAGCTTTGATTTACCTGTGAAGGTTGAATGTTAATCTCTAGCCAGTGATTCTTGTTGTTACAGCTTAAATAATAATACACACAAGTTAACGCTGAGAGAAGCAAAGATGGTGGGGTGGGTATATACACCCTACTTTCAAGCTGCTTACAGGAAGATAAGGTATGTGTGTGAGTGTGTGCTATAATGCTTAGTTTGTGTTTTCCATGCATGATCTCATGTAGTGGGGGTAGTCCTCCTTTTACAGATGAAGAAACTGAGGCTCAGACGTTTCCATGGTCCACACCAAGTTCCAACATTAAGTTAGTGAAGAAGACGGGTGTCCATATTCTAAACCACCATGATGTAATAGAATGATTACATACTAATATTTTAGAGTCACATATCGAGTGGAAGATACACTGTTTTACAGGACTTGCACACTTGAGTGGCTTTGTACAGACATTGACAGCTGAAGCACTTCTGAGATGAGAGAGTAGGGCTAGAACCAATGGGCAATTTTCCACAGATGAGGTGGGCTTTGAAGGATAGGTTGTATTTCAGTAATTAACAAGAGAGTGAGAACGGTGGCATGGGAGTGGGCAAAGAGCAAAGGCGAAAGCATGGTGGAGGGGAGGCAGTGACAAATAGCTGGCTAGGATGTCCACAATAGCCAAACTGTGGAAAGAGCCAAGATGTCCATCGACAGATGAATGGATAAAGAAGATGTGGTATATATATACAATGGAATATTATGCAGCCATCAAAAGGAATGAGATCTTGCCATTTGCAACAACGTGGATGGAACTGGAGGGTGTTATGCTGAGCGAAATAAGTCAATCAGAGAAAGACATGTATCATATGACCTTACTGATATAAGGAATTCTTAATCTCAGGAAACAAACTGAGAGTTGCTGGAGTGGGGGGTGGGGTGGGAGGGATGGGGTGGCTGGGTGATAGACACTGGGGAGGGTATGTGCTATGGTGAGCACTGTGAATTGTGCAAGACTGTTGAATCACAGATCTGTACCTCTGAAATAAATAATGCAATATACGTTAAGAAAAAAAAAGAGAGAAGAGGATAGCAGGAGGGGAAGAATGAAGGGAGGGAAATCGGAGGGGGAGATGAACCATAAGAGATGATGGACTCTGAAAAGCAGAGTGTTCTAGAGGGGAGGGGGATGGGAAGATGGGTTAGCCTGGTGATGGGTACTAAAGAGGGCACATTCTGCATGGAGCACTGGGTGTTATGCACAAACAATGAATCATGGAACACTACATCAAAAACTAATGATGTAATGTATGGTGATTAACATAACAATAAAAAATTTAAAAAAAATAGCTGGCTAGGGTGATATAGGATTCTCTTAGTCCCCAACATGGAATGTAGTTAAGTATCACAGAGATATTTGCTTTGGGAGGGGTCCCTTCCTCATGGAAAGCTAACAATAACAATAATAATAGTATCACCATTCACTGGGCAATTTACAGATAAGCTAATCACAGTGCTAAGCACTACCAGTAACTATAGGCTTGGGTTACTCCCTCTGGTGACCAACCACAATTCCCCTCTGGGTAATTACATCACACATTTTCAGGCCATATGGTTCTCTCAAAACTGAATCCAACCCTAAGTCTGAGGCGAGCCATGTGACCCAAACCTACACCAATTGGAACATCATATATGAACACAACCTGGCCTCAATACTGGTTCAGAGGTGAACATGATGCCAGTCAGAGCCAAAAACATGACTTTTTCCCTGAAAGGACATAGGCGATGGAGCTACTGTTGCCATCTTGCTGAAGAGACGCAAAGTTCTGATAACATTGTTGGAGCTGGGAATCCAGCCCCACTCCTGAACTTCGCATCAGTGAGCAATAAATTGCCTCTTGGCTTAGGCTGGTTTGGGTCAGGTTTTTGGTCACTCTCAACTGAAGAAGTCCTAATCAATATAAGCATGTAAATGAACCTCATGTAACCCTCACAACAATACCATGAGGTAAGTGTTAACAGGTATTGCCCCCCTCTTTTGAGATAAACAGTGGAGACACAGGGAGGTCAAGTCACCAGCCAGCTGGTAGAGGCAAGCATGGTTCTAGAACCAGTACTCCCTAACACCATACCACCTGGCTGGAGTCTAGCTCTGCTATTATGAAACAGGACTCTCCACAAGCCTAAAATAAGTCTTTCCACTCAAAATAATTCCGAAGGCTTAAAATACCTTAGAGGGTGTAAATTTTCTCAAGCTCCTTTAGATTTGCAATGATCCCTTTTTGGCTTCAGTTGCCTCCCTGAAAAGAATCATTTAAGCAATAAAAATGTCTCTCCCCAAGTCATCCCTCAACTGCTGATACTTCGCTTTCTCAAAAATTACAGATAAAAATAACAATGCACAGAAGCAAAGACTACACGGCTGCTAAAATGGGCAGAAGGGAGGGGAAGAGGAGATCCTGACCCAGTGCTCTGTGTTGGCATACAAGAAGTTTGGATCAACACTTGAGGATAATTTTCCAAAGTCTATTTCTTAATGGAAGTGTACTTTTGTTTCTCACCAAACACAATCTTGGACCGGTGGCGTTGGGAGCCACAGCTGCTCCTTCTGGAATGCTTTGAAAATTCAAAAAATAAAATTAAATAAATACTAGCTAGGATGACAGTTTGATGTGCATACCTCGTCTGGGCAATTTTCTCTCTTTGTTCAGTTTCCCAGCGATTTGCCAGAGGCATGGGAACTCTTCGAAGCAGGAATAAGCCACCACAGTCTTAAAATGGAGCAAAAGCAAGGAGACTGTTCAAGGCAATGCCCGCAGCCTCAAGAAACTCAGACCCATTGGTATTCCCCCTCTGGCCATGAATTTGCCAGGCTTAATCAGTGTAATGGTGGCAAAGTGCTTGCAGATGGAAACAGGAGAGTAGAGTCCTAGAGTTCACACTGCCATTAACTTGGAGCCGCATGCTACCAATTATAAAATGGCCCATGAAGACTGTATGATTTTGTTGGATTCATGAAATAAAAAGGTTTATAGTGTAGTGAATGAAAGCATGGGCTTTGGAATCAGAAAGAGTGGGGTTGACACCTCAACTATGATTCCATATACGCCACCTGAACAAGTCATTTACCCTCACAAGCATCAGTTCTTCATCTGTAAAATCAAATACTGTCTACTTCTTAGGGCTATTGCAAGAGTTAAATGAGAAAATCCATTGAACACCGTTCCTCTTCCAGCATTAGTGGAAAAAAAAGAGTTAACCATCACTATTTTATCAGCATTATTAATAAAGTTTAAAATTTTTTGTGACTGCAAGGGTAATGATACCCTTTCCACCAAAAGCCTGATCTGAACGCTTCTTGAAAAATGTCAGCAGTGTAAAGATTTGGCCTTCCACAGCCCTGGTTTCTGTTTTGTTATTATCACTATCCTTACCAAAATGCAGAAATGAGAGAAGGGCAGGTTAGACAAACTCCACCAATGCTGCCAAGCCTGGCCGCCTTCCAGCAGTGCCCTTCATGACTACATTTAAGGGGACCTTTCGAGAAACTTAGCTCGTTAGTCACACGTGAAGCCAGGGCTATTCACTCTCGAGGACCACCCACTGTCATTTGGATTCTGTCCAAATGATTAGGAGAAAACATGTTTCATCATCCACAGGTCTGCTGCCTAAGAGAACTTCCGGCAAACTTCAGGACTTGCAGAATCTGCCCAAAATCTTTAATTTTTACCAGATGGTTTGAAACTCCCCAGGTAGGGAGCCTGACACGGGATGTGGCACTATCAGAGAAATCAGACAAATTGGTTATTTGTAGCTACAGGTACAGCAGTTTGTTGGCCTCAAGGCAGCATCCTCCAAAGGAGTCTGTGCTCGGTTACAGTAATCCACACAGATCTCTCCAATCTCTGAAACTCAGCGGCTCTCCATGTCTATGCCATGCAGTTGAATGCATAATTAGATGCCACGTGGTGGTGGTCTGACGGTCTTGTAAGTGTCCCAGTAGAGTGAAGAGAACACCAAACCTGGCATCCAGGTACCAGGTGCCAGCCCCCGTTCTGTCACTGATGCTGACATGGCCATGGGCACACACAGCAGCCATGGACGTGTGCTACCTGGATCCCTCTTCAAGAAGGGACTTAGTGCTTAGGAGCAAGGAGTGTAATTGACCACCTGGAACCACTGCAGCTTCAGCATCTGCTTTTGAGCTAATGCCATGATGTGCTTCCTGGGCAGTCCCCAGCCAGTGATTGAATGTGGTGAGAGTAGGAGGACCCAGACACTTCTTCTCAATATGGTATGTCTCTAATGCGCTACCTGTGCTCTAGGGCTCCCTGCCTCTGTCAGCTACCCACTGTGGTCTGAGGCTTTCACCCCCCCGAATCCTGCCTCCTCCACTTTTCCTTTCACAGGTGGCAGATGAACTCAAGGACCTGGAGCTTTCCCTAATCCATCTGCTTCCTCCTTGCATCTCTCATCACAGCCCCCAACTGCTTGTGCTCTCAACTACGTCTCAGGGTGTCTGTCCTGGAATTGACACAGGACCAGCTTGTCTAACCCTCTGTTGATTTTTCTTTTAAAGCAGGCATAGTAATAATAAAGAGGAGGGAAAAAATAGGGAAAGAGACAATAGTTTTGCAGGATAATATCTTGAGGTATAAACAGAGCCCCTCCCCACTGATTTCTCTAAATCCTCCGAGCCCTGCCCCCCACCACTACCATTTGCACCAAGGAATTCTTTCTATCAGGGGATGGCTGATAGGACAGAAACACAGAGAAGCTGTCTCAGTTTCTAAGGCACAGCTTTGAGTCCTAAGAGCCAGGCTTTTTGATCTTCACACATCTGAGCCCTAAAGCACTAGGAACAAAGTTTGTGCCCTAAAAAAAAAAAAAAAAAAAAAAAGGTGAAAAAGTGAAAGAAAAAAAAAACCCTGCTATTTCCAGTGATCCTCTATTTAAGGATAGAGCAGACTGAGAAAAGACAACAGGGGAGGAGGTATGGGGAGGGAGAGATCAGTGGAGCTTGGCATTGAAGAGACTGAACCGAGAAGAGCCACCTAATGATCAGGGTCATCACTGTCATCAAGATGGGTCAAGGGAGCATTCCTTTAAGAAAGCATCCATCTCCTCCCAGCCCTTGGGGCCCCAACGCACTGACCGCCCCATCCCCAGCAGGTGAGCTTCCACATGGCCAATGTCAAGGGACTTCTAGAAGTTGTCCTCACTCTGAGGCAACTCCCAATGACCATAGCCAGCAGGAATGTCACCTCTCTGGGTGCTGAGACTTGGCTCAATCTCCACCCAACCTCCTCTACATGGACAACCTCTTTCTCAACATCTTGGGGGTACTCATCAGCAGCCTACAGCTTCCTGAGGCAAAGGTAAACTGGAAATACCTCAAGGAATGGTGCTGAGGGGTGGTGTGGAAGAAAAGCAATCCCCACCCCAATATAACATAGTGAAGGAACAGAAAGAGTAATACAACTATTTTCTGTAGTTCTCTACATACCTGAATATATGCCAGGCTTTGTGAGCTGTTCCTTCCAGACATAACCCCATGACTCCTCACAACAACCCCATGAGGTAGGTAACAATGCCATGCCCATTTTACCATCAGGGTAACTGAGGCTCAGCGATTTGACCAGAAGGGGAATAGCAGGGGTGCCCTTAATTCCCATCCTTTCCGATCGATCACATTGTACCTCTGCAAGACAAGAAATGTCTTAGACTCTTCTTCCTCCTCCCTCTCTCATATAACTCTCAGCCCAGTGCTGCACAGTTAGAAGATTCTAAATAAATAGTTTCTGCTCTGACCAACCGATTTACATATTTTCCCCTCAGAGAAGGAAAAAAACTGCTGGAAATGTGTATCTCCATTTTCTCCACAGCCATAGAACTCCTGGTACAGCTGCCTGGAAGGAGGTGGGAGGCAGCGAGTGTACATCCACAGAAGAGATCATATTTCAGTCTTTTCATTTCATTTGACAGGAGAAATCCTGATTAAAATCAGCTGCACATGTCACGAAAAGGTAACTGGGTTCTTAATTTTTTTCTGTGCAGAGGCAGCCCCAACTATACTTCAGGAGCTAACTCTTCATGCATAAAATTACTAATAGACACCATCTATCTGATGAATGTCTTCTCCTTAATAATTTATATCACTTGATCTATTTTCAAAGGTTAGTCTTACATTAAAATTACAATTTTGAATAGGTCAGCCTGTTATTTAAGGATAAATTATTTCACCCCTTCATGTTAGTGTTGTTTTTGGATAATGATGAGGTTTTTATTTCTAGCCCCAATGAAACCATGAAATAAATTGCTTGCTTGACCTAACCTCTCTCACCCTCATCTTATTCCTTGATTCATGCTGACTCACTGTCCGTAACTAGCCTGCGTGGTTTAAATGCTATATTCCCACTCTTGTCTTCTTGTTACTTTTCTGCATTTCTCTCCTCTCTTTGGCCACCTGTCCCCACATTCCCTCCTCACCCCGCTTTCCCAACTGAAGGACAATCCCTTTTCAGGCTCTCTCACAGCTCAGAGGGGGGCCTGTGTTTGTCTCATCACTGTCCAGTCTATTCCGAAGAGGGAATATCTCCCTAAGAAGGCCCACACAGCTTTTCCTAGGCTCTGACTCATTGCTCATTTAGCAAACAAGAATGGAGAGGCTCTTTAGTTAGTGGAAAGAAGACCAAAGAGAAGCTAGTGTGAGTCTCCTAAGATCCCGCCCAGTAGGTCAACCACTGCTGGTTTCAGTTCTTACAGTGTGATGGAAGGAACACCGGCTGTGAAATGAGAAAGCCCTGGTTCAAATCCAACATTCTTTACTACTTAGCAATTTGGAGCAAGAAAAGCTGAGTGTGTTTCTCGCTCTCTCTCTCTTTTTTTTTTTTTAAGATTTATTTATTTTTTTTAGAGAGAGAGAAAGCAAGCACGGGCAGGGACAGAAGGAAAGAGAGAGAATCTCAAGCAGACTCCACATTGAGTGGAAAGCCTGATGCTGGGCTTGGATCACAGGACCCTGAGATCATGACCTGAGCCTAAATCAAGAGTCAGCCGCTCAACTGACTGAGCCACCCAGGAGCTCCTGAGTCCATTTCTTTTATGAAATGAGGATGGTGGTACCTTACTCAGGCTTATTGAACAATAATAAGGTAAAATAGGAAAAATATCCTATATAATGCAAACACATTAGGTGAAAGTTAATAAAAGTATTAGATGAATCAGAAAAAATCATTTTTAATAAAATGTTACTTCACCCATATGATGAGAAATGGCAGGTTGAAGACAAATAAGAAGCTGATTGTGTTGAATAGAGGTTAACAGCATGGTTCCTTCAATCCAGCTTCAAACCCTGACCCCATTACTAACCAGTTACATTACCTTTGACAAGATGCTGAACCCCCAGCTTTCTCATCTGAATATGTGACGCCTACTTCATCAAACTTGCAGAGGCTTAAATGAGACAATGCCTGGACGAGACATGGCACAGTGCCCAACACAGAGTAAACCCTTTATGAAAGGAAGGTATCACCACTAAGACAAATACACGCCAAACACAGCGAATGGTCTCCGTTGCATCGACCTCATGACACAATTGCAAAGACTGACTGAAAAAAAATGCTTTGTAACCAGAACTATATAATACAAAAGGGATTTTTTTATTACTATTAATAGGAATAATGGACCGAACAAATGACTTTTATTGGAAAAAGTGTAAACTCCACGAGGCCTCCTTCCCACTGACCTGTGTATATGCACACAAATGCTCGAGAAGGGTATAGGGTTGGTTTAATTAAAGGATAATTTCTGTTGTTGCTCTGAGCGTACAAAGTCATAAAGTGTGGATGTTAAGAGAGAGGCTGAAGTAATGTGCAAGAACTTAATTGATACTCTAAAGCTGTTGACTGTAAATATGCTCAGGAGGTAGATAAGTTCACACTGTTTTATGGCAGGAAGGTTTTTTATTGGTAATTTCATGTAATTGTGAAATGGGAAGAATCACTGGGCCGGAGGTTTACTATGTATCCGGCAGGGAACATAGCCTGCTTCCCAACCATGAGGAGGCCCCCTGGGAGCACTAGCCCTGACCTTCCATTTTCTGGGTGAAGGGTTCTTTGAAGGGGCCAAGAGGAGGAAACAAAGTTCCTCAGAAGGAACGGGGCCCATTCGTTTTTTTCCCCAACTTGTCCCTCCATTCCCAGAGGTGTCCATTGCATCTAAGCCTGTGTTTTTTAGTGTTCTTTCAGCTACCGGCATCAGAAACCTCATCTGACCAGTGACGTTGGGGGAAGAGGCGATCTTGCTATGGTGAGGCCTCACAACTAACAGGAACTCAAACAGAGACTGCCTACGAGAAGCAAGGCATTGACTTCCTCCTTCTCAGGTGCATGCCTCACACTTGTGCTCCTTCGCTTTCTCCCATTGGTTTCCTTATCTCTCTTCCACTTCACCTCCTTGTACAGCTGCTGCATTCTCTCTCAGTAGATGGGTTCCTCTGCTCCTTCACACAGCAGGGGATGATGGCACCCCAGCTCCCACGTTTGACCTAAGTTCAAACAACTAGCAGAAACCTGGCCTCCCAGGTGAGAGACTATTGGGTCAGGCATGCACCATCTTTGTTTATTGGGCACATAGTAACAACATGGCCTTCTGAGGCTCTTTCCAGAGAAGTGTCATAGGCTGAGCAGATGTCCCAATAGATACCAACTGAACTGAGATATAGAAGATAGGAAGTCTCTAATTCCTAGAGAGGAGGCCCAGCCATTGACTGAAAATGTTAACAAATGAAGAGAAGAACTGCAACCCACACCTTCTTCCCTCCTCAACCTTAATGGAACTAAGAGGTTTGTGTTGTTCCAATCCAAACACCATCTCCCACGTGTGTTCAGAGGAGATAAGGAGGCATGGACGGAGCAGATCCTTAAGTTCTCCTCTTACTAATGGCATAGTTTGGAATCCTTCCTTTTCATATTGAGTAAGTTGAGTACCATGCAGAATGCCTTTTAGAACAGAAGTGGAAACACTCATTTGAAGTCAATATGGGTTTGTCCCTTCTGCTTTAGTCCAATGCCAAAGATAGAATCTGAGGATCTTACCATGACTTAAACTATATCCACTCAATACAAAATAAATTGGATTAAATGTTGGGGTGTCTGGATGGCTCAATCAGTTGCGCACCTGACTCTTGGTTTCAGCTCAGGTCGTGATCTCAGGGTCGTGAGACTGAGCCCCATGTCAGGCTCCCCACTTAGTGTGGAGTCTGCTTAAGATTCTCTCTCCCTCTCCCTTCTTACCCTCCCCTCCCTCTCTCTCTCTAAAATTAATAAACAAATCTTTAAAAAAATGTCAACTGTGTTGCTGATAGATTTTTATCACTTCTTCCTTCAAAGAACATTGGTCTACAAGTACTGCCTCATAACTATTTGGCCTCACAAGCCTAGAGCTATTTATTCCCATGCTACAACTGGTAAAACTGATACTCAGAAGAATGAAGTGGTTTCCCAAAGTCAATTGCCTCGTAAATGGTAAAGCCAATAACAAAATTCATAACTTCTCACTTATAATCCAATTGCCTTTTTGCCATACTTCTTTGCTTCACTATAGGCAAACTACCTGTTATTTCCCCCCTTTACCTCTCCAGGGCTACTCTCCTCTCCTCCTTTATCCCACTTTGTGCCCTGGAAGGATGACTTTATTGATTAACAGAATCCCTTGGCCTCTAGCTTCTAGTGAGTAGAGTCAATGTCAAACACCAGCAATATACCAGGGAGTGAGGTCAGAGTTTGTATTTTCTGGATTCCTTCCTGCAGGGTCTCTCTATCTAAGGTCACAGCGCCTTTTGGATAGCCTGTACTTTCTTCAGTTCCACTCACTCCTTCCTCCACCTTGACCTTTCAGGGCTAAGATGGTATTATCTGTCTCCTGACTGCTGCTAACCCTAGGGAGCTACACCATCCCTTGTTGGTTTCCCTTAGCCCTTCCCTCGATTACACTCACCTGAATTAACTGGTTTGAAGGTCCCATATTTTTCCTGCCAGAACTATGACTGAGCTACAAACTAAGAGTGTGTCTTAAACCCCTGCTTATTGTTTCACTGAGGCTTACACAGATGTTTTTAATAGTCTAAATAATATCCTTTGAGAAGGATAGACTTTCTCATCTTCTACTTGCAACTCACCACCTCCAAATACTCTTTCAATTTTAGTCAAAGATTAAAACTGTTTTTGCAAACACCAGCTTCTCTCCACCAATACCAAAGGCAGTGTCCTCTGTTGGCCTGAGTCTTAAGTAGGCAGTCAGGATGGTGGGGACTCATTGCCACAGTTCTCATCTTTCACATTTGGGATTATCTCTATCCCTTCACACAGGAAGCTCCAAAGAAGAAAAAATATTGAAAGGCCTCGCCTATCTTGGAGGCCATGTGGGGAAAATACCAGGATTGAGAGACAGAAACATAAGAAACAGACAGCAAGGAAGAGAGCTTGATCAATTGTACATAAACCCGCATAACCCTAAGAGACAACCCAGTCCATACAACTTGCTCATAGGCAGGAATTTTACCTGAGCTTCAGTCAACTGTTGTTTTTCTGATAGATCTTATTCTGCAGAAGGCGAAATACAGACAGGGGTCTATTTTAAAGTTGAGTATTTTAAAACACCAAAGGAGAAAACTTTTAAACGGGTCACCATATTCCTCTCTTCACCCAGATATACATACATCAGGAGTCAACATTCCCCACACAAAATACTCTGTATTGCTATTTTGGTGTTTACTGATCCCTATCAGCCAACTGTGCTCAAAACACTAGCAACAATCATACCCCAAATAACAAATTTACTCAATCAGAGCAGCTGATTGAGTTCTATGTCTCCTGACTGCCCCAGGATCTAGCACAGTGCCTGGCACACAGCAGGAATGCAGGAAATGTTTTTAGATAAAACTGAATTACAGGATTTTGGAAAGTGCTAGAACAGTGGAATTGTGTTGGAGAGAGAAGAGAAAATGATGGAGGGGGCTCTGAGAGAAACACAATGCAGGATCCAACCGGCCATGAGACTGCTTCCTGTGGCTCCTTTCCTTCCTGCTCTCCACGCCTTAAAGAGTTGCTTTCTCAGAAGCCAGCCAAACATGGCTGTTTTTCTCATTCTGGCTGTAAATGAGCATTAACAGAGGCATTTCAACTCAAGTTGTGTCTGCCCTTACCAAGAAATGCTTAACAATGGAAGAAAATAAGTTCCAAATTATTCTCTGAGGAGGGCACAGCCCGGCCCAAGCTGAGGGCGGCTCCCACTGTGTTTAATTCCTTCTTACCAACAAGTCACACAGCTGAAGGAGGGCTGTAATAAAAGACACCTCCAGCCCTTCATGCCAGTCAGCATTTTAGTTTTTCCTGGATGACAAAAAGACTCAAAAATAGTTTGTCGCTGTTTCCAGTTTCACAAGGAACTCAGAATGTTGCTGAAGGTAAAATATTCAGCTTCTCCGGAAAGCAGGATGGCAAAGTCAATTATTTGTGCTGCAGCAAAAGGTCTTATTTTGTTCTCTCTGGTACAGCAAGGGAGAGTGCCACCCCCATCACACCCTGCCAGACAGACAGACAGACACACACACACACACACCTGTAGAAATTTTAGGCATAGTCACGACCCAGCACCCTTCCCTACACCTGATACTTCTTAATCCTCAAAACCTGGAGATTTCACCTCAAATTCAAGACACATTTTCAGAGTTCTAGAGTTAGGAACTACAGAAAATGTTAAGATAAACAAAGTTGATCCTTACCCTTAAGGAACTTACAATCTACCATTTTATTTTCATTTTATTCATTTATTTTCCCCCAACCTAGAAAGGACTGAGGGGGCTTACAAAAATGCAAATGCTACAATGTAGTAAAATAAAACTTAGAAAAAGTTGAAGAAATTGGGAAAACAATAAAATGAGGACAAGAAACATAAGGTGAAGCTAGGAATGAAGTTAGCATGCAAATTACAGGCTGTAAGATCCTGTACACTTATGAGGTGTGATCCTCAATTTGACTAGAGGATTTCTACCACACAAGATACAGTCTAGTAGAAGAGACAAGCCAGGTCTCCAAATATTCATGAAGATGAAAGGTGTAAACTCTGGGGCCAGATCATCTGGGTTCCAAATCCCAGGTGCCAGTTGTATGATCTAAGGAAATTCAATCAGTTTTTCTAAATGGTAATTTATGTGTAAACTGGTTATAATGGCACCTACTCCATAGGGTTATCTGAGAAATAGAACAATCTATTTCTGTAGAAATGGAAAGCACCCAGTACACAAGAAGTGTTCCCTAAGCATTGGCTAGTACAAGACAGAATATAACAAATGTAACAGAAGTTCAAGTTCATTACTGTAAGACTATAGAAGGAAAAGATTGATTTTGGCTGAAGATAGGGGAGGGAAATCGATTAGGAATCACTTCGTAGAGGCAGCAATAACCAAACGAAGTAGCAGAAACATTTTGGCTAATAGATGGAAGGAAAAAGGAAGATATTTTAAGCAGAAGGAACAGTGCAAGTGTTAAAATAGAAAAGTACAGCCGGTGCTCAAGGAACAAAAAGTATTCAAGAATCCAGAAATGAAGTGGTTTTTTTATCATCACTATATTCCTCAGGAAACTTGTGATTGCAAGTGATAGAAACCCAGTGCAAAGTGCCTAGAGAAAAAAAGTGGATTGTTTTATTTCTCACAACTCAGAAGTTCAGAGGTAGCTTCACACGACTAGATCCAGGACATCCGACAATATACTACCAGAAATCAGTTTCTGTCCTCTCAGCTTTACTGTTCTCCATGTGGAATTCCTCCTCAGGCAGGAAAACCAGCCAGTGGCTCCATATCTACTCAATCTCAGGCCCAGGGAAATTCCACATAACAATCCCTTAAGAGGTAAATGAGGAAATTTTGGATTATTTTGGAAGGTATTTTTGACCTCCTTCTGGGCACAAGGTAGGATTGTACTTCCTCAGCCCTCTTTGAAGGGGAGTGGCTGCATGACTAGCATCAGCCAAAGATATGTGAGTGGAAGGACCTTTTCCACATTCAGGTGGCAGCTTTAAGAGGCGGTCATATCCCCTTTCCTTACCATACAATTATGTTCCTCTCATGTCAAGACAGGGCTATGTAACCTGGATCACTGATGAGCAGGACTCACAAGCTGATCTTCTTTGAACACACAGCAAAAGTGAAAAACATTTTTGTTGTTGTATGAAATCACTGAATTTTAGAAGTTGTTGGTTACCACAGCATAACCTAGCCTATCATAACTGATAAAGAATCTCTAGTGGGATCTGTATTGGGGTTCTCCAGAGAAATGAACCAATAGGGTGTGTATGTGTGTGTGTGTGTGTGTGTGTGTGTGTGTGTATGAGAGAGAGAGAAAGAGAGAGAGAGATTTACTTTCATTATAGAGACTGGCAAGTCCAAATCTTCTGGGTGGGCCAGCAACCTGGAGATCCAGGAAAGTCAATGGTATAGTTCAAGTCCAAAGACCATCTACTGGCAGAATTCCATCTTTCTCAAAGGAGATCAATTTTGTTCTATTAATGCCTTCAACTAATTGGGTGAGTCCCACCCACAATATGGAGAATAATTTGCTTTATTCAAAGTCCACTGACTTAAATGCTAATCTAATCCTGAAAGCACCCTCACAGAAACATCCAGAATAATGTTTGACCATCTAATTGGGCACCATGACCCAGCCAAGTTAACACACAAAATTAACCATCTTAGGATACTACCCACCATGTGGGAGTGAACAAGTACTAACAAGCCCTTCACAGGCATTTGGGTCAGAATTTCACTTTGAGGGAAATTATAATTGAACTTATGATATAAGCCTTTAAATGTAAAAACTAGCTCTCCTCTCTCATGTCATCCCCATGATTTTCTCTAGACCAGAGAAAGACCTTGCCAACCTCACTTTCAATATTGGTCTACTTGACACTAAGGCATCAGTTTCTATGTTCGTTCCATCTTGGTTGAAGTCTTTGTGCCTCTCTCAAACCATGTGTTCTAGAAAATGCCTGGTCTCCTTTAATAAGTTCTTCTTGTCCACAGATCCAGATACTGCTAATATACAGCCTATCACAAAATGCAGAACTAGAAATTGTGGCTTAAACCCTGTGACTGACACAGATTTGTGCAAATTCCCAGGAGCTGGCTACCCTGACCCTTATGTGACAAAGTGTCTTTTCAACCATAAGTCATTGCCAGGTTTGGTTCTTCAGAGCTCCTCATAAGCAAATCAGTCGCCCTGGGTTATCCTTTCTCATTATCCAACAGAGGTAACTTTTCAGCCCTTCCATGGTTTTACCCAGAAAGCAGCCTCAAGGTGTTTGTACAAGTGAAGTGGTATTGGGCTTGGGTCAGATAGGCTGGTAGCATGGGAGTTTTAGCACTTCCTGCTCAGCAGGGAGAACCTTTACCAAATGATAAAGCAGGCAACGTCACCTTCACTCATCTGACACCTAGACTTCCCAAGTTCCTCCCTTCTTTGGTGGCACAATCTCCCTCACTTCTGCTCACTGCTGACAATTCAAAAACCCACATCTGTAACATTTTGTCTTCCAACCCACCCACTGATCACCTTAGTGCCCTTTTCTCAGGTGGCTAGCAGAGAAGACTGTATTTTGTTGAATTCATTTACACTGTGGTATGAGTTACTGGTAAGAGTTTGACTGTAAACTTTCTCAAAAGCATTTGGAAGTTGTAGTAATCTGAAGGGGCACCTGCCCCCCAATGCTTATAGCAGCAATGTCCACAACAGCCAAACTATGGAAAGAGCCCAGATGTCCATCGAAAAATGAATGGATAAAGAAGATGTGATATATATATACAATGGAATATTAGGCAGCCATCAAAAAAATGAAATCTTGCCATTAGCAACAACATGGATGGAGCTAGAGGGTATTATGCTAAGCGAAATAAGTTGATCAGAGAAAGACAATTATCATATGGTTTCACTGATTATGTGGAATTTGAGAAACAAGGCAGAGGATCATAGGAGAAGAGAGGAAAAAATGAAACAAGACAAAACCATAGAGGGAGACAAACCATAAGAAACTCTTAATCTCAGGAAACAGAGAGTTGCTGGAGTGGAGTGGGGGTGGGAGGGATGGGGTGGTTGGGTGATGGACATTGGGGAGGATATGCGTTGTGGTGAGCACTGTGAATTGTGTAAGACTGTTGAATCACAGACCTGTACCCGTGAAACAAATAATACATTATATTTTAATAAAAATAACAATTTTTTTAAAGGCATTTGAAAGTTAAAAGAGGATTCTTTCAGGTATCAGTCATCAACAAACAAAGCCCATGAAATTGTGATGTGCTTTTCATTTCCCTCTGAGTAGTTTCTCTGTCTCCATTAAGAAAGCCCTGGATATTCATGGTTTACTAAGCCAAAACTTATCCATCCAACCCAGATACATTGATATAGCTTTGTGCCTTTAGACAATTACCACTTGAGGAAACCTGACCCTTAAGGAATATCCTCCTACATCATCATCTGTTCTTTTCTACCAATAAAGAGTTGAAGTGAGCCTACAGACAGAGAAATTGCAATACCATGTGGTGAGGATAATAAAAGTGAAAAGAATGAAGCACTGGGGAGCAGAGACATGAACACTAACTCTGCCCAAATAGCACTGTCCTCTCAGAACTCTTGTGTTGCTGTCAATGCAAAAAAAGGCCAAAGCAAATCATTACCATTCAAAAAAAAAAAAAGTGTAGTTCAATGGGAATCCAGGCTACCATATTGCACAAATCCGTGGGACATCATTTACAACCATCCAGGCAAATGGCACCCCTGGAGTTGTATGACAGAGCAATGTGGTCTGGAAGATATAGCACACTTGACATTGGCTCTTTCATAACTTAGCAACCGGTTCTACCTACTCCATTGAACAGGTAAATCTGTTTTGGGAAGTTAGTGGACATCCTTTTGAACTTCAGAAGCTTTTATGGATTTCTCTGAATGAAAAACTAAAAAAAGAGTACTAAGGGGACATGAAGCTTCCATATAGGACCTAGTCAAGAAGGAAGGGAGTATTCCCTGACCTATCCCAACTTCTGATACTCTAGTACCCAATATGAGCTATATCCATCTTGGTAAAGGTACAATTTGGCTCCCGGACTTCTTTCCCTTAAAGTTAACCAACATGCTGTGACAGTGTTTTGGTTAGAAAAATTAAAGCTCTTTCCATGTGATTCACCACATAGTGCCTGGAAGTTTCTGGAAATATTTTTTAATCCCAATTTTTTCAGCAATCATTTTTTAGAAGAATTTTTGTTGTTTTCCCTAGCAAAAGGGTTTTTCTCATTATTTGCCAGTTTATGTTGATGGCACCATTTTCATAAGTACCCTGCCATCCTAGCCAAGCCTTCTGCTCCCTCTTTCCTACAGTTTAACACCCACTCAACCTGCCAAATCTGTTGGTTCTCTCTCTCTGCAAGTTTACTATCACCCCTCTCATTTCTACTCACCAGGGTACGACCTCTCTCTTACCCTGTTAACCTGCACTCCAACCTCTTCCTTCTTTAATCCTTCCAAACACTGTTTCCTCCTTAAAATTACATAGTCAGTAACCTCTTTGATATCGCCCACAGCAACTTCTTTCAAGATACATCTCCAAAAGCTAGTGAAACAAAAGCAAAAATGAACTTTTGGGACTTCATCAAGATAAAAAGCTTCTGCACAGCAAAGGAAACAGTCAACAAAACAAAGAGGCAACCCACAGAATGGGAGAAGATATTTGCAAATGACACTACAGATAAAGGGCTGGTATCCAAGATCTATAAAGAACTTCTCAAACTCAACACCCAAAAAACAAATAATCAAGTCAAAAAGTGGGCAGAAGATATGAAAAGACACTTCTCTGAAGAAGATATACAAATGGCTAACAGACACATGAAAAAATGTTCATCATCATTAGCCATCAGGGAAATCCAAATCAAAACCACACTGAGATACCACCTTACACCAGTTAGAATGGCAAAAATGGACAGGGAAAGAAACAACAAATGTTGGAGAGGTTGTGGAGAAAGGGGAACCCTCTTGCACTGTTGGTGGGAATGCAAGTTGGTACAGCCACTTTGGAAAACAGTGTGGAGGTGCCTCAAAAGATTAAAAGTAGAGCTACCTATGGCCCAGCAATTGCACTACTGGGTATTTACCCCAAAGACACAGATGTCATGAAAAGAAGGGCCATATGCACCCCAATGTTCATAGCAGCAATGTCCGTAATAGCCAAACTGTGGAAAGAGCCGAGATGCCCTTCAACAGATGAATGGATAAAGAAGATGTGGTCCATATATACAATGGAATATTACTCAGCCATCAGAAAGGATGAGTACCCAACTTTTACATCAACATGGATGGGACTGGAGGAGATTATGCTAAGTGAAAGAAGTCAAGCAGAGAAAGTCAATTATCATATGGTTTCACTTATTTGTGGAACATAAGGAATAACATGGAGGACATTAGGAGAAGGAAGGGAAAAATGGGGGGGGGGGGAATTGGAGGGAGAGATGAACCATGAGAGACTATGGACCTGAGAAACAAACAGGGTTTTAGAAGGGAGGGGGAAGGGGGGATTGGTTAGCCCGGTGATGGGTATTAAGGAGGGCACATACTGCATGGAGCACTGGGTGTTATATGAAAACAATGGATCGTGGATCACCACATCAAAAACTAATGATGTATGGTATGGTGACTAACATAACATAATAAAATTAAAAAAAAAAAAATTAACCTCAAAATATTCTACTGTTCTGTTCAAATATTTTCAATGACATTTAAGTGCAAATTAAGCACAACTCTTCATTTCTTGTGAAGTTCTCCATAACAAGGTCTCAGTTTTTTTCATTTTCCATCATCCCTTTCTGCCTCCGTTTCTCAAAGTATGATCAATGGCAGGCACTTGGGTGGCTCAGTCGTTAAGCGTCTGCCTTCGGCTCAGGTCATGGTCCCAGGGTCCTGGGATCGAGGCCCACATCAGGCTCCCTGCTCAGCCGGAAGCCTGCTTCTCCCTCTCCCACTCCCCCTGCTTGTGTTCCCTCTCTCGCTATGTCTCTCTCTGTCAAATAAATAAAATAAATAAAAAATCTTAAAAAAAAAAGTATGATCAATGGCTTATTGATGAATCCCAAGGACCCCCCAAAGGATCATGAACTAATCAAAAAATGCAAATCGTTTTCTCAAATCTCAAGAGATAATTATGATCCATCCCATAGATGATTGTTTATACCCATGACTGAACATTTTTACTAGAATCCACTAAGTGGATAAGGGACCAAAATTTGGTAGTTGTAAGCTGTAATTAACACTATTGGAGAGTTCTTAAGGACTGTAACTCAATATTCCACTCAACTATTTGGCTGCCATATAACAGTGAAAACTACTATACACGTGCATATGTGGATAAATGGGATTCCCATCAATAAGCGTGGATGGCACAGGTGGACTGTAAGATTTTTTGCTGAAATAGTTTTCAGTCAAATTAAAAAAAGAAAAAGCTTAAGAAACACTGCTCCAGGAATAGGCTAAATTCCAACCAAACTAAGATACTCTGGTCTCTGAATAAGCCTGTTTGCTTTCCTGCCTTTCTGCCTTTGTTAATTCAGTTCTCTCTGCTTAGATTACCCTTCCCTTTTCTGGTTGTGTAAATATACCTCCCTCTGGGCCCATTTCAAAAACTCTCCACCCTATCAGATATAACACTAATGTCTCTCTTGAACCCCAGGTGGTCCTTGCAGATCTTGTAGGAAACAATTCACCTGACCATGCATTATCATCATTTGTCTCCTTATATTAATACCTCTGCTACACTGACATTCTCTTGAAGGTACGTACTATGCCCAACTGATTTTTATCTGCAAGCACCCAACACATAATGATCACTCCACAGCTTCACACATGGATACACACACACACACACTAGCCACAAAGATATAATCTATAATGAGTTTTCCCTAGGGTGATGGAATAGTTTCATAGAGTTGAGGTACTTTGGCTAATAAAATGTAACTGTGGAGACAGAACATTATAAAATTATAAAATTAGCTGTAGACAGGAGGAAACATCAACAAAGATGTCCAAGCCTGGGGCCTAATGAGAGTTACAACATGAAAAAAACTTTTACTCTGTTTTCCTATATCTGAAACTGTCTCTCCACAACTAACCCTCCACAACGACCCGGAAGCAATCCCTCTGCCATACTTCCCTCCGCCACACTCACACACACACACTCTCTCTCTCTCTCTCTCTCTCTCTCTCTCAAGGTGCTGCATGGCCCATTCAGGGAGCTCCCTAAATGTTGCTTTTCTCATTATTTGCTTATGCCTTTCAAATGTCTTACAGAATTAAAACACAAAAATTACACCTTCCTAATGGGCCAACATCTAAAACTGTACATTCCAATTTGAATTGTTCTAGAAGGCAGCTAGGGCCTAATAAAAATACTGGCCGTGGAAGCTTGTTACCAAGGTTTCAATTCCAGCCTTGCCTCTTTCTAGCTGCCTGTCATAGCCAAAGTCATTCTTTCTGAAACTTAGTGTTCTCACCCTTAAGATGGGGATTAACAAAAAAAAAAAAAAAAAAAAAAAAATCACTATATACTTCACAGGGGTTTTTCTAAGAATTCAAAGCAATAATGAATAGATAATAAGTATGCATGCTATAAGGGACTCAAAAATTATTTCTGCTCTATAAACTTGAGAGGTTAACCTAAACCCAGAGATTTCATCTGATTTTTACACCAGCTCATAATACACCAAGTTTTAGTTTGTAATGTGACTTCAGACCTTCTGGAAGGCAGGAAGGCTGAGCGTCTGGACTGTGAACTTGAGTAGTGAGCAGAAGAAAAAGGTAGAGAAGGCGGTGGGGAACCAAGATTTCCTGATGTTTCTCAAACCCTGAGAAAGGACAGCCCTCAAGTCTGCTAGGATACCTTTCTGGTTCTGACATTCTGTAGCTACCCTAGTCACTCCTTCACTGGTCACGCACACGGGGGCAGAAGGAGGGGGCAGCATGGCTCCAG
This sequence comes from Halichoerus grypus, assembly GCF_964656455.1. Lineage (NCBI taxonomy): Eukaryota > Metazoa > Chordata > Mammalia > Carnivora > Phocidae > Halichoerus > Halichoerus grypus. The sequence goes on along the minus strand of NC_135713.1, from coordinate 45,811,856 downwards.
CCCCCCTGCCCTGAATTCACAGCCACCTCATATAAGCTTCTGCTTTCAGGGAATTCAGCCATCTTCTGAAAAGCAGTCAAAGAATTCCCAAGGCATTCCTGCCAGCATCACAGCTCCTCCCCATGAAGCAGCAGATGAGGAGTGAAATGGCAAACACTTCCCAACTCAAGAGTCAGTAGAGCTAAGCAGTTACAGAACAGGGATGGCCAGTCCACCAGGCTGTTAATATTTCAGGCTGGGTGGCCTGGCTCACAGTGCAGAATGTGACACCAATGTAGATGCAGTCCTGAATGAGCCAATTATGTTCTCCCAAAGAGGGAGGAGACTAGTCTAAGATGATAGATGCTGCATGCCTAATACCCTCTTCAGTCTTCCAACCAATATACTGGGGGCGGGGGGGGGGTGGAATTCATTTATTCATTCACTTAAATATTTATTAAGTACTTACTATGTGCTAGGTACTGTTTCAGGCGGTGCAAGCAAAATAGAAAGGAACTGTGCGGAATTTTCTTTCTAGTGTGTGGTATGGGGTGGGGGCTGTCTTCAATCAAAGACTGAATAAAACGGGGGACTTTCAGACAATGATAAAGGTCCTTAAAAATAAGGCAAATAGGATAGAGATTGCACAGTGGATGGTTTTAGTCTGAGGGCTAAGGGAAAGTCTCTCTGAAAAAGTGACATCTGAACTAAGAACTCATTAGAAGGATCCAGTTGGGGGCGCCTGGGTGGCTCAGTCATTAAGCGTCTGCCTACGGCCTGGGTCATGATCCCAGGGTCCTGGGATGAAGCCCCACGTTGGGCTCCCTGCTCGGCAGGAAGCCTGCTTCTCCCTCTCCCACTCCCCCTGCTTGTGTTCCTGCTCTTGCAATCTCTCTGTCAAATACATAAATAAAATCTTAAAAAAAAAAAAAAAAAAAAAAAAACGAAGAAGAAGAAGGATCCAGTTGGGCCGAGTTCCAGGGGAAGAGTATTCAGGACAGAAGGGGGGCTATGACTCTATGAGAAACCCCACCACCTCTATTTGAAATGCATGTTTTACTCATAATGCCTCTATGATGGAGTCTCCATCCACAGCTCACTAACACTTCAGGAATCATGACACTAAAGGAGCTTGCTCGTCCAATCCTCTGGGGCCCAGAAGCACCTCTAAGGTAGAGCAGCTATGATCTGGAGCCTCATTTCACCTCTTTGACATGAGATGGTCCTTAATCTTTCAGAGTTTTTCATAGAAAGTTCCCCAAAAGCATCTTTCAAGAGTGAGAGTGTATGTGTTCTATACACACGTGTACATATATGCATGTATATCAACATAATAATTTACAACCAACTTCTAGGCATATAAGAGTTTGGAATGACCCTTAGAAATTATATGTGAGGGAACCCAGAGGAAAAATCTTGGGCAAATAGGAGAATATGGTGTCTATGATCTTGTTGTCTTTGACCCCCCATCCACTTCACACCTGCCCCAGGCTTGGACCTGAATTTCTATCTGAGCACCTAGAACAGGCAGAAGCTGGAAAAGTGGTTTTAAGAGGTACATGGAGCTGATTTAAGGATCAGGCAGCAATATGCACCTCAGCAAGAGAACAGGACATTTTGGCAGGGAACACAGTCCTGCTTACATATGATGAAGATTTGCACCCTTTGGCATCTCGATAGAAAGCTGCTTCTTCAGGGATATGTCTGTTTAATGTATGTCTTCCCTTACTGGATTGTCCATAAGGCAAATGGACTCTTGGTGCATATCGCCTGAAACATAATAGATACAAAACAAACTTTTGTTGAACTTGCTTGATTCTTATAAAGGTCCCTGGTAATAATGGCAAAAGATGGACATCTCTGAGTGTGAAGAAAAGAGCCAAAGATATAAGGGGATTCTTTACAAGTGTAGTTGACTCTTGAACAACATGGAGATTAGGGGCACCAACTCCCAGGGCAGTTGAAAAATTAGCATTTAACTTTTGAGCCCCCAAAAAACATAACTACTAATAGCCTACTACTGATGGGAAGTCTTACTGATAACGCAATCAATGAACACTTGTTTTTTATGTTATATGTATTATATACCGTATTCTTATAATAAAGTTAGAGAAAAGAAAATAGCAATATATTTATAGCACTATACTGTATCCAAAAATGTCCACTTTTAAGTGGACCCACAGCAGTTTAAACCCATTGTACAAAGGTCAACTGTACATCAGGTACCTCTTTCCACACCCATAAATACATGGGGGCAAACTGTGGAGGTTAGAAGGGTGATAAGAGGAAAAAAGGTAAATAATTACCATTAACCAGCTCCCCTTGTGCCCCAGAGAAGAAGCCCATAGATGCCAACATAATCCAGGTTAATGTGGCATTTTACGTGCTTGGGAAGGCCAGCTATACCTCTGTGGTCAAATTATGAGGTCACTTGAAACTAAGAAACTCATTCTGTTTATTATATATACAAATGTAGTCTCGAGTAGATGATGAATTCAAAACCAAACCTAGGCTAAGAACCTGGTTCCACCTCTCCACCTTGATTTCCTCAACAGTTGCTGCTGAGCTCACCACCCTACTAGGAAATTTAGGTGATATTAACTGCCATGTTTTCTCAACAACTCAGATGCCTTGAGCTGTAGCTCTGTGGCCTCTGCTGAGACAAAAATGCCCTTTTTTTTTTTTCGACAAAGTAAATTCACTATTGCTTATGGCTTTGTGGATAGGCAGTCAGTAAGATGTAGTTAAGAGATCTTCCCAGGGAAATTTTGACCTTGGTCACTGTGAGGAACCAACGATTTTCCTTCTCTCCACAGTGTGATTTTCTTAATTTACTTTCAACTTTCTGAGTGCTTAACCAGACAGAGATAAGCCTTGCTGAGGTCAGTGTACCAACTTTTGCTAGAAGCCCAAATGTGTATGAACTTCATCTGGGAGTGCTCACCCAAGACTGCAAAGGTAGTAACTTTTAGAAGCCACTGTTATATTAATAATGTAAACTTTAGGCATAGAGAAGGAGATAGAAGACTTTACTGAGAAAGTAAGATTTAAACAGTCAATATTTCCATGGACAAGGAGATTCCTAATTCACTCAATGAAGCCAGGGTACCCTTGTGCTCACTCACTCTTGCTCGCTCACTCTCTCTCTCATACACACACACACACACATACACACACACACATACAATTCATTATAACTAGATGGTGCTAACAGTAGAATCTATGCAGGTTCAAATTCTGGCACTCAACACTCACTATTTGGTCAAGTTTCTTAACTTTGTCAAGCCTCAGTCCCCCTACCAGCAAAATAGGCCTAACAGTGTCTTTCTACCAGAATGGTGAAAGGGTAATTAAGAGAGATGATGTATGTAAAACTCTTATCAGAGTGTGTCTGGCATTCAGCAAGCACTCCACCGATGTTAGCAAACACAGAGGAACATAAAAGAACCCTACAATTCTTTCCCATCCCTTGAGTAAAGAGGACCAGTGAGGTGCCAGTATAAAGCCCTGGAGAGTCAATGAAATAGAAGAGCAGGGTTTGTGAAGGAGAGCAGGGGCCCCTGATACTCTGGTTTCCACCGCAGAGGTGACCTCATAAGAACCATAGGCTGAGGAGTCCAGAGACACAGGCCCCCAGGGCAGATCTGATGGTACCTGAGCCCAGTGATGGAAACCATGAATCCTTGCGCTGGTCCTGTGGCAGTTTCCTCCTCTGACCCTGCCCAGGGCTCAGAGGAAACAAACACATCTCCACTTCTCCAGTTACCAGCAAAGGACTCAGAATCAGCCCTGTCACCGGGCCATGATTCCTCTCTCCTCAAAGACACTGCCAGCTCACCTGACGGTGCTGATTCCTGGTATCTCTAGTTCACGCACTACAGAATGGGGCACGGTGGTTACATTGGCCAGCTCTGGAGAGCACTCCCAGCTTGAGGCCCAGATCTGCCGCCTTCTAGCTGAGGGACCTTGGGCAAGTCTCTTAATGTTCTGTACCTTGGCTGCTTGCCTATCTCTAACAAGGAGAGGATGGCTAGAATTTACTTCCTAAGGTGCTATAAGGATTCAAAAGGATGAAGAATAAGACCCCCTAGCATGGTGTCTGACCTATGCCAAGAGCTCAATGACCAACACAGCCTGGTTACCATCTGTCCAATCAAGGCAGGGCTCCAGAGTGCAGGGGAAAGGTCCAGGGTTCACCAACCCTTAGTGGCCAAAGTGGTCCCTGTGAACACAACCTTCAAAAGCACTCTTCCCACCGTCTTCAACAAGACAAACAGGGCGAGGCCCCTGTGCCTGCCAAAACTTTGCCTGGTAAAAAATTAATGTCTTGCCGTGTGTTCTTTTATTCAGCAATGTCTTTGAACTTTCCCCTCACCCTTGCTGCAGGGATCTGGGGGGGAGGTGGGCAGAGAGGCTGTAAGGCAAGGAACCACGAAAGAGGAACGGGCAGTGAATGATCAGCAAGATGGAAATACTTAAACCAATTTTGGTATCTGTTCTGATCTGGACTCAATAACTGTAAACTTCTAATCAAGCAAGGATTTCTAGCAGACAAGCACCCAAAAGGGAAGATGGGGAAGAATACACAAGCAATTCTTAGTAACAGCTGTGGGTGCTAGACCGACAGCTCCCTCCTGGGGAGGTGACAGTTGGTGAAAACACTCAGCAGCAGGCAGGAGTTTACCTGGGCAAGAGCAGCCAGCAGGGCCTCCCAGGGACTAATTATGAAAATATGATTACCATGGATTAGTAATCTTGTCAATCAAAGCCACATGCCAAGTAGCACCTGGCAGTGGGTGAAAATGCCACAGGACAGGAGAATCTGATGTTGTGGGGTTTTTTGTACAAAACGTTCCTCCCCAGGAGGGAGGGCCTTACCGGGTCCAGGGGATGAGATGAGGCAGAGGAGGCACTAACAGGGCCTCTGGGGCAGAATGGGCAAGACATGGGACAGGACAGCCCTATGAGTCTGAATTTGAAACTCTGGTTGGCATCCTCTTATCACCACCCATAAGAATTGGCCCAAAGCCTGCTCCCTGTTTTACATAAGCCTGGAAGGAAATTAGTATTGCCTTGCCATAGCAGTCAAGGAAATGTAAACAGAGGATAAGAAATTAGAATATTGGTAAAAATACTAAGCACAGGTACCTTTCCCCAAGCACACGGAACGTGCCTAGCCAGGGGCCCCGCATGTTACGGTCTCATTAATCCTTACAAAACCCTGTGAGATAAGCACTATATCGCTACCAAATATACATAAGTTCAGAGATGTTGTGACTTGGCCAATGGCCCAGCACGAGAAGAACACATCAGCTGACCTCCAGAGCTTTCTTACGATGGCCTGTTGCAAAATGCTAACCCAAAGTTCTTCTGTCCTCCTCTTCTAAAGCCATAAAAGCAGTCTTCATGTCACAGCAACGACCAAGCAAAAAGAAGGACAGGCAGCTGCGTCTGGAGGACAAGACCCTGGACTGCAGACCCGAAAAATTTTGTTTCCTAACAAGACTAAGAACTACTTTTGAGTATTTACTACATCCTGCCATCTTAGTAAATGCTTTGGTTACTTTGATACTTGCTCCTTGAAGTAAATGTACACAGGAGGGATCGTTCTGCTTTATCGATGAGAAAATGGAGTCTCAGAGAAGTCAAGCCATTGCCCACATGCCGTGGAGCTGGCAGAAATCAGAGGAGGAATTCTAGACCAGGTTGTTCTGATCCCCAAGGTTGGCTCCTTATGACCACTGTCTCCTGTGACAAGTACAGGAGTTTTCACAAACCCTCATCAACCCTCACCCTGACCCTGTGCACAGAGCACAGGGCTAGAGACTCACCAGTCTGGGCTTTGCTTTCCCCTCCACAAACAGGCATAACGTTTGCCAAGTCACCTGTACCAAGCCATCATGAAGAAAAGTGGCCTGGGCTGGCAGGAGATAAAATTCTGTCCAAATTCACGGAATTATTATTAGTGAGGAAACTTCTAGAATGACCTAAACCTCATACTTTAATACTAAAAGAACAAAGTGAAGAAAACATCTGTGTTCTAGCTTGTGATTGCTAGAATATGAAAAATGGAGGTATGCTCTGTTAATTACAAAATTTTACAATGTATATATATATCAAAGCATCACATTGTACACCATAAACACAATTTTTATTTGTCAATCATACCTCAATGAAGTTAGGTGGGGGAAACTGGCAAAAAAAAAAAAAAAACCTCAGATAAATTAAATATTAATAAATTTCTAGTCCATATGAAAATATGCTATAATCATTATAAATAAAAAATGTGTTGTGAAAAGAGGGTTGAACTCAATGAAAAATGTTTTTGTAACACGGTGATAGCCCAAAAAAAAAAAAATGTAATACAGGGATAGAATGGGGATTGGCTGCCACCTCCATTAGCCTCCCTTCTATTACAACACTTTACATCCACTGCTTTATTTCGATGGCTTTCCACCACTGGTCTATGAGCAAGGGCTCAGCTAATAAGTCACGTCTCATGCTCCCCTCCATGTCCTTAGCACCAAGTAGAGCCTGGTGCAGTGCTGAGCAGACATTGCACCCAACATTATTTTATAGGTTTTTTTTATGGGTCCCCTCTAGCTAATCCTAGTGGAGGCAGAGAGAAAAACTGAAGTCTCTCCACCTCCTTTTAAGGCTTACAATTCCACAGTCCTGGGAGAAACGGACATAAGTGATGTATCAGAGGCATTCACTCCTCAGACTTGTACTCCCTCTCACTGACCTGAAACAAACAAACAAACCTCTTAAAAAAAAAAAAAATCTGTGTGCATACTGGCCTTTTGCAGTGACAGATGACGCTGTCAGAGACTTGATGGGTAGCATGAGCCACCATGAAAAAGGATCCATACAAAGTACACAAAGGAATAGGAGAAGTACATTCCAGCAACACTGACTGATTCCCCCATTTCATGGATACCACCCCCTAGTGTACTGAACACAGCCTAGACTGAAGGAGAATTCCTATAAAGGGGGCTGATGAAGGCATATCCAATGCTTTGAGTGATATGTGCATGAATCGTGGCAATAAGAGGTTCGGTCTGTTGACAAACTCAGCAGAAGCAGGAATATGCCCGTAGTTCAAAAACAGCCTTGAGCATCAGAGTGTCTTTGTAGCAAATAGCATCTGGTTGGCCTTGAATACATGATTCACATTACGAACCTATTTCTGCACCTCCCCCAGAGCCTGCAGAGAAAACCAGTGTTTCAGAGGGAAGGGTTGGGAGAAGGGGGTGGGGGGGCAGAAATCCTGAGGATAGCTGAATCATCCCTTTGAAATATGCTGGTCACTCCTCACCCAGAGAGTAACTTCAAAAACAAGGACATTTTAAGAAGAGAGAACCCTCTTCCAGTTATAAAGACATAAAAATCACACTTCTAAGTCAAAGGAAATACTTGTGAATTTTCCTAGTGGTGCTTAAAGCAGCTCATTCACTTCTCTTTTGTTCCAGGAGCAGGTCTCATGCCTCCACCCAATGAATGGGCTTTAAATCTCACAGCATCTCTACCCATTCGTGCCACACACTTCCCTCATCATCCCACATAATGAGCAAGCCATCCTCCTCCACATCTCCCAAACATGCCAGGTACAGTCTTTCCATCATGCCATTAGCATTCTCTGGATTCCTCTTCCACACCAGGAAAACCTCAGCTATCCCTTAAAATCCATGTCAAGTGCTTCCTCCCCTAAGAAACCTTTCCAAAGGTCTCAGTCTATATATGCTCTTTCTACAGAGTTAGTCCTTAGGCCCTGAATTTTATGGCGGGCCCTCCTGTGATTTAATGCTTCCTTAAATCTGTATATTTGGTCAATCCAATGAGATAAGAAAATCAGTAAGGGGTATCTACTGAACACTTAATACATTGAGGCATTAGAATAAACCCTTTATAAATACTACCATATTTAATCCTTAAAACCAATTCACGTGGTAGCACCTACTGTTACCCCTGTGTTACAGATAAGGAAAACTGAGGCATGGAAATGTTAGGTGTGTTGCTCAAGGTCACACCACTGGGCTTGAGTCCCGGTCTGACTCCAGATCCTGTGACTTTAACCACTGGAGTGACCATAGCCTAAAAATGTCCTGCATCTCTCACAGAACCATGTGCTGTTGTATATTTTCATTTTCAGTGGGAGAAATTGTAGAATGCCCTAAATTTGACTCCTGACTTCTCAATGCTCTTCAGTTACCTAATATTTATCAAAAATTTTTCATGTGCCAAGCACTAAGCTAGATGTGGGGGATAAGCTGAAAAAGACACAGCCCCTGTCCACAAGGAGCTCAGTCACTGAGAAGGGGCTCGATAATTTTGAAGTTGAATTACCACAGATATGAGTCAATTACTGGAGGCCTCAAGCAGGCACATGCTCAGTGACTACTTCAAGAAACATGAAGCTGTGGGAACAACACAGTACTGATACATTAAGAGTCCTGGGGCTTCCCAGACTGTCAAAAATTTGCTATGTGACATTTAGCAAGCAGTATTATCAGCTCATGTATAAAACTGAGAGGTTGGGCCACATTAGTGAATTCACAACTTGGCCTATCATCCAAATCGCCTATTCAATCATTTTTATTTTATCACCAAGTACCTGGGTTAATGGATTAGGCAATGAATCAATGACTTTGGCTGATGTTTTAAGATTTGGAACAACCCAGAGAGAAGAAGGATCTCCTCAACCACTGTCTTTTAACAATGTACAATCAGTTCCTCATTATTTGTGGATTCCTGATTTGTGATTTTTGCCTACTCACTAAATTTTGAGGAAACCAAAAATCAATACCTATGGTGCTTTTTCAGTCATTCACAAACATGCTCAGAGTGGGGGGTGGGGACAATTGAGTTGCCCAGGATACATGCCTGACATGCATGCGGTCATACAGGAGATGCTCTGCATCCTTGATTCAGCTTTCATCCTGGAGACAAGTATCCTTTTCGCATTTCTATTCAGCACCACATTTTTTGCATTTTTGTGCTTTTTGTTGGTGAATTCACCCTTTGAAATAGCCCCCAAGCCTGGTGCTGAAGTATTGTCTAGTGTTCCTAAACACAAGAAGACTGATATGCCTTAGAGATAAAATCTGTGTGAAGTTTCATTGAGGCATGAGTTACAGTGCTGTTGTGCATGAGTTTAATGCTAAGGAACCAACTATATCATTAAATAAGGCATCTCTAAATAGATCACACATAAAACAAGGTTATATGTTGATGAACTGATGAAAATGTTGTGACTAGAAGCTCTCAGGAAACTGGCCCTGTATTTACCCTAGAAGCAATGATTCAGTTTTCACTAATCCAGTGTTCATGGCAACTTTATAGAACATAGTTGTCTCAATGAAAATCGACAATATTTGTGACCATGCAAGAAAAGAGTTCTTTATAGAGGTCTCTGAGTCAGTTCAAGACGTAAGCTGTGACATTATAGGTATAATCACTAAAAAAAAAATGTGAGAAAAACGAGAAGGACCATATTGATAACACATTGAATGTCTTTGAGAAGTGGGACAAAGTCACCTTTAAAGACCAAGACTAAGGGTGGAATGGGAGACTGCTTTTCCGTATGAGCCATTATGCTCTACTGGAGTTTTTTTTAAGCCATAGTTTGGTGAAACCATCACTATTAATTTATAGTGATAAAAATGGGGCAGAAATTCATTAAATATCTCTAGTCCCCCTTGCCCTTCACCAATAATCAAACACCAATAAATCATTTTTCTCCTATCAACAGATGGTGAACACTTTACCCATTTCTTGATCTATAAAATGGGAAAAGTAATGGTATGTATCTTATGGTTCTTCTTATGGCAATTATCTTATAGACTGAAAAAAGGTAATGTATATGAAAGACTTAGCATCATGCTACTAGAATGTAAATCATAGCTGTAAGGAAGGCACAGCATAAGCTGGTACAAAGTCAAGTAGGAAGACCATTATTTCTGGAGGTTTAACTCTGGATAGAACCTCTCAGGTCATGCAAACATATTCCTGGGTGCCCCCCTTTGCCTCCTCCTCATTATAGGCCTTTGGTTTGGGTCATCACCTTTGGTTTTCTAAGGCTCACATCAGAACCAATCATTATCAAAAGATAGTGTTTAAAAGCATAAACTTTGGAGTCACACAGTCTGAGTTGAGTTCTGACTCAAACATTTACTGGCTATAGGATTTGGTTCAAGTTAGTAAACATTTCTGAGCCATGGTTACCTAATCTGGAATAAAGGATAGTATCTTCCTTGAACAATTGTAAAGAAGATTAAATGGGATTTTTAGTCAAGGTCCTCTGAGAGGTAGATGCCAAGACAGAAATGTGCAAAATATTTATCCAGATGGGGAATATTATTTAAAGTGTAAGGAGTTTGTTTGGAGTGATGAAAAAATTAGAAATAGTGGTGATGGTTAGACAACATTGTAAATATAACTAAGGCCATGGAATTAGGCACTTAAAAATGTTTAAATGGCATGTTTTGTTATATTTCACCACAATTTGCAAGGAACGAATTTATTAAGGGAAACATCTGAGACAAAAGGGAGAGTGACATAGAAAAGCCATCAGACTATAATGTAGGTATGATCCCAAATGACAAAGAGTGGAAAGGAAATGTTGAATCAAAGAGTCTTAAACTGCAGTGCAGTTTTAAGTAAAGTTCACCAAGCCATCAGGGAGTTGACTGTCTCCCAGGAATGGGCCTCCTTAGTGCCCCTGCTGCTCTCAGTCACCAACTGAGAGCAGCCCATGGGGAGCAGGTTACTGGCAAGAAGGCATCAATGGATTTCAAAGCATAGCAGCTGGGACCATTCAGCAATTGAATTCTCTGAAGCTGGAGGTCCAAAAGGCTTATTCTCATGGCTGCAGAGGGATCATACATGTTAAGGTACCTATTACCTTGAAAAGGTGGAAAAAAGTAATGATATTTCTATAGCAACTATCAAAATCATTGTCAGTTGTCATCACCATTATCTTTATATCAGTAACACTTGCTCAAAGTAACATACAACCAACTGTAATTAAATCATTTCCAAAATTTTGTGCTAGTTGTAGTCAGTCTTACTGTGATACTCATGCAGATATCTTAAACTGCACTACAAACATTGTCATTGTTAAACCTCTGTTTCTTAGGAGTGCAAGAGGACAAGGTAGGACTCAAAAATAACACAAGAGTCAAGACCTGTGAATGGAACTTACACAGTGCCTTCAAATCCTGCAGTCCTCAAGTCTAGCATGTGCCTCCACAGGCATGGGTACTATCACATTACTCATGTATCATCCACCTAAACCACTTCACCATCTCCAGGCCAAGTAACCAAGAGACAGAAGTCAGTGTGGATGTTTCCTCCTCAAAAGTGAGCCAGGAAGCAATTTCAAAGCAGGTAATCCCATCTTGCTATTCGTGGTAGCAAGATTATAATCCTGCAACTTCCCATTTAGACCCCTAGGGTGATTCCTGTGCCCTGAAGACAATACATGTTTCGCTGCAGTATTCCCTTAAGAAAAATGAGTGTATGACACTCAAATGTGGAAAAAAAAATAATTTCTCTGTCTCTTCCCATAAAAGGAGAAGTTACTCAGTTTTGTTTAAAAGTCAGAGTAGATGACTGGGAGAGAAAGGTGGATAGAAGGGTAGCTTTAGACAGCATTTCCACCTTTGAAACTGTTATATTTCCCTAGTCATTTAATTAGGCATAATCCAGTATATTCCATGTATTCTTTAGGAGAAAAATGAGTCTGTAAAGGAGCAGTAAAATCTAAACAACAAAGCAGGGGGGCTCCTTTCTATTGCTATGCCTTCCATCAAGAAAAGGCTGCTGCTTGTCTTCCCATTATGATTCCCCTTACTCCTCTTTCTGATCAGATACCTATCCTCTATGGCCAGGGGGTTAGGCACATGATCCTTTACTGGTCCAGGGAATAGTCATGTGACTCAAATAGGCCAATGAGAGTCCTTCCTTGATATGTTTATATATACTGAAGGGGAGAGGGTGGGACCAAGAGTGGAAACCAAGTCTTCCCTTTCTTCTAGGGTAACTAACCTTGTTTTATTTAAGTCTGTACTTCCCTTTACCACATTAAGAAAAGCCTTATGTAGGAAAGAATCAAAACAACACAGAAACAGTGCTGGAGAAGGAAACAGAAATTTAAAAAATCAGCTAGTCTTGATGAACACTTCAAACTCTTGGTCCAGTCCATTCTGAAGCCAGCTCTACCCACTTTTTCTAACACTAATAGTTGGACTACATCATGTAAGATGATAGGAACCTACAAGAAAAAGAGTAACTACCAGATAAGCATCCTGAGGACAAAGCCTCTGAATTACATTTATAGAATTTTTTTCTTGTATATCTTAATAATTGCCACTCAGCTCACAATAGGATGTGTGTTGACATGGTGAAGGGAGGAGACTGAATCACCTTGGGACTGAAAGTCATTGTAATCTGGAGAATGGCATAAACCATCTAAAAGTCAGTATTTATTCCTTTGAGATGAACCAGAGATCTAACAACCTCACCCAGACCCTTAGTATCAGTGAGCAAATGAGAACAATTACATTTCCTAAAGATTCTATAAACCAGACTGCTCCTGAGGGAGGTCACAGCTACTGAGAGGTCACAATCAACATTTGTCATCCCAAAAAGCTATTAGTTACACAATTATTAGAACCAAGATTCAACATAAGCCACAATAGGTTGCTGAAACAGGAGGTTCAACGACAAATTATCCAACTCTTCTTTCATTTGAAGATAGTGATTGGCAACCACTTATCCCTTTGGATGATTTGATCTGTAAGGCAAATATAGAATGATTTAGAAGGTTTTCAGCTCTTTAGATGAAGAGGGAAATAGACCCTTAGCAGTTGGTAATCTTCCTTCTCACCCCCAAGCAAGAGAAGCTACTCAAAATCAAACCAACATCTAGGAGGACTAAGGGCAAAGAAGGCCAGAATTGCACCACACTAAGCCTTCAGGGATAGATAACCTGGAGGTTCCGGGTATAGGTGAAGCTGAGTTAGACACACTCCCCAGGCTTCTCAAAGAAGGTGGTCACACCCACTTTTCGTACCATTGCTCACCTGCCTGGAGCTGGCAGAATCCTCTGGATGGGTAAAGGTCACTGCTGGCTGGTTACATTGGATGACACCATCTGCTACAAAAGGAACTCCAAATATAGAATCCAGGTCTCATCTGGAAAGTGTGGGTTAGATAGTTCCCATAATTGCGTTATTTGACAGTATCCTAAGAGATTTGGTCCAGGCGTTGGACACAAACCCCACACTGCCCTCAATTCCAACAGCAGCTCTACTATTTATCATCACAAACCCATTATCTCTATTAACCCACAGGTGCCCTGCTAGTCACAAAAGGACATGATGAAATGTCACAATTTTCATAGTTATCCAAGTATAAAAAATATTTTGCTTGAGTCAATCTGAAAAGTATCATTCCTTATAGATCATATAAGCACCAAGTGTCATGAATAAAGGACCTGCTCCCTTTCCTTTGAACCCTACTGCTCCCATTCTCTCTGAGAAGAACACTGCAGGAGAGAGAAAATCTGCCTGGCTGTATCTACTACTGGTGCATGCTAGGCTACTCAGCTGGGTCCTCACTGCTCTTAGCAATGCATGGATCTCCTTATTCACCAGACTGCATGGACATCTTTATCTTGACTCCAAATTGTAATTCCAACTGCAACTGTTCTAAAGCTTTAACATTTATTTCAAGACTTTATCACAACTGTAACACTTTATTCAGAGCACAAGGCCCTTCCTACACTCTTAAAACACAAGGTTTCTACTCTGAGCTTCTTTATCTCACATGTGTCCCCACTTTTCCCTTTGTCTCAACCCTACCCACCTCCTACTCATCTCTACTAGTCAACATAGCAGCCTCTTAACTATGTTCTATCTTCAAACTCTCCCCTCCAAACCACCCTGAACACTGCCTATTAGCTTAATATTATATTATAGCACCTCTCTGACCATTTCACAAATATTCTCCATTTTCACCAGATCCCCTTTACCTAAACAGCTTCCTGGCCTAGTTCTCAAAGCCTCAACCAAAACCTACATTTCTAGAATCACCTATCATTCTTCCCTTCTAGACAGGCATGCTCCAATCTTTCCTCAGGCTTCTTTGCCTATGCACCACTGCTCAAGTCATTTCTGCTGCCTTGAACGTGCTCTCCTCATTGCTGTCTATTCCAGTACTCCCAACCATCTCAGTGCCAGATGATACACTGCTGACTACATGAAGTCCTGCCTGATTACAGCTCTCACCTCTGCACACTCCAAGCTCTTTGTAGCAATACTGATTCATACATAAGCAGATAATTACTGAGAGGCATCCAAAGGCCAGATACTATGTTAAGCACTGTGATCACAGGAATAACAAAGAGTGGGGTCGATAGTAAGTAAGTAGTAAGGAATATGACAGGGTTAAGTACAGAGTGTTATGGAATTCATATATGTGATCCCATCAAAGCGTGGGGGTGGCCAAGATTTCCTGGAGGAAATGATACACATGCATGTAAGTTGAATCCTGTAGAAGTGAGAGTTATCCAAATGATGAAGTGGAGAAATGGAGGTCCAGTTTTTAGCATAGAGAATGATGTATTCAAGGAAATGCATATGGTTCAATATAGCTGGAGAAAATCATTCAAAGAGGTGCTGAAGTAATGAGAAAAGGCTAGAAAGGGAAACATCAGCTCCTCAAGAGGTTTGTGGGCCATGTGTATGAGCTAGCAGTGGGGAAAACTGTAGAGGTGTACGCAATCCTATTTGCATATGGTGAAAGCATTCAGCAAAGAGTGTGAATTAAGCAATCAAGCTGCTGTAGTCAAGTAGATGAAAGATGAAGATGGTACCCACTAATACAGTTCCATGAAGATGGAAAGTAGACTGATTTGAAAGCTATTAAGGAGGTAAAATCAACATGATTTGTCAGTGACCAGAGGAAGGTGGGGGATGAGAGTCAAGGGTGACACTCAGATTTCTGGCTTAGACAACTATTTGGATAGGAAGACCATTTATGGAGACGGGGAAAGCTGGAATAGAAGTAGTTTGGATCAGTAGAATATGAAATGCCTGTGAGATTTTCCAAAACATGATGTCTTACTCTCCAACAGATAGATCAATGGGTCTGGAATTCAAGAGAATGACCTGGGCTTAAGGTTTCAATTTGGGAATCATCATCTACAGGTAAATGGTCATTCAGGCACTGTAAATGATTAAATCAACCCAGATAAAGTGTAGGACATAAAGATAGAGGAGGGTGAGGATGCATAAAAATAGAGGATACATGGGAGAAAGTTTCAGAAAGAAAAGAGGAAGGCCCAGATGTAGATGCTCAGAGAGGGTTATACCATGCAAGCCAAGGAAAAAATGAATTTCAATGAGACACTGCTGAGAAATCAAGTAACACTTGGGCAGGCAATCATCCTTTGGATTTAAGCACAAAGAGATCACAGAAGACCATGGAGAAGGTTTGTACAGATTGGTGGGATCAGGTGCCAGTTACACCTATAATGACACCCTTCATATACACCTTGACAGGAGTAAGGCTCTGTCTCCTGATACTCCTTCAAGACCCCCAACTAACCCAGGAGTTATAGGATCTGCACCTGTGCACCTTACACAGTATCTCATACACAGGAGTTCTCCCATCAAGATTTACAGAAAATAAACACACACTGATGTTTCTCTTTTTAAACACTTCATTTGGAAGCATAGTAAAAGTTACTTGAGAGACGAGAGAAGAAACGATGCTCACAGCTGCTCAATGACCTTATGTGGCATTTGTTTATCTCCCCCTTGTTTCCAGATATTAATCATGCCCTTTCTTGCTACCTCTACTCCTGGGCCAATAGACAAGCTTAATGAGCTGTAGAGGCTTAAGGCAGGGCCTGGACCAAGGAATCCACCACACCTTCCCCGCTATCCAGTCATATTTAGTTGATGCTGCTAAATATATAAGTAAAATAAAAATAAACTAGGCTGTTTTTGCTTCCAATTATTTCTGCCTGGGCTCTTTGTGACCTCTCTTAAAGAGCAGCCACTCATCACTCAGACATAGAGGAGAGCCACAATAACAACAGTCCAAGTAGCCACCACTTACTTATTAAGCACTACAAGGCAGGTACCATGCTGACTTCCAATGGAACTTGTTCAATCACATCACAGTTCCATTCAAAATCCTCACTGGCTCCACAATGTCCAAAGAATAAATTTAATTTGCTGCTTATTTAATGCCTTTAATTCATTCAAAACAATACAACACTAAAACACAAAAGGATGCATTCAGTTAAAAGGCTATTACCAGGTTACAAAAATACATGTGGGCTAAAAGTACCCTATTGCTTGTACCTCTAACAAAGTTGGTCCAAAAAGAATGTCCTTGCTAATTAATTAAGATAGCAAAACAAACACAAAAACCCTCTTTTCCTGGCTTAATTTATTAATTGTGGCACTCATCATCATTTTGTTACTTTTGGGGCTCATTCTCATAATGGATTACACAAGTAGTCTCCAATACATATTACCTTACAAAGAGATTACTTAAAATCGTAAGCTTAAACACAAAAGGGAAAAGGAAGTATTTAGCAAGGGGTTCTGAGTATTAGTTACTGTTGTAGATTATTCAAAGAGCCCCACGCCCAGGAAGCATAAAACTGAGCATAACAGATACGCAGAATTAAGAATCTGTTTCTTCGCCATTTACACCATTTATCAATTTATTGCCTTTCAGCTCTAAAAATCACCCTTCATTACCTGCACTGTGAAAATTAAGTTGGATCTTAATAATTTTCTTTGGTCAGCTGGCATGATGTTACACTGTCCGTGGAGGGAACTGAAGAGACACTTGAGCAGGAAGGGCTTTTTCTTCCTGGTTCCAGGGGGCTCACAGAGCAGGCTTCTGCAGCTCAGCTGGCTTCTCCTTGCCCAGCTCCTGTTGTGCAAGCTGCTTCTCCATCATCTGGCTTTGAAGCATGCACAGATACTCCAACATCCAGGTCCTGCAGTGCAGGCAGCTTCTTGAACACTAGTCGTCTTCAGTACACAGTGGTCAGTGGTACTCGGGGAATTTTATATCAGAAGGTCTCCAGAGAGACCCCTCTCTGTGACAGCTTTCCCCAGCACCAGAGAGAATATATTGCCAACACACTTTGCCAGCACAGTACCATAACAATTTCCCTGGTACTCCATGAGTCACAGCCACGTCCCCTCCAACGACGTCTGGGTCTCACCTTGAAGTAGAAAGGGTCTCCTCCTCAGATACTCTATCTCAGCCCTGGAACAGTAGCTGTTCCTTTCATCTAATATTCCTGTCCTCTCTACTCCTACTAGCCAATCCCTCGGTACTCCAACCTCCTGTAACAGTTAATTCTGTTTATCAATCTGTCTTGTTTAAGTTACTGTAAGCTGTCTCCTGATCAGCCTCTGCTACAGCCTTGCATATGCGAGTACACATGCATTCCTTACATTGCAAAATGGGTTTAAACTGTTTGGAAGGCTCCCTAGCAAAACAACACCACTCTTGCTAACCATGACTTTTTTTAATCATCATAGTAGCCTCGTAAGACAAATATTTTATCCCCATTTTACAGATGGGGAACTGACAGGGAGAGTGGTAAAATTACTCACCAAAGGTACCAAAGCCATAGGAAATGCTATAGTTATTACCATCAAGACTGACAAGCTGTGTCTCCCCCAAAACTGGAGAAATTACTTAAGATTAAGGATAATTCTCTTTCTCTTAGTTTCCCCTCATGAAAGGCAGGATTCGCACCCAGGATAACTGAATCAGAAACCTATGCTCTGCATTGCCGTAACGTGTGCACCAGCTCCACTTTGCAACAAACATATCATATGCTATTCGGTGGAGTATGTGCGAGTAAAAGTAGCTTCCAATAGAGACTTCTGGCTTGCCTTAGAGTTCTGGGAATTATGGTCTTCGTAAAATTCTTCCCATGTCCAACTTGACAGTCTGCCACCATGAAAGGGGCACAGCCAAAGACCAGTGATTAAGAGCTGATGTCAATCAAGCAGCGTCTGTGTGTTGACATCCAATGTCCAAATGATAAGCCAGCATTTTTAATACAAAGGACAATTAGTAGCATCAAGACTGACTATGTCTCTCCAAAACTGGGAAGATACTCACATTAGGAATCATTCTTGCTTTTTTCCTAGCCTACTTTAAAAAAAAAAAAAAAAAAAGCCACCTGCAAAGCATTTGTTGGCGACTTTTTAATGACTTGTTAAATCCCAACTCATTATTAAGAAAAGACTTACATCTGTGAAGGATTAAATATTGTGATCCATTCTTCTCTTGCTAGAAGTCATATTAACCTCCAAAAGAGTGGTGCCAACAGATAAACAGAACATACCAAACAAGAACCTATTGAAGAAAAATCCTTCCTGGAAAAAATAGCTACATCTTTTTTAGCTCCATCAAGTGCTGGCTTAGAACTCTGTTTTGCTTGAATCAAAGACCAAGATGGGCTTCCAACAATGACTCCCTGCTGTCTGCTGAAGGAAGTCCAACCCCAGAGTCTAGAACTCAAGGTCTTTAGAGACTGTCTTTGCCTTATTGGCATAGCAGCATCTTCTCCACACCCAGGGCTAAAATTCAGCCAGGACTCAGAGAAAAAAAACTCCTCCAGTTGTTAAAATACTGCAAATCTTCTGTGCTAGGAAAATAGCCCCTTCCCCAAGATTTCACACCCCCTGCCCTTCCACGATCCACCACCCAAGGAGTTAAATGTTTGAAACAACCAAGAGACCTCTAGGACCTGTTCCAGGCCTCTGCCAGCGTAAATTCTGGTTCATCAGTGTTCCTGCCAATCATCCCCCCAAAACTCCCACTTCTTGTGTGGACTTTGCCAGAGCAGTTGAGGACCACAACAGAAGAAAGGGCATCCTTGACATTGGCCCTTGTTACCGACATCCTGATAGATAAATGTGCGATATCCACGTAGACCCTGAGGCTGTGACCATCCACCACCAGCCTGCTCTCCCTAAGGTTGATATCATGTAGCTACTAGTGTAAACTGCATCCTCTGGGGAACTTCAGCTATACAAGATATTCTGGGTTCCACAAGGAAAAAGGGAAAAGTAGACAGGCTAGCAGTAATAATATTCAGCCCAGATACTGGCCAAGCACCATGGATTCTATCAGTATAGGTAGGTCTATTAGGCATGCTAGCAATAACAAGATTCAAAGGAGTGGTTCAGGTCAGGAGGCATGCTAGGTGTAGGCCCCCTTACACTCTCCCCATTGAATTTCACCTCCATTTAATGGGATGAGTTGTTTAAAACCTTCTGAGTTCACACCCATCATGAGCATTATCATTAATTTTATTCATAAAACTGAGAGCTACCACATCCATAGCATGAACCATGCTAACTGCATATTAACTTGCTTGAATGCAGTCAACATCACAATGATTATCCCTGTTTTACAGATAAATAAACTGAGGCACAGAAAGGTTTGTTTTTTTTTAATTTAAGAGACAGAGCCAAGATTTGAAACAGTCCCTCCAGCCACAGGGCTGTTTCTTCACTCTTAACCTGAAGGATGAAGTTTAACCTATAGCATTCCAAGAAGGGGCACATGCACCCTAATATTCATAGCAGCAATGTCCACAATAGCCAAACTGTGGAAGGAGCCAAGATGTCCTTCAACAGATGAATTGATAAAGAAGATGGGGTTCATATATACAATGGAATATGACTCAGCCATCAGAAAGGATGAATACCTACCATTTACATCAACATGGATGGAACTGGAGGGTATTATGCTAAGTGGAATAAGTCAATCAGAGAAAGACAATTATCACATATGGAACATAAGGAATAGTACAGAGGACAATAGGGGAAAGGAGGGAAAACTGAAGGGGAAGAAATAAGAGGGAGACAAACCATATGAGACTCTTGACTGGGAAACAAACTGAGGATTGCAGAAAGGGAAGTGGATGGGGTAACTCAGTGGTGGGCATTAAGGAGGGCATGTGATGTGATAAGCACTGGGTGTTATGCGTAACTAATGAATCAATGAACATTATATCAAAAACTAATGATTTAGTATACATTGGCTATTTTTTATTATGTATTGAATTAAAACAAAAAGATACAGCATTCCAATAAACTTTTTGTGACATGTTTGATAACAGAGATATTAGTATTTTAAAATTTCAGACAGTATTGTAAGAGTTGGGAAATCTTGACTATAATTGCTCTGATTCAGCAGAAGCTGAGCTGATTTAACACCATGCGCATTAATGGAAAAGTCATTGCAAGGATTTATGTAGTGCCCATGTCAAATCATGACTCAGACTGGAGCATTATTTAGCTAGTGATAGATGAAATTAAAGATCCCAACAATTCTATTATTAAAAATAGTATGGAAATTATTAGAATATCATGAATGATTTTTACTGTAAACTCAACTGGCAAACAGTTTAAACACTTCAGTTACATTAGAGAATGAAAGGAATACAGATTACTAATTTTTATATGTTCATGTATTACCACAGCAGTAAAGTGTTCTATTTTCAACCTAGTCCATGCCCCAATATCAGGTTCCCCTTTAGTCAAACTTGTTTATGCTTACTAATTAGCTTTCACTCCGACAATGACCCCCACCAGTCCCATTAGTTCATTTACTTCATCCACACAGAACATTTCTAAAGCTTTTCCCTAGAGTTCCACTTTACCTATCCTCGTCTTAACTGCCTTTAATGAGTTAAATCATTTCCCCCAAAATTCATGTCTACCTAGAAGCTCAGAATGCAACCTTTGAAAATAGGATCTATGCAGATTTTTTTTTAATTCAATTAGCCAACATATAGTGCATCATTAGTTTCAGATGTAGAGTTCAGTAATTCATCAGTTGCCTATAACACCCAGTTCTCATCACATCATGTGCCCTCCTTAATGCCCATTACCCAGTTACCCCATCCCCCTGCCCCTCTCCCCTCCAGCAACCCTCAGTTTGTTTCCTAGAGTTAAGAGGCTCTCATGGTTTGTCTCCCTCTCCGATTATTTCCCATTCAGATCCCTTCCCCTATGATCCTCTGTGCTGTTTCTTAAATGTGGAATATAAGGACCTATGCAGATTTAACTACTGAAGCTCATACTGGAGCAGAGTCAGCCCTGAATCCAATGACTGATGTTCTTTTAAGAGAAAGGGACAGAGAGTCAGAGGGAAGCAGCTATGTGCAAACAGAGGCAGAGACTTGAGTGATGCAGCAATAAGTCAAGGGATCCCAAGGATTCCCATGAGCCACAAGAAGCTAGGAAAGATGCCTGAGACCACTTTCTCCCTTAGAACCTCCAGAAGGAATCAATTCTACCAGCACCTTGATTTCAGACTTCTGGCCTGCCAAACTGCAGACAACAAATTTCTGTTGTTTCTAGCCATCTGGTTTGTAGCAATTTTTTAGCAGCAGCTCTGGGAAACTAATACTCTCTGCCCTGAACACCTATGGTCTAACAGTAGTTCCCACATTTTAGTGTGTATCCAGAATCACCCAAAAAACTTGTTGAATCACAGCAGTGAGCCCCAGCCTGAGTTTGAGGTGTTCTGAGTTTCAAGGTCTGAGATGGGGTCTGAGAATGTGCATGTCCAACAAGTTCCCAGGTAATGCTGATATTGCTGGCCTGGGGACCACATTTTGAAAACTACTAGGTCCAACTATCCATTTTAGCACTTAATTGCGTTCAGTTTAGAACTTCATCACATCATATCTTACATCATGTTTATAATCAGTTCATAAATACAAGGTCTGACTTCTCCGTGATCCCCTGAGTGCCACAAAATCTATGTTTTAACCTACTTTTGTTTTATCCACAGGGCATAGTGGTGACTGGCACACTGCTCAATTGCATAGTCTAAGCATAATGGTTGAAAGCACCAACTTTATGCTCTTAAATCCTATTTGCTCATTTGCAAAATGGGGTTACTGGTTTATAACAGGAATTTCTGTTAAGATCAATGAGACGACATGTGGATGGCCTGGATTCTAGAATGTGTGCAATAAATGTTAAGTACTACTGTTTTTGAATATTGTTTTTATTAATCCAAAAAGCTGGCTACATCTACGTAGACTCCTATAAAACAGCGAATATGCCAGAGTTGAAATCCAGAACTTGTCAGAAGTCTCAATTCAAGATGTTATGGACTTTGTGCACATCATTCAGCCAGAGACAGCTCAAGAAGGAAAGTCCACTCACAGATAGGAATATGGTGGAAGTTTTGAAACCTATATACCCTAGTTAAGAATCAAGTCAGCTGTTGGTCCCACTCTGAGCTTCACTGGCCCAGTTATTCCAGCTCTTTCTCGGTTCCTTCATAACAAAACCATTCTTTGTATCCCAGTTTCAGAATCTCAGCTCCTGATTACTCTCCCCACCCTTGTTTCATCTCAGTCTCTGCTTTGGTTCCTTACCCAAAACCACGTTCTTCCCAAGTCTGCATTTCCATTATTTTATCCCATTCCCTGGAAGTGAGTCATCAGTATCTCAGAAGCCAAATGTCCAACTCCCCCAATCTCTGCCTCCTACCCACAAAGGGACCTCCTCTGATGCCAACTACTCATGGCTTAAACCTCTGATTCCATGGCCCCTCTTGTCCCCAGTATATCCCATCTGCCCACTATGTTCTCTAAGCCCTGTTATGGAAGGGGCCAGAGTTCAGGGTGTCTGGCTAATTGGAAAAGAAGAATAAGAATTAAAAGTCAAAAGGAGGCCAGAGGCAGGGTCCTAGAGCCCATCAAGAACAAAGTGTGCTGAGAGCAAGCAAGAAGAAAGAGAAGGTATGAGAAGAGTATGACGAGAGAGAAGGCCCCCAGCCATAATCATGACATTTGACTATAGCAAAGCTAGCCTCACAGTCATCAAATATCCAGCTTCCAGTGTCAACGGAGTAGGAAAGTCTTTCCTTAATTACAAAACTGTTATTTCCCCCCACCCAAAGATAATGATCTACTGGCTGGAAATAGCTCATAAGAGCAAATGGAGACCTTCCTGTTGCTATTTTTTTTTTTTTTTTTTTAAGTCAGGGGCCACTGAAAGTATAGGAAAATTCATGTTGCAAGATACTAGGTCACACATCCATCACAGTGGAGGTAGTCGATAATGAAAAAGCAAGTACTGACAAAAATTTTGAAGGCAACACAGCACAAAATAAGGGTATAGGTAATCCTCTGAATAAAAGTGCATATTCACTTTCAGAGCCAAATGCTGTCCACTGAACTAGGAAAATAATATTGAAAAAGGCTACAGAGGAGAATTCCATGTCAGGTGTGAAGGGGAGGAGACAAGAGTCTGCTTTGTTTAGCTTTTCCTTTAAAGCCAGCAAGAAGGCAGTGGGTTTTCACACACTTCAACCCCTGCCCCACTCCCTTCCCTATTCTCATCCTGAGTGGAGTTGCCTTGTCCCTTCCCTCATGAACACTAAAGAGGAACATCAGTGAGGGAGCACCCCACTCTGGGACAGCAGCCAGAGAGCCCAGTGCTGGAGAATCCATAGGGACCAAACATAGGTGGCCTTTGCTTTCATGAAGGCTGGTTAAGAAAGGGAACACAAAATTTTAAGAATAACTGTTTAATGGCACTGATTTGATAACATGTGCTGAGCAGACAAGAAGAAGAATGTTAGGATGTATTCAACACAGCCTGACTCTCCTTAGCCGGAGAGAAAATTGCCAAAAACTCTCCCCAACACCCAAGTCACACTGCTGATTTATACCCTGTATCAACTTGGGGTGTTATTTGTGTCTCCATGAATTTAATTAGCCAGTGATTTCCACTGGCTCAGTTCCTTTGTTTTCCAATTGAGCAACTTTACAGACAGTTATGATCCTACACAACTTGCAAGGTAAGGGGACCAGCTTTTCCTTTAAATAGAGCCCTGGAGTTTCTCCAGGACATAGGTATTGTTTTAGGAAGTGCCTAAAGCATGGAACTTAAAACCAAAACCAGAAAGGGATAAGACTGCAAGAAAGAGCTGGCAGTCCTGGTTCCAACTGTAACATACTTAATCTGAAGGACATTGTTCAACTCAAAAAAAAAAAAAAAAAATTGAGAGAATAAGCCTTAGATTTAATATAGATTATAATGTCACCTTGTGATCTGGTATGCACTCTGCCTTGGTTTTCCAAGCAGTAACTTTGGTTTATTAACTTCATTCATATCTGGGTTGAAAGCTATTGACTCTACAATAAAAACAATCATCTATAGAAATGTTTTTTTTTACCTTAGAGATCCCATCTAACTCCTGAGGAATATGTAAAACCACTTTGCAGACAGGGCCATGGATATGTGCTAATTACCATCATTCACAAAAGGACCTATTAAGTAGCCAATCCAACATAGATGCAGTAACCTGCCCACTAGGTACTTAACCTAGTATAACCCAACTGTATTCCTGTATCGTCCAGTGAGTAAATCCATGAAATGTCCTGGGCACTCACCAAGTTCACTATGGAAATGTTCCAAATGAATAGAGATGGGGCTCCTTCCTTCATTCATGATCTCTAGAACCTCAGATACAATTCAGTTCATTAGATCTTAATATATAGAAATGAAAACCATGCAGATGTGTTCAATGGATTCAGGCAGGGTTGCAGTGCTCACATAAAGGCACTTAAGGAGAGATTTACTGAATGGGAACATGGCTCAGCCCAAACAAGCTTCAGTTATTTTGAGGCCCATAGCTTAGCATTCTCCTTCCAGATCAATGTGGAAACTAGCCAGTGCAAAAGAGAATGAAGGGTGAAATCTCTAATATAATTGCTTCTGAAACCCTGTGAGCAGTAAAATTTAGGGAAATCCTATTCAAGTGCCAGTTTCCAAGATGTTTGTTAACCATCTGCAAAGAGATGTTTGGGTTGGATGTAGATCAATGCACTGCTTCCTTCACCAAAAAGGTTTTGCACCCCCGCCAAAACAAAAAATGTTATCTGACCTAAACAACTGGCCTAATTATATACTTGATTTGCATGGTAAGACAAGCTGTTTATGTCATCAAGAATGGCTAACAGTTTAAAGACCTCAGCTGATCCTAAGACCACACTTTGGGTGGTGCTTGTTTAAGAAATAAGAGATCAGACTCTGGAGTCAAGGGGACTTCGGCTTAAATCTATACCTTTGGTCCCCTGAAATAAATAATACATTATATGTTAATTTAAAAAAATAAAAATTTTAAAAAATATTTAAAAATTATCCAAAATGAAAAAAAAAAATCTATACTGCGGGCAAGTAATTTGCCCTGCCTCAACTACTTATTTGTACAATTCCGATAACAGTACCAACCTACCTCATTAGGTCGTCATGAGCATCAAATGACAAAGTGTCTAAAACATTTAACATGGAGCCTGGCATATGATCAACAATAGCAGAATGCTACTCTACCTTATAGTTTGGGTCCTTAACATTCCCCCCTTCATACAGAATGTTCAAGTTAGAAAGAAATGCAGAGGTCACAGTATCCCACCCAGTTAAAAAAAAAAAAAAAAAAAAAAAGGAAAGAAAGAAAAGAAAAATGAATTATTTCTCATGACTTTTACTGCTTGCTGAATAGAGCAACAGATAAACACACAACACCGTATAGAGAAAATACGACTAAAGGTCCCAATTCCCAGGTTCTAGTTCTGACTTACTACTGAGACTCCTGAGGCAATTCATTTCATTCCCTGTGCCCCAACTTCCTCATCTTTTAAACTAAAAAAAGTAAAACAGAGGGATAATGTTTCAGTAAGAATATTACCATGGCTGCGTATGTCCGAGTCATGGCATCAAATAAAACTGTGACTTGTAAATGCATTTTTTTTATTAGCTACAGTACATGAATACAGATGGAAGGGTGCAAGGAGGATCCCCCTATGCGAGCACTTCAGATCGCTGAAGGGGCATGCAGGGCAGGGACTCTCTGGCCCAGAGCCACCCATTCACAAGCTCCTTCACCCACTTGCCAGGCACTGGTCCCCCCCATGACTTCTACTGCAACTTCCCTCTCTATTCCTGAGCCAAACAGCCCAAGAGCTGTGACAGCCATCCCCAGGCTATGTCAGTGCAATCAGCTTTCCCGCTGCCGGCTGCCTCCGGGAACCCACTCCGTGAGTTAATTACCCATTGTGAAAAAGTCATTTATCCGCAAATCCCTGAGCACAGAGCCCTTTCAGGTTGGTGCCCTCTGGTTTGGAACCTTGTTGCTTCTAATTGGTTGTGACATCCACCTTCTCTGTATGCCACAGAATATTGTCCCTTGCTCACCTCTTCCTGGATTTCCTTCTTCGTTCCCAACTTTGTTATTTCTGGGGCTTGGGGCAGCCTTGTGGCCTTCAGACAGTAAGAGAAACCTTAAAATGTCAGCCGGTAAGAGAGAAAGAGACAGACACACAGAAAGACAGATGGACCCATCTGTAAAGAGAGTGACCTGAAATTGGAACCACTCACTGGGCAGGGAGGGCACAGAGAATATTCAGATAAGGAGCAGGAACCAGGATGGAGTTCTAGCTTAGGGAGAATTTGGTATCAACAGACATCAGAAGAGGTCTAGGTCAAACATAAATTATATGTGTAAAATAATAATAATAATAATAACCTGGGTAAGATTTCTCTTTAGGCCCTTTAGTCCTTGCTGCATATGACAGAAGCCAAATATTATGGGCTGGGAAGGAACAATAATTAGACCTGTTCCTCTTTAAGATGTACAGTCTAATTCAGTAGGTCTAGGGTGGGAGTGGAGATTCTGAATTTTTAACAGACTCCCAGGCAATGTCAGTGCGGCTGGGTTCTAACTAAGCAGGATAGACACAAATGGCTAATAAAATGGAGAATCTGTGAGCAAGCAACAGAAAAGAGGCCAATAGGCTGAAATTCAGTCGGATTCAAGGAAGATGACTGTAAGGAAGTATATATACCTGCAGCAAGTGCTCACAGACACTGACTTTGTGTGAGGCCTCCATGCTGTAAGCCAGATTCTCGGAATATGAACCAGGGAGAATTGCTTCTGCCCCATCAAGTTTGTAATTGAATACAAGACTCTAACTTTAATCCACTGATAGACAACAGGAGAGATCAGCAGGATTACAAAGACAAGAACTCAAGCATCCCACGTCAGCAACACTTTCAAAGCAAAATAGGTCTCCTGTCTACCTCATCCACCATTCCTGTGGCCCAGGTCTCGGCCGACTCCTCCACCTGGACAAGGCTGCCCCCAACTCATCTCCAGTCTCCAAGCCTCTTCGCTTCTTCCCTGCCTCCAGTTCACTCTCCCTCAACAGCCAGGAGCAGTCTTTTCGTTTTTGTTTTAAGGAAATCAGAATTCTGCTTCTGCCCAAGATGAAGAGATAGAGTGGATCTACCCTCCTACTTGAAACAAAACTTTAGGAAACAACAGTTTTGAAGACACTGAACATCATGCAATGAAAGGGTGATCCCCGAGAGATGCCAGAACACATGAGGCCAGCCCTGTGGTTTCCCCCAACCAATTGTCTTAAGACTGTTTCCAGGCAGGGGCTCATGGCGGGGGGACCCATGCAGAGCCCAATGGACTCTCTGAGTTGAGACAGAGCAGAGTCTGGAGAGACCAAGGCAGCAGAAGTAGAGAGCCAAGAGCCACCCTGACAGAGAGCCTGGATTTCGGTACCAAGCCTCCTTCAGGCATTCAGCAGAGTACCGAACAGCAAGTATGTAGGAGATCACTACTGGTGGCCAGGGAAAAAGCCACCCAAAAGGATCAGGTCACAACTAATGCCCCTAATGCCCCTGTGACGATCACCTGGAGACCTGGCCTATCCCAGGCAGAGTGAACCTGAAACCCTGGGGTGGGGCCAGAGTTCCGTGTTTCAACAGGCTCTCCAAGTAATAGTCTGATATACATCCAGTTTTGAAAATGACTGCCCTAAGACAGTGGTTCTCAACCCTGGCCGAGTCTTAGGAGATCAGTCATCTGCTTTTAAAGAGCCTGATGCCTAGGCCTCATCTAGAGAACAATTAAATCACTCAGACTCAGTGGTCTGAGAATCTGCATTTCTAACAAGTTTCTGGGTGAGGCTGAAGCTGCTGGTCTTGGAACAATTCTTTGAGAACTATTGGTCCAGGGTCTAACGAAAGGTAAAGCCTGCCCTCGGTAGCCAAGTGGCTGTAACTGGGGACACCACAAATGACAAGCTAGGAAATCAGGCAGAATCTGACAGATTTCCTCATACCACTCCAGGGATGGGGAAATAACTACTTTTCAAAATATCCTACCTGGGGACAACTCTAGTTATTAAGATTTTCTTGCATGCTGAGCCAAAATCTTGCTCCCTATAACCTTACTGTTTTTAATCCTAATTAAGGTCTTTTCCTTTTTCTGATTTCACTTTTCTTCCCTTTGAAGGGATTAAACTCTGTTACTGAGCTGTAGTTAATCACTTTCAGTAAAATGATGCTATTTGATTGATTTGTCAGTTTCTTAATATCCTGGACCTATTAGGATTGTGGTACTCCAACTTCACTGTACGTGGCATCACATGAGAACCTGATGAGAAGGTAGACATTTGGGCTACTACCCCCAGAGCTTCTGATTCTGTCATCTGGGGTGGGTACCAAGAGCACTTTCTGATGCTCTAAGCCACATCCTGGGACCTACAACCTGAGGATCTTGCTCTCCAGCTCAGCATCCAATGAAGCATTATTTTCAGAATGAATCATTTCAGCGATTTTTAAACAAATCACTCCTACCGCAACCTAAGAACTTGCTTTCTGAATGCTGAAAATTCTGCTAACATCTCCAGGTACAATTCTGCCAAGGGCCCCTGCTGTTTCCAGGTGGCCTGGGTGTCAAGGTGACTGCTGAGGTTTATACACACACGAAGGTCTCCCACCACTAGGGAAGGCCAGCCCCCCCACCTACCCCACTGGCCAGCTAAGCCCCGCCTGGCCCAGCAGGCTCATCACCTGATGGAAATCCTATTCATCTTCTCCCAGCCTTTCCTAATGCCCCCCAGCCCGTTTTTCTCAGTTCTTATTCCTCTTTATCTTCTGTCAATAGCTACTGTTCGTGGGGCCTCTCTTATTTGAGTCGAGTTGACACACAGTGTTACATTAGCTGCAGGTGTACAAATACTGTATCAGCTTCTCTAGATGTTACGGTATGCTCAGAAGCATAGGTAGCTACAATCCATCACCATACAATGCTATTATGATACGTAAAAAGGTACTCCCTATGCTGTGCCTTTTCTTCCCATGACTTATTCATTCTGTAACTGGAAGACTCTATCTCCCATTCCCCTTCACCCGTTTTGCCCACCCCCTCCCCCCGGCCCCCTTCTCTCTGGCAGCCATCAGTTCATTCTGTTTCTATAGCTCTGGTTTGACCTTCTATTTGTTTATTCATTGTTTTTGTTTTTTGTTTTTTCTATTTCTGGAGCCTCTATGTCAACAGTTGGCACCATGTTAAGAACATTACCTGTCCTATCTCGTTTAGTCTCTATGATCACCTGTGAGTTCAGGATTATTTTACAATTTGGGGAGAATGGAATTCACTGCTGTGGCTGAAAGGAAGAGCCCAGAGCTAATACTCAGAATAGGTCAAACACACATGCATGAGACAAAGAGAACACAGGCCACCCCAGGTTTTGTGTGAGTGCTTGTGTCCTGGAGCAGGATAGGGGTCTAGGTCCTTGGGGAATATTCGGGGACCTACAGCAGGAACAAGGAAAAAGACAGTGGTTATCCCTGAGGCTTTGACTGGATCTTGTCTGGCTCTCTCTTCCTTCCCCAGTCACAGTCCCATCCCTAGCAGCCTGCCCCAGGGGCTTGTCTCCTGCTTGCTAACCTACAGAACACTCAGCCTTCCAGCAAAAGGCTCATCCACGGGTGGTGCACTTACTTGGCACCAGAGAAGACAGCCTGGGTAGCAGGAGTCAACCACAGGAGCTCAGGGGCTCAACTCCCCGACAGCTCACCTGGTCCAAGTGAGAGCAGAGTACAGAGACATTTGGCAGAAGAGCCTTCCATCAGCTCCTGTACCAAAAAGTCAAGGCTGTGCTGAGCCAAGCATCCCTCAGCTTTCATCTACAGCATTTCAGCTTCCTTTAAGCACTTAAGCATTAAGTGCTTAATGGTTAATGACTCATTCAGCTTACTCAGGGTGGTTAGAGCCCAGACTCAGAGAAAGTTAGCTGCAAGTATAGCAATCGCTGCCACCAGAGGAGTTAATGTCTCGTTGGCTACAAGTGGAGTTCTCAGACCTTCCAAGAATTCCTTTCTTCTGGGAAGCCCTAGGAACTATGGATCAGAGATCTTTTATACACAAAGCATTCAGAATGTGTGAAAGCATACAACGGTTTCTTCCAAGTAGCAAATATTAGTCTGTTTTATATGGAAGGGAAAACATCTAAATGCAAAGATATCTCTGACCTCAAGGCAGATTTCAAATAGCTACAGAGCAGCATATCTAGGACCATGGGTGAAGCTATGGTCAGTTTAAAACTTTTCCCTGAAAGGTAACTTCATAGTCTTAGCTAAGGGTAAGATCTTCCCATATCATATTGAAGATACTGTTGGCATACTACAAAGATGACTTCATATTCAAGACCTACTTATAGGACTTTGGACAACTTCCCTAATTCAGGTTCTAGGTCTCTATAGAAGGGATGATGGCCCTTGCCCCATAAATTTAAAAGCTTCTTACAACCATAGTGAAAGGTCAAATTCCAGCCATTTTGCTAGGAGTCTTCACAACTCCAGGTAAGATAGAATCTTAGTGATCTCCACCCTTTGACTTCCTCCCGGGCTGCCGGTCAGACTTGTCTAAGGAGCCTGGACATGAACAATTCTAAGAAGGGAGGTACCCACTTGCATATTAGTTATGCCAGAGCTTCAACTTACTCCCTTTTCTCCAGATTGCATCATGCCCTTTAAATAATAATAATAATCAAGGTAAGGGGCCCTTAATGATCTTTATTTTCTCCTCTTAGTTTAATGTGGGCAGCAAGGGAGAGGAGAATTCGTGGACTAAGCAAGTTGCAGGAGTGGCTGTTAAAGTGATGTGTGGAGGGGACAGCAGCAAAACCTGCTTAGTACTCAGAAACACCTGCCGGGAAATATTTTTTCTGCATGGGTTGCAAACAGTATTAAAACAATTTTCTTGCCTTTAACAGAAGAGGAGGGGTGCTAGGGGCGGCTGTTTCTGTGGGCCAGCATCGTGGAACAAGACCAGAGAGAACTAAGACATCAGCAAGAAGTGGGGAGAGGAGGCATGGGGTCTCTCGCTACGCTGGGGCCCAGAGCTCTGCTGAATTGACCCTTGCTCTGCAGCTCTGAAGGGAGTTTCCAGCTCAGGCCATCAATTCCCATTTGGCCGCCCTCATTTTGGAGTCTTGGGGGATTTCAGAGTGCTCTCTCAGCCTCAATTCCCTATAGCTGGTGTGGCAAAGGCATTTTATTATGTGCAGAGGGCAACGGAAAGACACATCCAGCTCCCCCCTCTCTGGGGAGGTCAAAGCCAACATTCCCCTTCTGTCCACATTCCTTCTGCTCTAGTTCAGGTTCCGAGCATCTCTCAGCAGAATTATTCGGGTGGCTCCCTACCAGGTCTCTCCACTTCTGGTTTCTCCCCTCCTCCCCTCCATCCTCCACACCAGTGCCATCAACCTCTAAAATGAAAGCAATCCTATCTGGCCAATGTCCCACAACGTCTATGGCTTCCTTTCAGCCACAGAATTCAGTCCTCACCTCTCAGCCCTGCTTACCACCACCTGACCCCAAGCCACCAATTCATCTTTAAATCTTCCTTTAAGCTCATACCATCAATCTGTGCTCAGAAGCTCGTGATTCCCTAAGCCTTCCATGAGGCCCCTCTCTCCCTGCCTTTGTTCTTGCTATTTGTTCTCTCAGGAGTGCCTTTTCTTATCTACAGGATTCTAAATTTCAAGCCCCAGGAAACTGAAGGAATGATGACATCATGGACCTAAATAGGACATTTGCAAAGGAAAACAACCAGTTCAGATTCACATGACATCAAGTTCGAGGTGGTATCAGAGCCTCCAAAAAAAGATCCAAAAAGGAGTCTCAAAGCCAGCAGTATAGATTTAGGAGTCATTGTCTAGAAGACAATAGGTAGCTATACAATAAACTACTGTGTTCTCTAAGGGAATAGGTCCTTTTGAGATGGTTCGTCTCTCTCCCCACACAGATCCTTTTTTGTACGCAAATGTCTCATTTCATGTATTTTTCCTCTCAAAATTTCATCGGGCTAATTTGGACCTCAAAAGAACCTGAATAATTACATATGGATGGAGAAAGATTGACAGACAAGCACCCACGGTGGTGAAACATTTCCTGAATTACACCAACACTCCTATTTCAAGATGGCCTCCTCCTTTGGGGGCACTCATTAGCATATTATACACAATTGCACTGAGGAGTAAGTTGCGTTCTGTTTCTGGTCTGTCCCCAGAACAGACTCTCCCTCATTGTGTCCTACTTGCAAACAGTCACATAAATGTTACAAAAGAGTATTCTGAACTTTGAACTTTTCTTCTCCTCCAGTTGCAATCCTCTCAATGGAAAGATGTAAAGAACTAGATGACTTTCGTGAACACTTATCCAAGCTAGGAAAGGTTCCTTATGTTTTTCATCTCTCACACATATAAAGAAAGGGGTTGCATCCATTATAATAGGGTGTACTCAGGTGACAACCCCCAAAATCTTAGTGGCTCACAACATTTATTTTTCACTCATGCTGCTTGTCTTTCAAAAGTTAGCACTACTTTTGTTCTAGGTCTTTTTATGTGGAGACTGAGGGTAACAAAGTAGCAACTGTGTAAGACATGGCTGGTTTCATGGCACGGGGTGGCGGCGGGGTGGGGGGTGGCGGGGAGTGTGAATTATGCAAGGACCCTCAACAATTCTATGCAGAAGTAACACATCACGCATGCTTACCAATGACAGTTTGTTTCTGCTCACATTTTTGACCAAAAGTAAATCTCCTATCAACGTGACAGGGATATATAATCATCCCACCAGAGGGGCAGCAAATATTGTAATCAAGGATACAATTTACATGCTGAGGCAAATGTCATACAATACCAGTTTGTTTCTTTATCTCAGCATAGTTCAGGTGCATTTGTTTAAATTGCCACCAAATACATAAGCACCACATGCATGGACGGGCCCAGGAAATGAGATACAGGGGCACCATGGCCATGCATGGTAGAATGAGGACAGACCACACTGAGATGCAGCACCTCTCAATGCAGAAAGCCGCATAAAGACCTTCTGAGCTGCATGACTAGGTCTCCGGTTCAGCCCTGAGTGAGAGGCCCCGACAAAAATGTAGCCTGTCCACCACCATCTCATCCTAAAATCCAAATCTACAGCTACCTTCCTCTGCATTAGGTGATCTCCAAGTTGCTCCCATGAACTGAATCTTGCATGCAGTTGTTTATTCTACAAATATTTATTGTGGACCTACAATGCATAGGTTCTAAGCACTTGAAAAACAGTGAAAACACCAACACTTCTGCCCTTGGCAAGCTGATATTCTGGTAATGGTAAATGGAGACCAATATTAAAAGACAAACATAATAAATTACATAGATTTGAGGATGACAAGTACTATATAAAGAAAAACAAATAGGTCAGGGAAAAATAGCCCACCTTCTCTATAGAAAATGCTAGAAATTCACAGGTTAGACCAGGGCTTCTTAACCTCAGTGCTACTGACATTTTGGAATGGCTAATTCTTTGTTGTGGGGGGATTTTCTGTGTATCATCAATTGTTTAGTGGCATCTCTGACCTCTACCCACTAGAGGCCATTTCCCCAGTTGGCACCCATTTCCCCAGTTTCAACAACCAAAAATGCTGCTGGACACTGCCAAATGTCCCCTGAAGGGCACAGTCATCTCCAATTGAGAGCCACTGGGTTAGAGACCTGTAAGTGGTTCAGTTCTTGAGCGTGTTCTCAAATTTAAGTGCAGACCCTCACAACCAGTCTCTTAGCAGAATTTACAACCTATCATCTACCAGCTGTATGACCTTGATTTCATTTCTTCAACTCTCTGAGGTAGCAGTGCTTTTCTCAGAGATGGGTTGTAAGAATTCAATAACATGGTGCAGGTAAATTACCTAGTGCACACTGCCAAGGAAGAATAAGCCTTTCCAGCTCAAAATTATCAAGTAGTAACTCACTTTTTCCATCTTGTAATCTTCTGATTAAGATAAACAGGTATCACTGTAGAGAATCGAAGAATAAAGCTAGACCCTACTAGATTAAGCCAGGTGTCCAAACTCACAATTAGCAGGTAACAGAGCTAAGACAACCTGACCAATCCTCTCCGTCCCAATTCCATCAGGCTTCTCACTGACCACACCACCTCCACCTCCTTAATTTTAAGTTGATTATAACCATTTAAGGACACACCTACCAAGCAAAGCAAAAAGCTTACTAGTAAAGGAAAGCATTTAGGTTATGACAGTTGCTACTGGAAATTGATTTAACTCACATGTAATGCTGACTAATATACTTTTGATGTGCCTTTCAGAAACCTCCAGGAGGAAAAGCTCTGATCAGAAGGGCCCCAGCCTGACAACCTCCAACACTGCCAACAGCGTGGAAGCCCAGATCAAAGAACATCTTGTGTGTGGCTTTTCTTTGTCCCACTGAGAGTCACTATATCCAGGCTTCCCTTACCTGACCCAGGCACCTCAAAAGCAGACAAAATTCAAAGACCCAAATGAGTTGAGGAGGGGAATAAAGTATAAGGACTGGATTAGACCATTGTCGATGGCTTTGGACAAGTAAGTGCACGCATTCTCCTGTTGCCATTTTAACAAGACGGGAGTCCTCTCAGAACACTAATTCCTCCCTGGATCACTGCTTCCCAGAGCAGTAACATAAATACACCTAACATTTAAGCAAAAGGATATTGAGCTTGGCAGATCAGTATGGTGTATGTTTGCCTCCTGGAGTGATAAGGTCACCCATTCAAGACCCACAAGGAATGGTGTGTGGACATGGAGAGAGCCACAACATGAAGTGGCCAGGCCTAGTACAGAAAGTGGAGATAATCTTTGAAGAAACAAAGGATAATTGGGGAGAATCGAGCCAGATCCTTCCAGGAAACACAGGCTTGAGGTATCCAGCTGTCATTAACAAATGCAAAAAGTTAAAAACAGGTCAAACTGCATCCTGGTATTGCAGAGACATAAAAAAAAGGAGCGTTCTTATGTCTGGAAGTCAAAAGAGGCAGGTTTCCAGTCCTAGAACTTAACTGCTTCATCCTGATCAGGTGATTTTTCATGTCAATCAGTTCACAACCTCCTGAATCTAACCTGTACCTAACTTTTCAGACAAAACACCCATGTTTCCATCATAACAGTATGTCCTAGAAGCTGATCAAAACTCAACAATATAGGAGGAAACCGACACCTTCCCACGTTGTTGATAGGAACTTACATCAGTGCCACCTTTTTGGAGAGCAACTGCGCAATGTCTAGCCCAATTTGAAAGTGAACATTTCATTTGGAAATTCCACTTTTAACAATTTACCCAAAAGATACGTGCGTATATGGACAAATTTGTGGGTACAGCTTTATTTATTGCAGGG
This sequence comes from Halichoerus grypus, assembly GCF_964656455.1. Taxonomy (NCBI): domain Eukaryota; kingdom Metazoa; phylum Chordata; class Mammalia; order Carnivora; family Phocidae; genus Halichoerus; species Halichoerus grypus. Next base: position 45,776,262 of record NC_135713.1, on the reverse strand, counting down.
TCTCTTGTAATAGCCAAAAACCAAGAACATTTGAAATATCCATCAAAAACATGGTTAAAACATGCCCATGGAATAGTAATAAGCCATTAAAATGGATGAGGAATGTCTGCAGCTACTATGACAGAACAGATGATCTCCAAAACGTACTGTTCAATGGGAAAAAAGAGCAAAGTACCAGATTTACAAGATTGCTGCTGACTGTTCATGTAAAAAACTAAATCGGATTGTGTTCATACTTAATACAGACACATGTATGAACACATATATACGCATAATTATATTCATGTATATTCATATATTAGCTCTAAAAGGATGCATAAAGGCATACAAGGATATACACGGTAACAATATCTGCCTTTCAAGAGGGGAAGGAGACCTGTCCTTTCAACTGTTTTACTTTTTACAGATATGATAGATGAGAAATTTTAAAGTGGGTTTTTTGTAGGTTTCATAAACATGGTAGCCTGCAGAGGCCCTTCAAATCTACACATGCAAGCAACCTCCCACTCAGCTAGAGGGCATACCAGGGATCAAGGAAGAGTCCTGCAAGTATTGTTTTTTTTTTTAACTTGCAGTCATCTGCGTACATAGGATATAAATGTGCACATTATCCACTGTAGTTTTTTTCCATTCTAAGGCATATTAACCTTGACACCTCAACACCCTCTTGAGCCACTTCAGCACACCACTCATTTGCAGTGAAAACTAATTTTCAAATTTGCCCCAGAAAATAGGATTTAGAAGGAAATCCACTCACTTAGGGACAGCGCGTTCAAGTCAAATACAAAAGGTTTACTGAAGCAGAAGGTGTGAGGACCGATGACGAAAACACACTTTCTCATTGGCGGGTACAGGAGAGTGGTTTGGGATGCAGCTCGCACCCCCACCTCACCTGATTAAGGCTGCACTTCTGTGCTCTCATCACACCCTCGAGCCGCCACTGACCATGCTGTGTTCTAATCTCCTATTTACACATCTATCCCTCATTCTAGACCATGAGCTGCTCAGGTTCAGGGGTCACATCATCACTCATCCCCCAGCCCCTCACTCAGAATGTGGCAAACAGAAGACACTTAATAAACATTTACTAAATCGACTGCACAGTTTCCCAGCAACACATGCAGTGTTCATCAAGTGCGTTCTGGGTGCTTGTAACCTTTTGTACAATACTGAATGTTGCTGCCCTTTGCTGTTTTAGGTATCCTTTCGTATCTAATACCGGAGTAGGGGGGGCGGCTATAAATGATAGAATGCACAGGCAGAAGTTGGACTCATGACAGCTGTGTTACCTGAGGCAAGTTACTGCTTCTGGAACCAGTTTTGTTATCCACACAACAGAAATGTTATCACTTACCCTGCCAGTCTGAGGTGAGAAGTAAAGGAGATTATGTTGCAGCCTGCCTTGCACATGGCAGCCACTGAAACAGTAATTGTTTCCATCTTTATCTTCCACATCCAAAAGGGGGGCCCTTCCAGAGAAGGTCTTCCCTTACCTTGCACCGTCCACATGCTCACTGTGGTATCTTGTGCAGCCTGAGTGTTCCACAAATGAGAGAAAATACTCTGGATGCAGCCAGACAGGAGTTGGAAGCCAGACTGTAGCTGATCGTTTAGCTGAGCGTGGACAGGCAAGACCTCAGTGCTGAGTCTCAGTTTCTTTTTCTGTAAAATGGATAGGTTAATGCAAATCTCATGTAGTCTGGTAACTATGAAATGAGAGGATACAATTAAGGTATGTAAAGCCTGAGCACCAATTGTCGTGATGTGGTAGCACATTACCTATAATAAAACAGAAAACCCTTTGCACACTGGAGCTTTGAGGTATGAATGCACCTCCTATTGGTTTTATGATTTCCCTTAGGTGTAGAGAGAAAAGGCATACGGGATAAGGAGATGCATTCTGTGAAGAACTAATTGCGTGAAAGGTAACCTGAGAGCAGCCCAGCTTTGAGGCCCCATGATCAGCCCCAGGGGAGAAGAGGGATTTTTCTGAGTAACTACATCGTTTTGCCCAACAGCAGTCCAGAAAGACAGCTCCAGCAGGCTACCTTGGAAGGTTACTCAACTGCCCGGGAACCTGGGTAGTCTATTTCCCATTTTATGGATACAGTAACTGAGGTTGAACTACTTGACCAGGAAAACTAAAAAGTGGTTAAACTCAACTTTACACCTAGGTCTTCTGGACAATTAGCTCAATGCTCTTTCTACTAAATCATCTGCCTTTAAAAAAAAAAAAAAAAAGGTAATAATGATCAGAACTTCCCTACATAATAGATGACATTTCTCAAAGCATAATTTCAAGAAGTTAAAAATATAACCCCCCATACAAATATAGAATGAACATATGCCAACAACTTAACTCATTAATGAAGAAAGCAGCTGGATGGTTCAAAGAGCATTTGAGGAAAAGAGATTCATATAGACAAGAAACATGCTCAACTAAGTTTAAGTTTGTTAGGTTGGAATCCTAAGGGGCAATAAGCCTGTAACCTTTGAGGTCCTCTCCATCAGTGGACAGAAATTGTTTGAATCTTGATCCACACATTACTGCATAATATTACAAGATCTGGTCCCTAATAAATAAAGGTACACACCCTAGAAATACATAATCCTTGGGTGAGCTAATTGAACTGTTCTCCAACAGAACATTGAAGGAACAAGCAGTTATCTTTTTATAAATCTGAGTAATCTTTTAAACATTTAAATCCACTTACTTTTGGGAAGGCATTGTGTTAGCACTTCATGTATATTCATCCATGTGACCCTAACCACAGCCCTAGGAGATAGTTACTGTCATTATCACATTTGTATAGATTAGAAAAGTGAGCCACAGATGGACTGGGGGACCTGCCCAAGGTCAAAGTGCTAGTAAGTGGTATAGCAGGGATTTGAACTCAGGCTGACAACATAACCCCCATCCTTACGTAATAAGGCATTTTGTCTTACCAAGATAGGGTAATATAACACCCAGCTGCGACAACAGGGATTCTATCTGATCATTGTTGAATCCCTAGCACCTAGCTCAGTGTTCAACAGATGGACAATTACTGGTGTTTGTAGGTTTTGCTTTTTGAACCCAGAGCTGGAACTAAAGAGAGCTAGTACCCCCACCATCAATTCCAGTGTCAGCATATGCTGAACACTGAGCTTGTTGATGAACTACTAACTCGAGATTTATGCTGAGCTACCCAGAAACATACCTACTAAGCGAACAAAGAAGAGACAGCCCTGCCCTCACAGAGCTCACAGTCCAGGGAGGAAACAGGTAAACAAGGACTGACAGCAAACAGGATGCATACAGGGACTGGGGGAATACAGGGTGCTGTGGATCACCACTACATGGGGGTTTCATGTGCTCAGGTAACCAGGGTCATTGGAGAAGGACACTTGTCCATCACTGTTTGGCCCCTAGGAACGATTTCAGGCCAAAGTCAAAGATTAGCCTAGTGGGGGCCTTACAAATGTCCTCATCAACATATTGCAGGGATTGGGACAATTTGGAAAGACCATGATGGCAGATTCAGTCTAGAGAATACATACCACCTTATCAAGATACCCAACAGGATGTGCCCTGGTACATGTTCAAATATAATTTGATGAATGTGTCCATTTAAATGGAGAATTTATGGCTTTGTTTTATAAAAATTAGATGTGACCAATAAAATAGCCTTTTAGGTAAAAAGACCTACTTGAAAACTTCTCCTCGAAGCTGAGGAAGTGTAAGTTGTCACTGAAATGGTCAACTGCTCAAGCAAAGTAGCCCATTGCTGCTCCTGACTTATGTCAGACTATAGAGAAACTGTCTTTGAGCAAGGAGAGAATGGTGTTTCTCCGGGAGGAAGAAGGGAAGAGCCATGTTTTTACGAGTTCTGATTCATATCTCCTTCAAGAAGAGTGCCTCTTACCACTGTAACAAAGAGAATGGGACCCGTGGAAGTCACTGAGGAAAAGTGAGCACAGCAGGGAAGAAGCCAGTGACATATTTTATTCAATTAAACCTGCTCTTTGTAGAAGTCCTTTTGGGCTTTAGCTAATGTAGCATGGGCCAGTGGACATGGAGCTGGTGCCAAGGCTTCCTACGATCAGCTGACACAAGGGCAAACGTACCTCCCACTCTTCTCCAGGATCTATAGGTGTAAAATTCTGTGCACCCCTCAAGGCCAGAGGATCCCAAATGTGTCTTATCCACCTGGTGTTCCTGAGGTCCTGGCACAGAATCTGGAGCACAGAAGGGATGCCACATACGCTTATCCTCTCCGGGTGCATGCCCTCTTGGCTGCTCTTGACTTGGAAGGTCCCATTCTAGAAGATGGGCAGAAAGGAGCTGCATGTCACCCCTCTCAGCTTAAAGAAGAGCTTCGGTTACCTCACCCTGACAGAAAGTCAATGAGAAGCCATGTGATTTGTGGAGCCTGGCTTTAGCAAGCAGAGATGGATGGCCCAAGGCCAGGCTGGCCTCTGGGGTAAGGTGGCACTGGGCCAGTGAGTTCTTCTGGGAGGTTGATGTGGGCAAAGCTTGGCAATTTTTAATGCAGCTCTGAGCCCTTTCTGAAGGGAATTTACTTCCAAGCTTTGATCTTGGGTCTTTGTAGCTGAGGTCTGCATCTTTCAATAGTGAGAACTCCAAGTTGGCTTCTGAGAGGGGGTAGGGTAAGATTGAAGGTTGGTTTTTTGTGGGTTTTTTTTTTTTTTTTTTAAAGTTCTTGAAGTTTAAGCTAGATACACCCAATTCTCAGGGCATGCCCATGTCACACTGATTCAAGTAGCTGAAGTGTGCAGAGATTTAGAAAACCCAAACTGGGGCTTCCAACAAGGTATATTTACCACTTTGAAATAGTCTATTTCCAATGTGTGTATGGTAATGGGATGGGGGGTTAGGTTTCCAGGTTCTGGAATTTTAAGTTAAATGCCAAAACACCATCTAGGCCAGAGGCTGACACCTGTTTTTGTAATAAAGTTTTATTGGAACACAGCCACGCTGCTTCCTTTCCTGGCTATCTTTGGCTGTTTTTACACTGCAACAGCAGAAGTGAGTAGTGTGACAGTATGATCCGCAAAACCTCAAATAATCGGGATGCCTGGGTGGCTCAGCTGGTTAAGTGGCTGCCTTTGGCTTGGCTCATGATCCCAGGGTCCTGGGGTCGAGTCCCACATCCAGCTCCTTGCTCAGCCGGGAGCCTGCTTCTCCCTCTACCTGCCATTCCCCCTGCTTGTGCTCTCTCTCCTTTCTCTCTCTCTGATGAATAAATAAAAACTTTGATGACCTCCAGGCTGCACTTTCCACGCATTCTGTGTTCTTCCCAGGTGAACAAGGGAACAAGGGAAATTTCCTTGGCTTACAAACCTGAACAGAACTTCTTTGCCTGCGATAAAGAATGTGTCCTCAGCACTGTATCCATGATAATTTTTAACTATTTAACCAATGCATTTTGATTTTCCACCTCACTCCTGGGTCTATGGCAGCTTCTGAGCTTTTTGCCCCAAAGCAAGACAAATCTTTGCTGGTCTTCAACAAGACAATCAACAGGCTTGGAGACCAGGCTGTTTGGAGGGGATTTTCCTCAATTCTTCAAAATTCTTCTAAGTTCCCATTAAACATAACCAGAGTCAGGTCACTGCTTCTCTGAAGAGTGATCCACACCTGACACCTGATGGTCAATTATACCCAAATAAAGCAATCACACTTTTCCAGCACTGGAGGGACTTTGGAGCCCTGGTTCAAAGGAAACTATACAGATGTCCCTTGGTCAGTGACTTTTGGGACCATAATTTCTGATTAATGCTGGCTCCCTGTGCTGCCACTACATCAATTTCCACAACCCCAGGCTAAACGTTCATCTTCTGCTCTGTGCTCCGTTACTCCCCATGGCCAGAAGTCATGGGTGGATGCAATTCACAAAGGGTAATGGAAGAAGTGGTGGTTAAAAAAAAAAAAAAATCATCAAATCAGGGCATCTGGGTGGCCAAGTCAGTTAAGAGTCCGCCTCTTGATTTCAGCTCAGGTCCTAACCTCAGGGTAGTGAGATGGAGCCCCACATCAAGCCCCACGTCAAGCCCCACGTCGAGCCCCGCATCAGGCTCCATGCTGGGTGTGGAGCCTGCTTGGGATTCTCTCTCTCTCCCTGATCCTCCTCCCACCCCAACCACATGCTCCCTTCCTCTCTCTCAAAAAAAAATTTCTTAAAAAAATCATCAAATCTATACGTGTGTATACACACACACACACACACACACACACACACGAAAAACCAACTTACCACCCAGTAAACTTATAACTAGCTCATTTGTTCTTTGATTCACTTGTTCATGTATTCATTCAAAAGGTATTTAATAAGCACCTACAACACATCTAGCATTGACCTAAATTCTGGGCATACAGAAGTTAACACAAGAGAATGGCTCTATCTCCTGGGGCTTATGTTCCAACATGAGGACCGATAAACAAGTGAATGAGTGAACATAACAAATTGTCATCATTGCTGTGAAGGAAACCACCAGGGTGAAATTAGAGGGAACCTACTTGGAATGCTCATTGCTTAGAACAGTTCCTGGTACATAAACTATGGACCACTTTTTTTTTTTTTTTATTGAATATAAAACCAATTGTTTAAAATGTTGTATTTGCAGTCACTTCTAGGTGGGCAGCTCAGGGCAACTTCAATTTGTAGAACAAGAATAACAGGAAGAGAGGAAAGGCCTAGAAAGCACTTTTTGCCTCCAATAAGATGATGATGGACAAAACATTCTCCTTCAATAGAATCTTTAAGGTTTTTTTTTTTTGTTTTTTTTTTTTTTTAAGATTTATTTATTTGAGAGAGAGCATATGAGTGGGAGGGGAAGAGGGAGAAAGAGAATCTCAAGCACACTCCATACTCAGCTAGGCTCAGTCTCACAATCCTGAGATCACAATCTTAACCGAAACTAAGAGTCAGATGCTCAACTGACTGTACCACCCAGGCACCTCCTCCTTCAAGAGAATTTAAAGGACAAGCCACTTGTCCTTAACAAAGATATCTGTCAGCAAGTTAATCTGAAAATCAGAGCTGAGCTCAGTGGTTAAAAGAACAAAATCAAGCCAGATGTCCTGGGTCCAAGACCAGACTGATACGTACTCATTATAGAACTTCAAGTTCTTAACTTGTCCAAGTCTCAGTGCCTCTTTAAGCTGGGTATAAAAATATTATCCTCCTGGGGCGCCTGGGTGGCTCAGTCGTTGGGTGTCTGCCTTCGGCTCAGGTCATGATCCCAGGGTCCTGGGATCGAGCCCCGCATCGGGCTCCCTGCTCGGTGGGAAGCCTGCTTCTCCCTGTCCCACTCCCTGCTTGTGTTCCCTCTCTCGCTGTCTCTCTCTCTGTCAAATAAATAAATAAAATCTTTAAAAAAAAAAATAGTATCCTCCTGGGACTCCTGGGTGGCTCAGTCGGTTAAGCGTCTGCCTTTGGCTCAGGTCATGAACTCAGGGTCCTGGGATGGAGTCCCACATCGGGCTTCTTGCTCAGTGGGGAGCCTGCTTCTCCCTCTGCTTGCTGTTCCACCTGCTTGTGCTCTCTCTCTGACGAATAAAATCTTAAAGAAAACAAAAACTTTAAAAATAGTACCCTCTTATTATTAAGAGGGTTCAATGAAGTAACATTATGAAAACCACTTAGCAATGAACCCCACATGTCATGTGCATTCAATAAATGCTATGGTCTGTGTGCCAGTCTCCTTATCTATATAAGGACGATAACAAATAATACTCACCTCGTGGGGGTGTTGAGAAGATTAAATGAACATAAAGCACCTACAATAGTAAGTGGTCAGTAGTGTTGGCTAATACTACTAATCTGACTCTCTTGCTGGAACGATGGAAGTAAACTCATCCCTTTTTAAATACAGAAGTAAGGAATTTGAGCCCTGGATGTCTGAGCAAATTCTGCAAAGCAATCTGATTAGTTAAGTCAGACCCTCCTAGACCAGTGCTTTCCTTGGTAGAATATATTCTTCACTTGTGATGAGGTGGGGAAGTCAGCACTGCTCTAAGTCTCTCAGAGTTCTGATGCCTGCTGTGCACTTGTACCTCCTCTGCGCTCATTTTTTCCACTTTGATTTCCAGGTGACCCTCTTCCTTGCTTTACTTACGGTCTCTTCCGTTGCTACTGTTGCAGGAGGGCCAAGATTTCAATCATCCTTGTGTTTCCTCTCTTCACTCCAGAAGTTCATTTCTGTACTAGACTGGAAGTTCCATGGGGAAAGGGGCCATACTGGTTTAGAGCCTGCTGTGTCCCCAATTCTGATGGGGTGCCTTGAAGGGTTGGGGCTGTGTCTGTATCGGAGATGCAAAATTGCAGGGATGCAGAGAAGCAGAGGAAATAGGTGGTGAGTGGCTAGGGGTCTTTGCCCAGCATAAGGTCCCCCCTGCCACCTGCTGATGGGGGTATAGACGTGACCCAGGTACAACCGATCCTGGTACAGGGATGGGCAGATGATTTCAGCTGAGCCAATTAGTCCTTCCACCAGTCTTTCTGGCTAGAGCTGGTAGGAAATTTCCCCCAACCCCTCAGCTGCAAGTTAGGAGAATAAAAGGCTAGAGCTATCTGAGCGCACACTGTCCCCTGCATGGGGAAGAACCTTATCTGGAATAGAAGCAAGATGATGACACACACAAGATATTAAAGGAGAAATAAGAACTTAGAGCTCATGTCCCCCTTTCTAGCAACCAAGGTCCCTCTACACCTGCCGCTTCCACAATTTACGTCAATGAAAAAAGAGAACTCAATAGTAAAGTAGTAAAAACAGATTTTATTCAGGACTATTACAATAAGGGACAAGAGACCTCAATATACGATGGACTCTGAAAAACAAACTGAGGGTTCTAGAGGGGAGGGGGGTGGAAGGATGGGTTAACCTGGTGATGGGTATTGAGGAGGGCACGTTCTGCATGGAGCACTGGGTGTTATGCACAAACAATGAATCATGGAACACTATATCTAAAACTAATGATGTAATGTATGGGGATTAACATAACAATAAAAAAATTTTTTAAAAAAAATAAATCCATTCTCCAGGTGAGAAAACTAAAAAAAAAAAAAAAGACCTCAATATAGAACTGGGCTCATTTCTGAATAAGGCATGGACAAGTGGGAATTTACAGCCAAGGAATAGGGTGGGGGTCACTGGATGGAAAAATACCAAGAGAAAACATCACGGGTAGGAGCATCTAGCTAAATCAACCTAACAGGATCTTTACTGAAGACAGGCCAGGATGAGCAGATATCACCTGGGGGAAAATAGAGGTTGGGGAACCCCATTAGATACTGGGCATGATCAGATATTGAGAATGGGGGCTCTTGCTAAACTTACTTAGGTTTTTTACAAATACTGGATTTTACAAGGAAGTGCACAGACAGGCCTAGGAGAAGGTACAAGGGGCCCAACTAAATCTTGGTCAAGCAGAGAATCTTTGTTACATTGGCCAAAACATTCCCCTTTTCCTAAACTAGTTCAAGTTGCCTTTCCTTCCTTATATCCAAAAGTCTAAAAAGGATCATCCAGCTCATTGACAACAATAAATAGGACGACTATCACTTGTTGAGGGCTTACTCTGTATCACACTAAAATATTTTTTCTGCAACATTTCATTAAATGCTCTATGGAGTAAATACTAATAGTATCCCCTTTTTACATAGAGGAAATAAGCACAGAGGTATCAAGTAATTTGACCAAGCTCAGAAGGTGGCAGAACAGAGATCCAAACTGTATCTATCTAATAGCAGAAACTAACACAGACACAGACCAATGCCTGTGGGTCTTCAAGTAGAGTTCCTAGACTACCTGCATTAGGAAGACTTCTGGTGTTTATGTAAAATGCAGACCAACAGACTCCTCCATCATCAAACTCAACATGGGGATTAAAACTACAGTTCATTAAGTTGGTGGGGGGGGGCACTGAAAAAGACACAGGAATATATTTTCTGGGTAATACACTCTCGCCATTACACTCACTATTCACCAAAATAAATCTGTCCAGTGAGTAGTACTATTATTTCAGTCCTTCACAGAAGGGACCGTATGAAGAATAAAGAGAAAGAAGGGCAACAGGATGAATGGACAAGAATCAAGAGACCATTTTCCCCAGTCTTACCCCCTCCTCCATACCCAGCTGGAGCCACAGACTTCATAAAAGCAAATCAAGTAGAAACAAATTTAGCAACTTGGCTTGCAGAATATTATTAATAATTCTCCCCCTTGCCTACCTTGTGAGTGGCTTAGGACCCCAAGGAGATAAAATAAAGAACTTACGTAAAGACTGCTTAACCAACAATTTCAGACAGACCCTCTGAAAGCACTTGGAGCTCCAAGAAGAATCAAGTTAGATATAATAACAAGAATTTATTAAGTGCAGGCTTAATTCTGCCTTGGCCACTTTTTCTCGGAATTGCTTTGCTTTCTCTCATTCTGGAAAGACATTTTCATTTTATTATCACATTTGAGTTTGTTTGGGATATCCCCCTCCCCAGAAGTAATGCTTTCTGGCCGCTCCTTGTGTTTTATTTATTATACTTCACCCCCCATTAAGTTTCTCCCCGGAAAGGTTTTATCCGTATATTGCAGATTCACCTCTCCTGTGACCCGCCACTAGAAGATGATGGGCAGCTGTCCTCATTATTTTGTTACTCTGCACCAGCAAGCACTACATTTCCGCAGAAAGGGAGAGGGGGAATAATGGCTAAGGACGCTGAAGTGGCTCATAGGAGCAACAACAGGAGATGGTGTTGGGTTTACAATTCTATCCATCATCTACTCATTTCTGTTGTTACTCTTGTTAAGAGATCCGGAATCCATTTTCTGCCATAGCTGTGGCCCCTCAAGTCAACCCCATGGAGACAAACGCTTTGAACTCAGAAAAAAACTCTAGGAATTTCAACGGGGTACATGGTAGCCAAACTCACTAGAGGAATAACCTCACAGATTTTTCTGAGTCCCAACATTATACGGTCTCTTCTGATTGCCTCCAAACCTCACTGCTGCCACCCCGACCAATCACCATGGCAACCCACTCAAGGAAGAGGAAGACATTTTCTCCTATGTAATATGTTTGGGGTCTTGCTCGTCACATGTTATTTCATGATTTACATCGCCACCAAATATATTTATACCAATAGCAACCAGGCACCTAAACACAAATATTTAAAACCCTGAATGACCAAATTTAATATATCTTATAAGGTATGCTACCCGCCAAGCCTCCAAACTGTAGTAGAGACATCTTAAGACACTCAAGAACAAGAGGAAAGTCATTTTGCACCTATATGACCCTTCAAGGCTATTTTGCCTTGAGGAAATAGGGTCAGACAAGTAGAGAATGGTGGGGTAGGAGGAATTAGAAATTTGTCTTCCTGTGTCACTCCAATTCTATTTGAATATTAAATCTCTGAAATATTATTACCCTGCAACTCCTTTTCCTGACTTGGACTCCTAAAGCAACAAATGGAGCAACAATGTTCTGTTATTGTTTCCACTGGCAATAATGAATGAGAATCACCTCCCCTAGACCAACACTACTTGGCCATTTTGCTGACATGAATTTGATAAGGGAGTTTGCAAAGGGACAGGTAATAGGAAAACTCTGCCTAACGCTGCAACAGGCAGGTGTCCTGTTGCTTGCTAATGACCCGGAGTCTTTTAACCCTCCTGGACCTGACTGAGGACTACATTCTTCATGTCCATGACACAAAACTGGCTAACAGCCTCTCTCAATAGAATATGTACAGTTCACTCTTGATACAATCAGAGATGGATAGCAGACTTGGATCTTACTTGGACAAAGCTTCTTTCTCAGGCTAGATGTGGCTCTCTTTTTTTTTCTTTTTTTTTTTTTTAAAGATTTTATTTATTTGACAGAGAGAGACACAGCGAGAGAGGGAATACAAGCAGGGGGAGTGGGAGAGGGAGAAGCAGGCTTCCCGCCGAGCAGGGAGCCCGATGTGGGGCTCGATTCCAGGACCTGGAATCATGACGAAGGCAGACGCTTAACGACTGAGCCACCCAGGCGCCCCCTGGCTCTCTTTTCTATTTGGGGAAACCGAAGTAGCTTTCCTTAGGGGTTTGTTGCTTTTGCCTAGCAAGTTATCAGTGCAACTTTGAACTGTTTTAGCAGCCCTCGTGTCTGTTCTAAGTCCCACATACTCCTTTCATTCTATCACACTGGTCAATAGATAAACCTAACTTCTCATTGGTTGGAACATCCATCTACATAGTTATTCTTCTATCCCTGCAACATATAGTGCAGTACTTCCCACCCTTTTTAACATAATAGCACATGTATATAATTTTATTTCATACTAGAGTAAACAAATGAAGCTACTATAGGTGGGAGGAGACTGGTCCTGGGACTCCAGCAATCCTGATCCCTGCCGGGACTCCCCCCAATGGCTGAGCAATCAGTAACTCAACACACCCATAACTCATCAGGATATATTTATGCCAAGGCATCTGGCTGAGCGTAATGTGGGAGCAGGGAGTCTGAGCTATTGTACTTGAACCAACACAATGCTAAACCCTGAGGACACAGAATTAACAACCATGGTCCTGGCCCTCATGGAGCTTACAGTCAGATAAAAACAATGAGTAAATTATTTTAAAAGTAACAAGTGCTACACAAAAGGGAAATTATGGGGGTGGCTCAAGCACATAACAGGAAAACCACGTAACCTAAGAAGCCTATTAGAGCTCAGTGAACTTTGGAAGTGATCCAAAACAACTGGGTGAGGATTTAGCACTGTGAGAAAGTGAGAAATAGATTTAGAGAGAGGACACTCCACAAAGGATTAGCTGTACTAATCTCCCCCTCTCTTTTTTGAAATAGTCCTACCTAATCCTTACGCTCTTTGAGATCATTAACCATTGTTGCATATAGAAGATACTACTGAGATATAAGAATTTGCCAAATATTTTACATTTTCCTTCACATTTACATATCATTCACACATTGTCTATTACAAAAAAAAAAAACCCACAACTTTCTTTTGAAAGCTGCAAACTACTGACGAGTGGACTAAGGATGCTTACCATTTACCAAGTGCTCAATACATGCAACCCGCTGTACTGTGCTGAGCCTATTTACACAAACTGTATCTTTTGACTCCCCACAAGAATGTTATAAAGTAGATACTGTGTGCTTCTCCATTTGCAGGAAGGGAAACAAAGACTGAGACAAAAAGTTACTTACCCAAGGTGGGAAGTGGTGGGGCTCCAGGGGAAAGCAAGCAGCAGGAAGCCAGAGCTGCTGCTCCCCCATTAGGCAATACAGCCTCCATTGCAAAGAGACCACAAAACCTCAAGACTACAAAAGGACTTGACAGCCAACAGGAACATTCATTTTCCAGTAAGGATATTCACGCGCTGAATACTCATGACCACAGCACTTGCTTCTCTGGATCTAAAGCCAGAGCCCAGGCTTGGGACCACTGCTGAAAGGTACCCTTGCATTCTGAAAGGTAAACTGATACTTGCTTTCTCTGTGCAGAGAGCATTAAATGGATACAGAAATGCAGGGAGCAGTGTACAAAATCAGGTAGAACCTTGGAATCACAGACTTGCCATTTGGAAGTGACCCCTGAGAACAGGAAGATCTAGCTGTTTAGGTTCTTCGGCAGCATTAACTCTGGCGTCTGAGATTGGGGCTTTTATAATGGGATTATTCACACCTGTTCTCTAACTCCAGTGTGATCAGAATCCCCTGGAGGGCTTGTTGAAACACAGATGGCTGGGCCCCACCCCCAAAGCTTCTAATTTGTAGGTCTGAGTGTGGTCTGAGAATTTGCATTTCTAACAAGTTCTCAGGTGATGATCGTAATGCTGGTCCAGGGCCACACCTTGCCCAGGCCTTGCCAGATGAAGTGACTTGCTCAGGATCACACTGCCGGTGTTTGACACAGCCAGAAAAAGTCTTCCCTCGCAAAAAAAAAAAAAAAAAAAAAAGAAGTCTTCCCTCTCCAAGCATGTGGTGGCTCTATTATTTCTCTTCTCTTTTCCCCATCTAATTTTTTTGATATATTGTTTTTCCTTTTCCTTATAACAACAGAAAGTTTGTCCTTCACTAGAATAAATATGTGGGGTTAGGAAGTGATTACGGTGAAAAATAAAGCAAGACCTTGCTTCTGCAATAAACTATCTCAAAGTCAAACTTAAATCCTTAGTTTTCTCCTCATATTTAACAAGAACCCTCATGCATTTTATTTTGCCCAAGGTCAACACCAAGGAACTTCAGGAAAATCCTCCAGTGGGGTGCCTGGGTGGCTCAGTCGTTGGGCGTCTGCCTTCAGCTCAGGTCAAGGCTCAGGATTGAGCCCCGTGTCAGGCTCCCTGCTCAGTGGAGAGTGCTTCTCCCTCTGCCTTTGTCGCGTGCTCGCTCGCATGCTCTCTCTCTTGCTCTCTCTCTCAAATAAATAAATAAAATCTTCAAAAAAACATCCTCCGGTTTGGAGTCAGGCATCCTAGTTTTCCACGCAAATCTTAAGCCTCCTGTTGTTGCTTCTCCATGTGATTCGCACAGGCAGTGTGTCAGAGAAAACAAGAGCCCGGGTCCAATTCCGGCTTTGCCTTGGGCTGTCAGTCCCCTCTTCTGGCCTCAGGTTTTGTTTTGTTTTTTTTACTTATAAAATGAGGAGGGTAGCCTCTAAGGGCCCAATCCAGGTCCAACTTTCTACAGAGGGGAGCAGAAGCAGAAGCAACATGCCTGAATGACAATGAATTCCGTTTAAATAGCATGCCATATAATATAAATTATAATACTATAATTTAACCACTGGGAAAGAAACATACAATCCCGGTGGAATAATATTGGGGTGATGGTGGTGAATAGAAGGCAGTAAGAGAGGTGGAGAGCCATTTGGGGCTGGGGCCGAGAAGAGGGCAACAAATGAGTGGGCACATTCGCAGTGATACTTTGTGTTTATCCTCCTACCCTCCCCTCCAGTGAGCAGAGATCCATGACACATATAAGGATTTTTTTAAGGCCACTTTATTTATAATGATTTCTCATTTATGCTTGGCAAAGAGACCAGAGAGGAAAAGCATGCTTGAGCATTTTTACAAGAAGAAAAGATGCTGTGGAGGGACACAATGTATTGCTCATTAAAGGAAAATCCACTCCCTGCTTAGCAGCAAAACATATGCCAACCAGAAATATTATTAAGCCAAATTTGCTCCCATTTAAGTAAAAGGATGAAACTGTCAAAAGTCTACAGTGCTGAGGAGGGGGGAAAGATGGCGGAGGAGTAGGGGACCCTATTTCAACTGGTCCCCGGAATTGAGCTGGATATCTACCAGACCACTCTGAGCACCCACGAAACCAGCCTGAGATGTAAGAAGATCTGGATCTCTACAAAGAGAATATCGCAGGCAGTTGGTTTTGAGGTACTAAGCGGAGAGCCGTGATTCTGCGGGCAGATATCGGAGGATAAACGGCGGCTGGAGGGTGCCTGGCTGTGGGGATCCTACACCGCCGGTGAGTGACAGCCTTGCGCGCTGCAGACGGGCACAGACTCGCAGACCAGTAGCGGCGGGGAAAGGACTTTAGGGCAGCCCCGGGGGGGAAACCCAGTGCGCCGGGGTCCCGCCGGTGAACTGAAACCCCCGGGGTGGGAACCCCGAGCGGCGGAGTCGCGCGCGCGAACTGGGAGCAGCTGGCGGTTTTAGAAGCACAAAGAGCAGAGACGTGCCCCGACCTGGAGGCAGGACTGGGAGCCCTGCGGAGGGGCGCACAACCCAAGACGCTGCAGTTTATAGCAGCAGGGACAGAAAGGGAGACGGTGTGCTCTGGAGAGATCACTGAAGAACAGACTGCGATCTCTCTGCTCTGAGGCAGAGAGTTGGAAACGGTCTCTTCTGCTCTGACTCGTGGAAGAGACGCGGAAATCCACCAGGGAAAGGCGCCAGAGAACAAAAGCCCCAAAGACTGATTCCCACTGAGCCCATCCCCCACCACAGGGGCGCAGGGCAACTCCGCCCAAACAGGGTTGCCTGAGTAACAGCGCAGCTGGCCCCTCCCACAGAAGACAGGCTGGGAAAACAAGAGGCCAGCAACCCTAAGGTCCCAAGAAAACAGGTGCATCTTGCTTGGGTTCTGGTCAATAATTTGGACTCTATACATTCCCTCAAACACCCACCAACAGAATGACTAGGAGGAGGAGCCCCCAAAACAGGAAAGACTCAGAGATTATGACTTATGCTGCAGATTTACAAATGGATGCAGATATAACCAAGATGTCGGAGATGGAATTCACACTAGCAATTGTGAAGACAATGGCTAGAATGGAGAAATCAATTAATGGCAACATAGAGTTTCTAAGGGCAGAAATAAAAGGTGAATTGGCAGAACTTAAAAATGCTATCAGTGAGATCCAATCCAATACAGATAATCTAACAGCTAGGGTAACTGAGACAGAAGAGAGAATAAGCGACCTGGAAGACAATATAATAGATAAAAAGGGAAAAGAGGAGGCCAGGGAAAAACAACTCAGAATCCATGAAAATAGAATCAGAGAAATAAGTGACACCATGAGGTGTTCCAATGTCAGAATAATTGGAATCCCAGAGGGATTGGAGAGAGAGAGAGGGCTAGAAGATGTATTTGAGCAAATCGTAGCTGAGAACTTCCCTAATCTGGGGAATGAAACAAACATTCGAGTCCTAGAGGCAGAGAGGACCCCTCCTAAGATCAAGGAAAACAGGCCAACACCCCGGCATGTAATAGTAAAACTTGCAAATCTTAGAACTAAGGAAACCATCTTAAGGACAGTAAGGGGGAAGAGATTCCTTACGTACAGAGGGAGGAACATCAGAATAATATCAGACCTATCCACAGAGACCTGGCAAGCCAGAAAGGCCTGGCAAGACATATTCAAGGTACTAAATGAGAAGAACATGCAGCCAAGAATACTTTATCCAGCAAGGCTTTCATTTAGAATGGATGGAGAGATGCAGAGCGTCCATGACCGGCAGAAACTGAAAGAATATGTGACCACTAAGCTGGCCCTGCAAGAAATATTAAGGGGGGGGTTCTATAAAAGGAGAAAGACCCCAAGAGTGATCTACAACAGAAATTTACAGGGACAATCTATAAAAACAACGTCTTCACAGGCAACATGATGACAATTAATTCATATCTTTCAATAATCACTCTCAACGTGAATGGCCTAAACGCTCCCATAAAACGGCACAGGGTTGCAGATTGGATAAAAAGACAGGACCCATCCATATGCTGTCTACAAGAGACTCATTTTGAACCTAAAGATACATCCAGACTGAAAGTGAAGGGATGGAGATCCATCTTCCATGCCAGCGGACCTCAAAAGAAAGCTGGGGTAGCAATTCTTATATCAGACAAATTAGATTTTAAACTAAAGGCTGTAATAAGAGACACAGAAGGACACTATATCATTCTTAAAGGGTCTATCCAACAAGAAGATCTAACAATTGTAAATATCTATGCCCCCAACATGGGAGCAGCCATCTACATAAGCCAACTGTTAACCAAAATAAAGAGTCATATTGATAACAATACGTTAATTGTAGGAGATCTCAACACTCCACTCTCAGCAATGGACAGATCATCTAAGCAGAAAATCAACAAGGAAACGAGAGCTTTGAATGATACACTGGACCAGATGGACCTCATACATATTTACAGAACATTCCACCCTAAAACAGCAGAATACTCATTCTTCTCGAGCGCACATGGAACTTTCTCCAGAATAGACCATATACTGGGTCACAAATCAGGTCTCAACCGATACCAAAAGATTGAGATTATTCCCTGCATATTCTCAGACCACAATGCTCTAAAACTGGAACTCAATCACAAGAAAAAATTTGGCAGAAATTCAAACACTTGGAAGCTAAAGACCACTCTGCTCAAGAATGTTTGGGTCAACCAAGAAATCAAAGAACTTAAACAATTCATGGAAATCAATGAGAACGAAAACACATCGGTCCAAAACCTATGGGATACTGCAAAGGCGGTCCTAAGGGGGAAATACATAGCCATCCAAGCCTCACTCAAAAAAACAGAAAAATCCCAAATTCACCATCTAACTCTACACCTTAAAGAACTAGAGAAAAAGCAACAAATGACGCCTAAGCCACACATTAGAAGAGAAATAATTAAAATTAGAGCAGAAATCAATGAATTAGAAACCAGAAACACAGTAGATCAGATCAATAAAACTAGAAGTTGGTTCTCTGAAAGAATTAATAAGATTGATAAACCACTGGCCAGACTTATCCAAAAGAAAAGAGAAAGGATCCAAATTAATAAAATTATGAATGAAAGGGGAGAGATCACCACTAACACCAAGGAAATAGAAACAATTATTAGAAATTATTATCAACAACTATATGCCAATAAACTGAGCAATCTGGATGAAATGGAGGCCTTCCTGGAAACCTATAAGCTGCCAAGACTGAAACAGGAAGAAATTGACAACCTGAATAGGCCAATAACCAGTAACGAGATTGAAGCAGTGATCAAAAACCTCCCAAAAAACAAGAGTCCAGGGCCTGATGGATTCCCTGGGGAATTCTACCAAACATTTAAAGAAGAAATAATACCTATTCTACTGAAGCTGTTTCAAAAAATAGAAACAGAAGGAAACCTTCCAAACTCATTCTATGAGGCCAGCATTACCTTAATCCCCAAACCAGGCAAAGACCCCATCAAAAAGGAAAATTTCAGACCAAAATCCCTGATAATTATGCATTCCAAAATCCTCAACAAAATCCTAGCTAATAGGATCCAACAAGACATTAAAAGGATCATCCACCACGACCAAGTGGGATTTATCCCCGGGATGCAAGGGTGGTTCAACATTCGCAAATCAATCAATGTGATAGAACACATTAATAAGAGGAGGGAGAAGAACCATATGGTCCTCTCAATTGATGCAGAAAAAGTATTTGACAAAATACAACATCCTTTCCTGATTAAAACTCTCCAGAGTATAGGGATAGAGGGAACATTCCTCAAGCTCATAAAATCCATCTATGAAAAACCCACAGCGAATATCATCCTCAGTGGGGAAAAGCTGAGAGCCTTTCCCTTAAGATCAGGAACACGTCAAGGGTGCCCACTCTCACCACTGTTGTTCAACATAGTACTAGAAGTCCTGGCAACAGCAATCAGACAACAAAAAGAAATAAAAGGTATTCAAACTGGCAAAGAAGAAGTCAAACTCTCTCTTTTCGCAGACGACATGATACTTTATGTGGAAAACCCAAAAGACTCCACCCCCAAATTACTAGAACTCATCCAGCAATTCAGTAATGTGGCAGGATACAAAATCAATGCACAGAAATCAGCTGCTTTCTTATACACTAACAACGCAACTGTAAAAAGAGAAATTAAAGAAATGATTCCATTTACAATAGCACCGAAAACCATAAGATACCTCGGAATAAACCTAACCAAAGAGGTAAAGGATCTATACTCTAGGAACTACAAAACACTCATGAAAGAAATTGATGAAGACACAAAAAGATGGAAAAATATTCCATGCTCATGGATCGGAAGAATAAACATTGTTAAAATGTCTATGCTACCCAGAGCAATCTATACCTTCAATGCCATCCCGATCAAAATTCCAATGACATTTTTCAAAGTGCTGGAACAAACAATCCTAAAATTTGTATGGAATCAGAAAAGACCCCAAATCACCAAGGAGATGTTGAAAAAGAAAAACAAAGCTGGGGGCATCACTTTGCCCGATTTCAAGCTATATTACAAAGCTGTGATCACCAAGACAGCATGGTACTGGCACAAAAACAGACATACAGACCAATGGAACAGAATAGAGAACCCAGATATGGACCCTCAACTCTATGGTCAAATAATCTTTGACAAAGCAGGAAAAAACATGCAATGGAAAAAAGACAGTCTCTTCAATAAATGGTGCTGGGAAAATTGGACAGCCACATGTGGAAGAATGAAACTCGACCATTCTCTAACACCATTCACAAAGATAAACTCAAAGTGGATGAAAGACCTCAATGTGAGACAGGAATCCATCAAAATCCTAGAGGAGAACATAGGCAGTAACCTCTTTGACATCGGCCACAGCAACTTCTTGCAAGATACATCTCCAAAAGCTAGTGAAACAAAAGCAAAAATGAACTTTTGGGACTTCATCAAGATAAAAAGCTTCTGCACAGCAAAGGAAACAGTCAACAAAACAAAGAGGCAACCCACAGAATGGGAGAAGATATTTGCAAATGACACTACAGATAAAGGGCTGGTATCCAAGATCTATAAAGAACTTCTCAAACCCAACACCCAAAAAACAAATAATCAAGTCAAAAAGTGGGCAGAAGAGATGAACAGACACTTCTCTGAAGAAGACATACAAATGGCTAACAGACACATGAAAAAATGTTCATCATCATTAGCCATCAGGGAAATCCAAATCAAAACCACACTGAGATACCACCTTACACCAGTTAGAATGGAAAAAATGGACAGGGAAAGAAACAACAAATGTTGGAGAGGTTGGGGAGAAAGGGGAACCCTCTTGCACTGTTGGTGGGAATGCAAGTTGGTACAGCCACTTTGGAAAACAGTGTGGAGGTTCCTCAAAAATTTAAAAATAGAGCTACCCTATGACCCAGCAATTGCACTCCTGGGTATTTACCCCAAAGACACAGATGTAGTGAAAAGAAGGGCCATATGCACCCCAATGTTCATAGCAGCAATGTCCGCAATAGCCAAACTGTGGAAAGAGCCGAGATGCCCTTCAACAGATGAATGGATAAAGAAGATGTGGTCCATATATACAATGGAATATTACTCAGCCATCAGAAAAGATGAATACCCAACTTTTACATCAACATGGATGGGACTGGAGGAGATTATGCTAAGTGAAAGAAATCAAGCAGAGAAAGTCAATTATCATATGGTTTCACTTATTTGTGGAACATAAGGAATAACATGGAGGACATTAGGAGAAGGAAGGGAAAAATGGGCAGGGGGAATTGGAGGGAGAGATGAACCATGAGAGACTATGGACCTGAGAAACAAACAGGGTTTTAGAGGGGAGGGGGGAGGGGGGATTGGTTAGCCCAGTGATGGGTATTAAGGAGGGCACATACTGCATGGAGCACTGGGTGTTATACGAAAACAATGGATCGTGGATCACTACATCAAAACCTAATGATGTATTGTATGGTGACTAACATAACATAATAAAATTAAAAAAGAAAAAAAAAGTCTACAGTGCTATCGTTTCAGAGTTAACACCTGTGAATGAGAAAAGGAAAGCGTCTTAGGTGAATAATCTGTCTGAGAGTCAAGGTCAGAAGCGAGCGGGTCCTTCTTATTTTATTCATCTTTCCACAGGTACGAAAAGATTACATCTAGCAGATGGAGGCTTTTAGCATAAAATAAGCTCCTGTGGCTGCATTTACTTGCAACAACAAGAAAGATATGGCTACAGATGGCCATCTTTTTCTTAATTTTAAGGTGGAGGGTAAAGAAAGTTTTTCAACTTTAGTTTTTGGATTTACTAAATAATCATTAGTATTGTTAAACACAGACAACATTAACAACTCCCATACTGCACTGTTTGTCGTTCTAGGATCTTGCATATTGCATGAGGGTTTTTGCCAAAATTATAATACCGGGTGTCAACATACGTATCTCAGTAACGCTTTTTTTTTTAAAAAGTGACCATGTTTGCAAATTAGCACCTGAGCACACATTCCTGTTGAGAGCTCAATTTACATTAGTGCATTCTTCTTTGCTCTGAGTGATTTATTCACACAGAAATGGGGCCGTTCCTGCAATTATGGGACATGAAAAGCTGATGGGATTTACCGCATTTATCCTGAAACTTCCAAATAAGACCGCTGTGATCAAGAATAGAAAGTTAAGGCTGGACACCAACAAGAGATGTGTGCCTCAGGACCAATTGAGAACTTCTATGTGGAGGCCCTGCAGAAATTAAGGGGCCAGGATGTTCACGCCTGGCTCCTGAGAGGCAGACAGGGCTGTGGTGAGGATGGTGCTTGGAACCTATTCTGGTGGGAGGAACAGCACAGGGAAGATGCAGAACTTGAGGGAACGGTGAAAGGGCCACCACCCCAACCAAAGGGATAACCTGTAATGCTACTCAGTACGGAAGAACTCAAGCCAACCTAACACCAGGGGTGAGAAAAGTTCCATTCTCCAGGTCCCGCTCCTAATTTCTTGTGCCAATTTATCACGGTGCACTGAGAAGCTCAGAGTTCCTTCAGCCAATCATGTCCTCGATGGGACACTTAAATGTGGAAAGCCTGGTACAGCAAAAGAGAATGAACATAAGTGCTGTGAAAAAAATCTGTGCCGTGAACCTAAGAGACAGCAAGCAAAACCCAGAATTTGGAAGTTAGGGTACAAAGCGTTCTCAGAGAATCAGATAGTAGGGATTCCCAAGATAGATTCCCAGGCTTCTTTCCCCCAACAGAGAATGGCAAGATGGATATAATCCCCCAACACTCTTTGCAATCATCAAACTCTTGCTAGTGTTGTCACTGGACGGGGATGGGTCTGGAACATGGGCAATGCTAATAAATTAAAACAGATCTGTCTTATTTCTCTGATATAGGTCTGCAAATCCATAATCTCACAACATTTCCTGCCTTTTTTTTCTTTTAAGATTTTAAGATTTTATTTCTTTATTTGACAGACAGAGACAGCGAGAGAGGGAACACAAGCAGGGGGAGTGGGAGAGGGAAAAGCAGGCTTCCTGCGGAGCAGGGAGCCCGATGCGGGGCTCGATCCCAGGACCCTGAGATCATGACCTGAGCCGAAGGCAGATGCTTAACAACTGAGCCACCCAGGTGCCCCATTTCCTGCTTTTTAGTGGTATGATCCATCCCCCGCTGCTGCAAGATGGACACATCTTAACATACTCTCATCTCTTTAGATACAATATTAGGGCAAAGCATTTAAACAAACTGTGTCCCAGAAACTAAAGATTTGAACTTATTACTGACACAGAGGAAAGTCCTTATAGGCTTTTGCAACTAAAAATAATACCACCAGTCCCGCATGGGAACTAATGGGAGGCTCACTACGTCTCCCCGCTAACCGGTGCCACTGTGAGCCAGCCCTGCTTACTACAGTTTTCTTCTTCCGTTGGGCCAAAAGACCTGGCCTCCTGTAACCTCAGAAAAGCAAACCTGACTTGCTATAAGGACACTTGGAGCTCCATAAATCAATAGTTTTCACAGGCCAATCCTTCATATCAACTTTTATAACATGGTTATGTCTACACTGAACTTCTTTCATAAAATAATGACTTCCGCTGGCCTTTAACACCACTTTATGCAAAGCAACAGTGGGCCTTTAATTCCTAAAAACAAAAAGATCATTTCGGGGAGTGGAATTTTGTTGATTCTTAGCACTGGGGGTATTCTGGGAACCAATATTTTGAGGTTCTGGAACTGTGCTGTTCCGTAGTAGCCACTAGTTATGTGTGGCTATTTTAATTTACACTAATTAAAATGGAATAAAATTAAATATTCAGCTCTTTAGTCGTGAATGCCATATTTCAGATCTCCAAAGCTGTGGCTAGTGGCTACCATATTAAACAGCATAGCATAGAACATTTCCATGATTTCAAATTTTCTTGTACACAGAGCTGCTCCTTAAGTTCAAATTGGAAGGGGTCTCTTAGGTTGCTCTAGTTCTCCATGCCATTTCAGCTAGAACTTTCTGTATAAAATTCCTAAAAGAGTCTAAAAATAAAATTTGAGGAAGGGGAAGCTAAAATGTATAAGGTCTTCTCAGAGCAGTTTACTGAAGTGGTTAAGATCCCAGGCTTCAGAGTTTGACATTAATTCAAAACCTACTACCTTCTACCAGCTCCTCTGAAATAGGAGCATGTCACTTCATGTCTAAGCTTCGGATTCCTCGCTGTCCATGGCCTATCCACATGCTCTCCCCATTTCCTTCTTCCCTAGTAACAGAATCTAATATATTTTGGTAGTTGACAGAGATCCCTTGGTTTCAGAAGGGTGGATCCCACCACAGATGTACAAAAGGTTCTATAATAGTGGGATGTTAGGGGAACTCTTCTGGGGAGGAATTTCCTTTCCAAATAAAAAGACAACACCTTGTGAGGAGCAAAACTTTGACTCTTCCATCTCTTTCTTGCCTGTCATGTGGACATAATGGCTGGAGCTACAGCAGCCATCTTGCAGCCATAGGTGTCAGGCATGAGGATAAAAGCCAGCATGCTAAGGGTGGAAGAACAGAAGGCTGGAGAGAACTTGGGCTCTGAATGGCATCATCAAACAGCCATATAATTCTTCACTGGTTTAAGTGAGAAAAACAAACCTCTATGTTTAAGCTTCCATAAGCTTTGTTTACTGTTACTGATACCCAAAAGCACTCCAAACTGAGATTTCATCTTCCATCAGTTAGTATTAATTTTGACTGTTTTGGCCAAAACCT
Organism: Halichoerus grypus; assembly: GCF_964656455.1. Classification (NCBI taxonomy): domain Eukaryota; kingdom Metazoa; phylum Chordata; class Mammalia; order Carnivora; family Phocidae; genus Halichoerus; species Halichoerus grypus. The sequence continues at coordinate 45,751,793 of NC_135713.1, read as the reverse complement.
CTCAAGTAATGAAAGTTTTAAAGACAGAAGTTGATCTCTCTCAGGTAAAAGAGATCTGAAGTAGACAGTCAAGAGAAGGTACAGCTCCATGGTCACCAGAGCACACCAGCGTCCACCGTCCCACCATTCTAGCATTTTGCTTCCATCCTCAAACTTGACTCCTGTTCCAAGATGGCTACTGGATGGTCAGCCATCACAAAGGCATTCCCGGCTGCAGGAAAGAGGAAAAGGGAAGGATAAACGGCACTTCTTCCACATGAGTTAGCTCCATTTAAGCAGCCAGTCTTAGAGGTTCCACACAGCACTCTCACAGCTCATCTGTCAGAACAGTCACATGGTTCTGGTTGCAAAGCAACCTGGGAATGTCGTCTTTCCACTGGGAGTATTACCATCCCAACAAAATCAGAGTTCCATAAGGAAGAAGAAGATGACTCTCAGGTGACAAATGCCATAAGATAAAAGGAGCTAGTACAAATAAAATGTTTGGCGCAATGCCTGATATATAGTAAACCCTGAATAAAAGGTGAGAGTAGCATAGGAAGGGAATAAAATATCTTCTCTTCACTTTTGAGTTATTATGTAACTTGTTGGTCTTTGTGGCATTAATACAGTGTTCCCCAAATGCTAGTCACTAGTATACCATCTTTGTGATTTTCCCATATTGGTACACTACCTCTGTTATTACTTAAAATTTTCTTTAAACCAACTCGGCTTTTACTTCAAGTATACTGTTGCCATAAATAGGAAATCAATATTCCTCTCATAAAGTAAAAATTATTACTATTAAAATTAAAATATTCATTTTGGATAGGACCTAAAACCATCTCACATGCCACATTTTAGAAAACGTTTCTCTGTTGAATGCCCTGGAGTAAATGACTTTTGTGATTGATTACCTCAAGTTGGCTCTGGTCATTAATCAATCTCTGCTGCCATTTATTTGCTTCATCTAACACTGTATGATGGAGATGATTCTTTAAATATCTTTAGTAATTAGCAAAACTGGTATTTTCTTTAGGTTCAACCAACCTTTAATGAGAATTGATGGCAAGAAAGACGTGGTTATGGGACTTTCCAGAAAGCTGACACATTCCACAGCTTTTTATTTTCTTTTTCTAGGTCCAGACAGAATCGTATTGAGAACTAATTCTTAAAAACACTGTCAACTTCAACTATGTCTTCCGTTTCTTTTCTTTTCTTTTGGGTCTCTGATTTATCTGTATGTAACTTTCCCCACCAAACTCCCTGACAGGACATTTAGTGTCCCCCATGATGCCTCCCTGTGGGCCCTGCACACCCAAAAGTTCTATTCCCCACGGTCAGAGAGGTTCTGGCACTTTCAAGTTGCTGTTGGCATCATGGTCCCCCCAGATGTAAACTGGCAATTTTGCCTCCTGTCCCATTTAACCGCTAAGACTGTCACGAAGATAAAATAAGACTGTTTTGTGAAAGTTGTTGGCAAAGTGAGAAGTGCTACACAACAAGAAATGGTACCATCGAAGTCAGCTGCCTTCACGCTGAAGTGATTCTGAGGATGAACTCCACACCCAGAGGACTTGGCTCGCCAGCGTTTATATGCTGTATGACCTTGGGGGAGTACTGTACCTCTCTGTGTCTCAGGTTCTTCCTCTGTAAAACAAGGATAGCACACAATACCACACAGAGTGGTGTGAAGATGCAGTGGGTTAATACACATAAAGCACCTGAAACACCTGGCACATACTAAGCTCTCAAAATTTGTGAGTTATTGGGCGCCTGGGTGGCTCAGTTGGTTAAGCGACTGCCTTCGGCTCAGGTCATGATCCTGGAGTCCCTGGATCGAGTCCCGCATCGGGCTCCCTGCTCGGCAGGGAGTCTGCTTCTCCCTCTGACCCTCCCCCCTCTCATGTGCTTGCTCTCTCTCATTCTCTCTCTCTCAAATAAATAAATTAAAAAAAAAAAAAAAAAATTTGTGAGTTATTATCATTACCATCTGCAAACAGCGAGCTTTGGATTCAGGCAAATGTGGTTTCAAATCCCAGCCCCATGACTCACTAGTGATACATGACTAGGTCACGTTGCTCTGCCATGTGCCAAGGAAATGGAGTTTCTTTATCCATCTCTCTCTCTAACAGACCTGCTCTTTCCCACAAGGAAGAGCACAAGACCTGGGGAGTGGGAAATGAGCAAACAGAGGACAAACCCTAGATACAGTCTACTCCAGCAAACTTACACACATGCAGTACTGGAAAATTCCTTAGGTGAGGTTCACTCACTTTCAATATAAATTTTCTACCATAGATGTCCCCTCCCTCCCAAGATGTTGACCAGGAATATGGGAGGTGGATTTATGTAAACTTGGAGAAGCCAGTGCCTCCTGAAATTGTGTGACCTAGGCACCTCGCAGCCGTCACTCTAGCCCCAGCCCTGGGGCAAGAGTACCCTGGTCTCATGCTGACTCTGGGTATGAGCCAGCCACTTAGGGACCTCATAGTTTTACCAGTTCTGTCCCTTGAGTGTTCTGCTACTGCTGAAATCAGTGCCTGATGCATCCATGTCTGGTCTCTGTCAATGACAGCCTAGATTCTCACCCCAGCTCTTGCTAAAGCTGCTGAGTCCCACTCACATCTTCCATCCAGAACCCAGAAGTGGGCAGTCCACCTACATCCTCCATCACACAGGTTGATGTCTCCAAGACCACTGATGACAGCTGTGCACTCTTGGGAGTGTGTGGGAATGCTAGGGGTCCCTCCACACCACAAGGAAACCGAAGGTGACTTAGAAAGGTATAGTTGGCCTTCTCTCTGCCTAATCATGCTGGGTTGCCAAGCTTCCCTTGATAAGGCTGTCCCCCAGTTTGGAGCAGGGCAGCGTGGAGGCAATCTCTGCCCAGAGCCCCAAATGCACCTTGAGTCCAAAGCCCCTGACCTGGTCACCTCCTCAACTAACCCCGCCACCCCTGCTCTTGTCCAACCCAAAGTCCACACTGGAGAGATCGGGGCCCACAGGCCCAGCCCTGCCTCTCTTGCCACTTCTCCTCATAAAGTCCCTGGCCAGAGGAGCAGAATCCTACTGTTATCACCACACTTTGCCATATCCTCATCCTAACCTAGGGCAGGATGCCAAACAACCTAGCCAACAGGTGGACTAGGTTTCTTCTCCACTCCATGAAAGAAACTGTGACTTAAATCTTCCAAGTTGTCCTCTTGATATGCTAAAAATAATAAAAAATAAATAAATCTCCCATCCTCTTCCCTTTTCTCTGCCTAAAAAAGTCTATCAGAGAAAGACAATTATCATATGGTTTCACTCATATGTGGAATATGAGAAATCGCGCAGAGGATCATAGGGGAAGGGAGGGAAAACTGAATGGGAAGAAATCAGGGAGGGAGACAAGCCATGAGAGACCCTTTTTTTTTTTTAGATTTTATTCATTTGTTTGACAGAGAGAGACAGAGTGAGAGAATGAACACAAGCCGGGGAGTGGGAGAAGGAAAAGCAGGCTTCCCGCTGAGCACGGAGCCCGATGCGGAGCTCGATCCCAGGACCCCGCGATCATGACCTGAGCTGAAGGCAGATGCTTAACGACTGTGCCACCCAGGTGCCCCGCCATGAGAGACTCTTAAATCTAGGAGACAAACTGAGGGTTGCTGGAGAGGAGGTGGGTGGGGCATGGGGTAACTGGGTGATGGGCATTAAGGAGGGCACGTGATGTGAGGAGCACCGGGTGTTACAGGCAACTGATGAATTATTGAACTCTACATCTGAAACTAATGATGTACTATGTATTGGCTAATTGAATCTAAGTTTAAAAAATAAATAAATAAAAACTGGCTTTTAATCTTCCTGCCTTGCCCCTAAATCTTATGTTAAATGTCAGAAGCTGATGAACTTATTTTTTTACCTTTACATTTCTGCTATAAGGCTCCTTAGGCCACCACCTCCCACCTGAAGTAGATGAGTGACTCAGAGCAAGTTGGGGAGTCAGCAAACCTTATGGAAGTGCCAAAGAAGAAAGTGCACTCGGGCACCTGGGTGGCTCAGTTGGTTAAGCAACTGCCTTCGGCTCAGGTCATGATTCTGGAATCCCGGGATCGAGTCCCACATCGGGCTCCCTGCTCAGCGGGGGGTCTGCTTCTCCCTCTGACCCTTCCCCTCTCATGCTCTCTGTCTCCCATTCTCACTCTCAGATAAATAAATAAAATCTTTAAAAAAAAAAAAAGTGCACTCAGTATTTTTTTTTTTCAAAATATTACCCCTTTTGCATTTATTAGCTTGGGCAAGTTTCATAATTTTTTGATCTTCAGTTTCATTATCTGGAGAAAACATTATAATGGTTCTAAACCATAAGGTAATTGGGATGATTAAAATTTTATGTATGTGCAGAGACACATGAGCAAATAGTCATACCAGCACTATTCATAACAATCCCAAACTGGAAAAATTCCAAAAGCCCATCAATTCGTGAACAGACAAACAAAAAGTTGTATAACTATATAATAAAATACGATATGGTAATAAAAATGAATGGACTGCTGGCACATGGTACTACATGGGTGGATCTAAAAATCTTAGGCTTATGTGAAAGAAGCCAAGCCAAGCTCAAAAGACTACCTACTGTATGATTCTATTTACATACAATATCCAGAAAAGGCAAATCCGTAGAGCCAGAAAGTAAAGTAGTCCAGGGCTGGGATTGGAGGGGAGACTGATTATAACCAGGCACCAGAGAAGAATTTGGGGTGATGGCAATGTTCTACAACAGGATTGTGATGATGGTGCACAAGTCTATATTTTATATTCAAATCACCGAACTGTACATTTGCATTGAGTAAATGTTATATATAATTATACCTTGATGAAGTTGTTCTTAAAAGTGTTTGTGTATGTGTGTGTACCCACACACGGGGCCTGGCACAAAATCATACCTTAACAGATATTGATCACATCTGCTATCATGTTATTGAAATGTGTATTACTACTATTAAACTCTCATTTCCTGTCTCTTCCATGGCTATTGCCCTAAAATAACTTGAGAGCTATGTTTATGTTTAGAGGATCATCTGCTTACTTAAAATGCCTATTATCAAATTCTTAGTATGTTCACAAATTCCAAGAGCCGCAACAGTAGGTCAGGAAATGTCCTCATGATTTTATTGTACTTGAAAATAAAAGGCAAACATACATTGTTAGAGTATTATTAGAATTCTCAACTATTCTTTTGCCTGTTGTGAAAGTCAGTTTTCCAAATCACAATACTTGAGACTATAAATGAATAAATAAATAAAAACTAAAGCATTCAGCACACTTGCTTCAATCAGGTGCTGCAGCCTTTTTATAGAATGTTAATATTTTTTACCCTTCCCTTTAGTTTTTATAATGGATGCTTCCTCCTCAATGTTTAAAAGCATAATTACATCACCTACTTAGAGCTTGTAACCATTTGTTGCTATTCATAAGGTAATGTCTCTTTCAGCAGGAAAAGAAACCTGGGGCACACGTGCCCCTCTCATTAACGAATTACTCAGGCACATTTTTATACTTTTTCCTTGAGGAAATTTTTTTGTTTTACCTTAGATATGATTGACCAATCTACATTCTCCAGGGTCCAAGGCTTCTTCCCCATTTGGCCTGTTTCCAAAATCCATTCCTCTGGTCTCCCCAAACTGGTCTTTTCCCTCTAGCCAGCCAGGTCCCTAACTTCCCAGTCCCCCTATGCACACACATACCTCTCGCTCACCACCTGTCAATGAGATTTTACTCCCACCATCGACCCACCCACAAATGCCTTCACCCCTCCAAATCCTCGGTGACCTGGCTTCAGACCCCCCTCTCTGTCCTTCCAGATCTATCGTTTTACTCAACACTCAGGACAACTTACCTTCTATTATCTGGCATGCATGTATTTTGAAATACGTGGCACATCGAACACATTCAGGGCCTTTGCATCTGCTGCTCCCCCACCTGGAACCCTCTTCCCTCCATAATTACATGGCTGCTTTCTGCACTTCCTTCAATCTCTGTTTAAATGTCACCATAGCAGAGAAGCCACCTACAGAAAAGAGCACATTCACCCCTCCCTTCACTCTCTGTCCTATTACCCTTTTTTTTCCTCAGACCAATTATATTGTTATTTTTTAGCCTCATCCTTCCTGAGAATACTAGCCCCATTTAAGCAGAGATTCTGTTTTGTTCATTCACTTCTATATCCTCAGCACCTAGAACAGTGCCTGGCATACAGTGTGCTCAGTAAATACTTGTTGGATGAAATAGTTGTTAAATGGATGAGGGACTATTAGGTGCTAAGGATACAAAAAGATAAGCTACAGATCTCTGCCTTCAATGAGCTCTCAGTTGGGTTCATATTTATGTCCTCTCTCCTCTTGAAGAAATTAAAATAGGGTGCATATGTCAGTTCCCCAACATACCTGCTTCTCATGTTCACACTTGGGAAATATGCAAACATATTAGTACCCGAATTGTTTCTGTAAACTGGCTGGTAAATCAAATTCATAAGAACAATCAGTTTAAAATTCTGTCTCCCTTGGCAAGAAACAACAAATGTTGGAGAGGTTGTGGAGAAACGGGAACCCTCTTGCACTGTTGGTGGGAATGCAAGTTGGTACAGCCACTTTGGAAAACAGTGTGGAGGTGCCTCAAAAGATTAAAAGTAGAGCTACCTTATGGCCCAGCAATTGCACTCCTGGGTATTTACCCCAGAGACACAGATGTCGTGAAAAGAAGGGCCATATGCACCCCAATGTTCATGGCAGCAATGTCCGCAATAGCCAAACTGTGGAAAGAGCCGAGATGCCCTTCAACAGATGAATGGATAAAGAAGATGTGGTCCATATATACAATGGAATATTACTCAGCCATCAGAAAGGATGAATACCCAACTTTTACATCAACATGGATGGGACTGGAGGAGATTATGCTAAGTGAAACAAGTCAAGCAGAGAAAGTCAATTATCATATGGTTTCACTTATTTGTGGAACATAAGGAATAGCATGGAAGACATTAGGAGGTGGAAGGGAAAAATGAAGGGGGGAAATTGGAGGGGGAGATGAACCATGAGAGACTACGGACTCCAAGAAACAAACTGAGGGTTTTGAGGGGGGGATGTGTTAGCCCCGTGGTGGGTATTAAGGAGGGCACATACTGCATGGAGCACTGGGTGTTATACAAAAACAATGAATCATGGGTCACCACATCAAAAACTAATGATGTATTATATCGTGACTAACATAACATAATAAAATTAAATTAAATTAAAAATATAAATAAATAAATAAAATAAAATAAAATTCTGTCTCTCTAAAAACCAACATTCACTAGAAGTAGCCACATTACTTCACTGTCTGATGGTGGAGCCAGGTGTCTAGAAGTTACTTAATAACTGGTAGGTGACTTTACTCAAATGTTAGTCCCAAGGAAACAGGAGTGATGCACTTTTAAATGCTTCTAACTGCAAGAAGGTCAACAAGATTTATGGTTTACCTAACGTGTAAAATACTTCACTTCATAAGTGATTCCCTGGAGAGCTGGAGAATACTCAATAACCTTTCTTCCATGAAGGCAAGCAAAATAATCGTTACTATTAGAAATGCAGTTTGCTCATTAAGTCAGAGTAGCATGTCATGAGATTGACGTCAGCAATATTTTTCTTCTCTCCTGGTTTGTTTTAATGAAGGCAACATTACAAAGACATTCTCTCTCACTTTAAGCAGTTATGGGAGAAAATGATTTTTTTTCTTCCAAGTTTTTATTTAAATTCTAAGTGATGAATCACTAAATCCTACACCTGAAACTAATGCTGTATGTTAATTAACTGGGACAAAATGATTTTAATAACACTCACCCTCCAGATAAAACTCACTTTTGGTATTGTTTGTTCCCTTGGTTACTGTATTTTCATATAGTGTAATCATGAAATAACAGCTTTTAGCACAAGCCAGGACCTATTGGTGAAATATTAGCCAACCATTGCATAGCAATGCCCCTGCAGAACCTAACTCAGGACATAGTTTTCAAAGATCTCTTATGAAAATATATCCAAAGATTTTAAGTTAGATAAGTGGATGTCTAATAGGAGAAATCCTTAGACAAACCCAAAGATATAAAATATCACAAAGTTTAAAATTTGAGCCTTTGTGAATTGACTCCACACAGGGTGGTATCCCATCTCTGCACATCCCCACAGACCCAGAGTAAGGGGCTGACCTGTCTGCAGGGGTTCCCATCCCCCACGAGGAAGGCATCCACAGGAAAACTCTCCCATGCTAAGCCGGGCAAGTGGAGCTTTCCAATGAGAATCAGTCCTCTCCTGCTCCAAAAAACACTTGCTGAAGGGACTGATTTGGTTTCAAAGTTCCCTGTGGACCAATAGCAATGAACCTCCTGCCACTGGCCTGGCATTAAAGACTGGTCCAACGAGAGTTGTGTTCCATCACACCCAATGTTCATGCCTCAGAAAGAGTCAGAAGCCTGAAGGTTGCTTGGTGACACATCCCCTTTCCGCAGATGGCTCTTAAAGAGGGTTCCACTGTACTTGCAGTCCTGATGGCTTCAACTGTAGAGAAGTTCCTGTGTTCAAATCCCGGCCCGGACATTAAAGGTCCATCCAAGCTAGATGGAAAATCAGAAACTCTAGCAAACCCTGAGGGTCCTCAGCTAGGATCATTCTGGGGCATGACTTTCTGCTCTGAGCCATTCTGTTGTGTGGTCTCTTGAGCTAAATAGTTGATAGCAGACCCAAGGACACAAGTATGTCCACCAGCAAACACTTCAAAAAGGGGGGGTGTGAAGTTCTATTAGCCAGAACTTACCAAGATATAGACTAGTGACATTGAAAGAGAGGTATGAAGAGGGGAGTGGGAGGATGTCTGTGGATAAAAGAGGATGAAAAGCTTTTGCTGACATGTCAACAAAGGATTCAGGCAGCTTAAGACCCTAAAATCTCTCAAATTCCCTTGGGTATAAAGAAAAAAGTAAACAAGATGCAAAGTTACCCTAAATGTGAAGAAAGATAGAGGTTAACAGTTTCCCAGGGAGACTAGGTTAGAGGCCCAGGGAGTCTCTTCTTTCAGTAATAGCCTAATGCTCAAGTTGACTTTTATTCTGAATGATTTGTTGGTAGTATTTCTAAATACATGAAGTATATTTATTTATGAGATCTGGGGACCAACAGCCTTTATAAATAACAGCAAATAACATTAGGGAAAAGACTTTAAGAACATTAGAGGACACATCAGGGGAAGACTTTACAGTACCCAAAGTTTTTATGAATATAAACACCCCAGGGGGAGTTGGTGGCCCAACAGATTATGATTATAGGAATACTAGCCTACCCCCAACAGTTGCCCAATAGTTCCTTATTGCAGCAGCACGAAATCAATCCATGTGAAATTGGTCTTCGTCTTATGGATTCATCACATTATGAAATATTTTATCTATTCACTCAGAGGCATTTGCCTCATCAGCCTAGGGCCCTCAGTGGAAGTGAAGAGGGCGCTCAGCCACAGTTATCATGGAGGCTCTGGACTCAGACAAGCCTCAGCATGGACTTCAGCTTTACCACCATAAGCTGAGGGCCCAGGCAAGTTCCTAACCCTCCAAATCTTGGTTTCCTCACACACTCCAATTATGCCCGTCTTACAGATATCTTTTAGAGTCATTGTAAGAGCTAAATGAGATAATATGGGTAAAGCATGTGGCACAGTGCCTGGAGTAGCATCAACCCAAGATGTCACTGAAAGAGAAGGGGCTATAGGAAGGCTTTGATGGAACTGAATAGACAAGTCAAGTGAGAAACACCATCCCCCAGTGGAAAGAGGGAGCAGATTGACTGAAGATGTTTTTAGGGCCAACCATGGCAGGTAGACTCTGAATCTATGTCTCATTCATCTTTTGCCAGTGCATTTCCAAAAGTTAGCTAAGGGAAGGGTTGAGCATATCTTGCTCAAACTGAATTGAATTTGCAAACTAGGCAAGACTTCAGACTTAACATCCACCAGTATTTTATCCCACTCGAATACCTACATCTGTTGTTTTTCATTTTCAACACTAAATGGAATATTAAAGGGCTGATTTATTCCCTTATTTATTTCACATGACTAAGAATGGTGTGTGAAAATGGCTAAATATTTTTTTAATTACTGTTAAGTAGTTCCCATGAGTCTACAAAACATCTGCATCCTATGCTGCAAGGGAAAAGAAAGAAAAGGAGGAGACCCCCCACTTTAAAGAGGGGGGAATCTAAATGGGCACACAAAGCATCCAAAAAATCTAGAAGGAGTTATGTGGTCTTTTACAAAGAAAAGCAACAATAATGTACTGTTTTAAAACAGACAAAATATCTCTTTAAAAAAAGCTAGCTTTTAAAAAAAAGGTCAGAGAAGTTTAAGGTTTAGTCAAGTGTAAATGTCAATTGGAATAAGTGATAGCTGTGAGAAAATGGGGAGACCACTGACCTTTTATCCAAAAGAAGGCTAGAAATGATGTCCAAGAAAGGTGAAGGGAGGGGAAAAAATTGTAAAGATTTTGAGCAAGAGAAAGAAGCAAGAACAAAGGAAAATCTAATTAAAATTGAAATTGTTAGTTCCACACACAAGATGCTTTTAGTTGCCAAGCCATACCCAATCTGGTTAAACATTTTAAAAGATGGTATATTGAGTTATTAACTGATCCACCAGCAGGGGAGATTTTACTCAGGTCTCAGTATGGTCCCAGACCACCTCTTTTAACCTCAGAACTGGGCTTCATTCTCAGACATACTTATCCCTGGGAGTACCAGAAACTTCCATGTTCACACTGAAAAAAATCTGCTCACTGGTGTAACTTAAACAAAAATCCCAGAATTTGTGGTTTTCTCTTGATTGGTTTGATCTGGGTTATTTGTCCATCCCAGAGCCAATCGCTTGGCTTATGCCCCTCAGAGCCCGTCCTTGGAACTGAGAGTTAGGTTCATCCCACCCAAGTCACATGGCTTGGCATACTGTGATCCATAGCAAGAAGAGGGAATCAGAGAAAGGACACAAGGTAAGCCACAAAAAGATATCCCCTACACACAAAGACTAAGTTTCTCTTTGAAAACAAACATCATGCCTGTGACTAAGCTACCCTTTCTTCAAAAGTTTGAAATGAAGTAACTTGCCTTCTTAAGAGAATAGTATTCAAGCATCCTTGTGAACCTCACAAACTTATCACAAACGCTTTTTATCATCTAAAGAAACTGTATCTGTAAAAAAGGCACCACAAAATCAACTTAGGTGAAAAATCCTTATTTTATTAAAGTTGATGAGAAAAAGTGTTATTTTCTTAAATATTCAATATCACTAGACTATAAAGTTTTTCATAATCAAGCTCTTATATGCTTTTCCAGCTTTATCTTCTTCACACTCTATGCTCACCCCCTACTTTCTATACAGTCAACATTTTTACCAGGCTTCTCACAATTTCCTCCACTGCATCAAAATTTTTACATATCAATGATTTTAGGTTATTTTCTTGAATTCCATTTTACCTCTACTATTGGCGTATTAAATATACCTCTTTCTAATATTTTTAGTTGCTTCCCTAGGATTTATCAGTCTACCTTCAAATATTATGTTCATGGAGAGTATAAGAACTTTACAACAGTATACTTCCAATTCCTCCCTCCCCATAATTTATGATACTGTTGTTCTACATTTTACCTTTATAGACACTACACCCCAAAATACATCATTACCGTTTGTGCTTTAGACAGTCAATTGTCTTTCAGAATGATTAAGAAATAAGAATAAACTCACATCACTTGCCATCAGGGAAATACAAATCAAAACCACAATGAGATACCACCTCACACTGTCAGAATGGTTAAAATTAACAAGACAGGGAACAACAAATGTTGGCGAGGATGTGGAGAAAGGGGAACCCTCCTACACTGTTGGTGGGAATGCAAACTGGTGCAGCCAGTCTGGAAAATAGTACGGAGGTTCCTCAGAAAGTTAAAAACAGAACTACCCTATCATCCAGCAATCTCACTGCTGGGTATTTACCCAAAGAATAAAATTAATGATGTACTATACCTTGGCTAATTGAATTTAAATTAAATATATATAGAGGGGGGGGGGAGAGGGAGAGAGAGAGAGAGAGAGAGAGCTTTTGCATAACAAATAGTCAAAAAAAACTAAGAGGCAACCCACGGAATGGGAGAAGATATTTGCAAATGACATTTCAGATAAAGGGCTGATATCGAAAATCTATAAAGAACTTATCAAACTCAACACCCAAAAAACAAATAATCCAGTCAAGAAATGGGCAGAAGACATGAACAGACATTTCTCTTTTTTTCCCTAATTTAATCTTATTTTATTATGTTATGTTAGTCACCATACCATACATCATTAGTTTCTGATGTAGTGTTCCGTGATTCATTGTTTTCATATAACACCCAGTGCTCCATGCAGTACGTGCCCTCCTTAATACCCATCACTGGGATAACCCATCCTCCCACTCCCCTCCCCTCTGAAACCTTCAGTTTGTTTCTCAGAGTCCATAGTTTCTCATGGTTCGTCTCTCCCTCCAATCTCCCCCTCTTCATTTTTCCCTTCCTTCTCCTAATGTCCTCCATGCTATTCCTTATGTTCCACAAATAAGTGAAACCATATGATAATTGACTTTCTCTGCTTGACTTATTTCACTTAGCATAATCTCCTCCAGTCCCATCCATGTTGATGTAAAAGTTGGGTACTCATCCTTTCTGATATTACTCAGCCATGAACAGACACTTCTCCAAAGAAGACATCCAAATGGCTAACAGAGGTATGAAAAAATGTTCAACATCACTAGCCATCAGGGAAATACAAATCAAAACCACAATGAGATACCACCTTACACCGGCTATAATGGCCAAAATTAACAAGACAGGAAACAACAAGTGTTGGCAAGGTTGTGGAGAAGGGGGACCCCTCTTGCACTGTTGGTGGGAATGCAAGCTGGTACAGCCACCTGGAAAACAGTATGGAGATTCCTCAAGATGTTAAAAATAGAGCTACCTTGTGACCCAGCAATTGCACTTCTAGGTATTTACTCCAAAGACACAGATGTAGTGAAAAGAAGGGCCATATGCACCCCAGTGTTCATAGCAGCAATGTCCACAATAGCCAAACTATGGAAGGAACCAAGATACCCTTCAACAGACAGCTGGATAAAGAATATGTGGTACATATATACAATGGAATATTAACTCAGCCATCAGAAAGGATGAACACCCACATTTGTATCAACATGGATGGAACTGGAGGGGATTATGCTAAGTGAAATAAGTCAAGCAGAGAAAGACAATTACCATATGGTTTCACTCATAAGTGGAACATAAGGAATAGAGCAGAGGACCACAGAGGAAGGGAGGGAAAACTGAATGGGAAGAAGTCAGAGAGGGAGACAAACCATGAGAGACTGTGGACTCCAGGAAACAAACTGAGGGTTACAGAAGGAAGGGGGGAGTGGGTGGATGAGGTGGTTGGGTGATGGGTATCAAGGAGGGCACGTGTTGGGATGAGCTCCTGGGTGTTATATGCAACTAATGAATTGTTGAACACTACAACAACAACAACGACTATATATATAAATAAGAATAAAATTCCCTTCTGTTTGTCTTCATTTTTACCATTTTTAGAGCTCTTTATTTCTTTGCCTACATCCAAGTTTCTGTCTGATGTCATGTTACTTGTGCCTGAGACCTTTCCTTACCATTTCTTCTAGCACAGATCCACTGGCAATAAATTCTCTCAGCTTTTGTTTATCTGAAATATTTCTCTACTTTACCTTCAATCATGAAAGATCTTTTCACTGGGTATAAAATTCTGGGTGGCCAGGGTTTTTTTTTCCTTTCAGAAATTTAAAGATGTCACTTTATTGCCCACTGACTTGTATATCTTCTGGAAGAAGTCAGCTGTAATTCTTACCTTTATTCCCATCAATGTGTCTTTTTTATGGATGTTTTCAATATTTTCTTGTTATTATTAGTTCTCAGCAGTTTGTATGTGTGTTTAGTTGTTATTTTAATTTTTTTTAATCCTTCTGGGAGTTTTCTGAGTTTCCTAGATATGTAGTTTTGTATTTTTACTTATTTTTGGAATATTCTCAAATATTTCTTCTGCCCCATTCTGACTCCATCATTTTATTCCTAGTGTTCAACTATACAAATGCCAAACCATGTGATATTGTATCACAACTCTTGAATATTATTATTTTTCTCATTGTGTTGCAGTTTGGGTAATTCTTATTGACCTGTCTTCAGCTCATTGATTCTCTCCTTCTCTGTGTCAAGTCTACTGATAAGCCAAACAAAAGAATTCTTTATTTCTGATATGTGTGTGTGCATGTATGCTTGTGCATGTGTGTTTCTGGCATTTCTATGTAACTCTTCCTCTTAGTTTTTCTCTCTCCACTGAAATTCCTCATCTGTTCTTATATGTTATGTTGTCCACCTTTTCCACTAGATCATAAGTAATCATAATTACTTTAAAGACCCCGACTGATAGTTCTAACACCTTGGTCATCTCTGAGTCTGGTTCTGTTGATTGCCTTATCTCTTGACAATGGGTTTATTTGTTTTTTTAATTCCTATTTTGTGTGCCTCATAATTTTTTATTAATTTTTATTAAATAACAGATATTGTGTGTAGAGATCTGTATGAGATCAATAGTATTTATACCTGGGACTGGGCATGCTTCTACTTAGGTCAGGCCATCAGTGTCAAGGATTGAGTCATTCTAGCAAATGTAATGCAACAGAGGCTAGAAATGTGCTCATGCAGTTATACCTGATCTTTTGAACCTCTGCTTTTTCCTCCAGCAATAATGGATCCTTAGCTATTTCAGAGGGTTACAGAGTACTGCCCTTCCCCAGCAGTTTAAGTCTTTTGCTCTGTCAGGAGATATGGTTTTGGGCAAGAGGGTAGGGTTTTATACCTTTCTCCAATCCCCACATCCATATCTGCATTAATGAAGATGACTCTCTCTGGTCTCTTGCCCTGCCTCCAAACTCTCTTGTTCATACTTGGTAAAGATGTATAGAAAAGAGTCTGAGAGTTGTACAAACCCCTCTTGTGTCAGGGGGTCCCCAATTTCTCTTATTTTATGCTAGTCCATACTTACCCTAAAACAATTCATTTGCATGTTATTTAATTTCTTTGTACCCATTTGTACAATAGCCTCCCTTCTTCCTGTCTTCTTTCACAGAGGAGATGGTCTACATATCAAGTCTTCCCTTTGAGGGACCTCTTCCATCTCAGAATCTAGACTGTTTGCTCTGTGACTATGGTTCTCTAATAGGTCCAAAAACAAGTTATGATTTTGTAATCAGCTGAATTTTTCTCATTGCTGTACTGGGAGTGATGCTCTTTCCAACTTTCTACATCCTAAATGGAAGCATAAATCCTCTATGCTTGTATACACTAATAATAAAAAAGCTAATATTTATTGCATATCTATGATGTGCCTAGCATAGTCCTATAGGGTTTACATGAATTAGCTCATTTAATCCTCACCATTTTTACATTCATTTCCTAGGTTGGAAAACCAAGACACAGAGCAGTTTACTTACTTGCCCAAGATCTCAGTTACCAAGTGGTAGAGACTGAATAGAAACCCAGGCAGTCTGACTCAAGAGTAGTGCTATGACTCTATACTGTTGCCTCTGCCCTATGAGCTCCTTGAGGACAGAGACAAGTCCTAATCTTGTGTTTATTTTTCCAGAGTCTTTCACATTGTCTCATTCAAAAGAGACATTCAGTCAATGTTTGTTGAAAGAAGGAATTAAAGGGCTTCCTCCCACCCTTGAAAATCAAAGTGGGGTTTGGAGGCAATAACCTGATGAGAGGCACACCCAGTCTTGTTGTTCTCACCTTCCAGTCTCACACACAGGAACTGTATGTCATAATACACGATGATAAAAAGTCCCCAGTACCTTGAACAATCTCCTCCCCATGCTGAACAAGTCAATCCATGACAAGAAAGCAATGATTAATGGCTTCTCTGCCAAGTGATGTTCATTTGATTAACAGGAAATATGATCCATATTTCATATAAGTTTCCCTAAACTTCAAATATGGAGAATCAAAGTTCATACTCTGCTCTATCTAGCTACGGCTTCACAATGTATGTCTTTGCCCTCCTCTCATCCCAATTAAGCAATAAAAACTTAAAGGGCAAAATCTATAAATTGTACTTCTCTGTATCCCACATAGTACCTAGTGCAAAGCTCTACAAATTCCTGTTGAATGAAGGAATGAAAAAGATTAACTTCAACTGCTCCAATGTTGCAGTCCAAACAAACCATGTCAGAGTGACATTCTTCTACTGAATTCTGGAAATTTTTAGGATATATATGATTCAAAGGCTTGGCACCAAACTCTTTCAGAGATAAGTCAATTTTATCCAACATGGGGTAATGTCAGTTCTAAATCTTTGTATTTAATATTCTCCTTCTGATTCTTCAATCTGAAAGAATGCTGGACTTAGGAAATATAAAATCTAGATTCTTGCCCAAGTTTTGCCATTTATTAACATTAAAAAATAAGGGTAATGATATCTCAGAGGCTGAGTTGTTGTGAAAATGAATAAGTTGACAAATGCAAAAGCACCTCAGAAATTATAAAGTACTATATAAATGTCTGTTTCTTATTACAATCATTCCCCTTTGGGTCAATGCATTTAAACCCTATGCTTAATAATTGGAATAATAATAATAATAATAACCAATTTTTATTTAAGGCTTACAGGATTCTAGGCTATAATATCATTTAACCCTCACATAAAATCTTTATGTATTAGATACTATCATTAACCCCATTATAAAGGAAACATTAAGACTCAGTGAGGTTAAAGGGCTGGGTTAAGGTCAGACAGTAAGTTACAGAGTTTGGATTCAAATCCAAGCAGTCCAGTTCAAGAAACCCCACTCTTTAGCACAGCACTCCGCTATCTCCTAAATAGAAAGTAGAGATTTTGTTAAATCTGGTTATGGAAAAGCTGGTTAGAGAGTGAGATCATGGGACACCTCATTGGTTCTGTTCTTGACCATCGTCTCTACACTATCCCCAGATGATCTCTTCTACCTTATTGCTTCAACCATCACCTATGTGCTAATATTATTCAAACCTCTGTCATCCTGGCCTTTATATTCCTATATCTACCCAACCAGTCAGTCATTCATTTATTCAGCAAATATCCGTCAAGCATCTATGTGTCAGGCCTGAGCTAGATGTTGAATGGAGCACAAAATAAATAAAAGACCTAATCTCATGGAGTTTACTTTATGCAGGGTGGAGAAAGGCAATCAGTAAATATATTTATTAATTTAAAATTAATGCAAAAATTTCATATAGTGTTACATTGCATGAATGTTTCAAGGGTGAGCATCCCAAAAGGAGAGTCTGGTGGAAGCTGTACTGCTTTTTCTAACATAGACTCAAAAGTCAACAAAGTCACTCACTTCACTCTATTCATTAAAAGTGAATCACTAAAGACCAACCCATATTCAAGGGGAGGGGAATTAAAGCCCATCTTTTGATGAAAGGCATGCCAAAGAATTTGCTAATATACTTTAAAACTATCATCCCAGCCATTGTTTCCAACCTTCAGAGGGATATGAACATCTCAGGTCATCTAGTCAAATCTTACAGCTTTAAGTAAAGCTGCTTTGACACCCCCAGTATAAGCTCAACTGTATTCTTTAAGGAACAACTCTAGAACTCCAAGAAGATGGCTCTGTCCATTCTGCCCAATGTAACCCTTTGTTTTCCCTCTTCTGAGCTCATACACCCACTCCCTCATCATGACACTGCCTTGATGACTATTCCATATTTCAACCCATATCAAAATAGAACAACTTCTGGTCTCCTCATCTGGGTCATTGGCTCCCAGAGAGTATTAAATATGTATTATGCATATGATTTCTGAGTATCTTTCATAGTATTTTAAATGGAGCTATAGTTATAGAGCATGGAACAGAGAGAGGAAGGTAGGAATTTTTCTCTATTTTCTGAGAACACCTATTGCTCTAAGACTACTCTATATTTTACACTATGAACTATAAAATACACACACACACACACACACACAGTGTGGATCACTCAGTAAATTATGTAGAATATCACATTCTCTGACACTTAGGATGTCCTTAAAGATCACCTAAGGTTCAACCACCCTATTTTTATCTTGAGTTTTACAAACATTGTTTTATATATATTTAATTCACATAATAAACTCATGAGGAAGATACTATTATTATCCATATTTCTCCCATGAGAAAAAGGAAGCTGGAGAAAGCTATCCCCGGATTTACCCCGGTCAGCATGTGGGAGCTCAAATATGGGTCTTCCTGAGTCCAAATTCGGGGGGGCTCATCAATGAGGAATCTCAGATCTGAGAAACTTGTCCAAGATTAGGATTAACTTCCTGATTCCCAATCCAATGTTCTACTCAGATAAATGAGAGAAAACTCTTTCCTTACTAAATTCAAAATTCGAATCAGTTCACCCCCCACCTAAAATTTCAGATCATATATTTTATCTTCATTTTTTTCCCTCTTGGGCCTGAATTCAAATAAGTGGGAAAAGGTGAAAGGGCAAAAAAAATCATAGAAAGAAGGAGCTCTGGTAATACAACATCTTGCCACATGAAAAGGTCAAATGATGCTCTGTTTCAGTTTGTAATAGGCTGCAATTTGAGCAACCCTAGCCATGAAATACCGGGCAATTTCCTGACCTTTTTAGCTGTGGCTGCAAGTGCTTTGATTCTTGGGACACTCTATATCTATATTTGAAACTAAAAAAAATGTTTCTTGAAACTCTGCTCTCATGATATAAAATATAACCTACAGGCATGATGGACAATGGTTGTTGGTGGTTTCTTAGTTTGTTTGCTATGCTTCATTTTGGCTGCCAAATACCTGAATGTCCTTCCTATCACTGCAGATATCTCATCTTAAGAATCTCAGTGGGAGGCAGCATCCACCTCCCACCACAGAAGCTGAAAAGGCAAGACACTCCTCTCCTAGCCTCCATTGCAACTAGGGCATAAAACCTGGGCTTGATCAATCAGATACCTCTACCCTGGACTTTGAATAAGGACATAATGACACAAATGAGCAGAAACAGAGGAGAATCTGTTCTGGAAATGGGAGCAAAAATGGCAGCAGAACCTTCCAATTTCCAAAGACATCAGAGGCAGGGGACAGCATCCTCTGTCCATTGCCAGTGGCAATGCAGCCATGGCATCCAACATTCTACAGAGGGGACAGCATTGTCTTCACAAGCTGGTTCTAAGCACGATTTTGGCAGTGGTTGTAGCTGCTGCCCATTATCCCTTGTTTCTGTTTGTATTCTGAGCCTGATCTCCAACCTTCCCAGGTATTCTTTGGGCAAACTAATATCACTTTAATAAACCCCTTTCCTGAAAGTTTAAGTCATCCAGAAGCACTTTCTTTTGCTTGCAACTAAGAACCCTGATACATCAAGGAATAAGACTAAACTGTGACAAAAATACGAGGGATGGGTTGAGGTAGAATTTCTTTTAAAAGTTATATTCAAATGTACTTGATGAAAAATCTCACTAAAACTGACTCCTGTACAAAGGAGTCAATACCCCTGGCTATGATCACATTTTCACAATTTGTAAAAACAGGATCAAGATCTAAACTGATTTCCCACTCATATCCAGGTCTCCCTCTAGATAATCTCCATTTCTGTCAAGGATACTGTCAATTTTCTCATCACTCAAGCTTGAAAGCCCCATAGTTGTCCTCATCTTTCTTCTCCCTTATATCCATTAACCAAATACTTTCTATTTTCCCTAATAATGTTTTCTCTCAGTTCTCTTCCTGCCATCATACTCCCAGTGGCCAAACTTAATACAGAAAAGTATCACCTCCTACATGAGTAATTGCTATAATTTTTTAACTGGCCTACCTGTCTCCAATGTGTCCTGTGCCAAATTAATTTTCTCAAGACATTGTGCCTCATCACTCTTCAGATGAAAATCCTCAATAGCTAACCACTATCTACAGGATAAAATCCAAACTGTTCAGCATGACATATGAGACTCCTCATGATCTGATGGCTTCTTACCTCCCCAGTTTGACCACCACATGCACTATAATAGTATTTGACCAAAAGAAATATTTTTAAACATAATATACTGATTTTTAAATAAAATCAAGAGATATAATGCATGCTCAAATAGAGAATATGTATAGCAATTAAAAATTACCAAATATGTTTCTAGAAGATTTTTATGGCCACAATATTAAAACAACAAATGCTAAAAATAACTGTCATGTACAAAATGCTTATTATGTGCCAGACGATGTTCTAAATGTTCTATTAGTATTGTCTATATAAATATTACAGCAACTTTATAGGGTGGGTGTTATTTACATGTGGGAAAACTGCCGTGCTGAGGGGCTGAGAAATATATTCAAAATCATTCAGCGAATAAATGCAGTGCAAAAATTCAAATGCCATGAAGTCAATTCTTAAATAAGGAGCATATTTTCTTAATGGCAGATTATCACAGGGGTAGAACAACTACATAATATTTAAAGCTTTTGTGATATATCCTTTAAGCCAGTGGTAAAAGAAACAATATTGCTAACATCAATTTCCCAGTGGAATCTTATTAGCATCTAATAGACTATTAGTGTTCTATGCATAATAACTTAGAAGGCTTATAAAAAATCCATATTCTCAAGCCCTGCCCTCCAGGAATTCTATTCCAGTGGGTCTTGCATGAAGTTCAGTACCATGCATTTTTATTAAGCACCTTGGTGTTGCTGATGCATCTGATGTAACTGGTCCACGACTCTAACTTTGAGAAACCCTGAGATAGCTAACCATTATGCAGTAATGGTCATGAGAGTTGGTTCTGTTTCTTCTGGCTTTGCCATTCACTTTTTGCATGACCTTAATAATTATTTTACTGACTCTCAATTGCATCATCTCTCAGTGAAGAAGAATGGTATAAATGATCTAACTTTTTACAGCATATTCCATTCACAAATGTGCTAGTCCAGGAAGACCAAAAAAGCATATCTAAAATGCTCAAACTATTCAATTGGTAGTGCCTGCCTGAAGCTCTGTGTTGGGAAGGATTCTGAGGTCAGATCAGTAAGGGGGTGGGGAGAGATGGTCATTCAGAGATGTGTGTCATGCATGTGGGAAGGAGATTAGAAACATGTATTCTGACTGTTTGATAGTCTCAACATAACCATTCAGATCTATCTCCCTTGCTCCAATAGACCATTCCTTTGCTCATACTGTTCCCTTAGCCCTACCAAAATTAGCCCTCTATTTCCACTTCAAAGGCTCCATAAATACTTTCTCACTACCCTTTTTGACACTCTAATTTTTATACTTCCAACAAGTAATTGCTTCATTTTGCCTTATAACATGGGTAGTAGTTTATCTGATTCTCTCTTCTTCAAAAGAAAGTGAGGTCACTGAACTGATGTGGGGCTATGGTGAAATAACAAATCTAAAGTGCCTAGAACCCAGTAGAAGTACGATTATTATTTACTGCAATCTATTCAGTTCTAAAATTCTAGGCTTCTAGGGTAAAACTTACAAAATATTGGTGATGAGTGCAATAGACAAAAGGTGCTTGAGATGAAGTTGGAACTCAGAACCTTGGACAGCTCCGAACGTTGTCGCAGCATTTCTGCCGCAGCTCTGACAGCCCACGTTGTTTTCCAGCTTTACCTCTCTGTAAGGATAACCTAAGGGTTCTCTGTCTTACAGTCAGGGAATCTGCCAGTCTCCAGAAGGAGGAACACCCTTGTCTATTGAGGATCTTTGATGTATGTGATTGTCTAACTAGTTCTCTCACTGCAGAGTAGAAGTGAACTTAAGAGTCCAGGCTCTGTGTCAGATTACTCCAGATCCCGAGTCCTGACTCCCCCACTTACCAGCTGTGTGACATCAGACAAGTTGTGTGGTATCTTAGTGTCTCAGTTACCTCCTCTGTTACATGGGAATAATCAGTACCTACTTCACAGAACTTCAGTAAGGACAAAAAAAATATAATCTGCATAGTGCTCAGAACAGCCTAGCACATAACAATTCCTTAGTAATGTCAGCTGTTAGCTGCCACCATGAAGCCAGAGAACTGATTCTATCCTAGCCTCATGTGACCTCAAGAAAGGCCTCCTCAACTGTGAAACGAGAGCTGGACCAGAACAGATACTTCTACAGAGGAATCCACAAAACCTGAGATCTTCTTTCTTGTGTCCCAATAAAATGTTTCCTATTTAATTTCTGTCCTTTGTTCAGTCATCCTTGGATGTGGTCAAGAGTCAGACTTGGAGGAGTCTGGGGATCCTGGACACCATAACCCCAGCAATCAGTTCAGGACCCCTGAATTTAGTATCATGAATTTTGGATGAGAGCACCCCCCCCCAAAAAAAATGCCTGAGATTCTCCACATCCCACTGGCCCAAGTTTTCTGAGTCTTTCTCAGGTCCAACTCCAACCTCTACACTAATTGGTGAAGAAGGGACCCTCAGAAAGGGGGAGGAGGCATGAAGCATCAGTATTTCCATGCCATTTGCCCTGCTCTCCACAATCCATCAAGATCTTCCTTAGTCCCTCTAGTCATCCATTTCAATAATCTAGATTGTTGTTTCAAGGGTTTGGATGGCCTGCATATTTTAGTTTTCTATCGTGAATTTCTTACTAAGAGTTCCTGAAACAAAGCCATGAAGTCCCAAGTCCCTGTGTACAGACCTGCTTATGAGTTTTCCCTTTAGTCCTCAGCACCTTTGCCCAAGTGCTTTTAGAAGTGGTATGAACCCAAATAGCTTCCTGGCCCACTGCAGCTTCTAACATGAGATCATGGCTTTAAATCTCAAATCACAGTATGCTTAGTTATTAATAGCAGAGGATTTCAGCTCAACACAATGCTCTGGTAGACTGCCAGCAATCCAAGTTCAACATCCTCCAGGGTGTGAAATTAAAAGGAAAAAAAAATTCTGAAAGCCTAAGAGTCTCTGTTCATTTGAACTAGAGTTTAACTCCTTCTTTGCACCTTCCATTAGCTATAAGATCACTACACTTGCAGTTCAGGATCAATTTTTTTGTGTTCCTAAAGCAAATGACTCTGTCTTACTCATCTTTGCAGTCTTAGTGACTAGGATGTTTGTTCACTGTTTGTTTCACATGTTTGTTTCACTCTTAGGATGTTTGTTTCACATGTTTCACTGATTTGGGCTTGGCCATGTGTCTTGCTTTAGTCAATAAGATGCTAACAAATGTGATACAGCCAAGGCTGAAAATGTGTTCCTGCTCTCTTGGAGCTCTGCTGTAACCATGAGAAGAAAATTTCTAGGCTAGCTCACTGGTCTCAGAAGGAGTATAGGAAATATGGGGAGCAGAATTCAATGCCTCCTACTGAGCACAGCCTCTATCAGCCAACCCCCAATAAATAAATAAGCATTATGATATTATGACTTCAGTATTGTCATACACCAATTACTTATCTCCTAGAAAGTAACAAGAAAGAAACCAGGTCATTCATCAATAGAAAATCATTCCAATATCTATTTCTCCTTCAATTGGAGATGAAAGCATAGAGCATCACAGCCCCATTTGGAAAGTTAGTAGACATGATCTATAAGATGTTATTACTTA
This sequence comes from Halichoerus grypus, assembly GCF_964656455.1. Taxonomy (NCBI): domain Eukaryota; kingdom Metazoa; phylum Chordata; class Mammalia; order Carnivora; family Phocidae; genus Halichoerus; species Halichoerus grypus. Next base: position 45,728,139 of record NC_135713.1, on the reverse strand, counting down.
ATATCAGGTTAAGCAAAGGGACAAAATTTTCTCATTTTGTTATATACTCTTTCTTTCACTGACCTTGTCTCCATCCCACAAATAAGAAAACTACTCTTTTGAGAAGGGCAGAACTGCCCTGAAGTCACACTGTGCTGGGGGGAAAATCTAATCTCTGCTATAATAAAACTCTAGAATTTATAAGAATCAGAAATTCCCAATAAGTATATAATTGAAACTGTTTTTACTACCATGATAAAACTGGACCAAAAATTAAAAATTCATTACCTAGTGTAGTTTACAGAACCTAAGTTTCAACTCCTTGGAAAAGGTTCCCAATCCACTCAATGTAGCAAACATAAGAACACAAAAATTACCAAACCAGGTCAGATCCCTAGTACCTTTCAGCAGAGTTCTCTGGCAGCTGAAAAAAACAAACTTGATGAAAACTTAGGTTGCAGACAAAAGACCCCTGGTTGCCCTTAATAAATCAGGCTGGATCTGTCATTCAAATAAGCTTGTGATAGAAATGCCTAGTACCAGGCTTTCCCTATGCTGCAAACAACCCTAAAAGTAGATATATTGAAGAAGCCTTTGCCAACCAATGAGTGCCCAGGCATGGGACAATAGACAGTGCAAGAACTGCACCCCTGAGAGACAGGGAACTCATGAGCTGAGCTGCAAAATCACCCCAGTAATATGCCTGGGGCACAATTTCCCAACTAAGGCACAATGAGGTGAAGTCCAAGCAGGGCATGGTGGTCTTGCTGAGCTGAAGTGGCAAAGATCAGTTTGCAGCAGCTGATACTGGACACTGGAGAGGAGAGAACTATAACAGAGAAGCACCCTAGAAGTTCAATGTTGGGGTTCCCAAACCCACAGGCTTCCCCCATGTTGGGGATCCCCTGACTAGATCCACAAAGGAAACAGCTTAGAACTTGAGTCCCTCCAAATTAGAGGGGCTTGTGAATTACCTTGGGCTTTTCACAGATATGACATAACAAAAAAATAAAACCAAGTCTACACAATTATTAGGTGATCATCTAGTAATTACACTGTCTACTAAAGAAAAATAAATCATCTTCAGAGGAAGATTACAGAATCCAGAGTCTACAAAATATCATCAATGAGCAGTACACAATAAAATATCACAAGATGCAAACATACACACACACACACACAAAAAAAAACATAACCACAGTGAAGAAAAAGATCAGTCAGGAGAAACTGACCTAGGTATTTACCCAACAGAAATGAAAACCTACATTCACACAAAAAACCCTGTATGCAAATGCTTAAAACAGCTCTATTTATAATCACCAAAAACTGAAATGTCCCTCAACAGATGAATGGATAAACAAATTTTTGCACATCCATCCAACGGAATGCCACCTAGCAACAGAAAGAAATGAACTTTCTTACGGTACTTGGATACTTACGGTAACAAGGATAACTCTCAAAGGCATTATGCTGAGAGAAAGTAACCAGTCTCCAAAAGTTTCATACTGCGTGATTCCATTTATACTACACTTGGGAAAAGGCACAACTACAGCTGTAGAGAACAGAGCAACAGTAACCTAAGTTTGGGGAGGGGAGAGGATTTGACTATAAATGGGCAGTACAAGGGAATTTTCTGGATGATGGGACCTTTCAATGTCCTGATTTTGGGGGTGGTTACAAGAATCTACATATGTGTTAAAAGTCATAGAACTGTATACCAGAAAAGTCCATTTGATTAAATGTTAATTTTTTAAATAAAGCTTAAAGTCTGAAAAAGAAAAGGGTTATAAAGGGAATATTATAAACATGTTTAATAAATTTAATAAGAGAAAACTATTACATATCTTAACCGATCAAAAAATGGGCAAAGGATATAAATAGACAATTTACAGAAAAGGAAACACAAATTACCCTTAAATATATAAAGATATGCTCAACCCCACTTTTACACTCATTGGTTGGCAAAGGCCAAAGAGTCTGAGAATGTATCATGTTGGTGACGATTTGAAGTCAACAGACACTCTAATACATTGCTGATGAAAGGTAAATTGGTATAACCTTCATGGAGGAAAACCATCAAGAGCTATCAGAATGTTTTTAAAATGCATGCCATTTCACCCAGCAACTCTACTTCCAGAAATTTATCCTACAGATATACTTGCACATGTGTCAAATAACCTATGAACCAAATTATTTATTGAAGCCTTGTTTTTACTAGCAAAAGGTGGGGAAAACCTAAGTGTCCTTCAGTACCAGATTGGTTAAGTGGAACATGATATATACATACTATGGAATACAATGTAGCCATTCAAATGAAAGAGAACCTCTGGAGTTCTAAATAAAATATTATTAAGTGAGTAAGAACATAACAAAGTACAAAAGAATCTCTTCATGTCAAGGACACATACGCATTGCCCTTTTTTTTTTTTTTTTTTAATCCACAAAGTTTGACATTTCATAAAGGTTTATTTTTCCTGTTTTTAAATTAACCTGTGGAATGTTAATCATGCTTTCTGTTGGAGGTAGATAGCCACTTTCAGGGTCTAATACAAGAGATTCTATATAAGCTCTTAGATTCTGCCCCCAAATCTATCTTTGGCATGTGCTAATACCTAAAATTCTTAGAAATCATAATAATAGCAATAATAATTATAATAATGGCTAAAATTTATTGAGCACTTATCATGTGCTTAGGATATGTGCTAGGTGCTTTGCTATGCTCTTTACATCAAACACTTCAATTTCAGTCTCAGTTACAATTCTTTGAAGTTGTGCAGCACTGTATGTGGTTTACAAATTGGAAGGAAGGAAGATACACATATACACACAAACAAACTGAGATTTAAAGAAATCAACTTGCATAAGATAATTTCATTCGTGATCTCTAGATCCAGATGTGGGCAGCCTGACTCCAAAGCTCACGCTCTCCCCTTACCCAACACCACATGTAACTGCAGAATCTTCGCACAGGAGAAAGTCTTCAGGTCTTCTAGTTAAGTCTTTTAATCACTATAGGACCCACTTGACAGCATGCTTGACAAGAAGCTACCCAGCCTCTGCTGAGTGACAAGGAGCTCCCAATCTCCTGAGACATCCTATTCCATCACAAGCAACTCTGATTCTTTTTTTAAAAGCTCTTCTTTCCATGGAGCTCAAACCATCTGCTTCCCTCACACTCCCTTTTTCTCCCTTCTGGAGTGACACACAATGGGCATTTAATCCCCCCCTAACAGGACAGTCCCTCCAGTCTCTGCTGTCAGCTCTCCTGCCCTCTCTCCTCTCTCTCCTCTTCTGGCTCAATCCTTAATTCTTGCTGTACAAAGACTCCAAGATTCCTCAACATCCAAAAGGGCTTCATCCCAATCCCTCCTTGGTTTTTTATTTTACAAATAAACCCTATTAGGTAAAATTTACATACAAAGAAGAACACAGACTTTAAATATTACAATTTAATGGGTTTTGACAAAAGGCAACTATGAAACCAATACTTCTATTAAAATATAGACTATCTCTGGACGCCTGGGTGGCTCAGTCAGTTAAGCGTCTGCCTTCAGCTCAGGTCATGATCTCAGGGTCCTGGGATTGAGTCCTGAGTTGGGCTCTCTGCTCATCAGAGAGTCTGCTTCTCCTTCTCTCTCTCCCCCTCCCCCCTGCTCATGCTCTCTCTCTCAAATGAATAAAATCTTTAAAATATATATATATAGAGAGAGAGAGAGAGACTATCTCCATCACCTCAGAAACTTCTCTAGTATCCTTTGCCAGAGACTCCCCACCCATTCCCACCCAAGAGAACTTCTGACCTGATTCCTATCACCATAGATTAATATTACCTCTAATCACACAGTAAGTACTCTTTCGCATCTGACTTCTTTAACTCAGCATAATATTTTTGGAATTCATTGTGTTGTAAATTACAGTAATACATTCCATTTTTATTGCTGAGTAGTATTTCATTGTGGAAATATACCATAATTTTTTGTATCCATTCTCCTATTAATGGACGTTTGATTATTTCCAGTTTGGGGCTCTTTTGGATAAAGTTCCTACAACATTCTTAAATAAGTTTTTTGTTTGGATGTACGCTTCTATTTCTCTTGGGTAAATACCCAGGAGTGAAATAACCGGGTTCATAGGGTGGGTGGATATTTAATTTTCAGGGAAATGCAATTAAAACCACAGAGAGATACGACTTCACACTCAGTAAAATAGGTATAATTAAAAAGACTGATGACCCTCAGTGTTGGCAAGAATGTGAAACAACACTCCTTTCCAAGGGAGACTCTTCAAACTGCATAAACAACTCACTGTGTTGGTTGATTAGCTTCAGGTGCAGTTATCTCCTCTGTTCTGGGCCTTCAGCATCCATTCATTAATCCAGCTGGACTTGGTCCTGGCTCCTACTGACCTGGCCATCAGCCGACCTTCCAGAGACATCGTCGCATTTACTAGTGTTAAGATTATTCCCTCGAACCTCTTCTGTGCAAATAGTTTTTCTGGTCCAGATGCTGAACACAATTTTCCAACTTTAATGAACTTATAAAAAATTACACTTGTCCCCGCCATAAAGAGGAAATCGCTATTTACCATCAAAGCAATCAAAGAAAGCACATAAGAAAAACTAAAAGTAAAATGTTTATAAAATGTCTATAAAACAAAACCAAAGAACTGCAAAATAAGGAAAAGAGGAATGCAACTGATTGAGAGTGAAGATACAATAAGGAAAAGAGGAATGCAACTGATTGAGAGTGAAGATACATTAATTTGGACATTAATATGTTTTAGTCTAGAAAACTCTCCCAGACCTGATCTCTCATAGTATCTCAGCCACTGTGGAAGGTGTTTGTATTCCTTCTATTTTGTAAATGAGGAGGCAAGTTCAAAGAGGGTTAAGTGCTCAAGATCACACGACTAATAAGATCAAATCATGACCTAAAACCAAGTTCATGTCTACAGATTGTGGGGTTTTTTTTCTGCTACATTGGCACATCTCGCCCTGATTACTCTAAATACCCCATGAGTAACCTGAATCCATTTGACCAATTTGCAATAGACTTAACCGAGGATGGCCTTTGGCCCGCACTTTATGACCCTTGGTTAGAGTTAAAATATGCCTTTTGAAACACTTTGATCAGCATTATCTTCATCCTTTTGTCTGGGTTCTGGTAGCAGCCTGTCACAGAGCCAAGAACACTGACAGAAGAGTCAAGAGACTTGTATTCTGATCCTGCCTTGGGCAATGACAAGCCCTAGGACTTTGTGTAGAGATAAAATGGTGGCAGAAAAGAATGTGGGCTTCGAAGCCAAAAAAAAAAAGGTGTGAGTTCAAACCAGCTACTAACTATGCCCCTGGTGACATTATTTTCCCTCTCTGAGCCCTACTTTCCCCACTGTAAATTAGGATGACAATACCGCTCTTGAAAAATTATTGTAAAGATTAAATGAGGTAGAGGGGGGAAAGATGGCAGACGAGTAGGGGACCCTATTTCAACTGGTCCCCGGAATTGAGCTGGATATCTACCAGACCACTCTGAGCACCCACGAAACCAGCCTGAGATGTAAGAAGATCTGGATCTCTACAAACAGAATATCGCAGGCAGTTGGTTTTGAGGTACGAAGCAGAGAGCCGTGATTCTGCGGGCAGATATCGGAGGATAAACGGCAGCGGGAGGGTGCCTGGAGGTCCGGGGATCCCACACCGCCGGTGAGTGACAGCCTCGTGCGCTGCGGACGGGGCACAGACTCGCAGACCTGTAGCATCGGGAAAGGACTTTAGGGCAGCCCCCGGGGTGGAAAACCAGACCGGCGGGGTCGCGCACACGCGAACCGCAGCCCCCCCGGACAGAAACCCGGAGCGACAGTCGCGCGCACGCCAACTGCAGCCTCCCAGACGGAAATCCGGTGCGCCGAGTCCCGCCGGTGAACTGCAACCCCCGGGGTGGAAACCCCGAGTGATGGAGTCACACGCCCACGAACTGGGAGCAGTTGGCGGTTTTAGAAGCACAAAGGGCAGAGACGTGCCCCGACCTGGAGGCAGGACTGGGAGCGCTGCCGAGGGGCGCACAACCCAGGACGCTGCAGCTTATAGCAGCACAGACAGAAACGGAGAGGGTGTGGCCTGGAGAGCTCACTGAAGAACAGACTGCGGTCTCTCTGCTCTGAGGCAGAGGGTTGGAAACAGTCTCTTCTGCTCTGACTCGTGGAAGAGACGCAGAAAGCCGCCAGGGAAAGGCGCCAGAGAACAAAAGCCCCAAAGACTGATTCCCACTGAGCCCATCCCCCACCACAGGGGCGCAGGGCAACTCCGCCCAAACAGGGTTGCCTGAGTAACAGCGCAGCTGGCCCCTCCCACAGAAGACAGGCTGGGAAAACAAGAGGCCAGCAACCCTAAGGTCCCAAGAAAACAGGTGCATCTTGCTTGGGTTCTGGTCAATAATTTGGACTCTATACATTCCCTCAAACACCCACCAACAGAATGACTAGGAGGAGAAGCCCCCAAAACAGGAAAGACTCAGAGATTATGACTTATGCTGCAGATTTACAAATGGATGCAGATATAACCAAGATGTCGGAGATGGAATTCAGGCTAGCAATTGTGAAGACAATGGCTAGAATGGAGAAATCAATTAATGGCAACATAGAGTCTCTAAGGGCAGAAATAAAAGGTGAATTGGCAGAACTTAAAAATGCTATCAGTGAGATCCAATCCAATCTAGATAATCTAACAGCTAGGGTAACTGAGACAGAAGAGAGAATAAGCGACCTGAAAGACAGTATAATAGATAAAAAGGGAAAAGAGGAGGCCAGGGAAAAACAACTCAGAATCCATGAAAATAGAATCAGAGAAATAAGTGACACCATGAAACGTTCCAATGTCAGAATAATTGGAATCCCGGAAGGAATGGAGAGAGAGAGAGGGCTAGATGTATTTGAGCAAATCGTAGCTGAGAACTTCCCTAATCTGGGGAATGAAACAAACATTCGAGTCCTAGAGGCAGAGAGGACCCCTCCCAAGATCAAGGAAAACAGGCCGACACCCCGGCATGTAATAGTAAAACTTGCAAATCTTAGAACCAAGGAAACCATCTTAAGGGCAGTTAGGGGGAAGAGATTCCTTACGTACAGAGGGAGGAACATCAGAATAACGTCAGACCTATCCACAGAGACCTGGCAAGCCAGAAAGGCCTGGCAAGACATATTCAGGGTACTAAATGAGAAGAACAGGCAGCCAAAAATACTTTATCCGGCAAGGCTTTCATTTAGAATGGATGGAGAGATGCAGAGCTTCCACGACCGGCAGAAGTTGAAAGAATATGTGACCACTAAGCCGGCCCTGCAAGAAATATTAAGGGGGGTTCTATAAAAGGAGAAAGACCCCAAGAGTGATCTACAACAGAAATTTACAGGGACAATCTATAAAAACGTCTTCACAGGCAACATGATGACAATTAATTCATATCTTTCAATAATCACTCTCAACGTGAATGGCCTAAACACTCCCATAAAACGGCACAGGGTTGCAGATTGGATAAAAAGACAAGACCCATCCGTATGCTGTCTACAAGAGACTCATTTTGAACCTAAAGATACAGCCAGACTGAAAGTGAAGGGATGGAGATCCATCTTCCATGCCAGCGGACCTCAAAAGAAAGCTGGGGTAGCAATTCTTATATCAGACAAATTAGATTTTAAACTAAAGGCTGTAATAAGAGACACAGAAGGACACTATATCATTCTTAAAGGGTCTATCCAACAAGAAGATCTAACAATTGTAAATATCTATGCCCCCAACATGGGAGCAGCCATCTACATAAGCCAACTGTTAACCAAAATAAAGAGTCATATTGATAACAATACGTTAATTGTAGGAGACCTCAATACTCCACTCTCAGCAATGGACAGATCATCTAAGCAGAAAATCAACAAGGAAACGAGAGCTTTGAATGATACATTGGACCAGATGGACCTCATACATATTTACAGAACATTCCACCCTAAAACAACAGAATACTCATTCTTCTCGAGCGCACATGGAACTTTCTCCAGAATAGACCATATACTGGGTCACAAATCAGGTCTCAACTGATACCAAAAGATTGAGATTATTCCCTGCATATTCTCAGACCACAATGCTCTAAAACTGGAACTCAATCACAAGAAAAACTTGGCAGAAATTCAAACACTTGGAAGCTAAAGACCACTCTGCTCAAAAATGTTTGGGTCGACCAAGAAATCAAAGAAGAACTTAAACAATTCATGGAAATCAATGAGAATGAAAACACATCAGTCCAAAACCTATGGGATACTGCAAAGGCAGTCCTAAGGGGGAAATACATAGCCATCCAAGCCTCACTCAAAAAAACAGAAAAATCCCGAGTTCACCAACTAACTCTACACCTTAAAGAACTAGAGAAAAAGCAACAAACGACGCCTAAGCCACGCACTAGAAGAGAAATAATTAAAATTAGAGCAGAAATCAATGAATTAGAAACCAGAAACACAGTAGATCAGATCAATGAAACTAGAAGTTGGTTCTCTGAGAGAAAAAATAAGATTGATAAACCACTGGGGCGCCTGGGTGGCTCAGTTGGTTAAGCGACTGCCTTCGGCTCAGGTCATGATCCTGGAGTCCCAGGATCGAGTCCCGCATCAGGCTCCGTGCTCAGCAGGGGTCTGCTTCTCCCTCTGACCCTCCCCCCTCTCATGCTCTCTCTCTCTCTCTCTCTCATTCTCTCTCTCTCAAATAAATAAATAAAATCTTTAAAAAAAAAAAAAAAGATTGATAAACCACTGGCCAGACTTATCCAAAAGAAAAGAGAAAGGACCCAAATTAATAAAATTATGAATGAAAGGGGAGAGATCACCACTAACACCAAGGAAATAGAAACAATTATTAGAAATTAATATCAACAACTATATGCCAATAAACTGAGCAATCTGGATGAAATGGAGGCCTTCCTGGAAACCTATAAGCTGCCAAGACTGAAACAGGAAGAAATTGACAACCTGAATAGGCCAATAACCAGTAACGAGATTGAAGCAGTGATCAAAAACCTCCCAAAAAACAAGAGTCCAGGGCCTGATGGATTCCCTGGGGAATTCTACCAAACATTCAAAGAAGAAATAATACCTATTCTACTGAAGCTGTTTCAAAAAATAGAAACAGAAGGAAACCTTCCAAACTCATTCTATGAGGCCAGCATTACCTTAATCCCCAAACCAGGCAAAGACCCCATCAAAAAGGAGAATTTCAGACCGATATCCCTGATGAATATGGATTCCAAAATCCTCAACAAAATCCTAGCTAATAGGATCCAACAAGACATTAAAAGGATCATCCACCACGACCAAGTGGGATTTATCCCCGGGATGCAAGGGTGGTTCAACATTCGCAAATCAATCAATGTGATAGAACACATTAATAAGAGGAGGGAGAAGAACCATATGGTCCTCTCAATTGATGCAGAAAAAGCATTTGACAAAATACAACATCCTTTCCTGATTAAAACTCTCCAGAGTATAGGGATAGAGGGAACATTCCTCAAGCTCATAAAATCCATCTATGAAAAACCCACAGCGAATATCATCCTCAATGGGGAAAAGCTGAGAGCCTTTCCCTTAAGATCAGGAACACGTCAAGGGTGCCCACTCTCACCACTGTTGTTCAACATAGTACTAGAAGTCCTAGCAACAGCAATCAGACAACAAAACGAAATAAAAGGTATTCAAATTGGCAAAGAAGAAGTCAAACTCTCTCTTTTCGCAGACGACATGATACTTTATGTGGAAAACCCAAAAGACTCCACCCCCAAATTATTAGAACTCATCCAGCAATTCAGTAATGTGGCAGGATACAAAATCAATGCACAGAAATCAGCTGCTTTCTTATACACTAACAACGCAATTGTAGAAAGAGAAATTAAAGAAACGATTCCATTTATAATAGCACCGAAAACCATAAGATACCTCGGAATAAACCTAACCAAAGAGGTAAAGGATCTATACTCTAGGAACTACAAAACACTCATGAAAGAAATTGATGAAGACACAAAAAGATGGAAAAATATTCCATGCTCATGGATCGGAAGAATAAACATTGTTAAAATGTCTATGCTACCCAGAGCAATCTATACCTTCAATGCCATCCCGATCAAAATTCCAATGACATTTTTCAAAGTGCTGGAACAAACAATCCTAAAATTTGTATGGAATCAGAAAAGACCCCAAATCGCCAAGGAGATGTTGAAAAAGAAAAACAAAGCTGGGGGCATCACTTTGCCTGATTTCAAGCTATATTACAAAGCAGTGATCACCAAGACAGCATGGTACTGGCACAAAAACAGACATATAGACCAATGGAACAGAATAGAGAACCCAGATATGGACCCTCAACTCTATGGTCAAATAATCTTTGACAAAGCAGGAAAAAACATGCAATGGAAAAAAGACAGTCTCTTCAATAAATGGTGCTGGGAAAATTGGACAGCCACATGTGGAAGAATGAAACTCGACCATTCTCTAACACCATTCACAAAGATAAACTCAAAGTGGATGAAAGACCTCAATGTGAGACAGGAATCCATCAAAATCCTAGAGGAGAACATAGGCAGTAACCTCTTTGACATCGGCCACAGCAACTTCTTTCAAGATACATCTCCAAAGGCTAGTGAAACAAAAGCAAAAATGAACTTTTGGGACTTCATCAAGATAAAAAGCTTCTGCACAGCAAAGGAAACAGTCAACAAAACAAAGAGGCAACCCACAGAATGGGAGAAGATATTTGCAAATGACACTACAGATAAAGGGCTGGTATCCAAGATCTATAAAGAACTTCTCAAACCCAACACCCAAAAAACAAATAATCAAGTCAAAAAGTGGGCAGAAGAGATGAACAGACACTTCTCTGAAGAAGACATACAAATGGCTAACAGACACATGAAAAAATGTTCATCATCATTAGCCATCAGGGAAATCCAAATCAAAACCACATTGAGATACCAGCTTACACCAGTTAGAATGGCCAAAATGGACAGGGAAAGAAACAACAAATGTTGGAGAGGTTGTGGAGAAAGGGGAACCCTCTCACACTGTTGGTGGGAATGCAAGTTGGTACAGCCACTTTGGAAAACAGTGTGGAGGTTTCTCAAAAATTTAAAAATAGAGCTACCCTATGACCCAGCAATTGCGCTACTGGGTATTTACCCCAAAGACACAGATGTAGTGAAAAGAAGGGCCATACGCACCCCAACGTTCATAGCAGCAATGTCCGCAATAGCCAAACTGTGGAAAGAGCCGAGATGCCCTTCAACAGATGAATGGATAAAGAAGATGTGGTCCATATATACAATGGAATATTACTCAGCCATCAGAAAAGATGAATACCCAACTTTTACATCAACATGGATGGGACTGGAGATTATGCTAAGTGAAAGAAGTCAAGCAGAGAAAGTCAATTATTGTATGGTTTCACTTATTTGTGGAACATAAGGAATAACATGGAGGACATTAGGAGATGGAAGGGAAAAATGGGGGGGGGCGAATTGGAGGGAGAGATGAACCATGAGAGACTATGGACCTGAGAAACAAACAGGGTTTTAGAGGGGAGGGGGGAGGGGGGATTGGTTAGCCCAGTGATGGGTATTAAGGAGGGCACGTACTGCATGGAGCACTGGGTGTTATACGAAAACAATGGATCGTGGATCACTACATCAAAAACTAATGATGTAATGTATGGTGACTAACATAACATAATAAAATTAAAAAAAAAAAGATTAAATGAGGTAATATGTGTAAAGGGTCTCAAATAGTAGGTGCTCAAAAAATGCCATCAATACCATAATTATCCTCCTCATCATCATCATCATGACTTATTACTGTCTCAAAGTGTGATTAAATGAGCTTTAAGCTCATGACCCACTTTTTTCTGATACTCTTTGAGCCCCATTATGACCACATCTTTGTATATATAACAGAAAACTGGTTGTTTAGAAATTCCTTTGAAATAATTGGACGGTTCCAAATAATTGGATGGTTACTATCTCACTCTCTGGAATGTTCACGTAAAAATGTTTTCTTGATTCAGCCATGCATTCATCCATTACTGCCAACCTAGTATGGGCCAGACACCTTGTTAGGCAGGGAATGAGCATCCAATGAACCTGACGATTATCCTGCATATAGAAGTATGATATTTTTCCCTGAAGGGAGCACCAAGGAACCAGTGCAGATCCTTTCTAAAAGTAGTATTGCTCTTTTAACGTCTGTGAATGTTTATCCACTTCTGACAATCACCATTCAGCTAGAAGGACTTACCAGAGAAGCTCCTTATTGTCCCACAGATTGCATTTTTGGTGGGGGGAAAAAAATGTGAATCAGGCATTAAATCAACAGTGCTGCATATTTGTGCAGATTAGAAGCTGCTCCTAATAGGACCCATAAATGCAGAACTAATGAAATGGAGTTAGAAGCCAAGGCCAATACCAGTTCTAAACACAAAACCCAGAATTCAGAATCACCTTACTTCTTTCCCAAGGGACTGCAGGTGGGCTCTGCACACAGATGGCATCCTGAATAACTGTGTGCAAACTGATTACTCCTTAAAAGAAAGTCCACCTCAAATATACCTAAAGTAGCTATTCTTTAAAAGAAAACTATAGCAAATGCTTTTGCAATGCTAAAAATCGTCTTGGAAAGTAAATAATGAGTCCTGAAATATATTTTATAAATCTAGACTCTCATGTATCAAGGTTGCTTAATAAAACAAGTTAGATGCGCATTTTCTATGAAAATTCCACTTAAACCTTCCACGCACATGATTATTTGTCATTGTGGTATGCAGCCACCAATGAAGTCCAAAAATAATTCATTCCTACTTCATTTCATTAAACAGGCACATTATGAATATGAGGCAATAAACGGCAATTTTCATAACATTTAGCTCTTTCACACAATGAATTAGCAGGAACTGAGACTATGAGAAGGTTTAAGTCAATGAACAACTCTTTCCTAATTATGAAGAATTTACAAGAAGGGAGCGGTATGACTAGGGCCTGGTAACGGGGCTGGGAAGAAAGGCCAGCTTCCAGAACAGGAAATCTATTTGACTATCAAGCTGCAAACTGTAATTTATTAAAAATGTAATTACCCACCAGACTCTTATTTGCAGAACCCATTGAGGGAATATTGACATTTGGAGCTGTGTTAAGGTCTCTGAAGTCATCACAGGGCAATGGAACTTTCCTTATCTGGTTTAGTGTTTGTGAAGGTTTTCTTCTCCCCAAAAGGCATGAAAAAGCAGGAGGAAATTGCTTTATAACAACAGCTCCCCAGGTAGGTTATTGGAAAGGAGAAAAAAAGGGGGTGAAGGGCTTGGGATCCTTCCTTTGGCCCTTCTCAGCCCCTCTGCACATGACCCCAAGTCCAAGGGCTGGCTTCATGGGTGGATGTGCAGCATGTGCACAGAGCACTGAGCTTGGAAGGGCCGCCATGCAGGCTTTAATGTTCTTCTATCACTGTGTTTAAATTCTGAGTAATTTTTTAACCAGGGGCCCTGCATTTTCAGGTTTCACTGGGCCCCACAAATTATGAAGCCAATCCTGCCAAGCCTCCTCCCTACACACACACACCCCACACACATCTTCTCCAGGACCTCATCATATCCACTTGTTCTAACCCTCACTGAGTCAAGATGGTGGAACACTGGTTTGGAGCTGGAGCTCAGAGTGGGTTGCTGGCTTCAAATCCACCTTCTCCTTATGCGCTTTATGACCCTGATCTCCTCATCTGCATAATTGAGATAACATCCACCCACCTCACAGGGTTCTTACAAGAACTAAGTGAGATAAGGCACGTAAAGGAGAGTGATAGCGCACTCCTTACAGGTGAACCTTCTTTCTGTGGTAATTATTATAATAGGAACGGGAAGAGAAGAGGGAGAAAGACTACTGCCTCATCCATGAAATGTTGCCTGCCCTCCAACGCTGAGTTCACTGACTTCTCCTCTATTTAATGAACCACGTTGGGTCTGGCATTACCACCCCACCAAAATACTGCATTTTCCTAAACTTCAGACATCCATGTACCACTTTCAAATTCCACTCTATCACTTCTATTTACTTAATAGGTTTGTTTAGATCAACTTACTTGTTTAAGTGAAATCGTTTTACCTTGCAAATAAACTTTATGTCACTACAACAAGTGAAGACCAGTAACCCACATCAAAAAGGGAAGGTAATACACAACAGTTAGCATTTTCACATGGTTCTTCAACATACCACCTAAAATCCTCTTAGACATCACCAGTAGCATCCATACTAACCTTGTGTCCTCTTCCACTGGGCTCTGAGCTCTCTAATTGTAGCAACTATGGTCTCACTACTATTTCACCAGCTAGAGAACAGTGCACTGTGAACAGCAAATTCTCCAGAATCGTTTGCTGAATAAATACTTGTTAACAAACTGGTAAGAGTGATAGCCCCTTGCAAAGATGTTTACACTTTGACTGGGGACTTCATAAGGCCCTAAAACCAGAAGCAATGGATTTCTCCAGTGCAGCATTTCTCAAAATGTGGTCTGAGCCCTCAACTCTATGGTCAACTAATCTTCTACAAAACAGGAAAGAATATCCAATGGAAAAAAGACCGTCTCTTCAACAAATGGTGTTGGAAAAATTGGATAGCCACATGCAGAAGAATGAAGCTGGACAACTTTTCTTACAGCATACACAAAGATATACTTAAAATGGATGAAAGACCTAAATGTGAGACAGGTATCCATCAAAATCCTAGAGAAGAATACAGGCAGCAACCTCTTCAACCTCAACCACAGCAACTTCTTGCTAGACACATCTCCAAAGGCAAGGGAAACAAAAACAAAAATGAAGTATTGGGACTTGATCAAGATAAAAAGCTTTTGCACAGCACAGGAAAACAGTCGACAAAACCAAAAGACAACTGACAGAATGGGAGAAGATATTTGCAAATTACTTATCAGATAAAGGGCTAGTATCCAGGATCTATAAAGAACTTATCAAACTAAAACTCAAAAAACAAATAATCCAGTCAAGAAATGGGCAGAAGTCACGAACAGACACTTCTCCAAAGAAGACATCCAAATGGCCAACAGACACATGAAAAAATGCTCAACATCACTCAGCATCAGGGAAATACAAATCAAAACCACAATGAGATACCACCTTATACCAGTCAGAATGGCTAAAACTAACAACTCAGGAAACAACAGGTGTTGGTGAGAATGTGGAGAAAGGGGAACCCTCCTACACTGTTGGTGGGAATGCAAGCTGGTGCAGGCACTCCAGAAAACAGTATGGTGGTTCCTCAAGAAGTTAAAAATAGAACTACCTTACGACCCAGCAATTGCACTACTAGGTATTTACCCAAAGGATACAAACATTGTGATCCGAAGGGGTATGTGGACCCCAGTGTTTATAGCAGCAATGTCCACAATAGCCAAACTATGGAAAGAGCCCAGATGTCCATCAACAGATGAATGGATAAAGAAGATGTGGTGTACACACACACACACACACACACACACACACACACACACACACACACAATGGAATATTACTCAGCCATCAAAAAGGATGAAATCGTACCATTTACATCAACATGGATGGAACTGGAGGGTATTATGCTGAGCAAAATAAGTCAATCAGAGAAAGACAATTATCATAGGGTTTCGCTCATAGGTGGAATTTAAGAAACAAAACAGAGGATCACAGGGGAAGGGAGGGAAAAATAAAATAAGATGAAATCAGAGAGGGAGACAAACCATAAGAGACTTTTAGCTCTAGGAAACAAACCAAGGATTGCTGGAGGGGAGGTGGGTTAACTGGGTGATGGGCATTAAGGAGGGCACGTGATGTAATAAGCACTGGGTGTTATATGCAACTGCTGAATTACTGAATTCTACATCTAAAACTGATACACTATATGTTAACTAAGTGAATTTAAATAAAATAAGTTAAAAAAGAAAAAATGTGGTCTGAGAACCACCCGTATCAGCATCACCCTGCAAGCTTGCTAAAAAGGTATATTCTAGCCCCAGTCAGAACCTACTGAATCAGAACCTCTGCACATAAAGTACAGCTTAGTGGTAAAATTTCAGGCATTGACATATAGCAGTAGTAATAGCAGCACTAAAAACCACTAACACTGTGTTCTTCATATGTACCAGGACTTATGCTAAGCATTTTACATACATTATCTCACCTAATCCACACAACGATTCTACAATGTAGGTGCTTGCCAAAGTCACAGAACTATTCAGGGGCAGGGACAGCATTTAAGCCAGGCAGCCTGACTCCAGAGCCAAACTCTCAATGACTGTACTGTACTTATGAGTAGAACAGAAGCTTCTGGAGAGAGGGCTTACCCATGTATCCATCCATGGGTCCTTTGGATCTCACCACGTATTTTTCCATTAAGCTAAGATCTGCCTGCAGTACAGTCATTACCCAAGCAGAAAGCATCACACACAAAAATCCTATTTCAGCTCATCATGTGCATTCAAAGTGCAACCTATCAAAGTTGCCCAAATACAGCTCAGAATAAAAAAGCATTCCTCATTATCAAGGGCCTGGGGACCTCCATTACTCAGAGGGACAGAGCTACCCTTTCAGAGTCAAAAGACCAGAGGAAGGCAGAGTCTCTTACCTTCAAGAACTGGTCGAATGTTCTCCTAAGTGAGTTGTCCCAATCTGAAATAGTGAGTTCCCTGACATTGCAGATGAACATGGAAGAGCTAAATCATCACTTTCCAGATATTCTAGAGATCTCTGCCCCAGGTGGAGAATTAAAGGTGATCAACTCCCAAGAGAGCTTCCAAATCTAACTTTGGGATGCTATGATCTTGCAACCAGCAAAAAGAAAATCAGTTTAAAGTACTGTTTGAAACAGATACATTTGTGTTCTTTAAAAAGAAGAAGAAGAGAGAAGAAAATGGAAAATAGAAAAGGAAAACCACTGGCTGATATCAGGAATCATTAAAGTCTCATAAACACTAGGGAAGTACTGACCAGATGCAGGCATTGCTGAGCAGGCACATCATTAATCATGAGTCAAAAGGAAAACAAAAAACGCACTGAGTCGGGCGATATCCATTGTGGAAATATTTAGCGCAGCCTGGTTCCTGCTCAAGTCCTGAGGTGGGAATTTACAGTTCAATGCCCAGTGGAAACATTTACCTTAGCAAAAGCTGAACACAATGCACATATCTTGTTCCCTACAATTATTAATCTTGATGGTGGCAGGAAAGATTTTAAAATAAATAAATATGCAACACTGCCTGTTTTTGAGTCTTCTGATTTAATTTAGCCAAAGGGATAGGAGCCCTCTTCATCTAAACTAGTAGGTCAGTGATGAGCAGTTGTTACGGAAGAGTCATTTCTGAAACGGTCACCTGGAGGAGAAAGCCCTAGAATGAGTCCCGTTAGTGTTTTCTGTTGCTATGAACTTTGTTTGGATACTTTGTTAGGAATCTTGGATGAAAAACCACATTATAGGCCATGTTCCCAGGGCTGCTGCTAGGCTGGACATTTCAATAGTATCAAAAGTTGCTTTATAAACAAAATGTTGTGAGTACACAAATCTGCCCTCAGCGCTATGCGCTTTTATGTGGCTTTCATGCGGTTCAAATAGCTTCCTGTCTGTAGGTGGCAATCATGGGCTTGGCCATTTTTCTCCTTGTTAGTATTTTTGTTCACTTAGTTCTTTAGCTAGTGGTTATGCTGCTGCCATGTTTTCGCGTTCTGGAATTTTCTCATTTGTCAATTGGTTTCCTATGTAACTATTTGTGGTAAGAAACATTTAGAGTTACTTTGCATAATTGGAGTTATTTGGGAGGTATATTTTCTGAGACTTTTGCATTTCCTTTGGATTCCTTATTCAGAGAATACCGTCTTCTCTGGATATAAAATTCTTGGATCACAGCTGAGATCTCTTGGATACTCTGCAGGTCTTATCTGTGTCCTTCTGATGTTAGTTATTTAATGTGAAAAAACTGAAACTAACTTGACTTATGTCCTTTTAAAATTACCTCTTTTCTTTTTGTTTTCTCTAATTTTCTGTTTGGAAGCTTGTCCCTGAAATTTGAAATCCTTACTGGGATTTGTCTTGGCATGGATTCTATTTAAGGTTTGCTGGGAAAACCTGGGAAATGCTCACTTTCTATCCAAGTGGGATTTTTTTAGCTTTGGAAAGTTTTCCTTAATTGTTCCTTTGATCATTGCAGATAATGTTTGCTCTGTGTCTTTCTTTCAACATTTCTATCATTTGTAGGTTACACTCCCATGTGAAAGAAACCCTCACTGTACTAGGAAAAAAAGAAACATTTTTTCCAGTGGGGAAATCATAGCAGAGAAAATTCTGTATCAACAGACCTTGTTAAAATAGTTCATACCTTCCTTTACCCTCCCCACACAGTTTACTTTTCCCCAATTGCCTCTCTTTGTTCAACCCAGTACAAACACATTTAGGTTCTGCCATTTCGCTGGGTCTTCATTTCCTTAAGAGGACTCCCTTGTCACATAAAACTTGTATTAAGTACATTTGCATGCTAGAAAAGCATCTGTTAATCTGTCTTATGTCGATTTAATTCTCAGGTCCAGCCAAAAATCCCTAAGACAGTAGATGTAAAATTTTGCTGCCCCTACAAGCTAAAGGTTCCAAACTTGAATGCCCAAAGGTCAGGCAGGGAGTTGAAAAGAAGGAAGCAGAGGGACATATGTCCTGACCAAAGGGGCCACTGCTGAGCTCTAGTCAGAAATCTGGATATTTCAGCAATAAATCCAGATGCTTATACATTAACAATTCATTTGGAAATTTTCAAAAACATGGTACAAGCCATGCAACATACATATGTGGACTAGATTCAGCCTAGGGGCTGCTTGCTAACATCTCTGTGCTGATGAAACCTGCAAAACTAGATTTTTCTTAAGCAGACCCATAGAGGCTCTCCCCTCACACCTCAGGAACAAACACACTGACTTAGGAGGAATTCTAAGAAGTGGCTCTGTACATCAAATGTAGAAAGTGGGGGTTGGACAGTAATCTTTGTGGTCCCTCCCGCCCTGAGATCTAAGTTTCCTTGACCCTGTCACTCCACTTGAGAATCTCCCACCTACATCTCTGACCACTTACTAAAGTCCTCCTCATCTTCAACCCCCCGCTTAGCTTTGGGGCCAATGTTATTAGTCCTGTTTTGTATCTTTCCTTCTACAAACCATTTCTCTGCCATTTTTCTTTTAACTCTCTTATTATTTTTCACTCTGGGTGTTGTATTAACAGGTACTCAATATAAAATTTACTAATGCAGTATTTTATATTTTTTATATCAAGCCTTCAAAATTACCTCCTTGAGGATTTTCTGTTTTTCCTGGCCAGGTCTAGAATCGACTTTTCAATCAATATTTATTAAAGCGAGAAGTATTCTGCTATTTTAGAGAGTAAGAACAACTTTCCAGTTACCCATGTTCCATATATCAAGGATGGAGTAGGTTTCCACTTCCCCTTTCCCATCAGATGGGCATCTGAGCCCCAACTGCTGATGCGCAGCCACGAAGCCTGGGACCATTAGCACTTTCTGCGGTTACCAACTGTCTCTGGCGCCACCTGCTGGCCACTCAGTGCATCCATCAGACACAGTGAATACAAAGATGAGGTCCCTGCGGTGAACCAGAATCTATTTGCCTTGAGGATCAGAAACATCCCTTTAGTTGCTGGAGTGGTGGGGGGTGGGAGGGATGGGGTGGCTGGGTGATAGACATTGGGGAGGGTATATGCTATGGTGAGCGCTGTGAAGTGTGCAAGACTGTTGAATCACAGATCTGTACCTCTGAAGCAAATAATACATTATATGTTAAAAAAAAAAAGAAGAAGAAGAAGAAGATAGCAGGAGGGGAAGAATGAAGGGGGGGAAATCGGAGGGGGAGATGAACCATGAGAGACTATGGACTCTGAGAAACAAACTGAAGGTTCTAGAGGGGAGGGGGGTGAGAGGATGGGTTAGCCAGGTGATGGGTATTAAAGAGGGCACGTTCTGCATGGAGCACTGGGTGTTATGCACAAACAATGAATCATGGAACACTACATCAAAAACTAATGATGTAATGTATGGTGATTAACATAACAATAAAAAATTTTTTAAAAACTAATGATGTAATGTATGGTGATTAACATAACATAATTTTAAAAAACATCCCTTTAAGGCTAACGTTCAAAGGCTCAGCTGGACACAACAGGAAGTTCTTCCCAAGAAAATCTCTCGGCTTATTCTTCTTCTGCTTTCTAGGGTCAAAACTTGTGTTTTGTTGTGGTTGTTTTTGTTTTAATAAATGCAGCCGCTGTTGTGGATGGTAGAAAGACCACAACCATGACACAGCTTTCCCCATCTAGTGAGAGTTTCCTATGCTGCGTGCCCTGCCTGACCTCTGGAAATGGAAGGTGCTGTTACCCTAAGGGCAGAGGCCTGAGTCCACTTCCTCACAGACTGCTCCTCAGCCACGTGGCCTTGAGAAAGGCACTTCTCCCCGCCTTGCTTGTAGGGAGTGCTAGCTCTCAGACACTGAACTCCTCTCTGGCTCCGAAATAATCCTATAAAGCTGTGAATACAGGCACGCCTCCTTCTCTGGCACTTCACAGATATCCCATTGTTTACAAGTGAAGGTGTGTCGCACACCCTGCCTGGAACAAGTCTATTGGCACCATTTCTCCCACAGCGTTTGCTCACTTCCTGTCTCTGCACCACATTGGGGGTAATTCTCACAATATTTTGAATTTTTTTATTATAATTATATTCATGATGGTGCTTTGTGATCCGTGACGACACCTCACTGAAAAATATTTTTAATTTTAATTTTTTAATTAAAATCTCTCTCTCTATATATATATATATATATGTTTTTAGACATATGCTATGGCACACTTAATTGACTACAGTATAGGGTAAACATATGCCCTAGGAAACCAAAAAATTCATTTGACTTGCTTTGTTAGGGTATTCACTCTTTTGCAGTGGTCTGGAACTGCACCTTTGTATCTCCAAGGGGCGCCTATATGAGGGTCAGACCTTCCAGGCACCATCCAAACTCATGCTGTCCAGTATGAAGCTACCAGCCATGTATGACTACTGAGAACTTGAAATGTAGCTAATCCAATCTGAGATGTGCTGTAAATATAGAACGTATACTGAATTTCAGAAGACAGTATGAAAGAAGAATATAAAAACATCACATTCATATTTTTATATTGACTACAAGTTGTTATGATAATATTTTGATTATAATGAATTAAATAAAATGTTATTAAAATTCATTCCACCAGTTTCTTCTTAATTTTTATTGTGACACTAAATAATTTTAAATTGCACACATGATTCATGTCTTATTTCCACCGAATAGCACAGCTCTAAAACGGTGTGAATGTTTACACACCGTTATCTTATATATCAGCAGCGGGAAGAGTAATTCAATATCCAGGATCTTTTTAATTTATGTATTTTCTCCTTTTTTGTATGAATCTCTATGCTAAATAAAAATACCTGGGTCTTCTGCTCACAGGATAGTGACTTTTGTCTGTCGGCACCTATGAATCTTGAAGATGGCCTCCTGGGAGCTAGAGCCAGCCTGCTGCCTGAGAAATCTCATGAAATCTTCTCTAGAAGGCATCTTAAAGAGGTGCTCTGGTTCAGAGATATAAATAGAGGGGGTCAGCAGCAACTCAAGAAGAACTATAAATACCCAATACACTTATGAAAATGTTCTCTCATGCTGATAATCAAAGAAATAGAAATTAAAACATGAGATCTTGGGGCGCCTGTGTGGCTCAGTTGGTTAAACGTCTGCCTTCAGCTCAGGTCATGATCCCAGGGTCCTGGGATTGGGCTCCCTACTTGACAGGGGGCCAGCTTCTCCCTCTCCCTCTGCCGCTCCCAGTGCTTGTGCTCTCCTGCTCTCTCTCTTTGCCAAATAAATAAATAAAATCTTTAAAAAAAAATTAAAAATAAAATAAAACATGAGATTTCATTTTTAGTCTATCAGGACACAGACTTTTTTAAAATCACAGTCAGAGTGATCAAGGGTATATGGACATCAGTATATTTATTCCCTGCCTGGGAGAGTTGAAGTTTACACAGCCCTTCTAAAGGGTAAGTTAGCAATATGGAAAAACAGCCTTAGAACCGCACATGCCCTCTGGGCCAGCAAGTCCACCTCTAGGGGATTTCATGTAAGGCAATCGTCATTGCTGTGCTAATTTTTCTGCAGGGACATTCATTATTTTGAGAATTATAACAAAAATAGCACCAAACCAAGGAATTTTTTAAGCCATATTGAAAAAATAAAATGTTGCCATTAAAAATTGTGCAACAGAATATTTAATGATAAACACCTCCTCCCCCTCCTCCATTCACACTCTTCAGTTCAGTGTGTGTGATCTTTTTACGGTGAAGCAGACCATGTCACTCTCCTGTTTAAAACCTTCACTGTTGTGGCACCTGGGTGGCTCAGTCGGTTAAGCAACTGACTCTTGATTTTGGCTCAGGTCATGATCTTGGGGTCGTGCGATGGAGCCCTGGGAGGGGTGCTATGCTCAGCAGGGAGTCTGCTTGAGATTCTCTCTCCCTCTCCCTCTGCCCTTCTCCCAGCTCTAAATAAATAAATAAATAAATAAATAAATAAATAAATAAAATCTGAAAAATAAATAAATAAACCCCTCACTGTCTTCACTGGGTCTTAGGATGAAGTCCTTAATCCATATCTGGCCCTGGGATCTGGGCCTGCCTCTCTCTCTAGCTTCATCTCCTGCCAGGCTCCTCCCCCTTGCTCACCTCCCACTGGCCACAGGGACCCTCTTCCAGCCCCACAGGCCTGGAAAGCTCTTGCTGGCTCTGAGTCTTTGTTCATATCACTCTGATAGGATACTGCCCGCACCCCACTCTTTTTCTGGGAAAGGCTCCTCAATCTAGAGGGCTCATGTTAAGTGCCACTTCCCCAGAAAACCATTCCCTAAGGCTTCAGTCTAAATTAGGTCTCCTTGTTTCCCAGCATCTTCTCTTTTCCTCCCTGTGACTTATCAGTCTCTGACTCTGCATTGATTACTACGATTATTTGTGGAATGCCCGTCTCCCCACCTCCCTGCAGGACTTTGCTCATACCTGGCATGCAGGAGATGTCCCATAAATGCATGCTGAACAAATGAATGATATTGTGATTCATAAGAGGCAGGTTAGACTAAAAGAAGTCAGACACAGAAAGACAAATACTGTATGATCTCATTTATATGGGGAATCTAAAAAAGGAAAGAAAGAAAAAGCCGAACTCACAGTTACAGAAAACAGATTGACAGAGGTGGGGGGGGGCGGGGAGGGTGCAAAATGGGTGAAGCTATTCAAAATAAAATAAATAAGTCCTAGGATGTAAGGTACAGCATAGTGACTATAGCTAATAACCTTGCATTGTATATTTGAAAGTTGCTAAGAGAAGTAGATCTTAAAAGATCTCATCACACGAAAAAAAATGTGTAACTATGAGGTGACAGATGTTCACTAGATGTATTGTGATGGTGACCATTTCACAATAAATACAAATATCAAATCATTGTGTGCTACACCTGAAAATGTATCATGCTGTGTTATATCTCAGTCTTTAAAAGGCAGGTCATAAAATGGTATGTGTAATAGGATTTCAATATCAATATGTATATGCCTATAATTCTAACATCTGGGCATAGAAAATAAAAAAGACCACAGGAAAATCCAAGCTGTTAATAGCAATGTCTCTGTGTCATGATGTTACTTTCCTTCTTTCATTCTGATTTTCTACGGGAAACATATCTAACTTTCCAAAATCAGGAGAAAATTTATTTCAAAAATACTAATAACAACAAGAGCCCTGGGTTTGAGTCTCCAGTCTTAACAAAAGTTTGATCTCAGGAAACCTCAGTCAGGTCTTCACAGCCTCTTCACTAGAAATGGGGGCGAGGACACCTGCCCTGATTATCTATAGAAGAAGTAGTGAGATAATGTACTTGTGAAGTTTTGCACCTATTGCAGTAATTCCTCTGTGTGCTTTGGGGTGTGAGATGGACCCACTGTGTAGGGTGACGGGCATTTGCCCAGTGGCTGTGTAATTTGCAAATACCACAAGGAGATGACAGTTGGGTAACTGGAGGCTGTGCCTTTTGACTGGCACATAGACAGTTGTCACCACCCATTGAGGTGAGGCCTGGGCTTTGGGAATGCAGGAGGAGAGCCACTATGGGGAGGGAAGTGGGAGGAATGTCGCAGAATAGGGACATCGCCTCTCCTTTCCCCAAGACCAAATGCAAAGGAAAACAGGTGGCCTCCCAGCACCGGCTCCCAGCAGGGGTGAGAAAGATGCAAATGCAAACATGAAGTTATTGGGAGAGACGGTATTTTTTGTACTGAATAACTCAATGTGGTGGACTCTTTCTGTGGTCTCTTGGTAAAAATCCAGTGATTATGGGCATCGTTTGGGGGTTCTTTCTCTTCAGTCTTTTGCTTGTTGAATGCAACTTCAAAGAAGAGCTGCTCTGGTTCTGATGGAGGACAACAGCTTATTCAACTTATTTCATAAATATTTATCAAGCATTTGCAATTGGTGAGGCACCATGCAAGAGCAGAGGATAAAGTGGATGAACAAGGCACTGTCCCTGCTTTCAAACAGCACACCATCTAATCATTATGATCTCCCGGTCGTAAGCTCCCTTGACCTCCCCTCGTACTGCTCACTTCCTGTCTCCTTGCTCTGTGTCCCCAGCACCCATTTTAGCATTTATCCCACTGGACTGTCCTCATGCACCTTGGAGCCCATCTCAGCCTATAATCTCCTTGAGGACACAGACACTATTCGGAACCTGCAGCTACAGCACAAGTCTGTTATATATGGTGCTCACTGAATCAGCAACTGAACAAATGACTTAATTGCCTGAATAATTTCATAAGCAAATGGCAATAAAACAGGAAAGATTATCTAGAAAGTAAATGTTCAGCGAGGCTTCATGCTTTGCAAACTGAATAGCGATGTCCACCACCTTTGCACATGTGTCCTTTCTACAGGAAATAGACTGGAGGTGAAAGGGGACAGGGACAGGAAATAGAGAACTGTTTCTTCAAAGCTCTCTCTGATACAGATGTATCTCTTATCCAGGTGCTTCAGTGCCCCCGGAGAAGCCCAGAGCTCACAGGGTTCCAACAAACTAAGAGTTCTTCCTAAGAGGGGTCATTGCATTTACCGAAGGCTACCAAAGACGTAGGTCATCCCTACTCCCCCCATTATCTTATCACAAGGTATAAAACTGAACAAAACTGCATAATAACTTGTGTACCCACATGGTGAGGGCCATATTCTGAGAAACACAGGAAGGAGCTGAAGACGATTAGCTCAGAAGAAACAAAGTTCAGGGAAGATATAATAGCTGATTGCAAACATCAGCATGATCAAGGTTAGAAAATAAATGATACTTTTTCCTTAATGCCTCCCAAGGTCAAAGCTAGGCCCCCCACAGGTGAGTATTAGAGAGAGGGGGTTCCTGGCTCTTTGGAAGAGGCACAAGTCAGGAAATCACTATAAAGGATGCAAGTTTGCAACTCAAGGTCAAAGGTAGTAACACAAAACAGAACTGCCTTTGAAATGCTGCTTTCCAAGTTTACAAATACAATGCTGGATATGCATGCCAAGGAGGCTTCACTGAATCATTTAGTTCCCTTGTACTAGGAAAGAATGCCAAAGCTAACATCCTGTGAGTGCTCTTCTCAAATTGATGGACTCGTGGCCTTTGAATGGGCCTTGGCTTTTCGGCAACTCGGCCCGTTCATAACAGCTCTACTTACTTTGAGTGCACTTTTGACCTCTTCAAGTCCACGAGGCCCAGCTAACATCTCTATAATGAAATGTCCACGGATCGCTGTGGGCCACAATTATCCCTCTATTCTTCAAAACTTATCGCCGGGGTCTCTCTGTTTTGACCTCTTTGGACTTGTCATTTCAGCTGTTCAAGTATTTATGTTTTGCCCTCCAGTTAGATTCTAGTCTCCTTAAAGGAAGACGCTATATGCTTTTTTTTTTTTTTTTTTTTTTTAATTTTTTTATTGTTATGTTAATCCCCATACATTACATCATTAGTTTTAGATTTAGTGTTCCATGATTCATTGTTTGTGCATAACACCCAGTGCTCCATGCAGAACGTGCCCTCCTCAATACCCATCACCAGGCTAACCCATCCTCCCAACCCCCTCCCCTCTAGAACCCTCAGTTTGTTTTTCAGAGTCCATCGTCTCTCATGGTTCTTCTCCCCCTCCGATTTCCCCCCCTTCATTCTTCCCCTGCTGCTACATTCTTCTTCTTCTTTTTTTCTTTCTTAACATATATTGCATTATTTGTTTCAGAGGTACAGATCTGAGATTCAACAGTCTTGCACAATTCACAGCGCTTACCAGAACACATACCCTCCCCAGTGTCCATCACCCAGTCACCCCATCCCTCCCACCCCACCCCCCACTCCAGCAACCCTCAGTTTGTTTCCTGAGATTAAGAATTCCTCATATCAGTGAGGTCATATGATACATGTCTTTCTCTGTTTGACTTATTTCGCTCAGCATAATACCCTCCAGTTCCATCCACGTCGTTGCAAATGGTA
The DNA here is from genome assembly GCF_964656455.1 of Halichoerus grypus. Taxonomy (NCBI): domain Eukaryota; kingdom Metazoa; phylum Chordata; class Mammalia; order Carnivora; family Phocidae; genus Halichoerus; species Halichoerus grypus. Next base: position 45,701,488 of record NC_135713.1, on the reverse strand, counting down.
AGATCTTATTCCTTTTGATGGCTGCATAATATTCCATTGTATATATATACCACATCTTCTTTATCCATTCATCTGTTGATGGACATCTTGGCTCTTTCCACAGTTTGGCTATTGTGGACATTGCTGCTATAAACATCGGGGTGCACGTAGCCTTTCGGGTCCCTACTTTTGTATCTTTGGGGTAAATACCCAGTAGTGCAATTGCTGGATCATATGGTAGCTCTATTTTCAACTTTTTGAGGAACCTCCATACTGTTTTCCAGAGTGGCTGCACCAGCTTGCATTCCCACCAACAGTGTAGGAGGGTTCCCCTTTCTCCGCATCCCCGCCAACATCTGTCATTTCCTGACTTGTTAATTTTAGCCATTCTGACTGGTGTGAGGTGGTATCTCATTGAGGTTTTGATTTGGATTTCCCTGATGCCGAGCGATATTGAACACTTTTTCATGTGTCTGTTGGCCATTTGGATGAGGCCAGCATTACCTTGATCCCAAAACCAGACAAAGACCCCATCAAAAAGGAGAATTACAGACCAATATCCCTGATGAACATGGATGCAAAAATTCTCACCAAAATACTAGCCAATAGGATCCAACAGTACATTAAAAGGATTATTCACCACGACCAAGTGGGATTTATCCCTGGGCTGCAAGGTTGGTTCAACATCCGCAAATCAATCAACGTGATACAATACATTAACAAAAGAAAAAACAAGAATCACATGATCCTCTCAATAGATGCAGAAAAAGCATTTGACAAAGTACAGCATCCTTTCTTGATCAAAACTCTTCAGAGTATAGGGATAGAGGGTACATACCTCAATATCATAAAAGCCATCTATGAAAAACCTACAGCGAATATCATTCTCAATGGGGAAAAGCTGAGAGCTTTCCCCCTAAGGTCAGGAACGCGGCAGGGATGTCCACTATCACCACTGCTATTCAACATAGTATTGGAAGTCCTAGCCACAGCAATCAGACAACAAAAAGAAATCAAAGGCATCCAAATTGGCAAAGAAGAAGTCAAACTCTCACTCTTTGCAGATGATATGATACTTTATGTGGAAAATCCCAAAGACTCCACCCCAAAACTGCTAGAACTCATACAGGAATTCAGTCAAGTGGCAGGATATAAAATCAATGCACAGAAGTCAGTGGCATTCCTATACACCAACAACAAGTCAGAAGAAAGAGAAATTAAGGAGTCGATCCCATTTACAATTGCACCCAAAACCATAAGATACCTAGGAATAAATCTAACGCTATATGCTTTTAATCCACAGGGACTAGCACAGTTTCTTGCATTTAACAGGCCCTCAGTAAATGTCCACAGATCCGGTGCTGCTGGATTCAAGCCAGAGAATGGAGGGAACCCATTCTGTCAAGGTCTTGGAAAACATCTGTGTTTTTTCAGCACAGAATTTGCCATCCATCATAGAGGAGATTGAAACAGAAAGAAGTCAAGGTCATTTGCAGGAGCCCCAGCAACTCCGTTCTCCAAGGTTGGAATGTTCTCTCCCTCTCTCCAAACAGCAGACCAGATGGTTTCCTAAATCTTGGCTTTCATGGTTTAACTCTAATTACAACGTTAGTTAGCAATGAGCTCGGTGATTCAAAATCACTAGTAGATTCTTTCCAGGCAGTCGAGCTTTTTTTTTCTGCTCTCACTACCAACAGGGCGGCTTTGTCATCAGCCTTGCTTTTGCCTCCTGTATTATAATTGCCTCACTGTTTAGAAAATGAAATGAGCTCTAGACTACCAAACGTAGGTGAAAACAACGAGTGCTCCAGGAGACAGGAGGTAGCGGCAGCCAGATGGCTAAGTAGCCTCTGATGATCTTGCAGTCAAATTGGGAGACACAAATCAGGGAATGCTCCCCGGTTGTGCAAATGCCACGTACCAGGTGTGGGACTCCAAGGTGCACGTGTGTTTGCCTAGTCGCTTTGTGAATGTGGGTGGGAAGAAACCCTTACAAGTGAGTCCCGGGAATTGTAAAGGATGGAAAGAACTTTTCAAGGTCGTCTCATCTAGGCCTTTCCAAATACACAACTGCCCCATCAAAAGGTCTCGCCCAAGTTCTGTTTCAAACTTCCCATAAAGGACACTCATGACCTGGAGAGGCAGTCCATTTTGGGAGTTGTTGTCAGAGTTTGTTTTTCCCAATATGCTCAGCTCCTTACTTCACTCCCACTTATTGGTTCCCACTTACTTATTGGTTCCCACTTACATATATATATGTATATATGTGTATATATGTATGTATCTGTATTTGTGTATATAAGTATACTATACATTTACGTATATACATTTCTTAGATACATGTATACATATATAATATATATAACATAACTGGTTATACGTAATTTATTGGTTATCATCTCTGGAGTTGGAGTTAAGCAGAAATAAAAGGGCTTCCTCATCCATCGGATAAACCTTTTCAAATAATTAAAGAAGCTCTCAAGTCCCCCCCAAATCTTTATTTCTTTAAACATCCCCCAAGTACTTAACTACTCACTACTTGATTTAATCTCAAATTTCTGCCCTGAGCCTGCCCACAACTTTCCCTCAGGGAATCTGTTCCCCCACGGAGCCCTGCTGAGGTGGCTTGACCAGGTTCCATACCATGTGACCCCACTTCCTGGTCTTGTTTGGTTGGTCCAGGGGTGGACACCTGGCATAAGCACAGCCACCCATCGGCATCCTGCATCATCAGTCTGGCAAGAAAAGATGAGCTGGGCCAATCTGGTTACCCTCCTAAAAACTGGGACCTTGGTAGCTGAGAAATTATTGTCATTCAACTGTGGGCTGCCAAGCAATCAGGGAAGGAGTGGCCATTTGAGGCCAGGAGCAGGATGACTAAGCAAAGGAAGGAAGCATTTTAGGAAAGACAGGATATTGGAACAGATACAGAGAGAGAAGCAGAGGCCCCAGCAAGTAAGACTGAGATGAGAGAAAGACCGTTCCTGCCTATCCCGAGACTCGAGTTGTAGTTTTTCTGGGATCTCCGGTCTCTTCAGCCTTTCAATAAAGGATGAGGAAAATTGAGAGAATCTCTATTCCTTGCAACCCTAAGATGCAGGGCTAGAAACTCTTTTCTCGTGGCTCTCCTCTTGAGGGGCTGTCACACATTTCCAGACTACTTAGAAATGATAGCAAGTGACAACAACAATGCAAACCTTGATTGTATGCACACTGCCTACAAGGTACAGTACTAGATACAAAGCTGTAGTGGCAACGCTCAAGGAGGGTAGAAAGTCCAGAGTAAAGTAAACAGGTCACATAAAACACAGCAGATTGTCATTTGCTACAGTTAAAGATACTTGGGGGGGGGGGGGGCTTTTATTTTTTCTTTCATTCCTTTCTGTACTATCAGACTTTCCAACAAAATACATGCATGGTTTTAGATCTCAAGAAAAATTATTTGAGCCGGGCACCTGGGTGGCTGAGTCGGTTAAGCGTCTGCCTTCGGCTCAGGTCATGATCCTGATGTCCTGGGATCGAGCCCTGCAACAGGATCCCTGCTCAGCAGGCTTCTCCCTCTCTTTCTGCCTGCTGCTCTGCCTCTATCTCTCTGTCAAATAAATAAATAAAATCTTTAAAAAAATTATCTGAGCAAGGAAATTATAGGCCTTTTTTTTTTTTTTTTTTGCCTTCTTCTATTTACTTTTGAATATGAAAAAAATCTTTGGATTTTTTAATCAACAAGAAAATAAGATAAAGGAGAAATTTAAGATAAATAATTTCATGAGAAATTTAAGATAAAATAAAGGACATCAACACATCTGGAGGGGCGCCTGGTTGCCTCAGTTGTTAAGCATCTGCCTTCAGCTCAGGTCATGATCCCAGGGTCCTGGGATCGAGCCCCGCATCGGGCTCCCTGCTCAGCGGGAAGACTGCTTCTCCCTCTCCCACTCCCCCTGCTTGTGTTCCCTCTCTCGTTCTCTCTCTCTGTGTCAAATAAGTAAATAAAATCTTAAAACACACACACACACACACACACATCTGGAAATACAGGGGAGAGAAAATCCCTGACTAGGGAGATCCAGGAATATGTGCGGATGATGCCATTTCAGTAGTGCAGTGATGGATGGAAAAATAAAATAGGAGGCTATGTGAGGAGAAGATCCTCCAGGGAGATGCAAAAGAAATGGCTAAAGCAGAAAGGCATGATACAAGGTGGCATGTTCAGGGTGAGCAATCTAGCATGGCCGAACAATGACTGTAGGGCAGGGAACACCACCAAGGTTGTTTGGCCCCATTTGTGGAAGGTCTTGAATATCCAGCAAAGGAGAGATATGGCCAGAGTTTTGCTTAAGAGGGCAGGAAAGAGAATGGAAATAAAGAGAAAGAGCTTAGAGGCAGGGTCAGGAGTTGAGAAGCATCGCAATACCATGTCCCAAAAGTGACCCTCTGTTCATGCTAAGCTGTCAACATGAAATTCTATTGTATGATGAGCATGTTTGGAATCACCTTGAAATGTGTTTCAAGGCACCTGTGACTACATATCTTTTTTATCCATTTCATTTATTTTAAGCTAACTGTGGCATCCAGATTGCTTGATGGCAAAATTGAATTCAAGTACTTCTGTCTTTTCCTTGGAGGATGCAGGGAAGCATAGGGAGGGCTTGTGAGAGAAGCCAATAACCAAATAAGTCCATGAAGATGAAGGTGAAAGTAGGGTCAAAATGCAGAGAGTGTCAAAAACTTTATAGTTTGACCAGGAAGACAGTGATGGAGGCCATGTGTCGGAATTTCAAGGAGGTTCTCCAGCTTAAGTTTGTTCCATGTAGTTGGATTATGAATACTACACTCTTCCCTGAACCAGGAGTTTTACAATATTGCTACATGGCTTTGATAAACTAAAAAATATACTTCTTGGGGTGCCTGGATGGCTCAGTCATTAAGCATCAGCTCAGGTCATGATCCCGGGGTCCTGGGATCAAGCCCAGCATCAGGCTCCCTGCTCAACAGGAAGCCTGCTTCTCCCTCTCCCACTCCCCCTGCTTGTGTTGCCTCTCTCACTATATCTCTCTCTGTCAAATAAATAAATAAAATCTTTTTTTAAAAATATAAATAAATAAATACATACATACATAATTAATTAATTAATATACTTCTCCAATGTGGCAATGCCCCCATGAACTTACAGAAAATTCAGGACTCAAAGTTCAGCCTCATCCAGCCTAGAACCCAGACCTAGTACCAACAGACCACAGTTTACTCCAATTTTTGGTGACTTTCTATTCCCTTGGATGGCAGTTTGAGGTCTTCAGTGAGGTTGTAACACCCTATCAGACAGTCTTTACCTCCAGATTCAAAGACTATTTACAGAAAGGTGAGCCACAGTCACTGAAAGAGATCAACCTTATTTCACAGAATAACCTTGCTGTTTTATCACTCAATAAACTGTTTCTTTGCAATAAAAAATGCTTGAGAACCTTACTGCCCACACAAGAGATTATGAAGCAGAGCTAAGAGAGGCAAGAAAATGAGAGGTGTGCATTGGGATGGGAAGAGAAGGCACTTCAGAGGTAGGAATTATAATATCTGATGACTAAGTATAGAGATTGAGAAAGAGAGAAAAAACAAAGTTGGTGCCTTTCCTCAGTCAACAATGATGCACGTGTGCCCACTATGTCCTCCACATTGTCCTGGGTATGGAGGTTACAAATGTGAGAGAGACCCCATGTTGCTTGCTCTCTGGTAACCATGACAGACAAGTGAGTAGAAAATCACAACAAAGTGGGAACAACAAGATGATGCTGTGGAGACAGCTAGCGGAGAATTCTAACATAGCCAAGAGGCATCAGAAAAGATTTCCAAGTGGAATCCATAATAAGGGTGAAATCTAAGAGGTACTGTATAAAAGTAAGCCATGTGAATGGGAGATCACAAGAGGAAGTGATTTGAGGTACATACCCTGAGTCAGATGTTACAGATTCAAATCCTGGCTCTGACATTGGCCAGTGGTGTGACAAGTTATTACTTCACTTTGTGTCTCGTTGTCCTTATATATTAAGTGGGCATAATAATTCCTTCCTTGTAGAGCTGTGGTAAGGACCAAATTAAACAAACTAACAAAGCTCTTAGCACAGTGAATGGCATGTGGTAAGTGGGTAAGTGCTAAGTGGTAACACTATTTCTGAGAAGTAACAGCATGTGCAAAGGCTATAAGGTAGGAAAGAACATGATATGTTCAAGGGAAGTAGTTCAGTGTTGCTGGAGCGAACAACATGTGTCAGAGGAACCGGAAATGCTGAGCGTGGAGCGGGGAAGCAAAGATGAGATGGGGAAGGCTCTTCTAATATTACCTAGATGGCCAATAGGATGCACAGTAATGTTACCCCACAAGACACAGACTTGGAGAGAAATCCAGAGCATTCTTCAGGGCACTATAGTCTCGGGAATTACTTGACAACCATTTTATAACTACTTCCTTGAGGAGCATGCATTTCCCTGAGGGGAAAACAATGGAGATGAGACTGAACTAAGAGCTATAAATGCCAGTCAGTGGGTGGGAAGCAGCTAGGGAGTCAGGAGTGGTAGGAAACGAGAAGGTAGCCAAGCCCTTGGACCAAAGCTCTCAGAGAAGGAATTGGTCCCATTTGAATAATGTGGCAGAAGGAAAAGTTACCTTATCAAGACTGTTTCTGCAACTTACCCACATGTGACAAAACCACTCCCTTTCTCCACATCTTAGTAAATAGGGGAGTAGCCTTGCTTGGTCCTTTTCAACCTAGGAACCACAGACACCTAGGGATCCATGAAGATGCTAAGAGAGGTTCACACTCTATTGTCAACACACTTTTTTAAGACCCCAAGGCAATGCTACTTATTTCAAAGCTCCAGCAGGCATGGTACATCTTTAATTGATTCATAATCACTGGGAGACTACATTATTTGTTTGTTCTTCTAAAAAATTGAAAAATATATAATAAAAGGGGGACTGGTAGTGAAGAAGTTTGACAACACTGGACCAAATGGTTTCAAAAGGCCATTCCAGCTCTAACATTCCAGAATCCTACTTTCACCTATAATCAGATATCTGGCCTCTAAAGGTCTATGTCCTTGAGGTTAAAAACATGGGATTCAGAGTTAGACAGACCTGGGTTCAAATCCCAGCTCTGGGACTTGCTAAATGAATGCCCAAATTACTTAACCTCTATAAATCACAATTTTGTAATAACTAAATTGAGATTAAAATAACATTTTCCTGACAAAGTTGTTGGAAGGAATGAAATAATATAAACTTTAGTCATTGGTGTACTCCTTCCTGATCTTTGCTATATTTGCATAAAACCTGAAATATTAGTCAGGTAATATTTTTCTTTAAATCAATCTACGTTTTCACTTAAATGAATGTACTATAACAGGAAACTTTAAATTGCTACCATAAGCAGAAAGCCAGTATCATTATAAATTGATAGTAACCATAAGAATAATGTCAATAAAAATCATACTGAAAATTTTGTCTCAGTAAATAACAATTAAAGTTCTATTAAATTCTAGCTAAGTACTATTTCCTGCTGAAGGCTCTGGGCCTGAGGCTGTCTTCTCTTTGTTCAAATGGAGATTAGCATGCATAAGAATAGAGTTTAAAACACAGCAACTTCAGAAAGCTCAGAAGAGAATTAAAAAGGAAACTCTATGTGATTCAGTGTTCAGGGCTTCAACTGGGGATCACCTACAATAATCTCTCATAACACATTTGCCACATTCAAGGTATGCTGAAATAATGCATTCAGAGCTCTTGTCACTAGGCTTGTCATGAAATAACTGGGTAAGTGTTCATTTTATTGCTCTTGTTAGCGGAACCAAGCCACTTGGCCCTGACTCAGGCCCCTGCCCCCCCACCCCACCCCACCCCACACTGGACACAGACAGCCTTGGCCACATCACTGCAGAAGCCTCCATAAGGGGCATGGCCATTCATTGCTTCTGTCTTTCAAGATTAGTCAATTTCTCCTCCAGAGTAGGATTGCCCATCATATAAACCTGGTTCTTATATGAACCTACCCTGCCTCCTTACCCTTCAAGATTCAGCTGGAAACACTGCTCTGAGAAACTTTCCTGGCCTTCAACCCCATGCCAGACTGAGGCAACAGCCGTCTTTACTATGCTGGTGTACAAACTTCTGTTGTGATAAGAACCTTGCTATATTGCAGTGTCCTGTTTGTGTCTGTCTTCCCCATTCAATCATAAATTTCTGGAAGCCAGGCACTGTGTTTAGTTCACCTTTGTGTTACTTAGCTTATAATAGATGCTGAATTCAGTTTTCATATATGGATAGAAGAAAGGATGGTTGGATAGATGGATGGATGGATGGATGAATGCATGGATGGATGCATGGATAGATAGATGGAAGGAAAGAAGAGAAGAAAAAAGGGAGGGAGGGGGAAGGGAGGGAGGGAGGGAGGAAGAAAGGAAGGAAGAAAGGAAGGAAGGAAGGAAGGAAGGAAGGAAGGAAGGAAGGAAGGAAGGAAGGAAGGAAATAGTGGGTCTGACAATGATAGATCACATTGTTTCTGACTTTCTGATTTCCTAAAACAGAAGAAAAACAAGGTAATTCAGGCAGAGTTGACTTAATTCCCTCTTGTCCAATTTCTGTACATCCCCTTCACACAACATCCATGGCATTTTCCTCGTCTTACAAATACCTAAGGACTGTAGCCTTCACAGAAACTACCTTGGCTCCCTGCCAGAAAACAAACAAGCTTAAGCATAAAGAAAAATAAATAAATAACAACAGTAACATCTCGTACTTTGAGGCCTGGGAAATGAATTCCAAATGGGAGCTGAACTCAAAACCAAATGTTTGGCTTTCAGTGACAACCAGCTACTTGGCCGAAAGCCTCAGCCCCCTCCTGAGACCACTGAGAAAATGTTGGCCCAGAGCTCTTCCTGAGAACTGCTGTCTCCCCTACACCTTTCTTAGGCAAGGAAGAAATTACTGGCAAAAGAAAACAATCAAACTTTTCTACCAACTTCCTCAAGGCGGTTGTTTGTGGTTGATCTTTTTCTACCTTGGGAACTTTCCAAATCATTCCTCAGCGATTAGACTGTGTTTGGAAAAAAGTTTACTCAAATCCGCAGATTAACACCTCTCTCTCTCTCATGTGTGCACGTGTGCATGCACACACACACACACACACACACGCGTGTGCACCAGAAATCAGACTATTAATGTGGTGACTCTGTGCTGTGTGGATTGCCCAGGAATTTATGTCTGACAGCGTGTAGCTACTTACACACCCCGAGCCTGGGAACAAGATGAGCTTCCAGAGAGTAGATGAAATTGAGAAGAGGTACCAAGGAGGCTCTGAGGCATGCCAGGAGGGAACACTGGGGAAAACGCACACAGTAAAAGAAAACATTTCCCATGTACCTGACTCAACTAGACTAAGCTTCCAGAAAAATATTAATAACGCTGTTCCCGAATAAAATCATGCAGTTATTTATCTGCTTCCATCTTCTCTTTAAGAACTTCTCCTCAGACCACACATTGAAAAGCCAAGTTCACAACCTTAGTTCTCATTTCCAAGGCTACAACATTGGCCTTAGCTCTTTTCTTTCCACTGATGTCCCCAGTGGTAAGGTATCCATGACAACGCAGGCAGGCCCACCGTCCTGATTACTTTGTTCCCGTCTTATCTCAGTCTGAGGGAAGCACTGAGCTCTAACTAGACATGACTAGGCCAGTGCAGACCTAGAGAGTCACAGCGCTTAGATGAGGGGCAGCGTTACTGACCAGATATCAACAGATTTGGGAGCAATACAGATCCAATTCAGATCAAGCAATACAGATTTGGAAGCAATACAAAACTGTGCAAAGTACTCCACATCTCTGAGCTTGAATTCCTCATCTATAGGGATGTCACCTGTCTTAAAGGATTAACTATGATGATTAAATTAAATGATGGTACATATGTGAAACACAGGGTCTATTATTAAGTAGGTGCTCAACAAATACTGTTGCATGTTAAAAGAATGATGGATTCCCTTGTTCAGACTCCTAGTTAAAGAAATCCAGGCAGATCCTGGAGTCTCCGAGGGCAGGTTGCTCAGCCCCCGGATTCCATGAACAACTCCTCCTTGCCCCTATTCCCCAAACCCCAGGACAGAGATCCTGGGCCCGTGTTTAGAGGCACACAAGGGAGGGCAGGCAGGAAGAGCAGTTAGCCCTGTGCAGGAATTAAAGGGGAGCATTATCTTTAGAGAATTTAAAACCAATAAAAGTCAGTCTGATTTTATTATCACCATGCACCAGTGATTCTAAACGGTATCAGTGATAAAATACTCCTCTCCACCCCCATCACCCACCTGTATCACTAAAGGATTATGCACCATATCTTGGCTGAGTCCTTGCCTGGCCTCACACTCCATCTGGATGGGTCAGAAGCCAAGCTCCTGGATTCATCCAGGGACCAGAGATACTCTTAGATCTTTGTCTGAATCTATCTATCCTTAAGCCTTTTGGTTTCAAACTGTCTTGAGAAAAATACAAAGTGAGAATAAGAGAGAATGTTATTCTAGGCCAGCAAGTATGTAAACAGGCCTAGACCAGAATGATGGGCAGAACTAGACAGAACTCTGTTCTCTTTCACTGCCCCTTGTTTGGTGTCACTCAATGAGCCTATTTCCTTGAAAATTGAAGCTTGATGCCTAGGCCTCTATTTGGTTTTTATATGTAGTTAAGGGGGGGCGGGGAGGGAGAGTCACATGACTAAGCTGGAGGAGCTATCTCGTTCAACTCTTTTAAATTAGGATACTGATGCTCAGAGAGGTAAAGGGACTAGTCCAAAGTCACACAGCAAAGAGAACGGCAGAGGGGGAAAATGAGCACCTAACTGTGCCTTTGTGAAGAGTGAGGTGGTGCCCATAAAATGGTGTGCTCCCTGCTGCCACATAGTAAACAAATGGTAAGAATTAACTTCTACTTTCGTGTTGTTGTTGTTGTTGTTGTTGTTTTCATTAAAACAAGACCAGAACCCACATCTCTAGGTGGTGGGGCAGGTTCTTCCCAGCACCTAGCTCAGTGATCATCCAACCTCTGTGTGAACATCTCCAAGCTCCAGAGACATCCCACCCCACCTCCAGGCCCCTCTCTGAAACAGCTCTACTTTATAATGAGTCACCGTGAACCATCTATCTCCTGCCCCTCGTGCCCATTTGTTAGTCCTGGATTTAATCTCAGTAGCATTGAGCCTTTTACAAAGAGAGTTTGATATTAAATCAGAACATGTTGGTCTCTGGATAGAAACCATCCAATTAACCTGACTGGGTGGTAAAAAAAAAAAAAATTATCTTTTATCAGTCATTCACCTTAAGAAAGAAAAGATCAGTCTTTATCTTAATAACAAAGAGGACACCTTCATCATGGCAAGCCTGCCGAATAAATCAAAACAGTAAGTTTGCAGGAGGCAAATGCCCTCTATTAGATAAATTAAGATGAGCGCCTCAATAGGTGCCCATTACCCTGACAGGAGCAGAGAGGAGAGCTTATCTCCGTCAATCTTCCCTCTGAAAAGACAGCATTGATTAGACGCTGACACATAGTTATGTCTGAAGAGCAGGAACGGACAACAAACAAAAGGGGTGCCTCAGACATCATCTTTCCACTTGGCATCACACAGAACATTTAACACAACCTTACAGCTTTGCACAGCCTTTTGTACCCTTTAAAAGAAGGTTTATCACTTTATTTGGCCTTCAAGGAAATTCTGTGATATGAATAAAGAAAGTGCTTGATTTTACAGATGAGGAAGTGAAACAACATGGCTGGCCATGGAATGGGCAGGCCACTGATGCATTCACTGGGGCAAGTGAGTAAATGCCAAGCACTGGGCCAGGCTCAGCAGAGGTGATGTGGAGCAAGACACAACTCTCTGCTTCCACAACCCTTCAATAGAGAGAAGAAAACAGAAGTTTAAACAAACTGTGTGGGGTAAGTGCTCGGATGGGGGAAACAGAGTGGGAGAAGCAGAAACCTGGCTGAGGGTCCCTAGGGATGAATAGGAGGCAGCCACGCAGAGACTCTGACCCTAGGAGGTTAGGCCTCACAGGGAGATCCAAGGACATAAGGGAGGTGACGTGACGACAAATACCAGCAAGGATGAGCAAGCGAACACAGCAGGATACAGGAGACCGCTAAACAAGGAGATGCGAAATAGTTTGGTGAACCCAAACACTTTCGGAGCCCTCACAGGCTCCTGGGGCTTCAGAATGTTCTGGAGTTTCACAGTGTTAGGGTGAGATGTAATGAGATTTGACCACATTTGAAAGGTAAGGGAAAGCCAGAACAGCTGCTCCTTTTTCCTCCTGTCAGGCACCTCCCGCTGACCCTCTGGTTTGCCCGGCCTCATAGGCCAGACAAGGCTGAGCACACAAGTCTCAAGGCCTCCCCACCAGCCTGCCGGTACAACAGCAGGGATGCGCCAGAGTGAGGAGGCCTTGAGGCTGGCCGGGCTGACAGGGAGAGGAAAAAGGCGTTTATTTCCTATCTTCTCAGCTGAAGGCCTGAACCTACAGAGATACACCCAGGCTGGGAAGAAAAGGATGGCGGGCAGGCCACCAGGCACAGGACAGATACTTCACAACTCTGTAACATTGTCTCTGAGGATGCTACCAATTGATTTTTCAAAGAGGACAAATGAGAAATGCCTCAAATCTAAGGCGTCTCTTGTTTGGGTCAGACTGATGGTTCTTTTGGTGAACTCTGCGTTTCTGAAACAGATTTCACGTGGTGTATTTTACTCCCACTTTCATTCTCGTGTGAGGGGTGGGCAATCACGGTCCAAATGAATCCAGCTTTGCGTCCTCTGTTTGGCTCCTTGAGTTTCTCTCTTTGTCTGAATGCTTCTCACCCTTCCCTTCTTGTCAAATTTGAGTTCTCTCCTATAACCACCTTCTCCCAGCTCTGAGTCCTACCCATTCTGATTTGTTTTCTAGATCTGTAAAACACTTTGCCTTTCCTCAGTCAACAAAATTTATTAAAGTTATTTTGTTATAAGTTGGCTATTCCAGTGCCCCTTCTCCAGCGGCCATAAATTCCTGAGGCAACTCCTCTGTGCTCCGTTACCGTGAAGACTGAGGAGCTTTTACGACATTGCTATAGGTGCAGAAACATTGCTAAGGAGCTCAGAAACATAAGGAAATAAAAAGCTCTAGCCACAATCCTGTGAGCCAAACTCCCATTCAATCAGGCAAATGAAGTTTCTCTCGTGCCTCATAGGACCGCTAAGATTACAATTGATCTGGTTCTATTCTTTATATCCTTAAGAGTATCTACTGGCAACCTGTGGTCTAGGGCCACTGGTGACCAATAAAAAGCCTTTATTGATTCATTTAACAAGTATGGCGCACTTGCTATCTATAAGCCCTACCCTCTGTTCCTTTGTATGAAAACATTATTCTCATCACACATATCACCGTCTGAAATTATGTTTTTATCTTTGTTTATTCAGTCTCCCAACAAAATATATGTTCCATGAAAACAAGGACCTCACTGGTTTTGCCCAGAATTATATCCCCAGTGTAGAATGCCTGATACACAGTAGATGCTCAATAAATATTTGTTGGGTGGATGAATGGATAGTGTGAAGGACTAAGGTGCACTAAGAACAACTCAATCCACTCAAGGCTTTTACAAATGGAACAGCTGATTTTTATGCCCTCATGTTTATAATACAATTATGACTGGCCTTCCTCTCACACATCAATCTTTTTTTTCCCCACACCAGGCATTCTGTCATTCAGATCTCAGTCAAAGAAGTACCTCTGTTTCTTGCCTCAGTGAGGGGAATTTGGTCACATACACACTGGAGGTCAAGGCCCAAGACACCATTGGTAAGGCTGGGAAAATTTTAATTACTGTGTTCAGAAGATATGTGGGGCACCTGATTGAATTCAAACATATTTGATAGCACTCACTCCACACCAAGAATCTGGGAAGCCTCGTGCGAAATAAGGAGCTTCAAACAGAATATCACCACTTATTGGTTTATTGTATCGGGTACCATAAAGGATTGTGGAAAAGGGAGTTCCTCAGATTTTAAAAAAATTTGAAACTGCTTTTCTAGATAATATCTAAGGCCCTTCCATTTCTAACCTTCTACAGCTTTCCACTTCCATTCAAGGACTCCAAACTCTCCTTTCCTTATTCCTTCCACACTTATAAGATGAATAGATAAATATATTTACAGTAGAGCTCTGAATCTAACTTACATAGATCTATATATCCTTCAGAATGGGAATGTAACAATATATTATAGAGATTTCTATTCTTCTAAATCTTCTTTGATCTTATGACAGACTTGTGAACTTTGTATGATAGACTATTTATCTCCCTTCCCCCAAAGTGGCATTTAAGAAAACTGTAACACTGGGGTTTGTCCAAAGTCTCATAGTACATTATGGCTAAGCCAACACCAGACCCAGTTCCTAATCTTGCAGTCTTTGCCCTGGTTGAGGATGGCAAAATGAATGACACTTTGTCCCCTCTAACCCATGGCAGGCATTACTAATCAACCACTGCCTTCCTTCCCCCTTCCACCCTGCCTCCAAGCCTTGCCTAGAAGAAACTTGATTTAGAAGCCACTACCAATCTGGGGCGCCTGGGTGGCTCAGTCGTTAAGCGTCTGCCTTCGGCTCAGGTCATGGTCCCAGGGTCCTGGGATCGAGCCCCCAAATCGGGATCCCTGCTCCGCGGGAAGCCTGCTTCTCCCTCTCCCATTCCCCCTGCTTGTGTTCCCTCTCTCGCTGTGTCTCTCTCTGTCAAATAAATAAATAAAATCTTTAAAAAAAAAAAAGAAGAAGAAGCCACTACCAATCAATGTCAAGTTGAAACCTGAGAGTTGAAACCTATTTACCTTCAGTGTGCTAACCGCGTTCCCTCTGTAAATTAGGGAGCCCCTGGTGAAAAGCAATGCAGAGTGAAAACCGCTGCTTGAAACAGGAGGATGAGTATTAGAAGAACACAGGAAGGTGAGCTATGGGACAGTAGATGGAATGAATTGTGAATCACATATTCTATAGTTGCCTGAGAGTCGTAAGACCTGGGCTTAATTTTCCTCTGGTTGCTGTAGAAGGAGGGATGAATCATTGTCACCACCATGAAATATTCAACTGTTACATGCATATGGTTGTTAATTACATTCCCTGCTTCCATTAAAAAGGTAAATGACTGTATCAACCTCTCCCTGGGTGACCAGTATGTATATATTCTGCCTTTAATCCCTCCATGGAAACAAATCAACCCTGCTTTACCAGCACCTTTAGAGGTGATATGCTAACTCTGAAATAACATCTTACATAAACTCAAATGATCCTCAGTTACGGGGAAACAAATGTAGGTGCATCTCTTAGAATCCTTCTTTCCTTTTCGGGTGATTCATTCTTATTCCTAATTTAGAAAAAAAAATGCTAAATAATAATAAAACTGACAGCACACCTGAAGAGGTGAGTCATCTAACACCAACAGATCATTTCCTATTAGATACACTGACTGTATCTTTCATGTTTTCACCCAATAAATAGCTTTTAAAAGAGATGCTTCTTAAATAAGCACTTAGCAGAAATAAAATTCTATTTATTATTTGCTGGATAAGTGGAACAAAAATAGAAATATGCATGGATCCAAAGATTGATGACTTTCCCAGAATTCCAACCTAAATAAAGGTTGTTGAGATCATCTGTATCTGAGAACATCCGCCTTTTGAGTTCTGCAAAGAAGTTCCCCCACAAAAACTCTGTAAACTGGAAACAAACACTTTCCCCTGTACTGCCTAATCTCTAATCTGTTCCTAAACTTAGCAGATGGGGCCTCAAGGTAGGTCTACAACTGAAGGTCACTGGGTCTTTCCCTATCCAATTGTACTTTGAAAGCAGATTGTATTCTTAGGCACCTGTGGCCAGGTGCATTTGGGAATTTGCCCAACTTGTTTGAAGCAAGCCACCTACTCAGCTTTCATTATGACCTCCTTCCCCCAGCTTAGCCCTGAAGGCATGTGTCTGGTACATTCTGGACATCAGCAGGCCTTGCATTTTGACTCTTCTGGCCAGTCCTCCAACTCAAGTTTCTCTAAGTTGGCCATGATAGCTACCACTTATTAAGGACTATTATATGCTTAGCACTATCCCAAGAGATTTAGAGATGTCATCTCATAAGAGCCCAAAATATGAGGTATATGATAAGGTAACGTCCATTTTACAAATGAGGACACTGAGGCTGAGAGAGATTAAATACTGTCTTCCAAGTCTAGTAAATTGCAAAGCCTGGATTAAAACCTTATGCCCTAAATTATATATAACCTTGTCTCGTAGCCAAGGACATTTCATTCAGATACTCAAGGACATGATAGAGTGGATTCCATCACGGTCCTCCATCCATCCATGTGGTTGTGTTGAACCAAAAAAACATTTTAATAGCAGAATCTAAAACATCAAGGACATGATTTTTTTGTTGTTGTTATTACCAAAAATGGCTTAAAATGACAATGCCATAAGCATTGTATTTTGGTGACCCAGCAGATGAAATTATTTTCCTTGTTTGGGGAATTACCTCCACCATAAGCATCTTGTTAGGAGGCAGAGCCTGAAAATGTGGGGATACTTGCATTCCCAGCCTTCCTTAAAGGTAGGTTATGGGATATGGCCAAGGCCCATCTGCTCAGACAGTCCCACCCAGGACTTTGAAACAATAGCTACAGATGGAGAAAAGCAGAGCTGTGAAAAATCCATCCTGAAGGCAAGTGGTAGCAAAAAATACTGTGAGTGGTGTCCAGGGTCAGGGGTAGCAGCCATGGGGTCTAGTTCTGTGGCTGGGGTCTGTCTGCAGTTCTCGCCTTGGTCCTGGCTCCCCAGTTTTGCAGGCTTTCAGGCCATTGGGGGGGGGGTTGCCCTGTGCTCTTTCAACACATTTCTTCTCTGCTTGTGACAGTCAGTCAGTTTTCATTGCCTGCTCTCCCAAGAACAAGGAGGCAGAAGTCGAGGATCACAAAGGTCTCCATTCTCCACAATCGTTTGCCAATCATATCACTAAAGGGGAGGGGAAGGGATAGGAGAATCTAACTTTATGATAAAATCCAGAGTCTGTAATTTCTGCACCTATAAATGAGATTATCTATTTAGGAGTAAAAGTCGACTCTGAAATAACTCATTTGTACTTGGTCACTGGAGCTAAATTTCCCAGGTCTGCAGATGCCCCCCAAAATTCAAGTTTCTTCTTAGAAGCAAGGAGCTGGACCCCAGCAAAGACCACAGGGTTTGCAAAAATACAAAATATCCTGGGGAGCAGGATAATGTGTCTCCAGATTAACAAGAAAATATTTGACCAAGACTAAACAAGAGAACTTTCCTATGTGAAGAAGGTTTTTGTGAAAGAAAACATTCTTCAATCATCAAGTGAATAAAAGCTGACATGTGCAGGGTACATAAGTCCCAGTGCTTTACTCTCTGTGACCCTGCACTTTCAAAGCTGCACGCCCTTGTGGAGTGGGTTTTAAACACACACATGCTACGAAATGATGTTTAAATATTTTCCACCCAGAAATGTACCCCTTAAAATTCCTAGCTGCTTATGATTATATTCTCAGTAAGATACCCACACATACTTATTTCAGTGAACTATAATTCATCAAATGTTTTCTATGTGTTAAGCACTTTGCCAGGCCTAAGAATGCAGACATGCATCAGGTCAGTCCTTGCTCTGGAGAACTCTCGGGCTCTTTTGGAAATGGCCTCATGAACAGATACCCACAATGCAGTGTGAAAGAGCTAACGAAGAGAAATAAAGCATGACAAGAACACAGATGATGGAGGAGCTGCCTGGGAGATCCCAGAAAGACAAAGTATATTTAAACAAACCTCAAAGGAAACAAAATAGTATAAAGTTGGCTCTTCACTAATAAATAATCAACCTTGTCATTTTACATGCTTCAAGTGCCTACATCATTTTCCCCCATCTTAATAACACTCCAATTTCCTTTTGGGGATTCACCGCCACACCACTGTGTATAATAGAGGCAGGGTAATTCCAGGTGCCCATTTCCCAATACAAAAGCTAAAGTCACCAGAACCTTCCTCTCTCTACTCTCAAAACTGCCAAAGAGCAGACCGTACAAGTCCTATGCTCAACCAGTTGGATCTTCTTCTGGGACTCTGCATCTGGAACAACATCTGGACTTCTGAGTCCTTCCCTCCCTGCAGAAAAAGAAGAGTTGATCAAGGTCAATCAACCAGTAGACAAGCCAGCCTCTTAGTGCCACAAAGCAGTGCTGTTGTTCTTACTGCCCAGTCTTCCTGAGTCCTCTTTGGTTCCTGTCCTTTCCCAAAGCTGTTCCAACAGCCTGTCTTATAACCTGAGAATCTCCCACAGTTTCTCACTATGGAATTCAGTTCCCATGCCTTCCATTAAATTCCCATTTCCTTAGTAACCAAAGTCTTTACAACCAGGATCCTTTGTAGCTGGACCTGTTGTGACAGGCTATAGAGCCCACCAAAACTCTCTCTAGTTCAGGTCACATCCTCCATGCCAAAGACTACCAATCATTTTTCCTTCCACTGCCACCTTCACACTCATCTTTTTTCTTCCCCCTCAAGGGTTCAGCAGTTCAGTTCCTCATTTGAAAATCTACAGCCTCAAAACCCAAGAAATTATTTCACATGGGTGTTTGGGACCATATCTAGCCACTGGATAAAGATGAGCCATGCATACACCCTCCCAAGCCTCTGAAAGCTGTTAAATGTAATGTTGCAGGATTAGTCACATATAGATTACTGAGCTGGAAAATGATGTGAGACTTCAAGTATCCTTGCTTCAGTGTTGTGGGTGATTAAGCAGAAAGTGCTGCCAGGACTTGAAAGATCAACTAAATTGAATGTATGGAATAGAGTGTCCATCTCCACAACTTGTTCTAGAAGGTGTTGAGGGCTTACTGTCCAGACAAATCGCTGCTGGAGCTTCATGTCCAGTCTCCATGCTCAAAATGAATTGGCTAACAGCAGAGAGTTATTGTTGAGAATAATAAGCAGTTACTACTACAATTTATCAAGTGTTCCAAGAAGGCAGGGACCAAATCTACTTTGTTCATTGCTAAATCCCCAAAGCCTAACATGCTCGAGTAAGTGCTCACTGTGTATTTTTGGAATCAGTGAGTGTCAGGCATAGGGCTAAGCACTTTATCTACATTATCTCATCTTATCCTCTTAACAATGTGGCAGGTATTATTCTCCATCTGCAGTGGATGTGGCATGGGAGTCTCTGAGAGGGTAAGCAACTAGGAAGTAATGGAGTTAGGACTTGAATCTAGACTCAACTGACCCCAAGGCTTATGTTAAGCGCTATGCTGTCTGCCATGCCCTGCGCTGCCTAAACCCCATCACAAAGGAGCCACTGTCCAATGGAGGAGGCAGAGATGGACAGCACTATTACTGCAGGCAGCCGAGCAGGACAGGGTTAAGGAATGAGTCACAGGCCATGCCCACATGCCCAATGGTACTACCTTACATGACAAGTCTCACACGACTGCTCACATGACTTCCTACCATCTCCACCACTTCACTGATTTCCATTTTCCATTCACCACACTGCTGGAAATGGGATATTCCTACCACCCAAGTAGGCCATTTCATTCTCCCACCTAAAACTTTTCCATGATTTTACCATTGCCCTTTGGATAGTGTCAGAAGCCTTGCTACTCAAAGTGTGGTCCTTGGGCCAGCAGCATAGTTATCACTTGAGAGCTGTTTAGAAATGCAGAATCTCAGGTTTCACCCCAGACCTTCTGAATCTAAATCTGCATTTTAACAAGATCTCTAGATGATTCATAAGCACTTGGATCTAAAGTCTTCAAAGAATCCTTCAAGGTCATATGACCTGGTTACCTCTACAGCCAGATTTCTCCTCTATCACACCTCACACTCAAGCCTCTCTGAACATGTCCCTGGTCCTTGTCTGTGCCAACTCTCTCCATGCTCCAGTGCTTTGCCTGTGCTGTTTCTGCCCTTCTGTCCTACCCTCCTTTTGCATTAGCAATGCCTTCCTCATTGCTTCAGCCGTAGCTTAAACATGACTCTTCTCTAGAAGCCATCCTTGCCCATCACCCATGTCCCCAGCCTTAGCTATTTTATATGCCCTGCTGCGCATGCTCATAGCCCAATGCCATATCCATTTGCAGCTGTGTGTTAAGTTGTATCTCTCTCCAATAAAACAAGGAAAGTGATCAGGTTTGTCCATGTTCTCATCATATCCCTAGTGCCTAGAGAAGTGCCCAGCATAAAGTACTGAATAAAATCAATCGCTCTATTAAAAAACAATGTCCAACTTCCTAATCATATCATCATCAGCCCACATTTCTGCCTCTAATTCCCCAAAATTGAAAAAAAAGATGCATGAAACCTATTTAAGCAGCATTTCTCTCCTTATTGACTTTTGTGAGGAATCAATAGTAGAGGTGACTGATAGCTGAGGTCAACACACACACTCATGCATACTCACCTATACAAAATAACAGCAATTATTCATTCAGAAAAAGGGAGAAGGAATTTATACACTTGAGTCAAAAGGCCTAGGTGAAGGAGCATTAGAAAAGAAAATTAAGTACCTGCAACACATGCTGAGTCATGAAGCTATCGTGGGAAGACCTATGAAGCTTCATGGAGTAAGGAATGGGAAGGCAAGGAAATTTTTAACAGACAGGGCACAAAAACAGAAGTGTTAGGGGTTTCTCCTATGCCATTTGTCTCTAACTTTCTTAAGAGCTCAGTTGGACTCTGGGGAACAAGTGAAAAATCAGAGAATTTTTTTTAACTTGTGACAAAACCCAGCCAGAGAGAGGTAACATTAAAGTGGCAGAGTATGGAAGATGCCTCACACTCATGGTGACAAATTAAACCATTTCTTTTTCTCCAATTCCAGTAAGGCCCTGACTTTACACCATTTTGCATAAATCTATACATGAACCAACATAAAGTTACTGACACTTGCATATAACAGAAATAAATTTTCATCAAATCCAACTGGGAAGGAGCACCAAGGTGGCATGAGAGAAGCAAAGCTAACTAACCTCAAAACTTACAAAGATTTTACTTTCAGCAAATCCAAGACACCAGCCTATGTGAGGTTCCAAGTCTGATACAGATTCCTCCCAGCACTGAAAGGGGTGATATACCCCATGGCCAGCATGCTGCATGTCCCTCTCCCTCAGGCACCACTAGTACTCTCATCACTCTTGCCAGGATGTGACTTCTGAAAGCTCTACATCATGTTCCAGGTAGCCACCATTAACTGATCAGGACCAGCATCCAAAATGAGCAGTCTTTGCCTTTGCTCATCTAGAGCACAATGCTCTTCTTAAATTAAGCAGATTTTCTCCCTTCTTCCCATGTAGTTGCACATTTGGCTCAAGTCCTGTGATCTATCAACCAAAGATTTAGATTTGAATCGAAGTACCCTTTCCATGCACATCCTGAACATACAGGCCTTCTCTGAATCAAGTCAAATGTTAATCCATTAATGCATTTCTTTTTATTGTGCTTTTAACTTTTTTGAATGCATTCTAAATTACATTACTATTTCATTTTCAGAAAATCCCCGTGAGCTAGGTTAAGCAGTGTATTATCTCCAAGAGAAGTAAGGCCCAAAGAGTTGAAATGAATCACAGAAAATCACCCAGTGGGTGAGAGAAAAAAACTGGGTTGAATGCCCAGGTTGCCTAGCTGCCACTCCACACCCTTCTCATAATACCACACTGCCTCATGTTCCTCTACATCTCCCAGGGTGACAGAGCCTTAGCTTCAAGAAGTAATGCTCCCTCCCTGAGCCCCACTGGAGCTCACACACACACACCCCCACACACATGCATACCTACACATTCATACCTACTCATGCAGACCAGGATACCTACACAGAAAGAAATACCCACAAACATGTGCATGTGCATACATACACTCATGCAGTCCGGGATGTACCTACACACAGAAACCTACACACAGAAAGAGATACCCACATAGAAAGAGATACATACACATGCTAAGAGTGAGAAAGAGACATGCAAAGAGAGATACAGAGGCACAGACTCAGAAGGACAAACAGAGAGATGCAAAGAGATGCACATACATAGATGCATACACACAGACACACAAAGAGACACACACAGGGACATATACGTACACAGCGACCCACACGCAGACACATACAAACACAAACACAAAGGCAGACACATACAGAGAGAGACACACACACTAACAACTTTCATTTCGTAGGCCCAGGGTGGAAAATCCCATTTTCCTGTGTGACTTTATCAGTGTGAGTTATGGAGAACATCACAGCCCCCGACCTTGTTCCATAAAGAACAGGCCACCCTCTGTGAGCTCAGTGATAAGAGCATGTTAGATGGGATATTATAGCTACTAGCCAAACTTAGCAGTGGCATGTGGAGATCTGTACAGCACTCATCCATTTATTAATCAATCATTTATAACCTAGTCTGTGTTGAAATATTCTCAGAGGCTGTTATGCTTATTATGGGGAATCAGGAATGCATTGTAGCTGTCACATTGGGTTCTCATGACCCCATCTGGGGGCCGAATCCCTATTGTAACTGTCACATTTGCTTTAAGAACATGCTATTTGTGCCATCATCTGATTTCCCAAGAACAGAGTCATTTGCTCTTGGTACTAAAAATTGTAATGGATCTCCGTGGAGTGGTAAGGGGAAAGGAGGACCAAATACAAGAGTGAGAAAATGGGAGAGCAGGTAAGAGTAATAAAGAATTCAAAGTGTGGTCTTTTGGGGGGTCTTAGGCTATGGAAATAATGAAAGTCATCTTTATTTTCTTTCTCCTGTGCTTCCTAATTGGTCCAGACTCTCCTTACCAGAAGTTTACCCAGACACTATCAGTCACCTATCCAAATCCATTTTCTCTTGAGGCCCTTCTGTGGTGGCAGAGCCCCAGGTTGAGGAATATTTGCTACATCCATAAAACCTGGTGCTCAAGAAAAGTCATCTCATCTTTAGCCCAAGAGGGGTATACCTTGATTTGGCTGAGCTGATCACAGTTAATTATGTTCTTTTTGGCAATGACTGACCTGGGAAGGGACATTTGACCCAATTCTGGCCATGAGACATGAGGAGAAGCCTGTTGATGAAGCTGCTAGGAAATGCTTTATTTTTCTACCTGTAGAGGTTGATGCATGAGATCATGATGCTTAGAGCTGCTGCTGTCCTCTTCACAGCTATCCAGGGAACTAGCTCACATGCTGATTGTGAAGTGGAAATTTTTTTTAAATGGCTGAAAATTCTTTGATACTCCTCTCAGAAGAGATGATATCTACGTCCTCTCTTATGGAATCTGGGAGGGCTTTTGAATACTTCGGTCAATAGAACGTGACAGAAGTGACACCAGGTCATAAAAGGCCATGCAACTTCTGCCTGTTTCTCTTGGAATACCCTTTTGGCATGCTCATGAGGAAAGCCATCCACCACATAAGATGTCTGACTACTCTGAGGCAATCATGCTAAAGAAGCCAAGTGTACATTTTCTGACTGACAGTCTCAGTGGAGGTGTCCTCCAGCATCCCAAGGTTCCAGACATGTGAGTGAAGAAGTCAGCTCAGAAATGGAGTTTCCAACCCCTACTGTTTCAGTTCCCAGCCGTGAGAGTCACCTTCCATTGTTTAAGTCATCTCCAGCCCTTCAAGGGACCTCGCTAAGGGCCCAGAATCATGAAGCAGAAACAAGCTATCCCTGCTCTGCATTATCAAAAGTCCCAACCCACAGAATCCATGAGTATAATAAAATGGATTTATGCACCACTACATTTTGAAGTAGGTTGCTTAGGTAGCAAAGTAAAAAGATAGAAAAACCTGTCTCCTTGAATGGCAACACTGAGTCACTAAATTAACCAACCTTGGAGCTGCCTCATCTCTGGGCTGCTGGTTTTGTAGGCTAATTAATTTATTTAGTGTTTAAGCCCTTTGGAAATGGTGTATTAGTCTGCAGGGGCAGCCATAACGAAATACCACAGACTAGATGTCTTAAACAACAGAAATTTATTTTCTCATAGTTCTGAAGGCTAGAAGTCCAAGATCAAGATGTTGGCAGGGTTAGTTTCTTCTGAGACCTCTCTCATTTGCTTACAAATGGCCACCTTCTTGCTATGTCCTCACATCGCCTTTCCTCTATGCACACTCATCCATGATGTCTCTCTCTGTGTCCAATTTCCGCTTCTTACAAGGACACCAAGCAGATTGAACTAGGACACACCCTAACAACCTCAATTTAACTTAGCTCTTCAAAGACTGTCTCCAAATAGAGTCATATTCCAAGGTATAGAAGGTTAGACCTTTAACATATTAATTTGGGGGGACAAAATTCAGACCATAATTGATGAGTTCCTTACTGCTGAAATCATCTTAGAAATAAAATGAGATAAAAATGAATTAAAATAACTTAAATGCTGAAAAGCTCAAGAATTAAAGAGCAACATGACAGAGCAACTCCAAGAATGTCAGTGCCTAGAATTGAGGGTTCAATAACATCCAAATACACCTCACTTCTCTCTTTCACACATCTCTGATTCTCTCTGGGATTTGCCTTCATTCTCTCCAGAGCCACCACACTGATCATTATCTTACCTCTCTCACATTGAAATACATCAGTCTCCCAGTGAATTATGGGAATGTTGAGGGGAATGAAGCTAGAACTGGCAGAGTTCCACACACCTGCTTAGGGAGAGCAATAAGACTCTCAGTGTTATATGAAAGGAGTAATCAGTGCTTCCCAGCTTCCAGAGTTGCCTACCATATGCCTGCCCACCTTTTGTTCCAGCCTAAGACATGCTCCACTTTATGATACCAAGAGAAAAATGAACCATGAAATAATCTGATGAGAGCAGACATATGGTAGCCTCCTTGGAACTCATATTAGAAAAGGAGCTAAAAACTACTGAAACTGAGGTTTCTGCCACTAATGAGCCTAAAAGTTCACCTCACATATGGACTTTAAAATAATTCTCTCTCTTAAAAATAAAAACAAAACAAAACAAAACAAACAACCAGGGAGTAAGCCAAAACCTGGAATGTAAATAAATTATGACATGTCCACAAAAGAAATATTACACAGTCATTTAAAAAGAATGCAGCATCTCTACATGGAAACATCTTTAAATACCCTATAAAGATGAAAGCAATGTACACATTAGTATATGTAGTATGCTACTAGGGGAGGAGGGGAGAAATATTTATCTATATCTTTTTAAATGTATATATCATCAGGGCACATGGGTGGCTCAGAATGTTAAGCATCTGCCTTCAGCTCAGGTCATGATCTCTGGGTCCTGGGATTGAGCCCCATGTTGAGCTCCTGCCTCAGCAGGGAGTCTGCTTCTCCCTCTCCCTCTGCCTCTCCCCATGCTCATGCTCTCTCTCTCTGTGTATCTCTCTGTGTCAGATTAATAAATAAAATCTTTAAAAAAATCTATATATCATCACTGAAAAAGTACCCAATAAACTGGTAACAGTAGTTGCCTTACCACAGGGGGACTGGAAGACAGGTGCACTGAGTTAGAAGAGGGATTGCTATATATCATTTTGGAAGTAGATTAGACTTCAGAAGAAAATATTCATGAACTTAAAGACTTAGCAATAGAAATTATTCCAAATGAAACACAGACATCATACTGGGAGAAATAAATGAACAGAGCATCAGTGAACCCTGAGATAACTTTAAGCAGCATAATGTACATGTAATTGGAGTTCCAGAAGGAAGGAGAGAAGAAAAAGGTACTTAAAGAAAAACAACCAAAAATTTCCCAAATTTGATGAAAACTATAAACCCACAGATCCAACAAGTTCAATGAACCCCAAACAAGAACACCAAGGCACATCATAATCAAACTGTCTACAACCAATGATAAGGAGAAAACCTTAAAAGCACCCAGAGAACAAAAAGCACAGGAAGTACAAAGGAAGAAAAATAAAAATGGTGGTTGACAGATCTTGGGGGAAGTCACTGAAAAGACATGGCCACTGGCTGACCCTTGAGCAGGATCCCAATAGTTGGAGGCTGCTCACCTCTTCCCCTATCCTTGGAATGTGGGTTCCACTTGCCTTCCCTGCTCCCGGAGTTTGCCCCAAGGACCTAGACTTGAGATAGTGATGTGGTGCTGAGATCATCTAGATGGTGATTGAACCCAGTTAAGACCTCTATACAAACTTTTAAGATTTGGCAAGTGGGCAGGGGATCTACTCGCCTTGCCGCTACCCAAGACAAGCCTTATATGTAAGTTCCCTTTGTGTGTTAAAACTCCCACCTACCAACCTGGTGTGGCATGCCTCTTTATTTCCTCGCTAGACCTCCATGTATGGGGACCAGTTTCAGATTATAGCCAGGAAGCTCCTGAGAGGTCTGCGAACCAACAACAGAAAACTAGAACCCAGGTGGAGCAACATCTTTCAGGCACTGAAAGAAGAAAAGCAAATCTTAACTTCCATACCCAGTGAAGATATCTTCTGAAAACAAAGACAAAATAAAGGCTTTATTGGATGTAAAAAAAAAAAAAAAAAAAAAGCTGAAAGAATTCATTACCAGCAGTCACACACTATAAAAAATGTAAAATGAAGTCCATCAGGCAGAAGAAAAATGTGCCAAATGGATATCATGAACTACACAAGGGAATGGAAAGCGTTGGAAATGGTAAATATGTGGGTAAATATATAATGATTTGTTCTTATTTATAAACCACTTTAAATATTTAAATAATAAAAAAGTATGAGGATGCATTTCACTATAATAGTATTATGCAAATATATGTGGTGGCAATATATAAATAATGAATCAATTAATTGAAAAGACACACTAAAAAGCAACTGAATTCAGTAATAATTTTCAATGGATGGTTTTTAATTTCATCACAATATTATCCACATATATTTTAAAACAGCCATGCATTTATGTGTAAACACATATGTGTAAATACATTTATGTTTATTACTTACTCCTGATGAACATGTGGATTTGTGGACTCCTTGCAACAACTCACTGTCCAGGATGTTCTGTAAGCCACAGACAGGAAATCACAGTACTGAGATTCTTTTGTAAAGCAAACAAGAATCCTATGACAGTGTAACATGGACACTTTCCCTCTCATTAGCACCTTGATAAAAGTCCATTTTATGGCAAAAATGAATAAGACAGAAAACAACAAATGTAGGCAAGGATGTGGAGAAAGGGGAACCCTCTTACACTGTTGTTGGGAATGCAAGCTGGTACAGCCACTCTGGAAAACAGTATGGAGGTTCCTCAAGAAGTTAAAACTAGAGCTACCCTATGACCCAGCAATCACACTACTGGGTATTTACCCCAAAGATACAGATGTAGTGATCTGAAGGGGCACGTGCACCCCAGTGTTAATAGCAGCAATGTCCACAATAGCCAAACTGTGGAAGGAGCCAAGGTGTCCTTCAACAGATGAATAGATAAAGAAGATGCAATTCATATATACAATGGAATATTACTCAGCCATTAGACAGGATGAATACCTACCATTTATATCAATGTGGATGGAACTGGAGGGTACTATGCTAAGTGAAATAAGTCAATCAGAGAAAGACAACTGTCATATGGTTTCACTCATATGTGGAATATAAGAGTGCAAAAGATCATTGGGGAATGGAGGGAAAACTGAATGGGAACAAATCAGAGAGGGAGACAAACCATGAGAGACTCTTGACTCTGGGAAACAGAGGGTTGCAGAAGGGGAGGTGCATGAGAGGATGGGATGGTTGGGTGATGGGCATTAAGGAGGGCATGTGATGTGATAAGCACTGGGTGTTATACACAACTGATGAATCACTGAACACTACATCAGAAACTAACGATGTACACTATGTTGGCTAATTGAATTTAAATTAAAAAAACACACACACAAGAAAAATAGTCCATTTTACCTATTTGGGTTTCCAAAATCTACTCTAGCCACCATATATGCTGTACCATAAAATGGAGTCTTGCACATAGCAGGCACTCAATAAATAGTTGACCAACAAATGCACGGCATCTCCAACATCATCAATATATGGCTACTATTTTTTGATGGCTACCACAAAAGAGAGCGATAAGTCCTGAGTCACAAGTACCAGTATTTAAACTTGAGATCTAAACTTAATATCTCTTCTCAACTTACTCTGCCTCTCGCACTGCAAATCTTCAAGCTCTTCATGCCATGTCTCCAATGACTCTAGCCACATTCCCTGAAGCTACACAGCATTGGCAGGACCCAATGCAGTAGATCAGTCTTCAGAGGGGGACTCAAAAGGATACATTTAAATCACAAAAGAACCAATTGGAAGTTGCAATTATGATCAGCAAAGCAGACCTGTATTTTGTGCATAATTTAAATGACTATAGGATTGCTCTGTACGTATCAGCTGGGAAAAAAACACCACTTTCTTGGGGCACCTGGGTGGCTCAGTTGTTAAGCATCTGCCTTTGGCTCAGGTCATGATCCCAGGGTCCTGGGATCGAGCCCCGTATTGGGCTCCCTGCTCTGCAGGAAGCCTGCTTCTCCCTCTCCCACTCCCCTTGCTTGTGTTCCTGCTCTTGCTATCTCTCTCTCTGTCAAATAAATAAAATCTTTTTTAAAAACAAGAAAAAACACCACTTTCTGTATAGGCATAAAAATGAGACATGAGGGGCACCTGGGTGCCTCAGTAATTAAGGGTCTGCCTTTGGCTCAGGTCATGATCTCAGGGTCCTGGGATCAAGCCCTGCATCGGGCTCCCTGCTCAGTGGGAAGCCTGCTTCTCCCTCTCCCACTCGCCCTGCTTGTGTTCCCTCTCTCACTGTGTCTCTCTCTGTCAAATAAATGAATAAAATCTTAAAAAGAAAAAATGAGACATGAGCAGCCTGTTGTACCTAGGTGAAAATTTCACCTTGAAATAACTTTACCACTCCCAGACCCTCATAATGAAGACTATACCTGCTGACCTTGTTGCCTTTATTCCGGACAAGTTCAAGGTGTTAGAATTACTATGGTCATAAACCACTCAAAGAGTCAAAGATCATGGTCTACTTAGAATGCATAATATCAGACTTTCTTAAAAACCAAAGGGGGTTCAAAAAGATCTTGCTTTTCCTCTGGGAAGTTCCCAGTGCTTACAGTCCAAAACATCCCTGCAATAAACAATGGATTCCCACCCAAGCTTTAGCTCATTCACACCTATTTTACTTACTGCCTGTCATTTTTCCTCAGTGGTGCCCCACTCATCCCCACGGCTCAGACAGAACTGAAGAAATTCTCATACCGCCGGCTCAGGCAGCTTCATGGGAACGAGGAAATATTATCCACACTCTGCCTAAAACGACAGCTCAGGCAGAGTGGGAGCAGTCAGTAAGCCTCGTTTTCCTAATTTCATATTTGATTGAACATTATTAAAAGAACTGTTAAAGTTATGAAATTCTGCGCTCATATTAGGTTTAGGATAGGGTGGCTAAGGACACATATAAAAAGAGTTATTCTCCTTCTTTTCTTAGTAATAACACTTAGCACTCAGATATTGCTTTTCATCTCCATCACTCTTTAGGAACATTAACTATACAATTTCACTACGTTAACTGCAAAGAGAGAGAGTCAGAAATGGCCCTATAATTTTGTAGTCACTTTGGTAGAATTCATTGTCTCTCAAAATGATATACTACACTCCAGAGCCTATGTTTTAACCTGGTTTAAGGTAGGAAGGTAAGGAAGGGGGGAAGGATGGGAAAATGTCATATTCTAAAATAACAGAGATCTCAGAAGCCTAGCTAGGAGTCCAAGGATACAGCCTGTGGATTTATACATGGAATAGTTAGTGAGCTGAAGGACATAACTACATTTTGAATAGTGGTGTTATACTTAGCATATAACAGTTTGTATTTTTTTTTTTTAAAGGCGAAAGTTTCCAAATCCCTCCTAGCAGAGAAAAGTTCCTCCAAGTTAAAAGAAAAATTTTTGGAGTACAATAAGTATATGGATTTAACATAAAGAAAAGGCATGCTACTATTGATACCATTTTTGGTACTACTTTTATAGCTGCCATTTCTGGAAAAGAAACCGTGGGAGAGCCGCCATGCTAAGTACTTCAAATATACTCATTTGACTCAGTTTTCCCACTTGCAAAATGAAGAAATTTATGTAGAGCAAAGATCAGCACACTACAGCCCATGGGCTAAATGCAAGTACTATTTTTGTAAATGAGGTTTTATTAGAACATAGCCATGCCCATTCATTTACAAATTGTGTATGACCATTTTCCCACAACCAGGACAGAGCTGCAGAGCTGCAACTAAAACAATATGGCCTGAAAACCTTAAAATATTTACTCTCTGGTCTTTTAAAGAAAAGGTTTGCTATCCTCTGGTCTAGAAGATGTTTTCACAGGACCTTCAAATACTAACATCTCATATGCCTCTGACTCTGGGTACTGGGAACTCTTTCTCTACTTTGTCCACTAGTAACATCAAGCCACAAAAACAGCATATTGCCCTGAATTTGCTGATGTGTTGTTAGGTAGGCTTCTATATCAGTGTCAGTTCTTTGGAAAAATACTGTATTTCCAATTCTATAATAATTGACTTATCAGCCCATGGTTGCAAGCTAACAACTTCAGTTAATCCCATTTTAAACTATACTGTTGATAACACCCACATCAACTACTAAAAAGTAAAATTACAGGGCCCCCTGGGGGCTCAGTCAGTTAAGCGTCTGCCTTTGGCTCAGGTCATGAACCCAGGGTCCTGGGATCAAGCCATGAGTCGGGCTCTCAGCTCTGAGGGGAGTCGGCTTCTCTCTCTCCCTCTGACCACCCCCCGCCCCTGACTGGTTCTCTCTCTCTCTCTCTCAAATAAATAAAATCTTTTTTAAAAAAGTAAAATTATAGAATTCTAGTAAATGACACCAATAAAAAAAGAACATCAAATTCTGTCACTTTCTCCTTCACTCTCTCAATTCATTGCTTCTTCTCCCTTTCCTCTGCCATGAGTGAGCCCCCTGTCTGTTGCCAGATCACCTCATAGTTGAATTATTGCTTGAGCAGCATTCAGCCCAATCCTAGGCACAAAGTAGAAGTCTACACATCTGAAATCGAAGACTTGCCTTTTGAAAGAATAAGAGCTGGGGTCCTAAGAATTTTTCTTAAGTGTTCTCATTTATTTCCACAACCAGAAGCAATGAAGGGCTACCTTATTTTTCCATATCCTTTCATATTTATAATTTTCACATAGGGCCTAAGAAGTAACAATCTGATAGAATACATGATTAGGATGAAAATTGGGTGGGGGAAAGATGGCAGAGGAGTAGGGGACCCTATTTCAACTGGTCCCCGGAATTGAGCTGGATATCTACCAGACCACTCTGAGCACCCATGAAAGCAGCCTGAGATGTAAGAAGATCTGGATCTCTACAAACAGAATATCGCAGGCGGTTGGTTTTGAGGTACGAAGCAGGGAGCCGTGATTCTGTGGGCAGATATCAGAGGATAAACTACAGCAGGAGGGTGCCTGGCCGTAGGGATCCTACACCTCTGGTGAGCGACAGCCTCGCGCACTGGGGACGGGGCACAGACTCACAGACCGGTAGCGGCGGGGAAAGGACTTTAGGGCAGCCCCCGGGGCGGAAATCCAGAGCGGAGGGGTCGCGTGGGTGAACTGGGAGCAGCTGGCGGTTTTAGAAGCACAAAGGGCAGAGACGTGCCCCGACCTGGAGGCGAGGACTGGGAGTGCTGCAGAGGGGCGCACAACCCAGGATGCTGAAGTTTATAGCAGCACAGACAGAAATGGAGAGACTGCAGCCTGGAGAGCTCACTGAAGAACAGACTGTGATCTCTCTGCTGAGGCAGAGGGTGGAAAATGGTCTCTTCTGCTCTGACTCTCAGAAGAGACACAGAAAGCTGCCAGGGAAAGCCGCCAGAGAACAAAAGCCCCAAAAAATGGTTTTCACTGAGCCCATCCCCCCCCACAGGGAGCAGGGCAACTCTGCCCAAACAGGGTTGCCTGAGTAACAGTGCAGCAGGCCCCTCCCCCAGAAGACAGGCTGGGAAAACAAAAGGCCAGCAACCCTAAGGTCCCTAGAAAACAGGTGCATCCTGCTTGGGTTGTGGTCAATAAATTGGACTCTATACATTCCCTCAACCACTCCTCAACAGAATGACTAGGAGGAGGAACCCCCAAAATAGGAAAGACTCAGAGATTATGACTTATGCCACAGATTTACAAATGGATTCAGATATAACCAAGATGTTGGAAATGGAATTCAGGCTAGCAATTGTGAAGACAATAGCTAGAATGGAGAAATCAATTAATGGCAACACAGAGTCTCTACGGGCAGAAATGAAAGGTGAATTGGCAGAACTTAAAAATGCTGTCAATGAGGGGCGCCTGGGTGGCTCAGTCGTTAAACGTCTGCCTTCAGCTCAGGTCATGGTCCCAGGGTCCTGGGATCGAGCCCTGCATCGGGCCCCCTTCTCGGTGGGAAGCCTGCTTCTCCCTCTCCCACTCCCCCTGCTTGTGTTCCCTCTCTCTCTGTGTTTCTCTCTGTCAAATAAATAAATAAAATCTTTTTTAAAAAAATGCTATCAATGAGATCCAATCTAATCTAGATAATCTAACAGCTAGGGTAAGCAAGGCAGGAGAACAAATTAGTGACCTGGAAGACCATTTAATAGATAAAAAGGGAAAAGAGGAGGCCAGGGAAATACAACTCAGAATCCATGAAAATAGAATCAGAGAAATAAGTGACACCATGAAACATTCCAATGTCAGAATTATCGGAATCCCTGAGGGGGTGGAGAGAGAGAGAGGACTAGAAGATATATTTGAGCAAATCGTAGCTGAGAACTTCCCTAATCTGGGGAATGAAACAAACATTCGCGTCCTAGAGGCAGAGAGGACCCCTCCCAAGATCAAGGAAAACAGGCCAACACCCTGACATATAATAGTAAAACTCGCAAATCTTAGAACCAAGGAAACCATCTTAAGGGCAGTTAGGGGGAAGAGATTCCTTACGTACAGAGGGAGGAACATCAGAATAATGTCAGACCTATCCACAGAGACCTGGCAAGCCAGAAAGGCCTGGCAAGACATATTCAGGGTACTAAACAAGAAGAACATGCAGCCAAGAATACTTTATCCAGCAAGGCTGTCATTTAGAATGGATGGAGAGATGCAGAGCTTCCAAGACTGGCAGAAACTGAAAGAATATGTGACCACTAAGCCAGCCCTGCAAGAAATATTAAGGGGGGTTCTATAAAAGGAGAAAGACCCCAAGAGTGATATAGAAAAGAAATTTATAGGAAAAAGAAAAGGTCTTTTTCAAGAAAAAACAAGGTCTTCACAGGCAACATGATGACAATAAATTCATATCTTTCAATAATCACTCTCAACGTGAACGGCCTAAATGCTCCCATAAAATGCACAGGGTTGCAGACTGGATAAAAAGACAGGACCCATCTATATGTTGTCTACAAGAGACTCATTTTGAACCTAAAGATACATCCAGACTGAAAGTGAGGGCATGGAAATCCATCTTCCATGCCAGCTGACCTCAAAAGAAAGCTGGGGTAGCAATTTTTTTTTTTTGAAGTAAAGAAAAGAGTGGAATTTAATCTTTACTTACAGGACACTGCAAGAGAGGAGATTCCACATAGAAATAAGAAACCCACTGAGAGGAGGAGCTTCATACAGGTTGTAGTTTGGAACTGGTCAAGTAGAGTTTCATTGTAAAAGGTGCTAAAATAACAAAACACATTTAAAAAGAGTTCTTAGTAGAGAAACAGTAAGACAAACTTCTACCCAAAAGAGTACACAACAAACAACTTTCTGCCTCAGGTGTACAATCTAAAAGTTAAAAGTCCCAGGAGTGCCATCCTGAACTTGGAACGTATAGCCTTCAGAGATAGTTTATGGCACAACATTCTGATCTTCCTTTTCCTCTACAGAGAAATACTTCTCAATCAAGTTTAATGAAGCTTTATACACAGACTCATTTTCATGGTTTTGTAGAGCTTCAATTTTGTCCAAATCTCCACATTCTTCAATCATTATACTAAGTTTCTCAGTTTCACCTAGTTTCTCAGCAGCCTGAAAGATGTTTGAAATGGCATCCAGAATAACCAGAATAATTTTGGTATCTTTTGCAGTTAAGAGGTTCATCAATGGTTCTATTATGCCACAATGAATGAGGTATACAATCTGTTCAACTGTCCCACCACTTGTATAGTTGGTCACAGCCCAGACAGCTTCCTTTTGTGTCTTAAAGTCTGCCTTAGAGAGAACACCAATGAGGAATGGGACTAATCCATGATTCACAACTTGCTGTATCTGGTCCTGGTGACCAGCTGTGATGTTTGACATTGTCCACATAGCTTTCTTCTGAATATTAGTTTAGGGGTTCATTAGGAGGCTGGGAAAAACAGCAAGTGCTCCTGCATCTATTACAACCTGAGTCTGTTCATCTGTCCCAGTGATAATATTTCCTATGGCTCTTAGTGCAGGAGTCACAATGGGCAATTCAGTAGCTCCTAGAAGCTTCACAATCTGGGGCACAACTCCTGTTTTCACAACCATTTCAATCCGTTCATTTGGACCATCTGTAAGGTAGGAAATGGCCCAGCAGGTATCTGCCAATACCTCTGGATCATCATGATGCAGGAGACGAACTAAGGTAGGAAGAATCTGCTCAACAGCATCTAATGGGGGTGCAGAATTCTTGTTGTGACAAAGGTTTGAAACTGTCCAAGTAAGGTTACGTAAATAATCACATGCTAAAGATGACATATCAGGAACTACAAGGAGAGCCAATAGTGGGTCAACTGCACCATACTTGATAACCAAGTCTCAAAAAACTGAATGATCACCTGCAATGTTTCCTAGAGCCCATACAGCTTGTTCACTGATGTGGGCATGGGAAGATGCCAACAGAGAAATGAATGCTGGGATAACACCTCCATCTACCACAGCCTTGGTCTGTTCTGACGTCCCAAAAGCAATGTTAGTGAGAGCCCAAGCAGATTCAAACTGAATGGGACTACAATCAGTTCTGCCCAAGAAGAACACAAATTTTGGAATCAAACCACCCCGGATTATGTTGTCTATGGGGGGCTGTTTTTCCCTAGAAAGCAGTTTCCTAGCAGCTTGAGTAGCCTGGAGTTGGCTTTCCAAATTGTTGCTATTTAAGCCTTTGACAATGTCATCAACAGACCAATTTACAGTGCCCTGGTTGTTGCGGTTTTCCTGTAGTGGAGAGGTAGCATCATCAGGAAACAAGCTTACGTTTCTCCTTTTCAGCATCTGGTCATCCTTCTTAGCTTTCTTCAGCTCCACATTAACTTCTATTCAGCGCCGCCTCATTTCTGTACTCTTTCCCCTTGTTCTTGAATCTGTTAAGGTGGGCAGCTGGTGAATTAGCATTCTCGTTGGTGGACATGGTTATGAGACAAAGGGAGAAAGCTACACGGCCGGCTCAGGCTTCCACAGGAGGCAGTCCAGGGCACGCAGGCTGTGGGTCAGCTGCCCTCAAAATGTCCACCACAGATCACCCCAAAGACGGTGTGGCTCGTGCAGCTGGCTGGCACGATTTAAATTTCCCAGTCAGGGGTAGCAATTATTATATCAGACAAATTAGATTTTAAACTAAAGACTGTAGTTAGAGACACAAAAGAACACTATATCATTTTTAAAGAGTCTATCCAACAAGAAGATCTAACAATTGTAAATATTATGTAGTTGGCTGCCCCCAACATGGAAGCAGCCAACTACATACGCCAACTGTTAACCAAAATAGTCATATTGATAACAATACCTTAATTGGAGGAGACCTCAATACTCCACTCTCAGCAATAGACAGATCATCAAACAGAAAATCAACAAAGAAACAAGAGCTTTGAATGACATACTGGACCAGATGGACCTCATAGATATATACAGAACATTCCACCCTAAAACAAGAGAATACTCATTCTTCTTGAGTACACATGGAACTTTCTCCAGAATAGACCACAGACTGGGTCACAAATCAGGTCTCAACCGATACCAAAAGATTGAGATAATTCCCTGGATCTTCTCAGACCATATGCTTTAAAACTGGAACTCAATCACAAGAAAAAATTTGGCAGAAATTCAAACACTTGGAAGCTAAAGACCACTCTGCTCAAGAATGTTTGGGTCAACCAGGAAATCAAAGAAGAACTTAAACAATTCATGGAAACCAATGAGAACAAAAACACATCGGTCCAAAACCTATGGGATACTGCAAAGGTGGTCCTAAGGGGGAAATACATAGCCATCCAAGCCTCACTCAAAAAAATAGAAAAATCCCGAATTCACCAACTAACTCTACACCTTAAAGAACTAGAGAAAAAGCAACAAATGATGCCTAAGCCACTCATAAGAAGAGAAATAATTAAGATTAGAGCAGAGATCAATGAATTAGAAACCAGAAACACAGTAGAACAGATCAACGAAACTAGAAGCTGGTTCTTTGAAAGAATTAATAAGATCAATAAACCACTGGCCAGACTTATCCAAAAGAAAAGAGAAAGGACCCAAATTAATAAAATTATGAATGAAAGGGGAGAGATCACGACTAACACCAAGGAAATAGGAACAATTAGTAGAAATTATTATCAACAACTATATGCCAATAAACTGAGCAATCTGGATGAAATGGAGGCCTTCCTGGAAACCTATAAACTGCCAAGACTGAAACAGGAAGAAATTGACAACCTGAATAGGCCAATAACCAGTAACAAGACTGAAGCAGTCATCAAAAACCTCCCAAAACACAAGAGTCCGGGGCCTGATGGATTCCCTGGGGAATTCTACCAAACATTCAAAGAAGAAATAATACCTATTCTCCTGAAGCTGTTTCAAAGAATAGAAACAGAAGGAAAGCTTCCAGACTCATTTGATGAGACCAGCATTACCTTAGTCCCCAAACCAGGCAAAGACCCCATCAAAAAGGAGAATTTCAGACTGAAATCCCTGATAATTATGGATTCCAAAATCCTCAACAAAATCCTAGCTAATAGGATCCAACAATACATTAAAAGGATCATCCACCATGACCAAGTGGGATTTATCCCCGGGATGCAAGGGTGGTTCAACATTCGCAAATCAATCAATGTGATACAATACATTAATAAGAGGAGAGAGAAGAACCATAAGGTCCTCTCAATTGATGCAGAAAAAGCATTCGACAAAATACAACATCCTTTCCTGATTAAAACTCTTCAAGTATAGGGATAGAGGGAACATTCCTGAAGTTCATAAAATCCATCTATGAAAAACCCACAGCAAATATCATCCTCAATGGGGAAAAGCTGAGAGCCTTTCCCTTAAGATCAGGAATACGTCAAGGGTGCCCACTCTCACCACTATTGTTCAACATAGTACTAGAAGTCCTAGCAACAGCAATCAGACAACAAAAAGAAATAAAAGGTATTCAAATTGGCAAAGAAGAAGTCAAACTCTCTGTCTTTGCAGATGACATGATACGTTATGTGGAAAACCCAAAAGACTCCACCCCCAAATTACTAGAACTCATACAGCAATTCAGTAATGCAGCAGGATACAAAATCAATGCACAGAAATCCGTTGCTTTCTTATACACTAACAATGCAAATGTACAAAGAGAAATTAGAGAAACAATTCCATTTACAATAGACCAAAAACCATAAGATACCTTGGAATAAACCTAACCAAAGAGGTAAAGGATCTATACTCTAGGAACTACAGAACACTCATGAAAGAAATTGAAGAAGACACAAAAAGATGGGAAAACATTCCATGCTCATGGATTGGAAGAATAAACATTGTTAAAATGTCTATGCTACCTAGAGCAATCTACACATTCAATGCAATCCCCATCAAAATACCATCAACTTTTTTCAAAGAAATGAAGCAAATAATCCTAAAATTTGTATGGAACTAGAAAAGATCCCGAATAGCCAGAGGAATGTTGGAAAAGAAAAGCAAAGCTGGTGTCATCACAATTCTGGACTTTGAGCTCTATTACAAAGCTGTCATCATCAAGACAGTATGGTACTGGCACAAAAACAGACACATAGATCAATGGAACAGAATAGAGAACCCAGAAATGGACCCTCAACTCTATGGTCAACTAATCTTCAACAAAGCAGGAAAGAATGTCCAATGGAAAAAAGACAGTCTCTTCAACAAATGGTGTTGGGAATATTGGACAGCCACATGCAGAAGAATGAAACTGGACCATTTCCTTACACCACACACAAAAATAGACTCAAAATGGTTGAAAGACCTAAATGTGAGACAGGAGTCCATCAAAATCCTACAGGAGAACAGAGCCGACCTCTTCGACCTCAGCCACAGCAACTTCTTCCTAGAAACATCGCCAAAGGCAAGGGAAGGGAGGGCAAAAATGAACTATTGGGACTTCATAAAGACAAAAAGCTTTTGAATCACAGATCTGTACCTCTGAAGCAAATAATGCAATATATGTTAAGAAAAAAAAAAAGAAGAAGAAGAAGATAGCAGGAGGGGAAGAATGAAGGGGGGGAAATCGGAGGGGGAGACGAACCATGAGAGACGATGGACTCTGAAAAACAAACTGAGGGTTCTAGAGGGGAGGAGGGTGGGAGGATGGGTTAGCCTTGTGATGGGTATTAAAGAGGGCACATTCTGCATGGAGCATTGGGTGTTATGCACAAACAATGAATCATGGAACACTACATCAAAAACTAATGTTGTAATGTATGGTGATTAACATAACAATAAAAAGTTAAAAAAAAAGAAAAAGCTTTTGCACAGCAAAAGAAACAGTCAACAAAACCAAAAGACAACCGACAGAATGGAAGAAGATATTTGCAAATGACATATCAAATAAAGGGCTAGTATCCAAAATCTATAAAGAACTTATTAAACTCAACACCCAAAGAACAAATGATCCAATCAAGAAATGGGCAGAAGACATGAACAGACATTTTTCTAAAGAAGATATCCAAATGGCCAACAGACACATGAAAAAGTGCTCAACATCGCTCGGCATCAGGGAAATCCAAATCAAAACTTCAATGAGATATCACCTCCTCACACCAGTCAGAATGGCTAAAATTAACAAGTCAGGAAACGACAGCTGTTGGCAAGGATGCAGAGAAAGGGGAACTCTCCTACACTGTTGGTGGGAATGCAAGCTGGTGCAGCCACTCTGGAAAACAGTATGGAGGTTCCTCAAAAAGTTGAAAATAGAGCTACCTTATGACCCAGCAATTGCACTACTGGGTATTTACTACAAATATACAAATGTAGGGATCCGAAGGGGTACATGCACCCCAATGTTTACAGCAGCAATGTCCACAATAGCCAAACTATGGAAAGAGCCAAGATGTCCATCGACAGACGAATGGATAAAGATGTGGCATATATATACAATGGAATATTATGCAGCCATCAAAAGGAATGAAATCTTGCCATTTGCAACGACATGGATGGAACTGGAGGGTATTATGCTGAGCGAAATAAGTCAATCAGAGAAAGACATGTATCATATGACCTCACTGATATGAGGAATTCTTAATCTCAGGAAACAAACTAAGTATTTGCTGGAGTGGTGGGGGGTGGGAGGGATGGGGTGGCTGGGTGATAGACATTGGGGAGGGTATGTGCTATGGTGAGTGCTGTGAATTGTGTAAGACTGTTGAATCACAGACCTGTACCTCTGAAACAAATAATATATTATATGTTAAAAAAAAAAAAAAAGAAGAAGAAGAAGATAGCAGGAAGGGGAAAATGAAGGAGGGGAAATTGGAGGGGGAGACGAACCATGAAAGACTATAGACTCTTGAGAAACAAACCGAGGGTTCTAGAGGGGAGGGTGGGGGGGGGATGGGTTAGCCTGGTGATGGGTATTAAAGAGGGCATGTACTGCATGGAGCACTGGGTGTTATATGCAAACAATGAATCATGGAACACTACATCAAAAATAATGATGTAATGTATGGTGATAACATAACATAATAAAAAAAAATGGGCAGAAGACATGAACAGACACTTCTCTGAAGAAGACATACAAATGGCTAACAGACACATGAAAAAATGTTCATCATCATTAGCCATCAGGGAAATTCAAATCAAAACCACATTGAGATACCACCTTACACCAGTCAGAATGGCAAAAATTGACAAGGCAAGAAACAACAAATGTTGGAGAGGTTGTGGAGAAAGGGGAACCCTCTTACACTGTTGGTGGGAATGCAACTGTTTGGAAAACAGTGTGGAGGTGCCTCAAAAATTTAAAAATAGAGCTACCCTATGACCCAGCAATTGCACTACTGGGTATTTACCCCAAAGACACAGATGTCATGAAAAGGGCCATATGCACCCCAATGTTCATAGTAGCAATGTCCACAATAGCCAAACTGTGGAAGGAGCTGAGATGCCCTTCAACAGATGAATGGATAAAGAAGATGGGGTCCATATATACAATGGAATATTACTCAGCCATCAGAAAGGATGAATACCCAACTTTTACATCAACATGGATGGGACTGGAGGAGATTATGCTAAGTGAAATAAGTCAAGCAGAGAAAGTCAATTATCATATGGTTTCACTTATTTGTGGAACATAAGGAATAGCATGGAGAACATTAGGAGAAGGAAGGGAAAAATGAAGGGGGGGAGACTGGAGGGAGAGATGAACCATG
This sequence comes from Halichoerus grypus, assembly GCF_964656455.1. Classification (NCBI taxonomy): domain Eukaryota; kingdom Metazoa; phylum Chordata; class Mammalia; order Carnivora; family Phocidae; genus Halichoerus; species Halichoerus grypus. The sequence continues at coordinate 45,660,780 of NC_135713.1, read as the reverse complement.
AAAGACTATGGACTCTGAGAAACAAACTGAGGGTTTTAGAGGGGTGGTGGGGTAGGTTAGCCCAGTGATGGGTATTAAGGAGGGCACGTACTGCATGGAGTACTGGGTGTTATACGAAAACAATGAATCGCGGATCACTACATCAAAAACTAATGATGTATTGTATGGTGACTAATATAATAAAATAAAATTTAATAAATAAATAAATAAACACTGTAGCCTTAAGATAAAATAAAAATTTTGCTTCATCCTAAATAAATAAATAAATAAATAAATAAATAAAATATTAAAAAAACAACTCTAAGTTTCGTTGATCTTTTCTATTGCTTTTCTACTCTCTCTTTCATTATTTCTACTCTAATCTTTCTAATTTCCTTCCTTCTGTTAACTTTGGGCTTAGCTTATTCTTCTTTCTCTAGTTCCTTGAGGTGTAAAGTTTGGTGGTTTATTTGAGATCTTTATTATTTCTTAATATAGGCATTCATCACTATAAACTGTCCTCATAGAACTACTTCTGCTACATCCCATAAATTTGGGTATGTTGGGTTTCCATTTTCATTTGTCTCAAGATACTTTCTTATTCCTTTTTGATCCATTGGTTGCTCAGGAGTGTATTAGTTTTCAACTATTTGTGAATTTGGCTATTTCTGCTATTGATTTCTGGTTTCAGCCTAGTGTGGTCAGAAAAGATACTTGATATAATTTCAGTCTTGAATTTGTTAAGACTTTTTTGTGGCCTAAAATATGATCTATCCTAAAGAATATTCCGTGTGCATTTGAAAAGTATGTGTATTTTGCTACCATTGGATGGAATGTTCTGTGTATGTCTGTTAGGTCCATTTGGTCTATAGTGTTTTTCAAGATCACCGTTTCTCTGTTGATTTTCTGTCTCAGTTGTCTACCCACTGTTGACAGTAGGGTGTTAAAGTCCTCTATTCTTATTGTGTTGCTGTTTCTCCTTTCAGTTCTATTAATATTTGCTTTATATATAAAGGTGCTCTGATGTTAGGTATATAAATATTTAAATTATTATATTCTCTTGAAGAATTGGCCCTATTGTCATTACGTAATGACCTCCTTTGTCCCTTGTGACAGTTTTTGACTTACAGTCTATTTTTTCTGATAGAAACATAGCCACCCTGTGGTTACCATTTGCATGGAATATCTCTACTTTCAGCCTATGTATGTCCTTAAAATTAAAGCGAGTCTCTTAGTGGTAACATAGAGTTAGATCTTTTTCTTTAATCCATTCAGTTGCTGTATGCCTTTTGATTGGGGAATTTAATTCATTTACACTTAATTATTGATAGGTGAAGACTCACCATTGCCAATTTTTTTATTATGTTCAGTTAGCCAGCATATAGTACATCATAAATTTTTATTGTAGTGTTCAATGATTCATTAGTTGCATATAACACCCAGTGCTCATTTTCTGACTTTTTTTAAAAAATATTTATTTGAGAGACACAGAGATAGTGAGAGAGCATGAGTGGGAAGGAGGGGGAGAAGCAGACTCCCCACTGAGGAGGGAGCCCGCTGCAGGGCTGGATCCCAGGTCCCTGGGATCATGAACTGAGCCAAAGACAGATGCTTAACCGACTGAGCCACCCAGATGCCCCTGTTTTCTGACTTTTATAGTTACTTTGTTCCCTTGTTCATTTCTTACTGTAGTCCTCTGTGATTTTGACTTTCTGTGATGGTATGCTTTGATTCCTTTCTCTTTATCTTTTCTGTATCTACTACAGGATTTCCTTTGTGATTACCATGAGGCTTACATTAAACATCTTATGGGGCACCTGGATGTCTCAGTTGGTTAAGTGTCTGACTCTTGATTTTTGGCTAAGGTCATGATCTCAGGGTCATGAAGTCGAACCCCACGTGGTGCTCCACACTTAGTGCAGAGTCTGCCTGAGATCCTCTCCCTCTGCCTCAAGTTAAATAAATCTTTTTTTAAAAAATCTTGTAGTTATAGTAGTCTATTTTAAGCTGATAACTTAAGTTCAATCACATACAAAAACTCCACCCTTTTCTCCCCCCATGTGTTATGTTTTTGATGTCATAATTTACTTCTTTTTATACTATGTATCCATTAGCAAATTATTATAGTTATAATTATTTTTAATATGTTCTTTTAACTTTTATGCTATAGTTAAGAGTGATTCATGTACCATCATTACAATACTTAGGGAAGTCTAAATTTGACAATATATTTACCTTCACTAGTGAGTTTTATACATTCATTTGTTATAATGTTGTTATTGGCATCCTTTCATTTCAGCTTAAAGAACTCCCTTTACAATTTCTTGTAGGGCAGGTCTAGTGTTGATAAATCCCCTCATCTTTGGTGTATTTGGAAAAATCTTTTCTCTCTCCTTCATTTATGAATGACAGCTTTGCCAAGTACAGTATTTTGAATTGGCAGTTTTTTCTTTCAAAACTTTGAATATATCATCCCACTCTCTCCTGGCCTACAAGTTTTCTCCTGAGAAATCCACTGATTGGGGCACCTGGGTGGCTCACTCATTAAGCATCTGCCTTCAGCTCAGGTCATGATCCCAGGGTCCTGGGATTGAGCCCTGCATTGGGCTCCCTGCTCGGCCGGAAGCCTGCTTCTCCCTCTGATTCTCCCCCTGCTTGTGTTCCCTCTCTAGCTGTCTCTCTCTGTCAAATAAATAAATAAATGATGATAGATAGATAGATAGATAGATAGATGATAGATAGATGATAGATAGATAGATAGATAGATAGATAGATAGATAGATAGATGATAGATAGATGATAGATAGAAATCCACTGATTGTCTTTCAGGGTTTCCCTTATGACAAGTCTCTGTGATAAGATAGGGTTTCCCCTGTGACAAGTCTCTTTTCTACTGCTTTTAAAAATCTGTCTTTGATATTTTCCATTTTAATTACAGCATGTCTTAATGAGGTCCTTTTTGGGTTCAATATGTTTGGGGTCCTTTGTGTCTCATGTATCTGCATGTCCATATCTCTCCCCAAATTTAGGGAGTTTCAGCCATTATTTTTCTAAATAGACTTTCTTCCCCTTTCCCTCTCTCTTCTCCTTCTGGAACTCCCATAATGCATAAATTGTTTCACTGCACAATTTACCATAAGTCCAATAGGCTTTCTTCAGTCTTTTTCTTTTTTCTCCCCTTTTTTTTTTCCTTTTTTGCTTCTCTGACCAGATAATTTCAAATGATTTGCCTTCGATTTCATTGATTCTTTCTTCTGCTTGATCAAGTCTGTTGTTGAAGTTCTCTACTGAATTTTTCAATTCAGTGGTATTCTTCAGCTCTAGAATTTCTGTTTGGGGTTTTTTATGGTTTCTATTTTTTTTGTTGAATTTTATTTGTTCATGTGTTGTTTTTCTAATTTTGTTTAGTTCTGTGTATTATTTTGTGGTTCACTAAACTTCTTTAAGAGGATTTTTTCTGAATTCTTTTTCAGTCAATTCATGCATATTCATTTCTTTGGGGTCATTTATTGGAACTTTATTAGTTTCCTTTGGTAGCTTTTTGTTTCTCTGATTATTCACAATTTGGTGTCTGTACATTTGAAGAAGTGGTCAGCTCTTCTAGTCTTAGGCAGGGAAAGACCTTCACCAGTCACTCAGCCTCGGGTTCTGAAGAGGCCATTGGTAACATCCACAGGCAGGCAGGGCTTATGACAGGGGTCTCTGTTGGGCAGGGCCACTGCCCAGGCTTGAGGATAAGTGAGACGACTGGCTGGATTCTACAGTTGGGCAGGTCTGCTGGCTGGGCTTCACAGGTGGGTAGCGGTGCTGGCTGGGCTCCCTGGTTGGGTGGGGCTGTAGGCTGAGCTCCCTGACTGAGCACTGCAATCACATGGGGTCACAGGCTAGGCTCTGTAATCAGGTGGAGTTGCTGTCTGTGCTCTGCAGTTGCCCTTGCCAGGGGCTGCAGGCTGTGCTCCCCAGCTAGACAATGGCACTGGCTGGACTGTGATTGGATGGGTCACAGGCGAGGTCCCATAATCATCACTGGTTGGGTGGGACCACAAGCTGAGTGTGACAGTTCTTCAGGGCTGCTGGCTTGTCTCTCTGCTCAGCTGGGGGCACATGCTGGTTGAGAACCTCAGACAGACAGAACAACTGGCCATGCTCCATAGTCAGATGGGGTGACTAGCTTGGCACCATACCTGGGCAGAGCTGCTGGCTGCGCTCTCTGGTCAGCTGAAGTCCCAGGTAAGGAGGTGGTGCCACCACCAAGATTTTAGCACTGGTCTCTGTGAGTCTCACCCCCTTCTTTGTTCCCAGTTGACCCCAGGTGGTCTAGCCCTGCCAAGTCCCCCAGTGTTTCCTGTAAGTGTTCCAGAACACTGGAGAAACTGATGTCTGTCTCAGGCTTTCTTTTCCCCACTGGAGAAACTGTAGACCCAGGAAAACCCTTTCAGTGTGGTTCTGTGCTTGCCTGGTACGGGGGCGGTGGCTTGTCAAAGTGAAACTGCTCTTCTTGTATTTTAATGCAGTTTTCTCAGTGTCTCAGCCTCACTCCTGGGGTTCTGGGGCTTTCTACAAAGGCATTCTTGTTTGTAAATAGTCACTCATCCATATTTTTGTGAAGGAACTAGAACCAGGAAACTTCTGTTCTGCGATCTTGCTGATGTCACTCCTGTGCTTATATAATTCTGAATGTTACTGCATTTAGACCTGCATGCTTGTTGTTTTAGACTATTTCTCATCTTTCCCTTGTAACATATGAAGAATCTACACAGCTTTTGTGTCTTATCCTCCAATAGTAGACTCTTTTCAGAAGAGGTAGCCTCAAAGCAATACCACTTGTATCAACATCAACCTGAAGGCCAAGAGCTCACAGAAAAAGACACTGGACACAATAAATATCTCTGCATTAGAGGCAAGGATCCTAGTGGCACTCCAGCTCCTCCCAGTTTAAACCCCTAGTCCTGGCAATGGGAAGAGGTTGAAACCAGGAGGGCTCTGAGAAAGGGCACAATGGGAAGAGGCAATCTCATTCTCTTTTATGTAAGCCTCGTTTAGAATGTAATCACAGGAACAAATTTGTTGAAATATCAATTACTCTGCTATGTGCTTTACATAATTTCATTTAATCCTCTTAAGACCCATAGGAGATAGGGAATATCACCTCCATATTCACATATATGGAGGGAACCTGGTGGTAAACAGTAAGAAGTGGAGAACCAGGAGCTAAGCAGTGGTCTGGCTGATTCTCTCAACTCTCTGTTTTGACTCCCATGACATGTCCCACATATCAAAGGTCAATAAAGCCTAAGATGCAGCAAGTCAGATCCATGCATGACCTTTTTATGTTACTCTAGAACCCTAAAAGTTTCTATTTAAAATGGAGTCCTGGAGGGGCACCTGAGTGGCTCAGTCAGTTAAGCAACCAACTCTTGGTTTTGGCTCAGGTCCTGATCTCATGGGTGCTGAGATCAAGCCCTGCACTGGGCTCTGCACTCAGTGGGGAGTCTGCTTGAAGATTCTCTCCCTCTGCCCCTCCGCCCACTCATGTATGCTCACTCTCTCTCTCTCTCTCAAATAAATAAATAAAATCTTTAAAAATCAAATGGGGTCCTGGAACTGGTACAAACACATATTTCACAAAAAATGAATAATCTACTGATATTTGGTTTTTAAAAGTTACCAGAGATCAGAGACAAATATATTTCACACTCCCTCTGTCCCTTCTCCATGTGTATTAAATTTCCTAGGTCCCAGCCACATAAACAATCCTTATGTGCACAGACGCATAGGCCAAACTCACACAGATTGCACCAACCCATCTTCCCGACACAGGCCTTAATGGGTGTGGCCATGGGAGAAAGAGCATAGCTCCTGGGCCTTTGGTTAGGCAAACACTCGGGACCAAGTTTGGAAGCAGGAGCTAGAGAAGACCTAACTGCTGTGCATAATAAAGTAAAAGGAATTCTGCTATTGTTGGAGGAATAGTGGAAAGAAAGAGAAAGGTGGGAGCTGGAGCCTCTGTGGACGTACATGGCTCAAGGTATACTCTTAAGGAACAGAAATATGTCCATATTTACATATAAATCACATATAGTATGACAATTTTAAATGCTCCTACCTCCCCAACTCTAGGAAAGTTAGTTTGACCTCCTTAAACCACTAAATCACTTTTCCTGCCCTAGAAAAAAAGTAACTGAAAATATTGGAAGAAAGGTCAGAAACGGCTTTCTTAATTCTTTCAAAATGGTGAAAATTCCCATTTTATAGGCTTAAGGAAATGAGGGAAGAGGATGGTGTCACCTCAGAAGCAAGAACCTGAGGACCCTGGCCACAAGTTAAAAAATCTTGTAATCCTGTACCATTGGTTTTCATTCCTATATAGGAAGTTATTGCCTATAGAAAAATGGAAGAAGTGTGTTCCTGAAACTTCCTGGAATCTGAACAGCCAGCCCCCAGCTCTGACTGTGCTCTACCATCTGTCTCCCTGAGAGGGTGCAGAAAACAAGGATCTATGTAATGTATGGTGATTAACATAACATAATAATAAAAAAAATAAAAAAGAAAGCAAGGATCTCAGCTAGTAGATACCAGAGTTAAACTCCAATGAACTTTTCAGCCCACATTTTCCACATGCCTACCCTTCTAATCTGATTCAGCATCAGGATTCATGCAGAGGTTGACTCTTTTGAACTTATTTACAAGTTTTATCTTATGCTTGCCCACATTATGCAAGCAGTTTGCAATCTCCCCTAATTCTCTGACTTTAATTATATAATTGAACAAGCCAAAAACTCATTTTTCCCAGGAAACATTAAACATTACCATCTTAATGAAATTCTTAATGAAATGGTCCACTATGCATGCAAATGACCCATAGTGGTTGGGCCCCTAGCTTATCACTGGGTGAGGCAGTAGGACAAATACTCTTTCGTCAGTCACAGGGAATGGCAGTCCTCACCCACACTTTTGGCCGGAATGATAATTCCACAAGACCAGAAGATGGGCCTCTGTAAGACACATGGATATAATTAAGATTGGATGAAAAGAGTTTAAATGAAGTAGGAACTGATCTTAACCTATACAAATCAAAACTCCTTTTCAAAGCTGAAAGAGCTCACTTAAACTTGTCTTGCCAATTAAAAAATAAAAGTTATCAACTTTATTTGCTTTCTCTAGAGACCAGAGGTCTGAGAGATTAAGTTCTCTTCTCAACTTACGTTCCAGGATGGAAAACAGGAAATGGCAAGAATATAAGAAACCTGGGGGAACTTCTGAAATTTTCAGCATAATTAATGGATGACTCTTCAAGTATCTGTTCCTTCCCAACTGCATTTTTCAAATGCTCTTGTTGCCTAAAACTCAAATCTTATATATACCACACACCATCTTCATGCCAAAGTTACTGCCTGCCAAAAGCTAAAATGGAAGGAAGGCAGACCTGTTCACATTTTTGTTCAAATAGCATGGACAACAACGTCCTGTGCCAAGTCGACACCAAATTACAGTATTTAATAATAGGTACTATTTATGTAACAAATTCCCAGTTCTCAAACCTTGTCAAATCTTTCCATTGCCAGGAAAATGTCAAGATGCCCAAAATGTCCAACACAGAACCCTACCCTAAACATTCATGGTACTTTAGAGAAGAGAATGCAATTGTCGTAGCTATCACAGTGCCTGGCTGAGGAAGCATTATTTCTCTTCTTAAATTCTTCCGTTTTTCCAAAGAAGGACTTAAAGGAGAAGGAAAATTATATTTGTAAGCTTTTTAACAGCCTTATTGAAATATAAATCACATATCATAAAATTTACCCATTTAAAGTATATAATTCAGTGGTTTATGGTATATTATTAATTTTTTAATTGTAGAAAAATATATGTATCATAAAATTTGCCATTTTAAGTGGAATCATACAGTATTTGTCCTTTTGTGTCTGGCTCACTCCACTTAGTGTAATGTCTTCAAGGTTCATCCATGTGGTAGCATGTATGAAATTTCATTCCCTTTTATGGCTGAAAGGTATTCCATTCTATATATATACATTTGGTTTATTCATTCATCTGTTGATTATAAGTTTGTTGTTGTTGTTGTTTAATTCTTTGAATGCAGAGAATTGAGAACTCTCAAACCTCAATTCACAACACACTCTCGTCATCAGTCAAGATGTGACTCTTGTGGGTTTTCTTCATCTCTTCATCTGTAAAACATATAACTGTGTTATTTTAATTTATATGAATGCATCTGATTTATATAAATCTCATTCCATTTCTCACTTTTTCACTCAATTCTCTGTTTTTCAGCTCTGCAAATATGTCTATGTCTAGCTAACTGTTAACTGTTTAACGTTTAGTCTCTCAACCGTGGCATAAGGAGACTAAATGGTCTCATGTTATTATATTTTTTCCATTGAGGAAGATGACTCGCAAGGTAATTGCTGTCCTTCTCCGTGAGCTGCTGAACAAATCTCTTCATCTCTCCAAGCCTTGGTTTCTTCGTCTGTATAATGAGGGGTTCCACCAGATCAGAGATCCTTGATGGGTGGTATGCCTCAAATGACCAGGAAGCTTTTCCAAAATAATATGCTCAACCCAACAGCAAAATCTAAGGAGTAAAACTCTGGCATACATAAGTGTTGGGGAAAAAAAACTTGCCAGATAATTCTGATACACAGTCCTGCTAAACCCCCCAGCACAAGATGGATCTCTGAAGTCCCTTCCAGTTAATATACTAGGATTCTGTGACTATAGGGAAAATCTCTTGGTTAAGGTCCTACAGCAAACCAAAGGCTGGAACCTGGCAATAAAAATGATGCCTATGTCCCAGCTCTCTGTTTTCTAAATACAAAATCTATTTTAAAAGCATTTATGCTATTTTATTGCTACCCTCTATAAGTATATTCCAAGGCTTAACTGCTCCCTAGTTAACACATTCATCCACAACTCCTTGGGGTCAATCCTTCCTTAGCTTGGATCATGCCCTCTGGTTCTTATATTTGATAAAAGCTGAACGAGGCTGGGAACATCTTTCATTTCTATTCCAATCGGGAAGTCCTGTAGCTCAATAGGGTCACCTCTTAGTCTCTGCTTTTGCAAGGACTATAGATCGGTTTCTATAGTTTGGTTTAAGAGAAAATATTGGTCCCACTCTATACATACGGCACTGCTCCTGCTTCATCCTCTTCACGCCTTGTTCTGAATTCAATAATCAGAACTAAAATTCACAGGATTCTCTTTCTTGCCCCCAAATAACATTGTTTTAAAACTTGGAAATAGAGAGAATAGGAAGAAGAATATAAAAATTAATATAATCCCCCTACTGAAATAATTTTTCTTCATAAATATGCCCCCTACCCAATAGTCTTTGTTCGGGCTGCTATAACAAAGTGTCATATGCTGGGTGGCTTATAAATAGGCACTTTTTTTCTCATGGTTCTGGAACCTGGAAGTCCAAGATCAGGGGACAAGCATGGTTGGGTTCTGGTGAGGGCCCTCTTACAGGCTGTAGACTGCCAAGTTCCTACTGTAACCTCACCTGGCAGAGAGCAGAGAGGAAGCAAGCTCTTCATGACTCTTACGAGGACACTAATCTCCCCATTAGGGCCCCACCCTCATGCTTTCCTCTAATCTAAATCACCTACCAAAGGCCTCACCTTCTAATAAGATCACACTGGGGGATAGAGTTTCAAAATATGAAGTTGGAGGGGACACAAACTTTCAGTCTATAACGTGCTCACCTATTTCAGTTAGTGATACCGTATTGGTCCCACTGCTCAGCCCTCAAGCCCAGGAATTATGCTTGGCTCCTCTCTTTTCCTTTCTACTTCCAACCCATCAGCTCAACTTCTAAATATATCCTGAATCCATCCTCATTTTTCTGTTGCCATTCCTACTACCTTAGGCCAAACTGCCATCATCTCTTACCTGAGCTGCTGCTCACTTAGCCTCCCTGGTAAATTGCTAAAAGAATAAAAAATATTGACTGACAGAACCAGGAGACAAAAATACCCAGACCGGCTTGAAGAATTAGGCCAAAAATAACAGGACTAAATTTAATACAAATAAATGTAAGTTTCTGCATTTACTATCCAAAATTCCATGGCACCAGTTACAAGATATATAAAGGACTTGGGTGATTTATTTGACTGCAAGCTTAATTAAAAAAAACAATGTGATGCACCCAACCAAAAAAAAGTTCATACTACTTTGGCTGAATGAATAAAAATGCTGAGTCCAGTACAAAGGGCATAATAGGGTCCCTTTATGCTAGTCATACACAATATTGAATTCTGGGCACCAGATTTAAGATTTAAACAGGTACTAATGTCGTTCTTTTGTAAAAGCAAATTGGCGTAAAGTGAACTTTTGGATAGTGGAGGAAACCTGTATTTTTTTTTTTTTTTAAAGATTTTATTTATTTATTTGAGAGAGAGAATGAGATAGAGAGAGAGCCTGAGAGGGGGGAGGGTCAGAGGGAGAAGCAGACTTCCCGCTGAGCAGGGAGCCCGATGCGGGACTCGATCCCGGGACTCCAGGACCACGACCTGAGCCGAAGGCAGTCGCCCAACCAACTGAGCCACCCAGGCGCCCCAGGAAACCTGTATTTTTAAATTAAAAAGCAGATTACAAAACAATGTGTTGAATATAATTCCATTTTTGTTATAAAATATAATACATATAAAAAGTCTGGCAGGAAATACACCAAAACATTAACTGTGCAATCGTTGGATAGGGGGAACATGGGTATCTTTATTTTCTTTTCTAGAATTAAAAAAAAAAAAATTTGCAATGATGCAAAGCAATTTTAATTTTCATAACTTAAAAATGGTGTTTTGGGGTTAAAATGTGGTTTGCTTGCTAAAGAAAATGTTTTGACCTTCTGCTTGAGACCGATCAGGAAGTGGTGGAGAGGGCGGGTTACATTTGTGGGGTGCCCACCTCATACCAGGGGCTGCAGTAAACCCTTCTCCTGTTTTCTCTCTAATCTGCACAATCCTCCCATGAGGTGACAGTCCCATTTTATAGTTTGGAAGACTGAGGCTCAGGGAAGGTTAGCAATTTGCTGAAGTCATACTATTTGGGAGAGATGAGATTTGAATCCAGCTCTGTTTAATCCTGTAATGGTGCTTTTCCAGTTAAAGCACCCTTTCTCCCACTAAACTGGCAAGGCTGAGGCTGGAACAAGAGAAGCACCAGTCCTTGGGGTTCGGTGGATTCATCGTTCGATGAGTCTTCTCAAAGTTTGAGATTCGTCTGTCTACTATCAGCTTGGTTCCTGGCAGAATGGTGCATAGCAGCAGCACTGGCACCTGCTAGAAATAAAGGCTCTCAGGCACCACCCCAGGCTTACTGAATCCAAATCCGCATTTTCACACGGTGCCCAGATGATTCACCTGCACCTTACAATTTGAGAAGTGCTGCTTTACAAATGACCTCCCCCACCCCCACTCCCAACCTTTGTTGCTATGGAAACTGCCAGTCCGGACCTCTGCCCCCACTTCCCGTCTCTTCCCCCAAAGCAAAGCGCTCTGCCATACTCACAGGAGCCCTGGGACCCAAGAGGAGAAAAGCGATTTCCAAAGACACTTTTTTATCAAAATAATGCCTGGCACTTGGTGGTTTATATGTGTAAGCCTCAAGGGTAGCTGGGCCCGTCCCTCTCCGGCAGCCAGAGCAGTGGTATGTTGGTAAATATACCACTCAGGGTGGAGCCCTGATTTGTAGCCCTTGCCAATTTCCATGGAGTCAATCCTCCCACCAAGGCGATGTCACCGATCATGGCGCGGGAAGGGATGGCTCACATGAGCGGGCACGAGCAGGTAGGTACCAGCTCCAGCGAGCCACTCGGCCAGAGCCTCATTTTTCTGAGTCAGGATCCTTCGAATGAGAGGGGAAGCCACAGCATTATTTCAGCTAATGAGGACATAATGTTTTGTTGTTGGCTTCCACAACCATTTAAATTTATCCATCTCTAATTAGTTTTGGAAAACAGAAAATGACTCGCCAAATATACTCCACAACAGCCTGTCAGACCGTAAAATTGTCTGTGCTGGCTGTTCTCTCAGAAAACAGAGGGAGTTTTGGGTTTGCAACAGAGAGGGGTTGGGAAGCCTGGGATCAGCCTCATGAATAAAACATTTCCAGCAGCTTCTAGATAGAGGAGAAAGGAGTTCAGCAAAAGCCTGTGCCATGTACTTCCCCCTAATTCTTCAGTGTCTATTCTTGCTCATCTCTCAAAAGGCATGAGCTATGGCAGATGAGCAGTTTTGAGTTAGGAAGCTAGGAAGTCCAGCTGGGAATCTGAGGAAGAGTTAGACTGACAGAGAGGAGAGGGAAGAGGGCATGGGTAATAGGAAACTGGCAACAAACATATAGAGGGAGGAAACAAAAACTATTTGAAAAACATGGAGTCAGTCCATTTTGCTGGAGGAGAAAGCTGTTCCTTCTTGTCGTCATCATTAGCCACTAGTTACTGAGCACTTACCACATGCCAGGCTCTACGCTCAGCACTGTAAGTCAGTTACCTCACTGACTCTTCACAGAAATCCTATATCATCCTCATCATCTCCCTTTTACATGGGAAGAGACTGTAGTTTAGAAAGTTGAAGACATTTGCTCAAGGTCACACAGCTAGTAAGAAAAGGGGCCAGAACTCCAACCCAGGCCTGTCAGATTCTGAAGCCCATGCTGTAAGTACTGCGATACATCACCTAGAAATCTGTGGGAGAGGCGGGGCATGGCTGGAAAAGAAGATGTCCCTTCCTGAGGCAGGTTCCAAGAACCTCTGAGCAGGCAGAGAGGCAGAGGAAGGGAGGGGGAGTGGACCCCCGACACTCCCCCAGGTCCTGAGGGCTGAGAGTATAGTGTCTATGTTCCAACAGCCTCACCTACCAGTTCTGCCCAGCTTAGACCACTCCTGGGTGCCATGCTCAGTTCTGAAAATGACATTTTCCAAGAAATACTGACAAATCAATGCATAAGCCTAAGGGCATAACTAGACTATGAAGAGATTCAAAAGCTACCCTTGTATGGCCAGGCTTGGTCCCTAAAAATCTCCCATGTGCAATCCTTCATGCTATTTCTCCTTCCACAGGGCCCACAGAGGTCATTCGTCGTAGAAGGCAGAGCCACAAGACAGAAGAAGCCGCGTCTCTGAATTACTTACTGCTTGGGGACAAGCCCCCCCACTCATCAAAAACACTAAATTAAACTTCATGTGAGCAAGAAATAAACTTGTATTTAGAAAGGTTTTTTTAAAAAAGATGTTCTTGCCAAAGCAACTGGAACCATTAGCCTTGAGAAAACTCAGAGGTGGAGGGTCGTCATGATATCCAACCTCAAATATCTAATGGGCCACCATAAGTTAAAAGATTTCTTAATGTTACTCCAAAGGAAGGAACTAAGACCAGAGCTAGTATCCGTAAGGAGACCTATCATAACACAGGATAAGGATAAACATTCCTAAGAATCAGAGATGTCCAAAGATCTGGCTCCTACCCACCCTCTGACCTCCCCTTCCACCACACTCCACTTGGCTACCCATCCTTCCTTCTGATCCATGAGCATCATGGGCTCTTTCTTGCCTCTGAGCCAATAGGCATGAGATGCCTCTGCCTCAAACACTCTCCCTGACTCTTCACAGGCCTTATTCATATATTTATTCAATAGCTGTGCCTTGTTCCACACCTGCACCATGCCAGGCACCATTCTGGGTGCTTGGGATACAAACAAGTGAACAAAACAGACGAAAAAAATCACTGCTCTCATGGAACTTCAATTCTAGCCAGAGATAAACATTGTAAAGAATGAACATAATAAATGAGTAAGTGCTCTGGAATAAAAAGAAAGCTGTAGCAAAGAAAGGAGGAGTGGGAGTTCTGGGATAAGAGGCAGGGGTGGTAATGGACAAGTTGCCATTTTAAGGAGGGTGGGCATGGCGACGGTAGACCTCATTCAGAAGTTGATAGTGAGCCAACAGTTGAAGGAGGTGAGAAAATTAGTCAAAGAATACCTGAGGGAAGAGCATTCCAGGCACAGCAAAGGTCTTGAGGTGGAAGCATCTCCACTGTGTTCCAAGAACAGCAAGGGGCCACTGCAGAGTGCAGTGAGCAAGGGTATTGTAGTCGGAGAGGACATGAGAGAGGCATCAGGGGCAACTGAGGCTTCAGATTAAATGTCACCTCCTCAGGGAGGCCTTTGTGAATCCCCAAATCTGCACTATGTTTCCCTCCCTCCATCCCATTATTTTCTCCATAGCATGTTTATCTTTCATGACATTATACTCATTTGCCAGGGCTGCCACAACAAAGCACAACAAACATATCACCCCACACTTCTGGAGGCCAGAAGTCCAAGATCAAGGAGCCAGTAGGGTTGGTTCCTTGTGGGGGCTGTGAGGGAATGATGTGTTCTAGTCTCTCTCCTTGGCTTGTAGATGACCATCTTCTCTGCTGTGTCTCTTCATATCCTCATCCTTCTGTGCCTGTCTCTGTGTCCACATTTCCCCTTTTCATAAGGCCGTCAGTCATTGGATGAAGGCCCACCCCAATGAGCTCACTTTAATTTGATTACCTCTGTAAAAACCCTGTCTCCAAATAAGGTCACATTCTGTGGTCCTGGGCAGGGGGCGGGTTAGAACTTCAAAATATGAATTTGGGGGAAGACAATTCAACCCACAGCAGACCCTGTAAGTTATACTTATTTTACCCATGCGCAGAATTGTTGAGCATCTATAATCCCCACTGGACTGTTGGTGCCACCAGCGCAGGGACCAAGTCAACGTCAGGCATCTCACTGCCCCCAGCATCTAGTGCAGTGCCTGGCAGCTGCTCAATTGCTATTCAGTGCTTAATTAATATTTGTTGATGAAGTGAATGGCTGTTGGAATAAGCTGCCTCCAATCCAAAATTTATAAAGAACTTATCAAACTTAACACCCTAGGAACAAATAATCCAATCAAGAAATGGGCAGAAGACATGAACAGACATTTCTGCAAAGAAGACATCCAAATGGCCAACAGACACATGAAAAGGTGTTCAACATCACTCAGCATCAGGGAAATCCAAATCAAAACCTC
The DNA here is from genome assembly GCF_964656455.1 of Halichoerus grypus. Lineage (NCBI taxonomy): Eukaryota > Metazoa > Chordata > Mammalia > Carnivora > Phocidae > Halichoerus > Halichoerus grypus. The sequence continues at coordinate 45,645,740 of NC_135713.1, read as the reverse complement.
AATGAGATACCACCTCACACCAGTCAGAATGGCTAAAATGAACAAGTCAGGAAACGACAGATGTTGGTGGGGATGTGGAGAAAGGGGAACCCTCTTACACTGTTGCTGGGAATACAAGCTGGTGCAGACACTCTGGAAAAAAGTATGGAGGTTCCTCAAAAAGTTGAAAATAGAGCTACCATACGACCCAGCAATTGCACTACTGGGTATTTACCCCAAAGATACAAATGTAGTGATCCAAAGGGGTACGTGCACCCCAATGTTTATAGCAGCAATGTCCACAATAGCCAAACTATTGAAAGAGCCTAGATGTCCATCAACAGATGAATGGATAAAGAAGATGTGGTATATATATACAATGGAATATTATGCAGCCATCAAAAAAAAACCTGAAATCAGGCGCCTGGGTGGCTCAGTTGGTTGGGCGACTGCCTTCGGCTCAGGTCATGATCCTGGAGTCCCGGGATCGAGTCCCGCATCGGGCTCCCTGCTCAGTGGGGAGTCTGCTTCTCCCTCTGACCCTCTTCCCTCTCGTGCTCTCTATCTCTCATTCTCTCTCTCTCAAATAAATAAATAAAAAATCTTTAAAAAAAAAAAAAAAAACCCCGAAATCTTGCCATTTGCAATGACATGGCTGGAACTAGAGGGTATTATGCTAAGCAAAATAAATCAATCAGAGAAAGACAAGTATCATATGATCTCACTGATATGAGGAATTTGAGAAACAAGGCAGAGGATCATAGGGGAAGGGAGGGAAAAATGAAATAAGAGGAAACCAGAGAGGGAGACAAACCATAAGAGACTCTTAATCTCAGGAAACAAACTAAGGGTTGCTGGAGTGGAGGGGGGTGGGAGGGGTTGGGGGGGTGATGGACACTGGGGAGGGTATGTGCTATGGTAAGCGTGGTGAATTGTGTAGGACAGATGAATCACAGACCTGTACCCCTGAAACAAATAATACATTATATGTTAATTAAAAAAATTAAAAGGAATAAGCTGCCTCCAGAGGCAGTAGCTGCCTGACCCTGGAACCAAAGGGACAGAAGTTTGGTGGTCACTTCAGCCATGACAGCACATGGGTGGATGGAGCAAACTCAAAATCCTTTCCCGTGCTGAGAGCTGTAATTCCCTGCTATTCCTGAATGAAAGACCTAAACTCCTTCTGTTCTGCTGCAGTTGTCCTCTTGTTCAGTTCTGCCTAGTTCCTTCTTTCCATTTAAAATCCTCTTCCCTCAGGGCTACCCCTTGAGGCTGTGCTGTGTTCTGTTCACAAATTAGAAGTCCTGCTGGGTTTCCAGCTTGATACTGCCCATTGGCCCTTTGAAAGAACAACCAGGTAATCATTCCTATAGTTTTAATGAAGCCAGGTTTATGGGCTCTCTTGTCTCCCCCACCCCCTTAGAATCACCATGTATGGAAGTAAAAACCTCGGAACAGAGACCAATAACCCATCAAAAGTTTCATTTGGAGAAACACACAGAAAACTGGCAAAGAAAACAAAGGCATAATGTAGACTTTGGTCTTCATTCCTTGTCCCCATGCTGATCTGTGGTGGAATTTCAGAGATGTCATTTAACTTGTCTGGGCCTCAGTCTCCTCATCTATAAAGTGAAGATAATAAAGAATGGGTTCATAGCATAGGATCTAGGGATATCAGTACACACTGAAGGCTTTTAGGCATTATTCTAATGTGAAATGTTTTATTATATGATGATGATTTTGAATGGTTCTGGAGCATTTTATTAAGTGCATTGTGAGATAATAGAAAATATATACATTGGTCTCTGTTTCCAGTTCCTGATGCCGAGCTCCCAAAAACCTCGTCATTTCCTAAGTGATAAGAGTACTAGGAGCGTCTTTTGTTCTAATGAGGCTACTCTGGGTGAGCTCTTGGATGGGGGCTGGTCCCCAGAAAGACCAAGCCGTGATTAGAAGCTTGGGATCTTCAGCCCCACCCCACTCCACCCATTCTCTAGAGGAGAAGGGCTGGAAATCAATCGTGCCTACATGAGGAAATCCCAACAGTTCGAGGTTTGCAGAGCTTCCATGGTGGCAAATACATCCACCCCGGGAAGGTGATACACCCCAACTCCAAGGGGACAGAAGCTCTTGCACTCAGGAATCTCCCACATCTCGCCCTATGTATATCTTCATCTGTATCCTTTATCGTGCTCTTTAATAAACTGGTAAACATAAGTCTTTCCCTGAGTTCTGTTCTAACTCGTTCTAATTATGTGACCTTGAGCAAACTTATTTACCTCTCTGAGCCTCAGTTTTTGTAAATTGGGAATAATAGTTCCATCTCCTAGCATCCCAATACAGCTAAAGGAGGTAATTCACACAAGGCTCTTTGCAATAGGCTTGGTATATAGTATGCATGCAGCAAATGTTAGCTAATTATAGCTGTCATAGTGCTGCTAAAAATTACTTGAAAAATCTTTCCAAAATGACCCAACACACTGACAAACTCTGGTTCTGAATGACCTTGTTCCCAGAGTTTTGCTCAAAGTTGAGACTTGGACGGTTGATATGATGAAGTTCTAGATGAAACTGGATCATTCCAGCAAAAATCCTGCCAATTTCTGTGGTGCTCCCTTATTGAGAATTAGACCCAATGGAGGGTAAAGAAGAAGAAAAGGTCAAAGAACCTATAAAGAGATATGTTGATAAATCAGGGGAGAGAACTTGGCATGACTGGCAAACATTTGCAAGCAAAATAGACATCCAAATCTCTTTGGAAAGCTTCTGAAAGGAGGAAGGGGTTGGCCTTGAAGTCAAGGTAAGATCTGGGTGGGAGAGGCAGGGAAGAGCCAGGTGTGCAGGAAAAGGAGGGACCTGTGGCTGAAGCAGAGAGTGTGTGCCAGGGAGCGGTAAGCAGACATTTCCTTGCCTTCCATTCCTTGCCTGTTCCACCTTCCTCTTCCCTTCCGAAAATAACTCAGCCCTTTGGCTAAGCTATCAGAATGTTCCAAGTTGGTTCTGCTTACAGTGTTTCCCCAGCTAGCTAATTAAACATAGCACATTTAATTGAATCATAGTGAAGCCCATAGCTGATGTCTCTATACCCAGAGGGGAAAAGGTGGATTGTGATGAAAACCAACTGAGTCTTACTGGTGCCAGCTAGAATTGTGTAGATATTTTCAAACCTCAGCATAAAAAGCACGATATTTGAGGCAATATCATGTATAGATTAGAGTAATCTCCCAAACAAGGGAAGAGAAGATATCCCTTTTATACAACAACAGTTCAGTAAATTTTGTTTAGCTTGCATAGGATACAGTTAATTACAGTAATTTATCAAAGTGGCATAAGGTGGTATTCACACACACACAGAGTATTTTCCCACAGTTGAAAATCCTTAGTTTTATATAAGCTGGAGCTAGTACTAATTGAATTTTCACTTGGGTAGATAAAATCTTTAACAACTCCGGAATAACTAAATGCTCTTTGCTCAATGATGTGGATCAGGATGATTTACAACACCTTTCACACAATCATGCTAATTTTGCTCTCATATGATTAATTAAAACAATATGTTCATTCTTCCTAAAGTGGAATTAGGGCACCCAAGGAGTTGGCTTTTATTACCAGCTTCCCTATCCAGCAATAAAAGCAATTTTCACACGTTGTCGTCAAGAAAGTGGTAAGTACACGGGGCCTGATGGAGAGTCTTTGTCAAGTTCAACACTGTTCTTTGGAAAGCAACAGAGGTAGACTGATGGGCAGATAGAGGTTTCTAGGACTTCAGAGTTGGAAAGGACTTTAGAGGCAATCTCATGAAAACCCCCATTTCACAGATGAGAAAACTGAGGCAGCCAACATGCTGTCCCCAGCTGATAAAGCTCCATTTGGGGAAAAACTAATATCAGTATCCAGCTACCCTGATATTTAACCCAGCCTTCTGGAGAAAGAGCACTGGACCAGGAGTCAGCAAACCTGGATTTAAGACCCGATTCTGCTGCTGACTCATTGCAGGACCTTACAAGCGCTGAGTCTCTCTCTCACTTTCCTCTTCTGTAGAATTGGGATGACAGTGTTTACACCATCAGTCTTCTAAGATAAGAGGGCCACGAGATAGATGAGGTTTGTGTGAGGCACTCCTCCATGCCGTTATCCCCATTTGCTCCTGGTTGCCAGACCGCTCTGCTTCAACACCTTATCACCTTCTACTCCCTAGACTCCTCAAAAGGGGCCAGCCCTCTTGTTTTTTCCTGCTGGGGGAAGCTGAAGACTGGGAGACAGAAGACCCCACAACTAATTAGTGGCAAAGTTGGTTTGGAGCCCCTATCACTGCCACCTCTGGATGCTGCCTCCCTCCCTGTGTCCATTCCTCAGACCCCTGCCCTCTGGCATGAGTGACAGTGGATGGCAACTCTCTTGGGTGGCAATCCTTGATCCTGAGGGATCCCTACTCTACCCTGAGTTCCCTTGGTTCATCTGGCCAGTTCCAAAAAGGGGACCCTTTTTCATCGGTACCTCTGATAGCAGATTCAAATTCCTAAACAGTTAAAGATACAAAAGACTTCAACCACCTTCGCTTTACAGATGGGAAAACTGAGGCCCAGAAGGAAAGGAAAGAAAGCACTGTTTACTAAGCACATATGAGGTGCCAGACATCTCTTAGGATGCTTTCTCAGTTCACCACATTGCCCTCAGGGGCAGAAAGGACGTATGACTTGTCCAAGGTCACCTGGCTGGCTGCTAAGGGCTTAATCAAGACTCACTCAGGGGGCGCCTGGGTGGCTCAGTTGGTTAAGCGACTGCCTTCGGCTCAGGTCATGATCCTGGAGTCCCTGGATCGAGTCCCGCATCGGGCTCCCTGCTCGGCAGGGAGTCTGCTTCTCCCTCTGACCCTAACCCCTCTCATGTGCTCTCTCTCATTCTCTCTCTCTCAAATAAATAAATAAAATCTTAAAAAAATAAAAAATAAATTAATTAAAAAAAAAAAAAAAAGACTCACTCAGGACTGTTCTGTTTTCCATGCAAATGCCAGTCCTCTCTGAGGCTTTCTCACTACCATTTATGGAGCATGAGTGTCCAGTGTGAACTAAGTGTTTTACATGGACTAATTCATTGTATACTTTGAACAACCCTCAATGGCGGTTGGGGGAGGGGAGGGGTACTACTATCACCCTTACTTCGGAGATGAGGGAAGGGAACAAAGAGGTGAAGTCTCCTGCCTGAACTCACATGACCAGTGAGGCCAAATGCTGATTCAAATCCAGGCATGGTGTCTCCAGAGTGCACAGTGCAAACCACTGTACTTGACTGCGACCTCCCATACACTGGCTCTCCTTAAACTTCTGTTAGGTCCGCAAGGTCTTTGGACCTCAATGAAGCAATGCTCACCATACGAGCATAAAATAAAGTCAGTTGGGGGTGCCAACTACAGGTGTCACAAGCCTTCAAACTGATAGCACAAAGACTTCAAATGGACCTTCAAGAGTTCTTGCTTCCCTCCAAGGGTCACTGGCTCTGGCTCCGCAGATGCCATTAGCATAATGACAACCATGCTAGCAGCCTCAGCCCCCAAGCTGCCGTGCCTGCGAGACTGGCTGCCTCCCACAGCCTCGCCTCTGCTTCATGCTCCACTGGAGAACACAGACAGCTGTGTTCATCTACTACAGAAGTCTTAAAAACCACTCAGCAACTGCCGCCCTTGTCCTGTGGCCCATTCACCAGAAAGACCCATGGGTTTCTCCAAGCTGGCCTGACACTCAAAAGGAGTGAGAGCAATAGAATAAAAACCATGGGTGACGTGGGGTAATACAGCAGAAAAAATTGGGGGTTCTAGGCAGTTGAAAACATTAGTTCATTCATTGAAGATGCTTATTATCACCATTTCTCACCTTCCCAACCTCACTACTTCTAAGCAAAGATTCTAGAATTACACCAGATGATCAAATGTTTCTTCTAGATTCTTTAAAAATGAAAAAAAAATTACAAGGATTTGTATTTCACTTCTGCAAAAAAGAAGGAATTATACATACTTCTACAAAACAGCCACAAATGATTTTGTCATCCTTTGAAGATAATGTCAGATAGAAAAAGAAAAAATAGAAAACACTTTCTATAAACCCTGATACTAAGACTTATGCTTGGGGCGCCTGGGTGGCTCAGTCGGTTAAGTGTCTGACTCTTGATTTCAGCTCAGGTCATGATCTCAGGGTTGTGAGATCAAGTCCCAAGTCAGGCTCCGAGCTCAGCATGGAGTCTGCTTGAGATTGTCTCTCTCCCTCTCCCCATGCCCCTCCCCCCCACACACGCTTGTGCACTCTCTCTCTAAAATAAATAAATAAATCTTTAAAAATAAAAAATAAAAAGACTCACGCTCATGGAGAAATGCTAAGACTGTGACCTTGGGAGTTGGGCTCCCTGAGTCTTATTCTTGTCCTACCACTTACAAACTGCGTGCCTTTGAGCAAGTGACCTGTTTTGGCCAGCTTTACTCTCTTCCTCTGTAAAGTGGGGATGATACTAATAAGTAGACTAATGTCATGGGATTGTTATCAGGGTTAAATGAGATTATGTATGTAAAGGTTTCAATAAATGTTGGTGGTTATTGGCACAGGATTATTTTTGTCAACAAATACAATATTTGTTATATTAATGAGAATTCTACTAGAAGAGACAGAAACTAGCCAAAATTAGTTTAAATAAAAAAGAAGGGAAATGTATTGGCTGACTCATCTGGAGGCACACAGGTGGTGCTGGCCCCAGGCTAGTCAGGATCCAGGAGCTCAAACAGCATTAGAATCGCTCTCTGTTCAAGGAGAAGATGACTAATAGAACACTGATGGATTCCAACCTTCCTTTTTTAATTTTCTTCAGTCCCTGGGAGCAAATTGCAGTCTTTTTTTTTTTTTTTCTCCTCTTGTGCTCATTCGCCCTGTTTTTTGAAGTCTCTTTTCTCTCCCTTTACACCATGGTTCTCAACTTATTTTGGGGGGAAATACCTTGAGCAGAATACAGTGGGAAAAGAATCTCTACCCCTTTCTGTTCCAAATTCATTTTTATCCCTTCCTGTCTCAACAAAAACTTTATGGAATCAACACCACCGTGCTCTGTGGGAAAAAAGAAAAACCTTCTGCTCCCTTAGCTCTGCTAGAAGCTGGAGGGTGCTAGGCCCCTGTGTAGTAGTGCATAGAATTCTAGCTTTTTTCCTCCTTTCTCTGTATATTGGGCTCAGAGATTACACTGTGTCTCTATGTGAATATGGACAGTTAGCATTTACCAACATGTACCTGTCTACCTTCTCCTGTTTAAAAAAAAGAAAAAAAAAACCTAAAAAAATGGGGTTATAGAAGGACAGCAAAGGGTGGGTTTGAGATGTTTGGGTGGGTTAAGTGGGCATTTTGACAACATGGCTTCTCCTTTGGCATGTTTAATTGTGATGTTTAACGGACATCCTTGCAGTTTAAGATGACACTTTTAAAATAAAACCCTCTCCTAATGATGACTTGAGCCCTGCCACTCGATCGGAGAATCAGCAGAACCTGTAGGATCTTATTTGGAATTGACATTCTCTATTGTAATTTTGTTCCTGTTTATTTTTAAATTTTCTTTTTGTTTCACTGGAAAGGAAAGATGATGCTCAGTTTTAAACGTTAAAAGTGTACAAGTTGCTTTGTTACAGTAAAACTAAATGTGTACACACACACACACACACACACACACAAAGAATCGCTCTCTGTTCAACACTCTAGATTTCATGTTGGCTTTGGTCTATGAGTTGTACTCATTGTCTCAGGCTCCTCAGGGATCAGTTCCTACAGCTTATGACACAGGGGGCAGACGAGAGCTCCTACTTCCACCTTCAACTCAAAAGATTCCAGGGAAGTTATATGCCTTTTCCAGTGGCTCAGGAAGTGGAGGCTGTAATTGTCTACCCCATCTAAACCACATGGAGCACGAGAGAATTTTCCAAAGGAAGACGGCTGTACTACACTGGGCAGAACTAGAACAACAGATGTTCTTTATACCTGTTATTAATATGTACAAGATGCTTGCTTGTCATGAACAAAGTCCCTTTAAAGAGTATACACTACCTATGCCCATCTATAATATTCCATATATACACGTTATCCAACAAACAATAGAGATGAACCATAAATTGTATAGACTTTGCAAACAGAAATTAAGTTTATCTTTCTTCCATCCTCCATAGTGCCCAGCACAGAACAGGCTCCCTAAGAAGTATTTGTGGGGTGACTAATAACTTAGCTCTGGAATCAAATTACATACTGTACTATTTGGAATGAATTAGATTATGCTTCAGTTAAAAAAACATCCCCCCCCCCCCCCGCCCCATCTTAATGATTTAGCACAAGCTGGTTTCTCACTCACACAGTGTACTGTAACACGGTAAATTACCAGGGCAACTGTCCTAAGAAGATGCTCTGAGACCCAGGTTGACAGAGTCCACACTGTCCTGCAGTGTACCCTTAGTAACACCAGAACTCCTCAGTCAACATGGAAAAGACAGAGATCTGGTTGTGAGCTTGGCGGGGGAGGGGGTCTCTTACTGGCAATTAGGTCCTTCACTATAGAAGTGGCCCATATCATTCTGCCCACTGGCTAGACCCAGTCACCAGCCATGTACTGCAAAGAACTGGAGAACGTCATCTTCCCTAAGTTTGGAAGGAGAAGAGAATCAGATATGTGTGACTTCTAGCCATCTCTACCCAAATCAATTAAAATAAAACCATATTCTATAAAAATGATACCCCAATTTTTAAATATTAAGATCTCAAGAAAAGAAAGTAGCCTAGAACCTATAATAGGGCTTTCCTACTACTCCATCACTGAGCACCATCCTCACATTTCTGACTAAAACCATATTATAACCCAGCAGAGACTAATTCCATTTGAAAGTTCAAAGTTTATTTATTTTGCATGCCCCACTATTAGACAGAAAAGACCTTCAGAATCCAATTGAGCATACAATCTTACTAGAGGCAATTGACAGTTCTTTGCAAAAGCCTTTTTAAAAAATATATATGCCTATTCTTTGACCCTGTAATTCCACTTCTGTGATTTAACCTGAGGAAATGAGCACGGGTGTGCACACAGATTTCACTACAAGGATGTTCCTTGCAGCCCATTTTTAACAGGAAAAAGTAAGAATTGACCTAAATGCCAGCAACAATGTGTTGGTTAAATAAATTCAAATGTGTCCTCATGTCAGAATAATGGGCATCCATTAATAACCAAACCATGAAGGTGTATTTAGTAATATGAAAAGAGGTTTGTGGCACATTAATTGGGGAGGGGGAAGCAGGCTATAAAATGGTACATACACCACATATGCCAGGAAAGTTTCTAGAAGAAAATATATCAAGGAATTAGTAACATTTGCTCCTGTGTGGGTGGGATTATGGGTGTTTTTATTTTCTTTTTTGCTAGACTATTATTTTCTGCTCTTACGAATAATGCTGTCGAAATAAGAAAAACAAGGTAGTTTAAATTATAAATAAATAATATGCTTGGGCCTATCACACACCCACTGCTCCTAATGGGGCTTTTATCTCAGAAACTGACTGCAGGCGATTAGGTTCTTTTAGTCTTTACTGCTGCAGTCACTCCTGGTGACAATAATAGCAAGATAATTGGGGAGAGACAGCACTTCCCAGTTTATAAGCCCTTTCATTTTCACAATCCACACCACAGGTGTAAAGGGAGGGAGTATAGGCCTTGTTGTCCCCATTTGACAATTAAGGCTCAAAGCCATTAAGGGACTTGCCCAAGAATAGAGACTACACCAGAATCCAGGACTCTTGCAGCCACTGCACTGTTCGACTCCAGGGAATGTCACCGGATTCTAGTGGTGCCATTCACTTAGCATATAATGTGAAAAGTGCCCCCCTGGAGTTGTGTAGTGTCCAGTCCTGCTCAAAACCTTACTGGATGGCCACAGGTCTTCCTACACGAATTAGCCAGCCTGTGTCAATAGTGGATTACAGGTAAATAAGCAAATTTGTACTCGACAGATATTTATTGAGCACCCCTTTACGTTAGCATTGTTGAGGCACCTGAAGCCATGAAGTATGGCCTTTATCCTTTAGGCACTGAAGAGATATTTGAGGGTCCTGAGTAGTAGAATGATGTGATCAGAGCTGTATCTTGGAAAGAAAATTTGGGTAGAAATAAGAGTCAGTGGAGGTGAGCAAGACCAGAGGAAGCAGGGAGACCAATGAGTTAGAAGGCTATTACAATGATCTGGACAGGAAAAATAAATACCTAAACTAAGGCAGAGCCATATGCTATCTTAGTGATTTACAATAATGACCCCAATCAGTTTCAAACTAAGCCAATGAGGTAGGTACTATTTTGATCCCCATTTCTGAGGTTAGGGTTCAGAAGAGTTAGGTCACCTGTCCAAGGTTGCCCAGCAACCATGTGACAATGATTCCAACTTAAGGCCACATCACTTCAAATCTCAACACTGAGCCTTCATGCTAAAAATGAGTAAAAGAAAGTGGATGGCTAATCAACTTAACATAGACTGCTATGTGAATAGGATATTATATAAAAACCTTATGGTAACCACAAATCAAAAGCCTGTAATAGATATGCAAAAAATAAAGATAAAGGAATTCAAACATATCACTAAAGAAAGTCATCAAACCACAAAGAAGAGAGCAAAAGAAGAAAGGAACAGAGAAGAGCTACAAAAACAACCATAAAACAAGTAAAAAAAAAAAAAACCAATAAGTACATACCTGTCAATAATTACTTTGAATGTAAATGGACTAAACTCTCCAGTTAAAAGGCAGAGGGTGACAGAATGGATTAAAAAAAGCAAGACCCATCTATATGTTGCCTATAAGAAACTCATTTCAGACCTAAAGATACATGCAGATTAAAAGTGAAGGGATGGAAAAGCATTCATCATGCAAATGGAAGTGAAAAGAAAGCCAGGGTAGCAATACTTGTAACAGACAAAATAGACTTTAAAACAATAACAAGAGACAAAGAAGGACACTACCTAATCATAAAGAGAACAATCCAACAAAAAGATGTAACAATTATAAATATTTACACACCCAACATGGAAGCACCAAAATAGATAAAGCAACTATACACAAACATAAAGGAAGAAATCAATAGTGATACAGTAATAGTAGGGGACTTTAACACCCCATTTATATCACTGGATAGATCATCCAGACAGAAAATCACCAAGGAAACAGTGGCTTTGAATGACACATTAGACTAGATAGATCTAACACTTATACTCAGAACATTCTACCCAAAAACAGCAGAACACATGTTCTTTTCAAGGGTACATGGAACACTCTCCAAACTAGATCACACGTTAGGCCACTAAACGAGTCTCAAAAAATTCAAAAACACTGAAATTATATCATGCATCTTTTCCAACCACAACACTATAAAACTAGAAATCAACCACAAGAAACATCTGGAAAGAGCATAAATACATGGAGGCTCCCAGCCTCTCTCCATGTCTACTGGATCCATCCATCTGGATATCCCACAGCAGTCCACATTTCCGGAAGTGAATTCATTGTCTCCCCCTGTCGTCATCATCATCCATATAGCCATCCACCTTCTTTTATTTGTTTATTTTAAATATTTATTTATTTTTATTAAATCCCAGTACAGTCAACATACAGTGTTATATTAATTTCAGGGGCACAACATAGTGATTCAACAATTCTGTACATGACTCAGTACTCCTCATGATAAGTGTACTCTTAATCCCCATCACCCACTTAACCCATCTCCCCTCTCCACTCTGGTAACCAACAGTTTGTGCTCTATAGTTAAGAGTCTGGGGTTGGGGGTTTTTTTGGTCTCTTTTTTTTTCTTTGTTTGTTTTCTTAAATTCCACAAATGAGTGAAATTGTATGGTATCTGTGTTTCTCTGACTTACTTCACTTAGCATTATATCCTCTAGATCCAACCATATTGTTGCAAATGGCAAGATTTCATTTTTTATGGCTGAGTAATATTCCAGTGTGTGTGTGTGGTGCTGTGTGTGTGTGTGTGCATGTGTGTGCACTACATCTTCTTTATCCATTCATCTATCGATGGACACTTAGGTTAGTTAGAGATAGTAGACCCATTCCTGAGGAAATCAAAGCATGATCAATCAGCACTTGGTGGATAAAGGTGAGTGGAAAGCAATCCTAATCAAAGTGAAATGTAGAAATAATAAATCAAAGTTTGATGAAAACTAAAGAATTCTAAAACTTCAGTGTTGGAAGAGGCCGGGACATTCATTAGTGGTGTGCACCAAATGCCAGGTGCACAATACCCCCCCGACTGCACTTTCTGGCCCCCTGTGCTTGTGTGGGGCCAGAGGACGTGTTTCATCCACAGAATTGTGGGAGTACATGACACCTGTCACTTCTAGGCCACATGACTGCCAGTGAGCGAACTGCACCCTCCCCCCCACCCCACCCCCTCCCCCGAGTGCTCTCCTCTGTCATTTCCATCACAGCAATCTGCAGCAATGGAAACTGGCTGCTCCATCTCCCTGAGTCCCAGAGCAAGGAGACGTGAAAACGAGCCTTTGCTGACCCATAGTGAACCTATGGCATGAATAGGAAAGAAATCTGGCTGATACAAAGCCTTCAGTGGGAACTGGATAGGGAAATTGAGGAGCTAAAAGGAAAGAGATCCACCCAATATCATAGAGCTTGCTACCTAGAAGCACGGAGGCAAGATTCCCAGCCCCCCGCGTCCCATCCCGTGGTCTTGCCCTTCAGACCTCACTGAGTGCGTCACACATCTTGTAGGTCGCTGCCCCTTCTAACCTGAAACATATTCTGCTTCTGTAAATTAAGGCAAAGTCTGAATTACACTCATCATTGCCTAATTTTCACAGACTGTCTCCTAGTGCACCACACTCAGAACTCCATTTTCTCGGGAGATAGAGGGAGACATCGAGGGAGGTCTGGAGGGGTGGGGGAGGGAAACCTGCTCTATTATTTATAGAATCGAGGCTAATTTAATTACGTTTTGACAGAAAGTGCTCAATTTCGCAGACAGTTGCCACCCGTTTCTCCTGCAGTCTGGTTTTCCTCACAGTAACTGACTCCACTCCATCTTCCTCTTTGATGTATGAGGCTATAAAACAGGGAGTGAGCAAGTCACCTTCGAAGAGGCCTTTTGTCATTGCAATAACGAGAAGTAATTTATGGGCAACTGGAATTTGGGTTCTCTGTCTCTGACTCGGCAACAGACTGAAATCACAATCTGGAGGCTGGCAGCCAATCAGAAGGTCAAAGTGACTCTGAGCTGTATCAGTCTTCTAGAATCTAGGGTAAGGAAACAGCAATGCCCATACACAGCAATGAAATCATCAGCAAAGATTTTAGACTCAGGCTGCCTTTAGGGCATTTGGGGTATCCTAGGATACCCTCCCTTATCCTGATCACCATCCAAGTCCCTGCCATCCGTCAAGACCCAGTTTAATTCCTGCCTCTTCTAGGAAGTCCTCCCTGACTACCCTAACCCAGACATGTACTATATACTCTGAATGTACAATTATATTGGCACCTGTCACCCTCTCACTTGGTGCATGCTCTTTATGCATGCAGGTCTAGACTCTACAGATCATCATTCGTCCGTAGACCTAGGTTTCATTTCCCATGCCACTGACCAGTTAGTAGTGGCTGCCTCGAGTGCTATAGGGAGAACTCTGAAGCTACATCTGGGCTCAGTGGTTAAGAGTGTAATGACTGATTGGCAAAGTCTGCAACCGGCATCAGCCAAAAATGGAAAAGGTATGCCCTGTGTTTGCCCTCAGTGCTGTATATAGTAAATTCTTTAAAGATCAAGTCCATAATGTACACTTACTTATATTCCCAGGGACATTTGCATAGGTACACAATGCATGCCCCAAAATTATTTGATGAATAAGTATTTCCCATTTTAACATTGACCTAACTTTAATGCATTAATCATATGTGTTCCAATTATAATTCTTTCAAACAGTCCTTACCACACATATGCGGAGACCAGACTCCCCTCAGAAATTTTTGCAAAGGTAGATTTTCTATGAGGGATGGCTTTTGACAGATCAGCCCCCTAACATTTCTGAATCAGAAAATATTGATAACTTTAGCCTCTATACAGTAATTTAATGATTTTCAAAATTTTTGTATCTCGTTCCTCATTTGATCACAACATAAGTTTCATGAGATAAAAATTACTTCTATTTTATAGCTTTGAAACAACTCATTAAGTAGCATAATGATTAGTCAGGACCAGAAAAGGTAACCCAGCAAACATTAACCAACCCCCCATAAAGTAAAATAAGCATTTAAGGTCTAGGCCAGTGTTTCCTATAGTTTTGGTTTTTGGTTTTTTTTTCCCCACAGAACACCATGGTTTTTTTGTGGTCAAATAAGTTTGGAAAACACAACAGGGTTCCCTACAGTAAGACTCCTCAGAGCTGCTACTACATTAATGCACTTGGTGAATTGCACAGAGGACCCTCGACATGAAATATTCCCCACCTATTTGACTCTAGAACCCCTTTAACAAAAAGCATCTGAGTCCTACAAAACCTTTGGGAAATGCTTGCCTGGGTCATCAAACTCCTCTCCTCGGATTTATCTAAAGTTGTCAGCCGGGGAACTGGAAGGAAGCAGAGTAGCTAAGAGCCCAGGCTCTAGAATGCAACCGGGTTCAAGTTCTGGCTCCAGCACTTACTGGCCGTGACCTTGGATGAGTCACTGAGCGTCCAGCCTCACTTCCGTGCCTGAACATGTGGATTCTAACAGAGCCTTTCATCCAGGGTCCTCAGGAAGATTGAGTGAAAGGAGGCAGGTAGAGTGCCTACCTCACACAAGCACTCGATAAATGTCAGCTGATAGTATCGCCAGTGAGGAGGAAGGTCAAATGGAAATCTATGCAAAAACAGGACAAAATGTCGCAGGTTGGGCTGCACGGGAAGCAGACTCCAAAATGGAGTCTAGAGCGCAGGAGGTTTATTGAGGAGTTCTCCTGAGGCTGACATCTGTGGAAGGGAAGGGAGGGGTAGGATTGGAGGGAACGTGGAACTGTGAGGCCGCCCAACAGCAGCCACCCCCAGGGGAGAGATGCAGAGCTAAAATGACCCTTGGGAACTGTCCCCAGCTGGGCTGAGAAGGCTGGGCCTTTAAAACCCCATATGGATCAAATGCTGGATATGGGTCACCCCAGGAAGGCCTCACCTTGGGCACGATGACTCTCTGCAACTCAGGCAGTCCCTCTAGGGGCCGCCAACAGCTGGGACAAGTCCTCCACCTCCTCAGAGGGGCGTCTGAGCAGGGCTCGCATTGACCTGTGCACAGCACAGCGTCCACCGTGCAAGGAAAAAAAAAATCAAAAACCAAAAGAAAGCAAAAGCTTCCTCTGATCCTCTGGGAAGGAAAAAGGGCACTCTGCAGACATCAACCAAATCTAGTCATTTATTCGTTCATCCTTTATTAATGCCTACCATATGCCAGGCCCCAGAGCTTAGGGCTTATGAATCAAGTACTGATTCTATAGCAATAATAATAATAATGTTTTCTCCTGACTTTTTAAGGCATGAAAATAAAGACAGGGAAACAGAGAAGGAAGAGTTATCAAATCACTTGAAGCCAGGATGTATTCTCAGGTGATCAGTCACCTGTCAGCCCAGCATGAAAAGGTGTTAATTTGAATGAAGAAAGGGACACGGCAATTTTTTTCCCCACAGCAATACATCAAGTTGTTCTCCTGGTGACTTAGCGTGCTTGGCAAACTGTGTGCACTGCACAAAATTGAATTCCCAGGTTTGGGGAGGCCTGCGCAGGCTTGAGGTACATGAGGATTTATTGCTTTAGGTACTTAAAATGCCTCCCACTAAATTTGTTGTGACCTTCTCCCCCTGCCCATGGCCCCATGTTAAACACAGCCTGGGGCTGAGCAAAGGTTAACAGCACACCAAATCAAGCAAAAGCAGCCCCAAGGAGACAGGTCCCTGTGTGGTGGAGGGACAGAGAAAGTCCTTTGTGCCCCTGGAAGGCTCGGCCGCCTTCCTCTCTCCCCTGGAGGCTCCAGTCCTCAGTGCCCACCCAGCCCTCCAGCCTCCTCTCAATCTCTCCATCTTGTCACTTCACCATTCTCCCTAGTGGCCTCATGAGCACTGTTCTCCTTCGGCATCAGAGGGCTCTCGCTTTTCCCACTGAACGTCTCACCTGTTTATGTCGAGTCTTCTCAAAAGGCCAGCAAGATAGTCTGCAGCTGACATTTCACATTTGCATAGCACGCTACCATTCTCGACCTGCTTCTGGGCCTCACAACCAGCCAAGAGGCAGGAATTGCTGAAATGATCACTCCTACTCCAGAAGTAAGGGCACTGAGGCCCCCAGAGGCACAGTGACTTGCCGAAGGTCACAGAGCAAAAAAGGCAGGACATAAGCTAGGTCCTCTCTGCCACAAACCAGCCCCACTCACTGCCTCTCAGCCAAAGGGACCAGGCCATGCCTTGGCAATGTGCCTTACACTTAGTAGGACAACTGAAACAGGCCATGCCCTGGGGCGATTACCTGGGAATCCACAGTGAGAATGGCCAGCCTCCCAGAGGAGGCTCATGTCTACACTACTGTGGAAATGTATTATCCAAATTGAACACAGCTGGAGAAACCAAAGTGGGGATTTTCCCCCTCTTTGTGTAACTATCAAGCCAACAGATTAAAATTTTGAAATAAAATAACAGATTTTTATTTTTACCTTCACCATCCCAAATGAATTTAGGGAATTATCATCCTCCAAGCTGGAATACTTTTGTCAGTCAAATTTCTTATCTTAAAATTTTCCCAAGCATAATTTTCAGAATGAGTTCTTGTCAGGTTCTCTTTCACTCACGCAGATACCCGCTGAGCACCTGCCGTTTGCGGGGGGAGGGGAGGCCGCAGTGCTAAGGGCTGATGGCCAGGCTGGCGGATCCCTGTCCTCGCGGGGTCTCACCCGTTTGATACGGTTATTAAAGAGATAAGTACAATGCAGGATTTAGAAACATTGCTCTTTGTAACTCTGCTGGTGGGAGTTTAAAACAGTACAACCTTTATGAAGAGCAATTCTTGCAGTAGCTATGGAAATTTTAAATGTGAGTAACTTAGGACTCAGCCGATGCAAAAGTAAAACACAGCAAACTATACTAAAACAACAGATACTAATGCAAGGGCAGAAAGTTAGAGGTATGAAAATATTTGTTCCAACATTGTAATTGCCAGGGGAAAAAAAAAAAGGAGAAGGAAGAGGAGGAGAAAGGGAAGGGAGAGGGGAAGAGAAGGGGAGAAGAGAAGGCAGATGATGGTTTTAAAAATTGCGGTACATGGGGCGCCTGGGTGGCTCAGTCGTTAAGCGTCTGCCAGTGGGAAGCCTGCTTCTCCTTCTCCCACTCCCCCGCTTGTGTTCCCTCTCTGTGTCAAATAAATAAATAAAGATCTTTTTAAAAATTTGCGGTACATTTATACCATAGATTGCTAAGGAGGCAATAAATATGAGGCATCTATCTGCACTGACTTGAGAACATGTTTATAAAATATGCTAAGTGAAAACAAGCAAGTCGGAAAACCATGCATGTGCCATACATAGCTGTGTTTGAGGACATGCGGAGCTACCGACACAGGCACGGAGGTAGGTGGGAGTGGGGACGCATTAAACTCAGAGGAAAGCAAAAACAGGAAGCGTACAGACCAAACTGTTCCCGGTGGATCTCTCCGAGGGGAGGAACAGGGATGGTTTACATCGACAAACTTCTGAACTATTTGCAAAGTAACATGGCTTGTCATTTTGAAAACCCAGTTTAACAAAATAAAGAGCACTACATGCTCTGCCGGAGGAAGAAGAGAGGGCCACTTCTGACCCCCAAGGAGAAGCGAGTCCCCCTCACTGCTGTCATTGCCATCGGCTTGTCCCACCATCTCCGAAAAGCCCTCGCAAGACCCCGCGCATCCTGCGATTTCTAACCCCACCTAGTGGCAGACAGGTGCCAGGCAGGCGCCCACACCAGCAGGGAAATCCCGTTTGTAAAAGGAGGGTGATGGGTCGGACTTCGTGGCCTTTGGACTTCGTAGCTAAACGCCGCACAGTGACAAGTGACAAAAGGGGCCCTGGAGAGCCTCGCTCACCTCACGGGTCGTTGAGCACAGCAAATGAGCCGAATCTGTGTAGAGACTACGATTCCCAGTCCACACACGCATTTGTGCAAGAAACACAATTTCCTTTACTCAGCTAAACTTGTATTTTGAGTTCTTATTGTGCCAAGGGGACAGAAACTTATTTTCAGTCAATATAGTACCTCTGGGTCCCCATACACACGTTTACCCACAAATACCGCGGGGATCATGTCAAAGTTCACGTGGGGTCTCTGGGGGCCAGTGTGCCCGGGAGTGAGGTCAGGTCAGCACGGGATTCCTCCAGAGGCCCCTGTGGCTTCGCAGTCGGCTTCTTCAGGCCTAGCACCCTCCCCTTGCTTCTGAGTGGGGCACTCTGTGCACCGCCTGCCCGCCTCTCTAACAAGACTGGCTGCACCACATTGCTCTCCCGTGAGCCCAGGGAGCAGGACACAGGACACCTCTCTCCCAGACCCACCATGTACATTGCTCTTATCACCTCTCCACACCACGGGACAGCTTTTCAGTCTGGATAGGGCTGTGGGGAGTTGTAAATCCCCCTGTCTTACAACCCTGCCCGAAGTCAGCTGATGGGAGCACAGAAAGCCTAGAAGCTCTGCCTCAACCTCCCCTGAGGCGAGGAAGCTCAGTGCAGTGCAGAGTAGGGCACAATGCAGGGATGGGGAGAAGGAAAAACAGAAGGGGAAAAGAAGAGGCTAAGGGCCATGTGCAAATGTTGTAGCATTATAGTTCAAGGTTTGGTTATTGGCATATAATTGTCTAGGTTAGAATCCCCATTTGAACACTTGCTGGTCAAATACTGGTCCAACTATTTCACTTTTCTTCAAGGATGATAGTATCTACCTTTGTGGGCCATTGTGGGAATTCAGTGAGATAAAGGGATGCAGATACTGAATCGGTATTTTCCTTCCCATGCCACTTACAGATAAAGGCTGAAGCTCGACACTGGTCCACTGCAATTCAATTCAGAGTGCTTTGCACACCACCTCTGCGTGAAGGTGGAAAATGTCCACTGTCTCAGCATGAAGCTCATGCTGACATCACTTATTCTTCTAAAAGATAAAAGACAGAGTAGTGTCACCTTCTATAGCTGAGCCTCTGAAAGAGTTTCCAGGCCAATATCTCTTCAGGAATTATAACTTTTCCCAAGGCTGAGAGAAGCAATCATTAGAACTTAATGGCAATATCTACTCAAAGCCTCCTGAGGGCTTAATCTCAAAGACTTTGCTCAGAAAAGCCTTCACAGAGATACATCCTATGAAGCTTTGAACCAAGGGACAAGCCTCACCCTAAAGAGATGAAGGCAATGGTTTTCCCAGCTTCTAGATGCATGGGACTCACCGGGAGAGCTTCCATAGGCCTGGGGTGGCGGACGTGAATCTGCATAGAAACAAGTTCCCAGGTAATTCTGATGTGGTTGGTAGGAGACCACTCTCTGAGAACCACTGGATTAATGAGAAATGCAGCTCAGTAGAAGGGCCAAACTTATTTTAGAAGACTAAAATTGACAGGGATTGGCACATGTAACTCATTCTCCCTGGGGTAACATTACAGATATCTTACAGGAAAGAGTGCAATGATCTTTAGCACACCTTGCTCAAGAACGAAGATCTTAAAGTTATTAACACTCAACATTCCCATTTAGAACGGAAAATGTTACAAGGCTAGTACCCAGGAAATTTCAGGCCTCAATGGGAAGAGTTTCTCCCAAATCCTCCCAAATACCACTCCATATAAACCACCTGGACAGGATCACGGAATCCATTTGTCCTATAATTCTACATACACACTTCTTTCTACCCATGCTCTGAAGTTAAAGATTATGCCCCCAGCTCACTCTCATCTCTTCTGTGGATGGGTCCCTTCTTTCAGACTCAGCAGGGCAAGGCAACCACTGAACCACCAGTCATCTGCCAGTTCACAAGAGCCAGCTCATCTAGGAACTTCCCCCATCCATGGGGTGGGGGGTTGGGTAGGAGCCATGTGGCCCTACTTTCTACCGTTTCTGACTAGACCAGGAATTAAGAGATCTGGCCCAAGCCAATCAGATCACTCCTGGGAATCTGAAAACAAGATTCAGAGACAGCTAGTCAGTATCCGAAATTAGCTTGACTGATCATTATGAGGTGGCCAGAATTCACCAGATAGCCTGAGGAGCAGAAGAAACTAATCTACAGGAGATAAAAGAACAAAGTGTGCATAGGTGGAAAGAGAATTGAGAAGCCTGTCCTTGTGACATTCAAGACCCCAGCTTGTATCTCTTCCCAAGGCCTTCCTCGTCCCCACCTTTGGTTTCCATGACACTTGACATCTTCTACATTATTTTCTCTTTTCTACTTAAGTTAGCTCCAGTCAGAATCACTCATTGATTCAGTCACCAGCTCTTATGAAGCACCCAAGCTGAGCCAGGTACTGTCCTTGGTTCTGGAGAAACGATGGACCCATTCCTGATCCCATGGAGGGGACCTGCACTTTCGTGATCTGCAACCCAGGACATTTAGTATAGCCACTACACTTGCCCCAGTAGAGAGAAATGTGCACACAGGAAGAAAAGTTATCAGAAAATATACCGAGTTTATTGAACAGCTACTATGTGCCAGGCTCCCTGCTAAGTGCTTCACATGCACCTTCTCTCAATGAGGCAGGTACCATTATCATCTGCATTTGCTCAAGGACTCACAGGATTCACACCTACATGGTCTGGAATCTTCAGAGCCATGAAGAGACAAGAGGGAGAGAAAGGTCCAGAACAAAAGCAGACACTGAGGGAAGACACACGCACACACACATATACAAACACACATTTGCACTCATATATACACCCACACACTGAATTCAGGCCAGCTACATCAGCACAGACTCGAGCATCAGCACAGACTCGAGAGGTGCTGGCCTCTCTGCTTCATCTCCACCCTATTAGGAGACAAAAACCAACCCCTCCCTCTTCAGAAATAACCTTGAGGAGTAGTTGGGTTCTATAATACTTTAATTGGACAAGAGCCTTCCAAATGTGCCCTCCTGAGAACAGCAGGGATGCATTTCCACCTGCCTTTTAGAAAATGTGCCCTCCCTGGATTGCATATGAATGCTCTTAAAGAAATGCCAGAGAATCGTTTTGAATGCTTTCCACCACCCGGTCAGCACTTACCCAGTGGATGCCTCCCTGGGACCTCATTCAGGATCCCTTTCACTTGCGACCCCGTCTGCTCCTTGCAGACCCAGGAGAGCAGGGAGCAGCTCGGACCCAGGTGGGCAGAAGTATGGCTCTCTCTGCCAACAGCCCCTCCCTGCCCAGGGTGGTGAGCAAAGCACTCAAGCCTGGCCAAGGCTTTAGGACCTGCTGAGCCTGGAAAGGACACAGGATTCTAAGAGGCAAGAGATGGGGGAAGCAGAGTGCAGAGACCCACTGTGTGCACCTCATCTTCCTCCTCTGTAAAGCTGGGATCCTCCAATCTGCCCAGCCTAGAAACGAATACCATTCACTGAGCACAGGCACTGTGCTAAATACAGATGCACATTATTTTTAAAAACCCCAGTACGTACAGATGACTGTCCCATTTTATAAGTGACAAAACTGAAGTTCCAAAAGATACAGATGCTTAAAAAAAAAAAAAAAAAAGAGCAGGTTCACACGGCTAGTCCTGGTTCACATAACTAGCAAAGGAGAAACTGTCACTTTCCAAATTCCACGCTCTTAGCCACTAGCTGGCCTCGCTGGACTTGTGTTTAAGCGAATAAAACTGGCTGGTGAAAGGAAAGGGCCAAGCCACCGGCTCGTCTTTGTCTTCATAATGTGCCAGCATTTGGCCTGATCAGCTGGAACTGGCCTTCCTCACCTCCCCCCACCCCTGCCCACCCCTGAATTATCTCCCCACCCAGCGGCAGACTTCTTGGGACCATTTTCAGAATCCTAAGACAGGAGGCTTAACCCCAGAACACCTCAGCTGCCACCCAGCCCGGCAAGTTCACAGAGCTCTGCAACAAATGTGCTGGCAAATCTATATCCCATCATCGTGGCTAGAGATTTTTAAAAAAAGAAATCTGAGATGTGCTGAGGGAATGGGGAAGTGGGGAGCAGTATCAGAGTTTAGGCTTCCAGTGTTCTTGAAGGAAAAATAGGAAACTTCTGGGGATGCCTGGGTGGCTCAGTCCTCAAGCGTCTGCCTTCAGCTCAGATCATGATCCCAGGTCCTGGGATGGAGCCCCGCATCGGGCTCCCTGCTCAGCGGGAAGCCTGCTTCTCCCTCTCCCTCTGCTGCTCCCCCTGCTTGTGTTCTCTCTCTGCGTCAAATAAATGAAAAGAAGGGCCACATGCACCCCAATGCTCATAACAGCAATGTCCACAATAGCCAAACTGTGGAAGGAGCTGAGATGCCCTTCACCAGACAAATGGATAAAGAAGATGTGGTCCATATATACAGTGGAATATTACTCAGCCATCAGAAAGGATGAATGCCCAACTTTTGCATCAACATGGATGGGACTGGAGGAGATTATGCTAAGTGAAATAAGTCAAGCAGAGAAAGTCAATTATCATATGGTTTCACTTATATGTGGAACATGAGGAATAGCATGAAGGACATTAGGAGAAGGAAGGGAAAAATGAAGGGGGGAAATCAGAGGGGGAGACGAACCATGAAAGACTATGGACTCCGGAAATGAAACTGAGAGTTTCAGAGGGGAGAGGGGTGGGGGGATGGGTTAGCCTGGTGATGGGCATTAAGGAGGGCACATGTTGCAATGAGCAATGGTTATTATATGCAAACAATGAATCATGGAACACTACATCAAAAACTAATGATGTACTGGGGCGCCTGGGTGGCTCAGTCGTTAAGCATCTGCCTTCAGCTCAGGTCATGATCCCAGGGTCCTGGGATCGAGCCCCGCATTGGGCTCCCTGCTTGGCAGGAAGCCTGCTTCTCCCTCTCCTGCTCCCCCTGCTTGTGTTCCCTCTCTCGCTGTGTCTCTCTCTGTCAAATAAATAAATAAAATCTTAAAAAAAAAAAAAAAACTAATGATGTACTGTATGGTGACTAATATAACATAGTAAAAAATTATTATAAATAAATAAATAAATAAAAATTAAATAAAAATTTTTAAAAAAGGAAACCTCTGCCTTAAAGGCCCCTAGAGTGGAGCTTTGGGATAAATTTGGGGAAACCTCTTCAAAATCCTTTGTCTCGCATCCTCTCTGCTGACAAACTCACTCACACTTTCCATTTAGTGTTTCCTGCTTGGCTCTCACACAGCTTCAGGGTAAGCCCTCTCTCCACTTCTCTGTCCTGAATTCTCAAGGCTCTCAGCAAAAGAGAACAAAAACAAAAACAGCCAAATACTATCCAGTCCTCTATAGAAAAATAAATCCTCATTGACACATGTCTCAGAAACAGAAAGATATGCTGCTTTTTTTTTTTTTGCTGAGTATCTTCTTTATTTTCTTTCCACTTTTTATTGAGATATAATTGACATCCAGCACAGTATACATGTAAGGTATACAGCATACTGATTTGACTTACATGTTGTGAAGCGATTACTGCAATAAGTTTAGTTAACATCCAACATCCTACATAGATAGAAAAAGAGAAAAGAGAAAAACGTTTTTTCCCCTGTGATAAGAACTCCTAGGATTTACTCTAACAACTTCCAAATATACCACACAGAGTATTAACTGTAGTCATCATGTTGTACATTACATTCCTAGTACTCATTTATCTTATAACCAAAAATTTGCACCTTTGGGCAACCTGCATCCAATTCCCAATCCCAGCACCTCCCTAGAAAGACATGCTTTTATCTTATATCAGATAAGGCACATTTTGGGGCGCCTGAGTGGCTCAGTCAGTTAGGCATCTGCCTTCGGCTCAGGTCATGATCCAGGGTCCTGGGATGGAGTCCTGCATCGGGCTCCCTGCTCAGTGGGGAGTCTGCTTCTCCCTCTCCCTCTGCTCCACCCCTCTGCTCCTGCTCTCTCTCTCTCAAATAAATAAGTAAAAAATATATATGGCATGTTTCCAGTTACAGAAGAGAAAAAGCAACATCTTAGAGCTAACTGTGACTCAGACATCAGCTAGCGTCTCTCTGTACTCATTGTCCAGAGAAGACAGAATGTAAGCTCTGGTAGGGCAGGCATTTTGCCCTTTTTTTCCCCACTGCTGTATCCTCAGTGCCTGGAGTAGTGCATTATTATTGTGCATCACATTTAGGTCTTCAATAAATATTTTTGAATAAATAAATAAGATTGACTCAACACACACACACACACACACACACACACACACACACATACATCCTCTGAGACAGGCAGACTTATCAAATGGCCCCAGTGCTTCTCACTTCCTAATATTCTCTTAAATAATTATGTAAATATGTGAGGTGATGGATGTGTTAATGAACAAGATGCAGGGAACCTTTCACAATGTACACGAACAGGTATATCAACTCATCACACCGTACACCTTAAATATCTTACAACTTCATGTGTTAAGTATACCTCAATAAAGCTGAAATTTAAAATTTTTTAAATTTAAAGTTTTAACTTAGAAAAGTACAGCTTATATTTGCCCTCCCTTTACTGCCTCACTTCCCCACTCCCCTACTGGTGTTTCCTAGAATCACCTCCTAAATAAACTACATGCTTTCAAATTCTTGTCTCAAGGCCTATTTCTGGGACAGTACAAATTAAGATAACATCTTGGTTCTTAAAAGTCCTCATGCACTCCACTTCTAGAAAATTCTAACTCCAGCTTTGTGCCATCTCTTGGCTTCCTTTCCTCTTCCCCCTCTGTGGCAGAGATGACTAGTTGCTCTCAATATTTGTTTTCCCCTCCTTCCTCACTTACAGAACCCCTGGTTTTCACCTGGGCACATGATCTGAGTACAGACACATTTTCGAGCCTCCCTTGCAGTTAGGTGTAGCTATCTTCATTCTGGCCAATGAAATGTAAGAGGAAATAGTTTGTGTTCACGGTCCCTGGGAAATGTCCATATGGGGAGGGATGTGCTCTCCTCTGCCCTTCCTACTTCCCCCTGGCTAGAATGTGGGTGTCATGACTGGATCATGACTGGATCATTGGAATAAGAGGTGACCTTGACACAAGATGGAAGGAGCATAGATCTCTGACAATACCACCTAACTGCAACCATTTACACATGAAATACCTTTCTACCTTATTTAAATGGCTGTTATTTTTATTTTCTATTACTTGCTGCTAATCCTAATCCAAACTGCTAATAGCCTCTGAAATCTCACCTCCACACATTCCTATTAAATTTAAATGCAAATCAGTTTACCCATTTTCTTTGGTGACCCATAACCTTAGAATCTCATGTCTCCCATCAAGTGGCTTTTTCAGGGTATTTCCCTAAAGTAAGATGAGGAACAATGGTGCCAACTAATAACATAACATTTCACTACCTTATGCAATTATAATAACTTTACCACTCTACATGAGACTTATTCTAGATACTGTGCCCAGTGCTTACATGATTAACTCATCTTTAAGAATCCATATTTTCAGAAGAACCATGAGAGACAATGGACTCTGAAAAACAAACTGAGGGTTCTAGAGGGGAGGGGGTTGGGAGGATGGGTTAGCCTGGTGATGGGTATTGAGGAGGGCACGTTCTGCATGGAGCACTGGGTGTTATGCACAAACAATGAATCATGGAACACTATATCTAAAACTAATGATGTAATGTATGGGGATTAACATAACAATAAAAAAATTAAAAAAAAAAGAATCCATATTTTCATTTTGTAAAAATAACAACTTAGTATATCTTTCCTTTATAAGCTATATCTCAGTATATTAAACTAGTTGATGAAGGAACATTTTCACCCTACAAGAATTTCAGTTATTAAACTGTGAAGAAATTTGGAATTGGAATATCACCATTTTTGGTCTCTCTAATGAATTATGGATCTATGAAATGATTTTTCAATGGCTACTAAAATCATAGAAAAGCAAGAAAGCAAGCAAGCAAGAAAGAAACCACACTTACATACCTCCCAATGGAAGAACACAGCACCTATGAAACAGTCTTGCAAAAACAAGTCCAATATAAATGTAATCATGCAACCTACTCTTGATTCACAGGAAATGCAGGGACAGAAGAACATGTTAAATGACACCACAAAGATGCAATCAACAAAATCCAGAGTGGATAGAAAATAATCTGGTTTTATCAACAAAAAGATTTCAAAGAAAAAATGTGATGATGGAGGAAACCTATAGATGAAAAGAAACTTAAGGAGCTGATGTCACTGAGGAGTAGAATGAGGACTTCCAAAAATTTTCTCCATAAAAGCAGTGAGAACGTGGCAAAACCATCAAAATCAACTGCAAATTAGCCAAAGGCTTATAGCAATCTAGGGAGGATTTATTCAGGATAAATGATTGAATCTCAGTAAGAACAGTGAGTTTTGTGGTATTTTAACTTGCCCTTGTCTCATCCCTTCTTCCCAGCTCAGCAGTACCTAAAACCCAGTGGTAAAAAGCAGCAACCTAGCAGCCACAGAAGAGGGCAGAATGGGGTTGGAGCTCCTTCAAAGTCCCATTTTCAGAGAATTACCATTATTTGACCTATCTTCTGGTTCCTTGGAAGATACCTCTTGAAAGTATGAGTATGTCTTTCTTTGATCTGACTTGGAGCCTGACTAGTTTGAACAGATCTTTCCCCAGGGGCATCTGTTGAACACAACTGCTTAACATCACAGCTGTTGGGGGTGGGGGGGGGGCGTGGAGGGAGGAGGAGAGTATCAATAATGTTTGAGGCAAACAATGTTAACCAAAAAGCTTAAAAGGGAAAAAAGAAATGAGATCTCCATAATTGGCTTTGAAGAGCTCTAAAATACTGCTATAAATCTATCAGGCCATATACATCCATAGATTTGTGTGCATGATGAAAAAGACCTGAAAATGTCCTAAGTTCTCATCTCTGGCTAATATTGAGGCTCCATTCAAGCAGGAAGTTAAGGCTCAGGAAAGCTGTGAAGCTGCCTGGCTCAGCATTAAACATGTGCCCCAATACAAACACAGAGCCCCTCATTAAAGATTGGGCAATTTATTGGTTCCAAAAATTTAAGGAAATCTCTATCCAATTATTAGCTGACCTCTAAACAAATCAAACAGAGACTTCAGTGGCCATGCATGACAAAGAATACAAGATATACAGAATTGGTTCTCCCCCCTAAAACACTAAACAAACAAAAAAACAACAAATGGCAGTGATAACAAATTTTCCTTTGGGAAGGAAAGAAAATCTGATTTTAACTGTCCTGTTTTCAACAACAACAAAAAAAGAAACATGCAAATAATAAAATATGGCCCAAACATAGGAAAAGATCAATCAATAAAAATTGTCCAATGAAGCCCAGATATTGGATTCACTAGACAAAAACTTCAAATCAGGTATCTACACATATTCAAACAACTAAAGTAAATTATATTTAAAGAACTAAAGGAAAGTGAGATGACATCTCACCTAATAAAAAATATCAATAAAGAGATAGAAATTATTTTTTAAAAGAACCAAATATAAATTCTGGAGTTGAAAAGTATAATAACTTAAATGAAAAATTTCCTAGAGGACTCAACAGCAGATGTGAGCTGGCAAAAGAAATAATCAGTGAACTTGCATATAGGTAATTGAGATTATCCAGTCTGAAGAACAGAGAAGAAAGAATGAAGAAAAATAAAGACTCCAAGAACTGTGGTACTCCATCAAACATGCCAATACATGCATAATGGGAGAGAAATAGGAGCAGAAAGAGTATTTGAAGAAATAATGGCCAAAAACTTCCCAAATTTTATGAAAAACATTAATCTATACATCCAAAAATCTCAGCAAATTCCAAATAGGCTGAACTCAAAAAGATCCACACCTAAACAAATCATAATAAAAATGTCAAAAACAGGCACCTGGGTGGCTCAGTCAGTTAAGCATCTGACTCTTGATTTTGGTTCAGGTTATGATCTCAGGGTCCTAGGATTAAGCCCTATGTAGGGCTCCACACCCACTGGGGAGTCTGCTTAAGATTCTCTCTCTCCCTCTCTCTCTCTGCCCCTCCCCACCCCACACTCTCTCTGTCTCTGTCTAAAATAATAAATAAATAAATAAATCTTTAGAAAAAATGTCAAAAGACAAAGAAAGAATCTTTGAAAGTAGAAGGAAGGAAGCAACTTGCATGTACAAGAGATCCTCAATCAGATTAACAGCTTGTCTCTCATCCAAAACTAGGGAGGCCAGAAGGCAGTGGGATAACATATACAAAGTGCTGAAAGAAAGGCAATTAACCAAGAATTCTATATTCAGTATATTTATCCCTCAAAAATAGAAGAGAAATGAAGGCATTCCCAGATAAACAGAAACAGAGAATCTGTTGCTAGCAGACCCAGTCTACAAGAAATACTAAAGGGAATCCTTTAGGCTGAGATGAAATGAAACTCGACAGTAACTCAAATTCACATGAAGAAATAAAAAGTATCACTAAAAGTAACTCCATAGGTAAATATAAAAGACAGCATAAAAGGATTTTTGGTTTGTGATTTCTTCTTTCTCCTCTCTGACTTAAAAATACAACTACATAAAGGGGTGCCTGGGTGGCTCAGTTGTTTGATTGTTGGACTCTTGATTTCAACTCAGGTCCTGAACTCAGGGTTGTGAGATTGAGCCCCGCATCAGAATCACTGCTTAGCAGGGAGTCTACTCAGGATTCTCTCTTTCCCTCTCCTTCTGCCCCTCCCCTCCATGCTCTCTCTCTCTCGCTCTCTCTCTCCACCAAATAAATAAGTAAATCTTTTTTTAAAAAAATACAACTATATAAAGTAATAATTATAAATCTGTGCAAATGAGCATAAAATTTATAAAGATTTAGTTTGTATGACAATAACAGCACAAAGGAGGAGGGAGGGAGTGGAGCTACATAGGAGCCAAGTTTTTATATACTATTGAAATTAAGTTGGTATTAATCCAAATGAGGTTGTTACAAATTAAGATGTTCATTGTAATCTCCAGGAAAACCATAAGAAAATATTTACTCAAAAATATAAAATAAACAACAAGGGACCTAAAATGGTACTCTAGAAACTATCTATATTAAACTCGAAAGGTAATAATAAAGGAACAAAGGAACATAAAAACATAAGATATATAGAAAACAAATAGTAAAATTGCAGACATAAATCCCACCTTCTCAGTTATTGCATTAAATATAAATCGATTAAACATCCCAACTAAAAGACAGAGACTGGCCAAACTGATTTTTTTTTTTTTAATGATCTAACCATATGCTGTTTACAAGAGATTCACTTCAGATTCAAAAACACAAATTGGTTGAAAATAAAAGAATTGGAAAAGATATTCTATGCAAATAGTAACCAAAGGAGAGAGTTGGAGTGGCTATATTAATTATAATTATTTTATTTTTTATATGTGTATAATGTATAATATAATATTGTAAATATATACACACACATCTATACACACACACACATATACACACACATATAAATATATAAATTCTGGAGGGACGTTGGGCGCATGGGTGGCTCAGTTGTTAAGTGTCCACCTTCGGCTCAGATCATGATCCCAGGGTCCTGGGATCGAGCTCTGCATCGGGCTCCCTGCTCAGTGGGAAGCCTGCTTCTCCCTCTCCCACTCCCCCTGCTTGTGTTCCCTCTCTCACTCTCTCTGTGTCAAAAAATAAATAAATAATCTTAAAAAAAAAATTCTGGAGGGACGAGATGGAAGATGAGGGCTAAATGAAGCAAGATTAGTCATGAGTGGATAATTCATGTTTCGGGGTATGAGTCCATGGCAGTACATTTTATTATTCTTTCTTCTTTAAGTACATTCAAAATTTTCCATAATAAAAGACTAAAAAAAAAAAAGGCACAACAAAGCTACCTGACCACTCACTCTGAGATGCACTAAGAGAAAAAGATTACTATTAGTCCATCCACTCAAACATCTGTTGAGCATTAGCTATGAGCAAATCACGGGGATAAACATGCTCTCAAGTAGGGACAGATAAAAATAATTATAGACAAAGTATTAGAAACAGAGAGTGGAAGAGGTGTCCTAACAGAGGCCCAAATGCAGGACTGTGAGTTAGTGAAGGAGAGATTATTGCTGATGGGGGGTCAAGGACAAGCCTGAAGTCATTGAACATTCAAACAGGAAGAGTCTTCATCATACCATCTTATTTATATCTGAAAAATCTGAGATCCAGAGAAGAATTAGCTTTCCTCTGTTACCACAGCAACATTCTAGCACAGCTGGGATTTATTTTCTTCTGTAGCTAACATTCACTAACAGCTTATTATATCCTGGCACCTTCTTAAGAACATCAAATATATTATTTAATCCTCACAATGTATCCCACAATGTATCCCACTATCCCATTTTGCAGAGGAGGAAACAGAGGACTCACCCAAACTGACACAGCCAGGAAGAGGCAGAGCTGGGTCTCAGACCTGGAAAGTTTGTCTTCAGAATGTTCTCTCTTCCCACCATAATGGGATTTAACCCAGAGTTCCTTTCACCACTCTGTGCTGGATTATACTGTAATAGGATGTACAGAGAGAAAAAACAACAGATATTTCAGGCAGAGGAAATGAAGATTAACACTAATACTTTGTCCTACAGGACTTTGTAGGACTGACAAATGAGGACCTTGAGAGAAGCCTATCACATTAATCAATTTATGTCACTAAACAATGGTTGCATTTATATAAATGCACAAAATTTGCCTATGATAACTATTTTCCAGACAATGTTCTCTGACACTTCACTCTGGTTTTCTACACTTGACAACAAAAAGCTCAGTTACTTCAGCCCTGCCAAGGGTCACTGAGCCTCGTCAGCAGTTCTTGCCCACTCCCAGCTGGACTGCAGTGTGGAATGCTGCAGAAACCAAGGCTCTTTTTCCTCCTCTCAGAGGGGCTCTGTGGCATCATGGAAAACTGGGCTCTCATCCCCAGCTCTGGCACTACCCACCAGGTCACCAAGAGCAAGTCATTCAAGCTGGACGTCAGTTTCCCCATCCATTACATAAAAGAGATTAAACCACATGAGCTTTAAAAACTCACATTCTTCTCTGACAAGGCATAATTCCATAAAATAAAACAGATCTTTCTGTGTTATATCAGTGAGGTCAGGGAGGGGAAGAGACTTTAAAAAAATCTTAATTAGCAGAAATAAAATTCTATAAACCAAATATAAAACAAAATAATATATAGATATAAACATATAAAGTAAATAGATGTATTATTTATTTCACTATAGAGTGTTAGGGCACACCATTATTTTATGCCACTATTAGATTCAGAATATCAGACTGAAGCTTGTAGCCCAGCTTTGTCAATCAGTAAATAAATGGTTTTATTGGTTATAGTAATAACAATAATACTAGTTAATAGTCACTGGATACTACCTGTATGTCACAAACTCAACACTTTACTGTTTCCTCTGTGGCAAATCACTTAAGCCTTGGATACCAAATTTATAATAAGGATGAATGGGAGCACACATAATACACTAGCAGCAACATTAAAGATTCTCAGCAAACACTTTTTAAAATCATATCATGGGGGCGCCTGGGTGGCTCAGTCGTTAAGCGTCTGCCTTCGGCTCAGGTCATGGTCCCAGGGTCCTGGGATCAAGCCCCACATCGGGCTCCCCGCTCAGTGGGAAGCCTGCTTCTCTCTCTCCCACTCCCCCTGATTGTGTTCCCTCTCTCACTGTGTCTCTATCAAATAAATAAATAAAATCTTTAAAATAAATAAATAAATAAATAAAAAATAAAATAAAATCATATCATGTTATTTTGAACAATACATAAGCTTGTTAAGAATAATTACTCTAGAGGGGCGCCTGGGTGGCTCAGTCGTTAAGCGTCTGCCTTCGGCTCAGGTCATGGTCCCGGGGTCCTGGGATCGAGCCTCGCATCAGGCTCCCTGCTCCGCGGGAAGCCCGCTTCTCCCTCTCCCACTCCCCCTGCTTGTGTTCCCTCTCTCGCTGTGTCTCTCTCTGTCAAATAAATAATAAAAAAAAATATTAAAAAAAAAAAAAAAAAAAAGAATAATTACTCCAGGGGTGCCTGGGTGGCTCAGTGGATTAAGTGTCTGTCTTCGGTTCAGGTCATGATCTCAGGGTCCCAGGATCAAACCCTGCATCAGGCTCCCTGCTCAGTGGGAAGTCTGCTTCTCCCTCTCCCTCTGCCCCTCCCCCCTGCTTCTGCACACTCTCAATCAAATAAATAAATAAAATCCTTAAAAAAAAATTACTTCATCATCATCCAAGCTAATACAAAGTTTGCAGCCACCTACTGTGGAAGAAAAAATCTATTCAAATATGTTTGTCTTTACCTTTCTTGGAAATTACTATTTTTAAATGTCACATCTTTTAAGTTGTTTATTCCAACAGCAATAATGGTAATAAAGGTATTATTTCCCTACTTTTCCTATTATTATTCCAAAATATTTCTAACAAATTCAGGCAGCTCATCAAGAGATGCCACAAAAAGCAAATGAGAAAAATGACATCTGTGAAGAGGTATGCTCTACTGAAAAGCTAAAGCCAAAAACTAAAGAACTTAAAATTAGTGCTCTTACCAGGCACTCAAGTGTTAATGAGACTGTTTTCATCCCACATGGCTATGCTCTTTCATTTAGATTTTATTATTTTTAGTGATTCAACCACAGATTCAGATAGAGATCAACCAGTTTGATACCCTTCCAGTTCCAATCCCTGTGTTCAGAAGAAAAAAACAAGAGCCCAGAGAATCAGCTGGTGAGTCAGTCAACTATCAGCTGTTGTACAGTTATCATTAATTGCTAGGCTCTATGTAGGTTCTTGGGATACCTCATGAACAAAAGAACACTAAAGAGAATCCCTGCCCTCATGGCATTCACATTCTAGTGGGGAGAAATGACTTACCCAAGCAACACTTAAGGCCAGTGGCAAAGCTAATTCATCCAACACCCAAGACTCCAAATAGCCAAAGCAATGTTGAAAAAGAAAAACAAAACTGGAGGTATCACAACTCCAGATTTTGTAGTTGTACTACAAAGCTGCAGTAATCAAAACAGTATGGTACTGGCACAAAAATAGACACATAGATCAATAGAACAGAATAGAAAACCTGGAAATGAACCCACAACTATATGGTCAATTAATCTTCGACAAAGCAGGAAAGAATATCCAATGAAAAAAAGTCTCTTCAACAAATGGTGTTGGGAGAACTGGACAGCTACATACAAAGGAAAGAAATGGGACCACTTTCCTGCACCATACAAAAATAAACTCAAAATGGATCAAAGACCTAAATGTGAGACCTGAAACCATAAAAATCCTCGAAGAGAGCACAGGTAGCAATTTCATCAGCTGTAGAACATTTTTCTACGTATGTTTCCTGAGGTAAGGGAAATAAAAGCAAAAATAAACTATTGGGACAACATCAAAATAAAAAGCTTCTACACAGCGAAGCAAACAATCAACAAAACTAAAAGACAACCTACTGAACAGAAGATAGATATTTGCACATATCTGATAAAAGGTTAGTATCCAAAATATATAAGGAGCTGATGTAACTCAACACACACACACACACACACAAAACAAATAATCCAATTTTAAAATGAGCAGAAGACATGAACAGACATTTTTCCAAAGAAGACATATAGATGGCCAACAGACACAAGAAAAGATGCTCAACATCCTTCATCATCAGGGAAATGCAATTCAAAACTATAATGAGATATCACCTCATATATACATATATATATACCTCATATATAGATTACCTCATATATATGTATATATATATATATACCATTATTCCAACAGCAATAATGGTAATAAAGGTATTATTTCCCCACTTTTCCTATTATTATTCCAAAATATTTCTAACATACATACATATGTATGTATACATACATATATATGTATATATATATACCTCATATATATATATACATATATACATATACCTCATATATATGGTAAAACCATTTACCATAATAATGGACACCAAAAGCATAGGGCAACAAAAATAGACAAGACTAAAAATCTTCTGCACAGCAAAGGAAACAATCAACAGAGTAGAAAAGACAACCTATGGAATGGGAGAAAATATTTACAAGCCATATATGTGATAGGGAGTTCATCTTCAAAATATATAAGGAAGGGGTACCTGGTTGGCTCAGTCAGTAGAGCATGCAACTCTTGATCTCAGGGTGGTGAATTCAAGCCCCCATGTTGGGCATGAAGCCTACTTAAAAATAAATAAATAAAAATAATAAAAACAACCAAACAAAATATATAACAAATTCCTAAAACTCAATAGCAAAAAAAAACTAAGCCAATTAAAAAATGGGGTAAGGATGGGAGGGGGAAGAGCAAGATGGCAGAGGAGTAGGAGACCTAAATTTCCTCTGGTCCCAGGAATTCAGCTGGATAGGGATCAAAACATTCTGAACACCTATGAATTCAACAGAAGATGGAAGAAAGAATAGCAGCAACTCTCTGAATAGAAATGCGACCACTTTCTGGAAGGTAGGATGTGCGGAGAAGTGTATTGGAGCAGGGAAGCTGGCTGCAGAGACGGAGCCCAGGCGCGGGCTCTCAGCTCGGGGTTGCCATAAACCGTGATCCGGGGCACAGTCGGGCCACTGCTCCTCCAGCAGGGACCCAACAAGCGGCAGATCCGGGGAGACTCACCTTCCTCCCCCGGGAGGAGCAGCGCGGGAGCGCACCGCAGGGAACTGCTGGGTTTGGAGACTCCACACCAGGTCATGAGCCAGAGATAGAAACGCTCGGTCACAGGCTGGGTGAGCACAGAGTGCGGCCGGAGACCGGGGAGACGGGAGTGACTGCTTTTCTCTGGGGGCGCACTGAGGAGCGGGGCCCCCACTTCTCGGCTCCTCCAGGGCGGAGACTGGGAGGCCGCCATTTTCACTCTCAGCCTCCAAAGCTGTACGGAAAGCTTGCAGGGAACAAAAGCTCTCAAGAGCAAACCCAAGCAGATTACTTAGCCCGGACCGGCAAGGGCGGGGCAATTCCGACTCCGGCAAAGACATTTGGAAACCACGGCAACAGGCCCCTCCCCCAGAAGATCAGCAAGAACAGCCAAGACCAAGTTTACCGATCAATGAGAACGGCAGAACTCCAGCGCTAGGGGAATACTGCACATAGAATCCATGGCTTTTTTCCCATGATTCTTTAGTCTTTCAAAGTTCATTTTTTTTAACTGTTTTTTTCTTTTTTCTTTTTTTTAATTTTTCTTTTTCCCTTTTGCAACAAACATCTTATCAATCCCTTTTTTCTTTAAATCTTTTTTATTTTTCATTTTTAAAGTCATATTCTATCCCTTCATAGTAGTTAACCTTATTTTTGGTATATATATATATATAAGTAGTTCTCTCATTAAAATTTTG
Source organism: Halichoerus grypus (assembly GCF_964656455.1). Taxonomy (NCBI): domain Eukaryota; kingdom Metazoa; phylum Chordata; class Mammalia; order Carnivora; family Phocidae; genus Halichoerus; species Halichoerus grypus. The sequence continues at coordinate 45,610,180 of NC_135713.1, read as the reverse complement.
GGATATAGTTTCTTCTAACAGACCAAAATATACCCTAAATCTCTAGTGTATGGCTTTGTTCTAGTCTCCTGCCTAATTATATTCTCTCCCTTTTTTTTTAATCCTCTTCTTTCTTTTTTCAACAAACTTCTTATCAAGTCCTTTTATAAAATATTTTATAATTTTCATCTTTACAGTCATATTCCATCCCTTCATCGTATTAACCCTTATTATTGTACATACATAAGTTTTTCTTTCTTTAAAATTTTGGGAGGCACTTTCTTCTAACAGACCAAAATACACCCAAAATCTAGTGTGTGGCACTGGTCTATGCACCAGCCTGATCATATCTGATCATATTCTGTTTTATTTTTTTGTTTGCTTTTATCTTTATCTTTTTCTTTTTTTTTCTTTTTTCTTTCTTTCCCTTTCTTTTCCCCCGGTTTCAGGTCTCTTCTGATTTGTTTAGTGTATATTTTCTGGGGATATTGTTACCCTGTTAGCATTTTGTTCTCTCATTCATCTAGTCTCCTCTGGACAAAATGACAAGATGGAAAAAATCACCTCAAAAAAAAGAACAAGAGGCAGTACCGACTGCCAGGGACCTAATCAATATGGACATTAGTAAGATTTCAGAACTAGAGTTCAGAATGACGATTTTAAAGATACTAGCTGGGCTTGAAAAAAGCATGGAAGATATTAGAGAAACCCTTTCTGGAGAAATAAAAGAACTAAAATCTAACCAAGTCAAAATCAAAAAGGCTATTAATGAGGTGTAATCAAAAATGGAGGCTCTAACTGCTAGGATAAATGAGGCAGGAGAGAGAATTAGTGATATAGAAGACCAAATGATGGAAAATAAAGAAGCTGAGAAAAAGAGAGATAAACAACTACTGGATCACGAGGGCAGAATTCGAGAGATAAGTGATACCATAAGACGAAACAATATTAGAATAATTGGGAACCCAGAAGAAGAAGAAAGAGAGAGAGGGCCAGAAGGTATATTGGAGCAAATTATAGCAGAGAACTTCCCTAATTTGGGGAAGGAAACAGGTATCAAAATCCAGGAGGCACAGAGAACCCCCCTCAAAATAAATAAAAATAGGTCAACACCCCAACATCTAATAGTAAAACTTACGAGCCTCAGAGACAAAGAGAAAATCCTGAAAGCAGCTCAGGAGAAGAGATCTGTAACCTACAATGGTAGAAACATTAGATTGGCAACAGACCTTTAAAAAAAAAAAAAGATAGTTATTATTAAAAAAAAAAGATAACAAGGTTGGTAAAGATGTGAAGAGATTGGAACCCTTGTACATTTTGTGGGAATGCAAAATGGCGCAGTCGCTATGGAAAACAGTATGGAGTTTCCTCAAAATATTAAAATTAGACCATAAGATCTAGCAATCCCACTTCTGGGTATTTATCCAAAAGAATTGACATCAGGAGCTCGAAGAGATATTAGCCCTCCTATGTTCACTTGCAGCACTATTGATAATAGCCAAGATATGGAAACAATCTAAACGTCCAGTGACAGATGAATGGATAAAGAAAATGTGGTATATACACACAAAGGTATAATTGGCCTTAAAAAAAAGTTCTAACACATGCTCCAACATGGATGAAACTTGAAGACGTTATGCTAAGTGAAATAAGCCAGTGACCAAAAGACAAATACTGCACGATTCCACTTAGATGAGGTATCTAAAAGAGTCAAACTAATAGAATCCAAGAGTGAAATGATGGTTGCCAGGGGCTGGGGAAAAGGGGGAATGGGGAGTTAATGCTAATCAACAAACATAAAGTTTCAGTCAAGTAAGATAAATAAATTCTAAAAATCTGCTGTACAACATTGCACCTATGGTCGACAATACTGTATTATACTTTTAAAATGTTGTTAAAAGAGCAGATCTCATGTTAAGTGTTTCTTAGTACAATAAAAAATGTTTTAAAGATTTTATTTATTTATTCGAGAGTAAGAGCACAGGCATATTTGATCCGGGAGGGGGGGTGAGGGAGAAGTAGAGGGGGAGGAAGAAGGACAAGCAGACTCCCCTCTGAGCTCAAAGGGGCTCCATCCCAAGACCCTGCGACCATGACCTCAGCCAAAACCAAGAGTCAGACACTTAACCGACTGAGCCACTCAGGCGTTCCACCACAATAAAAATTAAAAATTAAGAAACTATTATTAATAAATAAAAAATAATGTTTTAAAGAAAGGAGCTTTGGAACCAGAAGGCTGAGGAACTTTGTGGGGGTTTCTTCAGATATTTCTTCGTCTTACAAAAAGAGGATAATAGGTCTCACCTCCGCGGAGGTAGGGAGGAATAGTGAGAAATTGCCATAGATAAAAAAGCAGAGGAGTTAAAAAAAAAAGAGAGAGAAATTGCCATAGAGGTCGGCACAACATTGGCGTTTCCCACGTAGCATTTCCAGCCCAAGTCTCCTCTCCACACCCCCCAGAAATGGCAAAGGCTTGAGGGAAGCACAGCTTCTTCAAAGCGCCTCATAAAGTGCAGATGTATCAAACCAGGGGCTCTAAGGACCGGGCTGCTCAGCGTGGTCCCCACCTGGAGGGGAGGTACTCACAATCCCATTCAAAGTCCCTGAAAGGCTTCTTGCCCACCTCTGTTCAAAACAAAACCTGCTCTCAGCCCCCATGGGCTCCTGCAGCTTCATTCCATTTTACACTCTTTCCCGGTGGCTCCGGAGTGAAAAGCTCTAGAGGCTGCTAATCCTTAGTTTGCATATGAACAAAGGAAATGCTTTTAGTTCAGACTAAAACCTCCGAAGAAACAAGCCAGGGGCTGACATCGGAGAGCAGCCTGTCAGCGGGGCGAGCGAGTAAATAACCTAACAGTATGAATAGAACGAGGAGAACAATAGAAGGCACCGTAACTCTCCCACATGCCGAAAAATAAACAAAGCCCCAAACCAAGAGCACCACAGACTGGATGACAGCAGGTTGGAAAATGCTGCCTACAAATCAATCCCCAGCCTTTGTTCTGTTTTCCAAATCATTTAGCACAGGGACATGGGCTACATTGGACCTTCTGATAGGAAAGCCACTTCCAAATAGTTTTGACAATTCGTGATGCCATTTGTTGTAGTTTATGACCTCTATGAGGGAAAAGTGCTGAGCTGCTCTTTAAAATGCACCACTTTCTAAAACCTTCATTCATTCAGCAAATATTTACTAGACACTCTGTCGGGCACTGACCTAGTTCCCAGGTAGACAGCACCCAACAACACAGAAATGTGGGTGCCATCCTCAGGGAAATTAGATTCAAGTGGCAAAGACAGGTAAAAGCAAGTGGATGAAGAAATAAATACTCACTGCAGTAAGTTCAAGCAAGGAAAAAAGGAGGAGCTGATGCAGAGAATAATAGTAAAGTCTGAAGAAAGGGGAGGGAACATTTTAGCTGAGCCTCAAAGAACAAGAAAGGAAAGCCCTTAAAAGAGATGCAACATCATGTAATTCCATTTCTACAAAATATCCAGAAAGACAAACCTATAGTTGCAGAAAGTACATTGATGGTTGCCTAGGGCTGGGGGTGGGAATGAGGAGTGAATGTAAATGAGCATGAGGTTTCTTTTTGGAGTGATGGGAAATGTTCTAAAATTAGATCGTTGGTGATTGCGCAACTCTATAAATACATTTAAATGACTGAAGAGTATATTTAAAATGGGTGAATTGGATGATATCAAATTATCTAAATAAAGCAATAGATTGATAGGTAAATAGATAATAGAATGAGAGAGAGATTGACAGAGGCAGAGAGACAGAGAATAAAGCCCAGGACACAATCTTTTCTAAGGGTGCCTGACCAGCCCTCACCAAGCTCTCACAGTGCTTCTCCTGGGTGGGTAAAGATTCTGATCCCTGAATTAAAGCAACTTGAGAGGAGAGAACAGAGATTCTTTTTAACTTATCTTTTGGATTGCTTTCACTCAAACCAGAGAATACATATTAATTACTAAGAGTGCTACTTAATCTGATCCTATCTGGATTATAACTGTTCCTGATTCTTGGCTCAAATAAAGAAAGAGAAAGGAGGAGAGCAAAAGATGGGAAGATCATCCCAGGGGAGGGAACCACGTGCACTAGAGTTCTCCCGCAGGCAGGCACTGGACACGTGTGAGGGACTGGAGGTAGGAGAGGAGGGAGAAGAGAACGGAGAGGCCAGATCACACAGGGCCTCCAGGGCCATGGTAAGGAGCAGGTTGCTTTCAACTCTATCAAATGGACTCACTCTATCAATCGCTCATGTTATTAATGTTTTGATGAAGAAACAAAAGGCAGGGCATGGAGAAGTGCTGCTTTCTTGATGTTTTATAATGTGCTGTCCCTCACTTTCTCCCACTTGCTCTGCCTTAAAACCCACTCAGAGAAACTGGTTTTATCAACTCCAGTGATTAGATGAAGAAATTGACACACAACTGACAAGTTAAATTGACTTGCCCAGGTCGACACAGCTATTAACATGGGACCTAGGAATTACCTGTATTTTATGAACAAATTCTCCCCACTTGCCAAACATCTGGTTTACCAAAATCCAGATGACCAATCTGAACCAGTTATCTATCACAGCGTAACAAACCTCCACAAAACTTAGTAGCTTAAAACAACCCTTAATATTGCTCAGGAATCTATGGGATGGCTGGTCGACTCTGCTGACCTAGACCAGACTCAGTGATCTTCACTGGACTAGCTCATGTGCCTACGGTCACCTGGCTGGTCAGCTGGGATCCAGTTGGTCTGGGATGACTTCACTCATGTCAGGCAATGGGCTGACCAGTAGCTGGGGGAAAGGAAGAGACTAGGCCACCTATCTATGAGCATGCAATAGGCTAGCTGAAGTTTTTTACCTGGCAACAATAAGGTTCCAAGAGCAGGTGGAACTATGCCATGTTTCCTGAGGCCTAGGCTTAGAACTGGCACCACCCTCTGTGCTGCGCTCTACTGGCCAAAGCTAGTGACAAGAACAGCATAGAAACAAGGCGAAGGGAAACCAATTCTACCTTATGAAAGGAAGAGGTACAAAGATACATTGCAAGGCCATGAATACAGGGAGGAATGAGGGATTATTGCCATTTTTGCAATCTACTAAAGTCTCATTCCCACCAATAGCAAGAGATAAATTTTCCCGAAAGGATTAATGACCAGGAATTATTCCCAGAGTCCCACTGTTCCCTCTGGTCACTGCCAGGTACCCACAGACACCTCTGGTTGTGAGGAAGATAGAAAAGGATTATTACTTCTGTTCATCAGTTTTCCTGCCCCTTCCCACAACTCTTTCTTAGAGAATCTTTTGCAGAGCCTCTGGCCCAACCCCTCCATTCTGGCCATAGCTGACCAGCTGGGCCAAAGACATTGTATTTGTTTTCTGGGGCTGCCATAAAAAAGTACCACAGCTGGATGGTTGGAGAACACAGAAAGTTATTCTCTCACAGTTCTGGAAGCTGGAAGTCTGAAATCAAGGTGTCAGCAGGGTTGGTTCCTATTGGGAACTCGAGGGGAAAATTGTTCTATTCTTCTCTCCCAGCTTCTGGTGGCATTGCTTGGCATCCCTTGGCTTGTGGCAACATAACTCCAATGTTTGCCTCTCTCCTCACATGACATTCTCCCATGTGTCTGTGTCTCCTCTGCTTTGTCTTATTATAAAGACCCCAGTCATTAGATTAGGGCCCATCTTACTTCAGTAGGACCTCATGTTAATGAATTACATCTGCAAAGATCCTATTTCCAAATAAGGTCACATTCTGAGGTTCCAAGTAGACATGCATTTTGAGGGGTACTATTCAACCCAGTACAAGGATTCTCTGTCCCAGGTATTTAGAAACAAGAGTTGGAAATGCCTACTTGCTTTTGTTGATTCTTGAACCAAAAGGACATGTATGGAGCTAGAATGGCCATTTTCTGCCATGCATATAAAAGCAGAGGAAGTCAGTCTATAGAGAGAAAAAGAACGAAGCAGATGCTGAGAGAGAAGTGGAGACAACAAACTACATAGAGCATGCTGAGACAGACAGACAGACAAAGAGAAACCGAGACACTCTGCCTTGGTTGCTGAGGGTTTTCAAGGCCTGGCTCAGTCCCTCATGGGACCAGATTTCACTTCCTGCCCTTGAATTCCAAGAGATACCTCAATATCCTTGCAATAACCTTTCCTCCTTGGTGTAAGTTAGCTTGAACAGATTCTGCTTACTGCAACCAAAAGACTTCCATAAAGCCAGAGGGGACTTCCTTACCCTGCCAACATGCTTCTTGAGGCCAGCCTGGCTGGGGCTGCCACAGGAAGGTGTCAGTCAGAGAGTGGGAAGTCTTGCCCTGAATGTGGCTGCTGTCTCCATTCAGTACCTGGTGGAGGTTCCCAGGCCAGTGCACAAAAGCCTCTTTAATCTTGCAGTGCTGTTAGCTTGCTAACTCAGCAGCAGAACAAGTAGATAAGTAGGTAAATGTATACAACCACATACAAATAAGTCAAATTAGGCATGTGTCCCCCCTATTCAAACCATCCTTTGTGTTTTGTTTTGTTTTTCAATTTTCCAAGTAACAAAGAAACAGAGACTGGTCAAAATGTTTTCAATCTCTTTTTAATCTCAACTAACTGCAGTGCTTAGTGATGTCAGCATCTTTAATGGACACTTTGGCCACGCAGTATCTTATGAACATGTTGTAAAGTCCATCTCCTCCAAGGAAGGAGCCAGAATTCACTTTTCCAGCCTCCCTTGTGCTCAAGAAAGCTCTGCTGGTCAGACACATGCAAGGCTTCAATTTGAAAATGAACCACATGAGGAATCAAGCTCTACTCCAAACCTATGTTTTAATGGAGTGAAGTAATGAAAGTATCTAGATTAGGGAGCAAGAGTAGCACAGCTTCTGGGGGCCAGTCCCAAACATTATCAGTGAAAGCACCAGTATTTATGCTGAGCCCTAGTGCTGTCCTCCTGGAAGTGCCTCCACAGTGTGATCTGGGCTTTGTTTCTGAATGAAGAGCCAGCCTCAAGCTTCATCTCTAGCCTTCCCTGGGATTCTGTGAGCCTCCTACATCCTTTAATGAATTCCTTTCTTGAATAAACCATCAAACGTGGATTCAGTTGCTGGCAACTAAAAATTCTGACTGAGAAACAATATTTCTGGCATTGTTCCAACCTTTGCCTGAAGGTGGGATTCTTCATCCATCTAGACTATCCTGAGCACCTGCCCTGGATTGTCTCACATAGCCACAGATACAAGTGACAGGACTGTTCTGACCCCTTTCATTGTTTGCCTTTTTTGAAAGCAATTTAGAACCCATGGTGGCATCCCCCACCAAACCTGAAAGACATGTTTTTCATAATATGTTATAAAGACATAAATGCAAATAAGCATGATTTCTAGATACTAGAGCTTTAAAGAATGATTTTTCAGAAAACATGTGATCTAGCTCCTGTTGTAAAAAATGCAGCCTATTTCTTATGAGAGGCACCAAAACCTTAGTGTAGCTTGCTTGACCACAGCAGTCATAGTCATTTAAACTCATCTGTTCTCACTGGAAGAAAAATTTTCACATTCCAGTGACAGATATCTCAGGTTCTATAAAGAGTGTCTTTCCAGGGCTCTTCCACAGTTCAATCCACTTGTATACATAAAGTAGGTACTTTTTTTCTGTGCATTTTACATATCTGATCATGCCACTCCACTGAGTAAAACTTAAGTCATTCTGTATTGACTTTGGAAAAAAGTCCAAATTCCTCAGCATGATTTGTAAGATTAGCAATGCCTGTCTCTCCATCCCCAAGCCTTGCTATGCTTTGAAACTCTACTCCTTGCCTCCAGCATTCCATTTACAGCCACACTCCACTATTTATGGTTCATTCTTTGAATGGAATTTATTGTTCCTTACTTCTGTAGCTTGATTCACACTGCTCCATCTATCTGACATCACCTTCTAAGCTTTGTCCAAATGATAAACAGTTATCTTTTTATCAACACACCAACACCAATGTCAACTAACTCTAGAGTATCTGCATATTCACATATGGATTTTGTTTTAATCAAAATTCTCATTTGCAAATAACAAATCACTCAAACTGGCTTTAAAAGGGCAAACAATTTGAACAGACACTTTACAAAGGATTTACAAATGGCCAATAAGTACATGAAAATGTGCTCAATATCATTAGTCATAAGAGAAATGCACATTAAAACCACAATGAGATATCATTTTACATATATTAGAATTGTTAAAATTACAACAGCTGACAACAACAAATGTTGGCTAAGATACGGAACAACTGGAACTCTCTCATACATTGCTCGTGGGAGTGTATAATGGTACATGTACTTTGGAGAACTGATTGCCAGTTCCTTTTAAAAGTAAACATATATCTATCCAATGCCCAGCAGTTCCATCCCTGGATATTTAGTCATGAGAAATGAGAACATATGTCCACAAAAAGACTCATACAAATATATTCATGGCAGTCTTATTCCTTATAGCATAAAATGGAAATAATTCAAATACCCAACAATAGGACAGTGATAATCAAACTGTTATATATTCATACAATTGACTACTACTCAGCCATATAAAGGAAGCAAATACTAATATATGCAACATCATGGATGAATCTCAAAAAACATGTGCAGAGCAAAAAACACTACATCAAAAAAGTAAAAACTGTGTAATTCCATAAACATGAAATTTTAGAACAGGAAAAAAATTGTCTATGGTGATAGAAGTCAGAAAGCGTTTGCCAAGGGAGGAGACAGGGGAAGACTAACTGAAAAAGGACACAAGGGATGCCCTTCTTGAGTGATAGAAATGTTCTATATTCTGTTTTGGATGGTGGTTGCCCAAGTTATATATTTGTGGTGACTCACCAAATTGAACACTTAATATGCTCATTTTTTAATGTACACTTAATTCCAAACAATCTGGCTTTAAAAATGGATCCTCTCACTAGATCCATACCTGTACATACACACAACATTCTTCCTGTAATCTTAGCACATTCCCAGACCCAGAAGTTCACATAATCCAGAAGAATTCCTGGACTAAATGACTTCTAAGGGCTTGCCAATAGCTCATATTCTCTGAACTCTCTGAAGAAAAATGTCTTGGATCACAATGCAATCACAAAGTCAACAGGGAAAAATGAGTCCCCCCAAATCCCACTGATTCAAGTTTCACCTGCAGCATACATCAAGAAACACACACATCTTTCTTGGAAGTTAACTGCAAAAGTCAATGTCTTAATTCTGGCCCCATGGAGCAAAGGTGGAATCTACGAACTCATTTTGAAGAACAGCACAGACTGGGGATGACTGCATGCAAGAGTGGATATGTCCTAAGACCGAAGGCCTGGTCTGGAGCCTCAGCTATATCACTAAGCAAGCTAAAGAACCCTAGAAAGAATCTTGGCCTACTGTCTCATTTCGAAGATGAGCACACTGAGTCCCAGAGAAGGGGAAAGACTGGCTCAACTTCAAAGAGCAAGTGGCGGAGCCTGGATTAGAACTCTGTCTTATCAAACCCAATTGTTATGAACCCTGTTGTTTTGTTTGCCCAGTGTTTATTTTCTAAGAATTTCTTCTTCATCCAATTATGCACAGACTGTAGTAGAAGCTGCTATAGCCCTTCAAAGTAACCTACACTACCTGGCCTACAGTTCATGGATCTAGAAGTGGGCCTCTAACACAGGTTTTGCCAATTTGTCATCTCCAGAGGGAGAGAGACAGAGAGGGAAAGAGAGAGAGAGAGAGAGAGGAAGGGAAGAGAGAGGAGGGAGAGGGAAGAGAAGGAAGAGGGGAAGAGAAAAAGAAAGATCCCATCTGCTATTAGATGCTTATACTATTCATACAAATTTAGGTGCTTTTGACAATGGCCACTGTCTGCCCCATGGACTGGAAAATCCATAAATTAGAGGTGCCCAAGGACTAGGATTGCTTATCAGCCTTCAGATTTTTTCTACAGAGCTTCTGGGAGTTCAGAAATAGTAAAGGAAGTGATTAGTCCAGAAAACATAAAAAAGTTAATTGTACTGGTGGCAACTAAGTACTGACATGTGAACTAAAAACAGAATACTACAGGGATGCCTGGGTGGCTCAGTCAGTTAAGTGTCTGCCTTCAGCTCAGGTCATGATCCCAGGGTCCTGGGATCGAGCCCCATATAGGGCTCCCTGCTCATCAGGGAGCCTGCTTTTCCCTCTGCCTGCTGTTCCCTCTGCTGTGCTCTCTCTCTCTGACAAGTAAATAAATTTAAAATAATAATAATAATAAAATAAAAACAGAATACTACCTCTGAAACTGAGATTCCTTATTCTAAGGAAAGGATGTGTGAAAGATATGACTGTCCATCATACAGTTATTTATAGTGTTGGCAAAAAGTAGAAATCACCTGCAAGAGAAACAAAAGCAAAAATGAACTATTGGGACTTCAACAAGATAAAAAGCTTCCACACAACAAAGGAAAAGTCAACAAAATTAAAAAGCAACCTACAGAATGGGAGAAGATATTTGCAAATGACATATCAGATAAAGGGCTAGTATCCAAAGTCTATAAAGAACTTATCAAACTCAACACCCAAAAAACAAAAAATCCAGTCAAGAAATGGGCAGAAGACATGAACAGACATTTCTCCAAAGAAGACATCCAAATGGCCAACAGATACATGAAAAGATGCTCAACATCACTCAGCATCAGGGAAATACAAATCAAAACCACAATGAGATACCACCTCGTGACTGTCGGAATAGCTAAAATTAACAAGTCCGGAAACGACAGATGTTGGTGAGGATGCAGAGAAAGGGGAACCCTCCTACACTGTTGGTGGGAATGCAAGCTGGTACAGCCACTCTGGAAAACAGTATGGAGGTTCCTCAAAAAGTTAAAAATAGAACTACCTACAACCCAGCAATTGCACTACTAGGTGTTTATCCAAAGGATACAAACAGTGATCCAAAGAGGCACATGCACCCCAATGTTTATAGCAGCAATGTCACCAATAGTCAAAGTATGGAAAGAGACTAGATGTCCATCAACAGATGAATGGATAAAGAAGATGTCATATATGTGTGTGTGTATACACACATACACACACACACACACACACACACACACACACACACACAGAGGAATATTACTCAGCCATCAAAAAGAATGAAATCTTGCCATTTGCAACAATGTGAATGGGATGCTAAGCAAAATAAGTCAGTCAGATAAAGACAAAGATAAAGACAAATACCCCATGTTTTCACTCATATGTGGAATTTAAAAAACGAAACAGAGGACCATAGGGGAACAGAAGGAAAAATAAAATAAGATGAAATCAGAGAGGGAGACAAACCATAAGAAACTCTTAACTAGAGGAAACAAACTGAGGGTTGCTGGTGGGGAGGTGTTTGGGAGGACGGGGTAATTGGGTGATGGACATTACAGAGAGCACTTGATATAATGAGCACTGGATGTTATATGCAACTGAAATTCTACCCCTGAAACTAATAATATACTATATGTTAACTAAATTGAATTTAAATTTAAAAAAAGAAGAAAAAATAAATAAAAAACAACAAAGTAGAAATCATGTAAATGTCTAAAATAAGAGAGATGTTAAATAAATTTTGATGTAGCCCTATGATAAAATATTATATAGATATTAAATATCTTAGCCTAGAAGAATATTTAATGATTTGGCCATTGTTTTCAATATAATGCTAAATTTAAACATCATAATCAAAACTACATAAAACATAATAATCCCAATTTTGTAAAAATATGGATACCTACTTATATGCATATACATAGAAAAAAAAGACTGGAAGGAGAAACTATGCTAACAAGATATCATCCCTGTTAGCCAGATAATGGTTTTGTTCCAGTTGGTTCCCAGTTAACAGAATTAAGGACAAGGAAAATCAACCTTCTCCACTTCTACCTAATCCACCCAATTAAATTCAACACACTGAATGTCAGATTTCTTAAAAAGGAAAAGGGACTAATTTATTGGCATTGTAGACAAATAAGAAAGAATTGGCATTAGCCCCATGATTTTTAAGTGCTCTACTCTTGGTCCTTGGGCAGGATGTTTCCAAGATCCTAAGCGTCACCCTCAAGCTAATATGGCCAGCAGTGGTTGCAGTTACTCACCCCTTGTGACTCCAGTTTGCCTTACTGCTGGGTTCCTGCCAAAGATGCTTGTTCTGGGGAAACCAAAGTGGTTAAGGTGGCCTTGATGTGCCATCTGATCAAGTGGATGACCCAGCCTGGCACCTGGGCTTGGTCTTGTCATCGTACCCACCTTGCTCCTATCATCACTGGTCTCCATCTCACTAAATTGTCTCTACAGAGGCAAGGGCAGAGTTTTCATTGATTTTTTACTCATAAACAGAGGTAATAGTCAAAATATCCAACAACCAGATTGGCACATCCATCATCGAATCAGAAGAGATACAGGCAGCAGCTCTAGAGGAGTGTTCTGGAGACCTTTGCTGTGCTCACCATCAACCTTTTAGTTGTTAGATCATGGGGAGGACCTGGGAGGTGGTCTTTGAGGAGGACCAGGGCAGCAAGAATCCTGGGAAGGGATCTCTTGGGTCTCAGAGCAGCATCTATTACCAACTGTATGGATATAACTTAATATTTTAACAATCACTATGGTCATACCAGGGTACCGTACCACCCAAAGACCTGGACAGGAGGGGCCCTGGTCTGGTCCCCACATTTTAGAAGACCTCACATGTCACAAAAAAATATACTCATTAAAGAGCACATGGACACTTTTCATTCATCAGTATTCAACACTAGCAAGCATGGCCCACTCCCTAAACACCTGCTCTCAAGACGAACACCATGCAGGCCCCAGGGAAGCAGTTCTGGTCACCTCTTGCCCTAAGTCCTTGAACAAAAGATGACTGAGTCTGAGTGTTTGTGGGTTATGGCTCTGCTGACATCAAAGACAGACAGGAATTTAGAGTGCAAGGGGGATTTGTGCAGAGGGAGGGCTCAGGTTGGAGAAAGACAAAGTAATTAATTTCTTATATTTTTCCACAAAGATAGCATAAACATGATGGACTCTTGAATAATGAAGTATGATTTCTCGGTAGTGCTAAGTATCCATTTTTTTGCTTCTCTTTGTGTTCCAGTATATTATTCCACAATATTCACAAATTAGCATGGTATTCATGATATTCAAGCACATGGTGATCACGGAATATTTGTCACATTAAGCAATTTATCTATGTGTATTACCGTGAAAAGATGGCCAGAATATATTGAGTTAAAAAGTAGGGTGCAAAACATTAAGTACATTATGTTCTCGTGGAGGGGGGTTAAGTTCATTTACCTCGAGATCTATACATTCATACAGTCATAGCCAATTTCTGGATTTTCGGTCTGGAATTCTCTTTCTGGAAGTCCATTGAGAGGAGATCTTACTCTATATCATGCTCTTCTGAAGTGTTTGAATGTTTTTTACTGCTCATAGATTACTTTTTCAATTTAAGAAACTAGTATTTAACAAGCAAGAAATTCCTTATACACGGAGTGAATTTCTTTTCATTGTTGATCTATATTTTCGAATTTTTCTATTGAACATGCATTATTGGTACATCCTCATTAATTCACTTCTAGTGAATTCGGAAAGTTATAAAAAATTACAGTCATCCATCACTTCCCTTAACTAATTAGCCCAGTGCCCTTCCACCGGATTCCTGTCCCCACAGCTGAGACTGCATGGGCTTCTGGTTACGCTGAGAAGTGAAGCTACTGTGCAGAGTGTGTGTGTGTGTGTGTGTATGTGTGTGTGTGTGAGACAGACAGATGGACGGACAGATGGACAGATGGACAAAGAGCTGTCGCATTTCCCCTGGATGAGTAAACCCAGGAAAGCAGCAAAGATAACAGCCTGAGAAGAGTGTTTCCTCCTGGTGGGTATTGAGAGAATCTCCTGGTGTCATCCTTCTCTGGAAATCACCAGTCCCAGGCCACTGGGACAGCGTGGAGATGGCTAACAGGAGTGAGGGAGAGCAAGGACACAGCCGCAGCAGCCCATGTGAGGTTCCCATCAGCCCTTTGGACTGCAGAGGTCTATTCACACAGTTGCCACCCTGCTCACCCTCCCAGTGTCTCTGCTCCCCCCGCTCATCCCAGCACACACTGCCCATGCTTGGGCTTTGTGCACAAGTTGTCCAAAACTCTGAAACCAAAGCAAGGAGGTTTCCACGGTCCTGAGCTTCATGCCTACAGTTCCAAATGCCTCAGCCGTCTCTTAAAAAAAAAAAAAAGCCTATTAGCTCCATTTCATTTCATCTCATTCTAAAATCCACTACTTCATTTGGGGAAACAGGGCTCTTTTGATGTCTGATTGCCTAGGCATTCATAATTGATAACCTGCCTTGGGGGAAAAAAGAAAAGTCACCATTAGCTGTTCCATTTGATATGCCCCAGAGCTTTAATTACGGAAGGCCCGCTAGTTAAACAGAACTTTATTCCAATGAGGTGAATCAATAAGGGATGAAAGGGGTGGGGTAGGGAAGAGCAAGAGAAGGAAAGAGAGACAGAGAAATGGGGACAGAGACTAGAGTCCAGCCAACAAGCACAGAGAGAGGGAGGTAGAAAGAGAGAGAGAGGATGCATTCTTCAAACTGCCAACAGCCAAAGCATCACCCAGGAAGGTTTTTAGCACTGTCCTGGTTGTTTTCTAAACTCGGGCTTGGTAAAATTCCCTGGCACCTCCCCCAGATGAAAAGAGGAAACAGTGCTCCCTTTTCCTGACAGTGACCTTTCCAGCATGCATATTCATTATCTTAAAGGCCTCGGCATCCGGCAACCTTCCGAGTGAGCAATACGGAGGGCGGAGGGCGGGAGTCACTGCGTGCCTCAAGATGCTTACGATGTGAAAGTCTCTGTATAACACAGATGAGATTGGGGGAAAGGAAGGTAGTTCTTGAGGTGGGGGGGAGAAACCTGGGAAGAAGTTCAAAGGCAATACACTTTACTACCAAGAACTTTGAAGTAATCAGCTCTTCTTAAAAGAATGCTCTGTTACTATGTCATTTATATGTGTCTTGGGTGCAATTTCACTACTCAAAAAATATGTGCATGGGGGCGCCTGGGTGGCTCAGTCGTTAAGCGTCTGCCTTCGGCTCAGGTCATGATCCCAGGGTCCTGGGATCGAGCCCCGCATCGGGCTCCCCGCTCGGCGGGAAGCCTGCTTCTCCCTCTCCCACTCCCCCTGCTTGTGTTCCCTCTTTCACTGTCTCTCTCTCTCTGTCAAATAAATAAATAAAATCTTTAAAAAAAAAAAAAATATGTGCATCATGTTCAATCATGTCAGTTCTGGCGGCGGTGGAATGCTTAAGATATCCTTTCTGGAATATTCTATTGCAATACAAAACACTATACACACACACACTCACTCACATCCAGTGACCTCACCCTAAGATAGTTTCATAGGCACCCAAAAGCCCCAAAGAGGTGATTGCCCATACCAAATTTTCTGTATAGAGGCTCCATAGGAGAGAAAGTAGGGAAGAAAGACAGCTTGCAGTTCCCTGCTCCAGCATCTACTTAATTCTTATCAATTTGCTTTGAAAAGCCTGACCTAGGCACTTCTGAGCCCTAAATGGGGGTGACTGCAGCTCTCTTCAGAAAATTTGATCAGCAAGCTACTTGCTGAATTCAAAGTCCAAATCCCTTAATCATGGGTAACATGTTTTCAAATAATGATACCACCTGGAAATTGAACAGCACTTTATATTTTCAAAGTGCCTTCCTCCGCACGGTCCCCCAATGCTGGCAGCCTGGCAGAGCAGGGAGGAGGAGCCCAGGAGAGGCAGTGATGTGCCCCAAGCAGCACACATGGGAAGTGATGTCCCAAGCATACACTGCAGTTGAATCAAGGATAAAGCCCCAACTCCAGGGGTCTTTAGGCAATGTCCGGAAAACCTTCCCCATTACTGAGCTTCGCGTTTCGAATGTCCTTACTTTGCTATAATGACACTCACTCACTATCTCCGCGCTCAGGGCCTTTCTGCTCCCTCTGCCCAGAATGCTCCGAATAGCCAATTCTTTTTCACTATTCAAGATCAACCTTTTTTTTTTTTTTTAGATTTTATTTATTTATTTGACAGAGAGAGAGAGAGAGAGAGCACTAGCAGGGGGAGCAGCAGAGGGAGAGGGAGAAGCAGGCTCCCCGCTGAGCAGGGAGCCCGATGTGGGGCTCGATCCCAGGACCCTTGAATCATGACCTTAACCGACTGATCCAGACACTTAACCAACTGAGCCACCCAGGCACCCCTCTTTCTCACTATTCACATCTTGGCTTACATGTCACCTCCTCAGAGAGGTCTTCCCTAACTACCCTTTCTAGGAGGCAAGACTTCACTATCACATCTCTTACTTTATTGTCTACACAGAACTTAGCACTTTCTGAAAATACTTTCTATACTGACGATCTTATTAATCAGCTGCTCCCCCAACAAGAGCTATGAGGACAGGAACGTTGTTTAGCTTGTTCACCATCATATCCCATGTGCCTAGAACAGTGCCTTGTATACAGTAGGGGTCCCAAAGTATTTTCTGAATGACTAAACGATTTCATTAATTCTCCTAAACAACCTTGTAAAACAAACAGGAAAGCATCATTATTTCCATTTTACAAATGAGGAAACTGAGGCCCGGAGTGGTTAAGTGACTTGCCCAAGATCACACAGCTAGAAAGTGACAGAGCTAGGAAAAGAACCTGGGTCTCTGACATCAAGTCCAATGCTGTCTGCGCTATGTAGCTCTTTTTGCCCCAAAAGTTTGGGGAATGAGAAATTCTTATTAATCAAGAATTACTTCATATTCCATTCATTCACTCAACAAGAAATTTAGGCTTTGACTAAGTCCAAGAAGCATATTAAATATTATGGGAGATAAAAGGATATAGACCTCCCTACCTTCAAGGAACTTACCACCTTCTAAGGGAGTTAAAATAAGCACACAAATATCAATAAAATAAAATAGAAAGTCTTAAGTACTGTTATGGACTGAACTGTGTCCCCCCTACCCCAAATTCATATGTGGAAGCCTGAACCCCCAGCACTTCAGAATGTAACATTATTGGGAGATGGGGCCTTCAAAGAGGTGATCAAGTTAAAATGAGGTCATTAGGGTGGGCCCTAATCCCAGAGGACTGGTGTCCTTATAAGAAGAGGAGACACCAGGGATGCCTAGGCACAGAGAAAGGGCAGTTGGGGACACTGCCAGAAGGAGGACACCTGCAAGCCAAGGAGAAAGGCCTCAGGAGAATTGTGGTATTTTGTTACAGCAGCACAAGCTGACCACTACAAATGCCTTAGTGGAGATGAAGACAAAGTTCAGAGGCCAGTGAGAACTGCCTGCTAAGAAGTTCTAGTAGCTGGCAGACATTCGCTGGCTCGTGGTGGCATCACTGCAATCTCTGCCTCATGGCCCTCTTCTTGCTGTGTCTCTGCGTCTTCGTGTGGCTTTCTGTTCTCTGTGTCTCACTCTGCTCTCCTTACTAGGACAGCAGTCACCTTGGGTTAACAGCCCACTCTGCTCCCCTATGACCTCGTCATAACTGGACGAATTACATCTGCAACAAAACTATGTCCAAAAAACACTGCATTCTGAGCTACTGGTGGTCAGGACTTCAACGTGTCTTTTGGGAGAACACAATTCAACCCATGACAAGTGGTTGGCTCTATCTTACCCAAAAAGACTTTTTTCTAGAACTTTTCTTGGGAATAATAACAAAGATCAACCATATCCCCACAAGGTTTGATGTAAAAATTATGTAAACCTAGAGCTGTCAGGGCCCATCATCGTTGGAGAGGGACTGGCAAAAAGCAGGGCCTAAGGAAGGAGCGATGCAACAAGTCCTCATGACATTCTCTGAGCCCCTGGATCCAACCATACCTGATGTCAGTCTCTCCAGTTAGGCAAATAATCTATCACATACATATTATCTATTACATTCTCTCTGTTCATTGATCCAATATAATTGGGTCGCTTAAAACCAATAGTCCTAACTAACAGAGAAAATAGAACCAATAAGATTTCACAAGTATATGACAGCACTAAAAAGAAAGCCAAAGCTACCTCCAAACTTGAGTTATGGGGAGGAAGTAGAGATGAGGATAGACAAAACAAAGTCTATAGGGAAAGTGGCTTTTGGAGGGAAAATAATGAAGCTAGTTTTGGATCTTATGAGCTTCAGATTCAGGGATGACATGAATGGGGCTATATTCTCTAGGACATAGAAAACATAAGATCAGGAGCCAGGAGAGAAACATTATTACCTGTCATAAATATGATTTGTGCTAACACAGAGGGATAAGTCAGGGTTCAGGGCAGGAAACAGAGATCGCTCTAGGCATGTCAAGCAGAAAAAGGCTTAATGCAGGGAATTACCTCCCCCACCCCACGAAAAAAAGGCATTGGAAGGCTAGAAGGGGCAGAAGTCAGGGGGTCCCCCAGGGACCACAGAGCTCAAGGACACGCTACCAGAGCTACAATCCAGCATCAGGAACATGTTGCTGTCACTACCCCTTAAAGTCCTGGAGGCTGGTGGCCAGCCATTGGGATACTAAATCCAGTTACCATGGCTTCCCCCTAACACATCTCTAGCACCTCTACAAGGACAGCTAATGGGTGGAACTTACCTTGCATCCGAAATCCTCGCTGCAAGGAAGGTGGGTCAGCTTTCTAATCTCTCCAGATAGAAGGAAGAAGAAATGGCCATTGAGGAAGAAGTCAAGTCACAGCTCCCACCACAAGACATCCATAAATACTATGAGAGACCAGGTAAAGGAAAAATTCATTGCCAGTGTGATCACTACACAGGCTTCCACAAGTACCTTCCACGTTGAACCTCAGTTTCCCCATCTCTAAAATGAGACAACTGATCCATGTGGTTTGTAAGGGTCTCTTCAGCCCAGCTCTTTCAGAAGTCTGTGAGAGACACCCTAGCCCTGACCCAGAGATAAACAATTTTCTCCCCAGGAGTATTATCTTCGCAGCCAACAGGCCAGCCCCACACATTAGAACATAATCATTAAACACCTAGCAAGAAGTGCAACCCCTCATACAGTTTAATAATTCACATTCCAATCCAATTACTGTTTCATAAACAAGTGCTTATTAGAATACAGTCGTTTCCTCTGAGCAAGCAGGGTTTTTAGAAGGGAAATTACAATGATTATCTTCAAGATACAGGCATGAATAATACAATCATTCCTCCTCTCTCCTTGTTTTTATCATTTCCCTTCCATGCTGTCTTAGATGGGAAGCTTAATGCAGTCACTTCTCCCACTCTGGATCCTTATATCCCCTTGGCATAAGGTCCTCCCCATCTCTTCATCAAACTCATCTGTCCGGGGTCCTAGAGGGGGATTTGCTAAGGGTTCTACTTACTCCTTCCTCATCTCTGACTCACGATTGCATGGGAAGTTGGAGGGAGTTTGGTGGGGAAACACACAGCAGACTGTCAGTGGGGTGACTGTATGGCTTTGGGCATTTGTGATCTTTGGGTCTCGAATTCCCATCTCTAAAATAAGGGGATTGGTTTAGACCAGGAATTCTTAACCTGGGTACATGGGCAAGCTCTGAGGAATTTAAGAATAAGCCTAAATTACATGCAGTAAGTTGTGTGCATAAGGGACCTCTGTGTCCTAATTTCTATTTAGAAAATAATGTGGTCCCAGGGACACCAATTCCATATCAGCTCCATGGCCAGACAAGTGATCGAGCTAAGGCAATCAGTGCTCTCTATTTCCTGGCCAGGATATTGATCCAGAGATGAACCATGTGCTTAAACCTTACAATCATCAAATCTTACAACCTTTGCTGGGAATACTGAAACACAGAAGCTCTTTTCTGCTAGATGAGAACAAGTAAGAATGAAGTTCCAGGAACTCCCACTGGCCATCTTGGAACCCACAGGGTAGCCAGCCCTAGGATGAAGCTGACATTGTAGGAGACTGAGCATAGAAACAGAAGAAATGAGAGTCTTGGTGAAATTGTTGGATTGCTGGATCAAGCTTCACCTGATATCCCTAAAGTTTTAGTTACATGAACCTCCACTATTTAAGCTGTTTTGAATAAGGCTTTCTGTAACTTGACACTAAAAGCAACTTAAATGATAGTACTTTTATATATGAGATGTTTTGAGGGGAGAAGCCATAGTTTCCAGGAGAGCTTCAAAATATTTTTTGATCCTTAAACTAGGAAAATCTCAATACAAGCAACTAGGAAATTACAATACTCTGAATACTATTAGCATTCTGTAATCTTATGAATCTGTGAAGTTCTAAATCGTTGGCTTGACTGATAATGTGATAATGTATAACCCTCGCCATTGTAGAAGTAGTTTTATTTTTCTTAATAAAGTTGAGTTTTTCCAATACAAAAGAAATACATGCTTATTACAGAAAATTTATAAACTACGGGGGGAAAATAAAAGGAAAGACAACCCTGTTAACATTTTGGAAATTTCATCCCAATTTTTTCATTTTCCTATGCATAATCCTAGGGAGGTTTTAATATAGCTGAGTTCAAAGTCTGTGTACAATTTTGTATCATGCTTTTATCACTTGACATCATCATGTAATTCCTACATCATTACAAACCCTTTGTAATGTGGCTTCTTAACATCCTGTGGAATGGATATTCTATCATTTATTTTACCATTCCCCAAGTGTTGGACAAAATGAGGCTGTTTCCAGGTTTTGTTTTCGTTTGTCTCCTTGGTTATTTTGCTATTTTATTTCCTTGCGACCATAAAAGAAAGAGGCACCAGCCATGGCCTTCACCATGTCAGATCCCATGGGGAAGGAGGGAGGAGCACCATTTAGATATGGGGAAAGCCTCTGCCTTGCCTTGGACGCAGCTTCTGGGGCCTATAGCAACCCAGTGTTAAGCTACCTCCGTCCGTCTCATGACTTCTATTTGGACAGAGCTCTGTTAGCAGTGCTCCTGGCCTCTGTCCACCTGGAGGGTGAGTGCCTGCCCTGATTGGTGGGCTTGGGAAGGAGCCCTCACTGGGGGACAGCATGCCTCTCCGTTCCTTCCTGCTGCAAGTTTAGTAGGGGTTGGCGGGGCCAGTCTGGGCAGCTCTGCAATCATCCAGCTATCTATCACAGAGTGCCAAGTCTCATTCTGGGGTTCAGCCATATAAATGCCCCTCATTCTCTAAAATCAGTTTGACTGGTATAAAGGTGATATTTTGGTCACCTATCTTCTTAGGTTCTACCTTATTTTTCTGTTGGTGTGGGACTCAGGCAGGGAAGGATGCTATTTATCGGACACCTTCAAAACCACTAAGACGATAATATCCTCCACTGTTGCTGAATCTCTTCTCCCCACCCCACATGTAGGCTGTTGGGGTTTGGGGTTCTGCTTAGTGGACTTGGCTCATGGCACAACTTCTTGCCACCTCTGGATCTCAGCAGTCAAGACTATGCTGAGGCAGATACAAAAGATAATAGAATTATTATTTATAATAGCCACTAGCATGTATTGAGCAGTAATAATGTACCATGTGCTGTGTTAAATGCTTTACCCAGTTCAGACTTACAAATCCAATGAGATAGATATTGTCACCTCTATTTTATAAGCAAGGAAACTGAGGCCCAGAGAGGGTGTGTAGTATCTGGTTCACACTGTCGCCAGTGGCCAGGTCAGGATTCACAGTTAGATTAAGGTCCCTGAAAGCCTAAGTCCTTAACCTCTCTGCACTGGTGCCAACAGCCCTGCGAATTCCTCTGAGGAGAGGGAGGAAGGGCAGACTCTGTCTGAGGAATGAGGACCCCCACACTCCCACAGCACTCAGTCCGGGTAATTCCACCAGACTCAGAGCCCAGCCATAGTCTTTATCTTTCCAGAGGCTACCTCGACAGCATCAATGTGGTTGAAAGGGACTGGGGTGGAGAAGGGGTATTTTTGGCTTCTGTGTTCTTAAGGAAAATTTGCATAACAAAAAACTCACCATTTTACATTATACAATTCAGTGGCATTTAGTACATTCACAGTGGTGTGCAACCACCACTCTTATTTAGTTCCAGAACATTTTTATCACCCCAAAAGGAAACCCTACTAAGCACTCACTTCCTGTTCCCCCCTCCCCCCACCTCTGATGATCACTGATCTGCTTTCTCTCTCTAGAGATCTACCTATTCTGAATATTTCAGACAAATGAAATCACCTATAGGAGATTTCTCATGGGTGATAGCAACTCTCGCAAGTCACTCATTTTGTAGACAGAGGAGAAGTTCAAGCACAGGATGGAATGAATTTGCCTTTCACTGCCCACCTTGACTTCCTACTTTGCCCTTGTGCTGCCTCTTGGTTATTCTCTCCTTGACTGGCCACCTACCCTCTCTCCCATCCTCCCCCTTCACATTTGCTCTAAAAACCCTTCTCAATCAATGTGCCAGGGATTGTGTCTCCTCTTAAGCAGATAACCTGAGAAATCCAATGATTTTTGGATTTCTTTTTCCTTTCCTTTTTCTTTTGGGTCAAGAGGGTCAAGACCAAATGGCACTGATTTGGATTGGAGTTTCCCAGTTCAAATAGTGACTTTTAGCCTGGGCTCCTACAGGAGTCCTCAGTCAATGAGCACATAATTGAACTGTCACCTCCCTCCACCTCCACCCCTACTAGCCCTCACCCTTGGCACAGGAGCCCTGAAAACTGCATACATCCTTATAATGTATCACCTCTTCTTTCTGGATGAATGCTAGTACTCCCATAGTAGCTGCAGCAGTGAGCAGTAAGACTGATCTCTCATTCCCACCTGTGAATGTTTTCCCTTCTGGTTGGAAAAGGAAGAGGAGAACTTCAAAGCTACCCAAAATTATATGCCAGAGTGCAGAGTGGGAGAGGCAGAGAAGGAATGACTGATGGAGAGGCAGGACCAATGAGGTCAACAGGGGGTGGAGGGATTCTGTACTGAAAAGGGACTCCTACTACTCTCAGGACCATCCTGCAGAAACATGAATTAAGACAGAGCCATCTGGCTGTCTTTGGGAAATATGGGCACAAGACACATCCCTGACAGTATTTTCCTGGTCCTTACCTGACTCGAAGAAAGAAGCATTCACCAAAGGCTTACAAATCCCAACAATTTCCCAAGTCTGTTCCATTTTCTCTGTATCTCAGCCCAACAAGAAAATACCTATATTCACATGACAGGGAAGGGGAAGGAGGGACAACCGGGGTATATGAGACACAGCAGCCCTTGCCTTCTGTCCTACCGTGACCCCTCCTGTCTTTTCCCAGTGTGCTCCTGGCATTCCGTGATCCTGAATATCCACTCATGATTGTGAAGTCTCTTGGCTCTCGTTAATCACGGTACTTGTGTTTACCACCCAAACAGCAAACACACACGTGCGCACATACACAGATACACACACACACACACACCCCTCTAGCATCACTAAGTCACTAGGCAAATATCAAGGTTTATTTGGAAGGATATTCCTCAGAGGCTCTATCCATAAATAAGGATCTATAGCTACCAATCCTAATCATAGAGGCTAAAATGGGAGCCCAGAACTCTCTCCACTTCCCCGCCTCCAACTGATACTCTCTGTATTAGTGTCCTAGGGCTGCCATAACAGATTACCACAAACTTGTGGCTTCAAACAACACAAACTGATCGTCTCAGAGTTCTGGAGTCTAGAAGTCCAAAATCAAGGCGTTGCCAGGACCATGCTCCCTTCAGAGTCTCTAGGGAAGAATCCTTCTTGGTGTCTTCTAGCTACTGGGCGTTGACAGGAACCCTTGACATTGCTTGGTTCATGGTAGCGTCACTGCAACTTCTGCCTCTGTCTTCACGTGGCATTCCCCCACCATGTGTCTGTGTACAAATTTCCCTCTTCGTGTAAGGACACCAGGCATTGGATTAGGGCTTACATTAATCCGGTATGACTGCATTTTAACTCGATGACATCTGCAAAAACCCTATTTCCAAATTCACAGGTACGGGGAGTTACTTGAAGGGTTCTTTTGGGGTAAAACAAGTCAACCCGCCACACTCTCTCATAAGGACCAAACCAGAGCCCTGTGGCATGTTAGCAACAAAAAGATCTTCCTATTATCAGTTCCCGGGGCTCCAAAAATGTATTATCATCAACATGACAAAATATTTACCGAGTACTTAACTAAGTGCCAAGCATTATGCTATTTTACATGGATTTTCTTGTTAATCCTCATATTCACCCTGTGAAGTAAGAACAACCATCAGTCCCATCTCACAAGTGAGCAAGTTGAAGCTTTAGAAAGTTAAGTAATGGGGTGCCTGGGTGGCTCAGTCGTTAAGCATCTGCCTTTGGCTCAGGTCATGATCCCAGGGTCCTGGGATCGAGCCCCACATCGGGCTCCCTGCTCCGCGGGAAGCCTGCTTCTCCCTCTCCCACTCCCCCTGCTTGTGCTCTCTCTCTCACTATGTCTCTCTCTGTCAAATAAATAAATAAAATCTTAAAAAAAAATTTTTTTTTTTAAAAAAAAGAAAGTTAAGTAACTTACCCAAGGAACATAATGATAGATCCAGGATTTGAACCCAGCTTTTCTGATCCCAAAGCCTATCGAAGTTCTTCCATGCTTTACTTTCGGGCAAAGTTGTGTGACTTTGAGCAAATAGGCACCCCTCTCTGGGCTTTAGTATCCTTAGCTGAAGAAAGAACAATTCCTCCAGGTTTCTAAGGGCTCTTCCCACTATGAGTCCACAGCTCTGCAAGTCTTTTCATCCAGGTAACCAATCACTCTGGCCAGCTGATCTGCATTTGATCAAGATCCGCTTCCTGTCCCCTCCTTGCCCCAAGAGCAACCCCAGAGGCACCACATGGTGTGTTTACACATGATTCAAAGACACAGGACTTCAAATACCTTTCCCAAATCCGACACCAGCCTCCTACAGCCTTATCGGGTGCGGTATCATTTCCATCCAAATTTATGCTTCAGGAAGAGCCTAACTGACCCACAGGGAAAGACCAGCTCCACCAACAACACACATCTTGACGACACTGGGGGAAAAACTCACCTTTCTAATTTGTTTCTTGTCGGCAGTGTGCTTCTGGAACTGAGCGAGAACATCAAGTTCAAAATGTCTTTCGCGGGACTTAAATAAATATTTCATATCCCAATTCTAGAGAACAGGTTAATGGAAGGGCCTTCCATGTTTCCTGACTCTCCCCCACCCCCTTCCTGGCACGTTTCCACTACTTTTTATTCCATTTTCCAATAAGGCCACATTATGTGTGGCTCTAGACATCATGACAGAAGCAAGCAAGGGAAGGGGGTGTGCAATAACGAAAAGATTAGGGTCAGTAAGGGAACTGGTGGAAAGATAAAGAACAGCGCTTAGAGCAAGCTGGAGCCAAAATGGTCACAAAATCATAAAATGAATCACATTTATTGGATGCTATTAGTTTCAGGCACATTTTCTCTTCTAACGCTCTCGGCAATTATGTGGAGCAGCTGTGTTATGATCCCACTTTGCAGATGCAAAAAACCAAGGCTCAGCTGGTAAATGAGATTCAGGACCAGATGTGGCTGGTTCCAAAGCCTCTTTCCTCTACAACCCAGGGGCCCGAGGATCACAAAGAGTAAAACAGTCACTTCCCTCCTTGCAGAGTTTACACTGCTGTGGGTGGTACAGCCGAGAGCTGCCAACTTCCAAGAGCAGGTACTCTTTTTATTCTTTTCATGGAGGAGGAGACAAGCTTTAATTCTAGTGATGCCAAAAGCAGTAAGACTGTCTTAGATGTGGCGTCTCGGGCAGAATCAACGCTTGGAGAAGAATGCAGGGGGAAGGGGGGGGATGTGGCCCTAGTCATCCTCGACCCTCCACCCTCCTGCTCCTGCTGCACAGTCAGAACCAAGGGCTGAATGGTTCTGGCCAACTCCCAAAGCTGCAAGACCTTCCTCCTGGGAGCTGCTCCCCACACCTCCTCCCTGCAGAGCAGTCAAGTTACACAGACCTGGATTCCAGCCCAGGTTCTGTATGATGAGGGTGATATTAGTACCTGTACATCTTGAATCCCACCACTTCTGCGTCCTTTCACCCTCCAGCCCTGTCAAGCTTAGTCCCCAGCAACAGGCGCCTAACTCCTCCCCTTTTTCCCACCCTTGTCCCCTAGAGCCACCTTGTCAGCCCAGCAGACAGTGATCTTTTTAAAATATAAATGAAATAACATAACTGTCATGCTCAAAACCCTCCAGTGGCATCTCATCATTCCTAGAATTTAAAAAATTATTTGTCATGGCCTTCAAGGCCCTCCCCTGCCTGCTGCACCTACACTCTCCTCCTTGACCCCTCCATGGCTCCACATGGGCCTTCTAGTTCCTGAAACATGCCGAGGTCATTAGTGTCTGTGCTAGTTGGTCCCTCTGGCCAAAGCTTCACACGCTTCCTCCCTCACTTTATCCAGGTCTCCACTCAAATGTCCTTTCTCCAGAGAAGCTTCCTTTACCCTTCCCATTTGAAAAAAATATATAGATATAGATATAGATAGATATAGATATAGATATATAGATATATTTTTAAAAAAAGAAAAGAGAAAAAAAGCAGCTTTCCTATCACATTCTAGGACTTCACTTGCCTCATTTTTCTCCATAACATTTATTACTACTTGAAATTCTACATGTGTTTAAATTGTTATTGTCAGGGTGCCTGGGTGGCTCAGTCGTTAAGCATCTGCCTTCGGCTCAGGTCATGATCCCAGGGTTCTGGGATCGAGCCCCACATCGGGCTCCCTGCTCAGCGGGAAGCCTGCTTCTCCCTCTCCCACTCCCCCTGCTTGTGTTCCCTCTCTCGCTGTGTCTCTCTCTGTCAAATAAATAAATAAAATCTTTTAATAAAATAAAATAAATAAATTGTTATTGTCTGCCTTCTACACTAAAAGATCTCTGACAGCAGGAGCCTTATCTATCTCTTTTATCCAATCCTTGTCATACAGTAGGCGCTTAATAAATATTGGTAGGGTGAATAAATGAATGAATGAGGCCATATAAGTTTTGGCAAAGACTGCTAGTTGTCCCCAGTATCCATTCTCCCCTTCTTCCTTTCAGTAATTAAAACCCCAGGTTGTAGTTGGACACAATACTGCCCACCTAAAGATGAGGTTTTCCAGACTCTCTTGAAGCTAGATGTGTCTATACGACTAGGTTCTGGACAATTAACATTGCCATAAAAAATGCAGGATGCCCAGTTAAATTTGAATGTCAGATAAACAACCAATAATTTTTTTTAAAGATTTTATTTATTTATTTGACAGAGAGAGACACAGCAAGAGAGGGAACACAAGCAGGGGGAGTGGGAGAGGGAGAAGCAGGCTTCCCGCGGAGCAGGGAGCCCGACGCGGGGCTCGATCCCAGGACCCTGGGATCATGACCCGAGCTGAAGGCAGACGCTTAACGACTGAGCCACCCAGGCGCCCCAACCAATAATTTTTTGATATAAGTATTTCCCAAATTAAAAGTTCAACAATTGTACAGCATTATTTGCAATAGCCAAAATATGCAAGATGTGCAAGTATCTATCAATAGATGAATGAATAAAGAAGATGTGTCATAGGGGTGCCTGGGTGGCTCAGCCAGTTGAGTGTCTGCCTTCAGCTTGGGTCATGATCTCAGGGTCCTGGGATCAAGCCTCACATGGGGCTCCCTGCTCAGTGGGGAGTCTGCTTCTCCCTCTGCCCCTCCCCCTGTTCATGCTCTCACTCTCCCGCTCTCTCTCTCTCAAATAAATAAAATCTTAAAAAAAAAAGATGTGTCATATATATATGTATGTGTCATATATATATGTATAGATATGCATACTGGAATATTACTTAGCAGTGAAAAAGAATGAAATGAAATCTTGCCATTTGCAATGACATGGATGGAGCTAGAGAGTACAATGCTAAGTGAAATAAATGAGTCAGAGAAAGACAAATATCATATGATTTCACTCCTATGTGGAATTTAAGAAATAAAACAAATGAACAAAGTAAAAAAAAAAAGAGAGAAACCAAGAAACAGACTCTTAACTGCAGAGAACAAACTGATGGTTACCAGAGGCAGGGTTGGGCGGGGGTGCTTGGGGGAGAGGATGGGTGAAATAGGTGATGGGGATTAAGAGTACACTTATGATGAGCCCTGAGTAATATATGGAATTGAATCACTATATTGTATACCTAAAACTAATAGAACTATGTTAACGATACTGAAATTAAAACAAAAATTAAATTACAGTTTTTGAAAGTCCAATCATTGTTTTAGTGTAGGTATGCCCTATTTAAAAAAAAAAAGTTATCAGTTGTGTTAAAATCAAACGCAGAGAGAGACCCAACTTGAAAATTCCCTGAACAAAACCAGTCACACAAGCAAAGCTTTATTTAGCTTATTTTGCAAGAAAGCGGGGCTAACTTGACCTGGGTCATTTCTTGCTCATGCCTCTGAAAATCATAAGCAAAACTTAAATTGTTCCCCAAAATGGATATGAGGTAACCACTAACCAATTTTCTGTCATTTAGGAAAATTCTCCCATTGGAACCGATCACTGTGAAGAATAGTCCCAGCCCCGCACAACACAAGCTGTTTTCTGACCCTAGAGTGTCCACTTCATTCTACATTTTGGTTTCAGTGCTCCTGGTCTGCAAACTGTCTTTTTGGTGGGTGCACAATAAACTTTTACTAATTACTACTTCGGTGGTTGATTCATTTTACTTCTGTTTTTTTTTTCCTTCTGAGCTTCTGACAATTGTTTATCTGAAATTCAAATTTAACTGTGTGTCCTGTGTTTTTGTTTGCTACATCGCAACGCTATGGCCTATGGAAACATAAGGCAAAGTAATGTCTACAACCCCAAGGTCATGTCCTCACTTACCGGTCCCCTTCCCGCAGGTAGGAACACCATTCTAAGGGGCCGTGTGAGTCACCTGTGACCCCATGGCCCAGGGTGGCACTCTAGGACGCGGCGGGGCCAGAGAATGGAAGGAGCCAGCCCCAGACGCACGTGGTGGAACAGGGCCCTTCTACTCCCCAGGTCCCCCGACTAGCTCAGATTTGTAGATGGCAGGAAAACTACCTTTCACCTACTAAAGACTCTGTTAGTTTGTTCCCCATTAAAGCAGCTAAACCAATATCCGAACAAACGCAAAATTATAAATGAGTTTTGGTAATTTAGGTGCCAGATACATCAGAGAGCCTCAATCCATATTTATTTCCTCTTGCCCTCACTAACCGAGTTGCCCCAAATTTCAAGCCGTGTTTGGCAGGAGTGTGGCATCTGTGTCCTTCCCTGGCAGCTCCTGATGCCCTCCCAGGGTGGGGCTGCAGGAATTCAGCTGCAGCAGAGGTGGGGTGCTCTCTTGGCCTCTGAGGAGGATGCTTCAGAGTTCCGTATCACGTCGCTCTGAGCTCTCCAAATGGGGTCATCTCTGGAAACCCAGGGAGAAGAGAAGGAACCCAAGGTCTTTCTGCACTGGGGCTCCCCTGGCTCAGCCACGGTCACAGAGGCCCAGGGCAGGGAGGAGCCTCCGTGGCCTCTGGGAAGTTCTTCCCTCCGCTGCCCAGAGCGCGCTCCCCCGCACGTTCCCGTGGCTGGTCCTCTCCCTCATTCGGCGCTGCTGCAGTGTCACCTCTGGGGAGGCCTGCCCTGACCAATCCCCTGTCACCCTCCAGCTCCTGGCCTGGCCTGGTTTTCCTCTAGGGCATCTATCACTTCTAACTCGTTCTTATATACCTCCAGGTTTATTGTCTGCCGAGCCCGCTGAAAGGTAAGCTCCCTGAAGGCGGGAGATCTGTCTCGTGCTCACTGCTCTATCCCCAGCGCCTCAAACAGTGCTCGGCAGTGAGGACGATGCTAGATAAACATTTTTGAATAAATAAACAAATAGAAGATAGGTATGGGTATAGATATGGTTACAGATAGGGACGCAGACACAGATAGAGATATATCAGGGTCACCAACAAGTCAGACAGACTTTACCAGTGGCTTCCTTCCAAAGGGTGACGGGAAAACTGACAAAACCTCCGTGTGCACAATGATGCTGATGCCGATGCTTCACTAGAGAAAACTCGGCCTCTTAGCATAAGGCTTGCCTCCCTGTTGACTTAGGAACCTCTGCCGGGTAGAAGTAGTGTTTCTGCAGAATGTTAGCACTAAGCAATCTGAAGTTCAAGCTCCTGGTGGGGAAAGGGACCCAGAGAGGGGGTAGGGTCACGTGGACAGTACCAACTGAGGCCTGCAAAGCACAGCTTACGTTAGCAAGCATCTTCTCATTCTTGTTTGTACTTTGCTCTGCACAACAGTTCTACTGGGCAAGTGGTGGCAAGATTGGTAGTGTTATAATTACCTTTAAATATAGTTTATTAGCCTCCTGAACTGTGCATTTCAAAATGGGCAAGATGGTAAATTTCATGTTATGTGTATTTTACCACAATTAAAAATAAAAAGTATATATATATACAACTATATATGTGCATATATAGTTATTAACAACAACCTTATTTTGCACATGAACCACATAAAGCTCAGGGAGGTTGTGACTTATAAAAGTCACACTGCTTGGGGCTGGAGAAGCTAGCCTTAACATCAGGACTTCGGAGTCCAGCTCTGGACCTCCTCTATAAGGGAGATTGAACCTTCACTCCACAAACATGCCAAGAACCAACCTCAAGCTAGAAGATCAGTGCTCTGAGCTTTCCAAGGAGACTTCTTTTTTTTTTTTTAAGATTTATTTATTTATTTGAGACAGAGAGAGTGAGCAGAGGGAGAAGCAGACTCCCTACTGAGTGGAGAGCCTGACACAGGGCTCAATCCTAGGACCCTGAGATCATGACCTGAACCAAAATCAAGAGTTGGATGCTTAACCGACTGAGCCACCGGGTGCCCCATTTCAAGGAGACTTCAAATATGCTGAGATCCATCACAGCTGGTCATGCCACTCCGCTTCAGAGGCCAGCCTCTTCCATGATACCATGCCGAGGGATGGCTGATCCAACAGACAACAGCTCAATACAGATCATGTGTCATTTACTCTCATTTTGTGATGATTAATTTGTTCGGGGACCAAGAGAGTTCAGTGGTTACATTAACATGCAAAGAAAAATTAAACATTTATGCGTCCTTTATCTCTTCGTTTCTAGACGGATAAGTCCTGTCAGTGTCTGCAAGAGATATTCTCATTGACATTGTTTATCTGTTCAACTTGACACCAAATTACACTTGAGAAACAAGAACTAACACACCGCAGTGTCTTTATACGGAAGTGGTGACTACAGGGGGCCAGATATTAAAGAAAAAAATATCTAGCCTGAGATTCTAGCATAGCATAAACTCAGTGCAATATGACACCAAGAATCAGGCCCAAACAGGTAGGAGCTTAATAAAGTCTTCTTGGAAAACCCCATCTGGGTCCCTTGAGCCCCAGTTTAATATGCAGCATTGTGCTGGGGATGCAGAAGGGTTCCATCTCATGAGCCAGCTTTGCTCTGATGTCCACATCACTGTGTTGAAAAAGAGTCAGAGCGGGGCTCAGGTCGTTAAGCGTCTGCCTTTGGCTCAGGTCGTGATCTCCAAGTCTTGGGATCGAGGCCCGCATCTGGGCTTCCTGCTCCAGGAAGAGTCTGCTTCTCTCTCTCTCTCTTTCTCTCTTCCTCTGCCTCTCCCCTCCTGCTCATGTTCTCTCTCTCTCTCAAATAAATAAATAAAAATCTTAAAAAAAAAAAAAGAGTCGGAGGCCTCGTTAGAAGAATTACAGTTATAGCATGGAGCAAATGGTCAACTGCGTGTCTTCCCGTCCTCCACCAACTCTCCCACTTGACTTAGGTCATGCTTCTCTCGTTCAGATGGGCTGCCCTGTGTCCACGCAATATTGGGCTTCTCAAGGTAGGACAGCAAAAAGTTTCACTTGCAACCAGAGACCTGCAATGGAGTCTTAGCTCCATCATTTACCACTTCTATGACCTTGGGCTAACTGAGCTTGTTTTCTCATCTCAAAAAAGGGGATAATAATATTGCCCACCACATAGGACTGTTGTGTGACTTAAATGAGATAACACATGCAAAGCACCAAGTGCAGAGTCTGGTGGCAATAAGAGTTCAGTGCACACGCTGATATTAGTAAATGCCCCACGATGCTTGTGCTGTGTTAATCACATAGCACACTTTCAGTATTTATTAGCAGTTATGTCAGGGTCCTGAGGATAAGGGATCTTTTAGTTGATTTTTACTGTATTTTATTAAATATTAGTTAGAACTTATTGAGCATATAATATGTGCTAGCCCCAGTTGCAAGTGTTTTTATGTGTCTTAACTCATCCGATCTTCATACAGTTGGTGGGGGAGCAGGAACGTGCACCCAGACAATCTGGCTCTGCTACCTGCCCTCTTAACCATGACCCTCACTGCTACTGTCAAGGATCAGCTGTTACTTCTTTTGTAATGAGAAAAACTTTGTAGTCAGAAAAACTATTTTTTAAATGACTTAAGATGTTAAATACTCATTTTGTTGAAAGGTTATCAACTCCCTTCCGAATCTGTAAGAACCTCAAGACTGAGAGATTGACACTTCATTTATTTCAGATAAAGTTTTCCTGAAAACTACCCTACAACCCAGCAATTGCACTACTAGGTATTTATCCAAAGGATACAAACATAGTGATCTGAAGGGGCACCTGCACCCCAATGTTTATAGCAGCAATGTCCACAATAGCCAAACTATGGAAAGAGCCCAGATGTCCATCAACAGATGAATGGATAAAGATGTCATATATGTGTGTGTGTGTGTACACACACACACACACACACACACACACACAGGAATATTACTCAGCCATCAAAAAGAATGAAATCTTACCATTTGCAACAATGTGGATGGGACTAGAGGGTATTATGCTACACAAAAATAAATCAGTCAGAGAAAGACAAATACTCCATGATTTCACTCATATGTGAAATTAAGAAATGAAACAGAGGACCTTAAGGGAATGGAAGGAAAAATAAAATAAGATGAAATCAGAGAAGGAGACAAACCATAAGAGACTCTTAACTATAGGAAACAAACTGAGGGTTGCTGGAGGGGAAGGAGATGGTGGGATGGGGTAACTGGGTGATGGGCATTAAGGAGGGCACGTGATGTAATGAGCACTGGGTGTTATATGCAATTAATGAATCACTAAACTCCACCTCTGAAACTAATAATACTCTATATGTTAATTAAATTGATTTTAAATTAAAAAAAAAAAAGATGCTATGGAAAATAGAAGAAATGATGTCTTCCCTTCAGGGCCTTGTACATGTGGAAAGTGAATTCTTATTGCTAATAGCTGACATTCATTTAGTGCAGACCGTGTGCCCAGTCACGGTGCTAAAAGCTTTGCCCACATTGTCTCACTTAATCCCCATAACAAATCGATGAGATAGGTACAATTAATATCCCCATTGTGCGGGCGCCTGGGTGGCTCAGTCGTTAAGCATCTGCGTTCAGCTCGGGTCATGATCTCAGGGTCCAGGGATCGAGCCCCGCATCGGGCTCTCTGCTCAGCGGGAAGCCTGCTTCTCCTCTCCCACTCCCCCTGCTTGTGTTCCCTCTCTTGCTGTGTCTCTCTCTGTCAAATAAATAAATAAAATCTAAAAAAAAAAAAATCCCCATTGTGCGGAATGAGGAAATTAAGCCTCAGGGTTCCAAGAAGGAAAATCTGCATAAGCTAACTGCCACGTGGCTGCCACAAGCAGTGATTTCTGTCCATTTTTCTTTTCCTCACTATCTTAAAAAGCAGGCCACTTGATAGGTGCTTGAAACATTCCTGGCAAAGTGAATACCAACTTTTTAATACATTGCCATCACTAAACAGCAGTGCATTTGCCAGACATTAAACTTTACATGGGCACACTTACAGACCTAGTGAGTTCAAAAGAATCCCACTCTCTGAGTTTATGGACCTCTTCTTACACCCTCTCCACCAACACCTCTGTTCCCACCTGCAGTACTTGAAGATGGGCCTGAAATGGAGAAGACATGCCGTCTCTCTGCTCTCGCCTGCTAATTCTCAATTTCAAGATGTTCTATTATACCTGATTTATGGCCTGACAGAGCTCATTCTAGCCCACAACCTTGAGCCTGTAAAATGCACAGGGGAAAATTTACTAACGACCATGTTCATCTTACTGCATGGTAGGGAATTTTTTAAGGGAAAAAAGCTCAAGAAGCAGGGACATTTCAAACAGCCAATTATGAATAACAATTGTTTGATAGCCGAGTGCAGTAGATCTTCCAGCTCATTCGGTTTTCATCTAATTAAATCTTTCATTTCCACGGGCAGCATGTGGTACATGCTTGTGTTTGCTTTTGTCAGCAGGATATAATCAATAGGAGAAATGTGGATGCATTTCAGCATTTATTAGCAGCTCAATTGGAAGTTGTTTTATTTTAATAACATCCTTGCCTTCATTCTGTTCAGGGTAAATCGACAGCTTTGATGAATAACAGATGAAAGAAAAATGGTTTACGTTATCCCATTAAGAGTAAAGAAATCAGAGAATGAAAGGAAGCTGAGAGAGAAATTGAAAAACACTTTAAAGCTGCATTTTCTTCGTTACAAAACAAAAGAAAAACAAACAAAAATGCCTGCCATTCACTCCAAAAGATCATCAAGTCTATTTGATTTCAGCTAGATATACCTCCCAAGACCATGGCAATAAATTCCCTTTCTGAAGCTTTCTACCATTTTTATTTGCAGCTCATAGTTAGTTATTCTTGGTTAATTTCCCCTGGAGCCGCAATACGGATAACAAAGGGGCGAACCAGTACAAAATGTCATTTGTTCACCAGAAGTGAATCCAAATGCCCAAATGCTCCCATCCTCATATAGCAAGCACACTGGCAGAGAGAGGACACCTAACAACAAACAGGGATGCTCCACAATGATGAGGCATTCACGAGAGCCCACTGCACAGCATGAGCAACAGAATTTGAAGGGATCTGTGGGCCAGAAGACCGCTCTTTGGAAATCCTACCTGGTATCGCCAACCATTCACTTGACAGCACCATGTGAATATCTCTCATCTAAAAATCTGAGTGTTTTTCCACAATGAGATACCACTTCACACCCATTACGATAGCAATTATCCAAGAAATAAATAAATAAAAAACAAGTGTTGGCGAGGATGTGGAGAAACTGGAACTCTTGCACACTGGGTGAGAATGTAAAATGGTGCTGTAGCCACTGAAGAAAACAGTTTGGTGGTTTCTCAAAATATTAAATATAAAATTACCATATGATCCACCAATTCCACTTCTGGGTATAAGCCCAAAAGAAGTGAAAGCAGGGACTGGAACAGATTTTGTACACTCCTGTTCATAGCAGCAATGTTCACAATAGCCAAAAGGAAGAAGCAACTCAAATATCCATCAGCGGGTGAATAAATAAATAAAATGTGGTATATACATAAAACAGAATTATTCAGCCTTAGAGAGAAAATTCTGACACATGTTATAGCATGGATGAACCTTGAAGACGGTGTGCAGAGTGACATAAGCCAGTCCCAAAAGGACAAATATTGTATGATTATCTGAGGTTCCTAGAACAGTCAAATTCACAGAAATAGAGAGGAATGGTGGCAGCCAGGAGTCATGGGGAGGGGAACATGGAGTTTGTGTGTAATGGGTACAGTTTCAGGGGTAAGTTGAAAAAGTTCTGAGATGGATGGTGGTGATGGTGGCACAATGTGAATGAATGCCACAAAAGTGTACATTTAAAAGTGGTTAGGATGGTAAATTTTGTTACGTATATTTTGCCACAATAAAGATAAACAATATTTTAACCCTCAGATAAAGTT
The DNA here is from genome assembly GCF_964656455.1 of Halichoerus grypus. NCBI lineage: Eukaryota > Metazoa > Chordata > Mammalia > Carnivora > Phocidae > Halichoerus > Halichoerus grypus. The sequence continues at coordinate 45,574,386 of NC_135713.1, read as the reverse complement.
GTCCTTGGATAGTTCCCACCTGGGCATACAGCACATCCATTTATCCAGTCACTCAAGCCAGAGACGCGAGAACCAACCCTGATACCTCCCCAAGCCCTGGTCACCCCCAGTGGAGTCTACTGCCTAAATGAAAGCCCCATCAGTCCACTTGCTGCCATGTCCTGCCATCTCCCTGAGTGACTGTCCTCTCTTCCCTGGATTCTCTACTGACCTCCTACCCAGTCTCTGGGATCAGCCCAGGCCCCGCCCCCTCCAGGCCGTTCTCCACCAGCAACCACACTGAGCTTTTACAGACAGACACCAGGTTCTGTCGCCGCTCACCCCCAAAGCTCCCACTACCACTGAGAACCAAATCGGGGCTCCTCCCCAAGCCTACCGAAGCCCTGAAGCTGGGGGACCCCCCCCCGAGGTCTCCCTCACTCAGTACTTCTGTGTCTCTCTGTACACATCTCCACTAGCTCCTCAAACTCACGAGGGTCCATCATCATGCAGGGCCTTTGTCCATGGCACCCCTTGGCCGGGAACATTCTCCCCTCGTTGTTTGCCTGGCCAAACACTCCTGTGACTTCAGGCCTCATCATAAACGGCATTCCCTCAAGGGTCCCTCACGGATGTCACATTGCAAAGAGCCCCCTGCTCTCCTCCCATGCCCTTTCTTCTTTGTCCCCCTGGCCCTTTTTACACTTCTATATTTGTATAATCCTCCCCACCTGGGGGACTGTGAGATCCCTGAGGGCAGCACGCATGTGTGTCTTGAACCATATTCCCAGCCACTCAGTATGATGTCGGGCACACAGTAGGTACTCACTTGTCGGGTGAACCAATAGGTAAAGGAATGCAGGTTCTTTTAGGTCACGCAAACAGTGGGAAGCAGAAAGCCTGCCTCTGACCCACACAGCCTCCACGTTTTACTTTCGTAGAGAGTCGGGCAGGCCTGTGCACCTGATCTGAAACCCACCCCCCCTAGCCAACCCACATACTCGCTTCCAACCACTAGGTGTTGGACAGACACACCCAAAGGCCCTCTGGCGAAAGGGCCTGGCTTTTCCCACGAAGGGGATAAAGATTTAAGCTTGTCGCCTGTCGAAGACAAGGTACCTGCTTGAGTTATTGTCTAAGATGATACAAATTCGCTGACAAGTGCCGCCCAGCTGTTCCTGTTCCTTGTTTTCCACGCTGCCTGCTGTATTAGTGAAGAAATGCCTTGAAACAACATGACATCGGCCATATAGATGGAATGTGAACGTGGGTCTGCCTTGTCAGGACCCCCAGAGCAGTCCCGAACCCTTACCTCAGCGGCAGTGAGAAAACCTCGGCTCCCACACGGGTCTTCCCCACTTTGGCAAGCCGTCTTCCCCGAGGTAACGCTCCACCAAACAGTAACTTGGATAATGGCCAATGCTACAGTGATTATTATTGTTATTATGGACTCTATTTTATTCTCATTTAATTAGTAATTATTTTAGATTACATGGCTGAAGCGCTGCTACAATGAGTGTTTCCTGGCAGTCAAGGGCTAATTCTCCATCAAGGCGGAAATATGGGCTATTTTGAGTTCAGCCATTGCAAGCTGTACTGATGAACGCCTCTCAGTGCCATATGGCGCAGTCTAAACCCAGTGTCTCTTTACAACAATAGTTTCACTTCTATTACCATTAAGAAGAAATATGTAAAGACTGTTTTCCCTCTGAACAGAGCTCCCGTGCTGGCAGGCCCTGGAGTATCTGGGAGAAGGAAACCCAGCAATCCTGCCTCACCCATCAGAGCTAGCCCCTCTTGGGGCTCCCTAGGGAGGCCAGGTTTCCAGCTAACATTTAATTGGCTATAAAACACACACATCTTATGTTGGAGTTGACACCTAATGAATCCGGGAACCAACTGCAGTGATATCTGAAGGCTGCGTAGCTAGAAGGTGGGTGCACACGAAGCAGGCTGTCTCGCACTGTTTTTGCATTTCAAACATTTAGGAGTAGCCCTATTTCCATAAATAAATATGCTGTCTTCAAATCACCGAATCTAGGGGGAAAATAAGATGAGCCTGGAACCATCTTTTTGTGTCATGAAGTATGGAAGTGCCCAATGATGAAGAAATGTCAAGAGGACACAAGAACCAATTTGAAGTGGCTTCCACTGACTGAGTCTGAGAAGTCATGAGCATTTAAATAAATAATGATTGTAACAGATTAGAACCCCTTAGATAGAGTAGTACCCCATAAATCCAGACTGATAGAAACTGAAGCATAAATAAATGAGAAGAGAAAGCTCTTCTTTACAGCAGAAAGATAAGTAATAAATGCAGGAGAAATGATGGTATTAGAAAATCACCATTTGGTAACCATCATAGTAATCTATTCATCAGGAAACATCAATGGATGCCAAACTCTAGTGGGTGAGAGGCTTATGCCGAAAGAGGTATTTACATAGTTTCATGTATCTCCTCGCAAGATACTTATGAATCACAAAAAGACTTTATAGTAGAGACACTTGGCGGGCCCCAGCATCATCAGTGATCAAAGTTAAAAATACCAGTAACCAAGTAGACGTCGTGTGACACCGGGTAGGGTGTGATGCAATAAAACACAGTATCTGTGACCTTCTAGCCCAAGCCATTGCCTGAGTCTAACCAAATTGAGGGAGAGTCTACAAAATGACTGGCCTACAATCTTCAACCCTGTCCATGTCATGAAACACGGAATTACCAGATGAGCCAGCAATTTCACTTCTGCGTAAATACTCAAAAGAAGTGCAAGCAGGAACTCAAACAGATATTTGTACATCCGTGTTCACAGCAATCAAGAGCCAGTGGAAGCAACCTAAGAGTCTACTGCTGGGTGAGCAGATAAAAAAAAATGTGATGTATACACACAACGGGATAGTAATCAGCCTTAAAAAGGAAAGAAATTCTGACACATGCTATAGCATGTATGAACTTTGAAGACATTATGCTAAATTAAATAAGCCGATCACCAAAAAAGACAAATATTGTATGATTCCACTTACTTGAGGTACCTAGAGTGGCCCAATTCATAGACAGAAAGTAGAAGGGTGGTTTCCAGGGGCCGGGAGGAGGGAGAACTGGGGAGTTCGTGTTTAACGGGAACAGAGTTTCAGGTGGGTAAGATGAAAAGTTCTGGAAATGGATGGTGATGACGGTTGCACAACAATGTAAACAGACCTAATGCCGCAGAGCATACACTTAAAAATGGTTAAAGTGGTAAGTTTTGTGTTGTATCTATTTCACCAGAATTTTTATCAAAAAGATTTCAAGCTTTGGAGTCAAAATTGGGTTCCAAGGGCAGGAGGAAATTTTTGAAGGTGATGGATCAATTTATGGCACTGATAGTAATAATAGTTTTGCAGGTGTATACTTATCTCCAAACACATCAAGTTGTACACACTAAATATCTACAGCTTTTTGTATGTCAATCATGGCTCAATAAAGCAGTTTTTTTAAAATCTGGGTTCAAATTCTGACACTGCCACTTACTGTGTGATTGTAGGGAAATTATTTAGTGTCTTTGAAACTCAGATTTCTCATTTGTAAAACAGAGACAAGAATAGGATTGGCATGAGGCAGAGGCTAATACCTTTAGCACAGTGCCTAGCACACGGCAGGTATTTGATAACATTAGTAAGTCTATAAGTGCCCAGAGACATGAGATAACACGCCATCCATGTTTAAGAGAACTAAAGCTAGTTTGGTATGGTTGGAGGATGTGGTGACATGGGAAGATTTTAGAATGAAAAGTAGGTCTTTTGTGCCAAGATGTTCTGAGGCCTGTGAGGGGTCACTGGAGGGTTGTAAACAGTGCAGGAAAATATTAGAGAAGGAGACAGAGAGGGAAAGGGGTAAATATTAAGCTCAGTTTTAAGAACACGGACATCTCATTATTTCACTCAGTCTGTTGGCTTTCTCTTCTCCATTAACACCAGTAATTAACACCAGTGGCTTAAGGGAAAAGAAACCATGCCACATTTAACACTCTCACTTTGCGCCCCACACTCTATGAGAATGGGGAACTCAGATGTAAAGAAGGAACTAGCCACATTATAAAGTCAATTTAGGCTTATGCATGAACTCCAAAAAGACTGCTCTCTCCTTATCTCCTCCCTTAATCACTGGGTGGAGGGCACAGAGGCTTCCCACCATGTTCTCCATCTGTTCTCTGCCCCATGCCAAGCTTTATTTAGACCCCGAACATCTGTGAGGAGCAGGGCTGGGTCAGAAGACAGTTTTGCTCAGGTTACAACCTGCACCATTGGATGGCACATGTCACACAACTCTCATTTCCACATTCTAATGCGCTCATTTCCACCACTAACACTTAACGTCATTCTAAACAGTTGCTCTCCTTTAATTTTTCTCTCCATCCATAAGCCTTAAGTTATTATGTGAAAACTCAAAATAATGAAAGTAGCCAAAAGAACACATTTCTCCTGGCTAAGCTGTATTGTTGACCTGCTTCTGCCCGGCCCTTTAAATGAGATTTATTTTGGGGGCGCCTGGGTGGCTCAGCCGAAGCATCTGCCTTCGGCTCAGGTCATGATCCCAGGGTCCTGGGATCGAGCCCCGCATCAGGCTCCCTGCTCGGCAGGAAGCCTGCTTCTCCTTCTCCCACTCCCCCCTGCTTGTGTTCCCTCTCTTGCTGTAACTGTCTCTGTCAAATAAATAAATAAAATCTTTAAAAAAATAAAAATAAATAAATGAGATTTATTTTGAATTTAACTTTTTTTTCTAATTACCTAGATAATATATATTCCAACCTGAAAATATCAAAAGTATAGAAAAACACAAAAAGTAAAAATAAAAGTTGTCTATAATCTTATCAACCCGATGTAATACCCTTAAAATCTGGGTATATATCCTTCTAATTTTTTTCTAGTTTTCTTTCTATGCATATATTACTTATTCTTTGTTAAGTTGGGCTTGTGTACACACTTAAAAATTTACCTTTCAAATAATAGCTCTTACCGGGGCAGGACAAGGGGAAGCAGTTGTGAGCTTCCTCCAAAGTTTCCCCGAGACCAGCTTGGCTGAGGGGCTCCGGCTGTAACCAGATACCGAGGTGGTGCTGATCGGCCAGGGCCTGGGCACCGGTGCCCTTGGCATTGCTGGGAGCTGCCTGTCTTGGTTAGATGGTTCTGGATTAGGATTCTCCCTGGAATATCCCACCATTAGTTTGCATGTGGTGTCCAGGGACCTAAAATGCCTATCCATGAGAGCATTTGTATGTTATGGTGAATGCCGAATTTGGAGAAGAATCACAAGAATCTGTTGCAGAAGAAGACAGTGATGATAATGTTGAAGCTACTGCTGAATTTAGGTTTGTGCCTAGTGATAAATGGACACTGGAGGCAACGTCCAGGCTTTGCATCCAGCTCCTGAGGATGAAGATTCAGATGATGACCATGGAGAAGAATAGGATATGGAAGCACCTGAACAAGGGCAGGGAGACATCCCTACATTTTACACTGATGAAGAAGGACTATCCCGTTTAACACACTGGGGAGATGACAAAATGTGCTTTCTCAGGCTGTGAGCAGCCAGTATAACATGGCTGGAGTCCGGACAGAAGAGTCAGTAAGAGGCTATGAAGATGGCCTGGAGTAGACCCTACACCAACAGTTGCTGGCCAGGTTGAGGATGTAGATGGGGATCACTGAGAAGGAGTTATGCTGCTGTGGGATTCTACTCAAGAATGTAGGAAAGACCTTGGTGCCTCTTCTGTGGAGTGGATGCTGATGAAAGTCTTTTTCCTTCTCCAAAACTTACCTGAGCCCGTTCTTTTTTGAGACAGACTATATTGAGACAAAAAGTTGTCATGAGCAGAAGAAACTACGACCTTTATTAATAAAGGCGAATTAACTTAACCAAGAGGGCATCTGTAGTTTATCATCTACCCCAAACTTTCTGTGTATAGGTCCCCTCTCAGGGGACCTCCAGTTCCTACCTTCACTCTACGCATCTTCTGTAACCCGGCAGGCCCACATGCTGAGACTGCCCAGGCGCTTGGAGGTGTAGGTAGACTGGATGGGAAGGAGGGAGGCTGAGTCTAAGATACACCCCTTTAGAGCCTAAGGATCCCCCAACCCCTTAAAAAGAAAGACAGAGATCTCAGAGAAATCCTGGCCTCTGCTCATTCTCCACAGGGTCTTTTTACTAATTTGGGACCCAGATAAGTTCACTCGGGCATCTTTAGGGAGCCTCTTGGGAAACATCCCAGCCACATATACTACCACTAACACAAGTGCTTCTCATAGCTTTGCCTCCTTCCACCACGTCTCGCCAGTCTGTTTTGTTATAACCTCTTAGGTTATAGCCTTCAATGGCTAACCTCTTAAGTTGGTTTCCACAACAAGTGAAATTGGGATGATGTCCTCAGAGTACTTCAGATGATCATTGTTTAGTCTTCGTAATAGTTTAACAAATAAATTTAGGTTTTCTATAAAAATAAATTAAATTAAATAATAGCTTTTATTACATTCCAGAAACTATTCTTGGCACATCATACATTTTATGTGATTAATAGCATATGGTGAACATATCCTTAATGTCATTCAAAATTATTCACACATGCTTTAATGGCTGCCCTGTGTGTTTTCAGAGCCACGGTATCCAGCGTACAAGCTGCAGCCCACACCAGCCGCGGGACAGGCGTGGCGTAAGAGCTCCCTGGAGTGAGAGGAGCCTTTTCTAAGCCACACAGAGGTGCCATTTTGGCTAGAAAATGTCCCAAAAATAACATAACCTAGCCAGTTCCCCATCACTGGAATGTCTCCGGTCACTTCCAATTATCACTATTATAAATATCTTTGAGCATAACTGGTTAAATGAAAGAATACGAAATTTTTGAGGCTCTTATTGCTGAACTGCTCTCCTACCAAACGCTTCAGAGTGCTCTCTTCTCTCAAGCTTCTCAATACCAGATGTTTCCGTTCTCTCTAACCCTAGACAACTGAATGTGTGGCAAGTGCACACTTTTAGTGTGCAACTGTTTGATTACTAGAGAGGATGGATATTTTTAAATGCTTATTAGAAATATGTATTTCTTCCCTTAAAAATGGCCTATCTGGACGCCTGCGTGGCTCAGTCAGTTACGCGTCTGCCTTCAGCTCAGGTCATGATCCAAGGGTCCTGGGATCGAGTCCCGCATCAGGATCCTTGCTCAGTGGGGAGCCTGCTTCTCTCTCTCCCTCTGCCTGCAGTTCCCCCTGCTTGTGCTCTCTCACTCTCTCTGACAAATAAATAAAATCTTAAAAAAAAAAAAGGCCGATCTATATTCCTTGCCTATTCTGCTATTGGGATATTGGTCTTATTGATTTTAAGGGCTCTTTGGATCTCCAGAATGTTAACCTGTTACCTGCCATGTACTTTAAAAATATTTTCCCCAATTGCATATTGTCTTTTGATTTTGTTTTGATACTTTAAATTTGTATGTCATTTTTAATGTGAGAGTAGTTGAATCTATTGATCTCTTCCTTTATGGCTTCTGCCTTTACTTTGATGTTTAAAAGGCTTTTGCCATTCCAACTCATATTTCACCATTTGTTCATTTTTTTATTAAACATCTCATATCGGTAACCTAGGTCCTTTTAAACTGGCCTTGGTTTATAAGACTCAGAGTCTGTTAACTTGTGCTAAGCCGTGTGGCTTTTTCGGCTAGCAGAGCATTGGATTGGGAGTGGAGACTCAGACTAGGGAAATAGGCGAAATTAATCTTCAATAGACTTGGCCTCTCTGTGCCTAAATCCTCTATGTGTAAAATATAGAAAATTACATTTGGACCCCAATTTTACCTCTTTTTTCCTATTATAAAATATGGCACATATACAGAAGGCTGCACAGTGATAACTAATCATAAGACAACTGTCCATGTAACTGTCATCTGTATTACTGAGATGGAGATAGAGATGGAGGGGAAGAGGTGGGGAAGGAGGAAAGGGGGAAGGGAGAGAGAAGAGAGATTCCTGCAGCGGGTCCTTTCTCAAGGACACACTCCCCTTACGTCTTGGCAATCACTATCCTGTGTATAATCACTGTGCTAAGGTTTTTACTTCCTTGTTGTGCTTTATGCTTTTATCCGCTATGTATTCATCACCTATATTTCCCACATATTAACGGTTTGATTTTTTCATTCATATCTATAATCTATTTAGAATTTATCTTCTTTTATGATGTGAGAAATCAAAGTTCTTCTTCTTCAGATGGTTTAGTGATTATTGAGGTCCTGTGTATAGCACAATACTTTCTTCCTGAACCAGGTTTTTATTTTTTTTTAATTTTTAATTTTTAAAAATTTTACCTATTTATTTGATAGAGAGAGAGATAGTGAGAGCAGGAACACAAGCAGGGGGAGTAGGAGAGGGAGAAGCAGGCTTCCCGCTGAGCAGGGAGCCCGATGCGGGGCTCGATCCCAGGACCCTAGGATCATGACCTGAGCCGAAGGCAGACGCTTAATGACTGAGCCACCCAGGCGCCCCTTTCCTGAACCAGGCTTTTAAAAGTCAGGTTTCAGGGCGCCTGGGTGGCTCAGTTGGTTAAGCGACTGCCTTCGGCTCAGGTCATGATCCTGGAGTCCCGGGATCGAGTCCCGCATCGGGCTCCCTGCTTGGCAGGGAGTCTGCTTCTCCCTCTGACCCTCCCCCCTCTCATGCTCTCTGTCTCTCATTCTCTCTCTCAAATAAATAAATAAAATCTTTAAAAATATATAAATAAATAAATAAATAAAAGTCAGGTTTCTTGGGATGTAATTCATCCTTTTTAAGAGTTTAGTTCTATGAATTTTGACAAACACATGCAGTTGCGTCGTCACCCCCACAAGCAGGACACAGAGATGGAGTATTTCCGTCATCCCACAAAGTTCACTTGCGCCCTTTTGTAGTCAGCCCCCCAGTCCCACACCCCAGCCCCTGGCAACCACACATCTGTTTGCTGTTCCTACAGTTTTGCCTCTTCCTGACAATCGACCTCATATGAGCATACAGCATAGAGTCTCTTGAATCTGGCTCCTTTCACTTAGCATGATGCTTCTGAGATTCATCCATGTTGTTGCTTGCATCAGTAATTCATCCTTTTTATTGATGAGTAGTATTCCGTGGTATGGATGGGTCAAGAATTATAGGTTCAATCTTTCACCATTAAGGTTGATGGTAGCTATAGGGCTTTGGTAGATGTCCTTTATCAGACTGAGGAAGTTCTAGTTTGCTGAGAGTTTTTTATCACAAAAGGATGTTCAATTTTATCAAATGCCTCTCCTGCATCTACTGAGCTCTGTATCTCTGTCTGTCTGCCCTGGGAGTAAGAGACTTCACCACCCTAGAGACTAGAAGCTTTAGTTGACATAGTGAAAATTGTCCAGTGAAGTGGACAGGGCCTCGTGCCCCACCTCACTTTGAATCCTGTGAACAAGTGAATTTGCTGCCCCACCCCTGGGAGCCTAAGGCTTTTGATTCCTACGAGAGAAGAGTCCAGGGAAGTACATGGCATTTTGTGTCCCCAACAACCATGACCTGCCCCTCCCCTGCCTGCACCTCTGAGGCGGGATGGAGAGAGCACTCCCTGTGAGCACCTGATGGAAGTCTGTGGGAAAGCGTCTCCCGCTGGGGCTGAATTCCTCAGCTGCCTCAGCCACTCCGGGTGTGCACACTAACACACAGGTGGATGCTGACAGGTTACGCTTCGCTGCTTTCTTACCCCCGCAGAGAATGGGGTGCCTCCGCCTTCTATGAAGCCCACCTCACCTCTGAGGGATTTGGGTCTCTTCTGAAACAGCTGACTCGGTGGCCTCACATCCTCATCTTCCTCCCGGGCTCAACAAAACTCATGATTTTGGAGTTTACCTGTCATTTCCTCGTTATTAGGGCAGGAGTGATGTGCTCAACAGCTTTCTATATCTGAAGCAGAAGTAAAAGAACATTTAAATCCCACCTTTATCCTATACCAAATGTATATACTTGAGCCTGTTTGGGGGGGGCTATTTTTATTCTTACGCAAGAATCATGCTACTTTGATAATAAATCTTTCTTTCTAGTGGTGTAAGTCACCCTTCAATCTTCCAAAAATTCTTCAGCCTTTTATTAATCTTCCCAGGTGACCTTAGAATTATATTGTCTAGTTAAAAAAAAATACTTTTGACATTTTTATTAGAATTGAAATGGCAGAATTATTGAGTTATGCCATCCAAGAATGTGCTATGCCCTACCATTTATTTAAGTCTTCACATCTCCCAGTGAAGTTTTAGTTTTATTTATATGGGTTCTACATACTTTTCTTATGTCATTTATTCCTAGATATTGTCTATTTTAGCATCTATCTAAATGCCTTTTTTAAAATTGTATTTTCTAACTGATGATTGTTGATTTAAAAGATAAGCATTGATTGTGTATACTGATTTTGTAACCAACTGCCTTATTAAACTCCTTACTTCTAATAATTTTTTGGTTGATTTTCTTGGATTCCCAGGTAGGGAATTATATGCAAGTAATAATTTATCTCCTCCTTTCTGAAGATTTTTCTCTTCTTTCATTTTGTCTTCCTGCTTTCACTCAACTTCTGGGAAATATTAAATGACTATGGATAGCAGGCATACTAGACTTGTACTTGACTTTGGTGGGAAACACCAGAGTTTCACCATTAAGTGTGATGATACCTGGGGCAAATACAGTAAATTTGCTTACTCAACAGCCACTCCAGTCACCTCCTAGATTGCACCTGAGAAAGAAAAGAACAGCCTTTGACATTCGGAAGCTGGCCAGCCATTCAACACTAAGCTATGTTGTTCTCCTGTTGGACATAAACCATCTCACAGAATACCAGCTCAGACAAGGTCACTCTGAGACCATGATTAAATGAGATAAAGCAAGTCCAAACCATAATTTTGTCTAAACACAGACAAAAATAAGTTCACTGTGCCACCCACAAAATACCAAACATACCCCTCTCTTGCCTAAAATAAGTGACTGTTAATTCTTTACCAATGACACCTTTTTTCTCACTCTAGTTTGCCTATATATAAAATGTATTTATTTATTGAGATATTCAATCATAAAATCCCACACACACAAACACACTTTCGGATGGCATCCTACGTAGAGTGATTCTTTGGTTCCTCGGACCCTCCACAAATCACCCAACTGAAGGCCAAATCCTATAATAGGTTCTATCTAACACCCTCTTGTTGAGGGGTCCCCATGGTTCCTGAGATGTGTGTTCTCCCTCACTGCAACAAGTTAGGAAAACCCACCTTGTTCAGTTATGGTTGTGTTCATGGTAGTCTCTGGCTAGAGGACAAGGACATGCTTTAAGAGTACAGAAAATTAAAAAGTACTTTTCTAGACACCCTTATAGCTAAGGTTCAAGTCATATGACATTCCTGCCAATGATTTATACCCATGAGAGACTGAGGAAAGAAAGAGAACAATCTGAGGTGGTCAAAGACTGAGAGAGTACGTATTCTAGAAAGCACAATGCACAGACATCTGGACCTTGTAGAGCAGCTACAATGATCCTGGTATTGAGTCCATAGCATTTACTATATTTACTATACTGGTATAGTATTGAAATGCTATGAGTGGTCTTTCCACTAGAACAGTCCTGTTGTGGTAGAGGGAGTTTTTTTTGTGGCTGGATCATCCTGGTTGCATGTAGCCTTAAAATCTTAGTTCTTAGGCCCTCTTAGAAATCCTTTCAGCTATCGGGCGCCTGGGTGGCTCAGTTGGTTGAGTGACTGCCTTCGGCTCGGGTCGTGATCCTGGAGTCCCGGGATCGAGTCCCACATCGGGCTCCCTGCTCAGCGGGGGGTCTGCTTCTCCCTCTGACCCTCTTCCCTCTCGTGCTCTCTGTCTCTCATTCTCTCTCTCTCTCAAATAAATAAATAAAATCTTTAAAAAAAAAAAAAAGAAAGAAATCCTTTCAGCTATCTAACATTCTCAAATAATTCCCTTTTGTTTATGTTAGTATATAAGATGTTGGAATTGGAAGCTCGCTGCCCTAGTGTGGTGTCTTACCACTGTGAGAGCTGTCAGGATGCCAAAATGATTACGACGGCTTCATTTCCTTTCTTGAATATCACTCAAGTTCAGCTTTTGGCCATCTCTAGCCCAGAACCATATAGAAAGGGAGACTGCAGGAAATGTAGTTTCAGGTCAACCAAGTGAGCAATAGGATGATCCAGCACATTCCTACATAAGATTCTTCATTTTCTCTGCATGCTTTATGCCTCTTTCTCATACCTATTTTTTCATTTGTATTTCTTGATAGGACTCACAGGATCTATCCATTTCAGGAATTTTTTTTTCTTTTCAAAGAACAAAGAAGAGTGTTCCATTATCAAGTAGATTATGTTTAAATTTTCTTAAAAAGAACAAATTTCTAGTTTTAAGGCAGTAGGATTTTTAAAAGTGGCCTATATAATTCTTATTTGGGAGAATCTATTGAGGTCTTCTTTGTGATAAGCCTGGAATCAATTTTACAAATTGATTTGTAAATCAAAGCCATCTGATACAGATAAGTACTCTCTGTAGGGTACAAAGTTTGAAATAGGGGCACCTGGGTGGTTCAGTCGTTAAGCATCTGCCTTCAGCTCAGGTCATGATCCCAGGGTCCTGGGATCGAGCCCCACATCGGGTTCCCTGCTTGGCGGGAAGCCTGCTTCTCCCTCTCCCACTCCCCCTGCTTGTGTTCCCTCTCTTGCTGTGTCTCTCTCTGTCAAATAAATAAAATCTTTTTAAAAAAAAATCAATGCACAGAAGTCTGTTGCATTTCTATACACTAACAGTAAAGAAACAGAAAGAGAAATCAAGGAATCAATCCCATTTATAATTGTACCAAAACCCGTAAGATACCTAGGAATAAAGCTACCCAAAGAGGTAAAAGATCTATACTCTGAAAACTATAGAACACTAAAGAAAGAAATTAAGGAAGACACAAAGAAATGGAAAAATGTTCCATGCTCATGGATTAGAACAAATATTGTTAAAATTTCTATACTACCCAAAGCAATCTACATATTCAATTCAATCCCTTATCAAAATAACACCAGCATTTTTTACAGAGCTGGAACAAATAATTCTGAAATGTGTATTGAACCAGAAATGACCCTGAATAGCCAAAGTAATGTTGAAAAAGAAAACCAAGCCTGGAGGCATGACAATTCCAGACTTCAAGCTGTATTACAAAGCTGTAATCATCAAGACAGTATGGTACTGGCACAAAAACAGACACATAGATCAATGGAACAGAATAGAGAGCCCAGAAATGGACCCTCAACTCTATGGTCAATTAATCTTCAACACAGCAGGAAAGAATATCTAATGGAAAAAAAAGACCGTCTCTTCAACAAATTGTATTGGGAAAATTGGACAGCCACATGCAGAATAATGAAACTGAATCACTTTCTTATACCATACACAAATATAAATTCAAAATGGATGAAAGAACTAAATGTGAGACAGGAATCAATCAAAATCCTAGAGAACACACACAGCAACCCCTTTGACCTTGGCCGCAGCAACTTCTTACTAGACACATCTCCAGAGGCAAGGGAAATGAAAGCAAAAATGAACTATTAGGACTTCATCAAGATAAAAAGCTGCTGCAAAGCAAAGAAAATGACCAATAAAACTAAAAGGCAACCTACAGAATGGGAGAAGATATTTGCAAATGACCTATCAGATAAAAGGCTAGTATCTAAAATCTATAAAGAACTTAACAAACTCAACACCCCAAAAAACGCCAAAAAATCCAGTCAAGAAATGGGCAGAAGACATGAACAGACATTTCTCCAAAGAAGACATACAAATGGCCAACAGACACATGAAAAATGCTCAACATCACTTGGCATCAGGGAAATACAAATCAAAACCACAATGAGATATCACCTCACACTGGTCAGAATGGCTAAAATTAACAACTCAGGAAACAAGATATGTTAGTGAGGATGGGGAGAAAGTTGAACCCTCTTACACTCTTGGTGGGAATGCAAACTGGTGCAGCTACTTGGAAAACAGTATGGAGGTTCCTCAAAAAGTTGAAAATAAAGCTACCCTACGACTCAGCAATTGCACTACTGGGTATTTATCCAAAGGATACAAAAATAGTGCTTCCAAGAGGCACATGCACCCCAATGTTCACAGCAGCAAGGTCCATAAGAGCTGAACTAGGGAAAGAGTCCAGATGTCCATCAACAGATGGATAAAGAAAATGTGATACACACACACACACACACACACACACACACACACACACACACAATGGAATATTACTCAGCCATCAAAAAAAAAAATGAAATCTTACCATTTGCAACGACATGGATGCACATGGTACTGGTATTGTGCTAAGCAAAATAAGTCAGTCAGAGAAAGACAATATCATATGATTTCAGTCATATGTGGAATTTAAGAAACAAAACAGATGAATATAGAGGAAGGGAAGGAAAAATAAAATAAGATGAAAACAGAGAGGGAGACAAGCCATGAGAGACTCTTAACTATAGGGAACAAACTGAGCGTTGCTGGAGGGGAGATGGGTAGGGGGAAGGGAGGACTGGGTGATAGGCATTAAGGAGAGCACTTGAAGTAATGAGCACTGGGTGTTATATGCAAATGATGAATCACTAAATACTACCACTGAAACCAATAATACACTATATGTTAACCTACTTGAATTTAAATAAAATCTAAAAAAAAAAAATTTTACTTGCATACACAAGTGTGACTCACCTACAAATATTTCTTCTCTTCCATCCATTGTATTTGTAATCCATTAACAGATTATTTCATATAACATATTAATATTAATATAACATATTAACAGATATTTCCATTATAGATATGTCATTATATATATATAATGTGTATATATATATATATATATATATATATATATATATATATATATATATAAACAGAATTCACAGTAGGCTGGCTTGACTTAAAGGTAAAGAAACCTCTTTCATATAGAGATCTGACCCTGGACAGTTACATCAAAGACAGAGACTTAAGAAAAGGAGCCCAATCCAGAAGTGTTAATAATGTCACCTATGCAACTTTTTCCTGCTTTGGAATCTGTCTGAAAGCTCATCTACTCCAAAAACATTTCCTATTTTAAACCTACATATGTAATTGGGCCCATCTTAATCAACTAAAATCATTATTACAACTTCTGTATTAAAATTAAAAGAAAAAAGTCTACTATTTTTCATCACCTACAGAAAAACTCACCCATTTTATTTTGGAATGTTTACAGTACAATTCACGTGTCTTTCCCCTTGGGCTTAGTTGGAGCCTTACAAGGTTTGGTAAATTTGAGTCAGCTCCAAAGACAGCATTTTCTCCATCCACATCCCATATCCATCTTAACTTGTGGAAGAATGAAGTGGTCCTCATGTTCATACTGTTAAAAACAGAACCCAAGTTGACATTCTAACACAACTCTTTACTGATCTGTATGACATCTGTCGTTTTTACCCTTTCCCCTCATTGTATCTCCTTAAGGACATAAACTTTCCCAAAAAGCACTATTTTTCAGGGCACCCTGATGTCTGCCCACATAGCCTCGTCCCTCCCCTTCCCTAACACTCAACACAGTAAACCTTTGCAATCACTGATTTACAGTCTCCATGGGGCAGGGCTGTTTCCTCTTCTGCTGCTTAAATCCTCAGCACCAGGCAAATAATGGTTGTCCAACAAGTTGGAAAAAGAAAAAAAAGCTAATCACTTTTTAAAACTCTATCTTATGTTAGAAGTCAAGAGGAAGGAGGGTAGTGACTGGGATGGGACAGGAAGGGGACTTCAGGGCTGCTATCATGTTCTAACCATCAGGTTACTTGAGCATGTTCATCAGTTGAGTAATTAGTGCACTTTCTGAATGTGCTACACTCCAGCAAAAGAAGTTCAAGTCTATCATTATCTGATGAAGCAGGAAGTTACAAGCATTCAGATTGCCATTAAAAATAATTAACAGGGGTGCCTGGCTGTTTCAGTGGGTAGAGCATGCAACTCTTGATCTCAGGGTCATGAGTTCAAGCCACACGTTGGGCATGGAGCCTACTTTAAAAAAAATAATAATAATAATTAACAGACATTGTTTCTGAACATGTAAAGTTAAACTTTAAGAACCAAAATGTTCGTTTATGTCAGAAAATGCAGTCTTGGTGGGGTTGCTGGGCCGCCCGGACGCAGAGAAGACAGGAGTAGCGGGCCACTGAATAAGCTTCCAAAATGATGCCCATACCAGTTATCCTGTTGAAAGATGGGACCGATAGCTCCCAAGGCATCCCCCAGCTTTTAAGTAACATCAGTGCCTGCCAGGTGATTGCAGAGGCTGTAAGAACCACCCTGGGCCCTCATGGCATGGACAAGCTGATTGTAGATGGCCGAGGCAAAGCAATAATTTCTAATGATGGGGCCACAATTCTGAAACTGCTCGATGTTGTCCATCCTGCAGCAAAGACTTTAGTGGACATTGCCAAATCCCAAGATGCTGAGGTCGGTGATGGTACCACCTCAGTGACCCTGCTGGCTGCAGAGTTTCTGAAGCAAGTGAAACCCTACATGGAGAATGGTTTGCACCCACAGATCATCAACCGAGCTTTCCGCACTGCCACCCAGTTGGCAATTAACAAGATCAAAGAGATTGCTGTGAACGTGAAGAAGGAAGATAAAGTGGAACAGAGGAAGCTGCTGGAGAAGTGTGCCATGACCGCTCTGAGCTCCAAGCTGATTTCCCAGCAGAAAGCCTTCTTCGATAAGATGGTGGTGGATGCAGTGATAATGCTCGATGATTTGTTGCAGCTTAAAATGATTGGAATCAAGAAGGTGCAAGGTGGTGCCCTAGAGGAGTCCCAGCTGGTAGCTGGCGTCACATTCAAGAAGACTTTCTCTTATGCTGGGTTTGAAATGCAACCCAAAAAGTACAATAATCCGGTGATTGCCCTTTTAAATGTTGAGCTTGAGCTGAAAGCTGAGAAAGATAATGCTGAAATCAGAGTCCACACGGTAGAGGATTATCAGGCAATCGTTGATGCTGAATGGAACATTCTCTATGACAAGTTAGAGAGGATCCATCATTCTGGAGCCAAAGTCATCTTGTCCAAACTCCCGATCGGGGATGTGGCCACCCAGTACTTTGTCGACAGGGACACGTGCTGTGCTGGCCGAGTGCCGGAGGAGGATCTGAAGAGGACGATGATGGCCTGCGGAGGCTCCATCCAAACGAGTGTGAATGCTCTGTCGTCAGATGTGCTGGGCCGCTGCCAGGACTTTGAAGAGACCCAGATTGGAGGCGAGAGGTACAATTTCTTCACTGGCTCTCCCAAGGCCAAGATTTGCACGATCATCCTTCGTGGCGGTGCTGAGCAGTTTATGGAGGAGACAGAGCGGTCCCTGCACGACACCATCATGATTGTCAGAAAGGCCATCAAGAACGATTCAGTGGTGGCTGGTGGTGGGGCCGTTGAGATGGAGCTCTCCAAGTCCCTGCGGGATTACTCAAGGACCATTCCAGGAAAACAGCAGCTGTTGATTGGGGCATATGCCAAGGCCTTGGAAATTATCCCACGCCAGCTGTGTGACAATGCTGACTTTGATGCCACAAACATCCTCAACAAGCTGCGGGCGCAGCGTGCCCAGGGGGGCATGTGGTACGAGGACATTGTTGACAACGTCAAGGCCTTCGTGTGGGAGCCAGCCATGGTGCACATCAGTGCCCTGACCGCAGCCTCTGAGGCCGCCTGCCTTATCCTGTCAGTAGATGAAACCATCAAAAACCCTCGCTCAACAGTGGATGCTCCCCCAGCTGCGGGCCGGGGCCGGGGCCGGGGCCAGGGCCGGGGCCGCCCTCATTGAGAGGCACCCTGCCCCTCATGCGAGTGGCTGGCAGGCTGGCTGCAGGGTATGCTTACTCTCCCTGTCTTGGTCCATTGGTATTACGAGGAAAGGGTAGTAATTGGCCCACTCTCCTCTCACTGGAGGTTATTTAAATAAACGTAAGACTTAGAATTCACTTTGCAAATTAAAAAAAAAAAAAAAGAAAAAGAAAATGCAGTCTTGGCCATGGAAACTATCAGAAGTACACTGCACCAGTCACAATGGGAAAGAGTCATTGAGATGAGGTACATGAAGTTCTTATACCAGTGCTAGGTACATAGTGCTGTATGTTAGCTACTATTACACTTTTTAACACATCAGAAGCATTTCCAGATGAATGAAGGATTCAGCTTAGATCACAGCAAATTTCCTTCATTTCCTTTGCCCTTAACTCTTTCAAAATAGTTATGGAGTCCACATCGCCACCTGGTTTGTTTTAGTTATGCCTGAGGAATTCACAACTCCCAGGCTAAGAATCATGGAACATCTGCACTGAAAGCACAGAGACCCTCTGTGGTCCAGTGATTCTCCAGTATGCACATCACTGGGGCTCTTATTAAAAGTTCAAGTGTCCACATCAGATTCTTATTCACTTAGTGTGACAGTAGCACCTAGGAATTCGCATTTTTTTAACCAGCTCTTCGAGTGATTCTGAAGGTGGTCTACAAGAAACAACCTCTTGTTTTGTAGATGAATAAAATAGAGGCCAGGGAGGGAAGGGACCTGCCCAGAGTCTTCTTTCTGGTTAATGAGTATGCCAGGACGAGAATGAAGGTCGCCTTTTACCACTCCAGTGTTATTTCCATGAATTCATGCCACAATAACTTAGGACCCAGAATGAATCTGTCCTAAGCCCTAATGGCTTATTCCACTGAGCCCTTTGCCTTTTCACCCATGCATTAGGTTAACTGGAAAGGCACAAAAACCCACCTGTATATTCATTAGGTATACAGAACCAGGTACTTTAGAAAACTAGTTTCTAAATCAATCATCGCTCCAATATTTTTACACACTATGTGACACTGAGATAGTTATTTGAATTCTATGTGCTTTAGTTTCTTCCTTTATAAAGTGACAAAATAACACCTATGGTTTGCAGGATATTGTGAAGACTTATGTAAAATCCTAGCACAGAGCTTGCTAAATAATGAGGTTCTAGTAAATAGTAGCTATCATTAATGCCATCTTAAAACATGGCACTTCAACTTCATTCTTCAGACTAGAGGAGTATTCTCAAGTGTGGTTCCCTATAAACAGAATCATCTAGAAGTCCTCATTTTTTTTAAATACAGACTTCTGAAACTCGCCCCTCATAAGACCTGGTGAATCAGAATCGTGGGGGCAAGACCCAGAAGTCTGTATTAACAAGCAAGTACCCCAGGGTCTTCCTCTGTACACTTAAGTTTGAGCAACATTGGACTAGGGCTTCTTGTCAGTGAAAACACTCGTATCAATGAAAGCCAGCTAGTGCTGAACACTCACTCTAATACTAACAATTTTCTGTTAATAAGAGGTAAATGGGTGCCACCTACTGCCTTATTTTGGAATGCAACGCTCAGACTGGTTCAATTCTTCTCTCAGTAATTGAATTCACTGTGAAAAATTAATCAATCCAGAACAAGATATTCAAGCAGTAGAAAGAAAGCATTGTTGGAAGGAGACATGAAAACAGACTTAACTAGAAGAAAACTTTCTCAGTTAAAGCGTTCTTGGAGTTCTAGATTAATGTATCTAATAAACTTCTGTAATTCCAAGTTACTGCTAAAGCAGTAACGGAAAATATAATGCCTCACCTATTGGCCTATGCCAACAGTGAAAGCAAAAACAGAATTACAGAATGCCCTAAAATACATGTAGCTATGCTCACCTCCACTACCTCCTCCCCAGTCCCAAGAGAAAACCAAGTGAAACAAGAACAAGCTTTCTTATTCTGTAACATTCTACTCAAGGCCAGTATCTAAACTGCCACCTGCAGTTGGAAAGTTAACATTCCCTGCCAAAGGTACTCAAATAAACCTTCTGAATTATACTCTGTTTAAAGCTGATTTCCCCTTCCAAGTTGCAAATGCATAAATATACCCAGAGGTTCAAAAGGGATGGGCAAAGCCTTATAAATACTCATATAAAATGAGCAATTATACTTCATATTGCAATAACTCAATGACAAATCATAAAAAGCATTTGTCTTTAATTTCAGTTTGTTTTTAAGAAATAAATGGCAAAATATATACACTGTGGAGTCTGAATCCCCTATCACAGAGTGTGAATAATGGTCCGGTTGCGGAGCTCCTGAATATACTCTTTGGCGTGGGTGACTGCCGTCTTCGGTGCCTCACGTGGAGGTGGGGGGCCTTCCACCAACTTCACAAAATAATGGCAAAAAACCTTCTCCATGATCCCAAAGCGACCTCTGCCATGGTATCGGATGCGTTTCAGGTACTGGCCTCGCCCTGAGGTCGACTCAGCTAAACAGGAAGACAAAGAGAGTTATAGGAAATGACTGCATCCGTAAGACTATAGCTCAAAAAAAAATTTTTTTTAATTAAAATTAAAAATAAAAAGACTATAGCTCGATCACCTGAGCAACTTCTGTCCTTTCCTCAACTAGATTCTAAAACTACATGAGTTCACTGGCTGGTAAGAGCAGATTTGTCTCAAAACAAGTGTCTCTTGAGTACTTATTAAGGACCAGCCTCTCTTCTAGGTGTTGGAGAGAGAAGAGTGAACAAGACTAGCAAGGACCCTGCCTCCATGCAGTGTACATTCTAGAGGAGAGAGACAGAAAATAAACATGATCATTCCAGTTAGTGACAAGTACAATGAATTAAACAGTGACGTGAGAGAGACTGATGGGGTGCTGGGGGCAACATCAGACCGGAGGGTGTCAACAGGCATCTCTGAGGAAGAGACATTCGATCCAAGACCAGAATGAATCATCCATGCAAATATATAGGGGCATGGTATTCCAGGCAGAGGGAAAATCAAGTGCAAAGACCAAAGGTGGGAATGTGCTTGGTTTGTTTTATTTTTTATTTAAATTCAATTCAATTAACATATAGTGTATTATTAGTTTCAGAGGTAGAATTTAGTGATGATTCATCATTTGCATATAACACCCAGTGCTCATTACTTCAAGTGCCTTCCTTAATGCCCATCACCCAGTTCCTCCTTCCCCCCACCTACCTCCCCTCCAGCAACCCTCAGTTTGTTCCCTATAGTTAAGAGTCTTTCATGGCTTGTCTCCCTCTCTGTTTTCGTCTTATTTTATTTTTCCTTCCCTTCCTCTGTGTTCATCTGTTTTGTTTCTTAAATTCCACATATGACTGAAATCATGTATTTGTCTTTCTCTGACTGACTTATTTTGCTTAGCACAATACCCTCTAGTTTCATCCATGTCGTTGCAAATGGTAAGATTTCATTTTTTTGATGGCTGAATAAAATGCCACTGTATATATATATATACCACATTTTCTTTATCCATTTATCCGTTGATGGACATCTCAGCTCTTTCCATACTTTAACTACTGTCGACATTGCTGCTATAAACATTGGGGTGCAGGTGCCCCTTCAAATCCCTATTTCTGTATTCTTCAGATAAATCCCTAGTAGTTCAGTTGCTGGTTCATAGGGTAGTTCTAGCTTTAACTTTTTGAGGAACCTCCATACTGTTTTGCAGAGTGTATGCACCAGTTTGCATTCCCACCAGCAGTGTAAAAGGGTTCCCCTTTCTCCACATCCTCGCCAACATCTGTTGTTTCCTGAGCTGTTAATTTTAGCCATTCTGACTGGCGTGCTGGCTTGTTTTAGGAACAGAAAAAACACCAGCCTGCTGAAACACAGTAAACAAGGCAAAGAGTGGTACAAACAAGGGAAGGAGATCAGTGGTAAAGGCAAGGTTACGGAGAGCCCTAAAGGCTGAGATAAAGAGTTTTTATTTCACTCCAACTGTGGTAAGAAGCCCCTGGAACCAAAGGTTCCCAAATGCTGGTCCTCTGGCTACATCAGACTAACCTACGGAACATATTTTAAATGCAGATGCTGAGAGCCCATCTCTGGAGATTCTAATTTACTGTATTTGGGGTGGGCCTTTGAAATTACATTCTGAACACACACCAATACCCTTACCCCAGTAATTCTCATTTGTAGCCAATTTTAGGAACTCCCACATCACAACTGCTCCCTCATCTCCCCTCCCCAATTCTGCATGTCAACATCTGACCTTGTAAATTTAAAGAATTTTTTCAAATACTAGTTAAGAAGAAATCTGTTCACCAGTTTTCACCCACAGTAAATAAGAGGAGTAACCACCTTCTACTATTTTCTGAATTTAGTCAGTTTCTCCTTTTTTTTTTTTTTTTAAGATTTTATTTGTTTATTTGACAGAGCACAAGCACGGGGAGCAGCAGAGGGAAAGAGAGAAGCAGGCTCCTCGCTAAGCAGGGAGCCCGACCTGGGGCTTGATCCCAGGACACTGGGATCATGACCTAAGCTGAAGGCAGACACTTAACCGACTGAGCCACCCAGGTGTCCCAGTCAGTTACTCCTTGAGTTAATTTAATAAGCCTTTTAATAAGCCAAAACCTACAGAAGACATATCAAATTAATCTACTTCAATACTCACCATTCTTATATTCTTACTGTGACATAACCTTATAAATACAGGGACTATGTCAAAGTACACACTTGACAACCCTCTAACTACAGTCCTCCATGAAATGGGTTTCAGCAGAAACGTCCTAGCTTGGCCAGAGAGAAAGCTAAGGATGAAAGTGATTAAGAAATCACCTAGGGCCTCCGTGAGATAAGGAAAGAGCTACTGTCCTTATACCAACTTCATCACTGGGCGCTAAAGAAATGTGTTTGAGGATTTCCAAAGAGAAAGCCAAATTACACAAATCACTTTAGAATGAAGTACCACTAGTTCCTCTGGATCCACCTGTCAGGAGGAAACCTACAAATAAGCACAATGTCACTAGAAAAGTGTAGAAATCCTCTAAAAGGCATTTTACAAACATGATGGCTGCTTCTATCCAAAATTATGACTCAACTCAACTTGAGCAGCCATTTCCAAATACTTTGAGGAAAAGGAACACTACTCCAGTGAAAATAGTATCTGAACTAGCTAACTATGCAGTACTACATAACCTATCCAAGCACAATGATCAGCCTATCAGGATCTGGGTTAACTACCATTTTACATCTCCCCCAAATATGTAAAAGCAAACATCAATATCTGCTAATTGCCAGTCATGATTTCATCCTAAAGCCATAAAATACCATCTGCCTATCTTGTAGTACATAATGCCACATTTTTTATGTCAGAACAAAAGCATCAATTCTTCTGAAACACCAGGATTCTTTAATACAATGTAATGGGAATATGCAACACAGCCACTGTGAGGTCTGAATGAAATTAGGACTTAGGAGTATAGATTCCAAATTGGTTTCTGGTCTCCCCTCCTCCAGTCTCTTTTACTAATTCTGTATGTTAGGGATTTTAACTGCTTTTATATAGAACCATTTCAATGAAAATGAAACAATAAATAGAAGCCTACTGTCCTGTGGCTCTGTTCTAATTGAAACATGAGTAGGGAGAGATCCAAAACCGTGCCATTCATTCACTCACCAAATATTTCTGAGTTCCTGCAGGGTGCTGGGCTCCATCCTGGGCTCCAGGGCTGCGACAGTGACCCAGATATCAAGGAACCCCTCTGTTTGCCCTATGCCCCACCCCTGGAGGCCCCAAGGCACAATTTCAAAACCATTGCTTTACAGTTAATAGTCTTAAAACACTGCCTTAATAACATAAATCTCTTACCCCAAAACTTTCTGTGGTTCCTCTCCACTATCGTGTGAACCAAATTCCACAGCCTGCCATGCTCAGCCCTCTGGATCTAGGCCCAATCCACCTTTCAGTTTTATTTACTCAAGGTCAACCCTCTGCCTCCTTCAATTATTCTACTCACTGGACCACACAATTACTGCTCATTTCAACCTATGTGCCTTAGCTCACGTGGTTACTCCACTCTGAAAACTTTCTTTCTTCCTGGATGCTCTTTGGATACCCAAACCCCTATCTTCAATAGCTAAATTCTTCTAGAAAATTACCATGACTTTTCTAACCGATACTGACCTCCTCTTGTCTACTACTATTTACCTATATTACACTTTTTGGTCTCAAACCATATGCTATCCTGTATAAGTGTTCATGTGTAATCTGTAAAAGTCACTTCCTCAACCAAACTTATATGTCTTTTGTATTGCCCCTAAAGTTCATGTTCAATAAAGAATAGAAATGATTTTGAAATACAACCTCTGCTAATTAATACCATTTTTTCAATATAGCTATCTGGTAAATTTGCTCAAATTCTAAAATAAGTTTCAAAGTTTTCAACACATTTCTTTAGCACCCAGTGATGAAGTTGCTATAAGGACAGTAGCTCTTTCCTTATCTCACGGAGGCCCTAGGTGAAACTATGTATTAGTACATACAGTACTAATAACGTATATGGTTTGTTCCAACTCAGAAACACAATTTATGTATCCTTCCAAGGGACTACTGTCAAAGAACAAAACTATATGTGCTAAATGTTTTAAACTGCTTTAATAAGATATACCATCACCAAACTGTGTGGGCAGTATGCACGCGGAAGATACTCAAATACTTTCTGAATCAGAGAAAAAACATTAAGACATCTCAAAAATGGGAACAGCCTAAAGATTATGCCCTAGATGATGCTCATCTAAAGATGATGCCCAACAGGTATCAAGAATATTTAAAATATTGTCAATATTTGCTATTTACTAGTATTTAGGTAAATGTAAATCTTGACATTTTAAAATTGGAAACCCTCTTCCCCCTTCATCACTCTTAGCCCAGAAGACTGATTTACAAAGTTAGTCAATCACTTTCCCTAAAGTGAATCACTTTAGATGTCATGAATCACTAAGCAGTGACATTTTATTAGTCCATGTCCACTTGTTAAGGTCTATTCACAGTGCCATTAGTCATCACTGTAAGTTTGAAAAGGAAATGAATTTTCAAAATCTGTGGTCATGCAACACCAGGTATTGGCTTTAGACTGATGACAGTCATTTGAAGGAATTACCATATAATGAGAACATATGCTACGAAAAAAGCACTTGCCTTAAAATGCCTACACTTACTTACGTCAAGAGACTGAGGAGCCATTGCTGGGCTGAAATCGTGGCCAAGAAGTGACTAGTCTTTCAAAACTCTAAAAGACAATTATCTATGGAATGAAATGTCTAGGCCTTTTCCAAGAATACAATGAGAAAAATCAGTTTCCTGTATTTTATAGGTAAGAATCACTGGGATATTAATTAAACAAATAGCTCTCCAGGCCTCCCCCGAGGTTTCAGACCCAGTGGGTCTACAGTGGGTCCTGGGAATCTGTATTTTTTTACTAAGAACCTCAGATGATTCTTATAAGGGAAGTTTGGCAAATCCAGGGACAAAAGGTCTGATATGTCATGGTAAGATACTTCATCTTCCTGAGGGTACTCCTCTCTTTTACCTTCATAAAAGAATTAGGCAGCAAAATACTTAGCAAATGAGTTTTTATAATCATAAGACAAATCCAAATTTATCAGCCCTACTCAAGAGAAGAGATTTTTACACAAAACTGAATGAAAAAAGGGTGCAGGTCAGTAGAGATTTTTCAGCAGAAATGTGCATAAGGAGACCGATGAATTAAAGGCCCATTCACGTAGGATTGGTTAAGTTTATTTTTGCTTAATGGCAACACTGGACTTTGCTCCTTTGTTTGGGAAGATAAGATTAAGCTCCTCACCCTTTCTCACTTTACTAAAATTACTGAAAAGGATTTAAAAACAAATTCTATTTCATTTGTATCTGAATTCCATTACAAAGTTTTGTCTGTCAGCTAAGAAGGCCATATTCCTATGAAAATGAATAAAATTAATTAAATTGGATTTGATATCCAATCATAAAGCAGGAAAGGTCACCAAGAGGTTTTAAGCAAATGGTCTTGCTCTTCATCCATTTCATCTCTTCCAATGATTCTGGGCCCTCCCTGCATTATTTATTCATGCTGCTCTCAGAAGAAAAAGCTTATGAGTGAGTAACTACGATGGCCCTGCATCTTCTGAGATGCCATTTTGATCTCTCTCTGCATCTACGCATGTAGCAGAATATAATCAGTTATACAAGATTCAGCTTTAAAATAAGATATTTCAATTGAAAATCATAACTCATTTGAATTTCAGGAGTAGGTGTGGTTGCCAGCACCAATTCCAGGTGAGCTGAGGTAGGTTTTAACTTAACCAGAATAAATATCTCCAGGAGGGTAGAAGTAATGTGACAAAGTAGAATTTAGATGATTTGTTTTTACTCTAATAGTTAAAAAATCATAAGGCACAACTAATTTCTCCCATAATGATTCGGCCTTTTTTCCTCTATTTGGACAGTAGCAGTACCCCGTATCTTGAATTTAAAATATCTTCAGTTCTTCTTATACATAGGTTTGGCAGATTGAGAAAATTTTACTTTGACATCAACATCTTTGTTAGATTACAAAATTGCTGAGGTCAGGAGTAATTGCTGCTGAAGTGAAAAGGAAAACAGCAACTCTACCCAGCACTCCACTTCACTGTGGTGTTGGGAGGGGGACAAGGGGGCTTTGTAATAAGCACTGATCTCTTTCTAGAAAAAGACCTGTATGAAGGTATGCGACAAAAAAATCCCTCACATTTGTATGGTGCATCATGCTTCCCAAAGCATTTTCACTTACATTAATTTAATTTGATATGGAACAAGCATACAAAACCTGAGATAATGCTTCAGAATGTAATAACAAAGGGAAACAAACACGTTTGGGTCATCTGAGCCTTGGCTTTTACAATTCAACAGATTTTCCATTCTGGTAATTGGAACGTTAAATTATGGGACACCTTTATGGATTAGGCACCTGGCTTGGCCCATTATAAATAAAGATTTTCTAAAGTCCACCTGTGATTCTTTATTTACCTCCTTCAGGCTGACAAAGAATTCATTTTTTAAAAAATCAGTTCTGTTCCTTCTCACTTTTATCATGATTAAAGGACCACTCCATGTACCATAATCTTGTACCCATTATTAAGTAATTATTGGCAATAGGTTTCATGATCTCACTCGCATTACAGAACAGGTAACAAGAAAGCAGTGAGGTTATTACCATTTATAACAGACTAACATTAGCATGCTGAAGGCAGAAGAATAAGCTATTACCAGCAATTTTCATTGGCAAACGCAGTCCTAAGTAGTTAAATATCAAAGACTATTGTTAGATAATGAACTCGGCATCACTATTGGAAGACATTCTCCAATGCTAAGAATATTAAACATCTTACCTATATATAAATTGGATCTGAATTCCACATTGTGGTCTCTCACTGCCATATCTTGTGCTTCTAAGAGAATCTTAAACAAAGAAAAGACAGGCATTGATACGGCTGACCCTGAACTAAAATGGAATTAAATTCCTCATTTCTTGTTGTTATCTCTATAATATGACTGCTAATCAAATGCCTCTGTTTTATAGCCAATTTTAAAAAGAGAATATTAAATGATAACAGTACTAAGGAGAAGGGATACACTGAGCTTTCCTTCCTCAGATAAGAACTGCGAATGCAGGCAACACAGTCCATCCTGCTAAGTGTACGATGGAATGTATGAGTTGGAAAGGAGGAAACAGCAGTACTGCTGGCAGTACCCTTGGTGATAAGCATTATGCCTTTGAGTCAGAGATTGTCAAAAAGTTCAAGAAGCTTAAGAGCTAACCCTTATTGAAAATTCTTAAACTTTGGATCCAAAATAACCATTAAACAACATTAAACAAGTAGAGAAAATCATACTTGAAAATTTTAAGAATTATTAAATTTATACTCTGTAGATATTTTGAATTAAGTTAACCTGCTCCAGAACACATTTTTTAAAAATAACAGAAACCGTGGGGTGCCTGGGTGGCTCAGTCGGTTAGGCACTAACTCTTGATTTCGGCTCAGGTCATAATCTCAGGGTTGTGAGATCGAGCCCTCTGTCAGGCTCCGTGCTCAGCACAGAGTCTGCTTGGGATTCTCTTTCTCGCTTTCTCCCTCTGCCACTCCCCTTGCTCACTCATGTATGCAAGCTCTCTAATAAATAAAATAAATCTTTAAAAAAAAAATCAAAACCTAGATCTTTCACTCATTTAAAGATAAAGAATACAATACAAAACTGAGTACACAGGGAGCCTGGGTGGCTTAGTTGTTAAGCATCTGCCTTCGGCTCAGGTCACGATCCCAGGGTCCTGGGATCGAGCCCCACATCAGGCTCCCTGCTTGGCCAGCAGCCTGCTTCTCCCTCTCCCACTCCCCCTGCTTGTGTTCCCTCTCTCGCTGTCTCTCTGTCAAAAATAAATAAAATCTTTAAAAAAAAAAACAAAAAACTGAGTACACAAAAGATACTTAGTCATTGTATTCTGAACTAAATTAAATATAGGCATTACAGTGGAACCTCTTGAAGTCTGAACCCATCAATCTCAACTGTTGAACTACTAAACTAAAAAATCTCGCTTTTAAGTGAGAACTAACTGAAATGGAGAAAATACTGCTGATATCCCCAGATGTCCTCAACCCAGCATTTTGAAAGAAGAATACCATGTATCCACATTGAGGAAGATAGGACGTGCAGGGACATGGTTTAGGGGAGAAATGGACTGCAGGTGCTGCAGAGGGGAGGGAGCCATCGTCGCAAATAAGGGTGAGAGAGGAGCACACAGGGGAATGCACAAGAACGTTTCCCCATAGCCAGTGGCTTGGAAAACAAGAGGGGCTGAATTTCGTGAGTTCTTACAGACAGTGGGGCTTAAAGCCTGGAGTTTTAATGGTCATCAGGCTTGGCTGGGAAGAGACCCCAGAGGGTACTGTACTACTCCTGCAGAGAAGGCAGGCAAACAACCCAGGGGAAGACATCATGGAAATAGTGATCTGAAGAGCACCTAGGGCACACAGTGGGGAAATTATTCACTCTTCTCAGAGCACTTCCCTGAGAGGCAGCGATCACAGAGACCTCTAGGAACAAAGGAGCTGGGTAGTGGCATTCCTCCCCACCCCCACCCCTCAGCATAAACTCAGAGCCACCTGAGGGAAGCAGCTCAGCACCAACACTGACTGCCTAATTTGCTTCCACCAAACCCCAATCCCCTGTGTTCTGGTGGGACTGCCCCTCTCAGTCAAGGCTGGCTCAGACCCAGTGTGGCAGGCCCCTCCCCCAGAAGACCAGCACAAACCCCTGCCTACACCATGTCTCCTGACCAGAGAGTTTTGCAGGGCCTTAGTTCCAGTGGAGGTGGTGACAGGTCTCATTTCACAAGCAGACCAGAGCACATCTAGTTAAAATTTGCCAAATTCAGGCCAGGGACCAAACACTGCCCACAACAGGCAAGGAGAGCCTCTGCAGATGACCCGAAGGATAGAACAGCCAGAACACAACAGCAGAACACACAAAGCACACACCAAAGACACTCCCTGAAGCACCAGGCCCTGGGCTTCATCTCTTCTTCATAAGGTCATTACTTTCAGAAACAGGAGACATAACTCACTTTCCTAACACACAAAAGAAGCCAGAGACTTAGACAGAATGCCAAGATGGAGGAGTTTATTTCAAATGAAAGAACAAAATAAGGCCATGGCCAGAGATCTAAGTGAAACAGATATAAGTAACATGCCTGACGAAGAATTTAAACCAATGATCATAAGGACACTCATTGCACTTGAGGAAAGAATGGAAGACATCAGCGAGACCCTTAGCATAGAGATAAGAGTTTAAAAAAAAAAGTGAGAGATGAAGAATGCAATAAAGGAGATTGGAAACAGGCTTGATGCAATGAATAGCAGGCTGGAAAAAGCAGAGAAATGAATTAGTGACCTAGAAGACAAAACAATGGAAAATAATGAACCTGAACAAAAGAGAAAAAGAAGAATTATGGAATCCGAGAACCAACTTAGGGAACTCAGTGACTCCAGCAAACATAATAACATTTGTATTATAGGAGTCCCAGAAGAAGAGAGAGAAGAGGGGGAAGAAAATTTACTTCAAGAAACAATAGCAGAAAACCTCCCTAATCTGGGGAAGGAAACAGACATCCAGATCCAGGAGGCACAGAGAACTCCCATCAAAATCAACAAAAGAAGGCCAACACCAACACATATTTAATTAAATTTACAAAATACAGTGATAAAGAAAAAAAATCTCAAAAGCAGAGAGACAAAAGAAGTCCTTAATCTACAAGGGAAAACCCATAAGGCTGGCTGGAGATTTCTCAACAGAAACTTGGCAAGCCAGAAGGGAACTACGTGATCTATTCAATGTGCTGCATAAGAAAAATCTGTAGCCAAGAATACCCTATCCAGCAAGGCTATCATTCAGAATAGGAGAGATAAAGAGTTTCCCAAACAAAAACTAAAGGAGTTCGTGACCACTAAACCAGCCCTGCAAGAAATATCAAAGGGGACTCTGAGTGCAAAGGAGAGATCAGAAGTGACAAAGACAAGAAAGGATCAGAGAAAATCTCCAGAAACATCAACAAAACAAGTAATAAAATGGCAGTAAATATACATCAATAATTACTTTAAAAGAATAAATTATTACTTTGAATGTAAATGGACTAAACACTCCAATCAAAGACATAGAGTGTCAGAATGGATAAAAAAAACAAGACCCATCTATATGCTGCCTACAAGAGACCCATTTTAATCTTAAAAATATCTGCAGTTGAAAGTGAGGAGTTGAGAAACATTTATTATACAAATGAATTCCAAAAGAAAGCCGGAGTAGCAATACTTATATCAGACAAATTGGACTTTGAACAAAGACTGTAAAAACAGACAAAGAAGGGCATTATATAATCATAAAGGGGACAATCCAACAAGAAGATATAACAATTGTAAATATTTATGCACTGAACATGGGAGCACCCAAATACACAAAACAGTTAATAACAAACATAAAGGAACTAATGGATAATAATACAATAGTAGGAGACTTTAATACCCCTCTTACACCAATGGACAGATCATTTAAACAGAAAATCAACGAGGGAACAACAGCTTTGAATGACACACTAGAACAGATAGACTTAACATATATATTCAGAAGATTCCATCTTAAAGCAGCAGAATACACATTCTTTTCAAGTGCAAATGGAACATTCTCCAGAATGTATTATGGTCTAATATATATATGACCTAATATATTAGGTCACAAAACAGGTCTCAACAAATACAAAAAGACTGAAATCATACCATGCACCTTTTCTAAAGACTGTAACACTGTGAAACTAGAAGTCAACCACAAGAAAAAATTTGGAAAGACCACAAACACGTGGAGGTTAAACAACATGCTACTAAACAATGAATGGGTCAATCAGGAAATCAAAGAAGAAATTTAAAAAATACAGGGAAAGAAATGAAAATGAAAATACAACAGTCCAAAACCTTCGGGATGCAGCAAAAGCAGTCCTAAGAGAAAAGTACACAGCAATATAGGCCTACCTCAAGAAGCAGAAAAATCTCAAACAACCTAACCTACACCTAAAGGAGCTAGAAAAAGAACAACATACAATGACTAAAGCCAACAGAAGGAAGGAAATAATAAAGATCAGAGCAGAAATAAATGATATAGAAACTAAAAAAAAAAAAACAATAGATCAAAGAAACCAGGAACTGGTTCTTTGAAAAGATTAATGATTGATAAACCTCAAAAAAAACAAAACAAAACAAAACAAACAAACCAACAAACACCATGTGCCTACAATGAGTCAGCACAAATACCATTAGCACATTTGTACATAGTGATTCAGCTACTTTCATAGCTGGAAGGGTCTTTAGAAATCATTTAATCCAATTCCACCCAGTTGACAAATAAGAAAAATGGAACCAGACAGGTTAAGTGTTTTGCCCATCATCAAAATAGAAACTGTCACAAAAAAGAGTAGACTCTAATAAGTCTCCTGAGTCCCAGCAAGTGCTCTTTCCACCCAATTAGTTAAAATATCATAAGCTCTCAGTTATGGAATTGACAAAAAAAAAAACCCCAAAAAACAATCTTCTAAAAAAATCTATCAAATCCCAAATCACTAAAACAAAGATTTATCACATAGACAGTAAAAAATGAATAAATGTCTGGCACAAATAAAAGCATGTCAGGAAAAAAAATAAACTTAAGGCATACAACATTCCTAAGGTATAAGGACATTAATAAAACTGAGTGCCCTGAATCTGTATTATATGAATTATGCATTTACACCAGGGAATTCAGGATTTAGGCTAAGCTTACTAACACAGCAAGACAGCTATGCACTCCCTCCCCACAAATCTTAGTTTACCTCTTTAATTATTTGGGCTCCCTTTTTGTCACTGAATTCCAGTTGAGCCAAAGCCTGGTCAATGGACATTCCTCGTATCTAGAATTAAAGGGTAACAGACAAGAAAAGATAAACAAATTAGTTTACAAAGTCAACGTTCCCTTTGCAATGAAAACTAAAAGCTTTACATAATACAAACAAGTTCTAAAAATAGTTAACTAGCTATATGTCAATTACATCTCAATTGACATATAATTATATCTCAATTGACATATAGCTAGCTAGTTAATATAACTGGGGGGGGCGGATTTAAAAAAATTAAAAATAGCTAACTAAATGTAGGCAGAGAAGAAGAAAACAAGTTTGAGAAGGGTGCCACTCTCTTTAAGTCAAAATCAAACAAATATTTTAACCATAAAACCTAGATTATAAATGTTTTAGTAATACTGAGAGAGCAGACATAACAGAAATCACAGGGTGGCGAGCACCACACTAGGAGTGAAAGGCATCTTCTTCTCCAGGATAAGTGTATTATATTTATCTGGGGCTTTGTCTTCTCTCATAGATAAATTTCATTCTCCCAGGAAAAATCTTAAAAAGCAAGGGTTTTGAAATAGGTTGAATTAACTTTTAAGATAAATAAGCTTGCTTCCTAGATTCTTTCAGTGTATAGATTCCTGACGTCTTTGTTCTAAATATCTATGTATCCAACATGATTCAGTTTCTCAGAAGAAAAGTAAAAATTAAGCAAAATCACTCATCTCTGAGCAATCATTTGTGGATTACCTGTCAACTGTCTGAACATGTAATTATATTCCTCACTTTTTGGAGAAATCAGGACAAATTTTTTCGATTTTTCAAATCCTGGGGGAAAAGTCACAGCTTCTTTTCCTAAGTATTATACAGTAATGTCATTTTAGCTTACCAATTTTGCCAAATACCACATCTTATCTTTGCTGTATTTTATTTGCCTTCGACAATGGTAGATTTCCTTACAAATAGGGGGGAAAAAAACGTTAGCAAATTTATCAAAATAACAATAACATACACTGTCAATAAAACTTTAACTTTTTATGCCTAATGAAAATGCTGCCACAAGAAGTAAAAATGCTACGTTGTATTTTCCAAAGTCTCACTATATTAAAAAGATCATTAAGGCACTGATACAAACTACAAAATGGCTACTTTGTGCCAAAATTTGCAACATTTCTATCCAGAGGAATAGTAAAAGATCTAAATGAAAACATTTAGCTGGATAAAAGAACAAAAGAAAAGGTACAAGAAAAAAGTTTCCTCTCAGTGGGGAAAATAAGAGAATATGGTGAAAGAGACAAAATAACTGGTTTCACAGGACATTCTAGGTGTTTGGTCAAGAGCACAGGTCCTAGATCAGACTGCCTGGGTCTGAATTCTAATTCTACCATCTACTAGCTACAGAACCCAAGCTCTTTAACCTCTCTGCCTAAGTTTCCTCTTTTTTGAAATGAAGATAATAGTACCAACCACATAAAAATATAGTAAGAATTAAAGAAAATAATCTATGTAAAGAAAGCATTTTGCAGTGCCTAGCACCTGGTAAGATCCTAGTAAATATCAGTTTTTATTATCTTCTATTTAGAGTAGTAAGTATATCCCATCTAATTTTTTTAATCAATCATCGATTATACAATTTACAGTTGACAAAGTACATTCCAAGCCCATTATTTCATTTGATCTAACTCTATGAGTTGGGAGAGAAAACACTTTATGATCCTTTTACAGGGGCGCCTGGGTGGCTCAGTTGGTTAAGCATCAGACTCTTGGTTTCAGCTCAGGTCATGATCTCAGGGTTGTGGGATAGAGCCCCGTGTTGTGCTCCACGCTCAGTGCAGAGTCAGATTCTCTCTCTTCCTGCCCCTCCCTGCCCCAGTCACTTCCTGCCCCTCCCCGCCCCTGCCCCTCCCACGCCCCAGTCTCTCTCTCTCAAATAAATAAATACATCTTTAAAAAAAATCCTTTCATTGAACATTTATCAAAAACTAATGATGTACTATATGTTGGCTAATTTAATTTAAATTTAAAAAAAATAATAATAATCCTTTCACAAAGTAAAAACCAGAAAAAAAAAAATCAGAAAAATCAAATGACTTACCTAGACCACAAAGTTTGTGAGAGACAAAGCTGGAAGTCAAAGTGCCATACAGGAAGTATATGAAGTGTCTAACACAATGTCTGGCAAGTGTAACTTTAAAGTTCCCCTATGAGTATAAAACCCACATTCCTTCCACTACTACACCTATATTGGCCCTTCAAAACAATCAGAAAACATTTGGGGCACCTGGGTGGCTCAGTCATTAAATGTCTGCCTTCAGCCCAGGTCATGATCCCGGAGTCCTGGGATCGAGCCCCGCATCGGGCTTCCTGCTCTGTGGGAAGCCTGCTTCTCCCTCTCCCACTCCCTCTGCTTGTGTTCCCTCTCTCGCTGTGTCTCTTTCTGTCAAATAAATAAAATCTTAAAAAAAAAAAAATTAGAAAACATTTGTCAACGCAAATAATAGCAAGGAGACCTCAGAACTTTCTAACATTCTGACTCCTGCTGGAAATTTTCAAATGCCTTAGAAACAGCAGAGTTTTCTCAAGTGGCCATCTTTTAATATGTAGCAGATTTCATTTCAGTTGCAACAGAAGCTGACAGGCTGAAAACTATAGCAATAGCCTAATTACGTTTTCAGCAATAAAGTGTCCAGGGGAGCACTGGAGGGGAAAGAACTGTCGTGACTGAAAATATTATCTGCAAAAATTAATACACTCAATAAAATCTTTTATATAGAAACCCTTCAATTCTTGGTTTCCCATGGTGGGCTATTTCCAAACCTGAACCATATATGATTATCTTCAAATTTTGTAAAAAAGATACTGTACTCCTGGCAGGAGCATGGGGAAAAAAGGAATCAAGTATTTACCAAAAAAAGAAGAAAGTTATTCAATCATGCTCTTTTAAAACGAAAAAGCTCAACATTTCCTTTA
Organism: Halichoerus grypus; assembly: GCF_964656455.1. NCBI lineage: Eukaryota > Metazoa > Chordata > Mammalia > Carnivora > Phocidae > Halichoerus > Halichoerus grypus. The sequence goes on along the minus strand of NC_135713.1, from coordinate 45,539,149 downwards.
GGCAGGTGCAATGTCTAAAAGCATTTTCTAAAGATAAACCAGACAAACCTATCATAGCAAATAGATAAAGTGGCAAAGTTGGAGGACAGGAGGTCCAGTTAAATGTCACTATTAACCAAGCTATACAGTAAATCAGATAAAGTTAAGTTAGGATATAATGTGCAAAGTAGCAATATCAAATGAAGTAAAAGTAAGTCTAAATTATGAAATGTCTAAACCAGTAACTTTTAAAGAAACTAATTTATTTTAAAATGCATATAATAACTCAAATGATTAAAAAAAAAAAGTGTCACCTAATGACACTCAGTGTCATTAGTCAGTTAAGCATCCGACTCTTGATTTCGGCTCAGGTCATGATCTCCGGATCTTAAGATTGAGCACCACATGGGGCTCTGCGCTGGGCATGGAGCCTGCTTGAGATTTTCTCTCCCTCTCTCCCTACCCCTTCCTCCCCTACCCTCCCCACCCGCACACTCTCTCTCTCTCAAAAAAACAGTGTCACCTAATAAGAGTCCAAACTAGGGCCTTATGGGATCCACATAATGACTTATAAGTATGACTTATTATCAGTATGTCATTCCATAAATTAAAAACATGCCTCCTATTGAAAGGGTTGTTCACAATTCACAGTGCTTACCAGAGCACATACCCTCCCCAGTGTCCATCACCAGTCACCCCATCCCTCCCACCCCACCCCCCACTCCAGCAACCCTCAGTTTGTTTCCTGAGATTAAGAATTTCTCATATCAGTGAGGTCATATGATACATGTCTTTCTCTGTTTGACTTATTTCACTCAGCATTAATACCCTCCAGTTCCATCCATGTCGTTGCAAATGGCAAGATCTCATTCCTTTTGATGGCTGCATAATATTCCGTTGTATATATATACCACATCTTCTTTATCCATTCATCTGTTGATGGACATCTTGGCTCTTTCCACAGTTTGGCTACTGTGGACATTGCTGCTATAAACATCAGGGTGAACGTACCCTTTCGGGTCCCTACATTTGTATCTTTGGGGTAAATACCCAGTAGTGCAATTGCTGGATCGTATGGTAGCTCTATTTTCAACTTTTTGAGGAACCTCCATACTGTTTTCCAGAGTGGCTGCACTGTGAATTGTGCAAGACTGTTGAATCTCAGATCTGTACCTTTGAAACAAATAATGCAATATATGTTAAGAAAGAAAAGAAGAAGAAGAAGAATGTAGCAGGAGGGGAAGAATGAAGGGGGGGAAATCGGAGGGGGAGAAGAACCATGAGAGACAATGGACTCTGAAAAACAAACTGAGGGTTCTAGAGGGGAGGGGGTTGGGAGGATGGGTTAGCCTGGTGATGGGTATTGAGGAGGGCACGTTCTGCATGGAGCACTGGGTGTTGTGCACAAACAATGAATCATGGAACACTATATCTAAAACTAATGATGTAATGTATGGGGATTAACATAACAATAAAAAAATTAAAAAAAAAAAAGAAAGGGTTGTTCAGTTTTGATATAGTCTCACTATATTTTTAGTTTATTTAACATAGCTTTCTTCATAGATATTGCAAAAGTAAACCCAAGCCCAAATTAACAAGGGCTGACTATTACGAAGAAAGCCATTTAATTTCTCTCTGGCTTATTTTCTTCACCATGATGAAGCCACAGGTAAGATAAAGTCTACACGGGAATCTATATTGTTTGGAAATTGGTGCTAGCTAAATTAGGAAAATAGTCTTAAAGATAATAGGAGTGGCCTAAAACATGCCCAAATTGGTGACATTCATTTTAACTTACCGCTATAGGATTTACTCACTACTGATCCACTATCATTTTTTTAAAGATTTTATTTATTTGAGAGAGAAAGAGAGAAAGAACATAAGCAGGGAGAAGCAGGCCCCCCAACGAACAGGGAGCCTGATGCAGGGCTCAATCCCAGGACTCTGGGATCAAGACCTGAGCCAAAGGCAGATGCTTACCCGACTAAGCCACCCAGGCACCCCTGATTCACTATTATTTAACTGCATATTTCAATGCTGAAGATCAGAATGAGTTAGAATGGTAAATATTATCTGACCTCTTTTTATTTTTTTTCTAAGATTTTATTTATTCATTAGAGAGAGAGGAAGAGAGAGAGAGCACAAATCAGGAGGGGCAGAGGGAAAGAATTTTTTTTTTTAAGATTTATTTATTTATTTGACAGAGAGAGAGAGAGACAAAAGAGAGAGGGAACACAAGCAGGGGGAGTGGGAGAGAGAGAAGCAGGCTTCCCGCTGAGCTGGGAGCCCAATGTGGGGCTCGATCCCAGGACCCTGGGATCATGACCTAAGCCGAAGGCAGATGCTTAACAACTGAGCCACCCAGGTGCCCCGAGGGAGAGAATCTTAAGCAGACTCCCCTCTGAGCGCAGAGCCCACCACCAGGCTCAATCTCACCACCCTGAGATCCCGACCGGAGCCAAAAACAAGAGTTGGATGTTTGAGCCACCCAGCAACCTCTGTCTGACCCCCTTTTAAATTAGGGATAAAACTAATTTTTAAGATGTTTGCAGTTAGCAGACTGGCAAGTACAAGGTCACACTGTACATAATGGCAGCATAAGAACTATGTGGCTAGGTGTGCACACTATTCCATTATTAAGCTATGTATTTAATGAAGGGCATTAATATTTCAATCATAACAGGTATAAATGATGCACCAATGTCAATTTACCAAGTACTAGTTAAAGTCAGAAAACATTAAAGTATTTTCTAAAAGTCATAATTTGTTCTCAAAAGGATTACTCACTCAAACAAAATCTGTAATCTACTGTTAACTACCTGAATTTTGCTGCTTGGGATATATCCTGAAGTGCATTTAGTTTAATATACAAAAAGACTAGTACTATAAAATATAAAATTTTGCTTTTAGATTCTGGACCTGACAAATGTTATGATTTCTTTCTCAATTAATATCTAAGTTCAAAGAACTCAAGTAAGAAGAAAGCTCATTAATAATAGGAAATATTTTATTTATGATATTTGTACAAATATGCAATTTTTCCTGAATTTTGGTTCATTATAAAATGGAGTCAATACTTAATAGCACAGATTCTGTCACAAATCTAACTATTAAGTTCTGATGGCAAAATAAAATATGAAAGAAAGTTATTTGTTTAAACTATTAGCATCTCTTTTCCCCCTTATTCCCCAATGAGGTGGGAGCTCTTTAAATCAATAAATTAACTCCCCTAAATAGAAAAAAAAAGAAAACATAAAACTGTACTAACTCAGACCAATACTTACCAACTGAATCCTAACGAAAGGCAAGCTGTCAAATTCATATAAAAACTAAGCAAATGACATTACTGAGATGATATACATTATCCAGTAGCCTTAAATCCCAAAGACCTTTAAAAGATGTTTTCTGAACTGAATGATTTATAATTAACACCACTGAATATATTAATAGTTATTAATTAATTAATAATTAATTCTAAGCACCACAATTTATTTTCTTAAGGATCCAAATGTTTCCATCTTGTTTATGCTATCATTACTTGTTTAAGCTTTTTAACAGATACCTATGTATTCCACAGCAAATTCACATTAAGCTGGAAATTAGTCTTGTATCTCAGACTAGAGCACTCACAAGCAGTTTGGAGAGGGTAAAAGAATTCCAAGCAGCTAAGGGGCACCTGGGTGGCTCAGTTGGTTAAGCGGCTGCCTTCGGCTCAGGTCATGATCTCAGGGTCCTGGGATCGAGCCCTACATCGGGCTCCCTGCTCAGCGGAGAGCCTGCTTCTCCCTTTCCCTCTGCCTGACACTCTGCCTACTTGTGCTCTCTATCTCTCTGTCAAATAAATAAATAAATAAATCTCTTTAAAAAGCCAGTAGGCCCAAAGGAGTAATTAAAAAAAAAAAAAAAAGAAAAAAAGAATTCCAAGCAGCTGAGATAAAACTCGGTATCTCTGAAAGGAATCCAATGATTAAATTCAAACCTTAGTTTAAAGGTTTGTGAATTACAAACAAACAAACAAAAATCACAAATAAGTGTGTCTATGTTCAAATTTAAGATGTTGGAAAACCAAACATGATTTTTTTTTTAAAGATTTTATTTATTTATTTGAGATAGAGAGCAAGAGTAGGGGGCAGAGGGAGCTGCAGACTCCCCGCTGAGCAGGAAACATGATGCAGGGCTCAATCCCAGTGTCCTGGGATCAAGCCCCATGTCGGGCTCCTTGCTCAGCGGGGAGCCTGCTTCTCTCTCTCCCCCTCCCCCTGCTTGTGTTCCCTCTCTCGCTGTCTCTCTCTCTTACTCTGTCAAAAAAAAAAAAAAAACCCACAAATAAAAAAAAAAAAAAAGCTGTCAGTGTGTCTCAAGCTATTAGCTTAGTTTTAGAGTTAAGGTCCCCAAACAGAAGGTTAAGTCAAGGCAAACAAATATGTAAAACAAAGACAATCTTTTAAAACTAACAAGAAGATAAATCTAGAACATCCTCTGTAACAGTCTAATGATCACACAAATTGTGGAATACTTTTTCCCTTTCTTCACATGGAACAATAAATCAATGCTAGCCACATAAGAGTAACAGCTCTTTATCAAAATTAAGAGATAATTTCTTTTTTTAAAAAAAGATTTTATTTATTTTAGAGAGAGGGCATGCGCTCAAGGGGAAGAAGCAGAGGTGAAGGGGTAGAGGAGGAGGGAGAAAGAATCTGAAGCAGACTCTGCACCGAGCTCAGAGCCCAATGCAGGACTCAATCCCACAACCACGAGATCATGACCTGAGCCGAAACCAAGAGCTGGACTCTCAACCAACTGAGCCACCCAGGTGCCCCAAGAGATTATTTCTACCCACAAACTTACTGCTGGTCTCCGAGGTTCTCCAGGCAATTGTGGAGGATAAACAATTTTATTCTTCTTTTCCCATCTTCGAGAAATGTCCAGAGACCCACTTGTGTGGATATGTGATTGGGGTAAAATATTATGAGATGAAAGAAGCCTGTAAAACAAAAGACACTTAGAATCTTTTCCAGAGCTTACGAATCTCCTGAATCACATCAGCTCCATTTTGATCAAAACTCTTTAAGGATCACAAGTGGAAACAGTCTAGATGTTAATTAACAGAGAACAATTTTACGTAAAATACCATAGAGAGCTAGTTCACTGAAAGCTAGGAGTAAAACGTTGATAACCAGCGTTAAGTCAAATAATAAACAGATATTACCTCAAGATCTCTTGCTCTGACTGACCAAAAAGTACTGACTCTTTAATATAAGCCAGCTCAGTCCTAAAACAGAGTTAAAGAAGATACAATGGATCCCTGACCTAACTTGTGGAATTCCTCAATTTTGTGGAGTAGGCAGGACAAATCACAATATTTTGTAATCCTTAAGAAATTAAAAGATAAAGCTGGCATTACATGCCTCCTGAGGAAAGAAATCACTACCCACCATCCATGAAGTAGTCTTTCTGCAAAAAACAAACCTGAATTAATGGAGCTTCTAGATTCAATACAGGAAATAGAGAGACAGGAGAACACATTAAACAATATGAGGGGGATGCACTCAGCAAAATCCAAGCTGTACAAATTCTACAAGACAAACAGGCCACTTTCTTCAACAAATAAATTACAAGGGGAAAAAGAAAGAGCTGAATAAAGAACCAACTGATTAAGAGACTTCAAAGAAATATCAATTAATTTCAATGTGTTGATTAAAATTTTAAAAGTACAACAGTTATTTAACCATTGCAAATTTGAACATTAACTGGATATTTGATACTTTTTAGTGAGATATATAGTGAAATATTTATGAATTAAATAATATGGTGTCTGGGATTTGTTTCAAAATATGATGGGAGAGAGTAGGGACCATAGATAAAATAAGATTGGCCATGAGTTGAAGCTGGGTGATAAGTTCATGAGGGTTCATCATATTATCTACTTTTGTACGTCTGGGTATATCCAAATAACACACAAACTTGGTGTTTCCCTGCTGTGCAAAATATAGAGTCTAAATTCCTAGGAAGACACAGAAGGCCTTTTATAATCTAACCCCAACAGCCACCTTGGCTCATTCACCTTATGGCCTGGCCACACAAACATTCCTTGTTCTCTGAACAAACCACATACTTTCGTATCTTTATACTTTTGATTATATTGTTTTTTCCTCAATCATCATCTCCTGAATGAAATGCTTATCCTGTTTTAAGCTCCAGCTCAATTGTCACCTCAATGCAAGGCATCACCTGATCCCTTCTCCCAGACAACCATTCTTCCCACTATCTTCGTATTCTGTTCTTACCAGCCATGCAGCAGCGAGTTGGAACTATGGTACTCTAAGGTGGCTGTATAAGAATGAGTTCCTGTAGTAAATGTGCACTTGAGCATTGTGAAGGCAAGTATACCATCCTCTGTAATCTAGCACTAAGGACAGTATCTGGCACATGGAGGGGCGCTTGGGTGGCTCAGTCGGTTAAGTGTCTGCCTTCGGCTCGGGTCATGATCCCAGGGTCCTGGGATCGAGCCCCACATCGGGCTCCCTGCTCAGCAGGAAGCCTGCTTCTCCCTCTCCCACCCCCCCTGCTTGTGTTCCCTCTCTCGCTGTGTCTCTCTGTCAAATAAATAAATAAAATCTTAAAAAAAAAAAAAATCTGGCACATGGATACTGAGTATTTAACCCAGACTTAAATATTCAAAGTTGTTGTAAATTGGCAGATTTTCACACAGTTTATGCAACTGGATAATACACTTAGCAAGGCCTTTGTTTTTAGTTTTTAAACCATTCAGACTAAAGAATTTTTTTTTTAAGATTTATTTATTTAAGAGGGAGAATGCAAGCAAGCGTGAGCAGGGGGAGGGGCAGAGGGGGAGAGAGAGAATCCTGAAGCAAACACCCCACTGAGCGGGCAGCAGTGCCACCCAGGCTCCCCCAGGCTAAAGAATTTTAAAAATCTATTCTCCTACTGGCTCATTTCTCCTACTCTATCTCAAGTTCACCATTTTACATCCTGATATTAAGATCAGTACCATCAAAATACTTGACAAAAACTTTGCCATCCACATTTAGGTTCCACTATTTTAACTGAAAAGCACAAGACTAGGATACATGATGTTAGAGGGCAGAATTTCCTAAAAAAAACCAACAACTATAAGCCATGGGATGAGAGCAGAGACTGTGGAGTCAAGTAAACCTGAGTCTAAATCTTAACTCTAATATGAGGTCAATGACCTTGAGGAAGTCACATAACTTTCCAGAGCTCAGTTTTCTCACTGGTTAATGGAATAAAAACCATAATTACCTCATAGGCTTCTTAAGGAACTCAAATAAGATACTTTAAGTAAAATACTTAACCTGACACTTAAAAGGGCTCAATAAAATTGATGTTATTACTTCTAGAATGAAAAGAATAATACCCACTTTATTCTGTCAGTGGTGGGTAAATAATTAATGTACCACACCCTAGAGTTCCTAGCACATGATAAACACTGATGGCTAGTACTAATTTTAAATCAGGCCCTCTGAACAGTTCATCTCTCCTGTTCTCCAAAAAACTGAACACTATGAACTGTAAACTTTATATTACACAATTTCAAAACTTCTTTTCATGTTTCTAATCGTGATCGTTTGCTTCTATGCTGCTGTAATTCAGGGGTACACTAAGTTTATCAATTCTCTGGGCCTCCAGTTTTTTATGAAAAGAGGAATTGAGTACATTATCTGAAGGGGCTCTCTGAACCTTAATTCTATCTTGAATCTCATTGTTGACACAGGATTATAGAAACACAAATCCCTTGGCGTCTATTTAATTCTTCTTCAATGAAACCACTGTTACACCAACCAGTCTGAAAGAATGCTTGAGGGTGAGGCCTGTGCCTTCTGTATCCATCATACCTAGCACAGTGTCTTTTTTTTTTTTTTTGAAAGATTTTATTCATTTATTTGACAGAGAGAGGCACAGTGAGAGACAGAACACAAGCAGGGGGAGCGGGAGAGGGAGAAGCAGGCATCCCGCTGAGCAGGGAGCCGATGCGGGGTTAGATCCCAGGACCCTGGGATCATGACCTGAGCCGAAGGCAGACGCTTAACGACTGAGCCACCCAGGCATCCTAGCACAGTGTCTTATACTCAAATCAATACACATTCAATGAATTAAATATGGTGCTTAATAAATTAATTATGAATAAATAATGACAAAGATGTCTGAATACCTACAATACTTTCAGGGCTCAAATGGCTCATAAAATGAATTATCAAGCAAATACTAAACAACTGTAATCAAATTAAATTAAAATATTCTAAACAGAGCACTTAATTCAGGAGTGTATTAAATCAAAAGTTCTTATACGCCCTCTCTTGGTCAACTGTTGGAATAACACCAAATTAAAGCAGAAAATTAAGCAATCATAAAGTAAATTGAAAATCTTTAATTCAAAACTTAACTACATAATTTGAAACTTACAACTTTTGAGACCTTTTTATGTAAGAAATACCGTGAAGACTCACTAGAGAAAAGGAAGTCAAGAAAAGGAAATTAGGGGCGCCTGGGTGGCTCAGTCGTTAAGCGTCTGCCTTCGGCTCAGGTCATGATCCCAGGGTCCTGGGATCTAACCCCGCATCGGGCTCCCTGCTCCGCGGGAAGCCTGTTTCTCCCTCTCCCACTCCCCCTGCTTGTGCTCCCTCTCTCGCTGTGTCTCTCTCTGTCAAATAAATAAATAAAATCTTAAAAAAAAAAAAAAGAAAGAAAAGGAAATTAGTGGAATTAACAAATGAGAACCTGAGTTACTGCTGGAATCCATTTCCTTCTGTAAAATTTTTTTCCAACAAATATTAAAATTTAAGTCTGCCTAGCACTCTAGTTCACTGTTAGCATTCTAAAGAATCAAAACTAGTTAAAACCTTTAAAAAAAAATGAAAGGCATCCAGGATCAACTTTTATCATTTTGAAAGTCAAGTATCATTACTGATATTTATTATATCCTTTCATTTATTGGGAAGCTCAAGTCCTTTTAGCTTCACTAGACCTCTGTACAGTGGATGAAGGAAGGTAGGCCTGAACCAACTCTCCAAAGTGCTTGCACACATAACAGATATACAGGTGCCCACATTATGGTGAGACTGCCAGAGCCCAAACGGAAAGTAGGTGGTATACTGAAACTAGCATACGAACTTCATTACTCCTGTTACTCTCGTGTCTTCCATCTACCGCTACTTAAGGATTCAGTTTAAGTATCACTTTTCAAATTCTTCCCACAGTCATTAGACATTGAAAAGTAGCAGATACCAAGTAAATTTTAGGATTAAGAGTTCAGATAAACAGTACGTGAGTTTCTAAAGTCACAATTTAAGGGGCGCCCAGGTGGCTCAGTCGCTTAAGCGTCTGCTTTCGGCTCAGGTCATGATCCCAGGGTCCTGGGATCCAGTCCCACATCAGGCATCCTGCTCAGCGGGGAGTCTGCTTCTCCCTCTGCCTGCCACTACCCCCAGCTCGTACTTGCATGCTCTCTCTCTGTCTCAAATAAATTAAATCTTTAAAAAAAAAAGTCACAATTTGAGAAATAATACTTCCTACTTATTGCTCAAAGTTCATTTTGCGCTTTAGTACAAGGTATACCCAAATCCCAAGTGAAGATAATACTGGCCTCTAGCTCAACATGAGAATATCATGTTGTTATATGCATCAAGGTAAAAAATTCTTTGTTCCCAATTTACTTCTGTTACATTAAGTTAATCCCACACTTGAGACTGAATAAAAGAACACCCTCCATCTTGCCTCAATTAGAATCTAAAATAAAGGACTGAAGTGATATGTATATTGTCATAACTCAATATTTATTTCATTTTGTGAAAGTCAAGGACAATCAAACAAGGAAACAAGAGTTTAGCAAAGAAACAAACAAACAAAAAAACAAAATTCCAGCAACCTTGGACCATGATAAACTCAGAAGTTTCTCAACATCTGCAATATTGACATTTTGGGCCAGATCATTCTTTGTTGTGGGTACTGTCCTGTGTCTTGTAGGATGTTTAGTAGAATTCCTCACCTCTAGCCACTAAATGTCAGTAGCACCCCCTGCCTGAGTTGTGACAACCAAAAATGTCTCCAAACATTGCCAAATGTCTCAGGAGGCTGGAGGTAGTGGATGGGGGCAAAACTGCCCCTAGTTGAAAGTCACTATTAGCTAAAGTGACAGAAAAAAAAGGGGTGGGGGGGGCAAGAGCTTTTGCAGACTAAGGAGCATGACTTCTCTGTTCCAAAAGGTTCTTGTTATCAATGTCATACACATGTGGATAGTTAATAAGCCAGATTTTCGGGGAGCCTGGGTGGCTCAGTCAGTGAAGTGTGCGACTCTTGATTTCAGCTCAGGTCATGATCTCAGGGTCCTGGGATAGAGCCCCACCTCGGGCTCCGTGCTCCATGGGCAGTCTGCTTGGGATTCACTCTCCCTCTCCCTCTGCCTCTGCCCCTCCCACCCCTCTCTAAAATAAATAAATAAATCTAAAAAAAAAAAAAGAAAGAAAGTCCAGAATAGGGATTCATAAAATTATTTAACTTTAGGACTAAAAAGAGCCTTAGGGATTATCCAGCAAAATCCTGTATTACATAGATGAAAAGACTGAAGACAAACTGCTTAAGTTGCTTGCTCAGAGCTTCCAAGTATAAGTCAGTGCAGGACAATTTAAGTCAACAAACATTAACAAAATATTCACTTTGTGCAAGACCCTAACTTGGAACTATAAAGAGAAATAAGAACTGTCCCTACCTATCCAGGGTATATAAGCTAATAAACAGCACAGACACATAACATGAAGCCACTGTTTGAGACACACATGCTAAAAGGAGAGATTAATTTCTTTCCTTTTCAGTGAGATCTGAGAAACCTAAATAAGAAACATTTGAACAGGGTTTAAATAATTAGAACTCATAGAGAGGAAGTGAAGGAACAGTATGAAAGCCAAGAAGCAAATAAATGACAGCATATTCAGATGAAGTAAGTAAATTAGCATAGCTAGGATGGAATAGTAAGAGATAATCTAAAAAAAAGCAAAGTATAGACAAATCCTAAGGGGCAGTGCCTCCTATTTTCTTCTTTAGCCCACCTCTTCAGTCCCTTGACCGAAGAACTGGAAACAGAGCTAAATATAATGGGAACTCAGTAATAATTTATAATGATAAAAACAGTAATGGCAGCTAGAATCTAGGGTGGGATTGTTATATGCCATGCACTATACTAAACACTTCATATGCATTACCTCATTTAATCCTCATAAAAATACTATGACATAGGTACTAATATTACTGCCCTAGCATACGTAAGTACTAAAACTTAGAAAAGATAAATAACTTTTCCAAAATCATACAGTTTAAAAAGGGGATTCACACCCAACTCGTCCGCCTCCGAAGCCTATAAACTAAACCAAAATAAATTCCAACAAATGTGCAGATCAGACAATTTACACTCAGATTATCAATCTCCAAATATCAACAGCTGTACTGCAGAAGAGGGGAAGAGGGACAAGGAGAAGGTGGCAGAGAAAGGCTCCTTGACAGTCCTGACTTAATTGCATTCCCTAACCTTAAAAAAACGCATTTGTCCTGAGGTCTAAGAATGCTCTGGAGAATACAGTATAAAGCTTTAGAACTTCCAATGATTAGGGAGCCTTAGGAAAGTTATTTTACTTTGGGGAGCTTCAATTTCCTTGTCTGAAAAATGGGTATAGCAATACCTACACTATGCAAGTTGTTATGAGAATGAGATAACGCATATAAAGCGTTTAACACAATGCTAGACACGTTGTAAAGCGCGGTTATCTACAATACAGTCCCTGCTCAGATAACCAAGTAACCAGAGAGGTAACTAGAAAAGTCGGACGCTCCCAACACGGTTGGGAGAGTGTAACCATGTTCAGAGATTATTTAGAAAAGAGATTTACAATGACCCCTAACAGGTTATCCTGATTCCCTCAGAGCTATGTAATACGGCGGCGGAAAGATAGAGTGACCAAGCAGAGACTGGCTGTCTCGTTCGCTTCCACAGCCCCAGAGCCCAAATGCTCAGGGTGGCAGACAGGCCCTCAGTAATTGACAAACCGGGAAGGAGGCCTTGAGCCCTCTGCAACTCCGAGGCGAAAGACTTACCCTAAGGCCAGCTTCCCCCTCAGATTCTGCATCTTTAATGCACCTGAAACATTAACACAAGCGGTCAATTCGGACTCCCACCTCCACTCCCTTCTACCGCGCCTAAACCACTAAGAAATCCCTACCCTACTCATTCGTACCCATACGTTCCAGTATTGCCGCCGCCATCTTTCTCCCTCCCTCTACGGAAGCCTCCGAGTTCATGCACTGTCTGGACAAAGCGCATGCGCAATTCTCAGGTGTCTCTCTCCGCCCCCGGCCCCCCCCCTCCTCCCCCCCCCACTGCGGGAGACCTAGCAGTATTTACACCCGGGATGCTGTCATGGAGACCGCGAATACGTCGCCTGCGCTATAGGCGTGATCCGCACAGACTTGCCTGGGAATGAATGACTTTAATAAAGGCCAAAACTAGTGAGTTTCTGGACATTCATCGAGATCCAAAAAAATTGAGAAACTTCGGGGCGCCTGGGTGGCTCAGTGGTTAAGCCTTGGGCTCAGGTCATGATCCCAGGGTCTTGGGATCGAGCCCCGTATTGGGCTCCCTGCTCGGCGGGAAGCCTGCTTCTCCCTCTCCTGCTCCCCCTGCTTGTGTTCCTTCTCTCTCTGTCTATCTCTCTCTGTCAAATAAATAAATAAAATCTTTTTTTTAAAAAAAAAGAAAGAAAAAAGAAAAATTGAGAAACCTCACCTCACAAGGGGCCGGAAAGATTGGGAAGAGAGGTGGGCCTCAGTTTTCTTCTCAGCAAAACAGAAACAACTATCCCTACAGCACAGGCGAAGATCACTAGAGATCGTGTGGAAAGCTCTACAACGTACAAACAGCTCGAATACAAAGTATGAGGTCCTAATCCCTATGTTAATCTCCAGGTTGACCTCCAAGAGATAAATTAATACTCACTGGCAACTTGCTACTATATATGCCCGGCAGGCGTTTCACTAAATCTATGTATTCCTCACAGCAATCCAACAAGGCATGGATTATCATCTTCCTTCAAATGAGGAAACAGATCAGGATAGGTTAAAGTCTCTAGGCAAAACCACTAATTCAATCTGGGGCTGGATGCCTCCAAAATTAGTGCCCCTACCCACATCCAAATATATGCTTGACCTCTTTACATAAGGATACATATTTCAGGTTTCGTTCGCTTCCTATGCAGGACTGCCACATGCCCTATGCAAAGAAGCAATACAGGAGTAGGAGAGTGCAAGCGCAGAATCCGAAACTTTCATTCCTTTTCCTCCACAGCAGTTAACCATATACAATTCCCTTCACAGAGCTGGCACGCAATCAACACTCTATTCCGCTCCTCTTTGAGTACTAAGACTCTAGAGCCAGAATTTCCACCCAGTTGCCGGAACTAACTCTTCCTTTCCTTTTTGATTTGATTCAAACTTTTATCTTTTTGTTAAGTGGCTTGTTGTAGATGTCTTTAACGAATCTCCAAAACTGGCAAAGTGCCTTGGCACATAGCGTTCAAAAATACTTGATGGGATAGTGGTTGAACCGGTCCAAAAAATAAAACGGCTGTGCGGGGAGGTGACTCCACAAGTCTAACCCCTTAATTATGTACTTTGCTGTAGGAGATGAGAATGCCTAACCCCCAGGCTAGGCTCCGGCAGCACCAGACCTTCTGGCCACGGGTGGGACTGGGAGGCGGAGCCCCGCGCGCGCGGCCCAGCCCCTCCCAGCCCCGCGGCGGCGGGAGCAGAGCTCGCGGTGTGGCCTGGGCCTCGGCGCGCGCCGTAGCGGCGGGCCCGGCGAGGCGGGGCTCGGAGCCAACCCCGCCCCCTTCCCAGCTACGGCGTGGGGCTGCGAACGGTCTACCCCTGTGGCTCCTTCGTTCATCCCTGCTGGCTGGTGATCATGGGGCAGGAGCCGCGCACGCTGCCGCCTTCTCCTAACTGGTACTGCGCCCGATGCAGCGATGCCGTGCCGGGGGGCCTTTTCGGCTTCGCAGCGCGGACCTCCGTCTTCCTTGTCCGCGTGGGCCCGAGCGCCGGCGCGATCCCTGGGACGCCCCCATTTCGAGGTAACTCCCCACCTCCGGGCCACCGCTTTCCTGCCCTTCTTGGGTTCGCCGGAGGCGCCGAGTGGGCGTTTCTAGCTACCTTTCTGTACAGATGGGGAAACTGAGGCCCAGGAAGGATCGGCTCACAGTCACTAGGCTGTTGCGTCCGCGTCTCCAAGATTGAGCTACACCACGCTGTGGCTTAGCGGTCCCGCCTCCTGGCGCTCTCACGTAGGACCGCTCGCTCACTGAAGTTATCCCTTTCCAGACACAGGCATTTATAATATCTTTGGCCACCCTCCCCCACGCAGCGCGCGCGGGCCCCCTGGGAGCCTTTCTGGGTTTAGGGGCTGCCTACAGCTCCAGGCCCTAAACGAGATCCTGGAAATACATACTTGTTTCTGTAAGATGAATGAGTTGAGCCAGAAGCTTTCAGGCTCCAAACTAGGTTTTGATTATGCCTTGGGATATGGCAAGCCAGTTATTTATTCTTTCACAAATGACCTCTGGCCATATCTAAATAAGAATCACTTTTACATTCTTCATTTGAGCCACTCCTCTGCCTGTGAACTGTGAACAGCAAGAGATATCAGCAGCATTTTACGGTTGAAAAGAGTGAGGCTCAAGGAGATAAAATGACTGGGCTGAAGTCTTGTGGCAGAGCCAGAACCAGCACTTGGGATTTCTGATTATGAGTGCCTGGATACTTTCGTTATACCACAGGACAAGTGAGGTCCCACTCATCTAACAACAGTATGATTCTGCCAGGAATCTAGGTAGCACTCTAACCTGAAGTCTGGTTTTCCTTGAAGTCATAGGGGAGTTGGTGGGACACACCGAAAGGGTCTCTGGCTTCACCTTTTCTCATTACCCGGGTCAATACAACCTCTGTGCCACCAGCTCTGATGATGGAACTGTGAAAATCTGGGATGTAGAGACAAGAACAGTCGTGACAGAACATGCGCTCCATCAGGTACCATGGCTTAATGGTTTCTCAGACCGTTATTATGTATCTGCTGAGGGTTCGTTTGTTTCAAGTAGGCTAGCTCATCTGTGCAAGTTAGCTTTTATAGTTATGTTCTTAATTGGATGAGAAACTCTATATTCTAAGATGTGTCAAAACTTTTTTGGAAGGAGATACATATAAACCAGAGGTCAGCAAACTACAGTGCTGCCTGTTTTTGCAGATTGTTTTTACTGGAATATGGCCACAGTCATTCATTCAAGTATTGGCTGCTTGCATACTACAACGGCAGAGTTGAGTAGTTGTACCGGAGACATTACAGCTGACAGTCTAAAATACCTATTATCTGGTTCTTTACATGAAAAAGACTCCTGATATAAACTGTAAATGAGTGAATGAAACTTGTTTCTAAACTAAATGATTACTTGATAAATCTGCCTTTTGAGAGAATGTAGAAAAGGAAAAGACTCAATCTTCGTAAGAACTTTGCATTAAGCTATTAAAGGAAGAAATGTTTTTAAATGGTTCTTTGATCCTTAGGAGCTTAAATTCTTCTACCATTTGGTTCATGTACCCTTGGTATACAAGTGGCAGTAACAGTATTACATACCTATCAATGTGCCTGGTATTATACAAGTTAAAAACAAACTAAAAGTTCAGCACTGACAAATGAGAAGCAAATGTATTTTTGTTTTGTTTTAAAGCATACAATATCAGCATTGCATTGGTCTCCTCAAGTAAAGGATTTAATATTATCTGGAGATGAAAAAGGAGTAGTTTTCTGTTACTGGCTTAACAGAAATGACAGCCAGCACCTCTTTATAGAACCCAGGACAATTTTCTGTCTTACTTGCTCACCTCATCATGAAGATTTAGTAGCCATTGGGTAAGTGCTGTATCATCTCTACTGGTAATGTATTTTTGTTAATGAGCATATTTTGCATTTGCTTTATTTCTCCTGTCCCATTTATTCCTCAGAAGAAGCCATTTATAGGTATTAACCACTCCCTGAGCCCTTGGTAACATTTATTCCTGTGACTTCCAGGTCCTTACTATCTCTCTCTCTCTCTCTCTCTCTCTCTCTGTTTATATTTCTTTAGTTTCTACAATAGTGTAGTTTCCTCATTCTTCACATCTGATTTCTTCAGTCAGCCTCCAAATATAGGAAATACCCTCTTTCCCCCTTTCCCTCCCTCAATACTTGCTCTTCAAGATAACATTTACTCCCAGAGTGTCAGAGGACTCAGCTCTGTCCCAGTTCTCAGCCCTCTGTCTGGATTGGGAGAGTAGTCTGGCATTGGGCTCTCTGCCTGCACCTCGATCACCAAGGTTGTTTCACATAAACTGTGTGAGTAGGCACCCCCCTTTCCCTCACCACTCCATCTACTTCTCTCCCAAAGATGTCTTTTCACTCTAGTTTGAAGAATTGACATAAGCTCTAGAATGTTGGAGGAGAAAGTCTGGCTGGAGTGGATTCAAGAAGCTGGGGGTACAGTAGTCAAGATACACATGGAGACTTTTGTTTGTTGTACAAATGTGCATAGACATGAAGCCAGAGGAGAGGTATGTGGGAGTCAAGGGAATATTAAATGGAAGATAATAAGGGCATGTTTTTATATTGATGGAAGAGGAAGAGCCGGTTGCACAGATAAATGGTGATAAATACAGCAGTGATATTGAGAAGTCAAGAGGGGACTGGATCCAGATCACAAGTAGAAAGGACAAGTGAGAATATGGAAACAGGTGCAGGTAGGTTTGTTGATCTGGTTGGAAGAGGAGGGTGTTTCATTCTGATGGCTTCTGATTTTCTCCATGAGGCATAAATCAGAAAGGTAGAGTCAAGCTCAAAGTGGGGCTGGGAGCATGCAGGAAGATGTGAAAATAGTCATCTGAGAGAATAGGAAAATGAGCTTACTGAGGGACATTGTAGGTCCAGTGGTGCCTGTTGAGTGCCAAGCTATGAATCAAAGTCATGAATTCAAAGTAAACTATTCAAACTGATTGAGAAAGGGTATGGTTGGATTCAACAAAGTTTGGGGTTTTGTGGAGTAAATACCTCTGAGAGAGATGGGACAAAGGAGCTAAGGGTGTTTTTAAAGGAGTGATTAGGATGATGGATGGTGAAATCTGCGGCATGAGGGAAAGGATAGGAAGACAGTTGTGGGTGTGTAATACTGAAAACTGAGGGAGTCTGTGGATCGGAGGTCTGCTGGGTGAAGTGGGAGCACTAGAGAGGGAACAGAATGGTTGGTAGGCAGGGGTCAGAGAAGGTTGAATCAAACTGACTTTGAAAGACGAGGAAGAATTCACAAGAAAAGAAGAAAGCTTTCAGGTAGAAGGAACTGCACATTCAGACACGGGATTGAATCAGAACGATTTGTTTTTAGAGGATCTTCAAAATGGTGATCATTCCCTGAAGGGCTGATTAAAATTGCAGAACAGCTTGATCACTTGACTATTAGGTTGCAAAAATTGATGGTTTTCGAAGTCCACGTCTGCAAAGATTGATACTTGATTTCATTTTTTTTTTTTTAAATAAAGCTGTAATGGGGGAAAAATGTTTTTAATAAAAGGAGAAAAATAAATAGAGCTGTAATGGTGTTTTTTCCCTATAGAACTATCTAGTACATAGGAAATGTAAATAGGTATAGCCACTTGGGAAAGCGAAGATGTACACATCTTACATTTGGCAGTTCCACTACTATGCATCAAATCTGAAATTGTCTTAAGTGTGTATAAGATTATTAATGGCATTTTCGTTTGGTTTTGTTTGTAATAACCAAAAACGGAAGCCCTCCAGAAGAGAAACAGAATAGACTTGTGCCATATTCACACAATGGAGCGCTATCCAGTAGTATAAGTGACTGACCAGGAACCAGAGTTACATGTATCAGCATGGATGACTCACTAACAATAAGCGAAAATAACAAGCTACAGAAAAACAGACCGCAGGATGCCATTTATATGAAGTTTTAAAATATACAGAAACAGGGGCGCCTGGGTGGCTCAGTCGGTTAAGCATCTGCCTTCGGCTCAGGTCATGATCACAGGGTCCTGGGATCGAGCCCCGCATCGGGCTCCCTGCTCCGCGGGAAGCCTGCTTCTCCCTCTCCCATTCCTCCTGCTTGTGTTCCCTCTCTTGCTGTGTCTCTCTCTGTCAAATAAATAAATAAGATCTTCAAAAAATACATATACATACAGAATCATTTTCCATCATCTTTGGGAATGTAGACAAAGAAAGGCTAGGAATGATGGAACAGAAAATTCACGAATAGCAGTTTACCTCTGGGGAAGAGAGGGAGAGAGGTTTGATTGGGGTGGGATGTAAAAGGACTTCAACCATATCGGTAATTGGGTTTTTTTTCCCTTAAGCAGGTTGGTGGACTTCTTTATGTGTATGAAGTACTTCATCTTTTTTGTTTAAAAAGCTATTAGAATTTCTCAGTGTCCTCTGAATTAAAAAAAAATAGTAGCCTTGGAATATCCAGATCTAGAAGCTACAGTACTGCAGCTTTTGTTCACAGTTAGAAAAATAGGATCACTTTTAAAAAGGGGGGGAGGTGTAAGTATGTTAGGACAAATTCATCTCTAATCAGAGGGATTGCTGGGCCCTGGGCCCCACAAATAACCGTTCTTCCAGAAGTTCCCTTCAAACATTCTGTGAGCTTATGCCAGGTAATGTATACATTTTTACTTAGTGCCAAGAGTTTGATTGGGGGGCAGGGGGACCAATGTGTCAGAACCACCGGGAAACAGAAAATGAACGTTTTGGAAAAAGGACAAAAGATTATTTCTTGCTTTCTTCCCTTCTCCCTCATCCCAAATACACTTACCTTTTAGAAGTGCACAGTGATAACTCCTAATCCAAAATGTTTACTGTTCTGTCTTCATTTTTCAGTATTTCTAACTCTTGTTTTTTAGCTACAAGGATGGCATAGTGGTTATAATTGACATCAGTAAGAAAGGAGAAGTTGTTCACAGGCTTCGAGGCCACGATGATGAAATCCACTCCATAGCCTGGTGTCCCCTGCTTGGTGAAGACTGTTTATCCATCAATCAAGAGGAAAATTCAGGTAAAGATGATTTAAGAGGGTTGAGTACTCCTCAGACCTAAAGAACAATGTGGGTAAAACTGTATCATTTGAATTACATTTAAAACTTTAGGTTTTACAGATCAGATCTATAAACATAATAGCTAAGTTTCAGAAACCTTGCAAACTAGTTTTTCTTTGACAAGTTCATGTATCGTATAAATTAAAAACAAAATGACCATCTTTACCCTAGAAGAACTTGAAATTCCCAACGGTAAAGTTATAGCACAAACTGCAGTAACAAAAGGCTGCTACTTAGCCACTGGAAGCAAAGATCAGACCATTCGAATCTGGAGCTGCTCTAGAGGCCGAGGTAAGATTGATATTTGATGTTTCTTTTGTGATACAAACTGTAGTGATTGGTAGAAGTAGAAACTTTTTATTGTATCTTGTTATCCTAAGAGTGTGTCATCTGCCAGAAGGCAGTTCTTTACTTTTCTATCCAGAAAGTTGCTCCCCCCAGTCTGATTTCAGTTTTGGAGATGAGGGTTTCTGATGCATTCTTAGAAGGGACACTGTTTGTCAAAGAAGGCAAGATGTTTGTTATAAGGATAGGAATATTGAAATTTAGCAAGGTGTGGATCAGAGAAATGGAAAAGAGCTAGAGGTTTTAATGCACAAATGCAGGATAAATAACATATACCCAGTGTAGAAGCACATGTTTAAGTGTTAAAGCTCAGTTTATCCAAACTACAGGGACCCTCAGTCCTTCAGTTTTCCCAAGCTTCTCTCTTTGAACAGAACTTTCACCTTCAATTTACAAATTGAGAGGAACTCCAGGCAGAGTGCACATGGCCTTTATAGTAAAAATCGAGCCTTTCTCTTTACAGCAGTCTTCTTTCTCCACTTTATTTAAAAACCGTAAAAGCTTCATCATCTTCATCCAAGTGCATTAATGCATAGGAAGCAAACAGCACAGTGCTGGCACGTAGTTATAGCTTAGTCACTGATAACTAATAGTGTTATTCTGGAAAACAGAATTTTTTAAAGAATTGTGAGCTGCTTTTGGACATACTATGGCTGATCCTCCCAAGTGGGGACAACATTAGGCCAACAACACCCTCCAGAAGGGTAACCTCTAAGCTTATGGATGTCTAGTACAATGGTTTTCAGTCCTAGTCATGCAGCAAAATCACCAGGAGAGTTTCTGGAAAATGTGGGTGCCTGGACCCCACCTCAAATCTACTGAATCAGAACCTCTAGGCGTTGGGCCCTAGCATAAATATTTTTAGAGGCTCCACCAGTGAGTTCCATATACATAGTAGGGATGAAGGACCACTGGTGAGTAGCATGTCAGGGGTGGAGGGACTTCTCATGTTGACTGCCATATTTGTCCCTTTTGTTGGCTTTCTTGCCAACTAGAAGAAGGAATCCTGTCCTGCCAACTTTGGAGAATCTGGAGTTGTGTTACCACCTGGGTCCACAGTTCAGTTGAAACCTCATTTTCCCAGACAGACAATATTCTTAATGTGCTTAGGTTGCCAGAACAGCCTGTAAAAGCTTGTTTCACCTAAATTAGTTAGACTCGTATTAAAACTCTGTATAATAACATTTCCATGAACAAATGAGGTCTGAATTCTAAGTAACCAAACTAACGGACTTTTAAACCACAAACTGTTGTGAACTGCTGGGGACTTCACATGTGTAGTTTCACTGTCTTGAGCACCCACTGACCTCCTTTTAATCTGCAGGGGTGATGATTTTGAAATTACCCTTTCTGAAGAGAAGAGGAGGGGGTATAGACCCAACTGTTAAAGAACGCCTTTGGTTGACACTCCATTGGCCCAAGGATCAACCAACACAGCTGGTATCCAGCTGTTTTGGGTAAGTCTTTTTTTGGTCATGCTCTCTCTGACATATTTTGTTTTCCACTCTAGCTTGAGGAATTCCTAGGCTTCTCTTCCCAGACACACAAGATGGAAAAAGCAATGGTTAAGGCTTATATCATCGTGGGCCATTTGTAATAGAAAAACCATGAGACAAATTCCTATGCTATCTAATAATAGTACTGAGAAAACCAGTAAGTATAGCCTGGTGGTTCAGAGCGTGGACTCTAAAGTCGGGCAGAACTACATTTCAGAATCAGTCTCTTATGTTCTGTGTGTTCATGAGCATGACCCTTTACTCTGAGCTTTAATTACTTCATATGTAAAAGAGGGAGCTTACAGAATTTCCTGTCTCTTAGGGCAATTATAGCCATTCACTGAACAAAATGTATTGAGTCCTGGCTTCTAAGTGCAGACAAGGGCCCTGCTTTTAAATGAAATGACAGTTAAAGCATATAAAAATCCTCCCCCCCCCCAAAATGTTGATCATGGCCCTACTCCCCCACACTGTCCCAAAAAAGAGAGAGAGAGGGTATGTCGTAAAGCTTTGGGGCTATGCAAATTATGGTGGCATTTTACAGTTAAAGCTGTTAGGAAAATCTGTTCCAAAGGTAGTGCAGTACATTCATGTCATTCAGAAAGAATGCAGGAACATAGTGAAGTACTTACTCTGTCTTCTCAAGCAACCAGATTCCCTTCCCCAGGGGCAGTGACTCCTTGTTTTTGTGTGTGTTCTTTCTGAGCTATTTTGTGCATATTTCAGAATATGCAGTTTCTTCTCCTTAAAAGAACAGTTAGCAAAATTATTTTGCAGCGGAGGGCCCCTACTCTCTGTCCCCAGATCCACTTGTTTCAGATTGCTTGTGAAAGAGAACTCATGCTTGTTTTTCCTTCACAGAGGCGAGCTGTTGCTGTGGGATCTCACTCAGTCTTGGAGACGGAAATATACCCTTTTTAGTGCCTCATCAGAAGGGCAGAATCATTCAAGAATTGTATTTAATTTATGTCCTTTACAAACTGAGGATGACAAACAGCTGCTGCTCTCCACATCAATGGATAGAGATGTAAGAACTGCTTATTTTGCATTTAGCATTGTAGAGCGCGGATTTATGACTTGGATGGGATTAGAGGGCTTTTCAAACCATCCATCAGTTCTCAGGCCCCACCTTTGACCCCTGAGCCAAGCCCAGACCAATCTCAGAGTTAACTGTTACTGATCAGCACTAACTATGTCAACAGCAGAGAGTTTGAGGAAAGGTGAGGAACCACCAAGATGCCTTTTTGTTAAAGCAGATATGTTAAAGAATTGTAGATGTGTCCAGGGAAGGATGTGTGAGATCATCATGCTTTGGCTTTAAAATATCCTTGTCTATAGTTTAGGTAGAGAAACATCTGCTCTTGGTGAAATCTCCAAGAGAGAATTGGCTTTATTTAAGAGTCTACGACTATTGTTTTGCAGTTAAGCTAGGCTTATTTGATACACTGTTTTCTCCCAAGCTCCTCTGTTAAACAAGTGAAGATTAAATATGTAGCACTCTCCTTCCCCTGGATATAAGATATTTTGCTTTTTGAGAGAGCTCCTGTCATTTTCCAGGGTCCTCAGGCCATCTTCATTATTAGTTAGGGTTTGCCAAATGAGGAGATTACCAATGCTGTAATAAAGGAGAAACGCCAGTGGACTCTGGGAAATGGGAGGCCTGGGTCTGGTTTATTCACTGTATGACCCTGAATTCAATTGACATCGCTGGGAATAAATGTATTCTAAGATCCCTTTGAGCTCTATAATTTATTACTTTTTTTTTTTCTAAGAGACACTTTTTCCAGTACCTACAGGAATAGTTAAATTACATTATTCTTACCCATTCTTTGAGTCCATCCTACTTGAGATGTTCATTCTTTTTCCAGTTTCTCAGATCTTTTTTTATTTTTAGACCCTAACCCTTGATCTTTCAGGTAAAATGTTGGGACATGGCCACCCTTGAGTGCTGCTGGACCCTGCCTTCCCTCGGTGGGTTTGCCTATAGCCTGGCTTTCTCTCCTGTGGACATGGGCTGTTTGGCCATAGGCGTTGGGGATGGCATGATCCGCGTATGGAATACACTCTCCATCAAGAACAACTATGATGTGAAAAATTTTTGGCAGGGTGTCAAGTCCAAGGTTACAGCGGTAAGGATGATTTATTTGAGCTTGCTCTGAACTTTTTTCCAAATAAGTAATTCTTGTAGTAAGAAATTAAAAATGACCTGGATGTGCATTCATAGAAGATTCATTTAAGTTATAATATAAACACATATTGAATGGTATCAGACTGTTAAAAATGATAATGTGGCTCTTTCTTTGATGTGGAAAGGTGTTGATGATTCATGAAAAATGAAAATTAGAAAACATGAAATGCAGATTACACAACAATATGTATATGTTTTTTGTTTTTCTCTAGTCTAAAATCAGTAAATGTTTGGTTTTAAAAGGAAAACCATACAGAATTGGCCAAATCACTATGTTGTACACCTGAAACTAATATAACATTGTACGTCAACTATACTTCAATAAAAAAATAATAACAGGGACTGCCTGGGTGGTGCATAGTTGGTTAAGCATCCGACTCTTGGTTTTTTTAGCTCAGGTTGGGATCTCAGGGTTGTGAGATCGAGCCCCACACGGGGACTCAGCACTCAGTGTGGAGTCAGCTTGAGATTCTCTCTGTCTCTCAAATAAATAAATCTTTAAAATAAAAAATAAAATAATAACAATATAAAGAGAAAAAAAGAAAACCAAACCGTACAGAAGTGTAGAACGCAAAAAATATTCCAACCCTCCACTGTATTCTCCCACTTCTATAATGCAGAGAACTACAGTTGGCAAATTTTATTAATAGAATCCTATTTTCTAAACTGTTATGTATCCCCACTCAACAGTGTATCATGCACATCATTTAAATGTTTGAACCTATTTTTGTTTTTTTCAACTGTATATATTTAACTTTATTCACGAAAAAATATCTGGAAAGATACAAAATTGGCAATGGGGTGTTTTGGATGGTGGGATTACCAGTGACTTTTACTTTGTTTAATGCTTGTTTCTTTTAAATAATGAAAATCTGTTACATTTAAAATTAGAAGATACCAAGAGCAAGAAAGTTGTCCGTTTGAATGCTTAACGGATAACCTGACGGTTCCCTTAACGGGATGCCCCTTTCCTCATGTTTTGTAGCTGTGCTGGCACCCAACCAAGGAAGGCTGCTTAGCTTTTGGGACTGATGACGGGAAGGTGGGATTGTACGACACCTACTCCAACAAGTAAGAAATAGAAGATTGTTTGGCCCATTGACCGTAATGTCATTGATGGAGTTAATTTTGATTCCTAAACCTGGACATACATCATAATTGGCCTGGGAAACATCTTTAAGATCCTGGCTGTGAGACTGAGGCTTACAACTTGAAATTTTATTTTTAAAAAATTTTTTCAGGTGATAGTGGTTCAGCCTATCTGACCTGTGGTTACCACTAAAATAAACCATTTGCTTTTGTTTTCCTTCATCTTTTCTTACAGAAGTTTTCAGGCATCCATGAACATTGAAAGCCTAGTACAAAGAACGGCTCTGTGCCTTCCATCTAGACTCACCAGTTGTTAACATTTCGCCATACTTGCTTATCTTTGCACACCTAAAATTAACAGTAATTCCATAATAAGATCTAATATCCAGTCCATATACAGATTTCTTCAGTTGAGCCAAAAATGTTTTTCTTAGCAATTTTTTTTCAAATTCATTTCAAATAGGGTTCAACACATTGCATTTTGTTATGTCTCTTTAGTCTCTCTTATCTAGAAGAACACCCCCACTTCTATCCATAACATTGCCTTTTCAGTTTGAAGATTCCAGATAAGTTTTTGGTGAGAATATTCTACGTTTTGGACTTACCTGGTGATTTCTTTGTGGCAATTTCTAACTCATTTCAGTATTCCCCATATTCCCGACAAGCTGGAAGTTGTATCTAGAGCTTCATTGCCCATTCCAGTAGTCTTTAGCCACAGCTCTCTACTGGGATGTGCTGTAAGCGTAAATACACTCCAAAGACAGTCTCCCCCCACCTCAAAAATGTAAAATAGCTCAATAATTATTTTATTTTGATATTTTAAAAGATAATACTTTTGTATATTGAGCTAAATAAAATATACTATGAAAATTGATTTCACTTATTTCTTTTGCTTCTTTGAATTTGAATGTGGCTCCAAGAAAGCTTTAAGTTGCATATGTGGCTCGGACGTATGGCTCGCTTTATGAATCTACTGAACCCACAGCTATCCTAGCTGCTTGATTAGATTCCAGGCCTGCGCTGTTCACTTTGGTAGCCCCATGTGGCTATTTATAGTTAAAATAATTAAATTGGATTAGAAGTTAAGTTCCTTGTTTCTCATGAGCCACATTTCGAGTGCACGAGGCCCAGTGCTTATTGAACAGCACTGTTCTAGACCAGGGATTGGAGAGCCATGGCTCATTACTAAAGAATGGTTCTACCTTTTTAAATTACTGGGGAAAAAAAACCCAAAAGACCATTTCAATGCATGAAAATTAAATAAAATTCAGATTACGGTATCCACAGATAAGGCTTTATTGGAACCCAGCGGCGCTCCCTTGTTTCCACCTTATCAGAAGCTGCTTCATAGTGCTAGAGCAGAGCGAGAGATGTGACAGAGGCCTCGTGGCTCAGAAAGCCTGAATATGTACTGGCTGGCCCTTTCCAGGATAAGTTTGCCAACCCCTATTCTAGATCATTCATTTCTAAGTAAGAATTACTTACTACACTGCAGAGTTAATCTTTTTTATATGCAATTTTTAAGTACATATGTAAAACCTATATGCAGTTAGTTACCTGCATTTTTTGTTCCGCAGTTAGTTAACTCCATTTTTTAATTCTCAAAAAAATAATACACTATTTCAAAGAGGCACTGAAGAAAATAAAACCATATTTCAATTTGAATAGCTCTGTGTCATCACAAAATTGTTGACTAATTCTATTAAATTAATATCTTCTGGTTATTATAAGCTGAATATCCAAACGAACCGTGTGTAGTAGGAGGAAGGGTGCTGCCGTAGACATGCTGTTGGGCAGTATTCAGCCAGAACTACTTATCCTATTTCTTTGAGCCCAAAGAAATTGGGTTTTATTGTCCAGAATGATAATGATGCATGTGCCAGAAACATGGAAGTAAATAAGTCAACACCTAGTTTGGTCGTGAGTTCTGGACTCTAGGAATTCTCACATCATACAGAGAACACGGTTTATGATAAAGGTAACAGCCAAACTGCCCTTTACTGACATCGCACATGTCATTGACCACCCCAGCCTTCCACATAACCCTCAAGAGCAAGATTTCTTCAGTCAAAAACTTCCAACTTCTCTAAAATCTTGTCTTAGTTTAAGAATGTGATGTTAATGACAGGGTAAACCTGAAATGACTTCTGGTCTTTTACTTGAAAGTGAGGTGGGTCCATCTGTATGATGATAATAGATGCTCTGCAGTAACCTTAGTTCTGGGCTGAACAGTTTGCATTTTCTATCTTGTTCTGTTTTTCTCTAGTTGTGATAACCTTTACACTGCTTGTAACTACAGTAACATTAGAATATATGACATTTAAGTGAAGTAGGCAACTGGGAGGGGAGAGAGGAAAAATCCCAAACTGGCCAGACGGGGGGGAGAGGGATAACATTTTTTTCTGGGTAAAGTACATTTGGGACTTAATCATTTTGGTGGCAGATATCATTACATGGTACTTTATTTAAGTGTTGGCTTCTCCACAATCAGCTATTTGGAGAAGGATACTGTTAAATTGTTTTGCTCATATATCAGCAACATAGATAGGAACCTTTTAGAAAAAGATGGGTCTGTTTCCCACTGTGCCTTCTGTTTAAATTTTTGTCATCCCCTTTCCCCCCAGACCTCCACAGATTTCTAGCACATATCATAAGAAGACTGTATACACTTTAGCCTGGGGGCCACCACTACCCCCCATTTCACTCGGTAAGTACCTGAGCCATTTCTAGCAAACATGAGAGCATTCTCTTTCTTTCAGTTTAATTGGAAGATATTCAAGCTAGAAAGTCATAAATATTCTAGTACAGTGACTGCTTATACAGACTGCTGTGATCCCCCCAGGGATCCATGAGGGCAGTCATAGCAGGTGGTAAGTTAGAAACATTCACCCGTAATAAGAACCCCCAAACTCTAAAGCATTATTTGGTCTCTTCGAGCTGAATTTTTTCATTGTGCATATAGTTCCCTCATGCTGGCCTCTGGTGCCCAGCCTAATGTGCTGTCACTAAAATCTGCTATCACTTTTTATCAGAATTACAATGGTATTTGACTATATTAATGGAGTAAGGATCATCTGTTTTCACCTACAGTTAAAGCAAACTTAGAATTCCTCAAATGATCTCTTTTTGTCATCACTGTACTCTGACCCTTTACCTCTTCTTGCTCCTCAGCCTTATCTTTATTATCCCTAAAGTGATATCCAAGTAATCGCAGTACATAGAGAAAATAATGTAAATCATCAGAACTCAAGCAGCATTGCAGTTGTAGGTCATTCCTTCATTCATTCAACTACTTGAATGAATCCTTGGATCCTTGATTTGTGCCAGGCATAGTTCTAGCAGTGGTGAAAATAAAACTTGTCCTTACAGAAACCCACAAGAACCACTGTTTGCTTCTTAAAAGTCAAAAAGAGGATTGCTGTAATACTAAACAAATCATTGCTTTGAGGACAGCTCCTTATAGTTAGTCATAGGAAGTCCTGCAGCTCCGTATATTTAAATGCCCACAGAGTGGAGTGCTCATTTCTGAAAGAAAAGGTAAAGTCTCATAAACATTGCGAACATGTTTTTTGATCCCAGCTTTGGCACCCATATTATTTGAATGGCAGAAGAATGTTTAAAGCAAATATGCTGCATTATAAATATTACTGTAGAATTAGTATATCTTCTTACTTCTCCCAACAACTGTGTTCATATGCAAAGAACAGTAACTTTATCCCAATGTATTAATAAAATTCTTTTAAAATAACCCATAGTATAGCAACAAATAGTTAAGCTGATGAAATGCAAAACTGATAAACTTTCTTTTCTTATCTTATAGGAGGAGAAGGAGACAGACCTTCCCTCACTTTATACAGCTGTGGAGGGGAAGGGATTGTCTTACAGCATAACCCCTGGAAGCTTGGTGGCGAGGCCTTTGATATCAACAAACTCATCAGGGACACCAATTCAATCAAAGTGGGTTCTTGTGGTCTAAAGTCTTCTCTGAATCTCTATATCTTCTTGGTTTCCCATCTTTCATCATAAATGCCATTATTAGAGATATCCATTATGCTAATCAGATTCCTTAGATGTTCCTAAAAGCCTCAATGAACTTGTGATTCATAACACATAATGTAGAAATCTTTATCTCTGAGTAAAGCAAGGAACTTAACCAAACACACACATACATACACACACAAGTTTTGTCTCAATTATCATAGTGATTTATGATAAATTTTCAGATCTTGGATATAAAGCATCCTTTTCAGGCCAGCCACTTCCTCCAGAGTGAGACTTTGATAAAAAGTAATACGGTGGCCAAGTATGGCTGCAAAGTATTTTGCTCAAGACAGAATAACCATTTCATTTTTAATTTTTTAGTGAAATAATTACACAATTTACACAAAAATAATATACCTAGTTCCCTTATATCCTTGACCCAGATACCCACATTTAATCACTTTTGCCTTACCATTTTATCAATCTGTGCCAGAACTGTCTTTTGAAGTGAAACCATAATGTTGAGAATTCCTTATTCTTGCAAATGAGCATTTTATTGGTGCTCATTATTTTTTAATGACTAGCAAAAATAACATTTAATCATAAATTGAATTATTTTTATCAACTGTATTCTTTCATTAAATATTATCTCAACATTAACATTCAACAATGAATAAAAGAGACAAAATTTCTATTCCTAAGGAGCTTTTAGTTTTGTGGTAGTTGAATATATGGATCAGAACTTCATACAAGGAGGGGCACCTGGCTGACTCAGTCAATGGAGCATACTACTTTTTTTTTTTTTTAAGATTTTATTTTTTATTTGAGAGAGTGAACGAGAGAGAGAGAGAACACAAGTGGGGAGGGGCAGAGGGAGAGGAAGAAGCAGACTCCCTACTGAGCAGGGGTTCGATCCCAGGACTCCAGGATCATGACCTGAGCTGAAGGCAGACGCTTAACCATCTGAGCCACCCAGGCACCCCAGAGCATGCAACTCTTGATCTCAGGGTTGTGGGTTTGAGCCCCATGTTGGGTGTAGAGATTACTTAAAAATAAAAACTTAAAAAAAAAAAAACTTCATACAAGGAGTTTGGGCTGGAGTTAGAAATTTGGAATTCCTGGGGCACCTGGGTGGCTCCATCGGTTAAGCATCCAACTCTTGATTTTGGCTCAGGTCGTGATCTCGGGGTGATGAGATTGAGCTCTGCGTCAGGCTCCGTGCTGGGTGTGGAGCCTGCTTGGGATTCTCTCTTTCCCTCCCCTTTGCCCTTCCCCAACTGCTTGAGCACTCACTCATTCTCTCTTAAAAAAAAAAAAATTTGGAATTCTTTCAGATGAATGGTAGCTGAAGAAGCTGTAGGCATATATGAGATGGTCTAAAGAGATAAGAAGACAAGAGGGACAGCCTTGGGGAAACACCAACAGTTGGGAGAAAAAAAAAAAAACAGAAGGAAAAGAAACAGAAATAGACAGGAAGAGAACCAGGGTAGTGTATATAAAGCTTTTGTTAAGGAGACATGACCCCCATGTTATCAAGCCAGTGGACATGTTACATTCTCTGTTGTGGGATCAAAATCATTTTAATGAAGTTCATTTCACAAGGGTAGGCATTGTAAACATTTAGTATTTACTGGCCTCTCTCTTTTGTCCCAATTAAGGAAATTACAATTAGACTGCTTGCTTTTAGTAACTCTTGTAGTAACTCTAACTATGTAGGTTATTTACAAGTTGCATAATTAGAACATTTTAAACTCTAGGGATTTTTTTTCTCATGCTGTCATCGTTGATTTGTAAGATATGCAGAGAGAAGAACAATGCTTTTAGTCAAGATTGGTTTGTTTTGCTTTCTAGTACAAATTGCCTGTACACACAGAGATCAGCTGGAAAGCAGATGGCAAAATCATGGCTCTTGGCAACGAAGATGGGTATGTGTTTGTTTCTTTAAAAAACAAAACAAAACCAGAAAACTTTGTAATTGCACATACATTTGATCAAAAGCTGATTAATGCCATCTATAATGTTAGTTGGGGCAGCCTGTTGAATATGATATTCTGATCTGTCCTTGATATCCTTGAATGATCCAGGAGCTCCCTGCATCTTTGAGAATGCAAAATAAGCTAGGTATTTACAGTCTAAAGGAATGTTTGCCTATTCAGTGTTTGGGCTGTTTTATGCTTCACAAAATGCTCATCTCCTGCACTACTTACTGCACTGAATTGCCTAAATCTTTCTTCATTTTTTTAAAATAAGCCTGGGCAGAAATGCTTTTTAGACCTCACTGTGCATTTTCTGATGTTGATCATAGCAGCATAGTTCTAATTTAGCCATTGGTTCATGAATTCTTCTTTTAGCTTTTCCATAGCACCATTTATCACAAGAGCCTGATAAACACAACTTTACAGAGATTGTTGGGATTTTTTTAAAGCTAAATATACTTGTTGAAAGAACAGCCTTTTGTATCTGGTTCTCTGTAAGAGAGTGACCTTTGCAGTGATAGATAGGGTTATCCTATTCCATTTCACCTTTAGTTGAATGATGGAATGAGGGAGATTCCTGTTTGCGTTAGATTGTAATTTGATCATCTATCTTCTCGTGTATTTGTTATTCCAGATCAATAGAAATATTTCAGGTTCCCAGCCTGAAACTGATATGCACCATCCAGCAGCATCACAAGCTTGTGAATACCATTAGCTGGCATCATGAGCATGGCAGTCAGCCGGAGCTGAGCTATCTGATGGCCTCTGGGTCCAACAATGCGGTCATTTATGTGCACAACCTAAAGACTGTCATAGGTAACTTTGGTTTCTTACACACTGGGGTGATAACTGTTCAGCTGCTTCGCATTCCAAGTTGTATACCTTTTTACTTGCTTCTTGGCATTAAAATGTTATTCTCACTGGTTGTTTCTGCTTTCAAAAGTAACATATTCTTCTTAATTAAAATAAGACGGGTGCCTGGGTGGCTCAGTAGGTTACGCATCAGACTCTTGGTTTCAGCTCAGGCCAGAACTTGGGGTGGTAAGATGGAGCCCCGCATAGGTGGTTAAACGAGCCCCTTTTTTAAATATGAAAGAAGTGAGATTACTTTTTTCCTAATATGAAAAAATTATAATCTAACACTACACTGTTTAGAGAGTACTGCCAAGTATGGGCTGTCAGCCATAGTGAATTTTTTATTTTCTCTAGAATTTCCCATAGTTTTCTAAGAATCCTTATCTGTAACAACAAAAAAAATTGATTTTCTCTAGAATTTCCCATAGTTTTCTAAGAATCCTTATCTGTAACAACAAAAAAAATTTATTCTAGCAGTGGTTCCTTCACATTAAAAGCATATGGAAAAACTATTAAACTAGAGACAGATTTTCCTAACAATAAGTAGTAGACAGTGTGCAACTAATGAGCATGATATGTTAGAAAGCTTATCCTGGTCCTTATTACTAGTGGGATTCCAAATTAAGCATCCACTCGGCAGAGGGCATTAACTTAATTCTCCAGAGCAATGCAGATCTTTATCTACTTTAACACTAACAGCTCAGTTTGTTTTTTTATTTCATATCTACTGAATAACAGAAAAAGACCAAAAAATGGCCAGAATCAATACTGCTTTATTTCAGGGGCGCCTGGGTGGCTCAGGTGTTAAGCATCTGCCTTTGGCTCAGGTCGCACCGGGCTCCCTGCTCCGCGGGAAGCCTGCTTCTCCCTCTCCCACTCCCCCTGCTTGTGTTCCCTCTCTCGCTGTCTCTCTCTGTCAAATAAATAAATAAAACCTTAAAAAAAAAAAATTTAAAAATATATATTACTTTATTTCAGACTCAGAGGAAAGATGCAAGAATAATACAGAGAACTCTCATACACCCTTTCACACGTTCATTTCTGTTAGCCTTTTGTCATATTCAGTTGTTTCTGTGTGTGTGTGTGTGTGTGTGTGTGCGTGCACGCGCGTGCGCGCCTGCCTGTGTACATATTTTTTCCAAACCATTTGTGTTGCATGCATCATGCCCCCATGTCCCTTAATATTTGTGTATCTTGTAAGAAGGATATTCCCTTACAATCCACAATTCCATTATGAACTTCAGTTAATTTAACAATATATATACAATAGTTTAATCTACCATCCATATTCTAGCTTTGTCAGTTGATCCAGTAATGTCCTTCATATCTGGAATAGTCTCTAAGCCTTTTGTTTGTTTGTTTGTTTTTTAAATCTTTGAAGAATACTACCCTGTTATGGGCGGTAGATGTCCCCTCAGTCTGGGTTGGTCTGGTATTTTCTCATGATTAAGTTCAGATTATATATCTTTAGCTACCATAAAAGTGATAACATCCTTCTTGATATCACATGCAAAAGATACTGTTTTCATTTGGTGGCTTTTAGAAAGACAGAATGACAGCTAACACTTCTTGCAGTAAACCCATGTGTCAGGCACTGCGTACATGCCCATAGTCTTAACCAATAAATAAATATTGCCTGCTGAAAGTCGTCTAGAAAGCATATAGCAAAATCTTGACTCTACATTTTAACTCCACTGTGTCTTTATGTTGTTGCTGTTGGTAGAAATGACATCTTCCCCTTGTCTCTTAGAGAGCAATCCTGAATCTCCAGTGACCATTACAGAGCCCTACCGGACCCTGTCAGGGCACACAGCCAAGATTACCAGTGTGGCATGGAGCCCACATCATGATGGAAGGCTGGTATCTGCTTCCTACGATGGTACAGCTCAGGTACTATTGTGTCCTTGATTCTGTAGGTTCTTCACTATGTATTCTAACTGGAACTCTTTCCTCTTTTCCCCCCAGCTGTGTACATTCTTTCCCTGGCCATTATCTTCTATAGAAAGGGGTATTCTGAGCTCTAGAAGGCATTTTAATTCATCCCACATATCTGGGCCTCTGGCAGGCTAAGATTGGGTTTTTAGGTTTTGTTTTTGTTTTTATTTTTGTTTGACTTAGATGAAAGGGAAGGTATTGATAGGAACTAGCTAAATTCTAATGTTTTTTAACATTTCATTCTTACTGTCATATGATGGACTAAATTGATGTGAGAAGTACTTGCTCCTGTTTTAAACAGAAACAATGGCTATAAATCATGAACAGTTTTTAATAATAAATTGGTGAGTCGAAAATCTTCAAGTTGGAAAAAATAAAGATGAGATGCCAAGCCAGAGCTATGAGGTAGGACTTTCAGATACGAGAACCAGAACAGACATGAGGAACTGGAGAGCTAACCTCTGATGGATGTCCATCTCAGTGCTGACTTGTAATTGAGCTATCTGCACAAAGCTAGGAACCGGGAAGGCTGCCCTCTGTGAAATGGAGACAGGAGTAATTCAAGAAACAGTAAGGAAATTGATAATTTCACAGAGATGGGGACAAAAAAAATCACCTGTGAGAAATTAGAATCATACGCATGCACTACACATGCAGGTGTAGGCTCTGAATTAAAATTCGCTTCATGATGTCAGAATCCCCAGCCCAAAAAGCATAGAATCCTGGTTTAGTACAGTGAAATCCATAGGGTACCATTAGAAGCTCACTCAGAATCATCCCCATAAGAAAGTCTCTACATCCCAGAGTACATAAGCCTCCTACAGGAAATAACATTTCTAAAATTTGAACTCCTAAGAGAAAATAATAAATCATAAAGGGAAATAAGAGTACACAGATTTTTTTTTTAATCTTTTTAAACTTATATTCCCCCAAAGCAATAGATTAACCAGAAATTATCTATGCTATCATGTGACTTTTGGTTTTAGGTGTGGGATACTCTCCGAGAAGAGCCTCTTTGCAATTTCCGAGGACATCGAGGTCGACTTCTTTGTGTGGCATGGTCCCCACTGGATCCAGACTGCATCTACTCAGGGGCAGATGACTTCTGTGTGTACAAATGGCTCACTTCCATGCAAGAACATTCCCGGCCTCCTCAAGGTCAGTCAGAACCAGGAGCCCATAAATGCTTCCCTAATTCCCTTACTCCCTTCCAATTGAGTTGATCAAGGTCAAGAAAAGAGGACATTCATGTAGGGTGGCAGTGACAGTATGGCATGGGCTGCCTTCCTGATGAAGGAAGGCAGCCATGAGGACAGCATACAAATAGTAACGAGTACACCTAACACCCAGATCTTGGTTTCTATATATCATTTTCTGTTCAAAGAAACCAACCAGGGCTTCTTAGACAAATGGCGAATTCCATGTTGGGACAGGAAAAATATGAGATGGGCCTGGAACATCATCTGGTGCCACAAAGGAAGGAAGTGCTCAAAGAACTGAGATATATCAAGAGGACAAAGAAGCCAGCTCAGAGGGGCTCCCACTAACCAAATCTGGGACAGTCTGAACTTGAAAATAATGAACAGGAGAATTCCATTTCTGGCAGTCAAAGATTAAGTTGCCAACTTGCCCACCTGCCATAAACAGCTAGAAAACTAGACGGGGCGCCTGGGTGGCTTAGTTGGTTAAGCGTCTACCTTTGGCCCAGGTCATGATCCCGGGGTCCTGGGATCAAGCCCCACATTGGGCTCCCTGCTCAACAAGGAGCCTGCTTCTCTCTCTGTTGCTCCCCCTGCTTGTTCTCTCCCTCTCTCTCTCTCCCTCTCTCTCTCTCTAATAAGTAAATAAAATCTTTTAAAAAAAACTAGACAGAATAATATACAAGTAAAAATGATCCAAATAAATGAAAAGATATATCTACATAAAAAATTTGTAAAAGAATGCTCATAGCAGCTTTATCTGTAATCACCACAAACTGAAAACAACCCACAAGTTCCTCAGCTGGTAAATAAACTGTGGTATATCCCTACAGTGGAATTCTACTCAGCAATAAAAAGAAAGTAACTACCGATAATCACAACAAAATGGATGAATCCCCAGAAATGTTACACTGAGCAGAAGATGCTGGGCACAAAAGACTATATGTGCTGTATAATTCTAATGTACAGTAGGGAATACAAGTATATATAACATGAAATTCTAAAACAGGCAAAACTATAGTGACAGCACATGAGTGACTGCCTGGGACTCAGGAAGTGCATCTTGCTGCAAAGAGGCAGGAGGGATGTTTTGAGATAATGGAAATATTTTATATTTTATTTGTGGTGGTGAGTTACATGATTATACATCATGTATAATCATCAGAGTATTAAAAAGTGGGTATATTATGTTAAACTATACCTCAATAAAGATGATTTTAAAACAGCAAAGAATAAATGCCTTAAAACTTAGAAAGTAGGGGCGCCTGGGTGGCTCAGTTGGTTGAGCATCTGCCTTCCACTCAGGTCCTGATCCCATGGTCCTGGGATCGAGCCCTGTGTCTTCAGGCTCCCTGCTCAGGGGGAAGCCTGCTTCTCCCTCTGCCCCTCCCTCCTGCTCATGTGCTCTCTCTCTTTCAGAGAAACAAATAAAATCTTAAAAAAAAAAAACTTAGAAAGTAAATAAGTAGTAACGGATTAAAACAAAATAGGAATCCATGAATCCATATTGAAAAAAAAGTGAAGGTCTAAATAAATGGGGAGAGACAAAAGCTCTTGTTCATAATAGAAAGCCAACTAATAAATGTAGAATGAATGATGGAATCAGAAAATTACCATTCAGCAATCATCACAGTAACAGTTTGTGGTCAAGAAACATCAATGGATACTAAAACTAGTGGACACAAATACTTAGTTTAGTAATTACAAAGGAAAAACAATTTTTCAGGGAGAAACCTGCAAGACACCCCCTTACTCAAGTGATCAAAGGAAACAACCAAATAATGACACAAATAGAAATTTTGTGCTACCTCGAATGTTGTATTGACAGCATCACTCCTATGTATGCCAGTCCAAAATGCAAAACCAAATTTATTCATGACAACATCAGGCAGTGGGGAAAATCAACAAAGTAACTGTCCTGTAATCTTTACAAGTTTCAAGTCCTGAAAGTTAAAGGAAAACAAGCTTGTCTCAGGCTGAAGGAAACCAGAGAGACATAACAAACAAGTCCATCATGTAATCCTGGATTGTTTCCTTTTGCTATAAAAGACATTCTCGGTACATTTGGCAGAACTTGAATAAAGTATGTAGAGTAGACAGTAGTAATGTATTAATGTTAATTTCCTGATTTTAATGGCTGTGCTGTAGTAATGTAGGAAAATGTCCCTCTGTGTAGAATACATACTATAAGTATTCAAGGATAATTGGGCATCATATTCATGATTTAATGAAATCCTACAAGGGTTTGGTTAACATGTTGATAATACAACTCTAAAAATTCATTGGGAAAGAA
The DNA here is from genome assembly GCF_964656455.1 of Halichoerus grypus. Taxonomy (NCBI): domain Eukaryota; kingdom Metazoa; phylum Chordata; class Mammalia; order Carnivora; family Phocidae; genus Halichoerus; species Halichoerus grypus. The sequence continues at coordinate 45,502,604 of NC_135713.1, read as the reverse complement.
GGGAAATGGTGAGAATGCTATCAAAAAGAATGATGTTTGGAGATTATCTCCTAGAGTGCTTTTAACCAAGGACATATATTTTAGTCTACGGCCATCCCACCCTGAACACACCCGATCTCATATGATCTCAGAAGCTAAGCAGGGTCAGGCCTGGTTGGTACTTGGATGGGAGAATATATATATTAGTCTGTCCTTGTCTTAACTATGATTCCTCTAGGTAAGAAAAGTATTGAATTAGAGAAAAAAAGGCTCTCTCAACCTAAGCCAAAGCCCAAAAAGAAGAAAAAGCCCACCTCGAGAGCTCCTGTAAAGCAGGAAGGATATGATGGAAATGAAGACGAGAGCATCAGGGAGAGCTCGGGACCTGTTGAGAATGGCGTGTCGGACCAGGAGGGTGAGGAGGAAGCCCGGGAGCCAGAGTTCCCCAGTGGCATTGTCTCAGTGGGTATGTGGCCAAATCCTGTGTTTCCCAGACTCTAGGAGTTAGTAGGCTGGTCAAACTAAGCCAGGTCCTTACTCAGTTCGAAACTTCTCTGCCTCTGACCTACTTATTATCCCATCCCTTTAACTTAGGTTGTATCTTTGGTGCTGTCAGAAACTGCATTCGTTTCTTAAAAGGTTGTTTTAAGCCTCTAAACCTCTTGGAAGTGTTAAAGGGGATCTGGTGGAAGCCTGGGATGGAAACAGTGAAGGTCTTTAGAGAACACTTCTTACCAACTTGGGCAGGATAAGACTACAGGAATTAAAATGGCCAAAATCTGTGGTATAAACACGTCCAGACCCTTTCCATACCAAGGGATGGCTGTTGGACACATAGTTTAGGAAAATTAAGAGTTAAAAGTTTAATGATTTATTTTTTTTTAGGCTTATCAAAATATCTCTTTATCACAAAATGGTTGCACAAAATGTCCTTTACCCCTATAGATCAACAGCTGGGCTTTTTTTTTAAAAGTTCATGGTTGTGTGTACTCAGGATTGTGACTTCATATCACATACCCTTAATATTCTCTATTGTAATTAAACATGTAATTAGTGCTTTGTCATCTAAGTATGTAAGAAGTCTTTTGCCATCTGAGCAGTTTCAGAACTCCTGGGCCTGTGGTATAAAATTGTAGGGCTACAAACAACTTCTCCTTAGACCAATTAGAGTTCCTGGAATACAGATGGTTTGTGAGGTGAGAAAAGGAAGACTACCCATGCTTCTTTTCCAAAGTATTTTATCTCCTATTATGGAATACATAAAATCATACTATTAAGCCTGGTATAGTTCTTAATTATTAAAAAGAACTAGATTCTGCATTGTTGTTCTCCAAACTTTTTTTCTTTATCCCCCATGATGTAGCTTCTAGAGAACCAGTTACCTGCACTCCGGTTTCGTTAGGCTTTGAAAAGTCAAAGGTCACTGTTAACAACAAAGTCACTTTACTGAAGAAGGAGCCACCTAAAGAGAAGCCAGGTTGGTGTCTAATGATTAAAATATTTTGTGAAAGCATCCTCAAATATTACATGCAACCGAAAACTCCACAAACTGTGGTTTTCATTGTTGTTGGTTTTTTGTTGGGGTTTTTGTTTGTTTTTTAGGTTTTAAATATTTGTTTGTTGTTTTGATTGTTTCAGGTTTGGGTCATGCTTTTAAACAGTTTTAACACTTAAACAATTTAAACATTTTTTTAATGTTTTAATGACGAAGGGTCATTTTGCAGCTGTTGGTAAGTAGGAACTTTTCTGATGCCCAACAGTATCCTTTCAGTAGGTTACAGTCACACAATGGCCATCCAGTTTTGTGATTCTGATCAGCTTTTCTTCAGACGGTCTGTATTTTTATTACATTTCAGAATCCTTAACCAAGAAGCGAAAAGCTCGTTCCATGCTTCCACTGACTACCAGCCTGGACCACAGGTCCAAGGAGGAGCTTCATCAGGACTGTTTGGTATTAGCAACTGCAAAACACTCCAAAGGTACAAAAACAGACTTCCTTGGCCCATCCATAGTCTTCTGGGAACTAGCACACTAGTATATGTGTTGAATGAATGCACAAACAAATGTCTAAAATTATTTGTATTTCTACATTCTCTTCCAGGCTTCCCTCCTCACCCCCCCCCGCCCCCGCCAACCCCAAAGCCAAGCTCCCCATTCTGATTCACTGTCAGCACTGCCCAGTGACTTTGAGATGCAGTGCTCTGATTTATTGTTATAAATTGAGTTGTTACCAGCCATCTATGTGCCAGAATTGGTGTGATGGCTTAAATAGCTTAGCATGAATCAACTCCTTCAACTGTCGTTTCCCTGGGAAACAGTATCTTCATGTAGAAAAAAAAAAACTTGCTTATTGGAAATATACCCATAATATGGCAGTTCCTTTTTTAGAATTTTGGTGGAAGTTTTTTAGAAGGTTTTTTATTTTACTTTTGCAAAGTCCTTATTCAGTTTCTATTATTTTGATATTTGAGCAACTATATATTTTTTTAATTTTGAATTTTACATGTTAAAACGGGATACATATGATAAATGATACTCAAAGATTCAAAAAGAATGTAAATCTTTTTTATATTCCCACCCTGATACCTATTCCTTCCATTTCCCCTCAAGGCCACACTATTGCCAGTTTCTTGTTTCTCTCCATAAATATTTTATGCTCTTCTTATATACATAGCTCTCTTTCGGGGACTTTTTGATGACTTCCTATAACTTATACACCTAATCATATAGTTTTACATTATTAACCTTCCTGGAAAATTGCTCACGTGACTTTTTTAAAAACAGAATGAATATTGAATCCCTCTGTGACAGATCCTAGTGAATGTTAAGGACATTTCTTGTTAGTTTTTTTGTTTTGTTTTTCACTGCATTTAAAATACATGTTGAGGGGCGCCTGGGTGGCTCAGTCGTTAAGCATCTGCCTTCAGCTCAGGTCATGATCCCAGGGTCCTGGGACCAAGCCCCGCATCAGGTTCCCTGCTCCGTGGGAGGCCTGCTTCTCCCTCTCCCTCTCCCTCTCCCACTCCCCCTGCTTATGTTCCCTCTCTCGCTGTGTCTCTGTCAAATAAATAAAATCTTTTTTAAAAATAAATAAATAAAATAAAATGTTGAATTTGGGGCTGGCTTTATATTCCCTTTTTCTTCCCCCCAAATCTTTATTTGAGCAAACTGCAAACTAAATTGTCTCACTGGATTTTGCCAAGGCTAAGCTTAACAAACTCAAAGTATTCTCATATTTTGTTACCCTTGTAACCAGCAGGGGTCTCTGTTAGGGTAAATAAGAGCACAAGACTCTTCTTTTCACTGTTGAAAAGGATGTTCTGGACATACATTTGGAAAATTGGACAGAAAATAGTAACCTCATTTTCTTTTTGAATTAGCAGAGCTAAATGAGGAGGTGTGTACTGATCTTGAGGAAAGATTTCACCTGGGGCTTTTCACAGACCGGGCTGCCCTGTACAGAATGATTGAGGTTGAAGGTGAGGCAAGTCCAGTCAACGTAACCCAGTCTATCTTTATGCTTCCCTAACACCTCTACCTCCTTTATGGATGCCATCCTGCGGCATCATAATGGCTCGTTTTACATGTCAACTAACTAGGTTTTGAGCTCCACGATCTGCATATTCGCAAACACCCCTTGCATCGGTCCTAGGACCCTGAACATACAGTGTTCACTGTGAGTGTAAGTGAAAGTGAGTGGGTGGACAAGCGACTAAGTGGGCTTCATACCACGTTATGAACACTCTGGGAGATGACTCTCCCTTCAGCCAGCAACAGCATATTCTAGGAGTTTGTTCCTCTCTTTCATCTGGCCTTTCTTATTGTGGAAGTCTGTGTAGACAGAGGTTTCTGAAACATCTTCCCAACATTCTCTCTCCTCCGAACAGGGAAAGGTCACTTGGAAAATGGCCACCCCGAGTTATTTCACCAGCTCATGCTTTGGAAGGGAGATCTAAAAGGTGTTCTTCAGACGGCAGCAGAAAGAGGGGAGCTGACAGACAGTCTGGTGGCTATGGCACCAGTTGGTATGTCTTTCAACAAAAGTGCTATCACCTGGAGGATAAGTCCACTAAAGGTGGACACTCTCATAGCGCCTGGGGGGCTCACTCAGTCTGTTAAGTGTCTGCCTTCAGCTCATGTCATGATCCTGGAGTCCTGGGATGGAGCCCCGCGTCGGGCTCCCCACTCCACTGGGAGTCTGCTTCTCCTCTGCCTCTGCCCAACCCCACCTCCCCCCCCCCCCGCCCTGTCCCCCGGCTCGTGCTCTCTCACACGCATCCTCTCTCAAATAAATAAAATCTTTTAAAAAGATGGACACTCCCTCGCAGGACAGTTTGGCCGTGTCTAATAACCTTAACACAGCAATTCTAAGTGTTGGGAATTAACTGTACTCACACATGCAAAATGACAAGTATACATGGACTGTCATTACAGCAGTATTTGTAATAGCAAAAGATCACAAGAACCTCTCTGTCCATCAGGAAGAGGCTGGTTACATCTTGTACCTCTAGACAGTAGAAGCTCCTATGAAAGAATGAGGCAGCTCTGTGCATTCTAATATGGAATAGAGCTCCAAGGTGTAGTAAGTGAAAAGAATCAAGGTATAGATGCACAGCAGTACTTATTAGTCTGTCATTTATACTTAAGTGTGTCTTCATAGACTTTTTCAAAAAGGTTTCAAAAAACTAATAATAATGGTTTTCTCCAGGGAAAGGAATTTGGACAAGTTTGGGTGGATAGATGCCAGGATAACAAGGAAAGCTTTTATGCCATGCCCAGTTTTAACTGTATTTAAGTATACTATATATAGAGAGAGGGAGAGAGAAGTACACAGGCCATTGTCGAGACTGACAAGGAATTTCACCAGCCTGAATACACCCCTGTAACTGGCACGCATATCAAGAAGGGTAACACTACCAGCACCCTGGAAGCTTCTCTCATGCTGCTTTTCATTCAGTCTCCACACACCCCAACAAGGGTAATCACTGTCCTGACATCCATACTCTTTTGTACCTCTTGAATTTTGCACTATTTTGTATGTGTTACATAACCAAAGAAAAAAACTGATGTTTTAAAATGTGGGTATAGAGAGAGTAGATGAAGCAGATGATCTGTAATGGCAGCTGAATTAGTATCTAAATGTTATACTTAATGCAGTGACTAAAACCAAGGCATTTTTAACACAAATGTATGTATGTGCTAATTTTTTTTCTTAAACCTGCTTCTTATTCAACCACCACCTTTTCTTTTTTTTTTTAATAGCTGGCTACCATGTGTGGCTGTGGGCCGTGGAAGCTTTTGCCAAACAGCTGTGTTTTCAAGATCAGTATGTCAAGGCTGCCTCTCACCTACTTTCTATCCACAAAGTGTATGAAGCTGTAGAGCTGCTCAAGTCAAACCATTTCTACAGGTTTGCATGACCCTACAATTGAACCAATAGTTGAACATAATGTGAAATTCATCTGTTAAACAGCTCGGCTTACTGACAACTGGCACAAACCTCTGTTGTAATTAAACATCTCAAACATACAGAAATATACGTACACTAGCTTAACAAACATCAATGCACCCACTACCTGTACTTAACAAATGTTAATTTTTGTCAGTGTTTGCCGCTGATCTTTTTCAGAACTTCTTTATCCCTAAAGTAACACAAATAGAGAAAACGGTACAAATAGAGAAAACGGTATAAGACAGACAGGATCTTGCCAACCACCCCAAAAGCTCCCCGTGCCCCCAGTTTTGTTTTGTTTTAAGTATAGCATTCCAGATTTGGTTGAATTGCCTTTCTCCAATTCTGTCCTCATCCCTTCTCTAGAAGTAACCACTCTCCTGAGATTGGTATGAATCCTTCCTATCCAAGTTATTACACTTTCACTATAATATAACATAGTAAGTAGTGACAAACAGAAGGAATGAAGTATTTCTTGTAAACAGCATACAATTTGGTCTTGTTTTTTATCCAGTCTGATGGTTTCTGTCTTTTAATTGGAGTGCATAGGCCATTTACAATTAGTGTAAATACTGGTGCGATTAAAATTTACCATCTTGCTACTTATCCCATCTATTATTTGTTCATTTTGTCTTTTCCTGCTTTCTTTTGAATCAATTGAATATTTTCTTATCTCCAATACTGGCTTATTAGCTATACTCCTATTCATTTATTTTATGGTTGCTTTAGGGCTTGTGATGATTAGCATTTTTAATTTATCACAGTTTACTTTCAAATAATATTGTATTACTTCTTACAGACAATATATTTCTTTCCTTCCTACCTGTCCTTTTTGCTGTTGTCATATATTTGACATGTTATAGCCCCAGATTATACTATTAGAATTTTTGCTTTAACCTGCCATCTTTTTAAATAATTTTTTATTAATTTTAAAATATTTTTTTAATATTTGCCCACATACGTATTTCCAGCATTTTTCATTCTCTTATATAGGTCCAACGCTCTAATTGCTATCAACTCCTTCTTCACCTGAACAAGATCTTCACATCTTGTAGTGTGATTCTTCTGGCAACCAATTCCATCAACTTTTGTCTGTCTTTTATAAAGCCTGTAATTTTGCTTTCATTTTAAAGGATCTTTCTCTGGCAGTTTTTGTCTTTCAGGGCGTCAAAGATGACATTCCTTTCTCTTACATTGTTTTTGAGTTGACTACTGCATTTAATCTCATCTTTATTATATAGGAACTATGTCATTTTTCTCTTACTATTTTTAGGACTTTCTGCCATCACTGATTTTCAGCCATTTGATGTGATGGCTTTGAGAGGACTTTCTTTTTCTTTATTCTGTTTTGGTCTGTCTGCCTTTAGAGAGTGTGGAACTCTGTTTTAGAGAGCATTAAAGTTGCTATGGATCTAGGGCGCCTGGGTGGCTCAGTCAGTTAAGTGGCTGACTTCGGCTCAAGTCATGATCCTGGGTTCCTGGGATCGAGCCCCGTGTCAGGGCTCCCTGCTCAGTGGGAAGTCTGCTTCTCCCTCTGCCCCTCCCACAGCTCATGCTTGCTCGCTCACTTGCTCTCTCAAATAAATAAAATCTTAAAAAAGTTGCTATGGATCAGCTTGATCTTTTCATAGCTTGTTTTTAGGCTTTCTTAGGACAAGTTTAAAGAAATCTATACTCTAGAATTAGTTGGCCCTTCTACCTTCTGAATGCCTTGTGTATTCAACAAATCAACTCACATGTCTGGCTGGTCAAAACACAAAAGTCCCCCAGGCCCCTGAGTGAGCTCTGGGAGGTACTGAGCTTACAGTTCCCTGATTGTTCTTTGTCCAGCCTTAAAGAGTTTCGTACACATGTATGGTTTAGCCAAAGACTCCATGGGATTCCCCACACAGAGTTCTGTAGATCCTTCTCTGGACAGCTTCTTCCTCCTATCATCCTGGCCCTTAGATTCCAATTGCTTTGTCTCTCCTCCACTCAGTGAGACTGCTGAGGCTCTGCTGGGGTTCCCTGTAGAAAGATGCCTGCAGCGGGGCCCTGACAGGGCTCACATCATTGGTTCCCTTCTCTCTAGGATGACAGTCCTGAGCTGCCTGGTGCCCAGGGTCTGAAAAAATACATATTTTGTCTAGTTTTATGGCAGGAGGGTGAGTCTGGTCACTATTACTCCGTCATGGCTAGAAGTTGATATCTCAAAATACTTCTTAAATATTGTTCTGCCTAGATCAATTTAATCTAAAATACTTTAATTCCAGCTACAACTTTATGTTGGCTGCAACTAAGAAGTTGTATGTCACTTGGAAAATATTAGTTCACAGAATTATACAGATACTCTAAATGTTAACACATTTCATTATAAAATATCCAAAAAAAAAATCACATTTTTTAGTACCACCATCGGTCTCTTCAGAAGAATCTTTAACTTTCGAGAAGCTGTCATGCCCAGAGTAGCAGGCACAAATTTCCTAAAATTCTAATTTTCACTTGAAAGCTCAAATTTTATCATTGGCAACAATACTGCTGGTTGTTTTCTGTGAAGGGACAGGACTTGGGGACCCCCAGGAATCCACAGACCACACGTTAAGAACTGCTGACCTAGGTAAAGAATTGAGCTCAGCATGTGGTTTTAACTTCTCATGTAGTACAGGAAAACGTTTTTTTATAGGCTGTTGAACAGTATAAACAATACAAGAGGGACAATTTGTCCTAGCCTTTTCAAATTGGTTAATACCTGTTCTTGCCTCTAGGGAAGCTATTTCAGTTGCCAAGGCCCGACTGCGCCCAGAGGACCCGATCCTGAAGGACCTATATCTCACCTGGGGAGCCATCCTGGAAAAAGATGGCCATTATGCTGTAGCCGCCAAATGGTAAGCCTGAGGGAACAGGCATGTATCCGAACATAGAAGAACAGGATAAGAATACATTTGGGGGGGATGTAAAGTGAATAGAAAATAAAAAGGCACATGTGTTTTAAACCCGGCTTCATAAGATTCATCAGGACCTACCTCCTTGGTATTTATATGAATCATGGTAACTATTCAGGAAACCTCAGTAGCAGACTCAGGAGGTCCCCCTTTTTCTAGTAATGTCTTTACCATCAAACAAGGAAACTGGAAGGGAATGAAGACTCTGTTTGGGTTCAGTTCAGCAAATGTTGAGGTTCCTTTATGTCCTTACCCTGTATGAGGCTGTCACTCATTATCTGTGTGGCAGTGGAAGGGGGAATAGGAGATCTGTTTATGACACTTTGGGGTTTTCTTTTGTATTGCAGCTATTTAGGGGCTGCTTCTGCCTACGACGCAGCCAAAGTTTTGGCCAAGAAGGGAGATGCAGCATCACTTAAGACGGCTGCAGAGTTGGCTTCCATTGTAGGAGAGAATGAGTTGTCCTCTTCCCTGGCTCTCCGATGTGCCCAGGAGCTGCTTTTGGCCAGGAACTGGGTGGGAGCCCAGGAAGCCCTGAAGCTGCATGAAAGTCTAAAGGTCAGTCTGTTACTGTATCTCCTGGTATTTAAGAAGGAAGGGCCCCAAGCCGTTTTCTAGTTGAATTCCAGATGAATAACCCAGTTGAACGAGCTGTACCAGTTAGGCAGGTATCCTTAGAAGTGTCCAGCAAGCTCTGGCCATACTATCCCATGGAAGTACCTTGGCTTGTCAGTTGCCACATTCAGAGTAAGAGAGAATGTGGTCATTCACAGTAGTTCTCCTTCTTTATCAGTTTGTGTACCACATATATGAGTAGACTTTAGTCAGCTCAGCCCCTAGGCTAGCAGTCTGGTATTTCTTCATTGGTGTCATCAGGTCTTTGAAGAGGGAGAGGAAGAGGGATTAGCCTCTGACAGAAATCATGGTGCTCTGCCATTGCACCCCTCGTTAGCTTTAAGCCATAAAGAAGTGTGGTAAAATCAGTATTTTGTTAAATGTCTATTTATCCCTTTCTGGTTAAAAATGAGTAATTTACCATTGCCTTATTTGACACATCAAAACCAAGATTACTTTTTTTTTTTTTAAGATTTTATTTATTTGACAGAGAGACACAGTGAGAGAGGGAACACAAGCAGGGGGAGTGGGAGAGGGAGAAGCAGGCTTCCCGCTGAGCAGGGAGGCCAGTGCGGGGCTTGATCCCAGGACCCTGCAGATGCTTAATGACTGAGCCACCTAGGCTCCCCAAAACCGAGATTACTTTTAAAAGCATCAGCATTCTCAGTTTCCAAAACACATAAACATTTGGTCCGTTTTAGACAACTTTGCTGGTCAGATACTAACATGAACTTTGTAAGTTCCTCTTTCCCTAGTAGAGTTACTGGGCCTAAAGACAGTTCCTAGCTAAATATTCATAGGCCAAGAAAAATAGTAGCTTTTGGGCACCTGGGTGGCTCAGTTGTTAAGCATTTGCCTTCGGCTCAGGTCATGATCCCGGGGTTCTGGGATCGAGCCCCACGTCGGGCTCCCTGCTCTGCGGGAAGCCTGCTTCTCCCTCTCCCACTCTCCCTGCTTGTGTTCCTTCTCTGGCTGTCTCTCTCCCTGTCAAATAAATAAAAATCTTGGGGCGCCTGGGTGCCTCAGTTGGTTAAGCAACTGCCTTCAGCTCAGGTCATGATCCTGGAGTCCCGAAATCGCGTCCCCCATCGGGCTCCCTGTTCGGTGGGGAGCCTGCTTCTCCCTCTGACCCTCCCCCCTCTCATGCTCTCTCTCTCTCTCCTTCTCTCTCTCAAATAAATAAATAAAATCCTTAAATAAATAAAAATCTTTAAAAAAAAAGGAAAATAAATACTGCAAAATAAAAATGGAGACAAAAGTAGTATACCCTCAAAGATAGTGTCATTTTGTGTATTAGTTATAAGTGACCAAATCTAGAGAGAGTTTAATTTATCCATAGCAAAAAAAAAAAAAAAAAGTTTCCAAAATGGCTATTTAGCATTTCTTTTTTTCCTCTTAAACAGCATCCTTATCAAAGCAAGAAAACCTTTAAGCTTATGCTAAATGCTGTTCTGATAATGATCAGGCTATTTTGGCTACGTGGAACAGAGACCTTCTGAAGCTTAACTGAGAAGATATTATTATAAGGGTACACATGAATCTCATGGCAACTGAAAGTCTAGCAAAAAGAAAGATTTTCTTCTAGGGCTTCTCTCTGTGCTTCTATTCTCGTCTCTTCCAGCTGACTCCCTCTTAAACTTACTGAGACGTGGTGCCTAACATCGCCCCAGCTCTCAGATCTACACAGCTTATCTGCCGTAGCACCTTCTGCCCATTACACTTTATTTCTGTATCCCTTAATCTAAAGTTTGGGCAGGGGCTAAGAACTGGATGAATCCAGGCCATCTTTCCTCAAACTGGGCCACAAGACTTAGGTGGCTGGCCTGCACGTGGCTTACATTATAGTGGGCAGGGCTCCGTGTTATAAAAATGTTTGCGTGGGCTCCAGGCTACTTCCAGGATCCCTGCAAAGGCATCTGGAAAAATGTCTGTTAGATCACATCTTTTCCCCCTCACTCGTGACTCACACTGGCCAGAGGCAGCCCACTAAGGGGTTTGGTTGCTACAGATGTAATGGGGAACACACTGAGAAACTGAGAACTCTCGAGACAGGCACTTGCACTGCATGACAGTTCCTATCCTTTGTGGTTGGGCTCCAGGGGCAGAGACTGGTGTTTTGCCTTCTTGAGCTACTGTCCAAGCACCTGGAGGAGAGGCAGCTTTCAGAGGCCAGAAGCTCTTCCTACAACGCCTGGGCTGCGGGCCCTGAAGGGCCCTTCGTGGAGAGGGTGACTGCTGTATGGAAGAGTACCTTCAGCCTGGATAGCCCAGAGCAGTACCAGGCGGCACTGCAGCAACTGCAGAGTACCCAGTACCCGTCTGCTACCAGCAGCACTCCCTCCAAACAGGTACCCTGTCTGCTACCAGCAGCACTCCCTCCAAACAGGTACCCTGTCCTCACTCTAGTAAGACGTCCTTACTCCGTGTCCACTGTAATGAAACAAGCTGAATGCCAGTTTGCATTTCAGGAAAGACGAAGGCAGGCCCAGGCAACCTGGAAAGATCCCTCCGGACTAATTAAAGCCTTTTGGCTTGGAAGTTAGTCTTGATCAGTCTTCTCTTAAAAAAAAAAAAAAAGGAACAGAAAAAAAGCCTAAAAATACAGAAAAGCATAGAGAAAAATAGAGTACCCGTCATCCAGAATTAACAAATGTTCACATTTTGTCATTTTTGCTTTACTGTGTTTTGGTTTTGTTTTGTGTATTCTTCTAGTTTTTAGTAAAAGAAATACAATAAGGTTGAAGTCCCTGGTACCCCATTTCCCTTTCCTAGCTCACCAAAGGCAGCCCCTAAGTCAGGCCATATGTATTCTTTTGTGCCTTCCTTATTTCAGTGAGCAGTTTGTAAAATCTCTCCATATTGATGCAAAGAGATAAAGTTGATTCATTGTAACAGCTATACCTATCCTATAAATAGGTATCAGTTTATCTACTTTTTCTTTTGAAAATGAGGGCACATTATTTTTGAAAAACAAGACTTTCTCAAATGATATATAACACTTTGGGAAACAGTTTGGCAGTTTCTTATAAAGTTAAACATAGACATGCTCAGGAACCCAGCAATCCCACTGCCTAGATATTTCACTAAAAGAAATGAAATCGGGTGTCCACACAAACTTTTACACAAATGTTTGTTGCAGCTTAGTTCACAACAACCAAAAATGAGAACCCAAATGTCCATCAGTTGGTGAATGGATATGCAGATATGTTATATCCATATAGTGGAATACTATGCAACACCAAAAAGGACCGAACCAGTGACGTAGAAATAGTATCAGTGAATCCTGAAACTCTTATGATAAGTGAAAGAACGAAGACACAAAAGACTGTATACTCGTGTTTCTATTTATATGAATTCTAGAAAAGACAAAATTTATAGTGACCAAAACTAGATCAGTGGTTGCCAGGGGGTGGGGAGAGGGGATTGCGTACAAAGGGACACACGGGGATATTTTACAATGATGAAAATGTTCTAGGTCTTGATTTTGGTGGTGATTGTAGCATATATATATATATATATACACACACACACACACACACAGATATATGTATTTACCAAAACTCATCAAATTGCTCACTATAAATTATCTTAATTATACTCCAGCTTGGTTGGTTGAATTATAGCTTTTAGTTCCGAAACTCACTTTTTGTTTTAATTAAATACAAATGTCAAGGCATTTTTTTTTTTTAGCATGAGCAGACTTTAACACCAGACAAGGTATGTTACTGTGCAGCTAGATAGGAAAGTTTCTCGGATAGGGAAGCAAAAATGGGTGGTGGAGATAGGAGAAGCTTTCTTAAACGTCCATGGTCTATACTTCTTCCAAGTGCAGTCAATAGGAATATTTCTGGTATCATCACAGTGCTTGCTGTGGGAGAATATTTAAGTGAAACTCTGGCTCCTCCCTCCAGCTTCTGCTTCACATTTGCCATGACCTGACCTTGGCAGTGCTGAGCCAGCAGGTGGCCTCCTGGGACGCGGCTGTGGAAGCCCTGCTTCGGGCTGTGGTCCGGAGCTACAACTCCGGAAACTTCACCATCATGCAGGAAGTGCACTCAGCCTTTCTTCCTGAAGGTAAATGACCGCCCCCGCACCCCAATCTCTGCTGGGGCATGCCTACTAATGGATGATATAACCACCACCAGTTGTATAGCACTAGGAGGACATACATCAGTGAAAGACAGAGACCAGACAGCTATGCATTTACCACCCAGTTTGAATTCTCTTACCCAGGCTCCTAAGAGGTAGCCAGAATGACTGAGCTGTTTTCCTTTACCTGGCCCTACCTACCTTATCTACCTTACTGCCTTCTATAAATTTTCCTACACAGTTTGAGAGAAATAGTCATGTGCTCACAAGTTAGTTAAGAATGGAAAAGCTCATGGGGTGCTTGGCTGGCTCAGTCGGAGGAGCATGCAACTCTTGATCTCAGGATTAGAAGTTTGAGCCCCACGTTGGGTGTAGAGAAACATTTAAAATAAATCAATGAATTAAAAAAAAACAGAGAAGCACAGCAGAAAGACATTCTTTGAGCTGCACAGTCACTAAACTAAATCACTGTGATTTTTTCAGACATAGTGGGATCTTACCTACCAGAGCTTTCATAGGAAGATGGAATATTTTTTCTATAATGCTTTGACACGTAGAGTACAGCAACAAGAATGCTGTCCTAGGTCAGGAAATGTTTAGCTCTAGTTGGCTTTTGGTGAAGGGCATGTGGTCCCATGGATCACTGCTATCCTTTCTTCTTGAGATCCTCTCCTTGAGTGATAGGAAACATAAGGGGAGGGGCCAGATTTCTAGCAGATAAAGAAACACACAACCCTAAATCCTTTTCTTCTCCCCCTAGGCTGTGACCATCTAAGAGACAAACTAGGTGAACATCAGTCCCCCACCACACCAGCTTTCAAAAGTTTGGAGGCCTTTTTTATTTATGGACATCTGTATGAATTCTGGTGGTCTCTCTCCAGGCCTTGCCCCAAATCCAGTGTTTGGGTAAGAGCTGCTCACAGAAGGACAACCTCTGTTGAGCAAAGCCAGCAGATAAACAATGCCAGCCCTGAAGAAACAGACCCCAAAGTTTCTCAGCCAGAGACAAGCAGGCCTCCAGAATTAGATGTGAGACTCACAGAAGAAAGCGAGCAGATGCTGATCACTTGTAAAGAGCTTTTTTCAGAAAAGCACGCCAGTCTCCAAAACTCACAGAGAACCGTTGCTGAAGTCCAAGAGACCTTGGCAGAAATGATCCGCCAACACCAGAAGAGTCAAGTCTGTAAGTCTACAACAAATGGTCCCGATAAGAATGAATCTGAACAGGTGGCAGAACAGTCCCTCTCTAGTCCTCCGAGTGAGTGGTAAGTAGTGAATCTGTACAAGGTGGAATTGGACATACCCTGCTGAGTTCTCACATCTTCATCAGATAAAAATCAGCACATGATGAGTTTGATCAGGTCACTTGCCAGCACCATAATATGGTATGCACCAGCCTCGGAGTCCAGCATGGGTTCTAATCCTGGCTCTACTGAGTGACCTCAGGCAAGATTCTTAATGTTTCTGAGCTTTTGTTCCCTCATCTATAATTGGGAGTACCTACTCCTACCTTGCTTGTTTGGGGAGTTAAATGAAATCACAAATAATGTTAATAACAATAGGACAGACAATAAAATAATACCTTTGAGCAAAAAGTAGATTTCCCCCTCCCCAAAAAATTAATCATGTAAAATGGGGAGTTGTATTATTGCATCATTAATGAAAACCACAGTTTTTCAGTTGTTCTGTGCTATCCCAGAAAATACACAAAAAAATAGTGGTACAAAACTGCATGTTGAATTGAGAAAATCCCAAGTGATCAGAATGCTGTAGCATCCTAATCACTTCTGTTCACCACAGGGTCCAGGTGGATGACAGGAGCCAATCACCAATCACTGTAAAGCTCATCTGCACTATTACAGGGCCCTCTGCCTTGGGCATTTGTGGTGATTAATGATTACTGGTTGGTTATTATGCTGAGTGCCTTTTACCTAGATTGTCTTCCAGCACAAGGCTTAAAACATAGTAACTAGTACCATCAATAAACTGATAACTAGTGTTAGTAACTGAAAAAAAAAAAAATTAAGAAGTTTTGAAGCCCTTATATATTTATTGCTGTAAAAATACTCCCATTGGGGGAAAAAAAGACTCCCATTGAAATCTTGAGTCAGAGTTTTGAGTCACTTTTCCAGTAAGCCACCACACTCTAGGCAGCTCTAGGTTTGGTTTTAGTAACAAGAAAAACACTAAAAAGTTCTCTAACCCAGCAGCTCTTAACCTCTAGATCACAGGACTCCTTTGAGAAGCTTAAGACACTCTTCCCAGAAAAAATGTGCGTCCATATACCTACGGTTAGGAGCCCCAGCTATGTCGACTATTCCCAGAGAAATCCAGGCTTTCTGCACTTGGCTGCAAAATTGAATCCCCTCAAGATCCTAAATTTTCATTAGAGCTATGTGTCTGAGAAGTGGGGATTTGGAAAATAGTGAATGGTATTTCATTTTGAAAACTTCGTATCAAATTAAATTCCCTCCTCTTGACCTTTGTATTAAAAATGAGAGGTAAGACCCAGATGACAAAAGAATTTTATTTATGGGTTGGTGGGAATGCAAGCTGGTGCAGCCACTCTGGAAAACAGTATGGAGGTTCCTCAAAAAGTTGAAAATAGAGCTACCATATGATCCAGCAATTGCACTCCTGGGTATTTACCCCAAAGATACAAAAGTAGGGACCCGAAAGGGTACATGCACCCCGATGTTTATAGCAGCAATGTCCACAGTGGCCAAACTGTGGAAAGAGCCAAGATGTCCATCGACAGATGAATGGATAAAGAAGATGTGGTATATATATACAATGGAATATTATGCAGCCATCAAAAGGAATGAGATCTTGCCATTTGCAACGACGTGGATGGAACTGGAGGGTGTTATGCTGAGCGAAATAAGTCAAACAGAGAAAGACATGTATCATATGACCTCACTGATATGAGGAATTCTTAATCTCAGGAAACAAACTGAGGGTTGCTGAAGTGGGGGGTGGGGTGGGAGGGATGGGGTGACTGGGTGATGGACACTGGGGAGGGTATGTGTTCTGGTAAGTGCTGTGAATTGTGCAAGACTGTTGAATCTCAGATCTGGACCTCTGAAACAAATAATGCAATATATGTTAAGAAAGAAAAAAAGAAGAAGAAGAATGTAGCAGGAGGGGAAGAATGAAGGGGGGGAAATCGGAGGGGGAGAAGAACCATGAGAGACAATGGACTCTGAAAAACAAACTGAGGGTTCTAGAGGGGAGGGGGTTGGGAGGATGGGTTGGCCTGGTGATGGGTATTGAGGAGGGCACGTTCTGCATGGAGCACTGGGTGTTGTGCACAAACAATGAATCATGGAACACTATATCTAAAACTAATGATGTAATGTATGGGGATTAACATAACAATAAAAAAAAATTAAAAAAAAAAAAAAAAGAATTTTATTTATGGGATAACAGTTAAAAGTTATGTGGGGCAAGGCATATGACTTACGCTTTTTTTATTATTATTACTAGTAAAGAAGAAAAAAATCAGCCACTTTCTCTGCCTGAATTAACCAAAAGGCTTACGGAGGCAAATGAGAAAATAGCTAAATTTCCTGAGAGTATTAAGGTAAGATTTATAGCAGTTCATTTGGTAAAACATGATTTTTTTATATTATCTATTGACTATACCAAATTTTTAAGGTCATCTGATTCTTTGTACCAAATCTGTACACATTTGTATATGATTAAAAATTTAGGAGCCTGGGTGGCTCAGTCGTTAAGCGTCTGCCTTCGGCTCAGGTCATGATCCCAGGGTCCTGGGATCGAGCCCCGCGTCGGGCTCTCTGCTCAGCGGAAAGCCTGCTTCTCCCTCTCCCACTCCCCCTGCTTGTGTTCCCTCTCTCGCTGTGTCTCTCTCTGTCAAATAAATAAATAAAATCTTAAAAAAAAAAAAAATTTAGGATCCCATTGTGTCTGGTTAACTAAAATGTTTGTGAGAACGGGATTATTGACATCCCAAGCAATTTTATACCTCATTCTTCAGAGAAATGGAACAAATTTTGGAATTGGGAGGTAAAATAAAATTAAAATTGGTACCATGTATTTGATAGCTTACAGATGGATGGGTATATTTGAATGTGGCCCTGGTATTAAAGGAGAATCATGATTTGAATTAATTGAATAGGGCTCTAGAAAAAGAGTCTTTCATTTGAGAAAGGCTATCCCAGTAGCCATCCCAGTTTTGAGTGTCCTCTATCCTTAGAGTAAATGACAAAGAGCCTTATAAGGGAAATGGCTCAGCTGTGCCTGAGAAGTTTCACCAGATGAGACTTTTGAGTTGCTGGTGCCTCTGTGCAGGTATATGTGGCTCTTTTGCAAATGCTTCCTTGTTCATCCCTGTGTCATCTTTCAGACCTGGCCCTTCCCAGATGTGCTGGAGTGCTGCCTTATCCTGCTTCACATCGGGTCCCAGTGTCCTGGCAGCGTGACCCAGGACATGCGGCAACAGGCCCGAGAGCTCCTTCAGAAATACGGCAACACTAAAGTTTACAAAAGATACTGCCAGACCTTCTGCACGTGAATTTTCAAGGACCTTTAAGAAAACTGTGCCAAATTCAAAACATATGACACCCTTCACCTTGCAGTTACACCATGCCAGACATTCACTCTGATCCCTAGATGTTTTTGCAGTGATCTAAATAATACAAATGAGGGTCAAGTTTGAATTGACTCTATTCTACCCTTAGACATAGTGGAATCAGACTTTGGACTCAACTGTGGTTTCCTACTGGAGGAAGGATCATGAAAAGCCAGCAGTAGATATTCAGAACTAACACCTGCAGGGTGATTGTTGGTCATCTCTAAAGCCTTATGCAGGTTTCACCCAAAGAGGAGAAACTTTTTAACTACCCAAAGTGTTATGTTCTTAAACACAAGCTACCTTTATAAATACTTGCCTGATGGTAAACATGTCATTCTTGTTGGAGACAGAATTGCTACATTTTATGACTTGGTATCCTTTTCCTTACTGTTTTTGTTTACTTGGGTTCTCCCCTTCTATTCTTTCAAAGACTTCCTTAGAATGTGAAATAGGCCTTTACCCATCATGTTGACTTTACCATCCATCTGAACTTTAGGTCAAAAATTTGGTTTTATTGTTTCATGTAATTGCTTATTTAAGAACAAATAATTTACTAAAGCATTAGAAGAACAAATAACTAAAACTCAGATGTGTCTTATCCCTTCAGTTTTATAAAACGTAATGGTGACCAAAATAGCTCAGGAAGAAATTACTGTTTCAGTGGCTCTTAATCTTTTTTGGATCACAGGACCCTTTGAGAATTAAAACCACAGATGGTCTTTGAAGAAAAACGAATAATTCTGCATATGTAACTTTGGATCAGTGGACTCCAACTTCAGCATAATGGGATCCTACATACTATTTAATTGTAAAACCTGTTCATTCTCCCCCTCCCCACCCATTATTGAGCATTCTCTTGAGGTCTTTTCTTCTCTCTGGTTAAATAGTTGAACAATGTCAGGAACAGATGTTTCTGTAATATCCCAGTTGCTGGGGTGTAAAAATTAGATAGTCTGGGGTAGGGTCGGGAGGGATCACTCTTTCCCAATAATATAACTATTTTCTTTTGGGATTCATTGTGAAAACTTTTCTGCTTGAGTGTCCAGTTTACTTTTCAATTATTTCCTAAGTTGGAATTGTTGTGAGCAGCAAGAATAAAATTCATTAACAGGAACTCTAGGAAGGAAAAAGTTTAAGAGATTATTATTTAAAGATCTGACCAGGGGTTTTGTTTATTTTAACTAGACCTAGCTTTAGAATTTAAAAATGCTAACCAAAAAAAGCAAATATTGTAGAATTTAGATCCTCATGATTCTTTACACAGTAACTTGAACTTGAGGAAGAAGATGCATTGTTACCAGGGATGGAAAATCTTCTTGGCTGCAAAGATTATACATAGGCATGGCTATGTGGAGAACTAGATATCAGTTCTACAATCTTTGCTGAAATGAACAAATGCTTCAACTTGCAGAGATAGAAAAATATTTATTCCCTTCCACTTAATTAAAGAACAGTATTATTAAACTAGAAATTCTAAACTCCTTCATGATTTATCAGAACCATCATCTGTGCTTGGAGGAATCCTACACACTCCTCGATTACTGCTTTGGTAAGAACAAGAGTTACTACTTGACAACTAAGCAATAAAACTACCCGGAAGGTAACAGAAGTGACACGATTCCATTTCCTCCCAAAGTCCTCTCCTCTTTCCCATACTAGATAATGTAGTTAAAGCCATTCCAATTTGAATAAATGGTTTTCATTTCTATCTCCCTAATTATCAGAACCACAAAGAGCCAAAGCAACAAGGAGTTGACTCAAGCTTTCTAAGTAGGTATCACTAAGCAAATGAAGAGTGTTGGTCCTTTACTCAATCCGAACCCTGTAATACAAACCACCATCTCATTACCCAGATGATTGCTCTCGCCTCCCACTGTCTCTCAATCTGCTCTTATTACTGATTCTCTATTCTTCATATACCAATGACAAGTTTAAATTACAAATCAAATCTTACCAATTTCCTGTTTAAAAAAATTATTTCAGTATTTTCCCATTGTTAGTGGAAAAAACATCATCTTGCAGGGCCTCAAAGGCCCTGCCTGATCCCACCATTTATCTCTTGGCCTCCTGTTCTTAACACTCGCATCCTTGTTTCTAGATCCCACCCACACTGGTCTCTTAGGCTGCTGGAACCCACCAAGTTTTCTTGTCATCTCAGTAGTTTTGCCCATGTTCTTTCACCTGGTCCATTCTTACCCATCTCTTAGATCTCAGCTTAAATGTCCCTTCTCAAAAGACCGTCCCTGAACCTCAACCTAAAGGACATCAGTGTCCTGTACTTTACAGCTCACAAATTATTTTTGTGAATTATGTACTCTTTGGCAACACAGATGTAAGCTCCAATGAGGGCAGAGATTATGTCTTCCATGTGCTGTTTTATCCCTGGCATCTATTTACTACATCTAGTAGGTGTATAATGGAAACTTATGAACTGAATAAATTAGGAAACTGAAAGAATATTCATTAATAGCTTAGACTTAAAAGACTCAAAACAACTCATTCATACCAGCACTGGCTGACAATTAGGCTTGTACTTGGTAGTCAGCCTTACTAGATTAGAACAGAAATTTAAGAACATTTGGCAATTTATGTGGAGGGGCTTGAATTCACCCATAATTAGCATTCTCTGGTTACTCTCTACAGGACCATCCCTTTCTGAGCATAAGCACTCACAAAGCCCTACATGTGTTCATATATACGTATACAAAGCAAAGTTCTTGCCAGTTCTACTAAACTTGTGCCCTTTCTTTAGCAACACTTTATAAACTGTCTCTTACCCCTCCCACTCAACAATAAGTTCCTCAACCCTTCACCTCAACATCTCTCCTGACATAAGTCTCCTCAACTGTGGCAAAGATAAATTCCCTATTTGAATCCAAATTTAGGACATCTGGGGGCACCTTGGTGGCTCAGCTGGTTAAGTGTCTGCCTTCAGCTCAGGTCATGGTCCCAGGGTCCTGGGATCAAGCCCTACCTGCTCAGGGAGTAGTCTGTTTCTCCCTCTGCCCCCGCCCCCACTCTTGCACTCTCTCTCTCTCTCAAATAATAAAATCTTTTAAAAAAATAAATAGGGGCCCCTGGGTGGCTCAGTCGTTAAGTGTCTGCCTTTGGCTCAGGTCATGATCTCAGGGTCCTGGGATCTAGCCCAGTGTTGGGCTCCCTGCTCCGCAGGAAGCCTGCTTCTCCCTCTCCCACTCCCCTGCTTGTGTTCCCTCTCCTGCTGTGTCTCTGTCAAATAAATAAATAAAATCTTTAAAAAATAAAAAGATAAATTTAGGACATCTATGCAGGCCCCACAGTCACCAGCATGCCAAAGAACTTGGCTGAGAACCACTGACCCTCACCTAAGCTGCTTTTACCACAAATCAGTGATAAATACCTCTCTTCCTATATGTGAACATCCCAGTGAAAAGCCTAGATCTGCTCCTATACCAGACTTCTTGAAACTGTTTTGTGCCAATTGGAAGGGTTGGAAATAGTATGGAGCCAATGCTACAATACCACAAGTTCCATTTGTCTTAAAAGTCCACTAATTAACAAGCTAATCCACCAAATGGAGTGGTCCCAGGACAGAATTAAAACTAGTTTTCCTAGTAAGGGTGAACACTCAGTCGGGGATTATGAAGTGAAGAGACAATTCCATTTACACAGCTGGTCATTAAAAACTTCCTACAGGGATGCCTGGGTGGCTCAGTCGCTTAAGCGTCTGCCTTTGGCTCAGGTCATGATCCCAGGGTCTTGGGATCGAGCCCTGCATTGGGAATCTGCTTCTCCCTCTCCCGCTGCCCCTGCTTATGGTCTCCTCTCGCTCACACTCTCTCTCAAATAAATAAGATCTTAAAAAAAAAACAAAAAACTTCTACAAAGTGAGACATTTTATATCAAGCCAACTTGGGGGATATGGAGACAAGAGTTTGGGGGCAGGTGAGATGCTTCTAGTCACTGATTGCAAATAACTATCTTCTACAGTCAGCAATTAACAACTATGACAGACCGAACCTTCATGCCAGTAGTTAAAAAGAAATCTTTATTTTACAAAATTAAAAACATAAATAATATTTACAAGCATCTTAAATACCAGCTTATAATACTTGACATTTTCGAATCATTTGAAATTGAGTTTTCCATAAGCTTTTAAAATGCAAGACTATCCATCCACTTCAGTGAGTTACCAGTTTCATTTCCACCATTTCAAAGGGGTTTTTGGTTTTTCTAAATTGTCCATACTGTAGTCATTCAAAAAACAATACAATGTACTTTTTAAATGACTAGTTAAAAAAAAAAAATAACAGTCCTGAGCTTCCTACCCCACTTGTGGGATATTACTCCAAGAGAACTCTAACCAAATTCCTTACTGCCCTGTTTACATGTACCACTATTAACTTCTTAAAGACTCTTCTTAAAGACTCATCACATTCCTGGTACTCACGTAACCAGTCTCCCTAACTTCTCCTCAGGTTTGCTGAAAGGAAAAGCAGGGAGAACAAAGAGACGTGGAAAAACACAGATGACCATCTGAAATCACATTACTGAAAATATAAACTTACGGTCCAAAATTCTGATCTTATTTCATTCAGGAACAAATCCAAGATACTTTATTATATTAAAACTTAAAATGATTTCAAATGATAGACGTGACAGCAAATCTCGGTGGCACAATGGAACACAGACTTAAAGACACGTAAAGTGGTTAACTTAATACCCATTCTGGAGTTCCTCATGAATAAAGGGTAGACAGATTCAGAAGAATTTTGTTTTTAATAAAAGTTTTCATTATCTGGTCTTCAAAATTTCAGCACTAATTCATTTCCACATAATAGCACATAATTAGAGACTAACAAAACGTGAGGAAAGCAAATGTCCTAGAGAAAGTTCAAAAAAAAAAAGGAAGGGAGGAAAAGACATCTATAACCCACTTTACAAAAACACCATTTGTTCCACTTCCCCTGGAAGCCCTCAGCTCAGCTGAGAATCACATCAAAAAGTCTTCATCCTCAGAGAGTAGCAAGATTTAAAAGAAAAAGAATGACAACAGATAAAGAGTTATATATATTTTACTAGTCTGTTTCTGACTTGTCCTGGATATTTAAAAAGGTGTCAAATGAGCCATGGATGCTGGTGGCAGGAAGCAACTGGAGAGAGGCTTGGGGATGAGGAATAGGGAAGACTTGTTTACAAATTCAGAGTAAACTCCCCTCTTCTGGATCTAAAATAAAGACGTCGTTTGTCTTCAATACAACAAAAGTCTTTCTGTCACCGCAGATGGTAGGTACAGTTTGCTCAAAAGAAGCGTTTTCTCTTGGGGAGGAAGGTCAGTATACACAGTCAGCATATAAGCACCACTCTGGGATCAGGCCCGCCCTACAGAGCCTCGCCGCCATCACTGCTGCATGTTGTTGATGATAGCCAGGATGCTCATCTTCTCCTGGGCAGAGTCCACATCCTCATTCTGCTTCTGGGCCACTCCTGTGCCTAGGCCATAGAGCCGCCCACAGTACTTGGCATCATCAATACTGTCCTCAAAAAACAACTGCAGGATAGGACAGAGAACCCATGGTGAGAATCCCGCCAAGAGTCATGCCAAGTCTCAACACTACCACATCAGCACCTCCCAGTTGTCTCAAAGCTCTGAAAATCTACCCAACTAGAAAGTAACTTCATAAAGAAAGGCTCCGAGCCTCTCCTCTACATAGTCTTTTCATACTCCTTTTTTAATATACAGGCTCTCTTTTCTGTACAGACTTCTATTCTCCATGAGTTCTTTTACTGCCAGGATCCATGGGCTGCTGCCGCTGTTTAGTATAGCCACCTCCATTTCCTCCCTTCTCTTTAACAAGCAGTGCAGTGCTTAAGAGCTTGGGCTCTACACTCACCGTGTGACCTTCAACTCCCCTTGAGCCATGGTTCCCTATCTATAAAACGGGGTAACAGTAGGCTGTTACAAGTGAGATACTGGGTATTACACACTTCAGCAGGGTATCTCAACCCTGGCCCTAATGGGCAAGGTAATTCCTTGTTGGGGGGCATGGAGGGGAGCTGTCCAGTGTACCGTAGTACTGTAGGATGTTTAGTGGTATCCCTGGCCAGTAGTGGGCCTCTCCTCTGCTGCTCCAGATTGTGACAACCAAAAATGTCTCCAGACGTTGCCAAAGGAACCTAGGGGGAGCATGATGCCACCAGCTTTGTTGTTCTTTCTCAAGAATGCTTCGGCTATTTGGGGTCTTTTGTGGTTCCACACAAATTTTAAGATCATTTGTTCTATTTCTGTGAAAAATGCCACTGTAATTTTGATAGAGATTGCAATGAATCTGTAGACTGCTTTGGATAGTATGGACATTTTAAGAATATTAATTCTTCCAGGGGTGCCTGGGTGGCTCAGTTGGTTAAGCATCTGCCTCCGGCTCAGGTCATGATCCCAGGGTCGGGCTCCCTGCTCAGTGGGGAGTTTGCTTCTCCCTCTCCCTCTGCCCCTCTCTCTGCCTCAAATGAATAAAATCTTTTTAAAAAATGAATATTAATTCTTCCAATCCATGAGCACCAAATATCTTTCCATTTATTTGTGACTTCTTCAATTTCTTTCATCAATGCCTTATAGTTGTCAGGGTACAGGTCTTTTACCTCCTTGGTTAAACTTATTCCTAGGTACTTTATTGTTTTTGATGCAGTTGTAAATGGGATTGTTTCTTAACTTCTTTCTGATAGTTCATTATTAATATATAGAAACACAAGATATTTGTAACTGATTTTGTATCCTGAAATTTTACTGAATTCGTTAATTAGTTCTAAGAGCTCTTTGGTCGACTCCTTAGAGTTTTCTATGTATACCATGCCCCCTGAAAATAGTGACAGTTTTACTTCCTCCATTCCAATTTGGATCCCTTGCATTTCTTTTTCTCGCCTAATTACTCTGGCTACGACTTCCAATACTATGTTGAATAAAAGTGGCGAGAGTGGGCATGCTTGTGTTGTTCCTGATCTTAGAGGTAAACTTGCGGCTTGTCATGGAGTATGTTAGCTGCCAGACATTTGAGAATTCACAGAAATTAAGCGTAAAATAAGTGAGTGTTCAAACAAATGTGTTCATATTAGAGAAATCAGAAGAAAAGCAAATCACTGCAAGAATGAGAGCTGCTAAGAACACCAAGTACATGTCTAGACTCGAATATGCTGAGGAGCCTCCATTTCAGGATGTCTTTGCTTCCCAAACTACATTTTAATATACTGAACATCATAACAAACAAACAACTGCTTTCAAACTTGTCATCAACTTCTGTCAGAACTACAAATTTTCAACAAATCTCAGCTCACAAAGATAACCCACCTCCTTACCTCTTTCATCCTGAAGAACGCCATTCCTGTCAGCAGCGAGTCTGAGCCTGCCTGGTGTTGCCTTCCAATTCTCTGCAAATCCAACTGATCAGCAACTTCCTGAAGACCACCCTGCAGATGTAAAGAAAACAAAGATAATATTTCAGACCCACCACTCCTCTACTGGAGTCAACTAAGTCCACTTTTTAGTTTAATTCTTTTGGTGATGACAAGTGGGAACAGGCCATTTACTAAGGCCTTACCCCAGCAATATTCCCTTTCTAGCCCTCCAAACAATACACTGTGTTATATTTCACTTTTCACTCCTTCCTTTTATATATCATTAATTGTGTCAGACCTCTGCCCCGTAAGCCCTAACGGGTCCATAAAACGAGATTGAGGAAATAAATACCAATCCAATTCTAGACAGAAAATCTCTTATGTCAACAATTTATTAGGGTGCTAAGTTCTTGATCTAGGGTTAAGAACCCCTCTGAGAATCTGGTACACTACAGACCCCATGTATAACAAACTACATATACGCTTCACACTGCCAACTGTTTCACTAGGTTTGTGGGCCTAAGTGAAGAACGCCTCCCTCAGAATAAGAGAAGCAGAAGCCTCCCTTTATGCCTGGATTAAAGACATTCACCACACAAATCCCTGTGCCAATCAGCTCTATATACACCCACTCCAGCATAATGTTGGCACCTAGCAAGCACTGAAGAATACATAAGTAGCAATAAATAATAAATACTAATAATTTCTAAAAATAGTGATAAAGCAAAATGACAAGGCTGCTTTGTCTTTTTTTTTTTTTATTGTTAAGAAAAATATTGTGTAGGGGCACCTGGGTGGCTCAGTCGTTAAGCGTCTGCCTTCGGCTCAGGTCATGATCCCAGGGTCCTGGGATCCAGCCCCGCATCGGGCTCCCTGCTCCGCGGGAAGCCTGCTTCTCCCTCTCCCATTCCCCCTGCTTGTGTTCCCTCTCTCGTTGTGTCTCTCTCTGTCAAATAAATAAATAAAATCTTAAAAAAAAAAAAAAAAAAAATATATATATATATATATATATTGTGTACCTTAAGATTTTTGCAACTCTTCATCAGGTATTTCACATCATAAATGGATGGGAAAAAAAGGTTCAGAATATGGAAGAATTCATGTTCCTCTTCTGGCAAACGAGAATCCGTAAGTAACTTTACCATGTAGCCAAAATCATAGCCACTACAAGAGAGAATGAGGCAATGAGGTGAAAAAGCAGCAATTACCAGACCCCAGAGTCAACTGCTTCATTTCTCAAAACTTAATGGTGCTACCTTGTGAGTAACTTTCAGTCTTCCAAAGTACTTTATCCTACTGTAATCTGAACTTTCCCTTAAATAACAACAAACCAGACTAATATGAGAGACATATAAGAGAACCCAAGGAGTTATAAATGTGGGTTTTATTCATCATAAACTTCAGGCCAGCCATTTAAAGGACAAGAAAAAGATGATCAAGTGCTTCGATCTTCCCCACCCTCCATCATTCCACTTGGAACATACCCACTGATAGCCATGTGACGGAGCCCAGTAGTGCATGAAACAAACCAGTATGAGCTCCAAAGTATTTTTTGAAAAACTGAAACATGGGCAAATTACCATTTGAACTCCGTAACTGCTTCATAAGTGACCAAAAGAAGATAGCCAGTAGGACTGCAGAAATAATATAAGCATTCAATTCCCTGCTCCCAAAGCAAGAGAAATACACATTATCTGGGACTGACCTATGAAATGAAAGCCATTTGACGTTGTCACAGAGAACCACCCCTGATGTCATAAGCAGTTCTGCAAAGTGCAATGTGTCAATCCCTTCCTCTTCATGCTTCTGAAATTGCAGTCCAGAGTTAGCAAGGAGATCTATGGAATCCTGGGAGTACATGTCCTCTCTAAAAAAGAAGGTATTCACTTCTTAGCTGGTGGATAATCTAAGAGAAGTAGTGGGCAGCAATATCAACATGATCTTATAATTACAGAACAAGTATTCTCGAAATGCTTTCATAATTTAAGAATAGATCAATTCATTCTTTCCAGTACTCCAGCAAGCATGCAAAGTAGATTTATCTCTGTGGCTGATGGAAAAGTGAGACTTGCCCCCACAAAATGAATTTCTTAATTATGAAAGATCCACATTTCCCCATTGTTTGTTTGTTTGTATTTGTTTTTGAAGATTTCTATTTATTTCAGAGATAGAGAGCACAAGGAGGGGAAGCAGGAGAGGGAGAAGCAGTCTCCCCACTGAGCAGGGAGCCTGATGCAGGGCTCGATCCCAGGACCCTGGAATCATGACCTGAGCCAAAGGCAGATGCTTAACCGACTGAGCCACCCAGACACCTCAACATTTCCCCATTGTTTACAGAAAAACAGAATCAACCAATACAAAAATATTTAGATTACCAGAAAATTTTTTAAAATGTTCTTATAATGTTACATCATAGAAATAACTGTTAATAACTCAGTTTATGTATCCTTGAAGGCTATTTGCTCTACCTACACATACACACCTCCATCCCTATATCTACACAGCACAGACCATCTTTCCAGACCAATGCTCATAGATATACCACATCCTTTGCAACTCTGGCATAATATTCCACAGCAAAGATACATCCATCAGTTTAAACAGAGGAATATTTACAATACCACATATTACAAAAGTAGGGAAATAAATTATGTAACTCCTTTTCCACTAGATTTCACTGTTTTTACATTTGTTTTTCAGATAAACTTAGGACAACTCGGAAAAAGAAAAAACAAACCTAATCTTAAATTTTTCCTACTAGGGCGCCTGGGTGGCTCAGTTGTTAAGCATCTGCCTTTGGCTCAGGTCATGATCCCAGGGTCCTGGGATCGAGTCCCGCATCAGGCTCCCTGCTCAGCAGGAAGCCTGTTTCTCCCTCTCCCACTCCCCCTGCTTGTGTTCCTGCTCTCGCTGTCTCTCTCTCTGTCAAATAAATAAATAAAATCTTTAAAAAAAAAAAATTTTTTTTTCTACTAAATTAAAACCAGTGTTGAATCACATTGTTTTGTTTCACCTAAAACAAGCATTGTTTTAAACACATACATAAACTCTACAATAACAAACAACCCTTATTTTCCTTTGTGTATTAATTACCATTAAGGCATAAATAATAATAGGCTTTGGCAATGGACTAAAAAAAAATGCAGTTAAAGGAAAGATCCAGATCATCACCCCAAATTATTTCTGAACCTCAAAGAAATCTCCAAAGTACATGAACAATCAAAAAATTATTCCTGAGTTATAATGCTCCTGGTGCTGTTAAATAAAGCACTACTTGAGTACTGTGGCCCAATCAGAAATACACTAAAACTACCTCATACAATCAGCAAAATGATAGTCTCTCCTAAATTTTCCCCTTAAAAAATTACATCATCCTGGGGCATATGGGTGGCTGTCAGTTAAGCATTTGACTCTTGTCATGATCTCAGGGTCTGAGATCGAGCCCTGCACCAGGCTCTGCACTGACTGCAGACTCCCTCTGCCCCTCCCCAGCCCTCCCCCGCATGCACATGCACGCTCTCGTGCGTGCTCTCTCTCTCAAAAAAGAAAGAAAAAAAAATTACATCATCCTCAAAAAATTAAAAACAAACTACCAAATGATCCAGCAATCCCACTTCTGTGTATATATCCAAAAGAATGAAAAGCACGGTTGTGAAAATGTTTGCACATCCACATTCATAGCAGCACTACTCCCAACAGTCAAGAGGTGGAAGAACAGATAAACAAAATGGGGTCTAAATATGCAATGGAATATTATTCAGTCTTAAAAAGGAAGGAAATTCTGCAATATGCCACAACATGGATGAACCTTAAGGATATCATGCTAAGTGAAATACGCCAGTCACAAAATGACAAATACTGTATGATTCCACTTATATGAGGTAACCAAAACAAATTCATAGAAACAGAAAGTAGTAATGTGGTTCACCACGATCTGGAGAAGAAAAAGGGAGAGTTGTTCAATGGGTAGAGTGTCAGATTTACAAGATGAGAAAGTTCTGGGGGTCTGCTTCACAACAACACAAACATACTTAATACTACTGAACTGCAGACTTAAAAATGGCTGAGATGGTAAATTTTATGTTATGTGTTTACCGTATTTTAAAAACATCAAAATTCACCCACTATCAGATAGGCTTCAGTTTCAACTACCCTTAATTAACATCTACTCATTCCCTTATTTCTTCTATTATGAAAAATAATAATAATCCTGTTTTACAGTTAAGGAAACTGAATTACAGAAGGTAAAATTACTAACCCCAAATCACCCAGATGAAAAATGGCAGAACTACAATTCACCTAACTGGAGAATTAACTTTACTTTTTTGCTGTAAATAGCCTTATTAAGCTATAATTCACACATTAAACATTTACTCATTTAAAATATACACTTCTGGGCACCTGGGTGGCTCAGTCGGTTAAAAATGTCTGCTTTCAGCTCAGGTCATGATCCCAGGGTTCTGGGATCAAGTCCCGCATCGGGCTCCCTGCTCATCAGGGAGCCTGCTTCTCCCTCTATCCCTCCCCCGTTTGTGATCTCTCCCTCTCTCTTCCTCCCTCCCTTTCTCTCTCTCTCTCTCTCTCTCTCGGATAAATAAAATCTTTTTAAAAAATAAAGTACACACTTCAGGGTGCCTGGGTAGCACAGTCAGTTAAGTGACTGACTCTTGGTTTCGGCTCAAGTCATGATCTCAGGGTCATAACATGCATCAGGCTCTACCCTCTGCATGGAGTCTGCTTAAGACTCTCTCTCCCTCTTCCTCTACCCCTCCAACCCCCACCCCCATGCACACACTCTCTCTCTCAAATAAATCTTTTTTTAAAAATTTAAAAAATAGAGTCGCCTGGGTGGCTCAGTCGGTTAAGCATCTGCCTTTGGCTCAGATCATGATCCCAGAGTCCTAGGATCGAGCCCTGCATCAGGCTCCCTGCTCAGCGGGGAGCCTGCTTCTCCCTCTGCCTGCCGCGCCCCCTGCTTGTGCACTCTCTCTGTCTGGCATATAAATAAATAAAATCTTAAAAAAAAAATTTTTTTAATAAAGTATACAATTCAATCACTTTTAGTTATTTTCAGAGTTGTGCAACCACCCATCATGGTCAATTATAAACCATTTTACTACCTCAAAAAGAAAACCCATACCCATTATGCAATCACTCCCCACTACCCTATAATCTCACCACCCCCCTACATCCTAGACAACCACTAACCTATTCTGACTCTATCAATTTGCCTATTTTGAACATTTCATATAAACAGAATCCTACAATATGTGGTCTTTTGTGTCTGGCTTCTTTCCCTTAGCATGTTTTCAAAGCACATCAATATACAACATATATTACTACTACTTTCCTTTTACTGTCCAATAACATTCCATGGCATGGATATACCATATTTGTTTTATCCATCAGCTCACAGACATTTGGATTGTTCCCACTTGGGGCCTAACTCCACATTTAACCTTGTGAGAAACTACCTGTTTTCCAAAGAGGCTACACCATTTTACTTTCCCAATAGCAATATATGAGGGTTCTAATTCTCTACACCCTTGCCAACATTTGTTGTGTCTTTTTTATTACAGCCACCTGGTGGGTATAAAGTGGTCTCTCACTGTCATTTTGATTTGCATTTCCCTCATGACTAATTATGGTGACCATCTTTTCACGGGTTTATTAGCTATATCTATATCTTCTCTGGAGAACTGTCTATTCAGATCTGATACCCATTTTTAACTGAGTTGTCTTTTTATTGCTGACCTGCAAGAATTCTTTAAGGGGGACTTTACTTTCTGAGATTCCTTATTCCATCCTCTATTTGAATGCTGTGCCCAACCCTTACCTGGTTTCAATGGAAACAAAACTTCATATTAATAAAGTCAGTTAGAAATCACAGTCTGCACAAATGTAGCAGATCTAAGAACAACACTGAGAAATGTTTCAGACACTTACGTAAGGTTAAATTTGAAGTTGAACTGCCAAGTGTTGATTCCAGAAGGATATTCTCCCTTTTCGTTTGTGAATGTAAGGCCCAGCTGGATAATTTTTAAAAGGTCAACATTGCACCGTAAAAGCTGATACTGGTAATCTATGGAACTACGAAATTCACCAATTGGTCGTACGACAACACCTGGAAATTCTGTGTCCTAGAAAAGGAAAAGGTCTCTCATCATAAGGTTTCACAAAACAGTAGATGCTGAATTGATCATTCTTAAATATTATCTTAATTTATAAAAGTTATGTGACAAGACCCAAGCTTGGGCACAAATACCTATATTAAAATACTGATCTCGGGCGCCTGGGTGGCTCAGGTGGTTGAGCGACTGCCTTCGGCTCAGGTCATGATCCTGGAGTCCCAGGATCGAGTCCCGCATCGGACACCCTGCTCAGCAGGGAGTCTGCTTCTCCCTCTGACCCTCCCCCTTCTCATGTGCTCTCTCTCTCTCATTCTCTCTCTCAAATAAATAAATAAAATCTTTACAAAAAAAAAAAAATACTTATCTCATTGATATCTACACAAATAGCACTAGAATCATGAAGTTTTGCGCAGCAACTTGGAGATCCTACGCAGGATGTGAGTTAGAGTAGGTGACTAACTACAGATCAATTAAGAACATTTTACATTCATATACAGTGAATTAAAAAAAGTTTAGGTTGAGGGGCGCCTGGGTGGCTCAGTGGGTTAAGCCGCTGCCTTTGGCTCAGGTCATGATCTCAGGGTCCTGGGATCAAGCCCCACGTCGGGCTGTCGGGCTCTCTGCTCAGCAGGGAGCCTGCTTCTCTCTCTCATGCTTCCTCTGTGCTCTCCCTCTCTCTCTCTCTCAAATAAATAAATAAAATCTTTAAAAAAAAAAAAAAAAGCTTAGGTTGAGAACAATGGATGAATAAAAATACAAATAGAGGGAAATGAAACAGCCATTCAGAAAAAAACAATAGCTACATTTACCATGAGTAAAAAGCCTGGAACAAGATCACAGGCAGTTTTAAATACAAGGCTAAAGACTTACTGCTTATGAGTAACAGGGACTAAAGCAAACTAGACAGTGCACGGCTCCTCTAGAAGAGGCCTTAATATCACCATGACACACATCTGCCTCTCCCACCACTCAGTATCAGGCAGGACTGTGAATCCTGTAATGCCAGATCTTCCCATTTTTTTCCAGAGATGCCAGATATCTGGACTTTAAAAGAGATCTCTTAATTTTTACATGCTGATAGCTAATTTTTAAAAACCATTTTTAAACACCATTTTAAAAAAACCATTTCAAATTCACCATATCTGCGGGACAGATGTGCCCTATGGGCTGACATAACTTCTGCCTTAAACACTATTAAACACAAAGTAACATTACAGAAAATCTAAGCTACTAGAGGTTATATCCTTCTCAGACACAATGACTACCTTGACGTTTCATAAAAGCATCACAACCTTCCACCAAGTTTAATTTACCATGGCTTTAGTGTAATCCTTGCTTTCAAAATCTCACACTGAATATCCCCTAAGTCCATAGTAGAAAGTGAGTCAAACAGAGTTGAGCTCTTTACCATGGCAATATAACTGTAACTGAGCACAATTTCTCGGATCTTCCTCATCTCTTCTTCTAGATTGCTGGCCCAGACTTCACAGATAACCTGACTGTTCTCCACAAGTGCTGCAGGCATCTTGAAGAAACTTGCGAAGTCGCTTTCAGCTGACCGTTAGAGGGTAAACCGATGCTTGATCTGATCTAGATTCAAAAACATTATTTTAAAATCACATAAATTTACACGCTGGCATAATGTCAACAAAACAAAGATGAAAAAAAAAAACCACTTCATCAGTTTAAGCCAAAACATTAAGACTATTATATTTATCTTCATTCTCCATTTTATATGGTGGGGAAACTTGCCTTTGTCAAGACAAAGATAGACACACACACACACACACACACACACACACACACACCACATACACACACAGTTCTTTGGCCCAAAGAAACTAAAATTACTTCAGAAATCTGAAGAAACTGGGGTGCTGGGCTGGCTCAGTTGGTAGAACATGCAACTCCTGATCTCAGGGTTGTAAGTTTGAGACCCATGTTGGGTGCAGAGATTACTTAAAAATAAAATAGGAAGGAAGGAAGGGAGGGAGGAAGGGAGGGAGGGTAAGAAACTTTTGCCCAAGCTGCCCTTTAGCACAGAAGTGAAACCACTACCGTAAACAAGTATTTGAGCCCTTTTCAGACTATCTAAAGACTAAAATAGGTCCCAGTGACCACAAATATTCCCTTATCTATGACTTTCACAACACTTTGCACAGAGACCAAATCATGGAAACATTTTTAAGGAATCACTTTAGCCAGTTTAAATGTACTGGCGGGGGGCGGGGACCTGGGTGGCTCAGCCATTAAGCATCTGCCTTCTGCTCAGGTCATGATCTCAGGGTCCTGGGATCGAGCCCCACATCAGGCTCCCTGCTCAGCGGGAAGCCTGCTTCTCCCTCTTCCCCACTTGTGTTCCCTCTCTCGCTGTGTCTCTGTCAAATAAATAAATAAAATCTTTAAAAAATAAATAAACAATAAATAAACAAACAAAATAAATAAATAAATAAATAAATGTATGTACTAGGATCTTTGAAAGCCTGAAAGTATGTAGACCTAAACTCTCATACGTAAGTCTTAACAAATACATAGTGAATATGTTCATGGGACTCCTCCCTCTGCCCCCTATAAAAGGGGAAATTCTTTTTCTCCACAATCCAAAAGTCAAATATAACTAGAGGCAATTAACTAACTTAATATAGTGCCTCTTTAGACTTGTGCAAATAGATCATGAAGTTAGGGATTTAAGTGGTAAAAACCATCGCCATCTCCTAATTTGAAACTTTAACCACCACAATGAAAATAAGAATTGGAATTTTTTTTTTTGTAAAGATTTTATTTGACAGAGAGAGACACAGCGAGAGAGGGAACACAAGCAGAGGGAGGGGAGAGGGAGAAGCAGGCTTCCCGTGGAGCAGAGAGCCCGATGCGGGGCTAGCTCCCAGGCATGACCCGAGCTGAAGGCAGACGCCTAACGACTGAGCCACCCAGGTGCCCAAGAATTGGAATTACTAATGTCTACTTTTAAACACATAATAATATAAAGAAACTAAGCAATTCAACAACAGGAATAGAGAAGACGGCAAGTATAAATAATTCAGCCAGAAAGCATAATGAGTTATAGTTCATATTCTGGGAGTAAACTATGGAGGGGAACAGTATTCTGCAAGATAAAACTCAACATGATTCAGCTTCAGAGTAATGCTGTTATTATAATAATGAGATGCTTAGTTACAAAAAGACCAAAGAAGCTTATTGTAATGGCCTTTATTTAAAAAGGCAACCCCACCACATGGACCCTCAACGTAAGAGTGGGCTACAGTATATAGATATATATTCAGAGGAAAATTCCTAGAAACAGTAAAATTAATCTTTACTTCCTACTTTCAAGACAGGCAAATGCAACAATAAGAATCTAGATCAAAACAAAATTGTCATTCTCAAATGTCATCATTTCTCTGAGAAAATTCTGAGAAACTGATCTTTTGGTTTGTCAGCAACCCTGAAAGATTCCATTTATTTAAGGTACACAACACTTCAACAGATGTTTTTCTGAAATTATAATAGACTATAATTACTCTGAAACTTAAGTAGACTGTGGTAACTTCCTAACAAATATGGGTGGGCACTTCCTTTTTTTTTTTAATTCCAGCAATTTTTTTTTTAATTTTGTTTATTTCTTTGAGAGAGGGAGAGAGAGCATGAGAAGGGGGAGGGTCAGAGGGAGAAGCAGACTCCCTGCTGAGCAGGGAGCCAGATGTGGGACTCCATCCTGGGACTCCAGGATCATGACCTGAGCCAAAGGCAGTCACTTAACCAACTGAGCCACCCAGGCACCCTGGGTGGACACTTCTTGAAGGCAGAAACCATTTCTTCTCATTTCAGTCCTGTACACGATGGGCATGAATTAAAGGCTTGCAAATGAACAAATAAAGAACATCCGTAAAGGGCAGAAGTTCAAACTGAGGGTGGAGTAAATTCCATGATATGACCATAATTAAGAAAATGTTAGGACTGATTAGATTCTAAACTGTGTTTAAGGTTTAAGGTTTTCCCCGGCAGGAGGGCAGAAAGCCATTTCTATGCCCATTAATATTAAATCAGTACCACTTCACTTCCTTATTTTCCTAACTTAAACAATGCACTTCCTTTTTGGTGTCATTTCAAGCACAACCATAAACTACTTTAGGGGAAGTGGGTATGACTATGAAGACATTTCCATAAAAGCCAAACAGCAAAAGGGACCCAAGCAAAAAAATGCCTTTGGTCTCGAAGCAGAAAAAAGCAGGGTTATAAAGAAGACAATTAGGTATTTACACTAAACCCTTA
The DNA here is from genome assembly GCF_964656455.1 of Halichoerus grypus. NCBI lineage: Eukaryota > Metazoa > Chordata > Mammalia > Carnivora > Phocidae > Halichoerus > Halichoerus grypus. The sequence continues at coordinate 45,467,180 of NC_135713.1, read as the reverse complement.
GAACCGGGCTCCCCAGCTAAGAAGCTCTTAAGGTTGTGTCAAAAGAACTCAGGAAATAATCTGAGTAAAATATAAAAATATTTTATATATATATAAAAGATAATAGAAACACCATTATGAATAGTCACTACAATGTCTTCAAACTTCTAAGACAGTTCACTATGAACTCATGGATTTATTTTTTTTAAGACTTTATTTATTTGAGAGAGAATGAGAGAGCACAAGCAGGGAGAGCAGCAGGGGTGGGGGGGGCGCCTCAATCCCAGGGCCCCGGGATCATGACCTGAGCCCAAGGCAGATGCTTAACCAACTGAGCCACCCAGGCACCCCTGAACTCATAGATTTAAACCTGAGAAAATAAATTTTATTGGTCACCAATGGAGAATGCTAGTTAATTTATTTTTTAAAAGTATGTATCTTGTCTTTCCTATATAAATCGTACTAAGTAACTAAAGAGTTGAGGGAAAGTTTCTTTTAATAGAAGTTATAAAGCTAACAAATACAGAATGATAGAATATCACTGTTTTGTAGCTCCTAAAGAATTCATAGATCTGGGCAATAATCATAATGGCATTTATATGGAATATTCAGAAAAGGTAAATCTATAAAGGCAGAAAGTAGACTACAGCAATGGAATGGGAACGGGCATTAACTGTAAATGGCATGAGATATTTTACTGAGGTGATGGAAAGGTTACCAAACTCAACTACCTGATGACTGCACAACTCCGTAAATTTACTAAAAATTGCTGAACTCTAGTTTTATAGTATGTAAATTATACTTCAATAAAGTTGTTAAAAGTATCATAATGGCTGCAATAACCACAGAAAGAGACAACCAGGCATTATGTGCCTCCTGAGAGAACACATCACCACTATGAAATTACACTTGCCAAAAAAAAATCAAACTTGAGGGGCAGCTGGATGGCTCAGTTGGTTAAGTGTCCCACTCTTGATTTCGCTCAGGTCATGATCTCAGAGTCCTGGGATAAAACCCTGCAACAGGCTCCGTGCTCAGCGGGGAGTCTGCTTGGGATTCTCTGCCTCTCCCTCTGTCCCCACTCCCTCCCCCGACTCATGCCTGGGGGGGGGTGGCCAGCATGGTCGCTTGCGCGCTCTCTCTCTAAAATAAATAAAATCTTAAAAAAAAAAAAATCTAACTTGAGGGGCATCTGGGTGGCTCAGTCGTTAAGTGTTTGCCTTCAGCTCAGGTCACGATCCCAGGGTCCTGGGATTGAGCCCCACATCGGGCTCCCTGCTCAGCGGGAAGCCTGCTTCTCCCTCTACCAGTCCTCCGGCTTGTGTTCCCTCTCTCGCTATGTCTCTGTCAAATAAATAAATAAAATCTTTAAAAAAAAAAAATCTAACTTGAATCTGACCAAACCTCTAGACCAATTTACAGGAAATAAATAGGACAGAGGAACAGGTTAAATGACACCACAGAAAGGCAATCAGCAAAATCCAGAAACTACTGTGGGAAACTACAGAATAACCCAACTTCAACAAATTGCAAGAAATAAAAATAGAAGACTCTCAAGAGACTTATCAACCAATCAAAATCTATAGGCCCTAATTAGATCTTTAAACAAACTGTTAGAAATTTTTTTTAAAAGTGACATTTTCAAGACAAAAGTCTGAACAATTGCTGGTTTGGTTTTTTGTTTGGGGTTTTTTTACTTTTTTTGGTGTTATATTGTCATGGTTTTTTTAAAAAGAGTCCTTATCTTTTAGAGATAATGCGAAACAGATATAGGTGATATGATACGAAATGTGGGGTTCTGCTTCAAAATTAACAGTGGAGAAATCTCACAACAACTTTGTACAGTGGTATCTTCCTCTACATTTTACAGATAAGAAAACTAGGGATGCCTGGGTGGCTCAGTTGGTTAAGTGTCTGCCTTCAGCTCAGGTCATGATCCCGGGGTCCTGGGATCATGCCCAGTGTCGGGGTCCCTGCTCAGCAGAGAGTCTGCTTGTCCCTCTCCCTCTGCCCCTCCCCCCAGCTCAGACTCTCTCTGGCTTTCTCTCTCTCAAAAAAATAAATCTTAAAAAAAAAAAAGAAAACTGAAATTCAGAGACATTATAATATTTTGAAAGGCACTATCATGACTTCCACTTCCAAGAAAATTTTTTTACAAAAGCTAAGCCACAGGGCTTAGATGGTGGCTCAGATCATGAGTCCTGGGATGGAGCCCCGCATTGTCAGGCTCCCTGCTCAGCAGGGAGTCTGCTTCTCCTTCTCCCTCTGCCCCTCCTCGCGGCTCGTGCTCTCTCACTCTCAAATAAATAAATAAAACCTTAAAAAAAGCTAAGCTAGTTTCAAAAACCTAACCCTTGTTACACATATCTGATAAATATGGAACACAAGTGCATACCACTGGCAAAAATATATAAGACGTCCTCGCACCAAACCCTTATCTAGGAAAATTGTGGGGAAATTGCTTGCAAATCCCAAAATGTAGTGCCACTCAAAAATTGAAAAGGAATCACAGTATGCATATTTAGCTTAGCATAAATTACTGGATATGCTAGACAAAGAGAAGAGAAATAAGAATAAATGATGTCAGTTTTGCCTGCTGCTTTCCACTCAGTGAGCGCATGCTCCACAAGGATCCCAAGATGGGAATCACAAACATACTGTTCTCCTTGGTTAGTCTTCCTCCTTTTAAGCCTCTCAGTGCCAGCAGGGCACAGTACACCTCACAATATGGAAGGACTCTATCCCATTCAAATATGTTTATTTGTGCAATATAGCCCCAGAAGGTAAGCTACTTTTTCTGAGTTGCAACCAGAGAAACAGTAACAAGTTTGAAAGCTGAAGGAAAAACTATGCTAGATTTACTGAGAAACAGAATGTCCATCTGTAACTTTACACCTTCCTAAGGAATTTTTAAGAATAACTATGATCATAGGCAAAGTTTCCCTCACAGGCTGACATTAAACCTTGACTCCCACTTGAGCTACTCCACTCTATGAAAATGTGACTCCCACACGAGCTACTCCACTCTATATGAAAGCAAAACACAAGCTCTGATACCTGCTGTTTCCCAATACTGGACTGTTCAAGAAGGAAAGGTCACACACACATTACTGAGGTCCCTGCCTTGTGCTGATCTGCAGTAAAATCTGTGCAGACCGCTCTTGCTGACCTGTAGTGTAAACTTCTCCAAAACAAAGCTCCTATTTACCCAGGAAAGCTCTAAAGAGCAACTACGAATAAAGCCAACCGAAAGCTTTCTCTGCAAGCAATCCAGAGTACCAGGTCTTGCTTAGGAAAAGAATGTTTGGTTTTTCCGGTTTTGTTTTAAGCCTAAGCTTGCAAGGAGACAATAAACATCACTTCCCTATTCTAGAGAACTGAACAAAGACTTTGCCGCGCAAGGATAAGATGGAAAAGGAAGTAGGAGCAAGTGAGAAGAAATGGCAGCAGCTCGGAAGAGGGTCCTCTCTATACACGGCGGCGGTGGCCCTCGCCGTCCTCCATCACTCCTGCCCCCAGAACAGTGTCCGAGGACAACTACCCTGGACTGAACCGCAGTTCAACCAGTTCTTAAAACCAACCATGTGGGTCAGGCAATAGCTATGGTTCATAAACACAGAACGCAAGGAAAAGTTGTGGGGCCAAAAGAACCAAGAAGCGAGAGGCCCGCGAGGTTCCAAACTCAGGTCCTCTCCCTTACAGTCTCCCATCAACATTTTCTTCCTGTTCTGGATCACCGTCCCTCTCCAAACAACACTCATCCCGCCCCTTCCCTTATATCCACCTTTTTTTTCCCCCCAAAACAAAGATATTAAAATTACAGGCTTTCAGGCCAGAAAGACCTACGTTCGAACCCAGGCCACCAACTAGCCGTGTGGCTTTGCGTAAGTTACTTAACCTCTCTGGTGCCTCAGTTTTCCTATGTTGTAAAATGGGTTCAATAATATACACCTCGGAGGACTGTAGTAGAGGTTAACAGAATGAAGCATATAAGGTGCTTTATAAAGTCCTGGCACATAACACTAGAATATTATTATTGTGTGGTAGTGGTTGGTATTATTACCACTCTTCGATGGGCCTCTTTCTCTTTTCACACCCCCTGCCCCTCACTCACGCCCCCATCCCCCTTCTTCCCACAGGTCCCGATGGCCTCCCACACTCTCTCATCTCACGCTCCTCTCTGGTCAGCGCGGGCCCGCTTACCCTGAGCTGCTGGGCCCGCGAAGCGCGGACTGGCGGGCTGGCGGGCACAGGCCCCCGGGAGCAGCGGCGGCGGCGGCGGCCCCTGACCCGGCGCTCTCCGCCTGCCCCGGATCCGCTCCGGGAACCGAGCGGGCCAGTGAGATGGGCGCCCTCGTGCCCAGAGCAGCCTTACGTACTGCCCACCTAAAAACCTGGCCGAACCACTCTACCCGCTGGATCCTCCCGACTCGCCTGCTCCTTTAGCGTCACTCCAGACGCGCGCGCGCGCGCCTGATCCTGCCTGCTCCACCCCTTCTGCGCGCCCCGGAGACTGGGAGTGTTCGTCCAACCCGACCTCGCGAGAGCAACGCGCAGGCGCAAAACGAAGAGGGCGCCCCGAAAACAGCGGAGCGGGGCGGGGCGGCCTCCCAGGACGCTTGCGGAACAGGACCAGGGCTGGGCCTCGGCGCGTTAGTTGCACTGGCTCAATTCAATTAGCAACACCACGCTGTTTCGGTTCTCCTTCCGCGCGCCCAAAGGAGGGGCGTGGTCTAGAACTAGCCCCCGCTCGGGTGGGCCTGGCCCAGACGCCAAAGGCCGAGGAAGGGGCGTGGATCTTCTGACCAAATCCCCCAGATTGCAGCGCCCTCTCCGGCCTGCTTTGATGGACCGTTAAAATCGTCGGCAGGAACGGATCCTCACCCCCTTCCTTGTACTAATGCAGCCCCCTGGACCCCTCACTGACAAAACATCGATCTCGGCTTCCTTTCTGGCAAACAATTAGTTGGGGGTGGAGCAGCACCCCCAAACCGAGTCTGGGTGACGTCCGGCGAGACCCGCCTCCCTCCTCCCCGCCTCACAGAGTTGGCGGGCAGCGTTACCACAGCAACCGGCCCGCCAGGGCCTGCTCGAGTTACAAAGAAGACACGGCCTCCCGCGGGGGAAGAGGAGCTCGGAGACGGCGGGCGCTAGGCGGGCTCTGCACATTTTCCTTGCGAGAGCACTGGGCTTGGGCCTGGCTTAGGAGCCCCTAGAGCCTCCACCCGCCCCCTGATCCTCTGAACCCTGCTTGGAAAGGGGGCGGTCTGCCAGCGTCTGTCGGAGCGGGCTCGGCTGCAGCGCGGCCTCGCGTTTTCCTGCCGTGGCTTCCTGCACACAGCTGTCAATTCCGAGCCTCCCTCCTGGCCTCTCAGCTAGAGATCCACCCTGTCTCTGAGGCAGGTGCGGAGGGCCCAAAGCAGGGCTCTAGCCATAGCGCTAGGTGCCTTCCCTTGAAGGGGGCTGTTGGTAAGTGGATAGCAAATTTACTCCCAAGATACTGGGCCTTCTTGCTTTTAGACATTTCCTCCTAAGGGGGTTCTACAAAATCCTGCTTCCATTTCCGAGGCCGGAGGCAGAGCAGGCCTTCAGTGGCAATTTCAAACTGGATTCCCAAAAGTTATCCTCCGGGGAGGTGAACTCCCACCCCCAGTCCCCAGATTAGAGCATCAAATGCATTTCCGAACCCCACTCCTCTTGTCCCCTCCAGATGAGTGTCTGTCTGCTTATCTGTTGCATAGGGATGTAACTATCTCATAAGGTTGTTGCTGTATTAATAAATGGAAAAAACACCCCGCACTGAGGAAGATATGTAAGTCTATTCAATAAACAATTGTTTCTGGCCTGTCTCTGTTGCTATCCCGGAGATACTCATTGTGTTAGCTCCGGTGAAGGCTTAACAATCAGTCCATTGAGCAATACTGGCATGGAGAAAGCAGGCAAAACACTCCCACACTCCACCCATCTCGTGGGTTTATAGTCTTTCACCCGCTTGTAATTAGATTCTGGAGAGGACAGCCCTAGGAGGAGCTAGTCACATGAAGAGCATCCTCTGCAGTCCTTTCTTGGATTTTTGTTTTTTCCTGCACCACTGGGCCTGGTGTGCACTGAAACAATCAAACAGGAAACACACCATCTCCATTTCCCCAAACCCCTGCCCTCCACCCAGAACTGGGTGTTCATTTCTCAGGTTATTGAAGAGAAATGAAAAACACAGATGGCTTGTACTTCAGGAGGCATCGGAGTGTTTGCTGGAAACAAGGAAGTTCATGCTGTATTTATGCTACTGCAAAATTAGAATAATTGTGTAAATCACTAATCCTCAAAGGGAGGGAGGTCCCAAACAAATGAGAGGGTAGTTGGAGAAGAATACATTCAATAATATAATTTACTATTTGGGGAAAAAAAAATAGTTATCGTTTTTGGACTACAAACTATAAAAAGTAAGGCATGAACAAATCTCAGCTAGGAGATTATAGGCTAAATAAATTGAAACACTGGTTGTAAAATGGGTCTCCCAAGAAGATCCTTGGCCAGCCAAGCCTTTCTGTTATTCTTAAGTCTAAATACTAAATCTAATGGGATGCATTTCTTAAAGTATGTATAGGAAGATAAAATTTTATTTTATTTTTTTTTAAAGATTTTATTTATTTGACACAGAGAGAGAGAGAGAGCACAAGCAGGGGGAGCAGCAGGCAGGCAGAGGAAGAGGGAGAAGAAGGCTCTCTTGTGAGCAAGGATCTCAGGACCCTGGGATCATGACCTGAGCCGAAGGCAGCCACTTAACCAACTGAGCCAGCCACCCAGGAGCCCCTAAAATTTTAAATATATACAGTTGACCCTTGAACAGTGCAGGGGTTAGGGTATAACTTTTGACTCCCCCAAAACTTACATGTGGATTTTTTTCCATATGGCACAGTACTACAAATTCATTTTCTCTTCCTTATGGTTTTAACATTTTTTTCTAGCTTACTTTATTGTAAGAATACAGTATATAATACATATAATGTATAAGATATGTGTTAGGTGTTTATGTTATCAGTAAGGCTTCTGGTTAACAGTGGGCTATTAAGTGGACCCACACAATTCAAGGTCAACTGTTTTGGGGTTTGAAATATTTTGAAAATGGAAAAGAAGGTAAATGCCTCCCGGTTTGTTCCACTATAACCACCCTCTGAGCTCAAGTCTCAAAAACGTTTTTACCCATTCGAGTGCTGATATACCTAGATGCCTGTCAAGTGATTCCATCGTTAAAGGCCACCAACACACACCAAGCTTAGCCAAGGTCTGACACTTTGTATAATGTCTTTTATCAGCTTATACATTTACCTTTAAATTCAAATGAAGAATGCCCCCAGCTGGCTTTTTTCCTTGGTACAGAATAGAAAACCCGTCTTTTTTTTTTTTTTTTTTTTTTTTTTTTTTTTTAAAGATTTTATTTATTTATTTGAGAGAGAGAGCATGAGAGGGAGGAGGGTCAGAGGGAGGAACAGACTCCCTGCAGAGCAGTGAGCCTGATGCGGGACTCGATCCCGGGACTCCAGGATCATGACCTGAGCCGAAGGCAGTCGCTTAACCAACTGAGCCACCCAGGCGCCCCTAGAAAACCCGTCTTTGGACCCTTGGAAATTATCAAGATCATCAGACTTCCCCTAAATATAAAGCAAATGTCATGTTTCATAACTAAGCATTTGAGTATTGTTTCGATATTTTGATTTCAACCTGAAAAAAAAAAACAACACCTCTGTTCTTTGATGAAATCAGAGATCAGAGTTCTTTCTTTTATCTAGAAATAGACATCAAATCTATTTTATTCATATCTCATTTGATTTTCCTTCTCCCTCAGAGCCTACTAACATAACAAAATTTTTAAATCTACCCATAATAATCATCGACCTTTAAATTTCCAAATCTGTGAGGGTCCATAAAGATGTTCTAATACATTCCCCCAATTTAACAGAGAGGAACTAAGTAAAGTCACCCAGCTCCCAGAGATAGGACCAGGATTTGAGTCTTTTGATTCTCAGTCCAGGAGGAGATTAGGTGTTCATCCAGCGGGCTATATTTATGGTCCATTTGCTACATGCTGTGTCCTTTGTTGACCCTGGAGGATGCACTGGAAGCAGATGAGGTTCCTAGCCTTATGGAGCTTAACATTTGGTGGCAGGGACTGACAGTAAAACAGGTAAACAAGCATTCACGTAGGAAATAAAAGGATGATGATGATGATGCAGGAGCAGAAGGCTCGCTGAGGACCAGCCCAAAGCTGGCAGCCTACACCCCCCCCCATGTGGTATGGGTGACATTGTGCAGGCACTCCTGGCTGCCCTAAAGGAAAAACAAATGGTTAACTGATAGAGATCACAGTCTTGCAGGACAGGAGTCTCCCTCAGTTTACAAAAGTCTTAGCAATTTTACGAGGACAAAGCCTTTCTATCAATGGTCTAGCTTCCAGAAGGGAATGTAGATACAATTAAATGCCCTTATAACCTACAGCCCATTGACAGATACTTGAAGGGGGCAAAGTGTAATGTTTCTCCAGGAAGTTCCCAACTATCTTACTGTTAATGCCTTCCTAGAAGGAAAAACAACCTTAACTTGACAATGGCAAGACCTCTGGTATCCTGTGAGTCTTCTTTAACATACAAAAATCCTTTTGAAACCTCCCTTTTCCTTACCTCCCCCAACTCCCAAGTATATAATCAGCCACCCCTCAAAACCCCAGGGCAGCAGCTCTTTCTGCCCACAGGTCCTGTCCCTGTACTTTAATAAACCACCATTTTGCACCAAAGACGTCTCAAGAATTCTTTCTTAGTTGTCGGCTCCGGACTCCACCCCCCTGAACCTCACCTATATCCCAAAACCCCATCAATGAGTACTGGTGATAGCTATGATGAAAGAAACTAATGAGGTAAAGTGACAGAGAATAATTGGATTGAGGGAAGATAGGGGAAATTACTTAGGGGTCAAAGAAGGACAGATGAGGAAACAGACTCAGAGAAGCCAAAGTCATAAAGTTGGTGGATGGCAGTTTGAACCCAGACCCACTTTCTTCCAGGATCTCTGGACCTCTTCTCAAGAGCACTTCCTTTAAAGGAGAGCAGCCGGGAGGGGGATGGCTGAGGTGACCTTGAAATAACAAGAGCAATTCCTCAAAGGCAGGATGGAGAGAAAACCCAGGAGGACCAGAGAGAGATTCTCATTTATGCAGGTTCTGCTGAGGACCTACTGTGTGCCAGAGTTATGCCATAGAAATACATAAAGCTCTTACTTGAAATGATTATAGAAAAAAAATTGCCTGCTACTCTAGGGAAGCACTGACCACATAAGCTAAAAAAGTTCGGAAAGAAAAGAACCAGAGGTAGAATAATGGGCAGGATCGGGAAGGAAAATCTGGATGGAAAAGTCTATGAGCAATGACATAGAGGTAGGGATAACAGAAAGTAGAAAAAAAATATTTTTGCACATAGTAAGTGATCGATAAACGTTTACGCATGACAGTGGTACTCGGAGCATTAGAAAATTGGAAGTAGTGGGGAATAATGTTATATAAGAGGAGCTAGATTAAGATGGGCATTGGATCAGGTAGCAAGGTTGAGCAGTGCACGAGACAGACTTGGTTGTGGGGGAATATATACATTATATAAATATCTGGAATATTGAAAAAAATATTGTTACCTCCAAAAGGAGAGAGGAGGGAAAACATGAGCAAGTTGTACAAAATGTAATTAATTTGTGAGCAAGCAAGCATTGCGTGTTTCCTGAGCCCTTGCATTGTGCCAGGAATTAGGCAAGGAAGGATAACTAACACATGGTCCTTGGTCCTTTTTTTTTTTATTTTGCCAAATAATGACACATGTAGGTAATGGGTCAGCATGAGCCATTAAAAAGAATGTGGTAACTCTTAAAGGAACTATATGGAACAATTTCCATGTTTGCGTGCTGAGTGGAAAATAGCAAGGAGCAGAAGAAGCATATATAGTGTGCTGTTTCTAAGGAAGAGGGGGAGACATGCATGTTTGTATTTAGATAGACAAGCTCTGGATGGGTATACAAACATTGGTCACAGGGGTGTCTCTTAGGAGAATTAGGGGACTGGAGAAGAGTATAAAAAGGCATTTTACTATACACTCTTCGATATTTTTGTATTTTATATCAGTTGCACATATTGCCTCTCCAAAAATAATTTTTAGAAATTTACAAACAAAACTCAGTTCTTTTTCAAAGGTGCTCACCATTTCATGTTATGGATCCTGTATCCTCATGTTACCTGTTTCAGTCAACAAGTACACTTAACCTCCAAAGGTGTACCTTTCCTGCACCTAGACTCACTAGTAATAGTTGATGCATCTTTCCTCCCTTGCCTGCCCTCAGCAGCAACAGAAGTAATAAAAAATGAGCAAATGAGATCCTCTGGTCCATGTAACCTTTTTATCCACTTGGACTGCCCACCACAGTATCTGATACCCACATCTTTTATTTATTTATTTATTTATTTATTTATTTATTTATTTATTTTAAATTAATCTTTTTGCCCTCTTTCTTTCTTTCTTTATTTTAAATTAATCTCTTTGCCCAAGGTGGGATTTGAACTCAGGACCCAGAGATCGAGTTGCAGGCTCCATCCACTGAGCCAGCCACGTGCCCCATTTTTTTTTTTAATTTACTTATTTATTTTTGATAGCCACATCTTTTAATGCACCTGCCTCCCTGGGACAGCAACATCTTAAGCTGAGGAAGATGAAGGAAGTTTTTAAAAAGAAGGGGAAAAAAGCCCCGAGTTTGGCCAGATGCGCTCTTTCAAGCTCCTACTTGAAGTGCGCATTTGCTCTTGGCTTTAAGGAGATGTCCTTCGGGAAGAAGGGCGTTTTTTGTCTCCAGTCCACGCAGACCCAAACTTTTTCTCTGGTCACGTGCCTGGCCCGAGCCAGTGGGCTGCAGGGTAACTCGATCACCGCGACCGGCCTCCGCAAGCCACCGGGGAGCCGCGCGGTCGGGCAGCGGCGCAGTGACAGCAGCCGCCTAGGTAGGGGCCGAGGGAGAAGCGGAGTCCAGCCTGGGCTGCGGCCGGCACCTCGGAGGAGCTGGGACAAGGGCCACCGCAGAGGTGAGCGGGGAGCTGCGGGGGAGGGAGCTGTTCGCCACCGTCTGGGCGCCTCCGAGTTCCCTTCAAGAAAGGCAGAGTCCGTTCTTCTCCCCTCTGCCCCCTCTCTGCCCTCCCCCACGGACAGAACAGGTGAGATTTACCTCGGAACAATGTCCTGGGACGTCTTCTCGCTGCCCAGCGTCCCCTTCATGGCCCTCGCTGATGTCCGCAGAGCCTGCCTTTGTGCCGTCCTCTGTAGCCTTGTTCTTCTAGCAACTGACCGTCAGTCGTGTCAGATGGACAGGGTTTGGCTTCACAACCCTGTGAATAAAGGAGAAACTCTCAAGTCAGAATCAAAAGAGGAAAATCCCAACTGCAAGTCTGTCGGGAAGCAACAAATTGCTTCTCTGACCTGCCAGGATCACCTGAAGGCAGGTAGCCAGTTTTAACTGTCTTAAAACAAGATCAAGGTGTGAGCTAGAAATGGACAACTGTGTGAAGGCTGTCTTGTTGCAACATAGTAAGATTTAGCAATGGTTTTAGAATTACTAGAAGCTTGGTGGTTCCGGGGAAGGATTCCCACAAAGCTTACTGGGTGAGAGGATGCAGTCAGCGAGGTCGATGGGGATGAACGAGGGTCGATGGGGATGAACGTTAAGGCTGGTAGTCTCAGGGGCTCCCCCAGGCCCTTTGGGGCTTCAGGCAAGCAAGGTGGTTTGCTTCCGTTTCATGTGCAATTCCGACTACATTTCTCGGGTTGAGATATCACGATTCTGAATTCAATTTGATAACAGAAATGCTCTGAGCATCAGCCTCTGGCCTTAGAAAGGAAAGGCCTTAGTACCAGGGAAAGGTGCTGATATATTCAAAGCAAATGTTGGACACCTTCTGAGGGCAAAAAACAATGCTTTTTATTCAGTCCCCCTTCTTTCATGTATTCAACAGATACTTCCTGAGTATTTGCTCCATGGCAGGCGTGTGTCTGGTGCTGTGGCTTTCCCAGTAAACAGGAGGGACAAGCAGTTCTTTTTGGTGCTGTAAACAGGCAGGCTCCTCTTCACCAGCAAGCCAACAGCAAGCCAACAGGAGGGACAAGCAGTTCTTTTTTTTTTTTTTTAATTTTATTTATTTATTGGACAGAGAGACACAGCGAGAGAGGGAACACAAGCAGGGGGAGTGGGAGAGGGAGAAGCAGGCCTCCCACTGAGCAGGGAGCCTGATGCGGGGCTCCATCCCAGGACCCTGGGATCATGACCTGAGCCGAAGGCAGACGCTTAACGACTGAGCCACCCAGGCGCCGGGGACAGGCAGTTCTTAAAGGGTACACAGACCCTGCAGCAAAGGCAGGGAAGGGAACATTGGTAGAACAATCCCGAGTCTTTTGGCTCAGAGTTTCACCTTTTTTCAGGCATTTCGTCTTCTTGAATGAGAATCTTGTCACCTATAAAAGTCTCACTTGTGCGCAGACCTTGGTCACAGCAGCTCCTCAGAATCTTCCTCACCAGAGGAAGGTCGTTTCAGGTCAGTGTCCTCAGCCCTGGAGATGGCCTGCTCAGCTTTTTCCAAGACCATGAACAGCCTGAGAGCAGAGACTGAAGTAATGGGAGTTCTCGTCCTCCTGCCAGGAGCCCTCTCCCGATGTCATTTCCCACTTATGAAAGAGAATTTGTGCTCCTCCAAACACACATGCAGCGCCCAGTGAAGTCTCGGGAAGCCTGGACTTTCCCAGAAATTGTATGGAGTTTGGAATAAGTCAGTTCTGCTAATTGAGGCCAATCTTCTTTGCTTATAAAACAGAAGGGGTAGATTAGATGATCAATGAGGTCTTACATGTCTTTCTTTGTCTTTTTTTTTGGTCTTTTTTTTCCTCCTCTGAAAGTAAATAATTCTAATAATTTCACAAGATGTTTACAAAGAAACAGTACACAGTCATATAAAGATGATATATCTTATACCTATAAAATGGGAACACTCATCAACCATGCAGAATATTCAGGGACCTAGAATCTGAAAGAAGGACACCTGGGTGGCTCAGTCCGTTAAGCGTCTGCCTTTGGCTCAGGTCATGATCCCAGGGTCCTGGGATCAAGTCCCACTTTGGGCTCCCTGCTCAGTGGGGAGCCTGCTTCTCCTTCTGCCTGCCACTCCCCCTGCTTGTGTGTGCGCTCTCTCTCTCTCTGACAAATAAATAAATAAAATCTTTTTAAAAAAAGAAAATCTGAAAGTCTCAGGCTGCAGACAAAACTTAAACAGTCTCTACTCCTCCCACCCTCACCCCATTCCTCTCTTCTGTATTCAGATTCTCGAGGTCATGAACATCAGCTGTAGCCTCACCGTATCATTTTCCTAGGCTGGGGATTCTGCAATAAAAAGCTTGCATAGTCGGAATCATCTGCTTTCAAAATAACCATACTTAAAAAGTATCTAATTTGGATAATCTCACAATATATATCAAATTCCCTTTAAAGGGGAATCAATTCATTGTTACAGAGTATTAGAATATTTACCGTTAGTGCCTTTCTTTCTTTCTCTTCCCTAAATGCATTCCCATCGTAAATGCAATTTCATATTCTCCTCCTACATACTTTCTTGCTTGAAAAATCAAAGCTATATGGTATTACTTTATTAAGTAGGGCAAGAAGCATGTCCTATCATCTTTGTATCCCCTATGGCTACCATTGTATCTTGCATGCAGTAAACGTTTCTTGAAAAAATGACTAATATTTTAGAGAAAACATGTTCTGTTTTCCCTCTGGTATTAAAACACTTGCATGCGTGCACATACACACACGCACTATCTAATCCATTATTCATGGCCAATAGAGGCTGATCTCATTCCTTTGTGTTCCTTCACAATCCTGATGCCCACCCTGCAGGCATCAACATCAGCACATTCTACACTTTTTGCAGACTCAGTTGGTATAATAAGCACTGAAATCAAGTTCTGCCACTAAATGGCTGCGTATTTTGAAGCTGAGCACTGAACCTTTCTATGCCCCCATGTCTTCCGATGGAAAACGGTAGCATCTGAATTGAAGGGCTCTGAGATCACATCTAGGTGTTAGATGGGAGACTTTAAAAGGTAAAGGAAAAGGTCAGAGAGGGAAAGCACAATAAAAATGTAATGATTATAGCACCTTAACATATTAAATATTAATACTTGCTGTTGATTTTGTTTGCCAAAACTTCTAACTTGAGCACTCCCATTGGCAATCGATGTTAAGAACTTCTGTGGTTGAAGACACATCAGCCTACCATGTTTGGGGACTTTCCTAGAACCTTTCGAACAGACTCTGTCCACTTAAAACTGAAAACATGTCTGCCGGCAGGTAGAGAGGCGCAGAAAACAAGCTGCTTTGGCATAAAATATTCAGCAGAATATAGGGTGGTGTAGCTTGGAGGAGTCAAACACCGAGGTAAATATCTTGGGAGATAGTATGTGGGCGTATTGGCTTAGCCAAAGAACAAATGTTAGGAAATGCTTCCTCACCTCCACTGAAATCAGAGGTGGACAGACAAATGTTGTGACTCCTGCAGCCAAAGAGGCCTTCCCACCACCAGAAGATAAATGGTCACCTTTCCTTTGGCCAGAAGGTTTACCTGGTAGCCGAAGGTTCCCAGGTCTAACTTAGATATCAGCCTCTAATCACTCAGTCCAGCGGCACTTAGTTTCCATCACATGGACATCATGGGCATCAGCACTCTGCTTTTGTTTTTTTTGTTTGTTTTGGTTTTGTTTTGTTTTGTTTTAAGATTATATTTACTTATTTGAGAGAGAGAAAGCATGCACACATGAGTGGAGAGAGGGGCAGAGGGAGAGGGAGAAGCAGGCTCCCCACTGAGCAGGGAGCCCAATGTGGGACTCGATCCCAGGACCCTGAGATCATGACCTGAACTGAAGGCAGATGCTTAACCGACTAAGCCACCCAGGCGCCCCAGAACTCTGCCTTTGGAATCAAGCAGAGCTGCCTCCTTCCAGGGTCAATGTCTCATGGTACAGATAGTCATCCTACTCTCTCTTAGTTCTTGTTTTTAATTTTAATATCTGGTTCTGTTTATTTATACTTTATACCCAGTCTCCATCTCCAAAGAGTTTGAAATAACTTCCAGTAAAGGATATATACAATAGAACAGCTGCAAACAGGTAAAAACTGATCAGAAACCATCCGACACTCAATAAATACCTTTCATACTGTTTTGAATTGTGATCTATAGAGAGAAGAACCAGATGCTTTACTGCCATTGCTCTTCTTCAGGACCATGTAAAGTTGTTAACCTCCCTCCCCCCCCTCACCCTCCTCCCCGCAAAAAAAGGAGAAGAAACAAGGCACTCACTGTTTTGTTTTGTTTTTTATGTTGTTAGTCACCATACAGTTCATCATTAGTTTTTGATGTAGTGTTCCCTGATTCATTGTTTGCGTATAACACCCAGTGCTCCATGCAGTACGTGCCCTCCCTAATACCCATCACCAGGCTAACCCATCCCCCCATCCCCCTCCCCTCTAAAACCCTCAGTTTGTTTCCCGGACTCCATAGTCTCTCCTGGGTTTTCTCCCCCTCTGATTTCCCCCTTTCATTTTTCCCTTCTCCTAATGTCCTCCATGCTATTCCTTATGTTTCACATGTAAGTGAAACCATATGATAATTGTCTTTCTCTGCTTGACTCAATCAGAGTTACCTTTAATAATCTAATGAAAGCTATGGACCTTTCTATCCTGAAAAATAAACATGGAAAAAAATGGCCTACAATTTCAGGGGAAACAAAGACTTCTCAAAGGAATTGAAATTAATCTGATTTAGAGAAATGGAAAGCTAATTAAAGAGAGAGCTAATTACTCTAAAGATCTTCAATAAAATGTTTCCTATGAATGGGCATTGAATTTATTTAAAAAATTTTTAACAGTTCTGGGGCGCCTGGGTGGCTCAGTCGTTAAGCGTCTGCCTTCGGCTCAGGTCATGATCCCAGGGTCCTGGGATCCAGCCCCGCATCGGGCTCCCTGCTCGGCGGGAAGCCTGCTTCTCCCTCTCCCACTGCCCCTGCTTGTGTTCCCTCTCTCGCTGTCTCTCTCTCTGTGTCAAATAAATAAATAAATAATCTTAAAAATAAAAAAAATAAATTTTTTAACAATTCTGTAATTTTCTGAATAGGTAAAATATACTCATGGTACAAAATTCAAAAGGCAGGAAACGGCATATAGTAAAAAGCCTTCCTTCTACCCTGTCCCGCAGTGAACTAGTTCACCTCACCAGAAACCACCGTTGTAAACAGTTTCTTAGATATTCTTCCAGCTATAGTCAAATATTCTATGTATTATCCTATGCATACATAAACAGGACACACACACACACACACGTTCCACCCATTTTTTTTTTCCCCACTTAATACTTCTGGAGAGTACACACAAAGTTGCCTTATTCCTTTACTGGCTGAAAAATGTTCACCACTGGATGTACTGTAATTTATTTAACCAATTGCTATTAATGGATATTTAACTTGTTTCTAATCTTTAGCCATTAAAACCTGTCACATTGAACATCTTTATATATACATCATTTTTTATATAGGACTGTATAATAGAAAAAAAACTTCCCCAATGTGTAATTGAGCATTAAACTTAACTCTGAGCTTCCTGGCAGCCAAAGCAAAAAGGCAGAGGTGGAGGGACCAAAATGGATTGACTCAAATTTTTTCTGCATTTTACAAAAAAGCATACCACTTCTTCCAAAGAGGAAAACTACACTAATTTCTTTATAGAATTTAGCATCTGTATCTTCATACAAAGTACGTTACTTCTTTTGGAGCATAAAGTAATGGACTAGGGAATATCTTCAATGGCAGTTTTGATATTCATGTGGTAGATTCATACATCTATTTTGATTTTTTTAAGTTTTTTTTTTAAGATTTTATTTATTTGAAAGAGAGAGTGAGCAAGAGAAAGCATGAGCGGGGGAGGGAGAGGGAGAAGCAGACTCCCTGCTGAGCAAGGAACCCGATGTGGGACTCCATTCCAGGACCCTGAGATCATGACCTGAGCCTAAGGCAGACACTTAACTGAACCACCCAGGCGCCCCTATTTTTAACTTTTTGAGGAACCTCCATACTGTTTTCCAGAGTGGCTGCACCAGTTTGTGTTCCCACCAATAGTGCAAGAGGGATCCCCCTTCTCCACATCCCTGCCAACACCTGTTGTTCTCTTGTGTTGTTGATTTTAGCCATTCTGACAGGTGTGAGATGATCTCTCATTGTAGTTTTGATTTCCATTTCCCTGATGATCAGTGATGTTGAACATCTTTTCATGTGTCTGTTGGCCATCTGGATGTCTTCTTTGGAGAAGTGTCTATTCATGTCTTCTGCCCATTTTTTTAAAATTTATTTATTTATTTATTTATTTATTTATTTATTTATTATTGTTATATTAATCACCATACATTACATCATTAGTTTTTGATGTAGTGTTCCATGATTCATTGTTTGCATATAACACCCAGTGCTCTTCTGCCCATTTTTAATTGGATTATTCATTTTGCGGGCATTGAGTTTGATAATTTCTTTATGTATTTTGGATACTAACCCTTTATCGGATATGTCATTTGCAAATATCTTCTCCCATTCCGTAGGTTGCCTTTTAGTTTTGTTGATTGTTTCCTTGGCTGTGGCAGAAGCTTTTTATTTTGATGTAGCCCCAGTAGTTTATTTTTGCTTTTGTTTCCCTGGCTTCGGGAGACCTATCTAGATAAAGTTGTATAGCCGATGTCTGAGTAATTACTGCCTGTGCTTTCTTCAAGGGCTTTTATGGTTTCATGTCTCAAACTTAGGTCTGTAATCCATTTTGACTTTATTTTTGTGTATGGTGTAAGAGTGATCCAGTTTCATTCTTCTGCATGTCACTGTCCAGTTTTCCCAACATTGTTGACGAGACAGTCTTTCTCCCATTGGGTATTCTTTTTTGCTTTGTTGAAGATTAATTGACCATATAATTGTGGGTTCATTTCTGGGTTTTCTGTTTTGTTCCATTGATCTATGTGTCTGTTTTTGTGACATCTATCTTGCCTTTTTTCTTTTTTTTTTTAAGTATGATGTAGGGGCTCCTGGGTGGCTCAGTCAGTTGAGCGTCTGCCTTCGGCTCAGGTCATGATCCCGGGGTCCTGGGATTGAGACCTGCATCGAGCTCCCTGCTCAATGGGGAGTCTGCTTCTCCCTCTTTCTCTGCCTCTCCCCCCTGGCTTGTGCTCTCTCTCAAATAAATAAAATCTTAAGAAAAAAAAAAGATTTAAGAAGTATAATCTAACTAAAACACAACATTCCTTGGATAAGCTAAGATGAAATCCAGGAGGAAAAGGTTAAGTTTTGAGGTTGGAGATCGTGTGTCTAAGAGTGCAGAGAAAACCTGGGCATTGTCCTCCTCTAAAGATTTCTTGGGTATGCTGGATCTCCTGCCCTACTCAGTATTTTCTTAGCTCTGGCCCGGACCTCTAGCCAAGTACTTTCCATACAGATTTTGGAATGATGGGTTTATGTATCTAAACTGATAGTTTCTCATTTATCCTTGTATCTCCAGGGTTCCTTGCACAAAGTAAGTTCTTTGTAAATGTTCCTGGAAGGAATGGATGAGCTTCTAAAGATAAGAAACCATGTCGCATTAGCTTCACAAGCTCTTGGCAAAGATAATGGTGATGCTACTGGGGAAAAAGCTAGGATGAGACTCTGGCTTGTAAGTGAAGTTCCCACAGTAGAGCAGTCCTGGAAGCTTAACAAATAAACCCCAAATCCTTCTGTTTCCTTCCCCAGAAGAGACGGTTATCTCAACAGGGTAAATGGAGTCTTTCCCACTTCCCAGCAGGAACTAAGGAGGGAAATCCAAGGTGATAGAAAAGTTCTACCTGTGTGCAAATGATTTGCAGGCATTGAGATCCCCAAGTCTTTCTCAGCTTACGGTGCTTCCTTTGACACTTGGTTCCTTATCATTAAGACACTTGCCAGGCTTGGCCGCAATGTACCACTACCTTCCTCATGCTGAAAGCTCTGTGCTTTTCAGAACTCCAGGCAGCAAACTGCCAGATTGAAAATGACCTTGGCTTGTCCAAGAATCCTATCCCTGTGTAAAGGGTGACTTCTCGGAATGGGCCCCATCCACATGGAGGATGTGGAGCAAACTTGGAATGGGGCCAACAGGAACGGCTCAAGACAGTGCAGATGGAGAAAATTGTTATTTAAGGGAGAGTTTTTGGAAATCCTTTTAAACCCAGATTATTAAGTAACATGTGCTGTCCGAGATGGGGTGCAAGGGTGTTCGCCACAGGTTGGGGCTGAGACTTGCCGTCCTGCAGTGTCTGCTCAGCTATCCTTCTGGAAGCCTCGGGTGGTAAGGAATATGACTACGGAGCACCCACTAGCACCCAAGCAAGCAAAGAACTCCTGGCTGCCATCCCAGGTCAGACAAGAGTGAATGCTGGTGGCTTTGCTCCAATCCATTGTTTCTCTTTGCTTTTCATGAGAGCTCCCAGTGAGGCAGAACTCCACACCTACAGGCCTGCTAACAGGTTCATCTGGAACAGAGGGAGCTGGAAGAAGAAGCAGGGGTGACAAGGAAGCTGGCCTCAAGTGGGGAGGTAGGGTGGAGTCCACAGAGTGGCTGAAATTCTTTCTCCTGCCTCCAAGTGGGAATTGGACTGACAGCACACTAAGCCCTCTGGTGCCTCTCCTTAAATCAGGTGCTGTCTCCCTGACTGGGTATCAAATGTCCCAGTATTCCTCCCTGACAGCTTTTCCTCTGAACTGACCGCATTCCTCCTGCATAATGTCATCCCAGTGGAGATGGTGAGCAGCTTGCCTATCACCCCTTCCTGCTGTCCTCACTCTCAAACTCTGGAAGGCACTTCATAGGTCACTGTTGTCTTTCTCCAGCTGAAGTAATCTACAAGAAATGCGGGTCAAAGAGAAGCGGTATTTCCGAAGGTCATAGCTGGTAAACATGCACCTAGAATCATACAACCGAGTATAATCAAACACAAAAGAATAAAATATCCTTAGAAATATTGGAAGCCAGCCTCTGATCCTGGCTGTGCCATCTACAAACTCTGGGAGGTTGCCTGCCCTCCTTTATCTAGGTTCCTTCATCCTCATCACAGGGCAGGACCACATGATCTGTAATGCTCCTCTTCAGCCAGTTTATGACACTCTTCCATAGGGATGATAAATAGTGTTGGTGAGGATCTAAGATTAGAACCGTCATACATTGCTATTGGAAATGTAAAATGGTGCAACCGCTTTACATTCCCGAAAAGGTTCAATGTCATAACTGTAGGACCCAGCACTTCTGCCCCTAGGCACATATCCAGGAGAAATAAAAACGTGTCCACGCAAAAGCTTGTGCATGAATGTTTACTGCAGCATTATCATGAGAGCTACAGAGTGGCAACAGCCCAAATGTCCGTAGACAGATGAATGGATAAATGAAATGTGATGCATCACTTGGCAATAAAAAATGAAGTACTGATCCATGCTACAACATGGATGAACCTTGAAAACATGCTCAGTGAAAGAAGCCGCTCACAAAGAGCCACATAGCGTACGATTCCATTGATCTGAAATGTCCAGAATAGGCAAATCCTGGGAGACAGAAAGTGGATTGCTGGATGCCTAGGGCTAGAGTAGGGGGTGGAAGGAGAAAGGGATTGGAAATTGATGAGTAAAGGGTACAGGGTTTCCCTTTGGGGTAATAAAAATGTTCTAACATAAATCCTGGTGATGAGTGCACTACTCCATGAACATACTAAAAGCTGAATGAATGTACACTTTCAATGGGTAAATCATATGGTATGTAAATTGTGTATCAATAAAGACTTTAAGATTTTATTTATTCATTTGATAGAGAGCACAAGCAGGGGGAGAGGCAGAGGGAGAGGAAGAATCAGACTCCCCGCTGAGCTGGGAGCCCTACATGGGGCTCGATCCCAGGACCTTGAGATCATGACCTGAGCCGAAGGCAGACGCTTAATCATCTGAGCCACCCAGGCTCTCCAAGACATGTTTTTTTTTAAGATTTTAACTGACCCATGTTCTCTTTCTTTTAAAAATGCCTGCTTCACCCTCTCCCACTCCCCCTGCTTATGTTCCTGCTCTCGTTATCTCTCTGTGTGTCAAATAAATAAATAAAATCTTAAAAAAAAAAGTCTTTATTAAGGGAGGCCTGGGTGCCTCAGTCAGTTAAGCATCTGCCTTCTGCTGGGGTCATGATCCCAGGGTTCTGGGATCGAGCCCTGCATCGGGCTCCCTGCTCAGCGGGGAGCCTGCTTGTCTCCCTCTGCTGCTCCCCTGCTTGTGCTCCCTGTCAAATAAATAAATAAAATCTTAAGAAAAAAATGAGAACAAATACAATTTTAAAGTCCCCTCAGCCTTACCAGCATAGCATGTGATCAAACTTTTGGATTGTTGCCATGCTAATGGGTGAGAAGTAATCTCTCACTGTAGTTTTATTTTTTTTTTTAATATTTTATTTATTAGAGAGAGAGAGAGAGAATGAGGAGAGGAGCAGAGGGGGAGGGAGAGGGACAAGCAGACTCTGCACTGAGCGAGGAGCCGGACGCTGGGCTCAATCCCAGGACCCCTGAGATCATGAACTGAGCCAAAACCAAGAACTGGCAGCTCAACTGACTGGGCCACCTAGGTGCCCCCTCTTACTGTACTTTTAAATCACATTTCTCTTATCATAGGGGAGGTTCAGCATCTGTTCAGTTCCAAGTCCATTTATATTGATTTCCTTTTATCATATATTAAATTCCTATATGTGGGGGCACCTGGGTGGCTCAGTCGTTAAGCATCTGCCTTCGGCTCAGGTCATGATCCCAGGGTCCTGGGATCGAGCCCCCGCATCGGGCTCCCTGCTCAGCGGGAAGCCTGCTTCTCCCTCTCCCACTCCCCCTGTTTGTGTTCCCTCTCTCACTATGTCTCTCTCTGTCAAATAAATAAAATCTTAAAAAAAAAAAAATTCTTATATGTGTCTGTTTCTGGGCTTTCTCATCTGTTATATATGTCTGCCTATTCATGTGCTAGCACCACACTTGTAATTATTAGAGCTTTACAGGAAGACAAATAGTGGGATACTGAACAAAGTCAAGCTGGCTGGCAACTCAGGGCAAGTGCAATCCCCAGCTACCCAACTACCAAATCCAGCCACTGTCCCAGTCTGCCACTTTCCTAGGAAAACCATGGCATTGTTTCAAATATGGAGAAATGCTTTAAGTTTGTTGCAAAAACAATAGGAATGCCAGGAAGCTACTGTAAAAGGCCAAGATTAAAAAGGGCATCCAGAAGGGCACATAGAAGTTGCAAGAACGCATACAATGACACAAACCATCAGAAGAACCAAGCAATTCTGTTGAATCACAGATCTGTACCTCTGAAACAAATAATACATTATATGTTAAAAAAAAAGAAGAAGAAGAAGAAGAAGAAGATAGCAGGAGAGGAAGAATGAAGGGGGGAAATCAGAGGGGGAGATGAACCATGAGAGACGATGGACTCTGAAAAACAAACAGGGTTCTAGAGGGGAGGGGGGTGGGGGGATGGGTTAGCCTGGTGATGGGTATTAAAGAGGGCACGTTCTGCATGGAGCACTGGGTGTTATATGCAAACAATGAATCATGGAACACTACATTAAAAACTAATGATGTAATGTATGGTGATTAACATAACATAATAATAAAAGAAAGAAAGAAAGAAAAACCAAGCAATTAAAAAAAAATAACAACAAGCAATTTATTCCTTGAGAATAAGGGCTAAGGTTGAGGCCATGGCAGCCTGGGACCAAACCACAGTGACAATGAGCAAAGGCAAATCTGTGGCCGGTGGCATCCTATCTATGGGTGCCACACTGAAGAGTATGAACGTGGACAAAAGATTTCTGTCCTGAAG